>NW_024429186.1:25231506-26591506 GCF_017639785.1 Mesocricetus auratus | reverse complement strand
GTTTGTTTTGAGTTTAGGTCACTCGCTTAATAGTATGCTTTCCTAGTTCATCCATTTTTCCTATAAACATCATGATTTCATTTTTTCTTTACAGATGAGTAACATTCCATTTTGTAGAGGTAGCACATTTTTGTTGTCCATTAGTTTGTTGGTAGACATCTGGATTGGTTCCATTCCCTTGCTACCATGAATAGAGTGGTGATAAGCATGGATCTATAGTAATCATTATGGTAGAATATGGGGTTGTCTAGATATATGCCCAGGAGTGGAATAGCTGGATCACATGGAAGTTTGAGTTTTAATTATTTTGAGACACCTCCAAATTGATGTTCACAATGGCTCTATTAATTTGGACTCACACAATGAATCAAGGTTTCTCTTTCCTCACATCCTCTCCAGCATTTTTTTTTTGAGGGGGTAGATTTCTTGATGATAATCATTTTCACTGGGGTGAGGTTGTATGCCAAAGCAATTTTAATTCGCACTTCTCTTATAATTAGGGATGCCGAACACTTTTCAAAAATAGCTATTGGCCATTTGAGTTTCTTCTTTTGAAAACTCTCTGTTCAATCTTGGAATTTTGATAGGTATTGCATTAAATCTGAAAACTGAAAATCAGGCAGAAAAATGCAGGGGAAGAGGGAAGAAAGAAAGAAAATCTCAGTTGAGTACTGTGGTTCATGCCTGTTAACCCAACACTTGGAAAGCTGAGGTAGGAGGACTGCCATAAGTTGGAGGTCAACCTGGGTTACATAGCTTGATTACATAGTTATAGGCCAGCCTGGGCTACAGAGTGACAGAGTGACATTCCAGGCTAAAGAAGTCAGAGGTTAGACACAGGAAACCATGTAAAGTTTATGAGCTCAGGTGGGACATAGCTAGAGTTGTGCAGTCCTGGGTTACCCAGGCATATAGCATGCACCAGCAAATGACAGTGAAGATCTGGAATATCCTGGGAAGATCCTGGGATGAGTTGGTTTATTTCTTTGCATTCTGAAGGCCCTGGGATATGATGCTAGGCCAACATTAGGTCGAAAGCCCTTGATTAGCAGTCTATGTAGTTTGAACTTCAGAGCCAAAGAAAATGCAGCCCCTGCCCAATCTAGTTACTTTCCTGTTGTTTGTGTGTTGGGTTTTGGTCTTTTTTTTTTTTTTTTTTTTTTTTTTTTTTGAGACAAGGTCTCATTATAGCCTTAGCTAGACTGGAACTTACTATGTATCCTAGGCTGGACTTGAACTTACAGAGATCTGCCTGCCTCTACCTCCTAAGTGCTGGGACTAACGGCATGCATGTCCACACCTGGCTTAGTCCTTTTTTTTTTTTGTAACTATGATTGTATACCAGATATTCAGGGCTGCTCATTTTAGCCTGTCCAATGGTGAGGATTTTATTCTTAGCCATCATAGACCAAGAGGCAAAATATGAAAAGCAATGACTTGGGTCCTCAAGCATCACAAACATACCTTTGTGTACAAGGAAGACTCCAATAGACACACTAACATGCAAAGGGGAATGCTCACCAAGCCTCAATGATAAGACAAAGAACTACAGGCAACTAAGGAATGCTGAGACCAGTGAGAAATTGTCCTCTCTATGGAAGAACACAGCCACTGGTTATCCAATACCCAATGCTCAACCCTGAAAACACACGTACAAGTAACAACATTGTATGGACTGAAAAGGTTGTATTTATGCATTTAGGAGTGTGTAGGAATGTAGGAATGTATATATGTATGTACCAACAAAGAAAAAGAGGTCATAAACTTGAAAGAGAGCAAGCGTAGGGTGAGGGGGTACTTGGTAAATTTTGGAGGGAGAAAAGGAAGGAGCAAATTAAATAATTGTATTAAAAGCTCAAAAATTACTAAAAATAAATCTTAACTTTGTTCTTTGTCTTTCAAAATAAATGAACACTATAACCATACAGTAGAATACTATTTACTAGCCAGGTAGTGGTGGTACACATCTATCATTCACGAGAGGGAGGCAGGCAGATTCCTGAGTTTGAGGTCAGCCTGGTCTACAAAGTGAGTTCCAGGACAGCCAGGACTACACAGAGAAACCCTGTCTAGAAAAGCAAACAATAACGACAAAGAGAATACTTACGAATAGAAAGGATTAGAACAACACTGATGTGCCCAAAGTCATTATGTAGAGAGAAGGAACCAGGCATGCATGGCAGAAAGCCTACTCATGAATCCATTCATACAAGATTCAAAAACTGTGAATTCGTAGTGACAGCAAGTACAGTAGGGGGTGTCTGAGGAAGGGGCTGGGGACAAGAAAACGCAAAGGACCACAGTGATGAAGCTCAATACTGTGGGGTATAAAGGGGATGCTCATTATCCTCATTATGAAGATGACTTCAATGGCTGCACATGTGTCAAAACGCATCAGACTACACTTTAAGCCTGGGGAAAGACAATAAATAGCCAAAGTCTTTAAAGAAAGCCCCTTTAATCAGGGAGATGTGTAACACCAACTTCAATGACATCGGAGACACAGATGTCCCATGAATCTCTGTAACTTCATTTTGAGGACAGCACTACATCCTTCCTTTTGGACTTTCTGGTAGTAGGGAATGGCCCTGCCTAGAGTTCTACCTTCACTTTCCAGCCACCACTGGATGTAGAAACCCTAAGAGCTGGTGAAGCTCCCTGCACTCTGGAGCCCAACCCTGCTTCCAACCGGCACTAATGGCACTGTGAAAGCAAGGTGGTGATGAACTATATTGGATCTTCATGGGAAAGGCCCTATTTGCTGGTATCAGGGCCCCATCCACTGTGACAATCTCGTCCTAGCCTCCAAAGTCTAAAGGTAACACATAGCAGTGTGGTTTATATTGGGTAAACAGATCCCAGGAGAGGCCCTGGGACTGTCCACATAGAGGATTCTGGAGGCCCCTAAGCATGAGCCAGGGTCTACAGTAGGAATGGGCCTATTGAAGAAAGGAATTATATATGTTATTTAAATATTATTAGATATAAGTATATAATCCATAGCATATTACAGGTTGATAAACAATGAATGACACATACTGATATATCAATTGTTATGATAATATTCTGAATACCAATATTGATTTTGTTTTGTTTTGTTTTTGTTTTTCGAGACAGGGTTTCTCTGTATTGTTTTGGAGCCTGTCCTGTAACTCTCTTTGAAGACCAGGCTGGCCTCGAACTCACAGGGATCCACCTAACTCTGCCTCCTAAGTGCTGGGATTAAAGGCGTATGCCACCAACACCCAGCCCCCATATTGACTTTTATAGGACAGAGTACAAATCATTGAACTCTAGTAAGCTTTAGTTGCTTCCTTGGCTGTGAGAGAGAGAGAGAGAGAGAGAGAGAGAGAGAGAGAGAGAGAGAGAGAGAGAGAGAGAGAGAGAGAGAGAGAGAGAGAGAGAATAAGCAAAATCATGCATTTGAGAACTTTTAAAAACTGAATCTAACCCTCACAATGCACAGTGATGACAGAGTGAAGTCTGACCTGTGTCCTAAGCTAAGTTCCTGGTTTCACAGTGAGTGAGGACTGGATAACTTGATTCATGACAGAAAAGCATGTTGCAGCAGTTTCCTCCTATTTAATATGATCACCATAGTTGTGATCTGAAAACCATTCCTTGAGATAATTCTGTTTAACACAGGGTGAGAATATAGAATGGTTCACTCATTCAAAATAGGTATATGGATATAGATTTGGAAAATAAAAATCTTTACCAACTACTATTCATATCTAAGGTTTTTTTTTTTTAATCCCCTTTCAAAAGTCTGGTCCTGAGTCCTATTCTTAGAAAAATCAGACATTGCTCATCTAAGCCATTACTGGTGGAAATGGGGTCTCAAGGTGAATATGGCTTTTTGCAATTGAGATAATTGAGATGCAGCAATTACAGCAACTAAGTGGGTTTGGGGAACATTCCTGCTGATTCCCAGACTGCCACAAAGCCCTTGAGATTTCTTCTACACTCTTCTGGGTAATACAATTGTGTATACCATAGCAAAAAATTTGGCTAAAATCATTTGTTAACATTAGGTAAAGCCAAGAGACCTTTCTTTTCTTTTCCTTTTTTGTATATGTGTGTGTGTGTGTGTGTGTACACATTCATGTAAACCTTATTTGCTTGCCTGTGGCCCCTTTTACACCTCTGTTGTGTAACAGTTTCTTCCATCCTGCAGGGAACCTCCTTAAGCCGGAAGGTAAATAACTCAAAACAACTTCAGGAAGTCCAGGAAACTGACCAGATTCACCAGGCCCCTCCCTGCTGGAGTGAACAATAAAAGTTGAGGGTCCCTCTCAGAGGAAGTGAAGCAGAGCTGCAAAGTCAAGACTCCCGGGAGAAAAGCTGCAAGGACAACTCTGGAACCAGACCAACTGCCTGGAAGAGGTTTAGACCAACCGAGGCATGGAAAGGACACCCTTGGACCTGTTGAGCCACCTGCAGGCTGTGTGGTGTGCTCCAGGTTCCTGGCTTTTGTGAGCTGTCACCATGCTGGGGTAGGCTTTGGCGATGCAATTGTTACCTTTGGGTCATTTCTGCACATGTGACTAATCCCTAACCTATACTCCTGTAAGTAACGCCAGTAAAACTTAGGCTCACCAAGTTAGAATTTGGTGATATCTATACATTAGTCTGTCATGGGCTCCCTCTCTGGGGTAAGTAAACATGTGTGTTGCACTCCCCAGGAAAAGTTTTGCCTCCAACAATGCCCATGGTGTGGCCCAGTTTTCAAAGTCTGGGGGTGACACTAACACTGTAGTCTATACTTGGATACACAGATCCTGGAAGAGGGGAAAGGCTGTCTACAGGGAGGATTCTGGAAGCTGGCATACAGGAGACACTATCTCGAAGGTGGGCATTAGCACAGGGGTGGAAGAGAAGTCAGGCCAGGTTGTGAGAGTGGCGGGTACATAGGGCGGTAATGGTCGGCTCTGACAGGACAAAGGGAGACAGGACATGGCACTTGCTACTGGCAGTAACCCATACAGCAAGTCACATGGTAAAGCCTGATATCCACAGGGTGAGAGCATCGTCTTGTCGTAAGGGCAATAGGTGGTGGTGGTGACACGATTATTATGCATTGGGAGGCAAAGGGAATGTTTTCACCAGAAACGTAATCTTTCCTTAGTCACCAGGACTGAAGGCTTATGGAAGGAGAACAAAGTTCAAGAGTTCAAAGTAAAGATTAACTAGTAGTTTTGGAAAGAGCAGAGAGGTGAAACAGCCTTGCCCACAGTGGATACCCAGTGCAGGGAAGAGTTCAGGACTGCGGCGTGCCACAGTGGGAAAGGCTGCTTCTCTTCCAGAACCTCCGCAGCAAAGGCTAGTGACTCGGCAGAAGGGAAGGAACACACTCGGGTGGTACTTGAGTCAACCCATCCTTGGAGGGGACCTGGCTCCTCTCTGAAGGGACTCCTGCTGGCTCGAGCTTGGCAAGTGCGGCTCTGGCAGGCCCTGCCTTCTCCCCCATTCCCTCAGCCTTGCTAAAACCCAGCATATTACATTCTTAAAGCTAGCCACCAATGTCTGTTTCCTTATTTGGCCCCTTCTTCCTCCTGAGGTTGACTACCAAGGTCCAACTATCAAAGTATTGAAGTTCAGAAAGCCAGTGGTGGCATACACCTTTAATCCTAGCACTCAGGAGGAAGAGGCAGTCGGATCTCTGCGAGTTCTTTGGAGGCCAGCCTGATCTACAGAGCAAGTGCCAGGACAGCCAGGGCTGTTATACAGAGAAACCCTGTCTTGGGAAAAAAAAAAAAAGACCCAAACCAAACCAAAGTATTGAAGTTCAGCAATCAAAGCCACCTTTGGGTCACCTAATTAATATACCCAATTAAAATGAAAACCTAACACCGGGTTTCCCCTTGTACCTTTATAAACTGACATTTGCCTATGGGCCACATCTCTCCCCTCTCTATCCAGAGGCACTTTTTTGTCCTCCAGGACAAATATTCTTGCCCCCTTGTTCCCTTACCCTATCTCCTGTCTTTGTCTCTTATTCTCTGCCCTCTGTCCCTCGGGGGCTGAGAAGTTGGTCAGTGGGTCCTGAGCAGATATGGACCCTTTTCCTTTCATTCTTCCTCCTAGCTCCCTGGGAAGAGTTTCTGATCCAGTTCTGTAGTGCAACACCAGTCACCAGCTGGGTCACAGTGCATGCTGGGTCACAGTCATGCGACCTGACAGAATAAAAGAAACCACCTGCATATGTGAACTGGGGAAGCAAAATAAAGAGAACTAGCAAGAAGGGACGCAGGGGGATGAAACTAAGATGAAACACAGGTGTATGAAAACGCCATAATGTAACTAATTATTTTGCATAGTAACTTAAAACTTAATTAAAAATAAGGACCAGCAATAAGTGACCGAAATCACCCTTAAAAAAAAAATAAGGGCAGTTTATAAAAACTAGCTAACTAAGGACTCGAACTCTCAGAAGCTAAGATGCAGGAGACTGTGTCCTTCAGAAGTTCCCTCCTGGGGGAGGGAGGGGCTCAGGAGGCTCCGCCTCTCCCTTAGGCTGTGTGTGTTGCGAGGGAGACATTTTCTTCAGTGGTGTAGTCCCTGGTAAGCTGTCCGTGTTCCTGTAGGTAGCCCTTATAAAACACCTCGAGTCACCAAAAGCCAAACCAAAACAAAAAGGACTGGAAAGCAGAAGGTGGGACAAGGGAGGGAATGGACCGGAGTGGGAGGGGCATGAGACTGGGGAGGGAACACCGTCAAAGTATACACACGAATGAAAATGTCATGATGAAATTTACTGTACTATTAGCATGTTAATAAACTTGTAAAAAAAATGAGCCAGCAAGATAGTTTAGTGGGTAAAGGAGCCTGCTGCCAAGTCTGTTGGCCTGAGTTTCATCCCAGTAACACAAAAGGCAATTTAAAAATATCTCAAAAGACCTAGCAAAGGACATAAAAAGAAGGATTTTTTCTACATAAATTTGGATTTATTTCTACTCGCTAAGCCTTAGCTTTAGAATATAAAGAATTCATATATATATATGGGGTGGAACTATGTGGTTCAGTGGTTTGGGGCACAGGCTGCTTCTGCAGAAGACCCAGGTTCAATTCCCAGTACTCATGTGTTGTCTCACAACTATTTGTAATTCCAGTTTCAGGGAATCTGACATCCTCTCCGGCCTTCAAAGTCACTGGGCACACACATGGTGCACATAAATGCATGTAAAATAAAAAAGAATTTATCATGTACAATATTGCTGTCACCAAAGAAGCAAATCCTTGTGTTCTGGTCTCAACCTCCAGGACAAATCTGCATGCTCAACTTTGTGCTATTATGACTTTCCTTCTATAGGCGAGGCAGCTAAAGGTCAACAAGGTTAAACAATATGCAGGGAATGATAGAGCTCATGTAGAGCCCTGGATTGCCCAGGTGATGGCACCATATACGCTTCCTGCTATGAGTAAGTAACTGGCCTTATGTTAGAGAAAGGTTAAGAATGATCACATGGCTCTAACACAGAAAAGACAAGTTTGCAGAACTGGCTTTCCCAAAGCAAAGGGGCCAACCCCAAGCAATTAATAACCCATCTCTCCAACAGAAACAAGTGCACTAAGTCCTAAGAGTCCTACAGTACATCTCCGTGAAGGTGTACTGTGTCCTATCAGACTTTTTCTACATGTATGTAGACGTATTCTAAAACTATGTAGTGACCAATACAGCAAATAGGGTGACACATTGTATTTAGTAACCTGTTATTTTTGTTTGTTTGTTTGCTTCTTTGTTTGTTTGAGACAGGGGCTTATAGTTTATGTTGGGGTGGTCTGAACCTGCTATATAACCCAGGCTATCTTCAAACTCAAAGACCCCAATGCTAGAATTACAAGAGTGTTCAACAATACTGGATAGTAGCCTTCCGTTATTGGGATACCTGTCACACCTACACAGCATTTCATTTGACACTTGGTCACACTTCATTTAATACTTGGTATCTGGGCTTTTGTTAGTATAAACAGCGCTGCCAGTCAGGCATAAAGCCCTTAATCACAGTACTTGGGAGGCAGAGGACCAGCTTGATCTATGTAGTGAGATCCAGGAAAGCTGGAGGTACATAGTGAAACTGACTGACTGATTGACTGACTGACTAACTAACTAACTAACTAAATAAATAAATAAATAAATAAATAAATAAACAAACAGTGTTATACTACACTTAGAGGCATATGCATATTTATTTCTTTGGGATAAACTAATAGAAAGCATGACATTGAACCAAGCATGGATTGTTAGAATACTCCAAAAAGGCTTCCCATGTCCTTGTCAACAAATCCTCACCTTTCCTCTCCCAACAACCAGATGTTTTCGGTCACCTGGGCTGTACCAAGACAATAGACATTATTATTTAACCCGCTGACTTAATGAGGAGGAATCATTTCTTCCTGTCACTTTGCATTCTCTCCTGTGAAACTTAGTTTCAAATTAGCATATAAGACTGTAGCAGGATAAACTAGTCCCCCTCCCAGAAAACCACCAAGTCATCCTGTAAGAACAGGTGGAAATGCTGATTTGATGGAGGGGCTTATAGGGCCTAGACACCTTTCTCCTTACTACGACTATGGGAAGTAGGCGATGTACAAAGTGTCAGGTCCAAGAACCAGCTTCTATAGCAAGTGACCTCACTTATGACGGCTGTAGAAATGCTATATGGGATGGATTCACAGTTTCAACTTGTTTTTCAACAGGGGCTTCTAAGTTGTATTCACATAGTGTTACGAGCTGAACTGCATACCCACTGATTTATATGTGGAAGCCACCTCAAAATGTGACTTCATTTGGAGATAAGTTCTTTAAAGGGGTAGTTAAGTTAAAATGAAGTTATTTTGTGATCCCCTAGTTCAATATGACCACATATAGAAGTAAAGGATGTTAGGCCACTGCATTAGATGCTTTTCTGCTGCTGTGATAAAACACAATGACCAAGGAAACTTATGGAAGGAAGAGTTTATTATGACTGATAGGTCCAGCATGGTAGGACAGAGGCATGGTGGCAGGAAGTGGAAAGTTCATATCCATCAGGCCCTAGTCAGACAGAGAACTGAAAGCGGGGCAAGGCTTTATTTAAACTTTCAAAGCTGCCTCCAGTAGCATACTTCTTTCAGCAAGACTGCCCCTCCTAAACCTTCCCAAACAGGATCACATCTCCGTGAAGAGATGCATGACCTCCTATCAACATTTAATTGGGGCTGGCCTACAGGCTCAGGAAGTTTAGTCCATGATTGTCCATGATTGTCATCGTGGGAAAGATGGTGGTAGGCAGGCAGACATGGTGCTCGATAGGTTGCTGAGAGTTCTACATCCAGATTGTCAGGAAGCAAGAAGAGAGAGAGCCTCTGGGCCTGACTTGGTCTTCTGAAACTCCAAAGCCCACCTCCACTGACACACTTCCCCCAGCAAGGCCACATCTACCCCAGCAAGGAAACCTACCCCAGCAAGGCCATATGTACTCCAACAAGACCATACCTCCTAATGCCACTCCTTAAGCATTAAAATATATGAACCTTATTGAATATGGGGCTATTCCTGTTCAACCCACCATGGAGACCAAGTTTCCAAATACTCAAACCTATAGGGAACACTTCTCATCCAAGCTGTCACAGTCATGGACACACACAGGGAGAACCATATGAACACCCACAAAGAAGGATGACTACCTGGAAGTCAAGGAATCAGATCTCAGGAAAAAGAAAAACACATAAACTTTACTGACACCTTGATTTTGGAGAAGTGTGAGAAAATACCTTTCTGTTGCTTAAGCCACTCAGCTTGTAGCATTTTGTTACAGCATCCGTGGCCAATGAATACATACTGTACTCCACAAATGACTAAGGAAAAGTCAACTATCAAGTTCACAGAAGAGAAGCAATGATCATTTTAGGTGCTGCTACCAGTCAGGGACAATATGTTAATATTTACTATTCTGTCTGTGACGGTTATCTGTGCTTCCAGATGTGCCACAAGGAGACAGTATCAATTTACTTGTTAGTCTCATGTCAGCTAAACTCAAGAGCAATGAATTCTGACTCTCTTCTGGAAGCTTTGCCTCCTGGGCTGTTTGCCACATTCGTCACTTGACCAAGGTTAAGTTATGAACTCATGCTTTCTTTCCCTTGAAGGAAAATGAAAACCAACTGTCATTTTATTGGTTGTATGTGTGTGTGAGGGGGTGAGGGGGTGAGGGGGAGGGGGGATGGGGGAGGGGTGTTCACAGGAATTTTTTGAAAACCTGAGTCATTTGAGAATGGGAAGAGGAGCTGAGAAGTTGAAGCCAGGAGGCTGAGAGAGGTTCTCCAGTGTAGAGTTTCAACTCATCTCCAATGGGAAGATGGATTCCAGGTCTCTACACAGGAGGCCCCAGAGATAATAAAAAGACCAAGACCTGCCCCATAGTGCATCAGAATCAGAAATGGTGCAGAATCCAACATAGATTAACTTGGATGTCAAGAGACTCTCTATGACCAAGTATTCATGATGTCAAATTTGCTAAGGGCAAAATAATGTATTCTCGGAGGGTTTTCACAGTCATTGGTCCACTATGAGTGAACTAAAACCTAAGAAAGGTAGCTGAATGATGGTGGCACATGCCATTAATCCCCCCATTTGGGAGGCAGAAGCATGTGGATCTCTGTGAGTTCAATGGCAGCCTGATCTACAAAGTGACTTCCAGGACAGCCAGGGATGTTATACAGAGAAACCCTGTCTCAAAACAACAACAAACAAACAAAAAGATAATCTATTTTTTTGAGGGGGGCTTGGAGGTCAACTTTAAGAGAGTAATGAAATGACAGGCAATAAAGGGAGTGGCACTATTAGGAGGTGTGGCCTTGTTGGAGGAAGTGTGTTACTGTGGGGGCAGGCTGGCTTTGAAGTCTCTTTTGCTAAAGCTTCCCTCAACTGTCAGTGGATTTCCTGTTGCCTCTGAGTCAAGATGTAGGACTCTCAGCTCCAGTACCATATCTGCCTACATGCTGCCATGATGACGATAAAAGACTGAATCTCTGAAACTATAAGAGAGCCCCCTCTCTTTTCATTTATAAGAAGCTGGGTGTTGGTAGTGCATGCCTTTAATCCCAGTACTCAGGAGGAAGAGGCAGGCAGATCTCTGTGAGTTCGAGGCCATCCTGGTCTACAGAGCAAGTTCCAGGACAACCTCCAAAGCAATACAGAAAAACCCTGTCTGGAAAAACCACACACACACACACACACACACACACACACACACACACACACACACACACACACACACATACACACACAAAGTTTTCATTTATAAGAGTTGCCATGGTCACGGTGTGTTTTCACAACAATAGAAACCCTAACTAAGACAGCCTACCAGTCCTCCCTCACCAGTCTCTCAGGGTGTAACACGATTCACCAAATGGGTGAGGTATAAAGCTGGGTTCTGCTAAGGATATATGCTAGGCATTGGTGTTTTTGTTTGTGAGATGCAGAAATTCTACTAATAATCACTTAAGTTCTTGGCTGCCCTGGATCTCACTATGTATATCAGGCTGGCTTTTAACTCATGGTGATCCTCCTGCCTCTGCCTCTGGAATGCTGGGAGTCAAGGTGTGTCTATTCTACCTGACTGAACTTTTAAGTCTGCTTTTACTTTAAAGTTCTATGATACTCAAAGAGGCCAAATGGGAACCAGGAATGATAGTATACACCTATAATCTCAGCCTCTGGGAGGACTGTCTTGAGGCTGAGGTCAGCCTGGGTTATACAGAAAGTCCCTATTTCAAAGAACTTTTTTTGAAGGAACTAAATGGGCTTGGGTACAATACAACATGTGTTTAGCATATGTGAACTCCTGGATTCAATTCTAGTACTAAACCAAACAAAAACACTACCAATCACTATGACCCATGTCCAAATAAAAAGACATTTATTTAGAAAGGCTTTGGTGCTGATTAAATAAAATAATAATAAAAAAACCCGAGAAAGGATTATGTGTTAGCCATGATGGCTTGAGAACTTTGTGTCTATGGATATTTTATGAAACTTAACATTTTATTATCCAAAAATAGTACAGCATACAATTCTTTCTAATGACTAAATTTTCTAGATGCTAAATGGTTTGTATGAGAGCTTTAGTGAGCAAATTTTAATTTCATTTCAACCAACTTTGTTAACATTCCAGACACTATCCTTCTTAGGTATATTATATGGTCACTTACTCAAAAAGCATGTACATTTAAAGCTCACAGTAAATAATCCAGAATTGCTGGTTGGCGGTGTCTCACGCCTTTAATCCCAACACTCTGGAGGCAGAGTCAGGCAGATCTCTGTGAGTTCCAGGTCATCCTGCTCTATGTAGTGAGTCCTAGGATAGCCAGGGCTACAGAGGGAACCCTGACTTGAAAATTTAAAAAAAATTTTTTTGAGGTTAACTTTCCTTTTGTTTCTCAGGCTGGAGGCAGGAGAACAATGCTGGTAGTAGACCAGAAAAGAGGCATCTCTACAAAAACATCTGTGGGATAGCTTCTTAGATCCTGGAACATGATAGGAAGAAGTCGTCCAAGTAAAAAGCCCTCCTTGGCCCAAGGCAGGAACAGGTACAGCGCTCATCACAGGGAACAAATCGCACAGAGCTTGCTTGGGGCGGTTTACCGGAGTCCCGTTCTGGGGCCAGCTAGATGGTTGTCTCTGACCTCTGTCACGTGTGCAGTACCAAGCATGCCCTTTTCACGGCACACACAAGCAAATAAAATAAAGAGTAAAAGGAACCCCAGTTTGTAGGACTGTGCTTCTCACAGAGAAAGAACTCAGTGGAAGGAAACGTCTCTTGAATTTCATCTTAATCAGCAGGACTTTGTCATGTGTGTACTGGGAGGGAAGGTTATTCAGGATTAAGAACAAGAACAGACACACAGAAATGGACATTTCTGCAACATAATGGGGGGAACCTGCTTGAAATCCTGTCCCTCTGAAGTACTTTTGACTCTAGTTTTCTCTAACCATGTCCAGCCCCCGGTCTAGGCCACCATCTATCTTGTCTGGATCCTGTCCTGGTAGTTAGTGTAATCCTATCTCAGCCACAGTATTTTCCCAACATGCTCACATCATTCACAGGTTTCTAACCTTTAGTGGATGCCGCTCTTAGACAGAATTTCAAACTTTTTTTTTTTCCTGTCAGCTTTCTCTGTGTAACCCTGGCTGTCCTGGAACTCACTCTGTAGACCAGGCTGGTGTGAGACTCAGAAATCTGCCTGTCTCTCTGCCTCCTGAGTACTGGGATTAAAGGCATAAACTACCACCGGGCTATCTAGAACTCCTTAAGTAAATTTGTCTCCAAAGTCCTATCATGTCTGTCTCTGCCTTGAGTTTAGGATCCAGCCTGTCATATAGCCACCACTTACGTGTAGCTCTTTAAATTGAAATTAGTTAAAATGAAAGGCTAAGTTATTCCCCATAGGCTCATCTTAAGTGCTCATTAGCAACATGTGGCTATAGGCCACCACTGTACGGGACGTCGTGGCCCACAGAAGCACTGGCTAGATGAATCTCTCACTGCTTGGGATGAATACACAGTATCGTTTAACCAGAGGAATTGAGTTCTCCGAACTCACTCACTTTCTCTGATTTTAAGGCCTTCCCTCAAGCGCAGTAAGCTGCTCTGCCTTGTAATGGCTCTCTGGAGAACCCTCCCATGCCATAGTGCTGGAAGCAGCCCTCTTTGCTCTTTCCTTGTAATTTTCCTCGCCTTTCCCATCCAAGAAGCTCTCTCGTTATAGTTATCTGAACTTACTTTCAGATACGCCCACAGCCCCCAGGAGACTGCAAGCTGTTGGGAGGCCATAGCCATGTTTATGTTGCTCATCCTTATAGAGTCGGGCCTAGTCCAGTGGCTCGCACATAGCTGTTTGTGGGGTGACTGAATCATTTACTGTAAAATCGCATGTGTGCTTCGCTGTGCAAGCATCAGGGTGTTAACAAACCAGGATTCACAGTTACTTTTTGTTTCATAGACCCTTTATCAGTCTAGTAAGATTCCCCCCACTGAAGGCCAGGTGTAGTGGGGCATGCCGTTAATCCCAGTATTCTGAAGGCAGAGGCAAACAGGTTTCTGTGAGTTCCAGGACAGCCAGGGCTACACAGTGTTAGTCCTATCTAAAAATAAACACACAAATAATGCATAAGACCTATTGACTCCTTTTCAGGGCCATGTGCTGACTTTAAGAATAAGAATGTAGGGCTTAAAAAGAAACTCATTTATATTTGAAATACTAAACATGAAAAATAGATTTTAAAAGCTTCTGATATTGTGTCACAAATATAAGAGTAATAGTGTGCTAATACTACCATCAATACAATACTTAATGTGGTCCATAACCATCCTCATTTCCAAGTATCAATGACAAGTGATGTTTGGAGATCCATTGCTACTAAGAAGTGCTATGGAAACAAACATCTTGTTCTGTTGGTACGAGGTTTAAAATGTCAGCTTGGCAGGACCTATAGTCACCTTGGACACAAACCTCTGGACATGTTTATAAGGGAGTTAATAGATAAGGTTTCCTGAGGTGGGAAAACCTATCTTAAGTGCGGACAGCATCAATCCATGACTGGGGTTTGTGTATTTGAATGTAATTGGTCCCCATAATCTCATAGGGAGTGGCACTATTAGGAGGTATGGCTTTCTTGGAGTGGGAATGGCTTTGTTGGAGGAAGTGTGTCACTGTGGGGGCAGGCTTTGAGGTTTCCTACGCTCAGGATACCACCCTGTGTCTTAGTCGACTTCCTGTTGCATGCAAGAGGCAGGACTCTCAGCTGCTCCTCCAGCACCAGTCTGCCTGCATGCCACCAAGCTCCTGTGTCCTAATGACAATGGACTGGACCTCTGAAACTGTCAGCAAGCCACCCCAATTAAATGTTTGCTTTTATAAAAGTTGCCATGGTCATGATGTCTTTTCACAGCAATAGAGACCCTGAACAAGACAGGATTGCAGAGGGAGTAAAAGGGGAAAGCAAGCTGAACAGCAGCAGTCACTTCTCTCTGGGTCCTGACTGGACATGCAATGTGACCAAATGCCTCTCACTCCTGCTCCTGTGACTGCTTCATCATGGACTGTGTACCCTCCGACTGTGAGCCAAAAGAAATCCTTTCTTTCCGAAGCTGCCTTTGTTGGGGATTTTGTCACAGCAATGAGAAAAGACTAATATAGGTGATGGCTATGCAACATGAACTGTTAATTATTGGTTTGTTGACTACATTCATTATCAGGGAAAATGCTCCTCCACAGCCCCACTAGAGATGAGGATTACAGTCACCCATGCTCGTGAACTGCCCGGATGCCAAGTATCTACTTCTGATGACCACCTTAGGACTGAGGAAACACAGCGTTCAAATAGTGCCTTTTAGTCTGGGGACAGAGGTGGATCTTCTTCCAGAAGATCAGTCTTAGGACAGGCAGAGCCACATGGCACTGACAAGCCTAGACAGCAATCTTAATTTTTTATTTAAGTAATAGATGACTATGGATACGGGTGTCTTCAATTACATTAAGAGCAAGTACTATGGAAGGTAATCACTGCAATGCACTGCAGGTATCTCTCTCTCTCTCTCTCTCTCTCTCTCTCTCTCTCTCACACACACACACACACACACACACACACACACACACACACACACACACACACACACACGCCTAAGCTATTTTAGAAGGGAACTGCAAAAAATCCTCTGTTGGGGAACAATAGGTACTTCATTCAGACATTCCAGATGTCATTTTGATATTTGAAATTCCACATCTTAGCTTGGCTCTTCTTAGATTTTCGCCCCAGACAGATGGCCTAAATCCCGAGAACCAAATGTAATATCATGGCAGTAAGCTTTTTCCCACTCAGCTTCTTCACACTCTGAGATGAATAAATGGGGGTGGGGTGAAATGTGTCTGCTTTGGTCAAAGACTGTGCAGGACTGTCAGATTTGGAGACATCCAAACTCAGAGCATACGTCCCTGCACCCACACACCCTCTAATCTCTTTTTAATTAAGAGAATGGTAAAATTAAATGAATAGTAAAAGCAAGCTAGATAACGTCAGGTCCAAAGGAGATTCCAATACCCCAAACTCCAAAAAAACAGTCCAAATATCCAGGAATGAGCTCAACCCGGACTCTAGGAGGACTTCTGATGGTTTGATAAAAATCAGCATTTCTCACAATGTGTGAAGATTGTTTCCAAAAGTTTTTCCCTTACCTCTGGCAGAAAGGCCATATGGGTTTCCAATTAACATATACCTGAGGCACCTATCAGCATATCAAGGTCCATGCTAGTCTCCAGGCTCCTTTAGTCCCAGTCACAATACTAAGCAGTCATGAACCCCACCACCACACACAGATAACAGCTCAATGTTTGAAAACGTGGAAAGAGACTCTTCTTAACACACTAGTCCCAATGAGGCATCCTTTTAATTCTCCCTAGTCCTGGAACTCTGTTTCAATGAACAAAGGCACTTCATTGGAGAATGAGCTTGCAAATGAGGCCTTTCAGCCCTTTATTAAAATAATTACTTTATTCCACAAAACTCCACTGTGGAATGTCAACATGCCAGACATAGTGCTGGAGAAGTAGACAAAGCTCTTTCTTCCAAGATGGACTCATTCTGGTGGTGGACTCCTTACTCTCTCTTCTCCACTAAATTAACTTCATAAGAGAGGGTTACATGGGGGCTCCTGGGAGATTCAGACAAAGCAGTGCCAACCCTGTGGAAGGCTCTGTAATTGCTCCTTCCCACAGTTCACTGTATCCCTAACACTGGCCTTTCACAGCATGCCAGGCACAGGGCCGGAGCAGCGGAGAGAAATGGGTTGAATCGCAGTGCCCTCTTTAGTTGTGGGACTACGACCAAACCTCTTTAGGTTTATTTCTGCATTTGTAACACAGCATAGTAACGTGGGCTTTTCAGACTGTGAAGGCTGGTTATGTGCGTATAAAGTGTGCAACACATTCCTGCCTGGAACATAACAGATGTTGTATAAAGAGAAATATTCTTAAGAGGTACGTAAGACAAGAAAGAAAATCTGTTTTCAGCCCATCAGTTCTTTGTGGGAAAATAACATATTCTTTGTTCTGCATGACGGGTAAATGTAAAGATCCTGCTAATATCTGTGCTCTGAGAAACTCCTGAGTTGCCCTGGAGTTTCAGACAAAGCAGCCGTGGTGGGTGTTTATTGGAGGAAGGGTATTTTTTTAACACCCATGAAAAATTAAAATACAAAATGTGCAGGGTGGTGTCGGTGCATGCTTTTAATTCCAGCACTCAGGAGGCAGAGGCAAGTGGATCTCTATGAGTTCAAGGTCAGCCTGGTCTACAAAGTGAGTTCCTGGATAGCCAGTACTATACACAAAGAAAAACCGAAAAACTAAAACCCCCAAACCACACACACACACACACACACACACACACACACACACACACACACACACACACACACTCTCTCTGTCACAAAGGTGGGGCCTCCATGGGCTGGGGGTGGGGTGGTACAGCAGGAAAAAGCACCTGCCAGGCAAGCATAAGAAACAGTTTGGGTGCCCAGAGCAATTTAAGTGTCAGGCAAGTGTGTTGGCTGCCTGTAATGCCAGTCGAAGTGGAGGATAGTTAGACCAGCTGGAATTCGCAAGCTCCATATCCAGCGAGACACTATGCCTCAATAAATAAAGTAGACAGCAACTGAGGAAGACACCTACATCAAGTGTCTCAGCCCTCCATGCACGAGCACGTGCATGCATGCGTACACCTGCATACACAACACACATATACACATGCCAAGAATTTCAAGAGGAGGAAGAGGATGGTGCAGCAAATAAACAAAAAACTTCGCAAGACTTCTGTTTATGTAACTCTTTATCTAACATAAACATTTGTTTCTGAGAAAGAAAAACAAAAGGAGAGTCCATCTCTGGGGACACTCCCCAGGGAAACTCCACTGCAGTCAGTTAAATGCAAATGAGCCATGATCATCTGGTCTACATTTGTTCTAAAGTCCGTGGCTTTTCATACAAAGGTGTGTATAATTTACATACAAAGGAAGCATAGCAAAGGGCACTTTTTATATCTTCTGCGTCTAGAACTTTGTTTTTTCCAGACAGGATTTCTCTGTTTGGAGCCTGTCCTGGAACTCTCTCAGTAGACCAGGCTGGTCTCGAACTCACAGAGATCTGCCTGCCTCTGCCTCCCGAGTGCTAGGATTTGCCACCAATGCCCAGCTTAGGTCTAGAACTTAAAACAACAACAGCCCTTCTTAAAAAGGCCAAAAGGTCTAGCATCACATGGGACAAAGTAGAGCTAAATTTATAGAGTTAACTCATCTGGGGAGTTCATTGACTATCTGTCTCCAAGTTCTGTTCTTTTCCAAATGTTAGTGAAGACATGTAATTCCAAGTAAAACTTGCTGACTGATGTGTTTTGGGTTTCCATACATTGGCATCCGACCAGACAGGATAACTCAATGGAAAACTGAATGAATATGTGTGTGTGTGTGTGTGTGTGTGTGTGTGTGTAAACACGTGTGTGTTCACGTATGTATATATACACATTACATGTACATGTTTCAGAACTTTACACACCATGGATCTATAGCAGAGGTATCACAGCATGACCTAACCCAAGGGCTCCCAGCATCCTGTTCTACGTTCCTATTGGAACAGGATTGGGAAATGCTGGACTCTTATATATGAAGGACATACAGGCATCTAGGATGGTGATAACTCTTGCCTCTGTTTAACAGACATTCTAGCCCGACACCACTTAGCTTGTCTAGAGCTGTGCATTCTAATCTCACACTAAAATGTACACACTTCTGCTCATAAGCAAACACCAGAGCCTAAGCCTAGCACTTAAAGTAGCTTGTAACTACTACAAACATAATCGTGTGTTTCTTCTTCCCTGCTCAGAACAGAGTTCAAAGGAAGAGGCTTGCTCCCATTCCCTTGATCCCCTGGCTGTTTACAAACAAGTGTATGCTCGGTGGCATTCTCTGCCTGGTGAAGGTGACAGGTGTGCCTATCTTGTCTAGGCAAAGGAGACCTTGGGGAGACGGGATGACATAGAAGGGGGGATGCTTTGGAGGCTGTGCTTAGTCCTAATTTTCCTGTCATTTGCCCTGGGATGGGGATCTCTAGAGAGATCACCGCTACTCTCCAGGACCCCATCCCTGTAATCTACCAACTCCAGGGAATTTATTTGTTTTGCTCCTCTAATTATCCCCTTTGGTAAGAAACTGAGAAGAAAGTATAGGCTGATCACAGAATCCTTCCCTCCACAATTACACTGCAAATCGCACTGTCCTGAGAGGCTGCCAAATCCCTGCAGAACTCCTGCAGATGACAGGGAGGAGACTGTGACTCAGCACCCTGCAGTCTACTATCCAGCCCGCTGTGCCTGAGTGCCACAATCCATCTTTACCCAAAGGTGACAACACACAGAGTGCCCATCCTCGCTGCTGTCAACTGGAGTGAGCTCTTCCATGCCTCCAGCTTTTGCTTTCTCAATGAATTCTCTCCTGGTAAGCCTTTCCTTGTGTACCATCTGCTTTCTCCCAGGACCCTGACAAACCAGGAAGGAGGTTTTTGGTTTGTTTTGTTTCTTCTTTTTCTTTTCTTTTCTTTTCTTTTCTTTCTTTCTTTTTTCTTTTTGTGGTTTTTCGAAACAGGGTTTCTTTGTGTTAACAGTCCTGGCTGTCCTGACATCTGCTTTGTAGACCAGGCTAGCCTCAAACTCACAGAGATCTGCCTCCCTCTGCCTCCCATGTTCTAGGAGAAGGAGGTCTTCTTGATGATGGACTGTAACAATATTACTGAGAAAAGGAAGATGTTAAAATTATAACTGGGGATGGAGGCATACACCTTTAATCCTAGCACTTGGGAGGCAGAAGCAGACAGGTCTCTGTCTGGTCTACAGAATGTGTTCCAGGGCAGTCAGGGCTACACAGAGAAACACACACACACACACACACACACACACACACACACACACACACACACACACACACACTTGTAAACTTTGGAGTTAGATGTGGCTCAGTGGCAGAGCATTTGCCAAGTACAAGGCCCTGAGTTTGACCCTCATATTTTCTTCAGTAAAGGGCCCAATTTGTACCTCTCCAGAGCCATGAGACTATTTGGCAGGGAAAGTTTATCCCTGATATCAGTTCTTCCAAGTCAGGCATCATGAAAATTGTTCTATGTAAATTGTCTCACCCGGTAAGTTATACACCACTATTGTTTTCTATTTGTCAGATGAGGAAATTGAGCCATAAAGGTAGCAAGGGTTTTGGGCTGGAGAGGTGCCTGGTGTAGTTCAGGGGCAGATCACTTGCCTGGCATGCATGTGGCCCTTTATCTGCTCCCTATTGTCACACACACACACACACACACACACACACACACACACACACACACGCATGTGCACACAACCTCTCTCTTTCTCCCTCCCCTGACTCAGCACTGTAGTTTGAATAAATGTTTCCCATAGTCCCATGTGATTACCCTGTGGTTCTCAGCAGGTGGAGGTTGTAGATGGTCGATGGAGGAATTAGGTCACTAGGGGCAGGTCTTCAAATCTATCAGGCTCAGCTTCCTGTCTGTCTGCTGGCTGTTCCACCAAGATATGTGCAGGTGAGGAGTCCCCACCTCATGCTCTGGATACCATGAAACTGCCTGCCTGGACTACTGGGACAGACGGTGTCCTCTCAAACTACAAGCCCTAAAAACTTCTCCCCCTTAACTTGTTTCTTGTCAGGTATTTGGTCAAAATGATGTGAAAAATAAGAACACTCATATATATGCATGTATATAGTGCTAAGGGTTGCTGAAGGGTATGTGTGTGGCTGGTATTTGACAGAACCAGGATTTGGATGGATGACTGTGGAGTCTGAGCATCCATAAATGTTACAAAGGGTCCTTGGGGAGGAAGTGGATGGCAATGAGAGCTAAGGAGGACACTCAGCCTCCTTGCCTAACAGCCCCAGCTTCTGCAGGTGCCTCCTACCCACAAGATTGTCCCACGGTGGAAATGGAGTTCCTGGGCATTTAACAGTCATATAAGCCACAGAGACTAATGCAAACTGAAGGAATGTTCATGAAAACAAAATGCCATAAAGAACAACGGTTGGTAAAGACAGATGGTTTAGCAAACTGTGCTGGCGGGCAATTGTAACAATTTCCAAAGCAAATCCTGCCTGAGCTTTTGACTTTCCATACAGGACCACTCGTAATGCTTGTAGAATCTACCAGCATACTGCGTGAGAGAAAATGTTATCTAAACCTTAAAAAGGACCTAGAGACCAAACGTCACGATATTTTTGAGAAGGAAAACAAAACATTATTGACACTGTGGGGTATCTATGAGAATGGTTTCACCCATAGAGCAACTAGCAGTAATTCTTGTCACTTTCAGAGGAAAACAATCCTTTGGCCGAATGGCACAAATACCAAGAACATACATCTTTCCAATACCATCCCAAAGAGCCCATGATGTCGGCGGCCCCATCTTCTACCTGTGCCTACTGTAAAATTTGACAAATGAGACCATGGAACATTACAGACCCGCACACAGCTCAGTGAAGGCACAATGCTATAGGCATCTGGCTGCAAAATCATTAGCAGTCTGGACACGGTGGCTGAACCCAGATTCTCACTGTTGTTTCAAATACCAAGTAATTTCTCCCTGTTGAAATTCACTTTCCTCTTGCTGAGGCGGCAAGGTGTGTGGGCGGTGTGATGAAAGATTCAGCCTCGTGAATATTACACACAGCTCAGCAGCAATTGGAAGAGAGAATACATTGACAGGGAAACGGCACTTGTATTAAACTGTCAAAGAGCAACACTCTTGAGAGCAACACTCTGAGATACGCCATCAAATGGTTTCCCAATGCGAACCATAGGCCAAGTAACCAGCCAGTGTGTTTATACATTTTCCCAGTGCAACTACAAACCACTGAGGCTGCTAGCTTCCGAGCCAGACAACCACAGACATATTTATTCTGCAAACAAAGCTGGCTGCGGGGGAAAGAGGAGCTTCAGGAGGATCTGAGAATGCCAAGAGTGATCTGCAGAGAGCTCTAGCTTGGGACTCTGGCTTACCAGTGGAATCAGTCTGTGAAGCTCTGCCGCTTGCCTGCTCCTCAGCACTGATGAGCTGCAGGTCGGTGTATGAAGGAGCAACACTAGGACTGCTGGTGTCCTCAGAGTGGGTGGTCCAACTGCTCTCGGAGGTCAAAGGGCATCTTCTCAAAGAGTCGAAGGAAGGGCATGTCCAGCAAGGCATGGTCAATGTGAGGGCTGAGAACAGATGAAAATCCAAGAGGAAACCATGTAAATAGTTGTCTTTGGCTTATGTCTGTTGCACTTGTCTTACTTTGACGTCACTCAGATCCTGGGCAGCAGCAGCCATCAAGAGAAGGAAAGCAAATACTTGTCATGAGGAGAGAAAATGCATTGACTGAGGTCTCACAGGGAGTCACTATCAAAAGCTATCAAAGGGCTGGAGGGATGGAATGGTTGGTTTGGTGGTTTGACTGAGAGTGGTCCCCACAGGTTCATATGTTTGAATGCTTGGTCCCGAGTTAGTGGAAGGACTACTTGGGAAGGATTGGGAGGCATGGTCCTGAGTGAGACCTTGTTGAAAGCAGTGTATCACTGTGGGTCGGCTTTGAGGTTTAAAAGACTAGGCCAGGCCCAGAATTAATCTCTCTTTCTCTTTTTCTCTCTCCTCCCTCCCTCCCTCCCTCCCTCCCTCCTTCCCTCCCTCCCTCTCTCTCTCTCTCTTTCTCATGATATCTCATCTACTACTCCAGTGCCATGTCTGCCTCCTGCCTGCGATGATGACCACAGACAAACTGTCTGAAACTGTAAGCAAGTCTCCAATGAAATGCTTTCTTTTAAAAGAGTTCCCTTTGTTGCCGGGCGTTGGTGGCGCACACCTTTAATCCCAGCACTCGGGAGGCAGAGGCAGGCAGATCTCTGTGAGTTCGAGACCAGCTGAACTACCAAGTAAGTTCCAGGACAGCCTTGAAAGCCACAGAGAAACCCTGTCTCGAAAAACAAAAAAAACAAAAAACAAAAAATAACAACAACAAAAAAAGAGTTCCCTTTGTCATGGTGTCCCCTCACAGCAATAGAACAGTTACTATGACAGTAAAGTGCTTGCTGTTTAAGCACAAGAACCTGAGTTTGATCCTAAGCACCCACATAAGAAAACAGGTGAGGTGGCAGGTGCTTGTAATCCCAGCACATAGAGGCAGTGACAGGGGATCCTGGGGGCTTGCCAGTCAGCCAGCCTACTCTGATTAGAATGCTGGGTCCCACGGGGAGATCCTGTAGTTTCACAAAAACAAGAGGTGGCTCTGTTAACCCGTGACTTCCTCACATAGAGACATACACATGTATACATAATATATACATATGCACATATGTGTATACATACTGTATACATATGCACATGAACACATGTATACATACTGCATACATATGCACATGAATACATGTATACATATGCACATGAACACATGTATACATACTGCATACATATGCACATGAATACATGTATACATATGCACATGAACACATGTATACATACTGCATACATATGACATGAACATACACAAAAACAGATTGAAACTTGGATCTCAGGACCCTCATATTAAAAAAATCTAATTAAAGGAGTGTTGGGGAAGTCCTGTTATTTGTCAATAAAGTACTGTTGAGCCTATAGAAAACCTAGATAGGAGGGACTAGGAGTCGAGGAGGATTCTGGGAAGGGGAAACACAGGAGAGTCGACATGTAACGCCATTGGGGGTAGGAAGCCCGGAACTATTCTCCGGTAAGAGACATACTTAGATTAACAATTATGGGGTAATTACTTAAGGCAGAGCTAGCCAGTAAGAGACAAGCAAGGCCAACAGCTTCATAATTAATATAGCCTCCTGTGTGTTTATTTGGGACTCATGCGGATCTAGAACCAGGCGGGCGGGAAGGCTCCTCTCAAAGAAAAAGCTTCCCTTAACAAAGGAGTATAAATAACTTTAGGGCAAAATATAATTTCTAAACTTAGGGTTCTGCTTCACTTGGGTCAAACTACAGAACTCTTGCAGTTTCACTCTGACCCAGGCCTTTCCTCCATTTTCAATAGCATATCAGTAAACTCGAGAAAACGTACCAGTTTTCATTACAAAACCAAAGGCAGAACAAGTTTTGGGTTAGGAGTACACACACACACACACACACACACACACACACACACACACACACACACGATGCCTCTGCTTGGCTCAAGTTTGACAATAACTGGAAGTTCTGCACACTGTTGCATACACAATGGAGACTGACTAGGGCTGCTGGCTTGCACAGAACACAAAGAAAATATCTCCTAAAGGGAAATGCATAGGGCTTGGTTTTATCTCCTTGGCTCAGCTATTCCAAACGCTGTGTGTGTGTGTGTGTGTGTGTGTGTGTGTGTGTGTGTGTGTGTGTGTGTGTGTGTGTGTGTGTGTGTGTATGTGTTGGAGGCGGTTCCTTTTCTTTTTTAACTAAAACTTCTTAGTCCTCTTAATTTATTCTTAGTTAACTGCCCACTCCAGTGCTCTCCACATTGCTGCATAATGATTATACCATTGCAATGTTACCATCAAGACACTAGAAAGAGAGTGAACAGAGAGTGGGGTGAATGCAAACACCACTTACTGAGTAGCCATTCAAAGTCAGGCACCTTTACAAATGTTTTTGCATTCAATCCATTGCTATTAGGAGGTCGGTAGCAGTTCCTTATACACGGGCAAACCAGCCCAGAGATTAAGAAACCTGCAAGATCATACAGACAGTTATTCCAGCTGAAGCACTGAAGCTATAGTCACCGCGAGAGACAGAAAGGCAAAGCTGCGATGTCAGAAGAAACAGAAGGCAGTGCTTGTGGTAGTATAAAAAGAAAACAAGGGTGTCCCGCTCGGAGCCTCCTGAGGCTTGGGGACTGTGTGCTGGGGAACCTGTCCCAGAGGAGCAGCCCATCCAGAGACTGCCACAGTGTCCTAGTCCTGCCTCCACTTACAGGAGGAGGTAAGCATGGGCCTGTTTCCGGCCCACCTTCTGGTGCCCTGCTCAGAGCCTCCTGAGGCTTGGGGCTTACAGACAGGGAACCCGTCACAGCAGATCAGCTCATCCAGGGACTGCCAACATTCTGGTACTAGTCCTGCCTCCACCCACAGGAAGAGGAGAACTTTCAGATTATCGAACCTGCTTGTGCTTACCAGAAGAGAACCTTGGACCTGTACCCACCAGGAGAGGAAGAGACCACCTGCACCCACTAGAAGAAGGGCTGGGAAGAAGACAATATAAAAACACATTCAACAACAGAAAAACCAATACGATACCACCAGAGTCTAGGTACTCTACACCAGCAAGACCTGAACATTGCAACTCAGATGAAGCAGAAGATCTTAAAAACAACTTCATGAAAATGAAAGAGGTCCTCAAAAACGATATGAGAAAGTCCCTGAAAGAAATTGAAGAAAATACAAACTAAAAAAATATAAGAAATCAACAAATCTCTTAAGGAAAGCCAAGAAAAAAAATTAAAAAGTTGAAGGAAACAGTTCAAGCAGTTCAGGACATGAAAACTGAAATACAGACAATAAAGAAAACACAAACTGAGGGAACGCTGAAATAGAAAAGCCGGGTAGACAATCAGGAACTACAGTGCAAGCATAACCAACAGAATACAAGAGATGGAAGAGAGAATCTCAGGTGTTGAAGATTCACTAGGAGAAATAGATTCGTCAACCAAAGAAATTTTAAGTTCAACAAATCCCTAACACAGAATATTCAGGAAATATGGGGCACCATGAAAAGACCAAACCTAAGAATAATAGGTATAGAAGAAGGTGAAGAAACTCACCTCAAAGGTGCAGAAAACATATTAAAAAATCGTAGAATAAAGCTTTCCCAACCTAAAGAAAGCCATGCCAATGAAAGTATAAGAAGCTTACAGAACACCAAATAGAGTGGACCACAAAAAGTCCCCTTGCCATATAATAATTAAAACCCCAAACATACAGAATAAAGAAAGAATATTAAGAGCAGCAAAGGAAAAAGGTCAACTAACATATAAAGGCAAACCTATCAGAATCACACCTGACTTCACCATGGAAACTTTGAAAGTCAGAAGGTCCTGAATAGATATTCTACCAACACTAAGAGACCACAGATGCCAGCCCAGACTACTATACCCAGCAAAGCTTTCAATCACTATAGATGGAGAAAACAAGATATTCCATGACAAAACCAGATTTAAACAATACATATCACTAATCCAACCCTACAGAAAGTTCTGGAAGGCAAACTCCAACCCAAGGAAGTTAACTACACTCACAAAAACATAGGCAATAGATAACCCCACTTTACCAACAGCCAAAAGAAGAAAGGGGTAAGCCGGGTGTTGGTGGCGCACGCCTTTAATCCCAGCACTCGGGAGGCAGAGGCAGGCGGATCTCTGTGAGTTCGAGGCCAGCCTGGTCTACAGAGTGAGTTCCAGGACAGCCTCCAAAGCCACAAAGAAACCTTGTCTCGAAAAACCAAAAATAAAATAAAATAAAAATAAATAAAATAAAAAAGGGGTAGAAATCCATACACAATACAATCACCACCAAAAAATCCAAAACAAACAAGAATGAACAATCAATGGTCTTTAATATCCCTCAATATTAATTGTCTTAACTGGCCTATAAAAAGACGCAGGTTAAGAGAATGGATACGAAGACAGAACCTATCCTGTTGCATACAAGAAAAACACCTCAACTTCAAAGACAAATGCTACCTCAGAGTTACGGGCTGGGAAAGATTTTTCCAAGCAAATGGACCTAAGAAACAAGAGGGTGTAGCAATTCTGATATCTAACAAATTAGACTTTAAACTAAAATCAATAAAAGAGATGAAGGAGGTCATTTCATATCCATCAAGGAGAAATCCATCAAGAGGAAGACTCAATTCTGAACATCTATGCCTCAAATACAAAAGCATCCACATGCATAGAAGAAACATTACTAACACTCAAATCACACATAAAATCTCACATACTTATAGTGGGAGACTTCAGCACCCCAATCTCACCACTAGACAGGAACACCTGACAGAAACCTAACAAAGAAACACAGGAACTCATAGAAGTTATGACCCAATTGGGTTTAAAAGACATCTACAGAACATTCCATCCAAATAAAAAAGAATATACCTTCTTCTTGGCACCACATGGAACCTTTTCAAAAATCGACCACCTAATCAGCAATATAGCAAACCTCAACAAGTACAAAAGAATTGGAATAAGCCCCTGTATCTTATCAGACCACCATGCTTTAAAGTTAGAATTCAACAACAACACAAATTGCAGAAACCCTACAAACTAATGGAAATTGAACAATGTGTAATTGCACTATTTCTGGGTCAAGGAAGAAATAAAAAGACTTCCTAGAATTCAGTGAGAAAGAAGATACAACATACCCAAACTTATGGGACAATTTGAAAGCAGTGCTAAGAGGAAAGTTCATAGTACTAAGTGCCAACATGAAGAAACTGGAGAATAGTCATACTAGAGAATTAACAGCACAACTAAAAGCTCTAGAACAACAAGAAGCAAACTCACTCTGGAGGAGTAGAAGCTAGGAAATAATCAAATTGAGAGCTGAAATCAATAAAGCAGAAAGTAGGGAAACAATGCAAATAATCAATGTAACAAAGAGTTGGTTCTTCGAGAAAATCAACAAGATAGACAAACCTGTATCCAAACTTACTAAAAGGCAGAGAGAGAACATGCAAATTAACAAAATCAGAAATGAAAAGGGGGACATAACAACGTACACTGAGGAAATCCAGAGAATTATCAGGTCATACTTTGAAAACCTGTACTCCACAAAATTCGAAAATCTAAAGGAAATAGACAATTTTCTTGATAGATATCACTTACCAAAATTTAGAATCCAAGAATACATCAGAAAAATCATACACCATGATCAAGTAGGCTTCATCCCAGGGATACAGGGATGGTTCAACATACGAAAATCCATCAATGTAATCCACCATATAAACAAGTTGAGAAACAAAAATCACATGATCATTTCACTAGATGCTGAAAAAGCCTTTGACTCAAAAGGGGGAGTCACCATGTGATCCCCAGAAGAGAGGATGCATGAGGTTGGCATACTTGGTAAGATAAGAACTTATATAAATATATATATACACACATATATATACATACATATATATATATATATAAGTAGTTATGGGTAATACTTAAGACAGAACTAGCCAATGAGAAGCTTTGGACATTGGCCGACAGCATTGTAACTAATAGAGTCTCTGTGTGTTATTTGGGATTGATGCGGCTCTGGGACCAGGCTGGCGGGAAGAATGCTTATTACACTCCACTTCTGGTGGGAGTGCACACTTGTACAGTCACTCTGGAAATCAGTATGGCCATTTCTCAGGGAAATGAGAATCAGTCTATCACGAGATCCAGCAATTCCACTCTTAGGCATAACCCCAAAAGATACACATTCATACAACAAGGACGTCTGCTCCACTATGTTCATAGCAGCACTATTTGTAATAGCCAGAACCTGGAAGCAACCTAGATGTCCCTCAACTGAAGAGTGGCTAGAGAAATGTGGTACATTTACACAATGGAGTACTACTCAGCAGAAGAAAACACTGGAATCTTGAAATTCACAGGCAAACAGATGGAACTAGAAGAAAACATCCTGAGTGAGGTAACCCAGTCACAAAAAGACAAGCATTGCATGTACTCGCTCATATATGGATTTTAGACATAGAGCAAAGGAGTACCAGCCTACAATCCATATCGCCAGAGAAGCTAGGCAACAAGGAGGACCCTAAGAGAGACATACATGGTCGCCCGGAGAAGGGGGAAAGGGAGAAGAAGATCTCCTGAGCTAATTGATAGCATGGCAGAAGGGAAGAAGGAGTTAGGAGAAAGAGAAGGGGAGAAGAGGAGGGGAGAGGAAGACATGAGGGAGCAGGAAAACTGAGTCAGGGGAAGAATAGAGGAGAGCAAGAAAAGAGATACCATAACAGAAAGAGCCATTATAGGTTTAAAGGGAAATCTAGCACTAGGGAGATGTCCAGAGATCTACAAGGATGACTCCAACTAACAATCTAAGCAATAGTGGAGAAGCTACCTTAAATCCCCTTCCCCAATAATGAGATTGATGACTACCTTATATGCTATCCTAGAGCCTTCATCCAGTAGCTGATGGAAGTAGAAGCAGATACCCATAGCTAAATACTGAACTGAACTGAACTCCTGGAATCCAGTTGCAGAGAGGGAGGAGTGATGAGCAAAGGGGTTAAGATCGGGCTGGAGAAACTCACAGAAACAGCTGAACTGAATAACGGGGAGCTCTTGGACCTCAGACTGGCTGGGAAACCAGCATAGGACTGACCCAGACCCCCTGAACGTGGGTGTCAGTTAGGAGGCCTGGGCAATCTATGGGGCTTCTGGCAGAGGATCACTATTTACCCCTAGCATAGGAATGGACTTTGGGAGTCCACTCCACACAGAGATACTCTCTCAGCCTAGACACACGGGGGAGGGCCTAAGCTCTGCTCCAAATGATATGACAGACTTTGAAGATCCCCCATGGAAGGCCTCACCCTCCCTGGGGAACAGAAAGAGGATGGGATAGGGAGTTAGTCAGGGTCAGGGGAGGAGGGGAGGGAGAGGGAACTGGAATTGACATGTAAAACAAGCTTGTTTCTAATTTAAATTTAAAAAGTCAAAAAAAAAAAAGGAAACAAAAGGGAATCTGTATTCTTTATTTTCTTGGGCATGTATGAAAAACCTGGATCTTTGCACTGAGGGCTCATAGCTCCTTTTCTCTCAAACTATTATCCTTTGGCAAATCACCTGTGAGCAAAGGCTCCTTTCTACTTATTTAATTTATAGCTATATAACCCGTTATATCCCTGCCTTCGATGGAATTCAAGAGTGCCAGGAAGGAAGGACTTTTGCCTGTTTTGCTCACTCCCTAGAATGCTGCCTGCCACAAGGCAGGCCCTCATAACTTGTTGGTTACGTCAGAAGCAGCAACACAAATCATTCCCTAACAGTCTGTATTAAACATAGACCATCAAAACCATCACCGCTAAAGCCCCTACAGTTAAAAAACAAAGGGACACCCATACAAATAAGAGAACTAGAATGCAAAGACAAGCTTGTAAAGGTTTGTTACCGGAATGCCATTCCCTAGATTAGGATCAGGTGCTTTGAACTACTATGGAAAACTATAGCTCTTAGGTAAAGATATTAACAGTCCTTAATACACAACACAGAGCTATTAAGAAAGGAAAGAATTACCAGAGGCCAAGTGAAATCTGGAAGCTAGAAATGTGAACAAACATTAGCTGACTTTCATACCCTGAGGACTGCTGGACACACCAGAGATCCCCTGCTGAGCCTGAGTATGTAAGGCTTGTGTGAAGATAAGGGAGAATGGACCAAGATCTTCAGTTAACCCAAGATGAACAAACTAACAAAAGATTGATCGGCTGCATCAATGAGAATTCCTCAGAGGCTAACAGGAGTATATCAGGAACACCTTTATCTTCAGCTGGAGATACAAGTAACAATGTCTACCTTAGATTTGGGTCCAAAGGACAGGGAAAAATTAGAATCTCCTGATAGAAGGTCCCACATAGGGATTTCTGTGTTTGTGTGGATCTAAAAAACCTTCAACCTAGACTTCAGTTGAAATATTTCCTGGCAGCCTCAAACACCTGTGAAAGGCAAATACTAACCATTTCTGGAAGGAAGTACCTGAAAGCTAGCCACTTCAGACAGAAAGTCCCAAGAGGAAAAAAAGCATAATGATAATAACCAACAAAGTTGCTAGGCAGTGGTGGCATAATCCCAGCACTTGGGAGGCAGAGGCAGATGGATCTCTGTGAGTTCGAGGCCAGCGTGGTCTACAGAGCTAGTTCCAGGACAACCAGACGTATACAGAGAAACCCTGCCTTAAAAAAACAAAATAAATGGATGAATGGAGAGACAGACAGACAGACCCACAGACCCCAAAGTACATAGAAAAACAAGAGGAAGCAAGCTATTGGAAGGGTGAGCAAACAGAGGCCCTGCAGAGAATTCAGATGGTGGGTTTAGGAAGCAGAATCTGCAACTAGGTGCAGTATGTGTAAGGAAATCAGCAGTGGGAAATATGAGAAAGGAACATGTAGTAATGAGAAATAGCTGCATGGATTTTCTAAGAAGAGAAAAATTAGCTACCCCAAATACAAAATAGAATGGACAGCAAGAAGGGGCAAAGAGATAATGTGAAAGATATTAAAGAGAAATAAACCCCATGGTGGTGGATAGGAAGATGTTCTCATCCATACATACATTTGCATTCCTAAGGATGTGAGAAAATGGGAAGAGGGCAATATCTGAAAAACTGATGGCTGAGAATTTCCCTGAATTTGTGAAAGATTTTTCTTTTCAGATTAGAAATCCCCAGGAATGTCAAGCAGAGTAAAACTAGACCTCACAATCAGGTAAGACTAAAGATGAAGGGAAAATCTTAAAAGCTGTCAAAGAAAAGCTGCATATTACTTTCAAAAGCGTTTACCACCTTCTGGAGAGGAAGAGAAGACAATGAACATGTCAGCACACTGATGTAGGCTAAGCATCGGGAGAGGATTTTACCCAGAGGGCTCTACTTTCCTTCCCATTGCTGTGATAAAACACTCTAGTCAAAAGCAATGAGGGGAGAGAAGGGTTTATTTGTTTCCAAGCTGTCACTGAAGGGAGTCAGGAGGGGATGCAAGCAGGAACTTGAAGCAGAAATCACAGAGGGATGCTGTGTTGGTTGCACAGCTCTCAGGTTTACGCTTAGCCAGCTTCCAGGGAGTGGAAGCCAGTGCTCTTAACCACTGAGCCATCTCTCCAGCCCTTCTCTCTGACTCTGTTTTAGAAAAGATGAATTTAAGTTGATTTATCTGGGTGTGTATGTATGTGTATGTATGTATGCATGTATCATATGTGTGTGCAGGCTCCCACACAGGCCAGAAGAGGGTGGCAGCTCCCTTGGAACTGGAGTTGTGGATGTGTATGAACCACCTGATGTTGGTGCTGCAACCTGAACTGCAGTCCTCTGATAGAGTAGGAAGCACCCTTAACCACCGAGCCTTCTCCCCAGCCCTTCTGTCTCTTTTTTAGAAAAGATTAAGTTGATTGATCTGTGTGTGTGTATGTTCCAGGATAGCCAGGGCTATACAAGGAAACCCTGTCTCAATCTCCCTCCTAATAAAAAGAAAACAAAACCCCAAACCACACTAGAAACCCGATTCAGCTATTCTTGGTGGCACTTGTCTATAAACGCAGCTGGTATTTGTTATTCCATTGATCTGAAGATGAAAATATCCTGTAATGCAGCCACGTGCCTTTTACTTTCATATACAAGAGAACCACTTTCCTATGTCCCCCCCAGCTATAGGTTTCTTGCACATAGAAAACCATAAAGAAGACCTATTCAATGTAGCTCTATTTATAAAGTACTTGTCTAGCATGTACAAGGCCTGCATTTGGTAGTCCCAGGTTCGATGCCCAGCACCTCCTAAAGCCTAGTGTGGTGGTCCACATCACCTATAATCCCTACACTCAGATCAAAAGGAGTTCTAAGTCAGTCACCAGTCACCTCAGCCACCCTGCTGCCTGGCAAAGTAACAGTCATGCAGTAGCAATGGAAATAATTTCATGGTTGGAGTTACTGCAACATAAGGAACTGTATTAAAAGGGTCACAGGGTTAGGAAGGTTGAGAACCACTGCTATAGAGTGTTAGCTTTAAATGGAAGGTATATGTCATATCTCTCCATCCCCAAGACTCAGGGATCTTGGAGAAAGAAGGGGTAGAAAGATTAAGTGGTGGATAACTTCAAGGAAAACATGTTCAGGGCACAGCGGGGCAGACACACATATGAACTCACAGAGACTGAGACAGTGAGTACAAGTCAAGCCAGACAAAAGCCTGGCATGAAGGGGACGAGGTAAGCATGAAATCCCATCACCAGCAGCGGAGTTATTATGGTTTGATGGCTGCTTGGAGAAGGAGAGCCAGTTTTCTTTAGTGTTGTGACCCCTGGTGAGTTGACCACATTCCCAATATTGCATCCAACTGTTTTTTTTTGTTGTTTGTTTGTTTGTTTGTTTGTTTGTTTTTGAGAGAAGGAGAAAGAGAAGACTCAGACTTGGGCAGGTAGAGAGGTAAGGGAGGAAAAGGCAGGTGTGTTGGGGACTGCTAGAACCTTGAACAAAATGGAGTCTGTCAACCGTTTCTTGGCCTTCTGACTACGTGACTGCGAGCACACATGCCCTTGAGACAAAGGAAAAGGCTAACCATTAAAGTTAAATTTACACAGGGCAGCCCACCCGCCTAGCCAGAGGGAAGTACCCTTACAGAGTAATTGTCTTTGTTAACAAAAGATTAAAGTGTTCTGTTGTATACTCCCTACCCCTCCCTAATTCCTGCACCTGACTTACGCTGACAAGCATTTGTGGAATGTAACTAATGACTGATGGAAAATTACAGCTTTGTCTTTACCGTATTTGGTGTATATTTGAATTGAGACTTGATTGACATGCTTGTACCACCCCCTGAGGTCCTTCCTCTATAAATTCCAGCGCGCCCCAAAAAATAAAGGCTCTTGATCAGCGAACGTTGTCTTGAGCCTGATTTCATTAACCTCTTGAAGTTCACTTTCCAGATCGGATCTGCTCGTGAAGGCCCACTAAATTAGTAGCGACCCTCATCACCTCACCCCCGCAGGTCGGGGGTCCCTTCCCGGGGGTCGCAACTGGCCCCCACGTGGGACACGAGTTACAGACCACCGATCGGACGGCAGAGGCGCGACGAGTCCGGAGCCCACTCATAAGGCGTCAGATGCTGTTGACAACAAAACTCCCAGTGAAGATGACACCGCATCGCCTACCACTTCTCCCATTTCTCCTTTTGATTTTTAGTTTCCCTCCTTGCATCCCTGCCAATCCCTACCGAGTATACAACTATACTTGGATTATTACCAATGAGGCCGGGGACATAGCCAATGCTACCTCACAACTTGCCGGTTCTATCCCATGGCCTGATCTTTTTGTCGACCTGTGTGCACTCGCCATGGGCGCGGCTGGAAAAACTTGGGGCACACCTAATAACTTCATGCCCCAACCCAAACCCGTGAACACAAATAACCGCTATAGTAGTGTTCCTGGGTGTTATAACCCCATTGCACGTACCTATCTAACCATGGCACCCATTTACGTTTGCCCCGGCCCACATAGGGAGCGATCCCTAACAGGAAAGTGTGGGCAATCAGAAAGTTTTTATTGCGCACAATGGGGTTGTGAAACCACAGGTGACACCTATTGGAATCCCTCCTCTTCCTGGGACCTCATAACTGTAAGGTGATTTAATCCCCCTGCCAGACTGCTTACTTCTGGCCCACCACCACTTAATCCCCTTTGTTCACGCAGTTGGTGCAACCTCCTGCATATCCAGTTTACGGCTGCAGGAAAAAGGTTCCTCTGGGAAGGTTCCCGAGGAGCTTACTGGGGTCTACGCCTATATGTTTCTGGCACGGACCCAGGCCTCACCTTTTCCATTAGACTTTTGAAGGAAATCCCTTCCTTTCGCCCTATTGCTGTTGGCCCCAATCCTTTTTTATACCCCTCTGGTGGTGGCTCATTCCTACCCAAGGCTGCCGCCCCCTCGCCCTGGTCCTAATCTCCATTCTCCAGCTCCCGCTGCTGCCACCACTGTTTATCAACCCACCATGCCCGCCGGTCCAGTCTCCACCGCGGACCTCATCCTTCAGATGGTCAACGCCTCGGCCCAGGCACTCTCCAACACCACCTATGAGCGCTGCTGGATTTGCTATTCGCCCATCCCTCCATTCTACGAAGGAATTGCAGCCTTCGGCTCACCCATCTACACCAACGACACCAATCTGCTTCGCTGGGGCACGCAGCCACAACCACGTGGCATGACCTTAGGACAGGTCGTGGGATCTGGACTCTGCCTTTTGGGACCACGTATGCTTCCCCCCCACCCCGCTGTTAGAAGCATGTACTCAAACCATGCAAGTTGCTGCTCATGCTTCCTTTCTTATTGCCCCCAACCTCACCTTTTTTGCTTGCTCCACAGGGTTATCCCCGCATATTATTGTAGATGTTTTCCTTGCACACAAGGACTACTGCGTCCTTGTTGTACTCGTGCCCAAATTGACTGTTTGCCCTGAATCTGATTTATTGCCCCAAAGTGATCTAACTGTAACTCTCTCTCGCCAAAAAAGAGAGCAGGTCACTGCCCTCACATTAGCCATATTGGTTGGTCTGGGTGCAGCAGGTGCTGGCACAGGAATTTACTCCCTAATCCACACAAAGGACTCTGTTAATGCTCTAACCCGCACTGTTATTAGAGACGTAGATGAGCTAAAAAGAGGTTTAGATTACTTAGAACAAACTGTTGGTTCCTTAGCTGAAGTAGTACAGCAAAACCCCCGTGGTCTCGACCTCGCCTTTTTGCGGGAGGGGGGAGTTTGTGCCACCCTTAAAGAGGAATGTTGCTTTTTCAAAGACAAATCAGGATTAGTTAGAGATAGTATCAGAAGAGTTGAACAGAGTCTGGAAGAAACAAAAAGAAATTTGGATCAAAGTGAATCTTGGTACAAAAATTGGTTCTCTACCTCCCCCTGGCTATCAACTTTGCTGCCTAGTTTGTCAGGACCTTTTATTGGCTTCGTGTTACTTATTTCCTTTGGTCCTTGGGCATTTCGTTGCCTTACTGGTTTTGTTAAAAATCAGGTTGATGAGGCTACCAAAAATTCAGTTCAGGTTCACTATCAGCAGCTCTCTCAACAAGACCCCGAAGAACCTGAGGCTGTAGACAAACCTACATTCCAGCCTTTGAGCTTTCAGGAGTTTGAGTACCTGGCCAACCGCCCGCGTTCACTCTGCTCCAGGCTGTGGAGATGCTTAAGACGGGGATAGCTTGGTGCCAGAATCTGGGAGCAAACATGGCTCTCTAAACATTGCCGGCAAAAACTTAATTCGTATCCTCTCTCGCCATGTCCAGAACTGGAAGCCCACCAGGTAACCTAAGACAGGCACTCCACCCAATTGCTCTCTTCTTTTACTATATAGAAAAGGGGGAGATGTTGGGGACTGCTAGAACCTTGAACAAAATGGAGTCTGTCAACCGTTTCTTGGCCTTCTGACTACGTGACTGCGAGCACACATGCCCTTGAGACAAAGGAAAAGGCTAACCATTAAAGTTAAATTTACACAGGGCAGCCCACCCGCCTAGCCAGAGGGAAGTACCCTTACAGAGTAATTGTCTTTGTTAACAAAAGATTAAAGTGTTCTGTTGTATACTCCCTACCCCTCCCTAATTCCTGCACCTGACTTACGCTGACAAGCATTTGTGGAATGTAACTAATGACTGATGGAAAATTACAGCTTTGTCTTTACCGTATTTGGTGTATATTTGAATTGAGACTTGATTGACATGCTTGTACCACCCCCTGAGGTCCTTCCTCTATAAATTCCAGCGCGCCCCAAAAAATAAAGGCTCTTGATCAGCGAACGTTGTCTTGAGCCTGATTTCATTAACCTCTTGAAGTTCACTTTCCAGATCGGATCTGCTCGTGAAGGCCCACTAAATTAGTAGCGACCCTCATCACCTCACCCCCGCAGGTCGGGGGTCCCTTCCCGGGGGTCGCACAGGTGGGTCTAGGAAGGGGTGGGAGAGAGGATGAATATGAGCCAATTCATTGCATGAAATTCTCAAAGAATTCATAAAAATACTTTTTTTTAAAAAAGTTCAGTGACATCCTTAGTCACATAAGGAATTTGAGGCCCACATGTACGAGACTGTGTCTCAATGAAAAGATTAAAAACCAGGAAAAAAAAAGGCAAAGAAAGAATTAGGAATGTTCACTCACAGAAGCATTTTGTTAGCTGCCAAGGTAGAGAGGACCTAAATGTCCATCAGTAGCCTGATAAGCGACCTCTTCTATACTACTATAATCATGACGGAATGCACAGCATAGAAGCAAAAGGGATTGCAGCTACAGGGAAGAACATAAACCACGTTAAAGTCATCAAATACTAACTAGAACATTGTCCCATTTTTTGCCAAGTTCAGAACCAGACTAAATTAAATCAAAGCCTTCTGACAAATGTGTAGGTTGTAAAGCTGTCAAAAAAAAAAAAGGTACAAAGGCAAGTAATGCAGTTATTACCACAAGGCTTGGGTGGGGGGTTGGGGTGGGGAAAGGGGGTGGGAAGCAGCTGAGGGAGGGGCTGTGGTGGAGGAGGTTTCAATTAGTAGGGAATTACAGGTCTTCTGGATGATGGCAATACTCCATTTATTAACAGGTAGATGGCTTGTATTGTTGTTCTCCATACTTTAATGCATTTTTAAAAACATCCACTTACTCGGTTGTAAATAAAATTTATTAAACACACATATCAGAAATGCTGACTTCAATACTGACCTTTACCTGTATGAGTGAAAATGCCCATATTTCTTTTGAGAGATAAAGGCGAGCCCAGCCACGGGAGAGGAGTTCACACACTGTTTCCATTTGGCCCTATACCCTCTGCTCATTTACCAGCTTCAGAATCTGGGATAATCTATTTCACACAGGCTTGGCTTGATGTCCTTAGGCCACAGGCTTTGCTGAAATGAGAGAAGGCCCCATGCTGGGCTAGATGGCTCTTCTCCCGGGGCCAGACCTTTGATGCCAGAGCCAGGCAGAAGTGCGCTGCCATGACGATGCTTCTCAGACACATCCATCTGGCCAAGAATAAAGTAAGAGAAGGACCAAATTCTGCCCCTGCTCTACCCCAAGTTCGAGAACAAGGGCTGCAAATCCAGATGCCTCATTCCCTAGGCTGGCTTAACCTTGAAGTCTCGGGGAAATGGATTACCTGTTACTCTACTTTCTCACCTGTAAAATGGAGCCAAAGAGAGTAAAGCCCTCACTAGGGTATCAGGTCAATGACAAACCACTGTGCACAAAGAAAGTACTTGAAACATATTAAATAGTGGTAGCTGTCACATTCTTGAGAGCTTGTTTGGAGGTTCTAGCAGGGGAGCGCAGCTACTCGTATACCCTTGACCGAAGACCGGTCCTCCTCTATTCGGGGGAAGGTCGTCCTCTCCGACCAATAGCGCAGCTTCGGGAGGGACGCACATGGAGCGGTGAGGGAGGAAGGGGACACCCACCTAGCCAGCCAGATCAGCCGAATCAACCCTGGCCATCAATGGGGTGACAGATGTCGCAGCCAGATTGCCCTCACATCCAGCTGTCACATTCTTATGTGACACTATATCCTTATGCTCCACTTTACTTGACATCTCTGTCAGCTCTCTCTCTAACTTCATGTATCCTAAACGTCATCCAGCGGAAAGGTGGTGGCACACACCTTCAATCCCAGAGGCGGGTGGATCTCGGTGAGTTCAAGGCCAGCCTAGTCTACAAAGCTGCACAGAGAAATCTTGTCTCGAAAAACAACCCCCCCAAAAAAACAAACAAACAAACAAACAAACAAAAAAAAAACTCATGTCATCCTCAATTCTCTGGCTATTTGGTCCATCAGAAACTGTGGGATCTGGTTATTCCTGGCTACCATACTGATAGCCTTGACCCAGCCACCACACTCTTCTCTGGATTGATTTGGGGGCCACTTTGTCGACCTCTCTAGAATGTCCAACCACACCCTTCTCAACTGCCACACTACAGCAAGTCACCGAGGTTTTGTTTTAATTAGCATATATTAACTACACATTATAATGGGTTTCATTATAACACTTCAAACATATACATAATGTATTTAGATCATATTCACCCTCCCTCCTCTCTCTTGCTCCCCTCCCACACAGGCTCATTCTCTTCTTTTCAACTAGTCCCTCATGTGTTCTGCTTTTATGATCCTCCCCGTCCCATGTGTATACATGTGTGGATCAATGTGTTTCATTAGCTAGTTACAGGACTATGGGTGAGGGTTAGTTTGCAGGAACATGGGCACCTTACCAATGGCTACACCACTGGGGGAAAAAATTCTTTCCCCTTCCCCATCTACAGTTAATTGTGTATATCCTCAGGGAAGGGTGGGGCCTCCCCTTCCGCCATGACAGGGTGTTGAGAAACTCAAGGTTACACAGATCTTATACCAGTAATCATAGCTACTAAAGCCTCAGCCTTTTAGTAGCTACTTTTAAAATCATGCCTCTTTGGATCACTTCTATTGTACCCATAATAAAAGTCAAAATCCTTGCCCATTCTATATGGAGAGGAAAGGTGCCTTGGTCCTGCCTCAACGAGATGATGGGATAGACTTAGTAGACTTCCTATCCTCTCCATAGAGCATATGGGAGGAGCAGGGAGTTGGGAGAACGGTAGGAGAGGAGGGAGGGGGAACTGGGATTGGAATGTAAAAAAATTAATTAAAAAAAGTCAAAATCCTCATCACCCACGGACCTACATGCCAGAAGCTCTGTGACTCCCCTGCCGCATGGCTGTCTCGTCTCTCATCCGTTCCGCTCCTGTCAGAGCTCAGCTACCCTTTCAGGCTGTCGCTCCTGCTGGGTCAGTCTCCCGCTCAATCCTTCACTTCCCTCATATTTTCTTCTCAAAAGAAAATATGGCCTCAGAAAAACTGCCCAGCCTCTCTAGTACATCCTTCTTTAGCCTCATTTCTCCTCCTTCAACTTCCAACATTACTTGACACATTTTCTAGCTACCCCTCTGTCCTGGTGTTGGTGTGGCTCCTTAGCAGAATGTGTGCTCCTTGGGGCAGGAACACCAGCTGTACCTTGAATAATGCTTTCAGAGGAAGCTGAAAGCAACACTGGTTAAATATTAATACACTAATGAGTTGTCAGCGGATACACTTGACACAATATTTGCCTTTTTCTCCTTTGAGGTCCTGGGTGGATTAAAAGGTTAAATATTTGCATATTTTTTGATATTGTGTCCTTTCTTTATTCCTTACATCTAATCATAAGGACTACATGTAATTTTTTTTCAATGCTGAGAATTCAACCATGGATACAAAACAGATATGAATGCATTCTTCATTTGTGACTTTCCTGCTACTTCAGAGTGGCAGTATTAAGCACCTGTCCCCAGCACTGGTTCAGGGGAGCTCTTGTTCATTCCTAGAAGGCCCCATTAGTAACAGATTACCCAATTGTTAGGTAACTACAACTGAGGTGGCCTGCTGTGTCCAGCTGTCTCATGACAAAATTCCCAACACCTAAATTTTTTTTTTGCATGAATGCACCAGTTAATTGATGCATGTTCGGGTAGTTTATTATGTTTTGCATTCCACAGATGGTAAGAGAGGCCACAAATGATGTTGTAAGAGCTAGCATATTCTCTGGAAGAGAATATTGAAAATCCTTTCCCTTTTCCCATGGCATGACAGTACCTTTCAGTACAATAAATAGAAGTATCAGAGGATAATTTTAAGTATGCTTCCTCTTAAAGGCAGCCCCCAGGAAAATATATGTTCATGTATATCTGTGAATGTATTTGCATATACATATATATAAGTGTGCTATATTGCTATGTTAAGTATGTGTTACTATATATGTATAAAGACACAAATATATCTATGTGTATAGAGTATTGTGTGGGTATATATATGTATATACACATGTACACATATACATTGAGTATATGATGATGGAAAATTGTGGACCAATGATAATAGTTAATCAGGGCATGATGACAATAGGCGCATGATTTCCTTGCCTATTTTGTTGAGGAAGCAAATAAAGGAGAGGAGGAGAAGGAAGAAGACTAGGAGGTGTGGAGGAAGATAACAAATGACAACTATGATGATGATGGTGATGACAATGACGACAATGATGATTGACTTCACCATGGAAGCCATCTCTTTGGTCTACCTAAGGGTAGACCCATTGGCTTCATCACTGGGGTCATTCAGGTGGTCCATAGTAGGTTTCATACACACATTTCCTGTCTTCATTCCCTACTAAAATAGATACTAAGTAAGCACCTAGCTCACATACCACATTCTAGGATAAAGGATGAACTAGAGAGATGAAGTTCTTTGCTCTATTGGGTAGGGAGACAATAACAAATCAACTAAACCAGTCTTCTCTAGATAAGCCTGCTTCCCATGCCTTGGGTTGTATACTGTCCCTTTCCAAAGCACCGTTCCCCCACCAAGACAGGGTTTCTTTGTGTAGCCTTGACTGTCCTGGAACTAGCTCTGTAGACCAGCCTGGCCTGGAACTCAGAAATCCACCTGCCTCTGCCTCTTGACAGCTGGGATTAAAGGCATGAGCCATTATCGCCCAGCTAAGCACCACTCTCTTAGTATCTTTGCTTAAAGCTATATCAAAACTATTTATTAGGCTGGGGGTGTATCTCTCTTGGTGGGATATTTGCCTAACATGTACAAAGTTCCAGGTTCAATCTCCAGTGCCACATAAACCAAGCACACACCTGCAGCGCCAGGGAAGCAGAGGCAGGGCAACACCTGGCCTGTCACAAAACAAAGCAAAAACCCTGTTTCTTAATAACTATCACTTTACCTCATCAAGAAAGTCAATAAAAAGAAAGTAAAGGACTAAATACATGACCACATTCATCTGGTAAATGTCCAGGGAAAAGCTAGCTTGACGGTGGGGTGTGGAATGCTCTCAGCCTCCCTAAGGAGGTCCACACATATGTGGAATTCTGAGTAAAAAACTGAAGGAGGAGCCTCTAGGCAGGGAAAGCAGTGCTAGCAGTAGTGGATGTGTCCGCCACAGCAAGGGTGGCTGCGTGGTGGAGGGGGGTGGGTCAAACCCACTCTGTTTAAATTTATTCCTGGGTATGTCCTCCGGAAAGGTCCTCAATTACATCTAGAAGCAAAGAACAATACAAGGTAGTAAGAAAATAAGACTGCCTCTATTGAGGAGGAAATGCATATGTATGTCTAAATAGTCATCCTTCCCACCACCCATCCCGGTAGGCAGAATGAACCACTGGGCTAGTCTTCAAGATGAAATCTCTCTTGCCTCTTTCTTACATGGCTGACATCATTTCTGGTCCTCCCCCCGAAACAAATGGCTCTTTCTCTGGCCCCAAATAATTAGCTTCCCCAGACACAATGGGAAGGCCTCAGCCCAAGCTTCGAGGGAGGATGCATGAAGGATAAGGGAATATTAGTGTTCTGCTTGAGCTGTCGAACAAATGTTCCGGAAATGAAAGGGTTTTGAGAAATGTTTTTAATTATGCATATCCTGCAGTATCTGCATAATGGGTTCAATTCAGTCCCGGTTCGAGCAAAAGAATTATCCTAGCGTGGAGGAAGGTCAACATCCAGGATGATGAGGGAATAGGAAGTCTCTGCCGATAACAGTGCCTTCACATCCTTTCTCTAAAACTCTGAGGGTGAACTTTGTTCTTTTAGTCAATCTGGCAGGGTTTTTAAACACGGTCAGCACATGCATGCACTTTGTACATGGGTGAAGGTGATTTTGGTTCGGAAGGAGTCTTTATGAAGATTGTAGGGGATCGGTTAAGTTGACTGCTACACTCTTTGCATGGAATTTTAAAGCCAACAAAGCCTGTGTAAGTCAGTCAGACTTTGGCAGCTACAAAAATGTTGGGAACACTAGAGCTAATGGGCTCAACACGAACAAAACAACAGCTGGGTTTTGCTTTATCCCCAAAATCTTTCTCTGTAAAGAAACAATGGGGAGACTCGATTTTCATTTGAAAGGATTTTTTAGAAGTTTCTTTGCTTATTTTTTTATAGTCCTTGGTTCTACTCATAACTTAGCAGAGTGTCTGAGCAGCAGGCTTAGGACTCAGCAAACAATATCCTGTTAAACTCTTAAATTTTGACTTTATTTAACTTTATGTGTAGATGTCTGTATGTATATAGTACTCCACAAGTATGCCAAGTGCCCATGTCAGAAGTGGGCATCAGACATTCTAGAACTGGAGCTACAGATGGTTGTAAGCTGCCATGAGGTTGCTGGGAATGGAACCTGGGTCCTCTGGAAGAAAAGGCGGTGCTCTTAACTGCCATGCCATCTCTCCAGCCCCATATAAAGCTGTAGCACAGCACATCCACAGACTGAGATATAAATAGTACTCTGGGACATCTAAAGTTCTGATAGCAAACATTTCCTAAAATGGTCCAATTCAAAACAGTCTCATTAAGTCATAGATGTATCCTATATCTGGCTTCCATCACAGTTCAGGGGTTTTCATGGGGTAAAGTCATGGTCCCTTTCCCTTCTAAGTGTCCTCAGATCTCATATCCAAAGAGTTGAATGCCAGCTCGCTTTCTTTCTTCTAAGCATGGTAATAAAAAGCATGTTTTCATTTGTATTTGTTTATTGCAGTGTTGGGGATGGAGCCTAGGGCCATGTTCATGCTAGGCAAGCTCCATCGTGTTTTTCTAGAGGAAATCATGTGTCTTTTTTTTCCTAGGCCAGCCACAATGGGATTTTATTCACTTCAACTCCTGTCCTAGTTTAAATCTCCATAAGAAGTTCGTGCCATTGATGGATTTAAGCATTTCTGGAACTGTTTCCATATCAGGTGCTCCTCCTAGTTCTCCAGTCACCTTTGGGAGACTTCAGAGCACAACAAAGTAAGTGACCAGGTCATTGAGGTGAACTAACAATGGCTTTTCTAAAATCCCCAGGGCAAGGCTCTGGCCGTTTCAATGTCATAAAAATAAAAGATCTACCATTTAAGGGCAGTCTCTTTGTCCCTAACTCGACTGTGCCTACAGCCTCCTTGCATTTTAATTAGGGTAATCAGTACATTCCCTTTCCAGGCTGGAGTCCAATGCTCTTGGCTTCACTCTTAGGTGGAGATCTTTTGTTTTTGCCTCTCCTCTGCCAGAAAGACTTCAAAGAATGGAGGAAAGGAAAGGAGTCTCCCAGATAGCGTTTCTCTGTGGTATGTCTGCTTCCCTTGCTTTCCCAGCTCCTCTGGGGAAAGCCAGCATGCAGATACTGCGCAGCTGGCTACAACAGGCTTCACTTGTCTTGTAGAAAGGACTGCTAGGGATGACTATCAGGGTGACCTTTTCTTTGTCCTCCCACCTAGTTCTCTTAGGCCAAGACCACATTATTCAGTGATGTGGCCCAGGTACCAATACAAACATTTTTCTCTTAGCTCAAAGGCATCTTACTCTATAGTCTTAGGGATTTAATACCATCAAATAAGACGTGGAGAATAAATTAACTACACATCCCTGATCTGACTGGAAAGAAGGTTAAAACAAAACAATCAAAATTACTTTCCCAGGTCCTTCTTTATGGCTGAATTTCATCACCTGTATGATGAGACAGGCCTACATATTCCACATGTCACCAGAAATCCCAATTTATTTCCATGTTCAATGTACACATCAAACATTGCCCTTGCCCAACTCCCGCATGTGTTTTGCCTGCATGTATATCTGTACATCACTTGCATTCAGTGTCCATGGAGGCCAGAAGAGGGCACCGGATTCCCCTGGAACTGGAGTTACAAACAGCTGTGAGCAATTCTACGGGTACTTAGAATTGAACCTGGGTCCTCTGGAAGAGTAGCCAGTTCTTTTGATCACTGAGCCATCTCTAGAGCTCCTCCATTTTATTTATATACTACCTAGTCTGTAAAAAGTTTGTTTGGGAGGCAGTGAGTTCAGTATTCATAGTCCACAGTAGAACAGAATGAACTCTACTCCTGAAAGATGTTCCTTAATCTCTATACATTGGCTGTGGTACTTGCATGCCCACACACATATGTCTCTCTCATACACATATACACACAAATGCACATGCACACACACACACACACACACACACACACACACTACTGCTACTATTACCACTAGCACTAATGATGAATAAAATTTGTAAAAAGTTTTCTTGGAATCTACAACTGAATTAAGACATTTAGAATCTGAATAATAAGACTTAATAAAAAATTTTAAGTAGGTAAGTGAGAAATGAAGACATTTTTATATCGTCAGATGACCCTGAGAAGCAGAAGATAGCCACTGATTTTCAGATAGCCACTGATTTTCTGTAAGCTGACCATCTACCTATGAGCTCTCTAAGTAGTCACCACTGGTCCAGGGCAAACTGAGTTAAGAACTTCGAAGAAACCCCAGAAGTAACTGATAACTGACAAGGGAGACTGCTTTGAATTTTAGTTTAATCCTTTGCAAGAGAGAATAGTGGTGCCTGGCTATTGAAGATGAAACTCTTGAACAACAACAAAAACCGAAAAACCCCACAAACTTCTCCGCACTTACTTCTTGACTTGCTAAGAGACAAGTCCAATTTCTAGGCTATCGTGAAATGTAAAACATTAACAATGATGACAACAAAAGACATGAGGTAGTTGAAAGACATGCATGGAAACACATGTGGTTGCTTCTCAATGAGAAATGGACAAGAGAACTCACAGGGCCACAAGCTGGTTCCGGGGTCCTACTGGAAGACTCGGGAAACAGCTGAATGGGTTTCCATTAAATTCTGGGTCCTACACTGTCTTTGGATGACACACACCTCACAGAGCTGCAGAGAAGTGCCCAAGTGGGTAAGTGACGGAGGGCTGTAAAAGCACACACAACCTTGACAAGTGGCTTGTGCTATGACTGACATCCCTGGCCCGTTCTGACTCATCCTAGGCCGTGTGCAAAAGCTTTTACTTTAGAGATGTGAAGCTTAGTGGATCAGTTTCCTGTGGTTGCTCTAACAGACTATGGCAAAATTGGTAGCTCAAATAATGGTAGCTTATTTTCACATGGTTATAAAGACCAGAGGTCAGAAATCAAAAACCCTATGTTTCAGTGACCGTGTCAGCAGAGCCACTCACTGTCCTTCCAAAGGCTTGACTGTCTCCCTGGCCCTGTCTGGCTTCTGATGGATATCGTCTTTAAGGCCAACATCTTCAAGTCCCCTGCTCCATTTTCTCCAGTGGGCAAAGTCTTCCTCTCATAAGGATGCATGTGAATGTATGTAGGGCCCTTGATCTCCCCCTCTTGAAATCTTAAGAGAGTTACTCTTCTCCAAATAAGATAGCATTTACAGGTTCAAGGCAGGAGAGCCTGCTGCCCTTGGGTGCCATTATTCAGCCTACTAGATCATAAAACTCAGCATCACCAAAAGGACAGAGCAGGCTGCAGCGAGTGTGAGCAGTGTCAAGTGCTTCCAGCATGATGAAGGAATTTGCTGTACAAACATGGGCTGTTTCTGTATGATGCCCACAGACACATACATGGTCTTGTTAACATGACACATGAGCCACACATTTTCCATTTAAGTTAAAATCTGAGCTATCCACTAACGCCCAGAGTGAACAACTGTCTAAGCTGTGGAATGTCTATGTTGGCCACACCGAGTGGACTGACGGCCAATTTTTCTTACTTTTCATTTGTCATGAACTCTCCCAGCCATCCTTCTTGTTAAATATAGTCCAAGGGAGGAAGCCCGGGGGGGGGGGGCAGGCCCATGAGGAAGAGGGTGGTTTAGATGATAAGAATGTATCTTGTAGCAGTTTATTTAGCGTGTTCTCTCAAAAGCAGCACACTGGCAGGTTTAGAATCTGCCTCTTGGATTTTTTTAACCCTCTCCCCTTAAACCAGTCTCATGCTTTGTATAGAGCCTCAGGAGACCAGATGCCCCTCCCTGTACACAGTTCAGTCTCGTTCTTTCTAGCCTTCTCTTGAGGCATAGTTCCATCTCCACAGGGCTAGTAAATTTTTCAGTCATGGAAATGGATGGGATTATTGATATCTGAGCAATTTTCAAGACAAAATTAGACTTCCATAGTTGTAATTGTTTGTAATGCAGTTGGTGTCTTCTAGTGACACAAACACATCTTCAGTTCACTGAAAGGCTGGGGTTAGGATAACACAGGTGATTTAACTGTCTTGGATGCACAATTTAAGATGGACTTTGTAATATGTTATAAATGTGATACCTTAAAAATATCAAACCAAAACAGTAAACTAGGGCCCAGAGATTAGCCTTCTGCAGCTGTCAATAAAGTTTTATTGCCAGAACTGAGGTGAGCAGCAGTCTTACACATCATGGCTGGATTTTTGTCTTTAAAGTGTGATATTTTTGCTTTATTAATCTTTTAGAAATGGTGTCTCAAGTAGCCCAGCATGACCTTGAGCTTGCTACAAAGCTGACCCTGACCTTGAATCTCTGATCCTGTCTTCCATCTGCTGGGATTGGAAGTATGAATTAGCGCACCCCCTTTTACACAGTGCTGGTATCATGCATGCTAGAAACCCATTCCACCAACTGCTCCAGGGAATAAAGTCTTGATGCTCTATCAAAATCACTGCCAACAACAACACAGGTCTTTAGTTGGACGGAAGCAATATAATTAAGACTAACTCCAAAATTATTGTTATAAAAGTAAGTGGTGACCAGTTGAGGCAAGTTGCCCCATCTGTCATGCAAATCATTTGGAGTAAGTAGAGGCTAAAGGTAAGGTTTGAACAAGATGGGGAAGAATCTGGATGCTCTGAATATTATCAACGACCTGAAAATAAACAACAGCCAGGCTTGTGGTGCATATTTACAGTCTCGCTATTTTGGAGGTGGAGGTACGAGGATCAAAAGTTCAAGGCTGGCCAGCCTGTGTTACATAGAGTCAAAGGCTAGCCTGGGCTATAGGAAACCCTTTCTACAAAAATAAATAGTAATAACAATAACCACATTTTTGTATTGATTTGTGTGATTGGCTTTTCTGTTCTTGTTGCCAGAATATGATCCCATGGAGTGGGTAATTTATAAACAATATAAATTTAATCCTCCCAGGTCAGGAGGTTTGGAGGCTAGGATGAAAACACCAGATTAGGACTGGATGAGGGTCTTCACAGACAGCAGCTGGTATTCTCAAATGGCACGAAGACAAACACTGTCATAGGGGGAGGGGCATGCTCTCTCCAGTCTCTTATAATGGCATTGATCCTCCTCACAAGGGTTCCACCCTCAAGATGACCGAATCACCTCCCAAAGACCCCATTGATGGGGGAAGTCCTGTGTATATGTCAATAAAGCACTTTTGGCCAATAGGAAAGCAAGATAGGTAGGACTAGGAGTCCAGGAGGACTCTGGGTAGGAGAAACACAGGGAGTCATCATGTAGCCCACCAGAGAAGTAAGATGTCCATCCAGTAAGAGAAATACTTCAATGGGTTAAATACTTAAGTCAGAGCTAGCCAGTAAGAAACAAGCAAGACCAACAGATTCATAATTAATACAGCATTTTGGGTGTTCATTTGGGGACTACAACATGGCAGAGCCCAGGTGACTAGTGGGGAAAAACCAAAGCAGCTAGCAAGGAAAAGACTTCTCTCCACACCCCATAATACCAACACATTGGTGATTAGATTTCAGCATGAATTCTGGAGAAACAAAACATTCAAACCACAGCACCTGTGTTCCATAATTTTCCTGTATGTAGAGCTGAAGAGCTCTGTGTCAGATGTTCAGTAAGAGTCACTTCCTAGCCAGACTGAACCAGTCTGGATCTGTCACATCATGGCTCAATCACCAACAAATCTCTGAAAGCCTGATGATTAAAAATGAAAAATTAAACACAAAATTTTCAGGTATTCTGTCAAAACCTGTTATATGACAGAATATTTTATATTTTCTTTTAAAATTCAACACCTATACATATAATTTCATTTTATATGTATAGGTGGTTTGCTTTCACTTATGTCTGTTTACCACATGCATGCAGTGCCCAAGGAAGCCAGAAAAGACATCAGATGCCCTGGAGCTGAGGTTACAGATGCCAGCTGCCAATATAGGTGCTGGGATGTAAACCCAGGTCCTCTGGAAGAGCAGCAAGAGATCTTAACCCCGGAGCCATCTCTCCAGACCCTGTTATATTCTCTTGATTTTTTTTTTTTTTTTGGTTTTTACGAGACAGGGTTTCTCTGTATTGTTTTGGAGGCTGTCGGTCCAGCCCAGCCTAGAACTTACAGAGATCCGCCTGCCTCTGCCTCCCGAGTGCTGGGAGTAAAGGCGTGCGCCACCACCACCCGGCTTTGAAATTATTTTTAATGATAGGGAAGCATGTTAGAAAAAAAGGAATCTGTTTTTAAAGATTAGGTCTTCATTATTTAATTTTCCATTGTTGTAATAAAAAAAACTACAATCAAGGACGACTTAGGGAAGAAAGCTCATTTTGGCTTCCAGTTCCATGGGGGTTAGGATCCATAATGGTGGTGATGGCATGCTAGCAGACCTGGAGCCAGAGTAAATGTAATTCCAATTCCTAATAGATAAAAAATATAGGTATTCATGCAGACAAATCAGTAGCCAGGGGTGGGAGGTAAATTTTTTTAAATGGCTGGGCAGTGGTGTTGCACGCTTTTAATTCTAGCACTCAGGAGGCAGAGGTAGGTGAATTTCGGTCAGCCTGGTCGATAGAGTGAGATCCAGGACAGCCAGGGCTATACAGAGAAACCCTGTCTTCAAAAGAAAACAAAAAAAGAAAGAAAATGGCCAGGCGTTGGTGGTGCACACCTTTAATCCCAGCACTAGGGAGGCAGGGGCAGTCTTTTGCATGCATATTTCAACCAAAACCTTGTCAAAAACTAAAAAAGGGGTGGGATCTCTGGTCTCTCCTGTATGTTTTCAGGATCTGGAGCTCAAGAATCTGGAATCCTAGATGTCTTACAGCCCTCTCATGGGAAAGCCCTTCAAGAGCCTACGAGAAGCCTGCTTAACTTCCTACCCTGCTCACCGGTTTCCTTGGGAGGTGGTGAGATGTTGCTCCAGGGCGAGTCATCTTCAAACTGGACCCAGTTGCTGATGGCCGAGGCCAAGTCAGGTGTGGGCTGCACTGGGCTCCCAGGAGGAGTGGTTGCTTCGGAGATGAGGCCCATCTTTTCAGAGGAGTCATCCTGCTCGGAGTGGGAAAGGTCCTGGCAGCCTCCATCCGCGGCAGGATTCTCCCCAGAGGAGCTCTCAGACGGGTCTGAGGAAGATGATGATCCTGGGAAGTGTTCTTCAGTGACCCCTGTGGAGGGTACCAAACACTACTATCAGGTGAGGAAGGATGCTCATCAGAGGTGTCTCACCAAAGGCAAGGGATGATGCAACACTCAACGCAAGATAATGGCCATGCCAATCCATCTCCATGTTAAAGGGCTGTGTCCCAAATAACTTTTAAAGCCTGTAATCTCATTTTGTTCCCAGTCACTATCCCATTATCCCAGACAACTGAGAAAAAAACATTTCCCCATTATTGTATTTATTATGTGTGTATGAGCATATATGGTGTGTGTGTGTGTGTGTGTGTGTGTGTGTGTGTGTGTGTGTGTGTGTGTGTGTAGCTCAGAGGTTGATGTTAGGCATCTTCCTTGATTGTTCTCTACATTTGGGGGTGATTTGATGAATACATGTGAGGGGGTACACTGCCCAGTGCATAGTGTATGTATCTGTGGAGGCTGGAGGTCAACACCAGGATGTTTTTCTCAAGTGCTCTCCACCTTACTTTCTTAGACAGGGTCTTTCCCTGAACCTGGAGCGCATCTATTCTGCTAGACTGGTTGGTTCATGAACCCAGACATCTTGTCTCCAACTCCCCACTCTCAATGCTAGGGCTGCACTCATGCACTGCTGGATATTTACGTGGGTGCTGGAGGTTGAACTCAGGTCCTAATGCTTGCACAGCTGGGACTTTATCTGCTAAGCCACCTCTCCAGGCTTTGTTCGTCACTTTTAAGCCCAGCTTGAGAGCCATAAATTCAAATGGCAATAGAAATCAAGCAAGAAACGCTCCTGAATTGATTAGGGACAAATGAGAAGCAGTAGGGGATGATGGAGTCTATGGATGAATAGCAAAGCTTCCTTCTCCACTAAAGAAATTCAAATTTGAACTGAAATTTCAAACTCTGTTTTGGACAAACTACTCTGCAGGCAACTTGTGCAAACCCCATGAATCACCAGCAACTGTGACATTGGGGCTCCTTTTCTTTATGTTGTACTTGAAATATTTTTTAAATTATTTATTTTATTTTATTTATCTTTGTGAAGGTGTCAGATATTGGAGTTACAGACAGTTGTGAGCTAACAAGTGGGTGCTGGAAATTGAGCCTGGGTCCTTTGGAAGAGCAGCCAGTGCTCTTAACCACTGAGCCATCTCTTCAGCCTGTCCTTGAAACATTTAATGCCTTTCAAACTTGTTCCTTAAAAACCTTTATTAAATTTTTTCCAGAGAGTATATTTTGATGATATTTGTTCCCTTCCTACACTCTTTCCAGATTCTCCCAAGGTCCCTACCCACCCAACTTCATGTTCTTCCGCTTCCCCCCCCAAAAAAGGGAAAAAACAAAAACAGAAGATGAAAATCAAAAAGGCAAACAAACAAACAAACAAACACAGGGAACCATCAAGACAAAAATAAAAATAAAAAAAGCACACACACATGCAGTCTGTTTAATATTGGCCAGCTGCATCTGGGCATGGAGTGTGAAACTGATTTGCCCTTTCCCAGAAGGTAACAGTTGCAAATGGTTTCTTGGGTAAGGGTGGGACTTTGTGTCCAGAATGACAGAGAAAGAAAACTTGTTTTTTTACAACAAAACATATACATCAATTATGGTGGTTGAATACACAAATCTATACATGTGCTAAAATTCATCAGCTACACAGCAAACAATGTCCATTTTACTATATGAGACTCTTTGAACATCTTATGAAACTTGGTAACACCAGCGTTCTATCTCACTGACCCATTTAGGAAACATTCTGAAATTCAAATAATATGAAAATCCTTTCTTCTGTCATAAGATAATCATCGTGACTTGTACACAATCAAAGCCTTCAGCACTATCTAAAATAACTGAGCGTAAGCTTCAGTTTTCTAGTTCCCATATTTACAAGGTAAAAAAGAGCCAGGTGGTGTCAGAGCACACCTTTAATCCCGCCTTTAATCCCAGCACTCGGGAAGCTGAGGCAGGCAGATCTAGGTGAATTTGAGGTCAGCCTGGTCTACAGAGTGGGTTCTAGGACAGCCAAGGCTGATACACAGAGATACTCTGTCTTGATAAGTCAAAAAGATGAAAACAAACCAACACTGTTAATGAAATGCAAGTGTGTGTGTGTGTGTGTGTGTGTTGTGTGTTTGAAGAAAGCATGAGTGAGAGCAGGTTCACACAGGTGCCTATGCGTGTGTGGAGGCCAGAAGAGATCTCTTAGTAGCCTTTTCTATCACACTTGGCCTTATTCCCTCGAGACAGATCTCCCACTGGATCTGGAATTAGGCTGGTGGCCACCCAGTCCCAGCAATCGTATTTAATGCCCTTCACAGGACTGGGGTGAGAGGTGCATGCAGCTATGTCGATGCCACATGGTTCCTGGCCATTTGAAATTAGGTCCCCATGCTTGCACAGCAAGTGCTTTTACTGAGTAAGCCATCTTCCCAGTCCCCAAGAGATGGGATTTTGACCAGGTCTTTGAAGTTCAGAGAATGCACATCTCTATATGTGACAATTTCAGCACATTTCAATTCAGATTTGCCACATTTTAAGGCTTCACTACCCACACGGATACCACACTAGGTTGTATGCCTGCTGACTGCCACTTTCCATCCGTGCCAGTGAGGGTGGGCTGAGGTCAGTAGGCGTAGGGGAAGTAGAACAGAACCAACTGGAGCTGCAGATATCCCTGGGTCTACCTTGACCTTCATCTCCTAAAGGACAATATGACCACTTCTACCGTGATCCAGGATGACAATGCTGAGCTCTTTCTGTGGACCAGGCACTCCCGCAGGCATTTTACGTCTGCTGATTAAATGCTCACAAAAGCTCCTGATGCAGGGCCCTGTGATCATTCCTCTTGTATAGACAATGCAGCCATGCAGGGAGTGGTTAAACAAATCATTCTGGAGGCTAGGCACGGTGTGCTTGACTGTAATTGCAGTGCTCAAGAGACAGAGGTAGGAGGATTGCTGTGGATTCATGGCCAGCCTAGTCTACATAGTGAGTTCCAGGACAGCCAAGATTATATAGTGTAAAAGCCTGTCTTAAAAATAAAACACAGAACCAGCCCGGTGTGGTGGCACATGCTGTCAGTCCCAGCACTTGGGGGGAGGGGAAGGGGCAGAGGCAGGTGAATCTCTGAGTTTGAGGCCAGCCGGGTCTACTGATTAAGTTCTGGGACAGTCAGGGCTACACAGAGAAATCCTGTCTCAAAAAACAAGAAATAAAACAAAACAACAAAAAACGAACTTCAAACCCAAAAAAAGTTTCAGAAAGATATGGGTAAGGGTGCTTGCTCTGCAATTATGAGGACCTGAGTTCAATTCCTCAGTACCCATATATAAGCCAGGCTTGGCAGCGTTGGGTAGAGACAAGCAGATCCTGGTCAGCCAGCCTAGCTAAATCACAGGTTTCTGTTTTGTTGGTAGATCCCATCTCAAGACAGTAAGGCAGAGAATGATAATACCTGACGTCCTGCTGTAGCCTCCACATAGATGGGCATGGCATGTGCATACGCCAAACACCTGCCATCTCCACACACAAGTCACTCACCTGAGAGCATACCACTCATCTGTGATGATGACAAGCTTAGAGCTTTGCAATCTCCCTCAGAACCTGTCTGTCACTTTGAGCAATTACACTTTAAAAATTGAGAAAATCTGGGCTGGAGAGTTGGTTCAGTGCTTAAGAGCACTGGCTGCTCTTCCAGAGGACCTGGGTTCAACTCCTAGTAACCACATGGCAGCCCACAACTGTCTGTAACTCCAGTTCCAGAGGGTGTGACACCCTTACGCAGACACGCATGCAGGCAAAACACCAATGTACATAAAATAAATTATTTTTTTTAATTGAGAAAATCCAAGGAGCTGGTGGGAGTCACCACCAAAATGGCCAACAGTTAAGCAATATGTAAATAGAAGTTCTGTCTCTTGAAAGGAACGAGCATGTGCCTTTGGTGCTCCCAGGGTTTTGGTATTGCCTCATACTAGGAAGACACCACCTCTGGCTACTGAAAGGACCCATGCATATCTCTGGTAAGGACCAAATGGCTTTTTCTTTGTTCCTTTATTAGAACCCTACTCGAGAATGACAAAAAGAAACAGACACAAGTCTTGCCACTTTAAGACATCTTGTCCTTACCCTCTGAAGGGGCGGGGAACAGCGGCTCTTCACTGAAGGAGACCCACTCTGACTGGTGGGTAGCGATGACATGGTCCAAGGTCGTCATGCTAATAGGATGCTGCTCATCTTCACACTGTTGACCTCAAGTTGACCCCAGAAAGATGTCTGGGGCGAGCAGGACAGCACCACGAGTGTGAGCCTACAGTCTGTCACTGAGGTCTTGTGAACGGCAGCACTGAGAACAGAGACGAGAGATTGGTCCTCCTTGCCTTTGGTTATCTGCCAGGCAGAGATCTGTTTAAATAAGAAAGGAAATTGAGATTGGTAAACATTACATCACACGGAATCCACCAAAGTCTGGGGCTTTGAACACCATGATGAGGTTTCAGGCAGTTTCCAGCATGCCATGCTTCTCTCACCTAGCCGCTGGTGGGGTCTGCGAGAAATCCCGTAAAAGACCACCAGTCATGTATACAACAAGCAGGAGCAGTTTATTAATATTCCATTCCTGGCCTTCTCACTTTTTTTTCCTACTAAACACTCTCTGGATACACCAAGATCCCTGGATAAGGATTTAGATCAGACCACTAACTAACCACTCAAATATTAGCACTTTTAGACGAGATTCCCTGGTTTCCCCAAACTATTTTGGAAACACTGTTATCTGGAATTCAAGGCTACTGGTTCTTGTGAAGCATTAGGACTTCTTCAGAAGGCTTTCGCTGTTTCCACCCAGACGGCGAAATGAAAGCATGCTCCTTCCCATGAAGCCAAAGCACTTGCTTGCCTCAGACAGGTAACTTTCTGAGAGTCTGATCTGAATCTCTGGCAGACAGACACCCAGCTGTATCCAGATGGCATCTCCAAGCATGATTAACCAATCAGGAAAAACAAACAAACAAACAAACAAAAACAAAGCAAAACAATGATGGAAACATTTCTTGTTAATTTGAAGTAACACACTAGGAATATTTGCTTTACTGATTTAAAAAAAAGGCAAATTAAATACATCTTCAATCACGGTCAATTTGAATTAGTGTGTAAATGTCAAATCTTTACTTCTAGTGCAATTATGCTCTGTGGATGTTAGAGATTATTTAATTGACTTGTAATCTTCATGCTATTAATGTCTTTTTACAGCTTGAACCTAGCTCTTGAGCATATGATAAATGAATAAAATGAGGATTAATGGGAAATTAATATGCTTTCACAAATGAGCTACTGTCTTGAGCACCATTGTTCTTACTAAGCAAACATACTATTCTAATGGTTTCTAGAGTGATGTAACCCAGCCTCCACAACAATAATAGAAGTTGAACTTTGCTCTAAGTTTTTATCTCTAGCGAACAATTTATGCTGAGAGAAAAATCAGAATAGAAAGCATCTGATAGTTTTGATTTGTTTGGTGACAAAAAAATTGTTTTACAGTTCTTAAGACAACTGCTTCTATAAAATTTATAATTCTTAGAAACCTATTTCTATACCACCCTTCGCTTAAGTTGTCAGTGCACTGGTCTGTTGTTGCTCGTTTGTTTGTTTGGAGATGGTCTCATATACCCGAGGCCATCCTCCTGCCTCCACCTCCTGAATGCTAAGACTGTGTGTGTACAGCAGCACACATGCTTTACGTGATACTCAGGGGTCAAACTCAGAATTTCCTGCACTGCAAGCGCTCTACCAAGTGAGTTGCTTTCACAGCTCTCACCATCCCTTTTAGATGACTAGGGCAGACGGCAAGATACTCCTTATATAGATTAAAAAGTAAAATCTGAGTAGAGAGAAATTAGGTGACTTATTCAAGACTAAAATGGGCCCTAACATTCCTAAACTGCTTCTTCTAGGTGTTTTAAGTGGAAAAAAATTCACTTAACAAGTGACTCTTGTTTTCCATGGTAGCATCCTATATAAAGAAAGATCAAATAGAAGCCACAACAAACAGATACACTGGAAAAAGCAAGCTGCTGGGTGACAGATCCAGTCCCTGAGCCCAGGTCCTCTAAAAGCCAAAACACTGTAACCTTTGAGTCACAGACACAAAAAAAGCACTACAGAGTATATATATAGACTATCCTGCAACTAAAGTAGTTTACAAACAGCAACTACAATGGACTGTATTGACATTTCTTGACAAACTCCCCCATATGGAGATCTGCCAGAACACCCAATGCGTACAGAGGATGGAATGTCCAGAAGCCTCTACTCCAAGGCCCTCCCCTGAGATCCTGACCAGCCACAGGACTGGACACGTACAAGCAGCCTGGAGAATGTTGCTGTCCTAAACCAGATCTTACCTCAAGCAACACAAGCTCAAAGGACGGGTTCTCACGGGTGGCTGCCTGTGAGCTTTCCTCTAGCCCCGGCAACATCAGTGCCAGTGTCACTCAGTGTGGTCATGGCTGTGAGCCAAGATAAGACAGCAAAACTGAAGAGTCAGATTCGTCTTCTCAGAAACAGCGGCCGGGTGTAAAGCCGCACCCCCACTGTGCCGCTCCAGAAGAAAGCCACACAATGCCAGGCATGTGCTGACACATGCCGCGTCACAGCTCAATGGGGAAAACATCCTGCTCAGCCCACAGTGGTGAGCCCAGCAAAATCCATGGATAAGTGGGGCTAGAGGGATGGACGGAGAGAAGGAAGGGAAAGGTGAAAGAAACAGAAAACCCTAAGAACAGGTAGGCCCTTCCGGATTAATAGCATAGCTCTTGTGTGTGTGTGTGTGTGTGTGTGTGTGTGTGTGTGTGTGTGTGTGTGTTCGTGCACGCACACTATTGTGTGGAGGTCAGAGGAGAACTTGCAGAAATTGGTTCTCTCCTTTCACCGTGTAAGTTCCAGGTATCGAACACAGGTCGACACCCAGGACTCAATCCCACCGCTGCCACAAACAGAGCACGGTGGCACACATCTGCAGTCCCGGCATTCAGAAGGTGGTGGTAGGAGGATGAGAAGTTTGAGGCTATCCTTAGCTACATACAGCTTGAGACTAGCCTGGACATATATGAGACTCTGTCTCAGAAAGAAACAAAACAGAACCGTGACAACGATAATAGCAGGTGACCTTACAGAGGGATTACTCTGTGCCAGGCACCATTCCAAACCCTACGTAAACATTAGTCACTGTCATCACCAGTGCTGTTCAGTGTCTCACCCGAGGTGGTGCAGCTTCTCTCGGAGAAGCGTTTGGAGTAGCATACAGATTTATAGAGTGGCCCCATTTCTATGTAGGCACCCTCTCTCTGGTGATTTTCCCTCTCACTCATTATAAGAACAGGTCTCTTGGATGCTAAGTAGAGCTAAGTGCTTGGTTCCAGGGCCCAGAAGGCCAGTTCTGAAGCTTCCTCTTTTCAGATGGAAGCGAAGCGCGTTGTGCGTGAGAAACCAAAACCATCACTCAGCAAGAATAAATGGAAGCCGAGCCCCCAAGGAGTTCTCCGCTCTTCCTCAGTTTATTCCTCCCAGGTCAGGCACGAGCCTGCTGTAAATACTGGACAGTCCAGAGAAAGGCTGATAAGACACATCTGACAGGGAACCTCCCGGGAGGCATACCCTGTGAAATGCCTTCTACGTACTTGTCCTGAGGAGCACTATGCTGGTTGCTCAAAAGCCACAGAGGAACCCAGTAATTGTGAAGCTGGGTTCAGACTGCAATTAGTTCCTCAGGAAAAAAAAAAACAAACCTCACCCCACTTTTAGAATGTGAATCATAAAGTGAACCCTCGGGGCCACCGCAGATGAGTGGTGACTCACAATCAGCAGCAAGAGCGTCTTGGAGACACCAGAGATTCCACTGAAGCCTTTGGGTTGCCACTGTACCAGACACCGCTTTGTCAGCATGGTTCATGCCTTAAAACATGGAGATGGAGTGTGCACTTGGGGGGGGGGCAGGATAGGAGTCATAAGTAGATGGTTTAGGTCGGTCCTCCTGGCAACGTGCTAAGTGTCCTTTGAGAGAGCGACCCTCAGGCAGCCATAACTTAGCTGGGGGAGACAAGACAGAATGGCAGACACAAGTCTGGGAATAACTGCCAGCTGGAGGACATGCTGGGGTGTTATGACTGTCAGCCATGGAGAGATCTCTGAGAGATGAAAGTACAATGGCCCGACACAGGCGGCACGGGTCTGAAGGATCCCCGGGCTCTGGAACACTAAAAGGTGACAGGAAGGCTTCCGTGGGGATAGATGGAACAGAGTGAGTGAAGACGAATAGTAAGTGCTTGGTAAGGGTTAGCTCTGGGCAGTTGACGAGAATGGAGTATGTGCTGGGAAAATGTGGAGGAGAAAGGCCGAGGGACCTTAGAAGCCAAAGGGAAGATTCCATGGGAAATGAAACCCCGCTGAAGGCTTAGGAGTGGACAGTGACTCAAGAGCATGCGTAGGGGTGATTAACATTGCTCATTGTGTTCAGCAGCTGCTTGCAGATGAGGGTTATCAGTTACAACAACATTTCTGGTGTGCTCTACAGTCAAGGGGCTGGCCAGGCATATTGTGCTGGATGCAAAGTTCCAAACTGTAGGAGTGCATGGACACACAAGAGACCGATACTGTCTTCATGCAGCTTGCTGTCAACTTCAGAGATCTAGGCCTGATAGGATGAGCTATCTGCAGAAGTGCAGGAGTAGAGGAAGGGGCCAGAGACTACCAAGGGCTCACCTGTTCTTCAACTGAAAGGGGCGTTCTACGCATAAGGGAAAGACAAAGCCACTTAGGAATGGAACACAGCAATGGCACGGCTGGCCTGCAGTGACATATGCTCTGCTTATCTGAAAGGGGCAGGAGTGGTGTTGGGTGCAGTGAGTGAGTCTGAAGAGTGCATTGGACCAGCTTCACTTACACGGCTGAAGCCTGGTTCAGCCTCCACTATCGCTCATCTGCTAGTTACTAGTCTCTTACTGTCTCCCTGCTTTTGGCCTCATTCTGTGGCTTATTATACAACCTATTATGCTAGACGCCAAAGCCTTGCAAGTGGCTATGCTATGGTTCTCCTAAAAACTCCTCAAATGCTACTCGCAAAATAAAGAGAACGAGAAATGCACAAAGGCTCCCTGAGAGCAGGGGCTGTACAGCCTGCCTGCTGCAAGCTCTTAGCACTGAGAACAGAATTTTGTACCTGCCAGAGCTCCAGGACAGGAGTGCCGTGAGTCTGTCCCCCTCTCCTTTGCCACTGTCTCCTGTGTGAGCCCCTTCTTCCAGACAAACTGAGTTGTTTTCTACGAAGGACTGTTTCTATGCATGCTTTGTTCTGTTTGGTCATTTGTTCATATATTTATCTGTCTAATAAGCTCCAAATCTTACCCTTGGGTTATATTTCCCCTACATTGTTATTTAATGGGCTACTCATCTTAAAGACTTAGCTCATTCTTTATTTGGGTTTAATTCAACCAGTATTTACTCTAAGTGGTAACCACTAGACCCAAAGAAAGAGAAGGTAGACTCTTTTGCTATGAAGTCTTTATAACGGGCATGTTTGTTGTGCTGTTATTGTTGCTTATTTTTTCTTTCCCACCAAATATCCAAAATCTCCTTCATTATTTTGTTAGGTGATCCAGTGATTAGCAGAAGACATTGGGCTCTTGAGAAAGTCCTAAATGGTACACAGAGTCTGAATGCTACACAAGTAGCATTGCAAGCAACGGAAATTTGGCACAAGCCCAGTGGTAGTAGCATCTGAATTCAGTAGTGACAGTACCAAATATGGCATCCTAATCAGAACCACAGCATTAGCCTGGCTTTTGTTCCCTGCTGCCTAGGTCTTGTGGTTCTTAACCAAGAATTCCAAGCCAAGTTTGGCAGCTATCTGTCAGTCCACCCAATAACTTCTCCAATACATTCCATAGACTGATTTTTGATATGGCATATTATTTTAACTACTCAAAGATGTGTTACATTTGTTCATGCTACAGAATATTACAGAATAAAAGTGTGTTACTTTTGTTTGTGCTGCATTTGTTTAGTTATGTAAGGTGTGTTGCATCTGTTTCACCTTGCCTGCCTAAGGCACCTGATTGGTCTAATAAAAAGCTGAAAGGCCAATAGCTGAGCAGAGAAAGGATAGGCGGGGCTGGCAGGCGGAGAGAATAAATAGGAGAAGGAATCTAGGCTCCAGAGATGAAGAGAAAAGGAGAGAGGGGGAGACATCAGGGGCCGGTCACCCAGCCAGCCACGGAGTAAAAAGGAAAGAAATACATATAGAATAAAGAAGGTAAAACGCCCAGACACAAAGTGTAGAAGAGAAACCGATAATTTAAGTTAGAAAAGCAGGCTACAACTAAGCTAAACTAAGATCGAGCATTCAAAACTAATAATAAGTCTCTGTGCCATGATTTGGGAGCTGGTTGGTGGCCCAAAAGAAAAACCCTGGTGCATCATTTCCTTCTTACATTAGCCGAACTTAGTTTTAGAACTCAAGAACTCAGTGTACCCATTCCCAATTCCCACTAATTTCATGTCCTATTCCTGTTGTTCTGTAAATGATTGTAACCCGTATTCATGTATCCAGCAACAATGAAAGTGTCTGCTACTGTGATTAGCTGCCAACCAGCTTGAGAGTTTCCAAAGGAAAGGGAATACATTTTTCACGCTGTCTCCAACTCTTTTTTAATAGTTATTTTTCCCCTTTCATTGAAAATAGTTTTTTTTCTCACATAAAATATATCCTGATTACAGTTTCCCCTCCATATAGTCTTCTTAATTCCTCCCCAAATCCCCTCCCATTCAGATCCACTCCCTTTCTGTCTCTCATTAGAAAACAAATATACTTTTATGGGATAACAATAAAATAATATAATAAGATAAAAACTAACACATCAGAATGTGACAAAAGGAAAGAGGCCAAGAAATGGCACAAGAAACAGAGACCTACTTATTTGTGTATTCAAGAATTCCATAACAGCACTGAACTGAAAGCTATAATATATACCCAAAGGACCTGTAGGGTTAATAGAGGATAAAATTACAAAAAAAAAAAAAAGGAAAGTCTTTATATGACATTGAGACAAGGAACCTCCAGAGATGCTACTGAGTTCATTTTCTGTTGGCCATCGACTGCAGGACATTGTTTACACTTATGAGTTGTTTGTTTAGCCAGGTGGTAGAGGCGCACTCCTTTAATCCTAGCACTCAGGAGGCAGAGGCAGGAGGATCTCTTTGAGTTCAAGGCTAGCCTGGTCTACAGAGTGAGTTCCAAGGCAGCCAAAGATACACAGAGAGACCCTATCTGGAAAAACCAGACAGAGTAGTTTGCTTCCCCAGTGTGACTGACTCCCTTGGAGAAGACTAAATTTTCATTTGCATGTGATTATCAATTGAAGATTGCTTTTGTATTAGGGATGGGGCTTGCATCCACATCTCCTTTCAGCTCTAGGACCCCATCTGGCACAGACCCATGCAGACCATGTGCACAATCCTTCAGTCTCTGTGCGTTCTCATGGTCTCAATCCTGTTGACTTAGAGGGCCTTGTTTTCCTGGTGTCCTACAGATGCCTCCAACTCTAAGAGTGGACACTGATATTTATTTAGCAAATGTTTGTTGAGTAAATGTTTAAATGAGTAAATGAGTATGTTTAATCATATAGTAGGCATGTTCTCAAAAACTTTTTGAGACAGCAAATATTTTTGGAAAGCACATTTTAACACGAGTGTATGGGAGAAGCTCTGTATATGGGGGCAGTATGTTTAATCGCCTTTCTCATTTATCTAAAATTGTTCAGTTCTAAGGTGGCAGCCACTAAACGCTGGGATTACTGAAAAGTACCTGGTACAAACTGAGTTACTCTTCAAGTACAAAATGCACACCAGGTTTCAAAAATGATTTTTAAAGGTGTAAAATGTCTAATTATTAATTTTACATTGTTAATTATTGTAGAAATGAGATCCAGATCAAGTAAAAATATTAAGATGAGCTTCTGGTGAGGAGATTATTTTAATTACCTGTGCACGTGTTTTTAAAAATACGTTTCAAGATTTTCTTTGTAATCTTCAGTCAGAGCAACTGACTCTGAGGTTTCTTAGAACTCATGTGATGTTTGTGGAGTATTTTAGGATTTGGATGTCAGTTTGTTCATTAATATGGAATAATTCAATCATAAGATCTTCAAATATGAAGAACCACCCTTTCCTGCTCTTTTATTGGTCTATACTCAAGTTTGCTAACCGTCTGTCTTCTTCATTGTCTTCTAGGTGCATCCTGGGAGATTTTTTATCTCACTCAACTTTTTTGTTCTAGAATGTTCATCTCTTTTATTTTTCTGTTGAGACGCCTTATATAGTCACTCATTATGGAAATATCTCCCTTGGGTCCTTAGAACATATTTAAAATAGGTGCCTGAAGACTGTAAAACTGAACACCTGAGTGGTTCAAGAGTAGTTTCTTGTGACCATGTTTTTCCTTGGCTATTTCTTTGTATATCTCATAACTGATGATATACTGAAGGCATTCTGGATTTGAGATTCCTCTGGAGAGTGTGCACTTTTGTTCTGACTTCTGTTCTGATTGCTGATTTCCCTGTCCCTGCTTAGAGCTTGTGCAGGGATGGCATGTCACTTTGTTGAGTGCGTTTGTTTCTTAAGTTCCTCTAGTTGCCGTAGAACTTGACTTCCAAGCTCTGTCCCAGACAGAGATCTTACAAGATTCTGTTCTAGACCCTGTTGCACGAGTGTGAGCTTCAAGTGCGACTGGAACTTTCAGTCGTTGACAAATGATAGCAACCTCCTCTCTTCTCTTTTTTGCAAATAAGGTGATGCTAGCACACAGTCGCATCTCTTAGTTTATACTCTCTATGGCTGTATTGGCTCTGCAGACCTCAGTAACTGACACAGATACTGTCTAGCTCACAGATGTAAAATAATTACCAGTTAATAATAACAATTAGATAAATTAAAAATTACTAGGAGCTCTTTACAGAAAAATATTTACAAGCTTTGCTCGAGAGCATGGTCTCTCCTCAAGGCTTTCTGCATCTTGGCTGGATGCTTGGGACAGTAACAAAGTGTTAGCAAGGTTCTATTACTGAGACTGAGATGGACCACCAAGGCCCCTTGGAATTGACCAACTGTGATCTTTGTGACCTTCTTAGTTCTGGAACAGCATCTTTAGGATGCTTTATCTGTTTTCAGGCAGTGTATATGCACTCCAGTCCTACCAAAGATCCTCTGAGTTCCTTCTGACAGGCTTCTACTCCCCATAGCCCTTCCCCATACAACTCTTTGTCTCCACTTGACTTTGTTACTTCCAAAGGTTTGGGTGCTAGAATCATGATGTCCTTAGGGCAGTGCTGAGGAGGTGGACCCTTTAAAAGGTGGAGCCTCGTAGTAGATCAATAAGGTCACAGAGGCTCTACCCTCATGCACAGATCAATGCCATTTCATAGGACAGGTTGTTATAGACTACAGCTGCCTCATGCCTAGATTCCCCTATATACATGGCTGCTCCCCATTTGGTTCCTCTACCATGCTGTGGCATAGTCATAAGGTCCTTACCAGGATGATGATGCCATGCTGTTTGAACCTTCCAACCACCAGAATCACAAGTCAAATAAGTCTCTTCTTTACATATTACCTTGCATCGGGCATTCTGTTATAACAGCAGCAAACATGAGAAGACATGCTCCGTCCTGGAGTCCAGGTGCTGAAACTGCTCCCAATTCTGATCTCTGTTTCCTTAGCTCACAGTGCTGCGATCAGCTCACACCCCTGGCAGTCAGGAAACTCTTCCCTGGAAGAGAGCCGAGGCCACCACTGGTGGAATTCACCTCCTCACTTTTCCTGACCCCAGGATGGAAATCTTGGGCTTCATCTTGCGCAATGCCTGAAAACGACTGTCACTTTGTGACTAATTACAGCTGACTGGGACGGTTTGCTGCCAGTTACATCCAGAATTGGGAGTCCTCCCCTACATTCTTTTCTGATTTGTGTTCGCATCCCAGGCACAGAACAGTGTGTCACTGAACTAATGGCCCAATAAAGCTTGCAGAGCTTTCTAGTATCAGGTAATAGCTTACTCCGCCTTGGCAGGTTCACCTTAGTTTAATCAATTTCACATTCTTAGGACAAAGATACTAATATTTTGCTGTATGAAGGTAGGTGGTTGGTGTGGATAATTTGGTGTTAGCTATGTTTGAGAGCCTTGACCATCACTATGGATGTCTACAAGAAGTTTCTGGGTCCCTCCTGCTGGCCATATTTCTTGCCTATAACTAAGTCTTTCCAAGAAGCCTAAATTTCAGTGAAGCTAAGATGCCACAGATTGTTAAATGTAACTAATTTGAGAAATGAAAATATTTTAAACACATACACAATCACTTCTGAGAGTCAATGAGATACATTCTGACTTCAGAGTTACCCTTTACTAGAATCAATATAAACATAATGTAAACAGCTTCATGGTTTTCTTCAATTTCTTAATGCTATTTTCTTTCTTGAGGTTTTCTTGTATTGAGGAGCAAACCCAAGGCCTTGTACATCTATCAATGGGCCTATATTTTAGACCTCAACTTATTTATACAGTAACCCTGAGATAACTAATAACAGGTATTTCTTTCAGTTGATATACAAGGGAACTGGCTTGGAGAGGTTGTAGATAAGTTCAAGGTCACAACAGAATTAGGACAAGTCTCTAAGCTCTGCACTCTGTACTATATCCTACTCAGCCTTCTGGAGAACAGGTACACCATGATCAGCAGTGTTCAAACACCCACTTCCTCTCACCACCCAGCACTGAGGGTGGTTTCATTATCAGTGTAAGGCAGGCATAACTCCTATTCCTGTGTGTGTAGCCTCCTTGGACCTTGGGGTAGCCATCTCACCAAGTTCTGACCAATTGGACTTAAATGGAGATATAGTTAAGTTACATCGTTCTGGGAAGTATTATCTTTATTTATTTATTTATCTACTTATTTTTTTGCTCCCCCAGGGAAGAAGACAGTAGCTCCAGTAACTATAAACCTTCTCAGTTGACTGTTCCTTTTGGGAATATGGCAATGATTGCTGGAGGTAGGTTGATCATATGGAAGAGAAGGATGAGAATTACTGGCTCTAATGTCACCAGGCCACCGTACCAGTATCCATAATCACTCACCTACTTATTGATGCATGGGAAAATAGTTACTTCTGTTTACGCTATTGTTACTAGATTTTCTTACATATACAGATAGATGAATATGATGCTAACTGATTTTTAAAAGGCAGGGAAATAAATGATGGAGAGTAGAGGGTTGGGATGATGGGTGATCCCAGGATCCCCACACCCTGGTATTAGTCCCATGGTTCTGTTTCTCCTATGACCGCTACAAGGCAAAATGGATTTTATGGATACAATTATGTCTGCTATTCAGTGGACCTTAATAGGAGGAGATTATGCAAGTGAGCCCATCCTAACTAATGAGCCTTTAAGCAGGACTACAACCATACAACTATAAGATCTGAATTCTGCCGCAGGTCAAAGCCCAAGGGGCCACTGAGCTCCAGTAAGCACACTACCGGCTACCTCTGATTTACACCTGTTGAGTCCAGCTGAGCAGAGAACCCACCCTAGCTAAGCTAAGCAGAGGTGGGGCCTCAAGAACTGTTGAATAGGCTGGGGGGTAGTGATGGCACATGCCTTTGATCCCAGCACTCGGGAGGCAGAGGCGGGCTGATTTCTGTGAGTTCGAGGCCAGCCTGGTCTACAGAGTGGGTTCCAGGACAGCCAAGGCTACACCGAGAAACCTTGTCTTGTAAAACAAAACAAAAAAGAACCGTGGAATAGTAAGCAGAAGCTCTTTATGTCTTTGATGAGTGATTTGTTGTGTGTCCTCAGAAAAAGATTATGTAAATTGGCAAAAAAATCTTGTTTTCAAATGGTAAAAGAAGAGAATCACAAAGGTTTTAAAAGAAATGGGAAATGGAGTCAGTTGAATTAAAAAACTTGAAACCATCACCATTCTTTAGTAATATCCCAGTAGAGATAAGGTATAGAACAACAACTAAAATCAGCCATTGTTGCAGTCACAGGATGTAGTAAATCCAAGAATATCAAAACAAAACACACCAAATTATGCATGCAGCATTTGGAATACAGCACAGGGATATTCTCTGTACGGGAGGCTAAATTTCTTCTTTTTCCTGCCATGCTTTTTGTGTTCACGGGAACATTAGCTTGCTTTTTGGAAGACATGGTGCCAGTGAACAATCCATGGTTTCCTGGAGCTGAAATGATCAGCTCCTGCCAAGGGTTCTTCCTACCAGTGAGGGATGCTAAATAGCCTTTTGGCACAGGGATGAAGGGAGAATGAACAGCTAGGAAAAGTGGAATCACCAGTGGCAGCATGTCAAACGCTCATGGGATTCTGCTTGAGGACTGTGTATGTGAGAGAGTCATTGACTGGAGCTGGGAGAAAAGTCAAGATTTGTTATAGTGAAATGAGCTTGTCTCCTTTTCTCTACACCTTCCCTTCCTTTGCCTCCTCTCTTTTTTCTTTTTCTTCTCTTTCTTCCCCCCCCCCCTTTCTTTCTTGGTTGTGAGCCTAACCTTTAATGGTTCAGTCATCTCTCCAGCCCTCTTTTTTTTAATGAAGAAAATATCTCCTAGAATTACCCTATCTTCCTCAGCCTCCCAAGTACTGGGAGTTTTGGTGTATATCACCATACCCAGGTAAGCAGTTCTTTTGAAATATGACACACTTACATGTGTTACAGGCATTTGTTACATATTCAAGAGAGATATCTACTAGTGCTTAGAGCTCAGAGTTGAAGAAGCAAATCCAGAAGTCACCATCACACACAAAAGATCAGGTCACTTAAACAGAGGTTATAGAAAAAGAAAAGAAATGGTCCATGCTTTTACACGCCCAGTGCAGTTGGGATGCTGTACTATGGGCTGCATCCAAGTCACAGGAGGCAGATTCCAAATGACCTGAAACAGTGAGGATGTCCTAGTTGTGGGTTGCTGTGGTGTTCTGCCCTTAGACAAAAGGGTGTCCAGGAGCCAAAAGGCCTCAGGCACTCTATATCTGGTAACAAGAGCTTAAAATAGAGCTTTTCTCCAAGAAATTCCTTGACTAAAGCACACGAACATGCTGCCCAAGAAACCAGTAAACACAGGAGGAAACAGCTTCAGTGGTGATGGCCACTGGGAGATGAGCAGATACTAGGCAAGCCATAACTAGAGCAGGGAAGTCTTGGAAACAGGTAACCTCAAAATTAGGAGTAGTTATGAAATCAGTTAGTGTGGGAGGATGCTGGTGGACTGCTTTCCCTGAAGAGCAAAGTCTATACATTGTGTTTCTTGAGGGGCTTTTTCTCTGGCAATAAATTAGGTGCTGTTGAGTCTTCCTGGGGCCATGAATTCAGAGGCAGAGGCCCAGGAAAGGGAAGCTTTGTTGACATTTATGCTAACATCTGTCTTCCATTACCCAACTCTGACCTGAGCATTAGTCATAGTCAGTCTCACTTCTGCCATCCCACAGATAAGGTACATTATTACCTGTGTTCTTCTCCCAACCTTGAAAGAAGTCTCGGTTATTAACGTCAGCATTTGAGAGATGGCAAGGTTGAAGCCAGAGAAGTCAGATGGTTTACTCAAGTTCAGGTAGTGTGGGAATTCCAACCCAAACCCTTTTGACTTCAGAGGAAATTCACAAATTTAACCATCATGGAGAATGAGCCTTGATAAACTCTGAGACTATGGAAGATGCTGGAGATTAAAGAAATAAATAATGCAGACTCTAGCAATGCCAACTATCCAATGGCCTCATTCCTTGAAGGACATCTAACATCACAGTGAAAGGACAGCCATGAGACGCTCTCTACAACCTAAAATTCATGTCCCAATACCAGACTATGCTGCCAGAGAAGTTAAACAAGTATCCTTTGAAACTCCCATAGTTACTGTGTGCCTAACAAAATCATGTAACATTATAGGTTCTGGGTACATGCATTTACACTCAAGATTAATTAGGACAAATGAAATGGCACAGAAAAGAGATTTTTCTAGTCATGTCTTAGAATTTGAGTTTTTAATACACTGGGGAATCATGGAAAAGCAAAGCACATAGCGCTGTCTACCACCTTTGAGAAGCTTTGAGCTTGATGGTGATGGAAGATGCGATGGAGAATGACCACAGATCTTGGAAGCTGGGAATACAGGAAGGATCTTGGAGGACTCTATCTGACCTATGTCTCTGGAGAAGATTCACAATGAATTGTAATTCATGGCACAGGCCCTTTAGGCTAGTCAGCCAAGTTCCTCATTGTTAGCTGAATCAGGGAATGTCAGCTAGACCTCTAAGCCTGTTTCCTCTTACAGTGATAAGAATCTCTTCTCAAAGATTCCTGTGAGATGAAGATAGAGCTGCATCTAAGACTTTTAGCAAAGTGAAGAGCGAGTGCTCAAGTGATGGCATTTGTCATTGTTGATGTTTCCCTTAATCAAGGGTGAGTGGGAGTGAGCGTATTGAGAGAGAGAGAGAGAGAGAGAGAGAGAGAGAGAGAGAGAGAGAGAGAGAGAGAGAGAGAGAGAGAGAGAGAGCAAATCCGATGACCTGACCCTTGTGCAACGACATTTCAGGAAGTGAGAAGCAAAAGTGGAAGGAGAGTCCTTAGAAATTTGGGGGAAAGGAGGTCATGGTTAAAGCTGTAGTCTTACATAGGAAACAGCTGGCCAGCATGATCGGAGGACCTGGAAATGAGTGTTGGGTAAGAAGCAGGGCTGTCACTAGCCACATAGGGAGACACAATGCTACATAACCACCAGAAGCCCTCAGAATTCCCTTGTCCCTCAGGGACCTCCATTCAAGTAAAGCAGATTCCTGACTATAGGAAAAAAATTCAGGTCAAAGAGAAACAAATAGGAAAGGAATACACCATCCCAAGACCCCAAGACTTGAGATGATTTAAAGTAGTCAATCTCCTCCCTCTCTCTCTCTCTCTCTCTCTCTCTCTCTCTCTCTCTCTCTCTCTCTCTCTCTCTCTCTCTCTCTCAGACAAGCTCTCACTATGCAGTCCTGGAACTTACTACGTAGACCAGGTTGTCCTTTAACTCACACAGATCCACCTGTCTCTCTCTGCCTCCCAAATGATGGCACTGAAGGCATGAGCCACCACACCCGACAAGAAAGTCAATCTTAAATGTCTTCACAACAGCTAATGTATGCACTTGTGGCTTTCTAAGTTACAGGTCTCAAAGGATATAACTGATAAAAAGGTTTAATGAATAAGGAAAATTTTAAATGGAAGATAAGGTATAAAAGTTTAAAATTGATAACTTCAATTTTCTTAAGGGATATCTTTTGCAGAAGAATTGTAAGGTGTTTCTTGAGTCTGTCTGATGTTTACATTTATGGATGTGAGGAGTACCTGATATTACAAACATTCTGGCTTTAAATAATCATAGCTGCAGTTTTTAACTTTCTTGTTTGAGAGGACTTTGGAAAGAGCAGGCAATTTTGGTTGCATAGGTTGTGTTGGGGTTTCTGGCCCCTGTCAACATGAGAGACAAACTAGATGTCAGGGTAGGGAGCCTCTTTCCCTTCTCATGTCCCTTCTATGCCCTATCTTTCTATCCTGCCTCAGGTCACCACACTGGACAATTCTGAGGCCCCATCCACACAGCCACCTATGTGTGCAGTGACAATATGGTGTGAACGACACAGCCTGTGCAGCTGAGGGGACAGCCTGCCATAGGATCAGCCCAGATGTGCCACAGCTGCTGAGTTCAGCTGGCCCACTTCAGTCAATAGGGAGCATCAATGTGACCACAGGTCTCTCGAACCTCAAGGCAGCATGCTAATCATATCCCAAGACATGTGGTCCGTGACTCAAGAGTGTGGTGTTATTCCAATTGAACTGTACTTCTGCAAAAACATGAATTTTGCAATTTAGAAGCTCCCTCCCACATTCTCTATATCAAGATAAACAAGGGCTAAAAGAAAACAGTTCCAGGCAACACATCTCAAACTTGTCAGGATCTACAGAGAAGTTAGCCCAACACAACAGCCTTGTCTAGAAAACACAGTTTTTCTCTCGTGGGTATGGAACAGATTGAAAAGCTATTTCCCCATCCTTCCACTTCTTCGTAGAAACAAAACGTGTGCCTAGGTTGATGCCCCCCCATACCTCCTGCCCTGACATCTGCCTTCAGCACAACAGAAGGCATCACCAACACTTCACCCCTTGTTGCACAACTATGGGCAGTGGCATCCATATCACAACAGAAAAAAATGTGCCTCTCTTTATCTGAACGCTACCCTGGAGATGGGTGGCCAAGAAGCCCTGCACAGCACACACACCTTCCAACACAAACATCCACAGGTTAGAAAAAGCAGGGGCATGCTGACTGTTAAGAGAAAACGCTGACCTATTGAGAAGATAAAGCAGAGAAAATGCCTAGAGCCAGGAAGAATCCTTGGGCCATTCTTCACTCAACAGAATTAAAGGAACAGAGATAAGGAAGAGCAATTAAGCTTGGTGATTAGGGGACTGCTAGTACCATTAGTAGCTAAATAGAAGAAAGAGAAAGCCCCAGAACACATCCTAAGGAAGCCAGGGGTGGCTGGGTACTGAGAGCGGTTAATTAGAGGTGGAGGTGGGAAGTGAGTTTTAGCTGGCATATGCTGAGATTCAAGGGTTTAAAAGAAAAGGGTGGTTGGAGAAAATGTGGAAAAAGTGTGGGGGGGGTAAAGATTTGACAGTCATCTAGGACAGATGTGTATGAAGCAGATGCAGCAGGCTATCATTTACAGGAATTAAAGAGCTAGAAGCGGCCTGACCCTTGGAGCAGCTCTAAACACAGGAGGGAGACTCAGTAAGGAAACGGGAGCCTGGGGTAACAAATCTGAGAAATCAAACAAACAAACAAAAAAAAACCCAAAACCAAAACAAAACCAGAATCATTCAAGGGGTCATGGAGGCACTGTAGAATTTTCCAGAGAAACACAGGCTTTTCTAGTGAACATCACAAAAAACACAAAGGGGCTAGATGGTCACTGGTGACTTTTGAGAGGTTGGCTGGCGTGTCCAGTTCTGAGGAATGGAGGAGGCTTTGATGGTACCAGTGCAGGTCACACTGAAGGAAAGCAGCCGGAACTGTGGAAGAACAGAAGACCTGAGCTGGGAGCTTGACTACAGAAAGTTAAAAGTGGCTACAGTTTAAAGATTCTTTAAACAGAAATGAATTAATTTATGTATCCACTGGCTTACTGTCCTGTGGTGAACATCTGGAGACATCAGTACTGCTCTTCCACCATGAGGGGCCCCGGGATCGAACTCAGGCCGTCAGGCTTGGTGGCAAGCTCCTTTACCCGTGAGCCATCTTACCAAGCCCTGAAGTTTACTGCCTGGCAGCATAGTTCTATAAAAGAGATGGGATCAGCAGGGTACACTGTTGATCTTGATTACATAAGTAAACACTGCTCCATCTACCTGGTGGGAACAAACTGGAACCCGCCAAGAGGCTGCTTCCTGTGATCCTCTCAGCCAGGGTAACAATCAAAAACCCTTCTGCCCCACCCCTCAAAATGTATTAATTTAAAGTTGATATTAGCCTTTTTACAAACACTATGAAAATGCCCATAAAGGGAAAACAGGCTTTGAAAACCTAGTAGGTCAACACTCTTGCACATAATTCTGCCACCTTCCCCCCTTAAAAAATCCACTCCTTTATCAAGATTAAAACCGGGCCTATGACTCTCTTTCTCTAGGGAAAAAAATTCCAGACCCAGAGTATTCCTGTTGAAATCCCAATAAAGCTTTGAAGGACTCCAAAATGTCACCTTCAGGCTGTGTTCCACAGGCACAGAGCTGACATTATCGCTCACAAATTACACTTTAGAAAAAAGAAACTGATATCTAAAACTATAATTTTGTATTGATGTCTCCACATACATTGTATTATAATGTAGTTTTCACAAGAACCCTGAGAGGTAAGGGTAATTACTAACATTTCCTTTCCCTCCCTCCCTCCCTCCCTCCCTCCCTCCCTCCCTCCCTCCCTCCCTCCCTCCCTCCCTCCCTCTTTTGGTTTTTCGAGACAGGGTTTCTCTATAGCTTTGGAGCCTGTCCTGGAACTCTCTCTGTAGACCAGGCTGACTTCAAACTCACAGAGATTTGCCTGTTTCTGTCTCTTGAATGCTGGGACTAAAGGTGTGTGCCACCACCGCCTGGCTCCATTTATTTTCTGGTTAAGGAAGCAGAAGCTTGGATGGGCCAAGTTTCAAAAGTTCATACACGTAGATGGATAAGCTAAGACATCACAAAATCATAATTATCTACTTTGTGGCTATGTGATATTCCATTGGGTTATTGGCCTCTCAAGTTATATATAGTTGATTTTTTTTAATCAGGAAGTTTTTGTTTTGTTTTGTTTTGTTTTTTAAGTAGCAAGACCCAGGATAGACATTAGTCTAAACAACAACCAGTTCGCAGGCTCCAAATTTGATCTATCTTTTTCTACTAGTAAGCCCATCTGCCAGCTCCCATAAATGCTGCCCTTCAGGGCTGCAGAGCCCAGGTGAACAGGGAACTCATGGCTGAAGCCTAAGATCTGTAGGATCTTTGATCTAGAGGCCTGGATCGCCACCCTGTCATCTCCTCTTCTCCCTTCCCTGGCCTGGGGGGTCTCAGGAAAGAGTGACATGCTTGAATGTGTGCTAGGCTAGAGCTCACCATCAAGATTCTACACCAGGACTTTATGGCAACCCAGAGAAGTCCAGGCAAAAGATCCAGAGCCAAGAGGCAAGGAAATAACAGATATGGTGGGACTGAGCTGGCCCTGGCTTGCTGCCTGGTGGTCTCAGAGGGTATTAGGGACTTTGGTTTCTAAATTTTCCGCTGGACAGGGTGGCGCTTGGAGGTAGGGTGTATCTGGCAGATGCTTCGTGGTTTCCTTTCCTTTGGGTGAGAGTTCACTGCATGGTGGCTCAACTTCCCCATGCTCTGGGTGTATCTTTTGGCTCCTGTAACAGCATATGGGGAACATAAGATTCCATTCCTTCAGAGTGGTACTTCATCTGAACCCAGAAGTAATCGGTGGACAGTCTTGGACAGCAGAATGGCTCACACTAGTAGACTTGGTCACCATAGCAGCCTGGAGAAAGGTGAGGCTGAGGGCTTCTAAGGTGCTTAAGAGGTAGCCAATGTAGAAAGCTTAAATGTAGGTAAGAGCATATGTTTGTATACAATCCCACATACACAGGAGGCTGGGGAATGACCCAGCAGGTGCCTTAGGGCCTTTGGTTATCTGTGCTCGTGGAGCTTCCACAGGGTATGAGACTTCTGTCAAAGAACACCACCCATTTGTTTCTTCACTTCCCCAATCATTTAATAATGTACCTAGTGAAATTCTATGGCTAGAGATGATTAAAAATATAACCTCTTCAGAGAGACAGGCAGATGGACAAACATGATACAATATGATTAGGGCTACACCAAGTGAATCCAACTGTGCCATGAGCATGCAGAAGGATGACACACGGTTCCATCGGGACCAGCTAGGAACAAGTGAGGAGAAATGATACCTAGCCGCAGGTTTGAAATACAAATGGAAATTAGCTAGGATCAGGGGACACAGAGAAGGACATTCTGATGGTAGCATGGTCTCTATAAGAACAGACCTTGAGAATACAATGTACCATTTTGCTCAGACATGCTCACACAGTCATGATAACATCTACAACTATTGTTTACTACCCCAAAGTATATGCAACCGGAATCCCTAATTCTTATGTTCATTCATGGACCTCGCCTTGTCTAACTCCATACTTGGATGTGCTGACCATAAAAGCTGGAGTGTGTGTGTGTGTGTGTGTGTGAGAGAGAGAGAGAGAGAGAGAGAGAGAGAGAGAGAGAGAGAGCGAGAGAGCGCAGGATGTGGAGATACAGGCAAGATATGAGCTGAGAGAAGGCTGTGTTTCAAATGTAAGGTTAGAGTTCACAAAGGTTAGAGTTCACAAAGGTTTGGACTCAGAGATAACACAAGGGATGGGGTAAAAGGCAGGGATGGTGGACACAGCTTGAGGATGTTTGTTTTGTACATGGCTTGGAAATCTGAATTCTAGTAGTTTTTGGTAAGGTCCCCCTCAAAACAGCGGCATTAAAATGCCAAGTGCTCATAAAAAGCCTAATGAATGAAAGTGTGCTGTCTTCTGACCTATAGATAATTCAGTTTGGAAAAGCAAGGAGCCAGGAGGAATGTAGAAGGATGAGAGGTTGGAAAGACCAAGAATATGGTCTGATAGGGTACGGCAGGTGGAGTCCAGAGCCAGGTCCTGAAATAAAAGCAACAGACACCAATTAAATAAATGAGATGAAATAACACAGCTTAATTTGCGGTTTAGAAAGATCACTCTGGAAGCAATGAGGAAGGAAGACAGAAAGGGCAAAGATAAGCAAGAATTATGGTGATCAGACTAGCAAGACGGAGGGGACGAATGTTTTTATAGGGCGTAACATCAAGGCACAGGGATGAAGTCTATTTGGGCTCATTTAGAATGAAGAAGTCATGACGTGGTAGACAGATGAAAAAGACCCTTGGAAGGGACCAAGCTGTACTGCTTGCCAAGACCAGGACTTCAGGATGAAGAATGACTGAGGGGAGAGAGGGATATGGCGAGTTCAGTGTTAGATGAATGAGTTTGATGGGCCTGTGTGACCACCACTGAGCTGTTCCCAGGCTCTCTTGAGCCAGTCAGTCTAGAGCTAGAAAAATACTGATGAGTGCCTCTAAAACATACGAAAGGGCCACGAGAAGCAAGAGTTTGGGGTTGGGAGACACGGAGAGCATAATATTAGGGGAAATAAGAATTAAGTTTGGGATCTGGGGAAGGGTTAATAATTATAGTTGGACATGATAAGATAGGAGTTTGCTTTGTCACCATCCTGAAGAAGTGGAAAAGCAGGAACCCAGAGGAAACCCCAGGCAAAAGAGATATGTATGTTTACTCCACTAGGGTCAACCTTTAGGTAACAGAGACAAGGAAGGCCCACCAGGCTCAAGCACGAGAAGAGAGAGTGCCAGAGGAAGCTTTAGAGGTGTCCATTTGGGGTGTCCATCTTACTAGCCCTCAGGAAACAAACCCCCTTTTCACCTGTTCATAGTACAGCCTACTGTTGGCTAACCCAAGGGTTTCATACAGCTACACTTTTTTTTTTTTTGATTTTTCAAGACAGGGCCTCTCTGTGTAACAGTCCTAGCTGTCTTGGAACTCACTTTACAGATCCACCTGCCTCTGCCTCCCAAGTGCTGGGATTAAAAGTGTGTACCAACACGGAGTAACACAGCCACACTCTCAGGTACTGCTTCAGGGAGACTTCTGCAGGGTGAGCCCCAGCCAAGATGCAGGACTTGAAGCCTCCCCTGGAACCATTTCTTGCTCTTTTCTCACATGAGAGGATGCATGGTAGGGAGAAGCACACATCCATGCCCTATCATTTGCGGCTTAAGGAGGTTTACAGACAGCCTGCCCCAACTGCAACCCAGAATCCCCTTGGGACCTCTCATTCCCTGCTAGAGACTCAGCCCCAGAACAATTTGTCCAGCTCAAGTCATCTTCAGGCCTTTCAAAACCAGTTGGAATCATTCCAGAGTGGCAGCCGGAAGCCAGACACAGTGGCTTCCACGCTGACCCTGAACTGACAATTCCTTATTTCCATTTTCAGCACCATAGAGGGGATCCGCTTCCCTTTTCTGAGAATCGTGACACAGGCAGACGACCAAAACAAGACAGCCACACATTAAGAAAAAAAAAAAAAAAACCAACCACCACGGGGGCCTCAAAGCTGTAGAGGCAGAGGGGCCCCAGCCTGATTGTGATCTTATCTTTCTACACCACACTGTGCACTGGACCACTCATATACAAGACACGTCCCAAGTCCACCTGCTAACTGGAGGCAGGGGTGTGTGGGTGTTGCCAACTGCCAGGACAGACAGACCCAGACACCCTGGTGGACTCAGCACAGCTGACATGTCAAGAGGGGCTAGCCAGGCTCTATAAAACAGGGGTTCGATATGTGACATGCACCAACATCCCTTCCCTTCTAGAAGTGTCTATGTGCCAGATCTGTATGTTATAAGTGTCCTGACTATGGGATAAGAGAATTCTCAGGTCATTAAATGTGAGCAACTGACTACTTTTAAGCCGTCATAGCTCACCTACTCTTACATTTCTAGCTCATTTCCTGTTTCATATTAATTTTTGAAATTTCTGCCTTTTTTATTATAGAAAGAATATATTCCTGCTAAAGAGAGTCTGGGAAATGCCTACAAGCATACCTGTGGGTCATGACCCCTTTGGAGGTCCAATGATCCTTACACAGGAGTTGCTTAAGACCACTGGAAAACACAGCTATCTACATTAAACTTCATAACTAGAAAAATTACAGTTACAAAGTAGCCACAAAAATTATTTTATGGTTGGGGTCACCACGACATAAGGAACTGCTTTAAAGGGTCACAACATTATAAGGGCTGAGGACCACTGTTCTATTTATATTTATATAACTGTTTGCATGCATTTCAACTTCCCGGGGACATGGCTATTGTTCAACAGGAGGCGTTCCCTGTGGGGGCAGGACAGCCTGTCACCACAGACAAATGAGACAGGATCCTCTGACCTTGTGACTCCCTGTGCTAGCACCTTAGTGGCTAAGAATTATTTAGTCTACTGTTGTTTTTCCCCCAAGTTGGTGGAAATTTCCCACCATTCATTGCCTATTCTTTTTACTTCCTCAAACTGGAAGACTACAAAGAAAAAAAAAACTCATCCCTAGAAGATCTTTTCTATTAATTTTTCTACTTTGATGTTTCTAGTGTTTTACTTTTTCAGTCCTCACATTACCCATGTCCATCTGGGAACCGTTTCTCAAAACACTCCAGTATCAATTTAGAAACAAACCACGCCGTGGCGTGTTCTTGGTCCCACCACCGCTAATAGTATTTCTTTGGGTAGACAACTCACTGACAGTAACTCTTGCAAAACAGAAAAACCACAAATTCAAAGCACATAAACCATAAATGCAAACACAGCAGACATACTACTTAGAGAAGAAGAGGCGGGACTGGAGCCACATCTCTAGAGTCTTGGAGGGTGAAAATCTCAGAGGCTGGGGAGGTGGCTCATTGGTTCATGAGGTCGCTGTGCAAGAACAAGGACCAGAGTTCAGATCCCCAGCACCTGTGTGAATGCCAGACACAGCAGCACACCTACAATCCCAACAGAGGAGGATGGGCAAGGGCGGTGAGGAACAGGCTAGCTAGACTAGCCAATCGGTAAGCTCTGGGCTCAAGTAAGAGACTATAAGGTAAGAGGTGATTGAGGAAGACTTCCAAGGTCTTCATATGCACCCACACATACAAGTGCCCTCACACACACACACACACAGATACACACTAAATAGTAAAAAAAAAAAGAGAGACATAGAGTCAGAATATTATGTACAGATTAAAAGAAAGTGGTTTCAAGCAACCACAACATCTGAATTTATAAGAGAAGAGTAGAAGAGCTTGTGTGGGAGACGACAGTGAGGATGTTCCTTCTTGGCTCAGAGTGACAAAGAGAGCAAGCATGAGGTTAGTGTCACAGACAGAGATGACCCTCCCCCCCCTTATGCCTGCATTTTCTCTGAATGCCTCTGCGTCTGGGATTCATGTAGCAACTGCCACAACACAGGTCAGACTTGATCTCTAGATGAGGAGTTTCAGTTACAGAGACACCTAAGCAGCTGGCAAGGGCGTGGGATTTATTGCACTATCTCCTTGCCCCCCATCTTTTATTTTAGCTTTAAAAGGGGGAAGGGGAGGAAAATAGCAGCAGTGAGTAAAATGGTGATTCTCAGTCCAGGGAGAATTGAAAGGGCTCGAAGGCTGTGTGAGCTGCCACTGTCCCTTCCTCTAACGTGATGGTGGGACAGGGGTGCTTACAGTGACAGCGGGGGACCACTTCAGAGCACTAGTGCAGAACGCACAGAGCCCTCCCACCTAAGACAGGCTGTTACCCCCAGTTACCAGCTGACAGTGACGGAAACTCGGTCTCAGAGACTGAGTGAGTCCCCCAAGGACAGAGATCAAATGGTAGCCGGTGCTAGTTTATTGGTTTTTAGGCCTAGGGTCTATGGATGAAACTCCTCACCAGACACCTCAAATGATCCAAACGACCCAATAAAATGTTGACCCCCCCAAGAAATCCATTTCTTACAATCTGGCAGGAAAACCAGATTGACGTTTCTGAGAAGCCAGAACTCAAATGACCCTGGTTCACACCCAGAACTCCCTCCATGACTGCTTTCCCTTATTCCCAGCATCAGGTGCTATCCTGGTTACCGTTGGAAAGGTCTGAAGAGACACCATGACCCCGGCAACTTATAGAAGAGGCAGTCTGACTGGGGCTTGCTTACAGTTTCAGAAGGCTAGTCCGTTATCTCCGCAGCAGGGAGCATGGTGGCTGGCTGGCAGGCAGGCAGGTGCTGGAGCAGTAGCTGAGGGCTACATCCTGATCCACAGGCAGCAGGGCAGAGAGGGGAAGACTGAGACTGGTGTGGACTTTGGAAACCTCAAAACCCATTCCCAGTGACACACCTCCTCCAACAAGACACACTTCCTAATCCTTCCCAAACAGTTCCACTCCCAGATGACTAAGCTTTCAGATCTATGAGGCTGTGGGGCCACTCTCAACCAAAACACCAGAGGTCCCATCAACAAGTCTGAGACCCTCATATACACACTTAGACACATTTCCAGTTTCAAATTCCCAACTGCTTCCATTCAATGACCAGTTTGTGTCAATGTCTAAACAGCCTGTCAAACTTAACGTCCAAACTTGGAAAACTCCTGCAGCCCACAGCTCTGTCATCCAGGATGACGGCAATAGGGGTCTAAAGAGATAGTCGCTAAAGTACCTAATGAACAAGCAAACTGATGGGAATCTGTATCCCCATGTAAAAAAACCAAAGGCACAGCAGCACACACTTGTAACCCTGCTGAGGGCAGAGACAGGGGGACCCTGGAGGCTCTCTGACCAGCTACTCTACCCAAGATAGCAAGCTCCACATTCAAAGAGAGAGCCCACCTCACAAGATGAGGTGGATAAGTTAGATAGAATGGTCTGGACTTGATGGGGACGAGAAGGAGGAGGAGGAGTCCTCACAGGTGGGTGGAAAGGGATGGGAGGTGGAGAGGGGAGAGGAAGTGGATATGATCAAAATGAACTGTACGAAATTCTCAAAGAATTAATAAAAATAGTTTAATGAGGTAAAGTAATTCCAGTGTTCACTTCTGGTCTCTCCACATGCCCACATGGGTGAGCACACATGCGCACATCCGAGTGAGTGTGTGAAGGTGGGAAGGTTTATGTATTTTATAATTTAAAAGGTTATTGCAAATAAAATTCTGCCCTAACAGGGCCTTCAAGGAAGGAAATAACAGATTTGGGTTTTAATAAGCCAATGGTCCAAACTTGCTGTGTAGCATAAGTCCCTAAGTATATGAGGAAGTTGTAGGGAAGGGACCACAGGCTTTTAGCAGGAATGGATTTAGATGCATAACAGATACAACACAGCAGGCACATAGTAGATGCTCAGAGGTTTACTGCCTGGACGAGGAAGAAGTTTTGGTATGGTTTAGATCAACGTTTCTGTGTGTGTGTGTGAGTGTGTGTGTGTGTGTGTGTGTGTGTGTGTGTGTGTGTGTGTGTGAGTGATGCCACTCACTCTGGGTCAACTGGAAAGACACTTGAGTTTTATGACTGTCTCACTAATCCTTCATGTATTTCCCATAAAACTATACTGAACACCAACGCTACACACAATTGCACACGTAATTACACATGGAAGGGGTGGCTGACTTGTTATCCATTCTGGCAAGAAATCCATTCAAACAGATGGCAATTTCCTTAATTAAAAGGATCATTTTGAAAGCCAGGCATGGTGACATACACCTGGAACTGCAGTACTCTGGAGACTGAGGCAGGAGGAGTGACATAAATTTGAGGTTTGCCTTGACTATACAGAATCAGACCAGCCAGGCCTACACAGCAAAGTTTTGTCTCAAAGGGGGAAATAAAAAAGGATGTTTGGAGGACAAAGAAGGTCTCAGTGACATGTTTGCTTTGTAAGCTCAAGGATCTGACTTCAAATCCCAGGACTTATACTAAAACTATAGGGAGATTCTTGATAGACAACAGTATAACAACTCTAACACACACACACACACACACACACACACACAAGGGTGGTGGTGGTGGGGGGAGCAACACTCTTCCCAGTGGCTCAAGCCAAGTCACGCATCCTTGCCTTCTCTTTTCCTCTTCTGCTGTTTCTCTCGTGTTCCTCTCCTGAAAGGGCAGTCTACGAGGACGCATGCCTCCTGGGATTCTCTAACACGGCTAGCACCTCAGTGCACCTGGTAGGACCGCACGCGCCTGCCACTCACCAGGAGAGCTTTATGGGTGCAGCCATGCGAGCCATGCCTAGAGGTAGTCACCTTTCACTTGATTTTCTGTGCTATTTGATAAGTCCTTCTTCGCTCCCAAACATCAGTCTCAAAGAGCTTTGTAACTCCAAAATAAATAACTCATGCAATCCTCATGACTCTAGAAGTTCTGTTATTATCCCTTTACAAAGAGGTTAAATACCTTAGTAGAAAATTCAAACTTGAACAGTCCAGCTCACCATGTTCCGATCATGCAACATACCCCCCCATCCCACCCCTCTGTAAATCTTCTTCCTCTAAGTAGAAACGCATATGTACGAAACTAAGCAACACTCACCTAGCTTTCTGACAGCCAGGATCCACCTCTGCAAAGGTCTTAGCTTGGTGGTTGCACGCGATGTATCTTGTTCCCAGGTAAAAAGGCAACCAAAGGACAAAGGATCAACACCTCTGGTCCTGTGGCCACTGCTGAGACCACCCAAGCTACCCAAATTAGAGACTATGTGACATTAAGTGACACTGATTCTTTGGAACTGTATCTCAAGGCCTGCTCAGGCACAAGGACCATAAAACCCACCAACAGCAGAGCATGCAAACGCCAGGGCCCTTGAGTATGGCGGGTGGCACAGATAGAGGAGTCCCTAAACGTGATGCTAGGGGCTGGCAAGCTGCTACAGCCAGCACTGCCCACTCGTGCCGCAGAGACTGATGAGTGAGTGACTGTCAGACAGTGCCGTATTTACTCAAATAGACTGCCCCCTTCTCAAATGGCTCCCTTCATAAAGGTTAGTTTGTAACAAAAACATTCCGGAAGTGGAGATAGGAAAAAGAAGCTTCAGCTGCCCTGCTATTAATTAACACTGCGAAAATAAGGGCATCTTTCCCCCACAGGGCTCTCCATGGGTGTGCGAGCAGTGGACACACAGCCCACAGACGCTTTGGAGTGCTTTCCCTTTGTTCCCAGATGCCACAGTGGTGACCAAGTGTACAGCTTCCAAACCTAAGGGATTAAAGGTGGATTCCATGCCCAGCTCCCCTCCAGCCTCTGACAAATGAGACACCCACTGCCTCAAGGGGCAGAGAACATAAGACTCCGCAGTGCTGAGAACCTGCCACCTAGAACTCAATGAGTGGGGGCTCCTGGCAGGAACTTTGATCATTTCAGTAACAATCTTCAGGTTTTCACACTCTCCAGTTGTCCATCATGTGAATAGGGAAATGCAGATACAAGGGAAAAATGAGTATTTTCTGTTTGGCAAGAGTGGAGAGATAGGAAAGTGAGCTGCAGTTCTGACAACTCTAGGTTCATTAAAAAAAAGTTACCATGTAAACTGCGGACCACCTAATCCACCGTCTGGCTAGCCTCCGCCCAACCACTTAATCAAGGCATTATCCAAATTGCCAGTCAAGAAAGACAGACAGACAGACAGACAGACAGACTCAGTTCTTAAGCAAACAGTGAAATTAAATCTGTTTTTAATTACAGCGTTTCACTTTTTTTTTTTAAACAATTATGAACCTGGGGAAATGACTCAGTGGATAACAGTAGTTGCCATGCAAGCATGAAGACTGGAGTTCAAATCCCCAGAACCCACGTAAAGGCCTGATGCAAAGCACAAGTGTCTGTTATAATCTCAGCCAGGGTGTGATGGGAGGTGGGGACAGGTGGCGAATCCCTGGGAGCTTGAAGGTCACCTAGTCTGGTATATGCAGGAGAAAAACAACCAAGAGACCCTGTCTCAAAAAAAGTGGAAGGCGAGGGCACCTGAGTTTGACCTCTGACCCTCACACTCACACTGTGGTACAAATACACCTACATTTACACACACAGACAGACTTACCAAGAAGAAGAGGAGAAGGAAGAGGAAGAAAGGGAGAAGGAAGAGGGAGGAGGAAAAGGAGGAGGAGCAGAAGAAGAAAAAGAGGGGCTGCAGAGATGGCTCACTGGTTCAGAACACTGGCTGCTCTTCCAGAGGACCTGGGTTCAATTCCCAACACCCACATAGCAGCTCACAACTGTCTGTAACTCCGGTTCCAGGGGACCTGTCACCCTCACACCTATGCACACGAAATAAAAATTAAAAAAAAAAGAAGAGGAGGAGAGAACAGCAGCAGCCTGAGCAATCTGATACTTTCAAAAGGCAGGCAGCAGAGGACTGTATTAAGTTGGGAATGATTTGGTATCTCCTCCCAAGTTCAAGCAGATTGAAAGTGACTGACAGACCCACTATCCTGGTTGCCATTTGGTTGAAAGACCTCAATGCCATTTTATTCAGACAGTGTATTTGCACAGACCCAAAGCACAAAAATGGCACTTTGCTTCAATAAAAGCCACGGTTAAGCCTGAAAGAAAAGGGTGTAATTATCTAAATTTAAAACTAACGAGACGCTTTAGGCATTAACACTTGAAGACCTCTGTGGTGTATAATGTTAACTGGAGAAATCCTCGCTAGATGGCAAGGCCCTAAGTCCTTAGTGTCACAACCCTTGTGTTGATCTGGGAAGCAACCTCAGCTAGACAGCAGCTAATGTCAGGAGAGGTGGGGTCAGTCAACATGGAAGTGCCAAGGGATTCCTGAATGCCTTTGAACCTCCCGTTTGACCTTTAAGTCATTTTAGAAGTAGAGAGAGACTGACTGACTTGCCACATGACAGTGTTTATGGTGGGGTTAGGCTTTATTTATAAAGAGGTTTAACAGCCTTAGCTTCCAAGTGCTTTCCTACTAATAAAACGAGCATGCTAAGAAGGTCACATCAGAGTCCCATGCTATTCATCTACTGATGAACAATATTCACTGGTTAGGAGGCTATGCATGAGCATTCACAGTAGACGGACAGAGGGCAACTAAGCAAGGAAGAGAAGCCATGAGCTCCAACTTCCCTGCTCTGTCTACTCTCTCATCCCAGATGAAGCGTCTTGTCAGGAGGTCCACGTGAGTCACCGATGCTGAACCACAGTTCACAGCGGTTCATTCTCTATGAAACCCATGCTTTTTGCCTCATGAAATCCTACTTGTACGTCCCTCTCAGAGCACCTGCTCCCTCACAGACCCACACAGCCAGGGCTCTGAATTCCCAGCAGCGGGCACCCTCTTAGCTATTTGTCCACTTACTGTTAGTGGTCTCGCCACTAGCTGATATTAATTTATGCAAATAGTATGCTCCTTCTCTCCCAGAACAGAGGCTGTGCCGGATGACACAGATTCCCAGGAACGCTTTCTAGACTTTTTTTTGTAACCACAAGGACGGTCAGTGTCATCATGTGAGCCACCTTCCAAAGGCTTTACCGGACCATCACAAACATCAGAATCAGTGACCGTCATCTTCTGACCAGTGAAGCCACTCACTGGAGGTGACAAGTTCAGGTTAGTATGAGGCCATCTGGGACACGTGATGAACAAAACATCAAGGGCCTTGAGTTTTCAATTCCGCCCTCTTATTATCTGTTCTCTATCACTATATCCATAGAATTTAGATATTAATAATATGCTACTATTAATCATTACAATTATTAATAATAATAGTATTTTATGTTAGTCATGGCATTTCAGAAAGATAACAATAATACTGTAAATCTAAGTCCTACAACTGTTCAATCTATACATATAAGGATGGGCTATTAGGTTTCTGAAGATTTGACATATTTCTTGGGAATCTGGTTGCCAGATAATGTTATCCAATGGGAGAGTAGCTCTGTCTTAAGCTGCTCAGCTTTTTACTCCTTGTTCTAGTGCGGTTCTCACTCTCAAGGCCAGGGCTTGGTTTAAGGCATCTTTTGAAACTTCGATGGTTTCCTGGAAACCTCAGATGGAGGGGAATGCTCTAATGCCTCCTAAAGTTGGCATGGGGCTTGGCAGCCCAGTGTGCAGGAGGAGAGGAAAACTGCTTGCTTTTCAGAATTACCTGCAGAGGGAAGCAGATAGCCTCAGGTCTCCTGATCAAGAATTACAGTTCTGAGGGCTGGAGAGATGGCTCAATGGCTAAGAGCACTGGCTGCTCTTCCAGAGGACTCGGGTTCAACTTCCAGCACCCACATGGCAGTTCACCCTGTCTGTAACTCCAGTTTCAGGGGAATCTGACACCCTCACACAGATATACATGCAGGCAAAACACCAATGCACACAAAATAGAATATATGCATGTATGTATGCATATATGCATGCATCTGGGTGGTGATGGCACATGCCTTTAATCCTAGCACTTGGAAAGTAGAGGCAAGTGTATCTTCGAGTTCGAGACCAGCATGGTCTACAGAGTGAGTTCTAGGGCAGACAGGGCTACAAAGAGAAATCCTTTCCCGAAAAACCAAATAATGATGATGGTGATGATAATAATTATAGTTCTTACCTCAAAGGAACCCAGAATCCTGGGTGAGTCACCTGTTTCAAATACATACCTGCTAAGTATAATTATCTATCAAATCTTATGCCTTTTCAAATGCCACTCTATATTTTAGCTTTGGCTCACTGTATTTTTTATTTTATATAAACAATATACATTGCTTCTAGAATTTTCTATGCATACCCCATTGAGCCATTTTATGCTCTTCACCTTGAAACACATCTCCTAGGCTGCTAGCCAGCACTCAAAAATTTTTTTCATGTGTGTTCACATGCTGCACATTAGGGTGTTGTGGAATATTAGTTGAAGATGTGGTACTTTTGTTTACTCTGTGAATCACTTGTTTAATGATGCAAAGATGTGCTCCATTCTTTTATGTTGCATTTGTTTAACTCTATGAAGCTGTGTTACTTCGCCTATCTAAAACACCTGATTGTTCTAATAAAGAGCTGAACGGCTAATAGCTAAAGCAGGAGAGAGAGAGGTGGGGCTGGCAGGCAGAGAGAATAAGTAGAAGAATGTGGGAGGGGAAATGAGCAAAAGGAGAGGACTCCAGGGGCCAGCCACCCACCTCCACAGCAAGCCATGGAGTAAGAAGACAGTTATATAGAAAGGTAAAAGCCCGGAGGCAAAGGTAGACAGGATAATTTAAGAAAAGCTGGCTGGCTAGAAATAAGCCGAGTGAAGGCTGGGCACTCATAAGAACAAATAATTCTGCATGTGTTTCTTTGTGAGCTGGGTGATGGGCCCCCAAAGAGTAAAGAATTAAACAAAACAAACAAAAAACCCAACAACCTAAGGGTGTGGCCGCACAATAGCTATGTGGCTCTTAGAGGTCACATTTTTGTTATGTCTGAAGTTGAGAAAAAGAAAGAACAGAAACTCTGGTTTCATTTCCTGTACAAACCAACATGCTTTCTCTTTAACAACCATTTTTCAAACACTCTGTCATTGCAAGAGTGATGAGTCAGCGTTGAGGGAATTGTTGGGACTTGTCCCTCCTATTACAACAAGCCAGATAGTTTTGGGTTGGTTGTTCTTGGATTCCCAGAGGATTATTTATCTTGGGGGAAAGATGGGCTGCAATTTGCAATGACCACACCGTACGGATGTTTAGTCATGAAGGTGACCTCAAATGAGACAAGCAATTTCTTGGTTCGACTATACGAAAATCCAGCCAAAAGTCCACCCAGCGGGCAAGCTCCAGAAGTTAGACTGGAAAGACAAAAGAGTGTGAGGGACTAAGATTGGAATATGTGGGCAGGCCAGGAAGAGAGGTCTGGAGCCAGATGAAAGGGTGTGTACTCAACAGGACGGAGAAGCTGGGCAGAGTTACAAAGGGGTGGGACAAAGCAACCCTTGTACACTTCTACAGTCTCCAGCTCCAAGCTGCTTTGCATTTTCTCACTTGGAGAAGTGCTTGGGACATTTAATATAAACCTGACTGGGCAAGGTAGTAAACACCTGTAACCTCAGTACTTAGGAGGCTGAGGCAGGAGGACTGCTGAGAGTTCAAGGCCAGTCAGTGCTACATAATAGGACTCTGTTAAAAAAAAAAAAGCAATCAGTGCGTAACAACTGGAGGGTCAAAGACTCCTACACACCCTGATGTTCATGGCCTGGGGCCCCTATAGCAGAACTATTGGCTCAAGAATGCTACAAGTTTTCATAGGCCCTCCCATGCAGGTCTTTCCCTCAACCGCATCTTAATTTCTGCAGCTAGCAGTTTTCAGTGTGAGCCGTCCGGGCCAGCAGCATCAGCATCTTCAGACCACTAGGCAGAAAAGCTTACTCTCAGGTCCTACCCTGGCTGATTGACTCAGAAACTCTGGGGTGGGGCTGGGGGCAGAGCTGGCAGTCTATTGACTGCAGCCTTCCAAGAGAAGTTGATGCAGTTAGAGTTTGAGAACCATGTCTTTAGATGATATCGCAAGCTAACGTCAGGATGGGAGAGCATGTGCATTGAAGGAAGATTAGTGAAGACAAGCCCCTCACGTATGAGGGCTTTTCTAGTCCTGGTATTTTGAGACACATGAAAGGGACTTGAGGCCGTTGGGTGGGCTCACAAGCTCACTGATTTCAAACTTCTCCCCACAGTGCTCCTGGAGATTTGTGTTTGGCCTGAAAACTTGACCTTGTTAAAGCCCATCATGAGAAGCTGGGGAGAGGACACAGGAGGTAACAGTGCTTGATCTGCAAGCATGAGGACCTGCTCTCAGGTGTCCAGCGTGCATGTAAAAAGCCTTATAAACCTCAGTGGGGTGGGAGGCAGAGACAAGGGAACTGCAGGGCCCTACTGACCATCAGCCTAACCCCATGTGCATTGAGAGACCCTGACTCAAGAGAATGGGGAGGAGAGGGTAGATAGGATACCCAAATCCATCTGTGTGCACGCACACACATGTGCATATATACCCCCCACACACACACACACACCTGCCTTCAGTGGCTGCATTCTGCCTATAAGATGGAGTCCCAAGTGTCTGCCCCACAACCCAAAATTCTTCACTATCTGCCTCTGGTAACTTCTCTCATCTTGTTTTCTCCCACAGCTTCCCATCTCCACAGCCACGTCTCCTTGTCTGCAGAAAGCTTATACTGTCTCTGACATCACACTTGACCACGTCACTGACCTTGGTCAACAGCATGGAGCTGTATGGACAGACCCCCCCCCCTCCACTTCCCAGCCAACTTTAAGTGTGACAATGTTGTGCCATCTCATGTCTTTGTGTTTGCCATAAATGAAGTCTATACTGTCCTTGGGCAAGGCTGGTTTGTTTTTGTTTTTAGATTATGTGGGATCTAAATGAAGACACACGAGGACTCACCTCGATACGCAGCATCGATGAGCAAGAAGTCTGAGTGACTGTAGAGCAATGGAATTCGGGGTTACTTGTCACTTAGCCCAAGCTGACCACAGCAACACTTGTCATCTTCCCGCCCTGCTTGCAGTGACCTCTCCCCTCTGTTCTATCTTGCTTTCAGTGACCTCACTTCAGCTCCTCCCTCCATCCTCAGCTCAAACAGTGAACTCTCAACCCGGCCCTTTTCTCTAAATGGTCATGCTCACTTTTAGAACCTCCTGTAGATGCCACAGATCTGCAACTGTGTCCCGGGAGCCGTGCTATGGGCTTCCCCTCTAATAGCATTATTATTTTTGTCTATCATACCATCTCTTCACTATTTAACAAAATCACTATCACTCATGAGGAGACCGGCTCAGAGAATCAAAGCGGGGTGCCCAAGTTTCGCAGCCACAGTTAGAGCCAGGGCCCTCGCCAGGTGGGAGTCTGGCTTTGAATTCAGCAATCTTCCCTGTGTCACACACCTCTGTCCCTCCCCAGTTGCAAGCTTTCAGATCCTCCCACTCTACTGGGAAGAAAAAGTTTTCAGCAACAGCTGAAAGCCACACTAATCTCACACTTGCACGATTTGCAGCTAGAAACTTGTACTGCAGGCACTGAGACTACACTTGCTTGCTTTTTCTGTATGGTGTATACATCCTAAGGTAGACAAGGCTCTGGGAACCACAGGAAAACAGGGCTAGTTTGTCTGACCTTTCCCCTCCCAGGTCCAGGCTGCAGGGTTGGGTGGTATGACAGGAGAGGCAGATGGCCACTGAGAACATAGAAGTCTTTAGGGTTTGATTCAGAGGAGGAGGCAGGAGAAGGCTCACAACTCCAACAAGCGATGTGTGTGGTAGCTTAGGTTTAGAAACACCAATAAGCATGTAGTCAAATGCCTATTTGACCCTCAGAACGAACAGCAAAGGGGCGGGAGGGTTCAATGGCAAAGGACTGAACTAGACCACCTGAATCAGACATTCCACCAGCTGCATAAAGTTAGGAACACAAATCTCAGTTTTCTGTCGGCTGCTGGCATTTGGGTATAAAGTTGAAATTTTTCCTAGTGTTTCTGCTTCTCTCTCACACCTTTGAAGACTATAAATCATAAAACACTAAAAGTAATTCCTTCATCACCCCAACAATCAGTCATATGAGAGAGAGAGAGAGAGAGAGAGAGAGAGAGAGAGAGAGAGAGAGAGAGAGAGAGAATTCAACAAAGTACCATGATATTCTTTTCAGAAAAACATTAAAACATTCATGGGGTTACAAAGCACTGATTACGAATTCAAATTTATTTATCTCTCCCATCCTTTCCCCGTAGGATGTATTAATTACCTTTAAGTGATACCATCAGTAACATTAACATTTTTTTCTCCTTGGAGAGTACAAAGCTGCTAAATGCTCCAAATGACTGTTGGGCCAGTTTGGACAGGTCTGATTTACTCTTAAAACAATCATCCACTTCACAATCAACAGTAAGAACCGGCGTTTATTGAATGCTTGGTGCTATGCTTGATATTTTTCAGACACAGGCTCATATAGTCTTGCAAACAATGAGTGCAATCGGTACGTCACTTTGTAGATAAGGAGAGCAAAGTGGGCGCACAGAGCCTGAAGGAGACAGGGAGTGAGTGAGAGGAAGGCAAGAAGGGGCAGTAGCTGCACAAAACCAGAGTTAATGATTCACTTACTGCCCTCAGGCAGCTCCTTTCAACAGAGTCTGTACGGGCGAGCTCGCTCTCTCTCTCTCTCTCTCTCTCTCTCTCTCTCTCTCTCTCTCTCTCTCTCTCTCTCTCTCTCTCTCTCTCTCTCTCTCCCTCTCTCCCTCCCTCCCTCCCTCCCTCCCTCTCCATCCCAGGGAGAGTCCAGTGTCCAGCAACCCCCCCCGCCCTATCTTCAATTCTCCATCCCAACGACAGGCGGTGTCCAGCAAATTGCTTGGCAACACGCGCAGGAAACTCCATCCAAAGCCCGGGGTCCAGGCGGCCCCTGGGCGCTGTCCAGCGGGCAGAACGCCTGAGAGGCCAAGCTGGGGTCTTGCCTCAGAACACCCCGAAGCTGGGGCGCAAAGCCAAGGTCCGGATTTCGAGCGGGGGGGGGGGCGAGGCATCGTCTCCAAGGACACCTGTTGTCGCCTCCCCACTCAGGACAACGAAGCCGCCCTGGCCGACTTGGATCTCAGGGGAAGGCACTGGCTGGCAAGAAGTGCTGTGATGAGTGTGGGGCTCACGGGGGGCTCCCACGAACACCCCGCGGAGGCCGCCTCGCCTCACCCCTCCTAATCGGGCTCCCTGCGGCTGGCGGTACACGGTGGCGCTCGGCGTCGGCTCGGTCCGCGGTGCTCGGGGGATGCACGGCGCTAGGACCTCGCGGCCGGCGCCCCCCGCCGTCCACCTGCGGCGCCTAGGTCGCTCCCCGCCGCGGGTTGTACTCACCGGCGTCGGGGTGAGCAGACTCCCGGCGTCGGCGGAGAGGTCCGCGCCACCACCAGCTCCCCAGCCCAGCCTCCGTCTCGCCGCCGCTCTAGCAGAGCTCCCTCCGGGTCGCCTCGCCACCGCTGCCCGCTCGCGACTCTGGGCTCGCTGGGCGCCCGCCGGCTCCGGGCGCAGCTCCCGCCGCTCCTGATTGGTCGCAGCGTGTGCGAGAGTCGCGCTCTGATTGGACAGGAGGCGTGGGATGGGCGGGGTCACTCCCGGAGCCTAGCTGCCCTGGCCTTGGTTCACCCCCCACACACCTCACCTGGGGCCAGCAGGACTCTGAAAGCGGCTTCAGTCCCTTGGGCACCCAACGGGGTCGGCCGAGCAAGCAGTGTCGCAGGGGCGGCGGGAACTGAGGATCATTATGGAGTCCAGCTACTCCCCTGGGCGTGCTGGTGGTTGCGAACCTCCGCCGTGCTGGGAAAAGTGCTCCTCTGGTGTCTCTCATGCAGGCCACTTTGACTTTACATTTATTTTTCCAAACTTTTTTACTGTAGGGTCTACACCTCAGGACAGATGCCTGTAAAGTAGATGCCAATGAGCGTTTGTGAACTCAAATTGAACTCCACACACAATCTGTCCTACCAGAGCTCACAAAGGGGAAGCGATTTTGTGAACTCAAATTGAACTCCACACACAATCTGTGTATGGTCCTTACCCTACCAGAGCTCACAAAGGGGAAGCGATTTGTCAGAGAGCCCAATACCGTCCATATATTAAGGACATTGTGCTAGTTACTGTCCAGGAAAAGAGCAAGATGGGCTGATGTCACCCACAAGGAACTTAATACCTAGCCGGAGAGATGAGGCTGATTCATAACATAATAATTACCCTAATATTAACATGGTGTATATTATTTGGCAGGCATTCTTCCAAGAACTTTATACACACTTTTATAATCCAGAAATTCAGGAAGAGTCTGCCATAAAGACATCTATATGTGCATGGGCCTCAGGGTTAGAACACATGCGTTCTGAAGATGCCAGAATTTCATCTGAAAGGCAGCAGCAGGGCCTAATTCCTGTGGGAAGAAGAGGGATCATAACTGCTCCCATCATGCATCTCTTCCCTTGTAGTTCTTTAACCCTCTCGACGTTCCCTCCTACCTGTTCTGGAGCTTTCTAAAAACAGGCGGCGTAAATCCACATGTCACTCTTATGTCTGTTCTGCCACCCAGATAGGCAATGGATAAAATCAACTCCATTTTCTGTCGTTTATATTAATGAACAAGTAAACAACACACCATATGCGACCAGTTTTCTCCAAGCATTTCTCTCCTTCTGTGCCTTTAGGCTCACAGAACCCTTAAGAAGTGTGGCTGGTAGAAAAGTGCTTAAAATATACCAGTTTGGATCTAGCTGGACCTACGCTAAACAGTGACTGCATCTATCTCCCCAAGAGAGAATTACCTCCATCTTCTGTCGCTTATATTAATGGATCCCTTTATATTGGAAATGCAGAACCGATGTGGGTCGAACCTCCTTTGGTTGGGAAATGGAGTAAAACAGGATAGAGGTTAGGTGAAGAAAGTGCATTCAGGTGCGGCCCTCTTCAAACCTCAGATACTCAGGGGCACAACTTGTGACTACTGGCTGTTCACTTTTCATGGCCGTGGCTTTTGCCAAGGCAGAAGTCCCATTTAAATTGCTCACACGCTCACTTCAAAGGAGAAACACTTGTTTCTGCCAGAGTTGGAGGCTGACCCAAGATGCTATGTCAAACTGCTCACTTCTGGCTGTTGTGAGTTAACCTCAGCCCGCAAATGACAAGGGAAAGAATGAAGACCATGAAGTCTAGTTGTCTTGTGGGCGAGGCCACTCATACATAGTTCTATACCCTGTCTCATCTAGGAAAAAATGCCTGACTGAGCTCTGGCATTTCTTCTCTCCTGGCTGGCACTTAGCCCTTAAGGCTGAATTAAAATGTTCCCTCTAGTGTGAGGCCTTCACCAGGGCTCTCAAGCACACAGAAACAGTGCTCTATCCATTCTTCACAATCTTCTTCAACTGTATTGCGTTGCTGCCCCCACATAGCCCCGCTGCCTAGCTTGCTATCTGTAAACAGGAATGAGACTGAAGTTTCCAACAGGTTAATGAAGTGCTAACCGCATCCCTATCTTAAATTTCAACAGGGTATCCTCCAGTTCCTGAATGAGTGGATGCTGACTTAAAGTTAGCAGCCATTCAATCCAACTGTAAAGGAGTAGTTTCTGTATGTTGGACGCTGTTAAGAGAAAAACGATAGCCTTGTTTTGTGTACACAAGGTGAAGTGAGATTAAATAGCTGATTTACAAGACAGTATGGTAGTTTCTCAAGAAATTAGGCGTAAATTTGCAACACAACCTAGTAATTCCACTTATGTAATCAAGAAGACTGGCAGGGCGTGGTGGTGAACACTGTTGAAACCCACCATTTTGGAGACAGGCAGTTGGACCTCTGAGTTTGAGGCCAGCCTGCATAGAAAGTTCCAGGCCAGTCAGAGCTACATTTGGACCCTGTCTCAAAAAATATTTTAAAAGAAAAGTGAAATTTTAAAGGTCTGCATAAAAATTTGTTCAAGAGTGGGGTGGTGGTGGTACATGCCTTTAATCCCAGCACACTGGGAGGCAGAGGCAGACTCTCTGTGAGTTCAGTGCCAGCCTGATCTACAGAGTGAGTTCCAGGACAGCCTGTTACACAGAAAAACCATGTCTTGGAAAATAAATAAATAAATAAAATTGTTCAAGAGCAGGGTGGTGGTGGCACATGCCGTTTAATCCCAGCACTTGGGAGACAGAGCTAGGCAGATCTCTGTGAGTTTGAGGTCAGCCTGGTCTACAGGGTGAGTTCTAGGACAGGCTCCAAAGCTACACAGAGAAACCCTGTCTCAAAAAACAAAAACAAAATTGTTCAAGAATATTCATAGTATTATCGATTGTAGCTGAAAAGTACAAAGCCAAGATGCTCATCAATTGTTTATAAAGAACATAGCAAAAGTCCAGTGTTACAATGGAGTATTATTCAGCTACAAATGTTATGCTAGATGAAAGAAGTCATAAGCCAAAGGCCACATAATGTATAATTCTATTTCTATACAATATCTACAATAGGCAAGCCTGTAGAGATATTGCAGAGAGCTGACCAGTGGGGAAATGAGGAGTAATTGCTCAATGGTGGCCAGGTCTCCTTTGGGGTAAAAACACCCTGTAAGTGGAGAATCAATGTCTGCTGACTTGTGAGAACAATCTACTATTATTATACGTCATCCCTTCTGAGAGTGCAGAAAATGCTCTGAGGAAAATACTCATTAAATCCTGGGCAGTCAATTGCCTTTTCATGTAGATAACAAGTGAATGACTCAATGTTCTCAATATCATTTAACCCTTTCACCAATTGTGAGTGTTGAGAAGTATAAAATCATTCCTAATCCTGTTATTTGTAGCAAAATTAACTTTTGGACTACTTCCTATTAGTGTTTTCCTGTAATTCTAATATTTTTGGCAAAAATCTTTAACATATTTTTGCTAATTTTAATATTTATATGCTCAGTATGCACTCCAGTTGCTTAGTATGGGCATGTAATGGAATGTGTTGTAATAAAACTAAAATTTAAAAAAATGAAAGACCTAAAAGTATATTTCTCTACATGGAAGGACATTGGTAGGCCAATGAAATATAACTCATTTAGGTCTCAAGTTCACACCTCATCAGCCCAGAGAGACAATTTACCTCTTAGATCTGTGTCGTCTAATAGAATGGCCCATGAGAATGCAAATATTGTTTTTTCATCCTTTTCTTTGTGTATGTTATTTTGAGATAGACTATCACATAGCTTAGGTTGACCTTGAAATGACTGTGTGACAAGGATGGCCTTGAAGTCCTGATCCTCCTGTTTCCACCTCCCAAGTGTTGCGACTGTACAGACACACGCCACCACAGCCTGATAAAAGTTTTTTTTAATTTGAGATATCCATTAAAGTAGTCATTAGACATGTGCTATTAGACTTGATGTATGGTTGTGACTTTAGATTCTGAGTTTTAAGTTGTACTGAATACCTATATGTTGCTAATGACTACCAATGTAGCAGTGTAACCTGAGCTGTTTTAAAGAATTAGAACCATGTGTGGTGGTGCACCCCTTTAATCCCAGCTCTAGGGAAGCAGAGGCAGGTGAATCTCTGTGAGTTTCAGGCCAGCCTGGAATACACAGTGAGTTCCAGGTCAGTCAGAGCAACATAGTGAGACTGTCAAAAAAAAAAAAAAACTGCATTCAAACATCTTAACGCTTAAGGTAGTGGGAGTCTGTGTCTACGCCCATAGCCTGGCTCAAGCCTGTACCCACTAGAAACCCTTCAGTAGTATTTCACTGTTCCTTTCTCACTTTGCAGGGTCTTCACGAACACCAGCCCAACAGGCGTTAGCTGTGTCTTTATGCAAAGTGCTTCCATTCACAAGTATTTATGGATGCGTCAGCTTACGGAATATACTAACATAGGAGAGAGTAACGGCTTAGGCTGGAGAGGTGACTTGGTAGTTAAGGAGGGTACTGTTCTAAGGGGACTTGTGTTTCATGACCAGCATCCATGACCAGGTAGCTCACAACTGCCCACAACCTAGCTCTAGGGGCATCTGTCACCCGCCCCCCTGATCTCCTAGGGTACATACACAGTCTTTGAAAAGACTGGTCTTGAAAGTTAAGAAGGGAAGATTAAAGAAATCCCTCTGAAGGACATGACCTTTCCCTCCAGTGCCCCCCATTCACTGCTTTTCCAAGTGGAGAATTTTGCTACCAAGATGCTAATGTTGGAGAATCTTACAATTTGTAGCCTTATATTTATTTTAGCCGGGGCGGAAGGGGCACTGCTATAGCACGTAGTTGTGGTGGTCAGAGAGTAATTTTCAGAAACTGGTTCTCTCATTCTGCCACTTGGTTTCTAGAGATAGAATTCAAGCTGTCTGGTTTGAGGTCAAGTGTCTTTATACACTGAGACATCTCATTGTCCTGAAGAATCTTTTAGATCACTTTTCCTCCACCTCAGGCCTTTCAACATTCTTTTTTTTTTTTTTTCCGTTTTGGAGGCTTTCCTGGAACTCGCTTTGTAGTCCCGGCCCGCCTTTCAACATTCTTAATTCCTTCAATAGATCTCTAATCATACTTTCGTTGATTCTGAAATCAATAGGATAGCAAGAAATTATTTTCTAAGTTTTATTCTATAGCAAGGCAAGATTAATTTGTTGCATAACTATTTACAAAGTCCTTGTGTATTTTGTATGCGAACATCTCTAGGTGCTATGGAAAGAAAGAATGACTCGTTGTCACTTAGATCCAGGCAAAAAGGTACACAAATAGCATCCAGTTAACAAACATCAAGTGTTGAGGGTGGTGCCTGGTGTGTAGTGATAGGAGTTATTAAATGCCATGGATATTGTTACGTTAGATTATTTACAGCTCACAACCAAGTTTGAGAGATACAGGTCAGCAATAGAATGCTTGCCTGAGTGTATGTGGAACCCTGAGTTCCAGCCCATTTGGTGAAAAGAAATAAAAAAAATGATTAATGAGAAAATCAAATTTGTTCTTTAAAAATCTCATATGGCTTTTATTTTAAGAAAGCTGCTGATTAGTGATCATAAACAAACAAAAAGAACAGAGCAGACTCCCAGTGTGGCTTGGTGGTTGAGCATTTGCTTAGGCTCTGGGTTTAATCTCCAGCACTGCAAAAGAAAATAATAAATCAATATCTCCTTAAGAAGAGCCTTGCTTGTACTGCTGCCATGGCCTGAAGTTCCTCGTTTTTCGATCCATAAAAATATGAAGTATTTTTCTTCTCCCTCAGCACCTGGGATTCATTTCCTCATAATCCCATCCCCGAAAACAACAACCATCTCTCCTTGTTCTCCCGTGCATTTCCTGACGTCTCCGATAAATGTTTCCTTAAGTAAAAGAGAGTCAGGGAGATGATTTTTAAAACCCCCATGGTTTAAAAATACAAAACTGGAGCCCTTCCTTACTGGACTCATGTTCTCCATCTTAGAAGGAAGGATTGGCAGACTAAATTGGAGAAATGGTGTCTCCTTCATCACCAGTGGGGAAAGAACAAAGGAAGAACAAATAAGCCGACCTTTAACTAGAAAGAGTTCCAGGAGCCAATGCCAGGACCTGAGATGGAGAGAGGTCACATAATACGATAACCTGGAGTAGATGTTGGACCCTGGACCACTTCTGTGTGAATCCCTGTTCTGTGACTCCACAGCTGTTTATACCAAGGGCCAGACATCTTTAAGCCTGTTTATCACCCAAAAATAAGTGTGTTAATATCGAGTGATTTTTATGATTAAATGGGACAGTTGTACACATGCTTGGCACTTAGAAAATGCTTAATTGCTTGCTAAATAAGTAACGAAGGCTTTTATTTGTTTATTTATTTGGGTTATTTTTGGAGGGGAGGTTGTTTTGGTCTTTGGTTTTTGTTTTTTGAGACAGGGTCTCTCTCTGTAGACCGGACTGTCCTCAAACTTACAAAGATCTAGCTGCCTCTGCTGAGTGCTGGGTTTAAAGGCATGCGCCACCACTGCCTGGCTTGCTGACTTTTTTTTTTGTAGTCTCTTTGTTGGAAGCTTCACTGTCATTAAAGGAATAGCATTGCTTACTGTCCTCTGCTACTCACCATTATCAGTGAGTCAGTCCCCAAGTCATTGCTGGGCTGTGCCCACACGGCTCCACCAAGTCTCCATCCAGAACTGAACTGCCACTGGAAGCCTGGGAGGCAAGGATTTGGCAAACCCCAAGTCCAAACCCTTCATCTCTCCAGCTGGCAGAGAACCACCTTACACTTGCAGCTTCCACAGCAATTACCGGAACCTACACCCTTTTATTGTCTGTTTTTTTTTCCTCTCTTTTCTTAAAGATGGAGCAATCACACAATTTCAACAGAAAAATCAAACCTGGAACCAGAGAGAGTGCTGACAGTGCTTTGAACTTTCTGATCCCCAGTTCTGAGTGGCAGCGAGAAATGACATTTGATGTTGACAGAATAGGGACTGACTTGGACAAGAAACCCAGCCAGAACATGCTCACACAGGCAGGCCAACTAATCAAGCTGTGTTCCAGGATTATAAACAGTAACCATCTTGACAAAGTGGGGGCCCAGATCTACTATGCACTAAATATCCTGCAGGCACCACCAACCCAGACCATCCCAACCCGTACAAGAGGAAAACTGTGCTAACTTTATTGCATCCACAAGGCAAAAGCACCTCAGGGAAGGCCAGTGTTTACCTGCCTTGAACCCTTCTGTGGTCCCCCAGAATCTGTGTTCAGCAAAAGCCAAGTGCCCGCAAAAGCCAAGCTTCTACAACCTAAAGATCACCAGACCCTCCTGAGACTCTTGCTGGGGATGTGTATTCTGAATATCTAGTGTGTGTGGGTATAGAGCCACAAGTTCTGCATTTCCAGCAAGCCTCCAAGGGATGTGACTTGTCCAGGGACTTCAGTTGCAAAAGTTAGCCTGGAGGTGTCAACCTTGGCTGCACACTAACATGACCTGAGAGTTTTCAGACTGTGCGTGGCTCCACTGGTCCTCTTTAGAGAGAATGAGGGTGCAGCTCCCACAGAACAGTTTCAAGACTGTTCTGGTGAAGGACCAAATAGCCTGAGAGTTTGGTTGTGGAAGGGACAAAACATCTGCAGGCTTCTGAGGACACCCTGTGACCTCGGGCTCCCTCAGCCCAGGCTTCTTGTGACTGGCCTCTCAGGGAGGATGCCCTTGAAGGAGGCCTCTTTCCCAGCAAAATCCCAATCCTGGAAGAGGCTGTAGCCACCACCTGTTTCCTTGAAATAGTTCGCAGCTGTGCTGGATGACCTCATCACTCGGCCTCTGTCGTGGGCCAAGTTGATCTGGAAAGCCCTCTTCTCAAGTCTGGGCTCTCCCTGCTAAGCACCAAGGAGCAGCAGGAGGACTGCTAGCTGCAGGGCGAGGCCGAGCTTGGCTGGGACCCTCAGAAGGAGCACAGCTCCACCTGAGTCCTCAGTGAGAGGCTTGTCCCTGGTCTGCATAGCTGTGGTCCTGAGTGACACTTTGTCCTGTGCTCATCCTCTCCATAGACTTGGGGACCTGAAACCTCAAGAAGCTCCTCCTCTTCCTCCAGTGTATAAACAAAGACTGAAGTACACAAATAAAAATGCAGAGTCCATTTCTTCCTCCCCTTCCCAGATGCAACCACCAGGACCATCTGGGCTCAGGTTCTTCTCTGTGAATGAGTGTGGTTCCATCCTTCCCTCTGCATTTGCAGGGTTACAAACTGTGCTACAAACAGCGGTGCCTGTGTTGCCTGATTTGTTATTCCGAGTGCTGTCTTGCTGACTTGGGCATCTTTCTCATGTAGTTACAGACAGTTAACTATTTTAGCATCTTTCAAGCTTGTTTGGAAAGCAGAACCTCCTGGGGGGAAGTATTTAAAATACAGAGGTTGACAGGTCTCCACTCAGACCGGCTGAACAAGAATTTCTCATGGAGGAGTCTTTCCTTTAGATTCTCTTTCTAAGTATCTCCAGTGAGTCTTTTTTTGTTTGTTTGTTTTTTGTTTTTTGAGACAGGGTTTCTCTGTAGCTTTGGAGCCTGTCCTGGAACTCGCTTGGTAGACCAGACTTGGTCTCGAACTCATAGAGATCCACCTGCCTCTGCCTCCCGAGTGCTGGGATTAAAGGCGTGCGCCACCACCGCCCAGCCTCCAGTGATTCTTAATATTCGTTGTCTTCACAATGGTTGCATACACTCCATATATGGATGTACTTCCCCACCCCCCCCCAGCCTCTTCCCAGTGTTGGATGTGGAGTCAGGGTTTTGAATATGCTCCCTTTATACCACCATTCACCACTATCAACTTGTACTAGGTTATTGGACATCCAGGCTGTCCTAACAATTTTTTCTTGTGCTGAAAGTGCATACCCATCACATAGGAGCCCATACACAGGTGTTTCTGTAGGTCAAGCCTCTCTGAGTGGAGCTGCTGGATATAAACCTTATGGAACTGGTTTTCCACTCTAAAACACTTCTTGCATCATGGGACCTCACAGGGTCACCAGACCTTTTTTCTGTGGTGGTCATGAACCCAGAGCCTGCCCATGCTTCCCCATGCTGTATGATTGTGCTATACGCCAAGCCCCAGGATAAACACTTATGAATTGTATAGTCAAGACTAGTTCATCTATTAGAAATATAACGTGAGTCACATAAATCATTTGAAATTTTCAGGAGCCACATCCATCTTACTATATTTACTTAATCTCATATTTATTCAATTTTACATAAAACATCTCAGCATATATTCAAATACAAACTAATACAATTTTTACTGGATATTAATATTTATACATCCCCCCATTCCTATAATGAAATCTGATCCAGTAGGGTTCCCTAAAGGAAAAGACCCAATAGACGGAATATGTACGTTAAAAGTGAATGTGTTTGGCTCACATCATGTGGTCCGGGTAATACACCAACAGCTGTCTCACACTGGAGACGATGAGAATCTGGTAGTTGTTCGGTCCATGAGGCTGAGCTGTCCCAGTCTGGCACTGAGGACCCGGGACTCTCGGAGAGCTGCTGGGCTTCAGTCTATGTTGAAGCCCAGAAAAGTCCAATGATCAGCAAAGGACCGCAGCAGCCACAGTTAGGAAGAACTTGCTAGCCAGTAAGAATGATGGCATGCAGGCAAAAAGCAAACACTTCCTTCTTCCACGGCTGTTTATCCGGGCTGCGGTGAGAAGGGGCCGCCCACATTGAGCGTGGGTCTTCCCCTTTCAAATGGACTGATCAAGGAAATCCCTACAGTCGTGTGTTGAGTTTTAGTTGATTTCTGGTCCAGTCAAGTTGACAATTGAGATCAGTCATCACACCTCATCATCAACATAGCGGTGGTTGGTATTAGGAGGTCTGGGGTGGGGTGGGGGGTGGGGCCAATGCCTGAGAACAGGATTAATGCTTACTGGACCCAAATTCTGCCGGGGCCACCCTCAGTGATGAACTTCCTCGTCTCCAAAACCGTGTGTGAGAAACAAATTTGTATTATTGACCAGCTCCCAGGCTTGAGGTCCGTTATTTCAGCAGCCGGGATGTACTCAAACCATATTCTACATCTGTTTCTTCAAGTTCCGTCTTTGAGAACGGGTGTGGATTTCGCACTTAGCGCATCCTCCCTTCAGACCAGCGAGTGGCCAAGACATCCTCAGCCCCGCCGTTCATTGCATGTGAGAGATGTTTACAAGGAGCAAGCTGTTTCGGGACTTCTATCATCCACTCGTTGGTCACCAAATGAGCAAGCTCTTAATATTCATTGCAAACCCATCACCAGCCACGAGTTCCCACCCTTCGTCCCACAGCCCAGGATTCTCCATTTCGTGCCAACAGAGCTCGGTACTGTGGGGACTGGGAGGCTGGCTGAGCAGCGACAGGAACGAGAGTTCTGGATAGAGTTTATGGGCAACAGCTCAGGAAAGCTGAAGTTGCTTAGAAGCCACGGAATGAGCTAGTTATGTGTCTGTTACAGCAATGTGATGTCCATAATTGCCCCATGCCTCAGCTAAGAAACAAAACTGGAATCTTGCTTTTCTTTTGAGTCGGCTGACAGCTCCAATGTGGTTATGCAAAGGTTCGTTCATCTCATGTGAAGAGAGTTGGCATCCAGTTAATTCAATTATCAGAGCTGGTAAATCCACTTAGCAGGTAGGGAGGTACTTGCCATCCAGTCTGATGATATGAGTTCAAATCCTCTGGTCCTACATGAAGGAAGTGAGGACTGACTTCTACAAATTATCCTCTAACCTCCAAGCTCAAGCTGCGAAGCATTCCTGAATATATATAACATAAATATATATATATTTAAAAATACTCTAGTGGAGTTAGACTTTTGGCTAAAAACATGTGCACTGTCGCCTCCTAGTGTAAGTCAGTGTTATTGCGAACGGCTGGCAAATGGATTTGTGGATTTGCCTAGACTCTAGGCCCTAGACTGTCATGACTATTAGAATATATAAAAATACGATAACTATCTAGGAAGGTCCTTGAAATTACAAAAGTATCCCCTCACTGGTAGTGTGACTCACTAAAATAGAACCTCCATCGTACATGGTCTGTACAGTCTTGGTGAGATTACTGTTACAAGTTGGTTTGGTGATGTACCATGTGTTTCTAACCAGTGTGTTCCAGTGTACTTGGCTGCTGCCAAGTTAGTTGGTGTCTGTGCTTACAGGTGGGTATGTTAGTGCCTCAAGTTTCGTCTTTATTGTCAGGTCCTTAAGAGAAAGACTCAACACCCCTCACCCCCCCACCCCCCACCCCCGTCCCTAAATTAAGCCTCAGGTCTTGCAGATTCTTACTAGGTTTAGGTTACTAGGGTTAGGGCTAGGGTTATGGTTAGGGTTAGGGTTAGGGTTAGGGCTAGGGTTAGGGTTAGGGTTATGCATTCATTGAATAAAATTCTCTAGGGAATTTTATGTGATAGTCTTGGTTGTAAATTCAATTGGATCTAAAAGCCACAAAGAGTCACACTTCTGGGCAGGTTTATAAGACTACTTCTTAGAGGTAGGGAGGAAGAACTCTCAGTGGGAATCAGTGTGGACTGGCTATAAGGAGATCTGAAGAAAGCTATTGCCTTTGCTTTGCTTGTGTGTATGCTGGCATTGTCCTTTTGCTGGCATTGATGCCACCCTCCAGTGACATCACTATCCAGCCTCTTCTGCCTTCCAACAGGAAATGAAGGACCAGGGGCTCTCCTTTTGCACTAGACTGGACCTGCTGAGGTGTCCAACTCATGGGCTGAGCGGCTCCCCAGTTCTCGGCCCCTCCAGCATGCAGAGAACCACTGTTGGACCACCCAGCACACAGCATGCAAATCAATCTAATACATTCCCTTTGTAATACATTCCCTTTGTAATACACATTCACGGCGTTGGCTCTGTTTCTATACAGAACCCCCATCTAATGCAAAGCAAAGACATTCTGGATTTGTAAAAATCTGTGAGTGTTGTCTGCCCAAGACTCCTTTCTGTTTCTGGGTCCTGTAGCTAGAAATTCTGTTTTCATACCCCAACCCAGAATGTTTGACTGTCACTGTCAATCAGGTGTCCTGCTCTCCTCTGGTAAATGGGTGGTTCTAGAATCTGATTCTAAATGGCAGTGAAGTACTGCTCCCTGACCATCATCTTGCTCATGGAGTCAGCTAGCTAGGTCAGTGGCACCACTGGCTTACTCAGTGTCTCTGTGTAATTCTGATCCTTGCTTGGTCCCCACACTAATGGTGAATTGTGTTTTCATTATATCCAGAAGGGATATAAATGCTTGCATTTCACTTAATTCAGTTTTTTGTGTGGAGATACATTTTCGTAAGCCTCAGAGGAATGGGGGGAATTCTAAGCGCTAAGTCTGCAACGACTCCTTTTCTAAAGGGGGTGTATTACATTGGCTTACAACGACTCCTTCTCTAAAGGGGGTGTATTACATTGACTTACATACTATGTGCTCCCAAGTCCAACTCACAGCTACAGTCATGCGATACTTGAAGTCTCAGTCAACAGAAGGTGCTGTGGATGGTGGTGACTCCATAAGATTATAGTGGAACTTTGGGGAAGGAGACAGCTCAGCAGTTAAGAGCACTTGCTGCTTTTGCATAGGACCACGGTTTGGTTCCCGGTACCTTCATTGGATGGATCACAACTGCCTGTAACTCCAGCTCCAGGGGATCTGATGTCATCTTCTGGCCTCCACAAGCATCTGCACAAACACACCACACACACACACACACACACACACACACACACACACACACACACACACACACACGAAGCATCATTATTGACTTTATATCCAGAGTTTTAACTTTTAACACAATCCCAAGGACCTGTGCACAGTACCAAGTTTACCTTCCCTGTTCCATGTGCTCCAAGTGCATATTTTCTATCATAACCCAGGCATTTGCAAAAACACATACAGCCATGCCCTCTTGTCATTTTACATGCCCCACACAGGACAGCGGTTCTCAACCTGTGGGTTGCGACCCTCTGGTGTAAAACAACCCTGTCACAGGAGTTGCCTAAGACCATCAGAAAACACAGATATTTATATTACAATGCATAACTATCAAAGTTACAGGTGTGAAGTAGAAATGAAAATAATTTTATGGTTGGGGGTGGTCACCACAGCACGAGGAGCTGTATTAAAGGGTCTCAGCATTAGGGCCACTGCCCCAGGAGAAGCTGAACTCTTTTCTGTGATCTTATAATACCTGATTGCTTGAATGAAGTAGCTCCTAAGTCCCCAGTTCTTTTGGTGGGCATTTATTTCTTGTGCTATTGTGCTATTACAAGTAGTTCTGAAACATTCTGCCACCTGACACAACAGGGGCCTGCACGGGCCAGCTTTAATATCAACTCTACACAAGCGAGGGCCCTGTGGGAAGGAGGAATTACAATTGAGAACCCCTCCGCGGGATTGTCTTGCAGGCTAGTCTGGAGAGCATTCTCTTGGCGGATGTGGGAGGGTCCCGCTCACGGTGGGTGGAGCCACCTCTGGCTGGCGGTCCTGGATGGTACAAGAAAGCAGGCTGGGCAAACACTAAGCATTCTTCCATGGCTTCTGTTTTGTCCTTGCCTCCAGGTTCCCGCCCTGCTGTCCTCGGAGGGTGGACTATGATCTGGAACTGTAAACTGAACCCTTTCCTTCCCAACTTGTTCTTGGTCACTTTTTAAAAAAAATCACAGCAATCAGAAAACCTAAGACAGGGCCATATTGGAAAAACAGGTAAAAATAGACATAAGGGAGAAGAAATCATCTTCCCATTTGATATAATGTACAGATATGTACACCGTAAAAAACAGATATGCGGTATATCTGTGCCGTTAAAACTTCGAGGGGTGGGGTCCCAAGAGATGGTTAGGATCATTTGACGTTCTTACAGGGGGTTCCCTGAACCCCCATGGCTGCTGACAACTGCCTGTAACTACAGCTTCCAGGGATCTGACACCCTCTTCTGCCTCCAAGGGCACCAGGCACAGATGAGGTACATACCAGTTCTCTCTCTCACACACAAGATAAAATGAATAGACCTTTAAAAAAATTACAGGGAAGATAATCTGGGGAAACATCAAAAATGTTTCCTCAGATTCTACTAATCTTGAAGAAATGGGCCAGGCAGTGGTGGTGTATGCCTTTAATCCCAGCGCTGTGAATTTGAGGCCAACCTGGTCTACAAAGTGAGTTCCAGGACAGTCAGAGCTGTAACACAGAGAAACCCTGTCTTGACACCCCCACCCTCCCCCCAAAAAATCAGCAAAGAAGTGGGAACTATTTCCTTAGCCCAGTCTTCAACATCAAAAGTGGTAGAGGACTGTAGACTCTGATCCAGGTGACACAGCACACAGAAGTGTTCGCATGGGTATGGGAGCAAATCTGGGAGGCTGGTGACAAAGAGACACTGGTGTGACCACTGGAGATCTTCCAGGAATTTTCAAGTCTTGAGGTTGCTGTCCATCCATGCCAGGGAGGGCCACCTTCCCAGAAGCCTGGGACTGTGAAGGCTGCGCTCAGCCTGGGCCATACATATGTGAAGCAGGTCGTGGAGTGAGTGTCTCTCCACATATCTCCAAGGATAGCCATGCTTGTTTCTTAACTCACTCAGAAGTGTCTCCACCATCATCATTATTAGTTTTCCTTTCTCAGCTTCCCAACTTTTAAAAGTCCTCACCAATGATGCCATTCCACAACAGTGTAGGCCTTCCTCATCAGTGATTCGTGGACTCAGGCAGCATCAATGATGGTGTCGAATAACCACTCTCTCTAGACCTGCATTCAGTAGCATTCGAGAGAAATGAAAGTGTGCTGAATGATGAAGACATGTCCCTTAAAAATTATTGTGTGTAGGGGGCTGAGGCTGGAGAGATAGCTCAGAGGTTAAGAGCACTGACTGCTCTTTTAGAGGACCTGAGTTCAACTCCTAGTAACCACATGGTGGCTCACAACCATCTGTAATGAGATTTTGTGGGAACAACAGACCTTGGCCAGAGGCCCACTTCCCCATCAGCCTGGAAGCAGGTAGCTATAAGACAATGTTTACTAAAAACATGTTTACTAAAAACAATACGGGAAACGCCCTGACCCTGACCTTTTCCAATCCGGAGCAGTAAGTTCCTGATAAGGGCTCACCTATGGGAATGCCCTGACCTTGACCTTTTCCAAAGACTAACCGCCTCTTCCTGCTCCTCCACCGCTGCCTCTGGTGTTAGGGCATATAACCAGCCAGGGGTAAGAAAGGAAGCAGAAGCTTTTCTTGAGGGAAGCCTTTCTTGGAAAGTTTTCTTGAGCCTTCTTGGGGGCCTGTTTAAAGTTTTCTTTGCACCGCCAACTGGTCTCTGTGTCATCAATCCCGACACCCTCCGCACATTCTCGGATACAGGTTGCGTAGCGGGCGCAGCAAAATGTGGTGTCCTCTTCACCCTGCAGGCATACATGCAGACAGAACACTGTATACTTGATAAATAAATAAATCATTTTTTAGGGGGTGGGTTGAGGCAGCGTTTCTCTGTGACTCTGGAGGCTGTCCTGGAACTAGCTTTGATAGACCAGGATGGTCTGGAAACTCACAGAGATCCGCCTGTCTCTGCTTCCCTAGTGCTGGGATTAAGGGCATGAACCACCACAGCTCAGCTGAATAAATAAATCTTTTAAAAGAAACAAAAAAAATTATTGTAGGTAGAACTGGTAAGATAGGTCAGTGGCTAAGAGCACTCACTGGCTGCTCCTCCAAAGGAACCAGGTTCTAGTCTCAGCACCCACATGGTGTCTCACAATTGTCTCTAATTCCAGTTTTGGTGGCCCTGATGCCTCCTTCTGGCCTCTGAGGGTGTCAGTCATGCAAATTGTGCACAGACCTGTTAACAGAAGCTTCTATGGATGGAAGTTTTCAGCTAGCTCAGTCAGTAGAGCATGAGACTCTCATTAGTCTCAGGGTCGGGTGACTTTGCTTTCTGAATCCTCAGGCAAGCTTTATTATGAAAGACCCCAGGCGGGGGACTTTCACGGGAGGGAGACCCGAACCCAAGGAACACCGAGGCCACGAGCTTGGATGCAAACAGCAAGAGGCTTTATTGATAATACACGGGTACCCGGGGCGTCTCAGTCTCGGGAACTGAGAGCCCCGAGCTGGGGACTCAGGGGTTCTTTTATAGCAAAAAGCGCAGTACAGAAGCGAGAAGCCTAGTTACAGGACCCTGATTGGGTAATTTAAATGAGGCGGGGGGCTCAGAACGAGGTTTCTCTCATCTGGACAGAGAGGCAATTAAGGTTTCTCTCATCTGGACAGAGAGGCAATTAAGGTTTCTCTCAGAACCAATTCTCGGCCTTGGCCCTATCTGAAGAACAAAGGTTCCTGCCCAATCTTTCTGGGCTGGCTGTGCAGACCATAGACACCTGGGCCCCTATCTGGACAGAGATAGTAGTGACTATGCAGCTGTAAAGACCTTGAGCTGAGCTTCCTTCTGATCAAAAAAATGACTATTCGGCTGAGCTGTGGGGGAAAGGAATTTTCCATAGGCCTCAGCCACCGGTGCTGGGCCGGGGTCTTTCATTCCCCCATTGCTCTTGTAACTGAATGAAATCTTTCATTCAGAGGTTTCTGCCATCTCGAAATCCCTTTGCTTTAGCTGCTGGTATTGTTGAGTCAGAACCAGTGATTGTACAATTGATAACCTTTCCTTTATGAACTGGATCAATCTGTTTAAGATGCATGGCCCAATCATCAGAATCAGAAATATAATGATCAGGGGTCCCATAATAGTGGATATGAGAGTCGAATACCAAGGGGACCTGTTATACCAATTCTGAAACCATCCCTGTTGGGACTCAATTAATTGGTGGTACTTTTGGCGTCTTTCTTTTATTTTAGCCAGGTTATCTCTTACCACTCCGGTATGGTCTGCGTAAAAGCAGCATTCTTCTTTAAGGGCCGCACAAATTCCCCCTTGCTGTAAAAATAAGAGGTCTAGTCCCCTTCTGTTTTGGAGGGCTACTTCTGCCAGGGAGGACAGAGACTTCTCCAGGGCAGCGACAGACTCCTCTAAAGACCGAATATCTGCACGCATTACTTGTTGTAGGAGTTGGAACTGTTTAGTTTCCTGCAGTGCGGCAGTACCGGTTCCTATTCCTGCTGCTATGCCTCCCATGGTTAGTCCTCCTAGTAGGATGGCAGTGGTGATGGAGATAGGTTACCTCTTACTGCGGCCAGTTCTTATCAGGTCAGTCATAATCAGAGGGGTGGTAAATTACCTTAGGCCATAATTCGATCAGAACACAATAGTCAATGGTGGTATTAAGTACCGTGGTGGAGACACAAGGGGTTAATCCAGTGTTGCATGCCCAATATGTCCCATTGGGGGCTATCAAGTAGCGGCTACTTTGGAGCAAAGGCTCAGTGGCATTGCATAGTCCTTGATGCGTAGCGGGGACTTTACCTATATATAGCCCCTTTCCAGATACTTCTGAGATGGTCAATTTATGTTGCGTAGCTGTCCCACAAAGAGCCTCGGCTGTGGCCTGATTTGTATATTCGCCCATAACCGCTAAGCCTTCATAATAGGGAGGTTGCGGAGTCAGACAAAGCCAGCATTCCTTAGTCTTATCTGGGCGAGTTAAATTCAGAGTGGCATATGTCCCTTTGATTAGGGCTAATATTCTATCTCCCGTGCCTTCAAGGGGGGGGCCCGAGGAGGGGGGTTTGGGAGTGCTTTCTGTAGGCGCAGGAGCGGCTGTGGTTTTAGGCAGGTTCAGAGGCCTGGTATCAGCCTTGGGCATGAGTAAGCTAGGCTGCTTTTGATCAGTAAGGACCTGGTTAGGGCCTATGGCCTGTGGATTGACGGGAGCCACCTTGCATCTGATTGTAAAGATTACTCCCCTGTCTGGTCCGTGTAGATACCAACGCAAACCCCAGGTATACCCAGTCTGCCAGTCCGGGGCTTGCTTTCCCTGTGCAGTGAAAGAAATGGCAAGGGGCATACCTATCATTCCAGATTGTCCTTTGTCCCAGCCTCTGCGTACTTGTATTTTATCCCAGGATGAGGATGGCCTCCAATATGCGTCCCCTGTAGTCTCGCACCCCCAAGCTGCACAGAAAAAGGAATTATATCCCCCACATTTCCGGGCCTGTTGCCAGGTACGTCCATCTCGGGGGCAGACATAGAAGTCCAGTGAATTTAGCTGCTCTCTGGCTCTGCGACTAACACACCCGGGGGTGGTTTCTCTGGGGTCCACGAATATGAATGTACGTCGACGTCTGTAAAGGTGGGAACCACTGATGCATGCCTTTGGGTGGCAATGGGGAATGTCCCAAGTGTTCAACCCTGCTACTAAATCACAAAATTCAGGCCGTAGAGTAGGCCACCATGTCCCAAGTGCATGTGGTTCCGTGACAGCATAAATGACCTCCCCCATCTGGGAGAGAACCTCCCAGGTTAATTTATAAACGGTATGGGGACTGGAGGCCACACCAGTGTCTGATTTTATGAGGAGGGCTATTAGCAGGAGGGAGGGGAGCGGGTAAGTTTTATTTTTAAAGGATTTTGAGTGCGTTGAGCTTTCCATCCTGAGTCCGGATCCCCAGGGAAGGCAGCTTTTACATGCGAGGCGTGTATCCAAGCAGCAATCCCGTCCACCTTGAGAGCAGTAGGGGTGGTCAACAGGACTGTGTATGGTCCCTTCCAGCGGGGTTCAAGGTTCTTAGCCTGGTGGCGCCGGACCCAAACGCTGTCTCCCACGTTGTAGGAGTGAGGGACGATAGGGTGTTTCCTCTGGTCTCGGTAGGCTTGGGCCAGAGGCTTCCAGACTTCCTGCTGAACCAGCTGGAGTGCCTGCAGGTGAGCTTGAAGAGAGGAGGAATTGGCATAGTCAGAAATATCTTGGTCAAAGAACTGAACAAAGGGAACGGTGGTTCCATACAGAATTTCAAAAGGGGTGAGGCCATGGGGGCCCGGTGTATTCCGGGCACAATAGAGGAGCAAGGGGAGCAAGAGGACCCAGTCTTTAGTGCCAGCTGCCAGCGATAATTTAGTTATAGTCTCCTTAATGGTTCTATTTATTTGTTCTACCTGTCCTGAGCTTTGGGGTTATTAAGCACAATGTAATCTCCAATTAATCCCCGACAAGGTGGCCACAGACTGACTTACCTGAGAAACAAAGGCAGGCCCGTTGTCTGTCCCCAATACCTGTGGCATTCCGTAACGGGGGAAGATTTCTTCAAGAAGTTTCTTGGTGACCACCTTTGTTGTCTCGTGCTTGGTGGGGTAGGCTTCAGTCCATCCCGAGAAGGTGTTAACAAAAACCAGGAGATCTGTGAAATCTATTTCCCAGTGCACCCCAGGCCAGTGCCCCCGAGCTCGGGTCCCCTTGGGTAGCTTTAGCCTGGTCATATTGACGTGGGCGCAGGCGTCACATTGCTCAGTCACTTGTTTTATTATTTCTTCTATTCCCAACAGGTAGCGAGTATTTTCTTCCCGGGCTAATAGTTCTCTCATTTTCCTGGAGCTCAAATGAGTGAGTTTGTGTAGGCTGTTAACCAGATATCTAGTCATTAGGCGGGGAAGGACAGTCTTTCCTTGATAGGTCCAGAGACCATCATGTACTCGGGTCGCCCCCAGTCTTTTCATGGCTTTGATGTCTTTTATTTCATAGTCCCATGACGGGGAGGTCTTCTCGGAAGCCTCATTAGTTGCAGGGACTACAGCCGCCTGGAGGAGGTGACTGTTGCTTTCCAAGGTCAAGGCAGCCTCCCGGGCGGCCAGGTCGGCCCTCCGGTTTCCCCGGGCAACGGGGCTGTCGCCTTTCTGATGCCCTGGGCAATGTATGATACTGAGGGCGGTTGGGAGGTGCAGAGCCTCTAAGAGGGCCAGGATTTCCTTTTTGTTTTAATGTCTCTGCCCTCTGAGGTCAATAGCCCCCTTCGCCTATAAATTTCACCATGGATGTGAGCGGTGGCAAAAGCATAGCGGCTGTCTGTGTAGACAGTGAGTTTCTTACCTTCTGCCAGTCTCAGGGCCTGTGTCAAGGCAATCAGTTCTGCTCGTTGAGCCGATGTTCCTGGCGGCAGGGCCTCAGCCCAAATTGTTTCTGACTCAGTTGTCACTGCAGCACCGGCTTTCCGCTCCCCTTGATGTACAAAGCTGCTTCCGTCCGTGAACCAGACAAGGTCAGGGTTGGGAAGGGGTTGATCCGTGAGGTCAGCTCTCGTCCCATGGACCTCAGCCAGGATCTGTAAGCAGTCATGAGTCTCTGCTTCCCCGGGAGGGGGAGTAGCGAGGCGGGGTCTAGGGTCACCGGAGCCCCGGAGTGAATTCGGTCCTTGTCCAGCAACAGAGTCTGGTAATGGGTCATCCTGGCATTGGTGAGCCAGCGGCCTGGTGGCTGCCTGAGCATAGATAGTCAAAGGCTGCCCCAACGTCAATTTGTCAAAGGGTTCAGTCAGATCAGGTAACCCCAGAGCTGGGGAGCTGAGCAGAGCCTTCTTGATGTCCATGAAGGCTTTCTCCTGGCTCTCCCCTCAGTCAAAGTTGTCCCATGATTCCCAGGTCTGCATCCTGCCATTCAAAGGCAAACAGTGGCTGACTGTCTTTGTGTAACCGCAGGCAGAAGAAGGCATCCTTTAAATCCAGGACTGAGTACCAAATATAGTCAGGTGGCAGTCCACTCAGGAGGTTATAGGGATTGGGGACCGTGGGGTGTATGTCCTCAACCAGCTTATTGACTTCCCGGAGGTCCTGGACCGGCCTATAGTCATTGGTTCCGGGCTTCTTGACTGGCAACAAGGGAGTGTTCCAGGGGGACCGGCAGGGGGTTAGAATGCCCTGCTCCAGTAGCCTCTTAATGTGAGGTTTGATTCCATCGCGGGCCTCCCGGGACATGGGATATTGTTTAATTGAGGCCGGGAGAGCAGATGCCTTTAAATGGACTATGATGGGAGCCTGCTGGAGGGCTAGTCCCATTCCTCCAGTCTCTGCCCAGGACTGGGGAAAGTCAGTCAACCAGCGGTCCTCGACCTTAAAAGAGTCATCCTTGGGCTCATGTATTCTATATTCCTCTTCTAAGGCTATAGTCAGTACCGTGAGTGGGGCCCCTTCTGGCCCCGTGACTCTTATGTTGGCTTTCTCGAAATGTGCTTGAGCCTTTAACTTCGTTAGGAGGTCTCGACCCAGGAGGGGGTATGGGCAGTCAGGAACATGTAAAAAGGAGTGCATCACCTTACCGGTCGCTAGGTGGAGCTGGCGGTCCGTGGTCCATCGATATTGCTTCCCACCGGTAGCTCCTTGTACCCAGGCAGTTCGTCGGCTCAGGGGGCCGGGTGACCGATTTAGAACAGAGTGTGGAGCCCCCGTGTCTACCAGGAAGGTGACCGGGCGCCCCCCTACTGGTATGGTTATCCGGGGCTCAGGGGGGCTCCTGGCCCTGACCTCCCTAATCTTCGAGGCTCAGCAGGTCGGAGGTCTGAGAGCGGGGTTTGGGCCTTTGGAATGTCCTTCTTTGTTTCTTGGGACATTCTCTTGCCCAGTGTCCTCTTTCCTTGCAGTATGCACACTGGTTCCTTTCCAGGCGAGGCCCTCTTTGTCCCTCTCTCTGCCTATCCTGTCTCTGCTCTGCAACTACTGTGGCCAATAGTTTAGTCATCTCTCTATTACGCTTCTCGTCCCTCTCTATCCTGTCTCTCTCATTTCCTGTCTCTGACATTCTGTTTACCTCTTTTCTCTCTCTCTCTGAGCTTCTCTTTTATTAAAAAATACGTTCTGTCTCCCTCAATACATCTGGTAGTGTATACCCCTGTCATATGGGTTATACATTCTGTAAGCTTCCTTAAGTCTTTCAAAAAATGCGGCTGGCGATTCCTCTGCCTTCTGAACTATCTGTCTTACCTGGGCCAAATTTATAGATTGCTTATCCGTCTTTCGGAGACTCGCTACAAGCAACTGGCATTAAAGACATTAGATGGGTCCTACCTGCCTCAGTGGTGAAGTCCCAGTCTGGGCAGCATCAATTTCATTTGGAAGCTGCGTAGGTTGTCCATTTGCCCCAGGAACAAATTTTCCGGGCTTCAAGGACCCGCTGTCTCTCCTCCGAAGTTAGGAGGACTTGCAAAAAGCTGTTGGGCAGTGAGAACCGATTCTAATAGATCAGTCAGTCTCACGGGGTCTGCTGAAAAGGAGGGGTTATTATTTTTCCAGTTATAAAGATCTGAGGCAGAGAACGGCCAGTACTGCAACTGGCCATCATGGCCCGTCCGGAGGCAGGACGGTTTAATCCGGAGCGGGCTGAGGCTACGGCGCCGCCCGAAAGGGCCGGAGCGTCTGCCGGGGAGCGGGGCCGAGGGGCGTGGCGGCCGCTCTCTGACCCGGTCCATCGCGGGCCGCAGGGAGGCAGACACAGCTCCCCTCGCATTGTCGCCGGTCGGTCGCGCCGTCACATTCAGGGCGCCCTTCGCGCAGCGGCCGGGACGCTGAACGCGAACCGGAAATGGGCCGCAGCCCGAGCGGTGCCGCAGCGGCGGCGGCGGGGGTTAGGGAAGAGGAGGGGGAGGGAGGGTCATAGACCGGCACTTCCCAGGTAACTATATAGGGTACTTGGTCCGGGTGGCCCTGGGGTCCAGGATCCATGACTTTCTCTTTCACCTGGAAAATAATTTGAGGGTTAAAGGTGCCATCTCGTGGCCAGCCAACATCAAAAGTTGGCCATTCAGAAGAGCAAAAGGTGATTCATTGCTTCTTGCGCACATCAGACAGACCGGTTGTGAGCGTACTCCTGGACCTGTTGCCAATGTGAAAGGGTCAGGCTAAGCAGAGTGGTAACTGTCTGGCCCATTTTCTCGAGAGCGATGACAAACGACACTAAGACGGACGAACAGATAAGAAACAAAAACAAACAGATTTTCGCTGCGCGGCTTTGACGAAAGTCAAAAGCAAATTCAGATCGGGGACGGGGGCCTTGTGCTCCCGTCCTTGTCCCCTATCAGGATGGAAACTCCCTCGGCCAGCGGGACTTCCCCAAACAGACGGGGCAGATTCCTAGGCATCTACCCCAAACAACCGAGTCCCTAAGAACTCCAGCTCCAGATACAGACCTGCCCCAAACAGACGAGTTCCTAAGAACTCCAGACGGGGCAGATGGACACCTGCCCCAAACAGACGGGGCCCCAAACAGACGAGTTCCTAAGAACTCCAGACGGGGCAGATGGACACCTGCCCCAAACAGACGGGGCCCCAAACAGACGAGTTCCTAAGAACTCCAGACGGGGCAGATGGACACCTACCCCAAACAGACGGGGCCCCAAACAGACGAGTTCCTAAGAACTCCAGACGGGGCAGATGGACACCTGCCCCAAACAGACGGGGCCCCAAACAGACGAGTTCCTAAGAACTCCAGACGGGGCAGATGGACACCTACCCCAAACAGACGGGGCCCCAAACAGACGAGTTCCTAAGAACTCCAGACGGGGCAGATGGACACCTGCCCCAAACAGACGGGGCCCCAAACAGACGAGTTCCTAAGAACTCCAGACGGAGCAGATGGACACCTGCCCCAAACAGACGGGGCCCCAAACAGACGAGTTCCTAAGAACTCCAGACGGGGCAGATGGACACCTGCCCCAAACAGACGGGGCCCCAAACAGACGAGTTCCTAAGAACTCCAGACGGGGCAGATGGACACCTGCCCCAAACAGACGGGGCCCCAAACAGACGAGTTCCTAAGAACTCCAGACGGGGCAGATGGACACCTGCCCCAAACAGACGGGGCCCCAAACAGACGAGTTCCTAAGAACTCCAGACGGGGCAGATGGACACCTGCCCCAAACAGACGGGGCCCCAAACAGACGAGGCAGATCGTGTCCTAGAGCTGCGGTCGGTGCCACCAGATACAGATGTATACAGCTGTATATTACAGACGCAGGCGCAATAAAACAACAGGCATAGACAGACAGACAGCAGACAACAGAAACAACAGAAATTTAGTCCGGACAATTCTTACCTCCCAGAAGTGGGTCGGTGGTCCCTGGGCAGGGTCTCAATTCCCGGCCAATGCACCAAATGAAAGACCCCAGGCGGGGGACTTTCACGGGAGGGAGACCCGAACCCAAGGAACACCGAGGCCACGAGCTTGGATGCAAACAGCAAGAGGCTTTATTGATAATACACGGGTACCCGGGGCGTCTCAGTCTCGGGAACTGAGAGCCCCGAGCTGGGGACTCAGGGGTTCTTTTATAGCAAAAAGCGCAGTACAGAAGCGAGAAGCCTAGTTACAGGACCCTGATTGGGTAATTTAAATGAGGCGGGGGGCTCAGAACGAGGTTTCTCTCATCTGGACAGAGAGGCAATTAAGGTTTCTCTCATCTGGACAGAGAGGCAATTAAGGTTTCTCTCAGAACCAATTCTCGGCCTTGGCCCTATCTGAAGAACAAAGGTTCCTGCCCAATCTTTCTGGGCTGGCTGTGCAGACCATAGACACCTGGGCCCCTATCTGGACAGAGATAGTAGTGACTATGCAGCTGTAAAGACCTTGAGCTGAGCTTCCTTCTGATCAAAAAAATGACTATTCGGCTGAGCTGTGGGGGAAAGGAATTTTCCATAGGCCTCAGCCACCGGTGCTGGGCCGGGGTCTTTCAATTAAATCATAAATAATATATCACTACACAGTCATGCATCTAGGCAAAATACCATCCCCCCCAAAAAATTATTCCAGGTACCTGCTGCCAAGGTTGGTGATATGAAACCTCCCTTGGGGGGAGAAAAGCACCAACTTCTGCAGTTGTCCTCCGACCCCCAGTCATGGGTGAGCACCCACACATCCTCACCCCTCCATGTGAATTTTTTAAAACAAGATAACAAAATTATAGTAGGTTCTGCTTTAAGGAGAGCTAGGGAATCCTGAGCATTGTATCCACTGGATAGATGTGGAGGTGATGCATGGCTGTGTCTCCTGGAGAAACCTTGAGCCCCCAAACAAAGACAGATGTCTTTCCTCACCACACCCAGCTGCTTCCCTTAGCAGTCCATCAAGCCTGCGTTCTTCTTCCCAAGCCTTTGCCAGCCCTTGCCCAGTCTTCCGGGAGCGGGGCCAGCTGCCTCCCAGAGGACAGACAGTTTCAATTCATGTCATTCCTCAGGAGGGGGGTTGGTCTGGTGAGAACTCCTGTCAGCAGAGGCAGGAGAATGCCAGGCAAGGGCTACTCTGGAGCTTGGCTGTACACCCAACACATGTAGGACCCCAGGTTTGATCTCCAACGATGCCCAAACAAACAGACAAACAAACAGAAAACATGACATGTCACTATAACGGGGGCAGAGGGAAGCCACATTAACAAGAGTTTTTCCCAGGAGAAGTCCGGCATGGGCCTGGAAGGTGTGTTTGTGGGAAGTGGGGAGGGAAGTGTTCTCTTTTTACATCCAAGGGGTCTGTCTGCCCCGGAAGTCCTGGCTGGCTGCTAGCTGACTTTAAGGAAATGAAGTCCGGGGTACTCCCAGAATCTTCCTATGAGGTTCCTTATTGTGATCTAATTGTGCGTGTGTACATGTGTATGCATGGTGTGTGCAGGTGTGTAAGCAGTGTGGAAACCATAGGTCTCTATAGGTCCTCTATTCCTCTCTGCCTTACTTTCAGAAAGAGGGTCTCTCACTGAACCCATAGTGTTCACAGATTCTACAAGATTATCTGGTGAGCCATTGCTCCTCCTGCCTCTACCTCACAGATCTGTCATTAGGCCACCATGAACTTTGTATGAGTTCCGAGGCTTGAAACTCAGGTTTTGTGCTTGGGTAGTGAGCACTTTACACAATGAGCAATCTCCCCAGTCCCTCCGATCTCCTGATTGCTTGACATAGTTAAAGAATATCATTTCAGAATGACTCTCTTACTAGCCCATTCACGGCACTGTGACTAGCCCTGATCAGTTTCCTTATTTCCTTCCTCCTTCCTTCCTTCCTTCCTTCCTTCCTTCCTTCCTTCCTTCCTTCCTCCCTTCCTTCCTCCCTTCCTTCCCCTTCCTCCCTTCCTTCCCCTTCCTCCCTTTCATCCTCTTCTTTTTGTTTTTCAAGACAGGGCTTCTCTGTGTAACTTTGGAGCCTGTCCTGGAACTTACTCTGTAGACCAGGCTGGCCTTGAACTGAGAGATTCACCTATCTCTGCCTCCTGAGTGCTGGGATTAAAAGTGTGCGCCACCACCACTTGACCAATTTCCTTTTTTTTAAAGGTCTTTCTTGTTTAGAAGGGGGTTTCCAGAGAGTGGTCAACCTCACATCACAGAACCAGGGCGCTGTGGAGAGTGTCAGTGGGGGTAACGGAGTCACCTTCTCTAGCAGACGCTCCTCCTCCACCTGGGCCCCTCTCTGGACTATCTACAACCAGAGACACCTTTCCCATACCAAACGCTTGGTACTCTCCCCTCTCCCTCCTTCAAACGATCGTGGAACAGCTTGGCAGACGCCAAAGGAAGGCATTCTTGTGGAGACCCAGGGGAGAGGGCGAAAAGCCCCCGTGGTCTTCGTTTCTTACAGCACTGCGTCCAGGAATTGGGTAGATCAGATGGCTCCTTGGATTGACATCAGGTGACAGCTGTTCTACCACAGAACAAAGGAGGACCGAAGCATGACAATACAAACAAAGAGGCAGTGCTGGTGACGCCAAGTAGAGGCCCTGGTGGAACTTCTGGAAGTTGTAGTTATAGTCTCGTGAGTAGCGCTTGACCCCAGACTTCATCTTTTCTCAGAAAACTCTCCTGATGAAATTATGGAAAATGAATTAAAACAACAAAAACCAACCAAACAAGAAGCCCCACTTTTTTTCAGATGTGGCGCTTTGGCGCCCCCTGGGGGATATTTTTGAAATTACAGCCACGTTTTTCAGGAGTACGTCGGTTTACAAAGTAATGTTTCATTGCGATATTTTCACATACACGTGTTATTATGTTTTGTTCATCCATTCCCTTCCCTGCTGTTCTCACCTATGCTCCCTGACTCCATCCCCACCCTGGGTAGTTCCACTCTTCTGCCCAGATAGCCCAATGGCTTTGTTTTCTTTATCTAGAGAGGAATTGATATGCCCAGATTTAAAACAATGGGAAATACGTGTTCGACAACACGAATGCACCAGAGCTTAGGCGCTGAACCGGCACATTCGATCTTTTGACATAGATGGTAATGTGGTGTTATCATCTACAAAGTTCACATTTGAGAATCGCACAGTCAAGTAACAAAATATAATCTCTCAGGGTTTTAAATGACTTTTGTGTTGGGCTGTAGTCATTGCTATCCTTAGGCGCACGTGGCAGTGGGTGTAAGTCAGACTTCCCTGGTAGGCACGTACATGGTAGCTCAGCACAGCTTACTGTTTAGCTTAGAGAGAAGCAATTTTGGATAGGGCAAGAGGAGTCTGTCTGTATTGTGGACTCAATTCTCTGCATTGCCATTCTTTCTACATTAACAGATCAGGCAGAATAAAGATGGCTGTGCAAATTCTGAGCCAGAGAATCATAAAAAGAAACTAGACATTTCCAGTGATCACAGCAGACACTGGGAATTTCCTAATTCTTAATGGTATTTTCCCTACTTGATAAGACTTTTGAGAAAACAAAGGGCTCCCCTATATTCCTGGCAAGTTTTCATCTTTCTGTTACGCAGCCTTGCTGAGTGAAGAAGGATGTGTGTGGATGGGCCCATGCCCTGTGTGAGTCAGCACACACCTGACAGTGTCAAGGCAGCATCCCTGGGCAGTCCCACCAACCCTGGCTAGGTCGGCTTTCTCCTCCTTTCTGGTACAGGCTTGGATGTAACAGGCACCCGGGTAGCATTGCCTTAAGTGGCTGGCAGAAGCCACCAAGCCAGTCACTCACTTCAGACTTACAGGTCACTAGTTTCCCAGAGACTTCCTGAGCCATTGCTGCACGTGGGAAACCGAGAACGGGAATGCGAAGGAAACGGAAGTGGGAGCTTTGTGTGGGTGTCACTGGGGACTTCTGGTCTTCTCAACATCCATTGAGTCCCCCCCCCCAGAGTTTTAGCATCAGTCAATAGAAACAAAACAAACACAACAGGACCATAAATGCTAGCTGCTGCTCAGGCATGGCTCAGCGCCTCCCCTCCCCCACAGCTACCTCCAGCACCTGCATCTCGTCCCCAGAGCCAGTGGCACCTGTGCTGTCCTTGCTCCCTTCACCTGGCCCCAGCACCATCAGTGTGAGAGTTCCTGACCCTTGCTACATGGCTTCCCCCACCGGCCTCTACATTACCACCTTACTTTATTTCTCAGTACTTAAGCACTATGGAAAACTATGCTATTTTTGTATTAACTTGCTTATCCCGTTTCCTCCAGGGGTGGATTTCATGACCCGGTGACATTCCCAGCACCCGGTACATGTCCGACACCCAGGAGGCATTCAGTAAACACTCAGTGAATGGGTGAAGATGATATGGTTAGCAGTACACACTCATGCCTAAAAGGAACTGTGTGTGATTCGTGTTGACACCCGCACACTATTGCCAGAGATGACAGATTCATCCTCTGTGTACTTGTCCCTCTTCTTAGCTGGCATCCCAGAAGGGATTATCTCCATCTTCCTTGGGAAACGAGAGAGCTCAGGGAAGTCTCAATCAGATAAGCTACTGGGTACCACACACAGTGTTCAAAGTCCATCGGCACGCCCCTACTGGTTCCTGAGAGCAGACTCAGGATGTCGACCGGCCTTTTGGGTGTGCTTTCTACTGCAAAGTCCATCTGCTAATTCAAACATGAAACGAATCAATTTGCATGGTGGGCATCGTGCCAAGCTCTGGACTCCTGCTGGTGAATAAGACAGACTGGGGCCTGCCTTGGGATTTACAAGCTGGGAAGGCAAGACAGGCAAATGCTGTAATGGATGATAAGAAGAGTTATCAAAGAAACACACACAGGTGCATAACAGACGGGCCTGGCCCATGTGGACCCAGCAGAGTCTGAACAGAGACTGGAGGAGGAGAATGACCCGGCCAGGGGCAGAGAGGTACCACGGAGTCTGAGGAAAAGAGAAGCTAGCAGAACAGAGGCAGCCAGGGCTGGCACCGAGTGCGCGCGCGCAATTGCTTCCACTAATAGTTCAGGATGGATGGAGTGATCCAAAATCTATAGACAGACTGGGCAGGTGACCCGGGAAACAGCTTGGGTATGAGAGGTTGTTTAAGGTCACCGCTGAGGAGGTCCTCAGGATGCTGCTGTTCCATGCATGGCATTACCTTTGCGGTCCCACCTTGAAGAGCACAAGTTACTTGCAGAGAAGTTATCTAGAAGCCAAACGCTGCTTATTTCCGTGCTAATTTATGAAGTGTAAGGATGTGACTGCTGCCGACCCTGGCATGTTTACTTTGAGACTGTTCTTTCTCCCCATGTAGAGAGCTGCTGCCCGGTCCCCATATGTTTTGGTCAGGCTAGCCCAGGAGCCAAGCACACGAGTGTTGGTGGCACCTTGGTTATTCTGGTCCCAGCTAGCCGTCAGTCAAAGGGGAGTGGATTTTGATCCTGGTCACAAGGATCCTTCAGCCATTTAAACCATTTCACCTAGCCCTAGACTTGGTGGAGCAGAGATGGTCAACCCTGATATGCTCCAGATGTTTGTCCTGCTTAAGTCACAGAGTGACACCACATACCTGTAAAAACTACTTCAGTGGCACAGGCTAAAAATAGAATAGCACCGCAGTATGAACAGGTTGACAGAGAAGGGGACGGACGCTGCACTTTTTGTCATTACTCTCGCCCCTCGGGACTGTCCATATCTCCATCATAGATCTTACATGTGGCCTAGCTCACTAGTTTAAGAACGTGGGTTTCAGAGCCAGGAATGTCTTTTGTTTACATTTGAATGCTATGAATAGCACTAGCTGAACAATCTCATGTTGCTCAGACTTTTGTACGTTGGCTTCTTCAGCTGTTAGGGGAACACTGGGGACGGGACTGACATCATGGAGTTTTTACAACTCAGTTCAGTACCACAGGCAAAGCACTGTTACTTTATATTTGATCCATGGTGAAGATGTCTCTTAAAGGACAAGGGCTGCTTTCAATGTATCCTTTCATACACACTTAACTTCAAATCTATTCCAGTGCCTTGAACACAATAAAGGCTGCTACATGAAGACAATGAAAGCTTGCAAACCTTAAGATTGACTCGCTTTAGTGTAAGGGGGAACTTTGTGTGTTACTGGGGCTAATAGTTTTAGGACAATGGTGTGTCATTTCCACCATGATGTCACCTCTGGCATTTTAGATCTCCACATCGGGGTAGGACCTCAACAGCATTCCCCATAACCCCCCATTCAATCAGTCACACGATGCCTGTGAGATCCATGTGGAGTGGCTTGCCCAAGACCCTCTAGCCCCTCACCCACAAACTCTTCCTCCTTTCCTGTCTTTGCATTGGAGGGCCATTTGGTATGAGGAAGGCTGATCCCTAATCTCTTGCATTAACCCTTTCAAGAGGGCTGTTGGGAGAAGTATATGGGGCTGCAAACAAAGTTACCAGGCTAGAGGGAGGCAACCATTTTTCTGCAAGTAATGCTGGGGCCTTTGACATGTCCTTTATCTCAGTATTTTAAGGCATACATGTCTTGACCATAACTTAACTGTGTTGTATCTGGTGACATCAAGTATACAAAATGTCAGTCTTGTTGTAATGGTTTCATTACTGTTAGGTCTCAGGGATGAAACAGATGCCAGCTAAATAAAGGGAGGGCCTCTTTGAATGAACCGAGGCAGCTGTTTCCAGCTGCGCTGTGAACGGTTCGACTTATTTCAGTTCATGTCAGGGCAGGGTTCTAGGGAAATAGTGGTGCTATTTTCAACCCTCTGTAGGAAGCAAATTTGCATGTATTGTGTAAGTTGTTACCAAACACCACTGTTTAGACAGTAAGCGCGAGAAAATGGCATGTGTGCAGGTTGCCAGAGCAACTGTTCTCAGAGATGAAGGACAGCCGACTAGAGGCTCCCTCTGCTTCCCCCCACCCCCAATGGCTTGGGTATATACAAAGAGGCAGGATTAGCCTGGGCACATTTCATTTTGAACAAAAATGTTCAGTGCAAACATGTCCTTAACATCCACTTTTGTTAGGAAAGGCATAGAATGCACAAGGCCATGGGAGGAGAGTGGGGAAACCCAGATGGGTAAATTCTGAAACCCACAGCTGCATTTGCACAGCTCAAAAATAAGTCTGCTTCCAAGAATGGTTTCTATGCACATGGAAATCTCAAATCATGTAAAACAGTGACATCTTCATTTTCTAAGTTCAGAGTCCTTCCTTGGGCTACGTGGCTCTCCCAGTACTTCTAAGACGTAGAAGAAATCCTTCTCACTGCTGAGAGGCTGGTTCTATTGGGAGGCCTAGAGAAGGCAAAAGGAGCCTGGGCCATGATGACTACTTCATGAGCAACGTGGGTGTTCAAAGGGAGGGTAACTGACTGACCACATGCTCCTCAATTCACGTAAGAAAGTGATGCATGATTTTCTTCATCTTTTTGTTTAAGATAAAACGTAATACACACGTTGGTATCACCACCAGGCTATTTTAAATTTCTCTCTTTCTCTCTGTCTCTCTATTACTTTTTCTTTTTTCTTCCCTTATCTCTCTCCTCACCCTCCCCCTTTTCCTCCTGTCTTCTCTTTTCCTTCCTTCCTCCTTTTTTCCTTCCCTCTTTCCTTCCCTCTTTCCTTCCTTCCTTCCTTCCTTCCTTCCTTCCTTCCTTCCTTCCTTCCTTCCTTCCTTCCTTCCTTCCTTCCTTCCTTCTCTCTCTCTTTATTTTGGAGACAGGGTCTCTCTGTGTAACAGCCCTGACTGTCCTGGAATTTGCTAACCAGACTGGCCTAGAACTCACAGAGATCTGCCTGCCTCTGCTTCCCAAGTACTGGGATTAAAGGTGTGTGGTTTTGTCCAAAATGTAACATGAACAAAATATTAGTTTGGTAGAATTTTCAAGACCCACTTTTGCTCATGTTCAATCTGCCTACTTTCCAAGTTGTAGCAGAGGTGGTAGAGGAACACACCCTCCTGAACCAGCAGGTTCTAAAGGTTTTTTTTTTTTTGTTTTTGCTTTTTAATATATACAAGCCTGGAAAATAGAAAGCAAAAGTTTCTTTCTGCATTTTGTCATAGTTTTCTACTTTTTAAAATTGTTCGTAGTTTATGCGTAGTTTATGCTAAGAAAAAGGGTACAGTGGTCAAGGCCATGGCAGAAGAGTCTGGGAAATGCAGATGAGCAAGCTCTCAACTCCACAGTTTAAGCATCAGCAAACTTCCATGGAAGTTGGTATCCTCCAGGAGTTAAAGCTGTAATAGCCAATGAAGACTGAGGGCTTTGCTGTAATGCCCTGATGGAAGTGCATTCAGTGGTCCACAGCCACCACTCCTAATTCCAGGCTGAGCTGCATGGCACCTGCAGATGTCTCACATCTCTGTCCACTTTTACTTTAGCCAAGGCCCTCTCAGGTGGCTGTGTTCCTTGGAGTAACAATTGAGATCCGACTCGTGGCAGTCTGTACTATCCTGACTTCTTGTCCAAGGATCTGATATCGAGCTGGACCATTTGGCTCTCATCATCTTTGAGTTGCTTGCAAGGGTGTGGAGGGACAAACCTATAGCTCTCTTCCAGTTTGCTTGCTTTTTACCCTCAGGATGGAACCCAGGGCCTCTCATACTTTATTGGTGTTAGGATCCAGGCATTATGCTGCCCTGCCTGTCACCTGGCAGAATGCGCTCAGGCAGTACCGTGGTCAGCCCAGGCTCCTATGGCTGCTACATCACTACATAGTCTGCAGGAAGGTGCAAAGAGGCAAACTCCGCCCACCTCCCCTCTTCTCAGCATCTCTCTGAGGAGGTAGACAATCTCTGCCTGTCTCATCCCTTTCTTCTCTCTCCCCTCTCCCCCCACGCCCTTCCCTTCTCAATACCTCTAGCTGTATTCCTAACAGTAAGCCCCTCACAATGCCACCCCCCAACCCCTTGCTAGAGTTGTGTACAAAGCTTACTCTCAGCTAATGCTTTTTTCCCATTTCCCTTTATTTAGAACTTATTTTAAATGGGCTTTATTGTGCTGTAATTGTGTCTCTACAGGCCCTCTTAAAACCCCGGGATGAGCATGCACATATACTGGCAAGTTATAATATTACAGTCTCGATAGAGTTGAGTCCTGCTTACTGTAAACATTTCAGGCAGAATAAGGCCAGAACCCAGAGATTCCACAAATAGTTATCACTTCCTGACAAATTCATGTCCTCCCCAGCACAATGTTCAATTCAGGGGAATCTGATGGACAGATGTTAAAAATGAAAGACAGATTCGAAATTCCCTGGATGAATGCATTCTAGAATGTTGTTTCTGAATTTCAAGGAAGGTTCACTAAAATGCTGACTCTTCCGGGCTAAAAGCAGAAGTCTGGATGGGAAGGCCTTTGGGCATGATACACTACCACAGACAGATAACCAGAGGTGGGATCTTTATTTCACAAGTTTCAAGATACAGTACAAAACGAATCTGTACATCTCTCTATTAACAGGGTTTGTTTACACAATTATAATACACTTCACCAGCCTTTATATTGCATTCCATTAAATACAAAATAAATTTACAAAAGTCTACTATGGTGTTCCTTCACAATGCCAGCTTACGTTCTTTAAGAACTCCCCTCACACTTTGATAATGTCAACATTGTTTTGTAAATAAAAGAGAAATAGTGTCAGATTGTTCATCAATAAATAGTAAAGACAGCACATCTGAATGGCTCTCTGCACATAAACAAAGGACCCTCCTTTCGCACACAGCTTTCTAAATGTGTAAACAGTCTCTTTAAGACACAGATCACTGGTACACAGGGTTATTTCCAATTCTCTTCAAATCCCTAGTGGGTGGAGACACTTGGCTTCTTCTCAAAGAACACGACCCATCTAAAAACCAGACACTACAGCATCCAGCAATATTCTTCTCTTATATTTGAGCAACTGACGAAATTTTTTTGCATAAAATAGTTTTCTTTTGTTCTGGCTATTTCTTGTATACCTCTGGCCATAATATTGTCTAATATACTTTAGAGTCACTGCCAAATACCAGTGGTTCCTGGAGTAAATACGAGCTTGCTCTTCTTGGCGGGGAGTGGGCCGCCAGAAGCATCTTGTTCTGAAATGTACATGTGAAGTGTTAGTGCAAACCCCTGGAAAGGAAGGTTTCCAAGATGGCAGCAGACACCCGTGCAAATGCCACACACATGGAGAGCTGAGGTCCGCATTTGGAGGCCCACATGCCTGCTCCAAGCACTAAGGAGCAAACATGAGGAGCAGAGAAGGGAGGGGGGAAAAAACCAACCAACCAGCCAAACAAAAACAAAATTCTATGTGTAGAATACTCAGCCATCAATCGGCTCGTTACCAGATCCCCGAAGGAGGTCTGTAGTGCTTCTCCATGGTAGAGACAAGACAGGTGAGCGGTAAAATGGTGAGAAATGAATCTTACATTCAGAAGAATAACAAACCTTCAAGAATATCAAGACTTAAGACTTGTATTTTTACATTAGTCTCGCTTAGGTGTTAATGAATTTTTGATAAGAAAATACCTTTGATTTACCTTTTTCTGTGCTTTCGGCTAGTAACCAAGAAAACCCAGAAACCAGAAACCAAAACTTCAAACTCAAAAAGAAAACCGTCACCTTTGGAAAACACTGCCAAAGTAAAACTCCTGGTCTCAAGACTCTGAAATGTCTAGCTACCCAAAGGGGCCCAACAGAGGACAAGACAGACAACAGGCAGCAGGAGGGATGGGCTACAGAGAGGGAGCAAGGAAGCCAGGCTCTATCTGTAAGTCTAAATCCTGATGCTAAAACTCCTGAAGCCTGGAGTTGGCTTAATGTCACTGACATTAACTAGCTTTATTGCCACTTTATTCAAATGGATGCCATTAGTAAGTACTGTGCATTATTTTTGAGGAGAAACACCAAACCCAATTCCTATTTTCTTAGGTACCATGTCCCATAAGCAGGAAGGGACCAGGAGCAAAGCATTTTGAGACCATCTTTGAAAGAAGCCAGAAGAACTGAAATTACCTTAAACATGCTATCCAGATTTCTGGGCACAAACGACCGAGCTGGAAGCAGAAGGGGCAAATGAGCCAAGGGAAGGACGCCTGCAGGATTAACAAGAAAAGACAGCGAGGGGCAGGCCTGCTCCCTGAAAACACCACCACGCTGTCCCCTCCAGCCTTAGGTAGTGCATTCTAGTTTAGGAAGTGTTTTTTCTAGGTACTCTAGGAAGGGAGGAAAGATGGACACAAAACGCGTCTGTCCAAGGACACACTAGGTGGGTGGCACAGGAAAACCACAGAAGTCGTAACACCTTAGAGAGTTCCCAACTACTGGTTAATTTTTAGAGACTGGGTCTTGTTTTGTTGCCTAGGCTGGTCTTGAACTCCTGGCCTAAAGTGATTTTTCCTTCCTCAGCCCCACAAGGAGCTGGGACTGCTGGTACACCACTGTATCCGGTTCCTCTGAATGACTTCAACAGTGCCTTCTAAATGAAGAGTGAGTGCCGCCACCTTGGGTTATGCTGGGATGGGGGCAGGGTGAGGAGGAGAGGCAGCAGTGCCGGCCCTGATTTACCAGACCACTTACAAGCGCAGGCCACAGAATAAGCCTTTATATTTACAGGTGCTGCCCAAAGCAACATCACATTTTTGAGAGGAATACTTGCTGCCTTTCAATGACCCTCTTTTATGTATATGGCCTCTTTGTGGCCACCTCTTCAAATTTGGAAGCAAATATCTGGGAGGAAAGTTTGCTTACTGGGTTTCCCATAATACTGTAAGCACACACAAAGTATACACCTTCACACTTAAAACCTTCATGTTCATTATAGATGAACTAAGTCTAGATCCGATTATAACCCCAACATTCAAACCCAAAGCATTACAAACACAAGTGATAAACTCAAGTTTAAAACAAGTTTCCCGGCAGACAGGGAAAGAGCACAGGTGACTGAACAGGCTGGTATCAGTTCACTCACAGGGTGCTGGCTGCTGGGCACTGCCACTGGATGATTACACAAACCACAAATTCAGCTTAGGCTTTAATTCTTTCACATGGGTGATTATGTGACACTCTCAAGGTTTGTTGTTTTTGCATCTGTTTAAGCAGGCAATGCTCAAGTGTGACAGCAGCCCTAAGTTCCTAATGTTTACAACAGGAGGGTGATATGACAGCCAAGCCAGCGGCTGACTTTCTACAGCCACATAAAACTCACAAATAAAGTTACCACAGCATACAGACAGAAATGGTACACCCACGCCTTGGTTTTCGACATGGGTTGGTTCTAACCCATCCGTAATGATCTGAGTTTTAGTATTACAAAGAAAGTCACCGCCTGCCATAGCTTGACAACAGTATTTCATATTTGAAGATTTTCAGAGGGTTCTCTGCTCTCTGTACAGTAGGAAATGAAAAGTAAAACGAAACCTGGGAAGCAATGCATTAACTTGTGGGCGGGTGCGTGCCATCCGTCCCCCTGACGTCGGTTAAGGCTGTTTTCTGATTTCTCCATCAGTCCATCCTCTGGCTTCTAGACTATTCTGTATGCTCAAACCAACAAGCAAGTCACACTGAGGAGTTGGGAGCAAATTCCTATGTGAGTGCAAGGAGTCAGTTCACTGAGTTTTACTTCTATTCCATTACAAGAAGTGAAGTTCACAAAGAATTCTTTAGCAAAGCCTTTCAGTCTTTCGAGGAAGAGAAGTCTGCTATGAAGCATCACAGTCGCCAGTATAGCAAACTGCTCAGTAATCCCTTTTGATATAGAAAGTGCCAAATATGTGTGCTTGCATGTAGACTGGTAAACTCTCCCAGTTACCGCATTTCCCACACACCCTGAAGACGTCCTGTTTGGCTTGTTCTATTTTTAACTTAAAGGCAAGTTCTAGTCTCAGACTTAAGCATGTTTTTATGGTTAAACTTGCAACTAACTGAGTTCTCCCAGGTTGTCAGGACCGTAAAGGACACTGATGCAAGAACACACGCACACTGAAGGATGACAGAGGGGTCTCAGGAAAGACGGGTGGGCACAGAGGACATGACTCAAGAGTCTTGTGTGTGTTTCCAGGACAAAGAGAGAAAAAGAAGGAAAAAGAGGCAAGCCACCGAGAGCTGTCATCCCATATGGCACTGAAGCAAACATTCACTGTAGCTCCAGTGAGAGCTACTCGTCCCTGAAAAGGAAGGCAGCAGGCTCTCAGCAGCTTCTGGGATCCCACACTTCCTCGAGCCTCTTCCGGGCGGTGGCCACCATCCAGAGCCCTGTGTCAAATGCAAGTGTTCTCAGCAAGCAGCTCCCTAGAGGTCACGGACCCAGGCGGGTGTGTGGCTGCTACTGTGGTGGCTGCTGCTCTGGTGGTCCTTCCTGCTGGGGAGGAGCTGGCCGTGGCCCTGGGGGCCTGGGTACCGGCACATCCTGGTGCTGTCTCTGTCTGTAAGCTATGACCGTACCCAACAGGAGCGCGATGATGGTCATGAGGTAAAGGTCCCACTCGGGTCCCAGAAGCTGGTCCATATCCAGTTGGGTGAATATGTCTCGGATCTGAATGAGAACAACACAGAAAGCATTATCACTTCAACGTCAGCCACAGAACTCTGAAAGCAGTCATGTGACAAGCAGTTCTGAAGGCCTGGGCTCCAGGCCACTGTATGCACCGGTTCTAACAAGGGTTTAAAACTCTGCAGCTGAAGTCTCCAGAGCTGAGCTGCTGTGTCCTAACAGCTGGCAACATTGTATGTCTAACCCAACTCTTGCCACCAGGAATCTAATGTGGCAATTCCCAGCTACTTCTCACAGTAGACATTGGAAAGGGTCACCAGGTAACAAAAGAAACTCCACAAACCCTGTACACTGGCGTATCTCTAACCTGTCCACAGTGACAGCAGGCCAGCTGGCTGTGCTTCTCCCATCTAACTGAAGACTTCAGGGCCAGGCATCTATTGGCTGAACAAACGCCTCTTTTTGGTTATGTTTTTTTTGTTGTTGTTGTTTGTTTTTGAGACAGGGTTTCTCTGTGTTGTACCTCTGGTTGTCTTGGAATTCACTCTGTAGACCAGGCCAGCCTCAAAATCACAGAGATCCAATTGCCACTGCTTCCTGAGTGCTGGAATTAAAGGTGTACACCACTGCTGCCCAGCTTTGGCTAGGTTTCACTATTTCACACATAAATTTAAACTTACAAGTTATATTCTTAGTCTATGAGATTTTGTAAAGTTGTGCCCCCAAAACTCTTGTAATATACATTTTGTAGGTATAGGCACCAAATTTTCTAGAAAAAAAAATTATAAGAAACTATTGTGTTCCCTGTGGGATTCTGAACCTTTTTTTAACCCAGTCTGGCTTTCTTATCATCAATGCTTACTACTCTTGCATTTTTTTTTTTTTATAGGCTGGGATTCCTTGCTCTTTTTTTGTTTCAGTTGGAGAATCTTACTGTTTTCTTTGTAGATCTGTATAAAAACTCAGCAAAAGTATCCTCTCTGTGGCACGCCACTGTACTAAATCCTAGACTTGATCACTTATGGTCTGGGATGGCTCTGGATCACTTAAGGAAAGCATGGGAGATAATGGTCTGGGATTGCTCTGGGAGAGTCAGAGCTGTCTCATGTTGGCTGTACATAAGCCAGGCAATTGCTCTGTCCCCAAGTCTAAGCCCAGTCCTCACTGTCAGCTGCTTAGAGTATGTGACAGAAAGTACAGCACACTGGCTCATGCTACCAAGGAACTCTAACAAGTGACAGTATACATATTTTAGAAACCAGATGGATAGGGTCTAAGGTGTCCTGGTTCTGGGAATCATGTGTGGAGGACCTTGGTGGTGTGGGTTAAGGTGGTAAAGGGAGAGAGGTCTCTGTTAGTGTGGGAGCAGCATGACTTACTTCTGCATCTGCAATGCATGGGAGAAGCTGACCCCCAGGGCAGGTCTAATGGAGCAGCACCATCTGCTCCCAGACCCATTTAAGAGTTAGGTATCATCCTTTCTCAGTCTGGAATCAACTAAAGGTAAACGGCTCTTAACCAGGGCTCTCAACACCACAGCATTTCTGGGGCAAACTGAGTACAGGAGAAAATCTACATGGCAGACCCAGGGCAATTACACACATGTCTTGTTACTACAGTTGGTAGCTTTGAGGGGAACAGGTAACCCACCACCTAGTTAGCTTCTGTCACCCATTTAAGCACTCAGGCTCTTTCAGAGACAAAAGCTCTGTGGCATTTCAAACATCTGCTTCACTGTTGGAAAACTCACAGTTCCGAGACTCAGCTCTCAGACTTCTCCTCCATCTTTCTCTTCTCACAGTATTGGTTTGAGTCTCAGCCAGGCATGCGCCTGACTTAACTTTTTATTACTGTTTCAAAGTGGGGAGTTAGGTCTCAGCTTTCCCTGAACAAGAAAACATTTGTACCAATGACAAGCGCTTTAATGCTAAGAACCCGAGAAGTGTTACTTAAAAACTCTGCCATTCACCCTGCTTGATGAACTCATTTGTACTTTACCTGGGAAGAAGGTCCCCAAACTTTTAATCTCTAGGCCTAAAAAGTGACATAATTTGTATTTTTTAAATTAAGAGACACACATCACTTACATTTGCTTCCCGTATGTACTGTAAGAAATAGACGACACCCAATTTGCAGAGTGCAAGGAAGACAGGAACTTGTGCATCTGGGCTAGCCTCGGCTGCCATGTCATAAAAGCGTTTTGCAAGGTGAATATCCTACAGTGCAGAAAATAAAGTAAAACTCATTCTTGTCAAAATATACAAAAGGTATTGATTTAGTTTCAGAAAAGTTGTCCTGCCTTTCAAGATCCCACTTAAAATGTCCACTACCTAAGGGAAAACCCCAAGTTTAACCTGGGTGAAAATTCTGTAATTGCCTAATTAAATGATTTTGAAAATTTCAAACTAGGAATTGGAAAGAAACAACTCATTTCCTCCACTGTAACATCAGATTTTATGTGTCCATACCCCGGATCCGGGCACACACGAAACACATAGTATTGCTGACCTGGAGATTCCTAAGGACAGCCTCTGTTTCCAGCCACCCTTTCGCTAACACTTTAGTCAGTGTAGGCAGACCTGTGTCTGCTCACACTGGGGAGGGTCGTCAAGACACTGGTCCTTTCCTAGAGAAGTATGGGAATCTATGTGGGAGATCCCAACTCCTACTATGTGGTTTTCTGAGACAGAAATGCCTGGAGTCAACCCTGTGCACACATAACCTGTCTCTGCAAAGGAAGACTCCAGCCTGACACCTACTCCTTCCTTAGTTTGCTGTCTGGTCTGGGAAAGCCTCAGAGATCATTTGGCCAGCAGCTTGCTACCCTGCCTGAGGAGCAGGCTCTTGTGCTGACTGACACAAACCCTCACAGGGAGTCTCGCCACAGTGTTTCTGAAGAGGGTGATCCCAGTCATTACCAATTCTGCCCCAGGTGGCAGGACAGGGATGACGGAGTTCAGAAGAATGCCAGCCTTACAGGACAGAATGCTATTACACACGGGAAAGGAAGAGCACCAGAAATTCCTCCTCCACACACAGATTTAAGTAGAAGCTGTTACTTTCAGCTAGTCCTTATTCTCAGCCCTCAAATGTGTCATTTGTTAAAAAGAAAAGCACTTTCGATTAATAGTAAGAGTGTGGAGAGTATGCAATTAAAAAATACATAATTTAAACATTTTTTGACAACCGAATCTTTCAAGGTCTTGGATCCAACTTTCTGTGCTACCATAGACTTGGTGCTGTGGCTGACTTAACAGGGTAATTCAACCCTATCAAACTGCATCCTGTATTACATTTCTAGTCATCATCAGCCTTCATACTTTGGACTGACTTTTGCTGTTGCTGCTGTTTTGAGACAGGGTCTTGTATGGACTTGGGGAAGACCTTGACCCGATCCTCTTGTCTCTCCTTGCTGGAATCACAGGTGTGTACCACCATGCCAGCTGCATTGGTTACTGTTTAGTAGTTTAAATGTTTCCTTCATTTACAAAGCAGGACAAAAGTGGAAATGGTGATGAGGATGCTTTATAAAGTCATGCCATGTAGGAGTTATTGTGAATTTTCTATCTGATCACTTGCTCTCAAAAGCTGAACCTAGGCTCCCTTCATGAATACTCTAACTTTTATTGTAGTGTTTGTCCCAAAGTGTACTAGCAGTAATGCTTTCTTGGAATTCTTTTGGGGTAGACAGGCAAAAACTTAGGACTATTCTAAAGGAAATCAGACTTCATTAGGAAGGTGAAGACATCAGTAGAAAAGATTTTTTTTAAGCCATTTTAGAATGATTCAGAAACAATGGCATTGATTGAGAAGGTGGATATAGTTCCTGAAACAAGAGGCTACCACAGGGCAGTACTACCCAGAATGCAGCAGTGCTCACACTCACATGTGTGCTGGACATGAGATGCAGGGACACACTAGAAACCCGCTTTTTATCTGTGGCCCAAAGTCTGACACAATTCCAGGGCAAGCATCTCCCCTTGTCTTGGCAATGCTACTCAAGTGTCAGCTTTGACGCCACACTCACCTGTTTAATGCCTAGGCCCTTCTCATGCATGTAGCCCAGGTTAAACATAGCTTGGGCACTGTGTTGTTGCTCCGAAGCCAATCGGTAATGAATAAAAGCAGTCTCGTAATCCACATCAGTGCCAAACCCATAGAAATGGTAGTCTCCAAGTTTAATTCTAGCCACGGTATAACCTAAAACAAAAGAGTGTGCTTAAAACAACTCATTTTTAAACAGGCTTATATAAAGCAGAATTTCCATTTGTACTGGAAAAACTTTAAATGGATCCCTCAACCAAGTTCTACAGTCAGTAAACATTTATAGTAGACATTATTTCTTCTGCAGAAAGCACGTGACAGTCACCGAGAAGTCAGCCAGGTGGGTGGTAACTCTCTGTCTCACTAATGCCACCCTTCAAATGACATGCTCCATTTATCATGTCATTTAAATCTAAAATGACTGTTCAGCTTGAGCACTGTGTGGGACAGGAGGAGGAGAGGCCTAATGTGGAGAGGAATTCTTGAGGAAAATATGTTAAAGAAAAAGAAGGGAAAGGATAAGAGTTCTTTTCCGTTTCCGGCTGGTTTTCTATTGTACATTCTTTAGTTCTCAATTTATACAATCAGCTGGCCAGAAGCTGAAAACCAAGTGGTGATGGGAATGTCCAGTCAAGCACCGGCAATTCAAATACTCACCTAAGAATGAAGACCGGTCACAAGCAAGATAAGCTACGGTACCTCTGAGGGTTCATGAGAGATAAAAATCAGCAGAGTGAGGGATCCTGGGCAAGACTCACTCTGACAATTAGCCACTCACCTTGAGAGGCGGCCCTGTTCCAATGCAGCAAAGCTCTGGGGTAAGTCTCATTCTCACCTACAATGGTTGCTTCTCCTACAGGAAAGACGCGAAACAAAAGTCAAGTGTCGTCATTTGTAATCTAGGGTGACTACACGGAGCACAGCACATATGAAATTAAGCTAGTATGGAGAGTAAATAAATATTAGAAGAAGATACTGGCTTCAAAGGAATCACTGATTCAGGGTGACACTACTTCCTGGAGCAGGATTCAGCCACAGCCAGATACTGAGACCACTGTATAGATTTGGATGGGGAAAGGGCAGTTTTGCATTTATTTCACTTTGAAACTCTTATCGCCGAATGCAGTTAGGCCTGCAACAGGGCGCAAGTGGATCTTACTCTGGTCAAGGATGAAGGCTGCGTTGCTCTGTGCCACTTCGTAGCCCTGTTCGGCCAGCAGGAGGTACTGGACCACTGCAGCATTGTAGTCCCCGTCTTTATAGCTGTTGTAGGCAGTCATGAGCCTCTCCGACCAGCGGCCTCGCTCACACACGTTCTTAAACAACTGTGCGAGAGAAACAGGACATGCACGCTAGAAAACAACCTTCGCCTCGGGGCTGTAGGTGATTAAGTTTGCTCCATGACTTGCTGGCAGCTGGCTTTCCTCACCCTTTAGAAGCAAACACACAGCAACTAATAGCAACCTACATATTATTTACTGTGGCTGGGCTATTTTAGTGATTTCTGTGTAGTACAGGTATTAGTAGCACATTCTTCTACCTGAGGTGAGTCTAATTAACATCCCCACTTTATAAGTGAGGACACTAAATGAAGCAAAGATTGATTTTCAAATCCAGGCTATGCTTTTACCAATATCCCTCCAGTGACAGGAGCGAGAGCTAAAGAGAAGCAGCTCCAGTTAGCAGATGTGGGCTGTGCCCTTTGCACGCCTCCTTCAAGAACTCTTTAGTCTGACACTATGTATCATAAACTCCGGAGGAGATACAGATACTGCTGATGTCTGCACTCAGCCTCACAGACACTGCTTATTACAGGAACCAACAGTAAGGAGGAGAGCATGCATAGATGTCCAGTGTCCTCCCTTGGAAGACCACTGCGAGTGGGCTGAGTCGGGACACATGGAAGGAATCATGTCAAGGGAACCAGAAAGGGAAGCGCAGGCTGCAGAAAAGCCCTCACCTCCACCGCAGTGTGACAGGACCTCATCACCCCTGTGCCGCTGGCGTGCATCTGTGCCAGGTTATAGAAAGCCAGGATATGGCCTCCTTGAGAAGCTAAATTAAAATACTTCAAGGCCTGCTTATAATCTCTCTTGACTCCAATGCCATCTGCAAGACAAATGAAACAAAAGCAAACGCAAGGTGAGCAGAGTCTTAAACAGGCTTTAGTGATGCACCACAGAACTTTCTCTAGGAGGAAAAAAAATTAGTGAACGTCTTATTCTTACCCAATAATATATGTCAGTCTCACCAATGCAGATTTAATAGTAATGTAGACTAATATAAAATGTGAGAAATGAGATGCATGGTAATTGAACTGGTAGAATATTAACTCATCAGCATCGAGTCTCCCATTTCTATATCCGAGTGCCACATAATGGTAAAGCAGTTTCGATTGCTATGTCCATCATTAACCCTATGATGATACCTACTGTAGTACATAGAGCCAAGCTGCAGCTGCCCATCCACCCAGCCTTGCTCAGCAGCTTTCTGGAAATACTTGAGTGCCAGGTCATAATTCTGCAGAATAAGATGTCAAATGGTAAGAAAGCACAAAACACTGACACACTTGGGAGTACAGACAGTCATTCTCTGTAAGAACAAAGTATACATATTCTTAAAAGACCACTTTAAAAGGACCATCTTATGATTAAAAAACCCCCATAGCCATTAATGGTCCAGGGTACAGCGGAGTTAGGGTCTCATAAAGAAAAGCAAGAGAGAGTTTTGTGAACTAACTTATATGTTTGCTCTCAGAAAGCACAAACACAAGCAGAATGCCAGAGTAGGAATTAGGAAAAACTTTTTATTAATCACCTTATCCCTTCAAACTTTAATTTTTCTATTATTAAATAAGGAATATTATTTTCTCCTTATTTGTTCCCTTCCTGTGTACATTACAGGATGCTATGTTCTTAGATCCCATAGAGCATGTGTAACCATAGGAAAAATCAAAATACACTAATCTGAATTTTGTTAGGGAATAAATATAGGTAAGTTTTTAAGACCCAGCTCTTAGTTTCAGACACAGAAAAGTATGTTGGATGGCATGACATCATGATTCGGGGCATCTCCCATGAGACAATGGCAAGGACAAACAAGTGCTTGTGGACACAACACTGACATTTAGGAGGTTACTGGTGGCCTGGACATGAGCCAGAAACCTGACAACTAAGAACTAAAGTGGCTTACTAAGGTTCACTCTTTGGAGACACTTGGCTTTCAGCGAAGGACTGGAGAGAAGAGAGGCGGAAGCTAGAAGAAGCAAAGGGCGGAAGGGAAACCTCTCTCTTCTAAATAGACGTGAATGCCTTCTTAGCTCTGAGTAAAGAGGCGGGCAAGGAAGAAAGTCCTGGAGAGATGGGAAGAGTGCCGAGTGTAGGAAGCAGACACGAAGAATGAGAGACAACTCTACCCCTCAGATGGTCCCAGAGATGGAGCTGGCCTAACCTAAGAAGACAGTTAGATGAGGTGTGAGGCATGGCATGGGAACAGGTCAACTGGAGTCACCAGGAAAGGGCTTGTTGCGATGATGGCTCCGCCTGGCTGAATGGAGAGCTATACCTCCTGCCCGCCCGCACTGGCTGACTGCTTCCTAAACTCAGCATGCTGCACACACTTACAACTTGAACTCCTCTTCCATAGAGGTAGGCCATTCCAAGCCCGCTCTGTCCCACGGGGTTGCCCTGTAAACCAGAGAAATCAGACAACAGTGATAAGAGCTCATTACAAACAACCCGGGGGAGGACAAATGATTTCAGGAGAAATAATCTGAAGCATATTAGAATATGTTTCAATTAGTTGCCAATTAAAAACAAACTTTTCCCTTCCATTTAGAGTAAACGCAGCTTGACTTTTAGACACTAGAGGGCTATCAGTAATTTGCTTTTAAAGATTAAAACATTAAATGATGATAGGATCAAGTCTTGTGACCTGACTTATGATCATAATCACCATGAATTTATGACACAAATTTGACTAACATATTTCACCAAAATCAAAAGCAGGTCACATCTGGGGTATTTATTCATTGGTCACTTCCTGTCCTAACAAAAAAGGAAGGACAATACTATGGAGCAGAGTCAACACTCATGCATTAACTGCAACAATGCTACCAGGTGGTAGTGATACTTAAGATTTTTAGTGACACAGAGCAAACAGCAGTATTTTGAGATGCAAGACAGAAAATTCTAGAATTCACCCAACTCGGAGGGATGGATGACATTTAAAAACAACAACAAAACGTGTCATAGCATCCCTCAGGAAAATACTCAAGTGACACTATGATGCACAGTAATATAGAGTTGGAAAGAGATCAGTGAACACACAGGAAGCATACAGGGCCTTAAGTATCCTACATGCCGTTTTCCCCCCCCTCTCCGGGTCAAAGAAAGTCTAAATTGGCCTTTAATCCCAGCACCCAGGAAGCAGAGGCAGGCAGATCTCTGTGAGTTTGAGGGCAGCTTGGTCCATAAAGTTAGTTTCAGAACAGGCTCCAAAGCTGCACAGAGAACCTCTGTCTCAAAGAGTGTGTGTGTGTGTGTGTGTGTGTGTGTGTGTGTGTGTGTGTGTGTGTGTGTGTGTGTGTGTGTGTGAGAGAGAGAGAGAGAGAGAGAGAGAGAGAGAGAGAGAGAGAGTCCTAAATTGTGTGTTCTGGTTATCAGTAGAACTAGATTTTGGAAGCTTTCAAACTGCAGTACAACTGAGGTAGGGTTTTCATTGCTAAAAACCAGTAGTCTCCTGACGAGAAAACACTTTAAAGACATTTCAACAGAGTTAACATCCCCCACCTAGTTCCTAAGGCAGAAACTGCTTTTATTGGGATAGCTCTTCTGGTTAACTCATCAGGTGTATGTAAGCACTTCCAATAGCTGGGGGCACGGGCTGGCTCTGATAAATCCTGACTAACCCCTCCACACAGTCCACTCATTAACCACTGGTGACACAGCGCACAGGTCAATACACTAAGCCGGGAGTCTCACCATGTCCGCGGCTTTCTTGAAGTAGTGAAGTGCTGTCTCATTACTCTGAGGGACGATGTCGCTTCCTTCAGAATACATCTGGAAAACAGGCCCCAATTTCAGGTGGAGTTCTCACCCTTTCTCCAGATAGTTAGCTCTCATGGAATTACCCCACAAAGCTTAGATTCTCCACAGGAAAGTGTAGAATTTAAGGCAAACATCTACTGGCAAATACAAATTTTTAAGTATTTGGTATCCTATTAAATATATGATTTAGGTACAGATTTGAATAATAAAACAGGTTAATGACTGCCTCAAGAAATCTTGAAACTTTTTTAAACATTACATTTGCTTGTGTATGTGTGCTTGCAGGTGGCATGCATGTAATGGGGTACGTGTCTGGAGGTCTGAGGACAACCTGTTCTTCTCCATCCACACTCTGGGTCCTGGGGACTGGCTTCTTGTATGAACCATTTCACCAGCCAGGAAAAGACATCCTTAAGCCAGGACAGCCAGGTGGTGAAAAATTTGGTTGAGGCCAGATGACTGCTCCCATCAGTACAAGCAGACTGTTGAGAGTCACAATGTCTACTTTCCCCTTTCATCCACTAAGCTGCCCCAGAACAGGGTAAATGGTGCATCTGACCTAAGAGGCGGGCCGGAGAGGTAGCTCAGTTGGTAAAATGCCTGCTACAAGCATGTAGACTTAAGTTAGAACCCCAGAGTCCAAGTTCAAAGAAGCTGGGCAGGATATCATGCACATGCAGTCTCAGTGCCTGTGAGGCAGAGACAGGCAGATCCCACAGCACCAATGGACAGCTAATCTGGCCTACTTGTTAAATTACAGGTCAATGACCTGTCTCAAAAATAGGGTGTATGATGCCCAAGACTATTTTCTGGTCTCTATACAGGCACACACATGTGCATGCACACCTGCACAAACACAAAACCAAGTAACTAAGAAGTTATCTAACAAGGTATAAACACTAATGAACTACAGGATCAGGTAAGGCTTTCAAAGAAAGAAAAACAAATGGTCAACACTGCTTCTCATTCATATACTATACTGAGGAAGCAACACTAAAGGTGCTTTTAAATCTAGGATTAATTAGTAATTTAAGGAAAAAGTAAAACCGTTGGAAATAAAAAGATTTTAAATTCTTGTCAAGCAGTAGTGGTGCACACCTTTAATCCCAGCATTTGGGAGGCAAAGGCAGGAGGATCTTTGTGAGTTCAAGGTCAGTCTGGTCTACAAAGTGAGTTCTGGGACTGGCTTCATAGCTACTGAGAAACCTTGTCTTGAAAAACCAAACAACCAAACAAAAAGATTTTACATTATTAACAAAAACAGATGAAGAAGAAAAAAAAGGAAAAGAGAAAAAAAGAAAAAAGAGGAAAGAAGAAAAAAAAACAGATGAAGAAAAGAGATTCCTGTGTCACGATGCTGGAAGGCTGCTATCCTCACTGCCATAGCACCAACTCAACACAGATCATGCTGTATAACACTGGAAGGCTTGCATGAAATGCTTTAGCTCCCAGTTAGCTAGCTGTGATCATGTGGTAAGTCTCGGTGAGATTTTCCTGTCTGTAAAATCCTTAGAATCCACCTGAACTTTCCTTACCTTAGGATTTGGTCAGACACGAACAACTGTCAGTTTACAGTGTATTAATGTTTAAAAAACAATGAAAATGGAATTCCTCCCTGACACAGATCTATTCACTAGTTTTTAGATGTAAATGCTTCATTGCTCCAAAAAACTATACTGAGGGGTGATCTCACAGCTGTCATATTTAAGACAATAAAGATCTGCAAATGCTAAAAGATTCTCACTCAAGCATGAAAGGAAACAGACAAGAGTGAGCTTTAGCAAAACCCTGTGTACAATACAGCATCACAGCCCTCACCATTGCATATAACTGACACAATGTTAGGAGCTCGGACAGTGAATACACTTGGGAGCAAATGTCTAAGTTGTCTGATTCTAAGTTGTGCTTCACTCGGCATTACCTTAAGACAGGACGTGATTCACTTACACTGGAAATTTTATTTTGCTGTTACATAACATAACTGCAGGTTATACAGTACCTTTCCCAGGAAGGCCATCGCATGTGAATTGCCAGCATTTGCTGCTAAGTTGAAGTAGTCAAATGCTCTCTGTGAGAGAAGAATTTATAAAAATAATTAGTTTTTAACGGAATCTGTTTTAACCAAAACACTTATTTCAGGAACATCAGGAGAAAAAAAATCTTGTTATATTAAAGTAGCCTTAAAAACAAGAATACCCAGCTATGAGGATTTCAAGCAGACATGCATATATCTAGAAGTTTTATGACCACAAAGAAATGTCTTGTGTTTCCCAAAGCGCATAGGTAAGAGGACATCTTTATTACAGGCAATGTGAATAAGCTTTAGGCAGATAGGCTTCATTATCTACTGTTGGTATCTGGCAGAAAGGAAAAAAAACTAAGAGACATTCAGGAGGCATGGGGACTATTCTGGAACACAATTTCCTTTTGTTACCAAGAGAAAAGGTTTGGCTGTATTTGAAGTCAGATAACTAAACCCACTGGTGCTGGAAGATACTCATTATCACTCCTCTCAACTCAATGCTACCACAGCCACTTTTGTTGAGGTTCTTACACCGCTGGTTTTATTCTTCACTCCTGCTGATTATTACTCTCTTCCCTTTCTAATCTTTTTCCATTCAAGTACATTCTCCTAATGTATAAAAAGTCTACCAAAAAATACAAGACGCATCTTTTCTTCAGAATTTCAGCTTCTCTTCAATGGGACTGACACCCATTAGCTCCTTAATTCTGGTGCAGTTTCCTCAGTGAATCCTCTACAGGACTCCACTCCATTCTACACGCTTGAGCGGCTTCCATCAACTACTTCAGAGGAAGCTCTTAAGCTACCAATAGCCTCATGGCAAGCAGAAGTCTCTCCTCTCACTTGCTTCTCTGTGGCAATGATGGAGTCCATCTTGTATGTGTAGCTTGGCTTCACATGCACCCTTTCTTGACTTCCGTATCCTGTCTGTACCTGCATCATTCACAGCTAGTTCTTACTCTATCATCTGCCTTCTATCCTTACAGTTCTTCAAGGTGCAACTGAGAAGGTCATTCTCTTGTATGTTCTTTAAGCAGCCTTATGTCCTCCATGGCTTCACATGTCATCTAGATGCTGGCAACTTCTAAATTTATATTTAACAGAGCTAAATAATGCAATCGTGGAACTCACAAAGTGTATGCTAAATCTATCCACTCACTGCCTGTACCATGGTTCTAGTACAGATTATATGTTCTTTCATATGAAGCTCTGGAATACTGTCCTCTTTGATTTCCCTGACTGACTGTATTTTGGGATTTTACTAACTCATTCTGCACATGGCAGCAAGAGTCAACGCTTTCAAATCTGCATGTACTGGTTCTAAGAGTCCCCTGAGTGCAGAGGTTAAGCTGACATGAGCAGGCGCCATCTGTCCCAGAATTACATTACGTCCTATGATGTCAGCACCGTGGGCATACCAACCCTGCTCCCTTCTGTCCCAGGGCCTGTGCACACAGTGTTCCTTTTTGCCCTGGAATGGCTCTACCTTTCAACATGCCATCTTCTCTTCCCTAAAGAAGTCTTCCCTGACAGCTGGTTGCTCCCCTCCCTTACTTATTATAGCCCTTGATTCTGTTTCGAAACAGCAACTACACCTTTAAATGCTTGCTGTTTGTTGATGTAGTCATTTAAAAAGTAACTAATATTCCATTGGACTTGAAACTCCAATAAGGGCAGTCACCAAAGCTTACTGTCCAGTACTGTAGGAACTAAAATGTTTGCTGAATGAATGCGAACATGTGCTGGAAAATCCTTTTTTTTTTCTTTTGTGAAGCTGGTGAAACATCCTCCTGTTGTATAACTGCTTTACAGGTAAGCAGCACACGGTACAAGCACGTCCCCAGCTCTTGCTATGCAAGAACCCTGGGGCAAACTGCTCTTATTATTTTTGTTAAGAAGCAGCATATAGCATACATTTTATGACCATGAGACAATGACAGCTACAAAAAGCTGCCCAATTAAAGAAAACCCACAGGCGTTTGGTATAGTTAGTGTGTTTTTGTGACAATTCTTTTTTTTTTTTTGAAGATTTACTTATTATGAGTTCAATATTCTGTCTGCACACCAGAAGAGGGCACCAGATCTCATTATGGATGGCTGTGAGTCACCATGTGGTTGCTGGAAATTGAACTCAGGACCTTGGGAAGAGCAGCCAGGGATCTTAACCTCCGAGCCATATCTCCACTCCAAAAATTTAATTCTTAAAGTTGAAATAACTTTACTTGACGTAGTTAACTGGTATGACAGCAAAATAATAGTTTTATGGGTTCTTCAAATACTTGTGGAGAACTTACTATGTGCTAGGCTCTGCTGGGGGCTGGAATAAAGTGGTAGACAAGGCAGACATGACTGTGCTCTCTTGTCCTTAGGATGTAGCAGAGGAAAAAGTTATAAATCAAGCAATTTGCTTCGGACAAGGACCACAAAGATCACATATTTTTCAGGCATCCTTTGTCATATGTGACCTTCTCTGGAGTGGGGATGAGGCTTAAGGGAGACATTATAGATTAGTATTGAGTTCTGGAGGACAGATAGGAATTACTATATGAGCAAGGTAGCTGGGGTGATAGTCACTGAAGTCATTAGAAAGACAGGCTCTCGATAGGTTCAAAGACCTTAGAAAATTCTATGTGCTGTGACTTAGCAAGGGCTGGAGGGGTACAGAGGCTGGAATGAAGTCTTGGAGGTCATGGTAAAGGGAGAATTTTTCAGCTACCACAGAGCACTGAAGTTTTAGGTGTACCACAGGATCAGATGCTGGAGTTACAGAAACAAGACAGATACCTAGAAATATGAGTGACAGGTACAATAATGGAGAGAGGAAAGAGATGAGTCATAGGACGGAAAGCAGGTAAAACTTGGTAACTATTGATCCGACTGGAATAGTTATAATCTTCTGATTTCTAAAATATAACACCTTCCTCTGCCCTATATTCTTTAAAATGTATCCTTTTTATGGTTTACTTTTTGCTCTTTGATAAAAATTGTTTTTTAATTTTGAGTGTGTGTGTGTGTCTGAGAGTGGTATGTGTACCTGAGTACGGGTACCTGCAGGGCCCTGGAATTGGAGTTATAGGCAACTCTAAACTGTGGACATGGATGCTGGGAACAGAACTCAAGTTATCTGTAAGAGCAGCAGGTACTCTTAGCTGCTGGGTCATCTCTCCAGATCCAAATGGTGTCTAAGACTTACTATATTATATCCTTAAGAAAAAAGAAATCAGGATGTATACACATCCTGTGTGTTTTGGGTAGTGCTAAGAGCTAAGTTTAAGAGTGATAAAATCTGGGGCTAGACAGACAGCTCAGCAGTTGAGAGCACACGCTGCATTCTTCCACAGGACCCGAGTACAGTGTCCAGCGGCCATACTTCCACCTGCAACTCCTTTGCAGGCATCTGCACTGGCACCTGCACACACAGGGCACACAGAAACACGCGTGCACAGGCAACTGCACACACAGGGCACACACACAGAAACACGTGTGTACAGGCACCTGCACACACATGGCATACAGAAACACATGTGCACAGGCACCTGCACACATAGGGCACACAGAAACACGTGTGCACAGGCACCTGCACACACAGGGCATACAGAAACACGTGTGCTCAGGCACATGCACACACAGGGCACACACACAGAAACACGCGTACACAGGCACATGCACACACATGGCACACAGAAACATGCGTGCACAGGCACATGCACATAGGATAAAAGCAAGGCCCTTCTGAGGTCTATTCACCTGTTTATCAGCCATCAGGTAGGTCTTGAGAACTCACTTGTGACACATGTTTAAATGAGCCCGACCAGAAAAAACATCCACACAGCACCATTTTTGGCTACAATATGAACAAAGTCCTGCAATAGGGTGGTTACCTGGTGATTCTGTTCTACTCCACGCCCTCCATGCAGATGCAGTTGTCCCAGACCAACCTGAAAAGCAACAAAAATGATGTAAACATGAAGTGAGCATCTGGCATACAATTAAAATCAGACCAACAGTTGGCTGAGAAAAGGCTCTGTTTATTAGTCAAAAGAGGAGAAGCCTAGTCTTTAACCCTAAGTATTTATTTTGTTTTAATTATCCTAAAATTGCCAAGAGCTAAAAAGGCATGCTTTAAAATCAACAAAATAAACAGCACTCTTTTGTCTACACACGCAGTGTTTGTGAGTGACGGATGTTCACATGTAAGGGTGCAGGTGTGCATGTCTACACACGCAGTGTTTGAGAGTGATGGGTGTTCACACGCATGTAAGGGCGCAGGTGTGCATGTGTATGCAGGTAGAGGCCTGTGGTTGATGTCAGCATTCTTCCTCAACTGCTCTCCATCTTCTTCATGGAGGCAGGTTCTCTCAACTGAACCCACAAATCATCAACAAGATCATGCCAGTCAGGCAGCTTGCTCTGGGGGTCCTGTTGCTGCCTTCTGAGTGTTAGACCTGCAGGCAGGAACCACACCCACCTGGCAGTTATGGGGTTCTGGGCATATGAACTCTGGTCCTCACACTTGATCAGCAAGTACTTAATCTATCGAGTCATCACCCTGGTTCTGCAAAGGTTTTGGGTGAATTATGGTGACCTCAGTGAACATGCTCCAAAGGAAATACTAAAGGATGCTCTAAGCCAACGATGAGAATCTTTGAAGAAGCTTAGGCATGAAGAAATAAAAACAAAAGACAATCTAAATAAATATAAACTAGTATGTGCTGTATAAAAGAAAAACATGAGGTTCACAAAACCATGTGGAATTCAATCATGCTCAGTATTTTTCTAAGGTCTCCGTGTTGTCCTGGGAATGGTAATGTGCTTATCCACTGGACTACAGAGGCAGAGCTGTGTAGCCATCTCTAGGTAACACAAAGAAGGCCCAACTGTTCTGATCATGGAGGAGGAGAGACATCAGCAGCAAGCGCCATAACAAGGTCAGGAAAGCCGAGGAAAGGGAATGTAGAAAAGCGAGGTAAAGGAAGAGTAGAGAGAACATTCAAACCAACAATACACCCCAGAGCGAAAGGAAGACTTGAAATGGACAAGACAGTTGCGTCTGACTTCCACGAGTAACATTCAGGTCTACTGTTCACAACAGTTTTAACTTAAGACTTCCTTCTGTGAGCCTTAAAACCATTCTTAGTACTCATTACTTATTTTGCATATATCTCAAAAATGCTGTTGTTTTAGTAGGAAAAAAGGTGTTGAGAGCGTGGGATGTTGCTTTTCTAAAGGATCCACTGGGGATTCTAGAACAAAGCTAATAGTTACTCAGAGCAGAGACAATGTTACTTACAGATGTGGGTGCTCACCCCTCCCTCCTGTTAAGTAGACAACGCAGTGAGAAGTTCCCTGATGCTGACACACACCTGTGCTTGTACGTCACCCTTCTCAGCCAGGAACTGGTAATACTGAATCAAATCCTCTTCCAGCATCCCACTGTTCATCCCTGGGTTTTCCACTTCATCAGGCAGCCGTATTCTCTGGACTACTGAGCCTCCGGTCAGGGAGATATCGCTAGCAACTAACAGAGGATGACGAATAGGAATGTGAGGTAAAGTCAGAGGAGAGGGTCCCTAGCTATAGGAAGCAGATGTTGACAGACATGGAGCTAATGGTACTATTTCTGTAGTAGTCTACAGGTGACCACATAATAATCCATTAACAAATCAGACTCCCACTCAAAACATTTAAGAACAAAATGTGAAAAGAATGGCTTTCTTGATTAAGCACACTTGGAAGAGTCATTTGCAATATTTGAACTACTGTAACCAATATATGTATTTAAAATTAATTGCATGTTTTTTCTAGAGGGGGAAAGAGAAAAATAAAATAGGTACCATGGTTGGCAACAAGACGATAATGGGTCAGTGCCGACTCACAACTCTGGAGGACTCCGATGCCAGCCCAGTACCGGTAACCCTGTAAGACACCTTCAGGTGAGAAGACAACAGCGCCACAGGGTTCTGCGGTATTCTTCTTATGACGTACAAAGCCAACCACACTCGGGATATAATTCTGCGGTCCTTGGATCCACACACTCCAAAGAGCAGTTCATAGCTAAGCATGAGACAAGAATATTCCTACAGCAACCACGTGAGCGCCATGAACTTTACGAATGAAGCCTAGACATAGTGCTCACTGGTTTTCCACTCAGAACCAGTATCAACCTTATTTTAGGCACAATCTTAACAAGAATGAGGTGGTCTCACAAATGACACACAGCACTGGGAGAGGGGTCTGGGCTATGCGGAACACGAAGCAGGAAGGAGCTGCCTGGAATCGGCCTGCACGGACTCAAACGTCCTAAGCTTCGGCAGTCCTCGGCGTACTACTCCACAGTCACATGCACACCATGGTCTCATTCTACAGCCACTGCCTAAGAAAGCTGGCAACTGAAAGTATTTCATATAGGTTTGCCACACAAAATTGTCTCTCATTCTAAAAAACTGATCTGAGCCAGGTGTGGTAGCAAAGGCAGGAGGATCTCTGTGAGTTTACAACTAGCCTGGTCTATAAAGAGTTCCAGGCCAGACAGGGCTACATGCTGAGACCTCTGTCTCAAAACTACAGCAATACCACCAAAAAACTGTGTAAAGGTGGTTTTCAGTGACTCTCTGAGATACGTTACCACAGAGTAAACAAAGACAACATTGAAATCAGAGAGTAGAGAGATGCTTAGAAAGACCATTTCCACTTACTTCAATTCCTTCGGTAGCTGAGCGCCAGGACAGGGCAGAGTCCAAGCTCCTGGGCACGACTGAGCTATTTTTGCTGGATTCCTATCTGGCCTGCTTATCAACTCCCAGCATGCTACTCTTTAGGCTCTCTGTCTCCTACATATCTAATTTGATCTTAACAATGGCTCAATAGTTAGTTTTGTAATTATCTATGATTTACCAAGCTGGCTGGAAAGCTCTACTATCCTTGTCTGTCCTGTCAGTAACCAGACCTGGAGAGCCTTTCCCAGTGCTAGACTGGTTTCCTGCTTTAAGTTTCACGTCCACTCAGTTCAGTCTTTACATTCTGGCAACAAGGCACTTACACTCATTTAAGACACAGAATCTATCACGAACCACAGGTTATGAGGCCTATCTCAAACTGAATACATAAGAAACTTTAGCCCCTTAGCCCAAAAAGAAAACTGGTGGACAGATTCTTTATCACTAAGTGATGTACGGGATTATTGTTATCAGCTTATACACAGATGCTTATAAGTGTCCTTTAAAGGACAGTTTCCTTCAATTTAAACACAAAATCTCTGACAATCCAACCCAAAAAATAATTCTGATAAACAATTCCAATTTATATAAACTTTTATCCATGTGTTCAATGTGTTATAGTCATTAACAAGAATCTGTTGAATGTTTACCTGAGGATTTGACTGGAAGCAAATCTCAGTCAGAAAGATTGGGAAATGTATGGCAACTGCACACACAGATTTTACCTTTTGATGTAAATTGTCTTAGGTTAAAGTTCACACTTACCAAAACCATATGGGCTATCAGATTGCCTCCAAGGGCTCCAAAAGTATAATATACAAGAGCCTATGAAAAAGCAGATACGTAAATGAACACAGGCCAGTGCTTATTCAATTCCAAATTGAATACACAGTAAGATTTCAATAATGTTACCTTTGCCTGACTTGAATTAACACCGAGTCCAGAGGCGTAGAGAAAGCCAAGAGCCTGAGGTAAAATGAAGAAAAGCAAGTATTTTTATTTGGTGAGGATGCATCAGTTTTACACAAAGAGTCAAGAATCTTTAAATACGAGGATCTGAGTGCAGCTATGCATGATGGCTCAGTTAAAGCGTCAGAGCAATACATACAGCCTTCTACAAACCACATAGCTAAGTGCAACTTTATTTAAGCAAGTCATCAAGTTTAGTTAGAAGGTTAGCGGAAAGTTAAGAAGGTATTAACTCTTTCTTTCTCTGCAGGAGGACTGAAAAAGGACAAAAGTGCCCAAGATAAGCAATCTTAGGAATGAAGAGACACCAAGTGATCAAGGAAGATGGTCACTTCACAAAACATGAATTCCTAAAGAAGCCACCACCAAATGACACACTGATGGGCTCTGCCTTCTCTTCTGTGCATCGTCCTGATGACCCACAAGTGAGAAGGGCAGAGTGGCAGTGTCTGGGAGGCTCGTCCACATTTCAGCCTCCCTCGCAGGCATGTAAGACAATGATCCTAGATATGGCTGCAGAGGATGTCAACTGATGCCCAGGAGTCACCGTTTGCAAGAAGGCAATCCGGGAAGAAGGGCTCAATCTAATCTGGCAGGGCAAGGAGTACTCATCTGGGGGCTCTGCTCACTGTATCACCTAAACTTGATTACCACAGAGAGAGTGCCTGCTGGGGTATGAATGCAGTGACACTGCAGAGGTGGATGACTCTATAGAAATGCTGCTTTAAAGCCATCTGAAGATAATGTATGTGTAGATACAGTAACACATGCTGATGTAATCAAGAGGGGAAAAAGCTTCAGAAACATAGGACAGCATCTGTTTCTAACTAAAATGAGATGAAGAAAGAGCAGCAGAGTCATTAAATGTTCATAGAAAATAATGGATATGAGCCTGTTTATCATAAAGCCTCAAGAGGACTGTCTCTCACGTAATAATTCTACTATGGTTAGGGGAAACAGGCATTGTTGCAGAAATGATAAGCTAGAGGAAAATCTATCTTTTAATTTCACAAATATGCACATATTCCAACAATGCATTTTTAAGCATAGCTCATATTTTGATTAAACCTGAATTACCAAGTGCAGTTTAAATAAACAGGATGGCTAACTTAAATATGTATGTATGTATGTATGATGCATGCATGTGTATGGGTGCTTTGCCTGAATGTATATCTATGTATCATGTGAGTACAATACTCTTACAGGCCAAGAGAGGTTGTTGGCTCTTCTAGAACAGGAGTTACGGTTGTGAGCCACCTGGTGTGTGCTTGGAATTGAATCCTGGTTCTCTGGACAAGCAGGTAGTGCTCTTAACAATTAAGCCATCTCCCCAATGCCATCACATGGCCTCTTAAACCGAGGCACCAATCTTTGCATTCTTTACATTATCAATTGATACTGTAACCAAGATGTGTTATTAATGCACATAGTACAATGTGGTACTGAAATTCACCTATAATGTAGCCTAGCTGAAAGCAGTCACTTACATTTATTAGCCTTTAGCTGTGGTACTTGGCTCATAGGAAATATAGCTAACAGAAAAATTAACAAATAGATGCTGTGATGAGGACAAATGTAGGCAGGGCATTCTATAGACAAACTGCATCTACTTCTAATACAGAAACAAACCAATCACCCAACCAAGCAATCAAAGGGCTATGTTGTAAATAACAACCAAAATGTAATGCTGTGATGGACATTTGTCTTGACAAAAATAAGGATAAAATTTTTTGAGCTCAGTGCTGTAACAATATATTATGTGTAAATATAAGCTGGAAGGACAGAGAGAGTGTGTGTGCTTGTGTGTGGTGTAATACTAGCAGATTGGATCTAGGGCCTAGTACATGCTAGGCAAATGCTTTCTTGGCTCTATCCCTAGTCCTAAAACATTTTATTTGACTTTTTAAAAAAGATATCAATATTGAGCGGGAGAGATGGATGGATTAGCTGTTAGGTATGCCTAATATTCTATCACAGGGACCAGAGTTCAGACCCATGTGAGGTGGCTGACAATACCATCTCCTGGCCTTCTAGAAAAGCCATAACACACACGCACGCACGCACGCACGCACACGTATGTGCTCGTAAACTAACACACACACACACACAGGTTAAAAAAGATCGAGGTTGGGGCTGGAGAGATGGCTCAGTGGTTAAAAGCACTGACTGTTCTTCCAGAGGTCCTGAGTTCAATTTCCGATAACCATAAGGTGGCTCACAACCACCTTGAATGAGATATGGTGCCCTCTGCTGGCATGTAGGCAGAAGACAGTATACATAATAAATAGATAAAACATTAAAAAAAAAGATCGAGGTTAATGTTGGAGGAAAACACTATGGGGAATAGTTTCAGATAAACCAGAATTGCTGCTCTATGGGATTGCTCTTTATATTTCACTTTATATTTAATACTGCAAAATGACAAAAGAAACTGTGGTAAGACGGAGCTATAAAATTACCTTCAATGACAATAAATTTCTTAGATAAAGGAAAATAAGTATCCAAGAAAATAAGTAAAATGGTCTGTCAAAAAATTAGTATTTAGATATATGTTGTCACCCAGTCTTCTGTTGTTGAACAAATTGCTATCAGAATTAACTGCTGAGTATTGGAGAGAGAGACAGGAAGGATGGCTTAGCAATTAAGAGCATGTGTTGTTCTTTCAGAGGACCTGAGTTCAATTCTCAACATTCATGTCACTTGGCTCCTGCACTCATACACATAGATACACACACATTCACATTTTATTAAAATGTTAAAATAAATTCAAAAGAGGTGCGGGCTGGAGAGATGGCTCAGTGCTTAAGAGCACTGGCTGCCCTTCCAGAAGACCTGGGATTGATTCTCGAATGCACATGGTGGCTCATAACCATCTGTAGCTCTATTTTCAGGGGACTGGACATCCTCTTCTGACCTCCGTGAGCACCAGGCACACAAGTGGTGCACAGACATACGTGCAGGCACATAAATAACAACACCCACAGACAAACAAACAGACCCCCAACAGAAACAAAGTGCTACATGCAGAGGTTCTCCAGAAGCTGCACTTACAGTTTGTCCTTTGGGAGAACCTTCCTCGGTCAGTTTCTCAAACATCTCTTTAGCCGCATGGATATTCTGTGTGAGGTAATCACCAAATAAGAGAGCGTAGGATACTCTCTCCAGGGCTTTGGTGTGATTCATGCCTGCTGCCTTTTGAAGATACCGATATGCTCTTTAAACAGAAGCAATTAGACAGAAAGTCAGCTGTGTTTTCAGAAGTCATTGAAAGATTTTTCATTACTAAAATGTATCAACATTTTCTTATTTTATAATAAAAAATTCCTATGCATTACTCCTACTATATAATGCTATTTATATAACATAGAAAACATCCTGGATAGTTTGATTCAGCTAAGGGGCCAGTTTTCCATATGTCTACTATCTTGAAATTACCTAAATTACCTAATTACACTAACAATCAGGCTCACAAGATTTGCAATGGAAAATTATAATGATGTCAGATAAATATTCAAAGAACTCAAAATTTTCTAACTCTATGCATAGACTAACAAAACTAGCAGGAATCAAACAGACATAAGATGTTAGAATTCTTTTGGCGTATTATGTTCTAGGTGAAACTTTCAAAGCAAAACAAAACGGAAAAAAACATCAACACAATTGGTGACAATTCCTTTTGTTTGTTTCATGTCATTTTTGAATCCAGAATAGGGTATTCATTCTTCATTCCTAGAACTGACTACAACTTTAATCTACTATTGCCATTCTTCTCATTGATCAATCAGCTTTATGATCAATATGTACAATGTTTTCATCCTAATAAGTTAAAAGTCTACCCAAAACACACTAAGGGTTCCTGCAGCAGTACTTAAGAAGTCGTGTGTGCCTCTGGCCACAGGATCTTAAGAGAAAGCACCCAGTGAGGGCCTGTGCTGGGGCGAGCGGGCTAGTCAGTGCTACCTACTCTCTCTTTTGGCTCTTTCTGTTGCTCCCATTCAGTATCTTCATCCCAGCCTGGTAAATCATTTCTGCTTCCTGCATCTGCCGTCTTTTTGCAGCATCTTCTTCAGCTGACAATAAAATAACACACACATTAAATGAATTTCATTTATCTGGTACCAAGCTCACTCATTGTTTCAGGTAGGAACACACACAGAAAGAAGGATCTTTCACTATTTCCAAACTTGACTCTAAAAACAGCTGAAGTGTGCCCTGTACTAACAAAGACTTTTCCAAAACACAAAGTCACTCTCTTTTAGAGACAGCAAGACCAGGCTTCTTTTGAGCATATTTTTGTGTTGGCGATAATGACTTTTAAAAATACAATTAAACTAAAACTTCCCATTAAGTGTTAAGTTCATCTAAAATAATAATAAAAAGCTAACAGAGAAGAATAGGCAGAAACTGCCCTAACATTCAAAGTCACATGTATATTTACAAAATTATTTAATTATATAGCTAAAATCTTAAAACTTGATTTTTATCAAACAGATCTAATTTAGTGTGCAATGTTCAAGTTTCTTTTTCTTTCTTCTTTTTCTGAATAGGGTTTTTTTTTTTTATAGCTCAGGTTGCCTTTAGTCTCTCTATGACACCAAGGATGTTCTTGAACTTTTGATCCTGCTCTTGAGAGTGCTAGGATTAAGGCATGTGTCACCACACCCAGTGTATGTGGTGCTGGGGACCAATCCCAGGGTGGTATGACAAGCAAGCACTCTATCAATCAAGCTATATCTCCAGTCCAGCTCATTACTTTTTCATACTCAAAATCATAGAATAGTTGTGGGTTTAAAAAAAAACACTATTTTGCTACTTTAATGCAACATTTAAAACAGAATACAGAACTCATTCTAAGACAATAAGAAGTGCATTCTTTTTGTGATAAAGAAAGAGCTGACATGTTAAACTAGTCAAGCCGGCCTGCATCTGAAGGTGGCCCACATCTGATGCTGTCTTTTAAGGATGCTCAGGAGTCTACAGCCACGATATTAGAAATGGTATCTGGCTGCTGTCTCCAAAACACAGTTTTTCCAGCAGAGGGCAGCGTTTACCCACAGGGTTGTTAACTATACTACACAAGTGCATATTTCACTCAAAGCCTTGAAAGACAGTATTTTTTTGGTTTTCTTCTAATCACCTTTAACATTTGCTGTCACAATCAGCTTCCATTATTAACGAATTATTTTGTTTTGTATTAATTAGTTCAATAGCTTGCCTCAAGGATTTATAGAACCACCTGTGAATCAAGGAGACTTAAGTGTGAAAGGCTGAGCGATAGCTTGAAATTAGTATGTTACATGCTCACAGCGCTTAAGCTGTCCTTTAAGGCTGTGACCATGTCACCAACACTGCCCTATGTGGAAAAGGACAGCTAGAGAGTGCCTCCTGAACGCTGCCCTAGACACGGAGCCCCCAAGGTGAGCAATACGCACTTTCGCAGAAGCCCCACTTCTCATCTGTCTTGTAGTCATAGGTTGTGGCACACCACAGCCTGCCGTCTTGCCTCCCGTCTGACGTGCACTCGTCATACTCCTTATCCAGGAAAAGGAAAGGGAAGTGGCAGGGCTCTCCGTGCGCCGTACCCTCAATGGCGGTCAAAACTGGAAAAATGAAACGAAACATAAAAACAAGTCTAAATATGAACACCTTGGAGGTGGATGGATTCAACAATGTCAAACTTCAGCTATCAAAATCTGAATGCAAAGAGATAGACATGCTGCAGCATTTGTAATGGGAGTCAGAGCCGATTTGATCGGAGATGACTTGAGGTCAAGTCTACTTAGTGAGCCTGGCTGACTACTCACATGCATCTAGCTTAGACTTTGAGTTCTCAAGATAAAAGAGCAGGGTGTTCAAAGTCTACTAGGAAACTGCCTAAAGTTTGAGACTGGCCCAGGCTACAGAGTCTCAAAAAACAAAGCAAAACAAATCTAAGTAAAACAAAAAGCCCAACCAGAGAACTCCCCAAACGCCTGTCTAAGGAGTGAACAAAAACCAAGGCAGACATGAAGGAATTGTCTCTACTGCTAGGATCATTTTCCTTTTTTTTTTTTTTCCTGAATGGAATACGGCAATTTCAACTATCTAAAGTTATACTAGGAAAATTTCCCAGGCAAAATTAATCATTCATATACTACTCTGTGAAGCACTTTGTTAGAATATTAGAGTACAGAATTTTATTAGAGTACTCATCATATGTACTGGGGGTTTAATTACTATTATTTTTCCACACTGTAGCTCCTACTAGACTATTTATATGGCCCCTGTCATGTCAGATAATAAGTTCAATAACTGAGCTGCTATTTACTGCTGACACCCTTCCTCTGAAAGGCTAGGTTGTCCTTTGTTTTTAGTTTAAACAAAAGACACATTAAGATATGAATTTTAAAAACACTTGCAGTAATCTGGGAGAAACAAATGTTTCAAATGGTTGCATCAGGTAGATGACACTCGTCCTGTAGCAGCAAGTGATGTAAGTTTACCTCCTGCAAGAGCTGCTGTTCTTGCTGGTCAGTCAGCAGCTCCAAGTGTGCCCAGGGCTGTGCGACAAAAGGGGAATCTAACAAGTACTGCTACCATGCATGTTTGCATGTAAAGGGGCATGTACCTGCCCAGATTGTTCACGTGGCTCTAACTCGCTGGTTCTCAGCCTGTGCGTCACAACCCACTGAAGGGGTCCATTGGACCCACTGTGGTTGTGTATCAGAGATCCTGCACATCAGATATGCAGGATACATTATGATTCAAAACAGTAGAAAACTTAGTTATGAAGTAGCAACAAAACTGATTTCATGGCTGCGGTCACCACAACATGAGGAAATGTACTAAAGGGTCACAGCATTAGGAAGGTTGAGAACCACACTTCTAACATCCTTTTTTCTATCAAGTATAAGAATAATAAAAGCCAATAACTTGCCTCTAAAATAAAGGAGTTCTATGGTCATGGAAAGCTGGAATATTTCAGATTCAATATCAAGGTTATCCTTAGTCTTATATGGAGTCCTTTATCATTCACTCATGTCTGACATAATATCCTTTGGATTATTATATAAAACCTTTGGCATACATAAACTTAGCAAACCATTACCTTCCACCAACTTAAAGGCTACAAATGTTACCAGATAACATCTGAACCTGTAACAGTTTTCCTCATTTTGTTTTAACTCTCCTAACCTGATATCACCCCATATTTACCATCATTTGGTTACAATAACTTGTCGTTTTCTTTTGTGACTGTAAAACTTTATGTGGTTGCTTCTACATTGGAACAACCAATGCTTCCAGGCCCTGGCTCAGGGTAAATGTTCTCATTCCCTCTGGAGGGAGAGTAATGCTGTGGGTCAACAGCAACATAATCCTTTCCATCAAAGCTGGGGTGTGCTGGAAGCCACTGCCTGAGTCTTTAGTCCCCCACTAGGTGAAGGGTTCTTCTCTGTCTTCCCCAGAGCAACAAAGTAGAAACACCTTTGTAACCCAGCAACTCGCTTTCTCTGAACTTGTTTGTGCCTGCTGAATAGATCAAGATGCTGGTTATTCCACTAAATTATTATTTTTCTATTTTTTATTTTACCATAAGGAAAATGTGTTTTTTTAATATGACATAATCAAAACAACTGGACAGTATACAAATGTGAAGAAAAAACCCAATTATCTTTGCCTACCACTTAATTCTTTTTCTTCAGTTAATGAGGCTTTGTAGAAATTTTGACCTTTTCCTTTATATTTGCAAGCATGAAAAAACAACGGCTCCCCTGCTCCCCTCATCCATGTGACTCACATGTTTGTATAAATGTGGTTTGTGCTCAACACCTGTTTTCCTCTTGGGAGTCCATAGTTTTGGCACATGCTAGGGCAAGGTGAATAAATGGCTAGTTCCTAGTCAAAACACTAGTCTCTCATGAGCTTCCCTGCTGGCTGTGCCTCAGGTGCTACCCCACTGTGCTCTGTGTATGGGAGGGAGCCAGAGGTGTCAAGTGGATCCTATATGCAAATGGAGCCCTGGGGATTTAGGCAAGAAGAATTTTTCAGTTCCAACTCCCCAGAGCAAGTATCATATAGAGTATAAATGACTGGTTCCAAAACCCTGGCCCAGCTGCCCAGGATAAAAGACTTCGCTTCAGGTTCAAACAACTGTGGGGCACTGGCTAATCTACATGTGCGCACTGGCCGGCTTTTGTTTCACCTTTTCTGTAACTTGCAACATCGTTTAGGTACTGGCTGATTGAGAATTTCTCTCTTCCCAGTTTTGGCCAAAACTGTAAACAAATTAAATTTTATGTTTATGTCTGTCCATCTGTCTCTCCAGTTCACCTTTAGAGAGAGCGTGTGTGTGTGTGTGTGTGTGTGTGTGTGTGTGTGTGTGTGTGTGTGTTTGTGTTGCACATGAGCCTAAGGAGACCAGGAGGAAGCTGGAATTACAAGCATCTGGGAGCTGCCTGACAGATGCTGGTCAGACCGTCTGTGAGAGCACAATCTGCTCCTAACTGCCAAGCTCAGCACAAGCTGGGGCTCTGGTGATGCTAACCCTCCTGGGAGAGGCCCTCAGGCGGTGTCTACTTTCCTCTACTTGGCTACATGCACCCTTTCCCTTCACTGATTTTGCTTTGATTCCTTTTGTTGTATAAGTGCTGCTTAAGCATTGATTCCTTCTAGGACATCACCAAATAGTCTTGGATACCTCCATTCTTGACCTCTCACTTATGACTTTATAAATGCTAGAGGTATCACCGTGGTCAAGAGAAACTGAAGAAAGAATATGTTATGAGACACAACTTCCTTGGTTTTTCCCAGCAGCATGGGCTGAACTTTAAACCCCGAGACTGGTAACAAGTGTCAGTAGCTGACTGTTTGTTATGGAAGATGTGTAAGGGGGAAACGAAGGAAAAGAGGTGGTCTACAGATGGAGATATTGTTTAGGACTTTAAAAGTCAGGTTTTGTTTGCTAATTCACGCTTGCGAAAGCTGAAGTCTGATCCCTCTCTCCCTCCCTCCCTCCTTGGTGACAGGGTCTCACTTCATAGCCAGGGTTGGCCTGGAGCTCACTATAGAGACCAGGCCTGCCTCTGCCTTCAGAGGGCTGGGATTAAAAGCCCCTGTCACCAGGGAGGCAAAGTCTGATTTCTTACAGGGCGGATGCTTTTCCAGTTTGAATGTATCGTGAGTCTTCAGTTAAGATTCTAAAGATTGACTAGACAAAAAGGGCTCAGGAAAGCCTGGCTTATTCAATTCCCTGGCCTTGAAGCACCTTGCTGCTGATGCTGCTAACACTTGGTTTCTTTTGAGCCCTGAGTTTAGAGGCCTTGATTGCCTGGACTTGATTCTGAGCCAGAAGTCAATACTGCCCAGACAGGCTTTCAGCCCCAGTGGGAGCCGTGCTCTTTTGCAGCAGGAATGAGCTCAATGAAGAGCATTGAGGCTCCTGCAGACTCGCACATTTAGGACACTGCGTAGGGGCCCCGCAGTTGTGAAAAAGCCCCATTTTGGGGGGCTGGCTGGCCTGAATGGCAACATTCACATGCTCACAGGGAAGGCTCAGTGGGTGCTGGGACCCCTGAAATCCAGTTGCTGACTGGCTGGCCACTTCTGATACAGACAGCACTGTGATTGCGATTATCACTCAAAGCTACAAGTTTGGAGACAGCACACTACAGAGACCATGATCACCTGCTCACGCCAGGCAGGCCAACCAGTTCCTGCAGAGCAAGCCTCACTGCTGCTGACTCTGTGATTCTCTCCCCATCAGCTGCAGTGTGCAGCAATGGACTGATGACCCCTTCCTGTTCCACACAGCTCGCCTCTGAATGGACTGACACATGACCAATGATCAAGATGAAAGCAAGAGAACACATGAATTTATTTTCAGTGTTTGGAAATTCAGGATTTTGCTGTGTTCAGTTTCTGAACACTATGTCCTCCTGTGGAGTCACACAAAAATGTTTTTCTGTGGCCTGTTCTGTGCCTCTTCCATATGATCCCTCTAAACAAATGCTATAGATGAAACTAGGGAATAGCTGGGGGAAAAAGGTACGCTTATGATTTCTGAAGGGAATCACTGATTTTCTAACAACCCAGCAAAATAAACTGGAACTCCTGAGTAGGAAGACTGTGAAAAGCCACCATGAGAGAAGGTCACAGTGTACCACTTAATGCTAGAACAGTCCACTGTCAGCTCTTTGGCTCCATGGCTCTCATGTGTATTATATGGGATCATAACACTACCTGAACTCTGGAAGGTTGTTGGGTCTACTTCAACCTACCAGACATAGTAAAACTGGGTCAGTATTGATGCGTTGGGCCAGGTTAAAAAGCAAAAATGTTAACATGGAAACTCACCGAGGAAGCTACCTGCCTTTCTAACAGGTCTATTACATGTAGTAGGATTTGCTGTAACTCACCAGAACAGGGCTCCCAGAACAGGGCAGGAGTGTGGCCTCACCATCCCCGGGTCTTATTGATAACACCTCACATCTACAGACGCTTTGGGCCAATGACCACAGAGGCAAAGACTGAACTGAGAAGAATTAACGTATCAGTCTAAATTCTATCCTTGAAAAGGTCTGCTGACAGGGATTGCCCTTAGCTGGCATGTGTGGAATTATTGATTTCTGATGAGATCCTACCAGCTGCCTCAGAGTGGCCCACTCAGACTATACAAACAGCATGACTCATACTGAACACTTGCATTCTCCCCGCCTGCCCCAAATTTTGGTATGTGCTAGGTACAGAGTTGCCACATTGCCAGCTTCCAGAAAAGAACTTCAGGTGCTCTGTCAGCCCCAGCCTAAGGTACTGGGACTCTAATGTTTGTTATGTGTTACTATAACTCATTGCTGGAGAGTTAAGTGCACCTGGTGTGACATTCCTGGGAGAGGACCCTCGGAAGCTCCCCCAGACTTCATGCATTTCTTCTTTCACTGATTTTTGTTTGCATTTCAAAATTAAAATTAATTAATCAGGGGAAGAGGCACATGCATGCCACAGTGAGAGAGAGAGAGAGAGAGAGAGAGAGAGAGAGAGAGAGAGAGAGAGAGAGAGAGAGAGAGAGAGAGAGAGAGAGAGCGTGTTTAAGAGACCAGTCAATTTTTCTCTTTCCACCATGTGGGTTGAATTCAGGTTGTCAGGCTTGGCAGCAAGTGCCTGCACCTGCTGAGCTACCTTGCTGGACGTGTGCATGCGTGTGTGCAGTTGTATAAAATCAGTTTATTAGAGTATAGTTATGAATACAACTACATGCTAAGTCCTTAGATTCTTCCTAGTGAATTAGTAACCTGAGGGCTGTGGTCTTGCTAACACAGCAGGAAACATTCAAGGAGAATGAAGGCAAGTGTGGCCGGGGTCATGTGAGAGAAGGGGAACAGGGAGAGGAAGTTGCAGGGAGGCAAGGCCTTATCAGTAAAGGTGAGAAGTTTGGATTCTACGATGACAGGAACCTATGAGAGTGGAAAGATGGCTCTGTCTGCCAGTCAGCTGCCATCAGGGACTGACTTTAAAGGAAAGAGCTGAAGTCCGAGCAGGAAGGCTTGTCCTTTGGTGGTGCAGAAACTGCTGCATAAGACTAGTTGAAGGAGAGCAGAGATTTGGTAGCTGGGTTTGTTCAAGATGGAGAGGGCATTTTAGGCTGTGAGGGTAACTGCATGCGTGGGGAACTTTGCAAAAGGATGTTCTGGGGGGTTTCAGATGAGAGCACAGAAGAGCTGCTGTACTGTGCATCATTCAGATTCTGCAAATCGTGCTAAGAAGTGTGCGCGTCATTGCAGAAGATGGATGGGAGGCAGTAGCTGTACAAAGGAAGCAGGGTCAAAGCTGAATTTTAGGAAGATTAATACAGCAGCCACATGACCCAGAATCGGCCCAAAGGAGCAATCTGAAAGGGACCGTCACAAAACCTAATGCTAATGTAGCTGAAACACACAAAGCCATGCAAACTCATGCAATGTACATTACATATTAAATATGCTTAAGTGCATAAGATTTCGTGGATCATGAATAAATTAAAAATAAACGTTATATAACCACGCACACACAGGTGAGTACAGTCGACACAAATCATTACTGAAAACTAAAGCAAGTTGAACAGGTGAGTGTAATGTTTATAAAGTTGTTGGTATAACCACCCACAGAAATTACATAAGAGATAGTTAAAACACAATTTCAAATCCCTAGTAAATATACCCTGGAGACAAAAAGAATCAGAAACCCCTATCTGTTGTCTTTTCACTGGCCTGAGAGAGAGAGAGGCGTGATCAGATCGCTTAAAAACATGCTAGTGAAAGATCGGCCATCAAGTATGTTAGAGGTGCAGAAAAATATAAAAGTACTTACTTCTTGAACATTTTACCAGGATGGGCTTGGTCTGTCAAAACTGTGTATTTACACAAGCCTCAGATATATGTAGGCACCACTTTCTAGAGCAGTGGTACCTTCCTAAGCAGTTCCTCATGCTGTGGTGACCCCCAACCATAAAATTATTTTCATTGCTACTTCATAACTGTAATTTTGCTACTGTTATGAATCACAGTTCAAACACCTGCCATGCTGGTTATGTGACATGTCACCCCTGTGAAAGGGTCATTTGACACACCCCCAAGGGGATGTGACCCACAGGTTGAGAACTACTACCCTAGAGGATATCTCAAATTTTATAATTATCAGAGAATGAACTGGAGACATCTAATCACCATGACTGTCTTTTGTGGAAGTGACACTCCACAGTGCCCCGTGGAGGCTTTGGACAGTATGACCTGGCTAGAGTCCATTCTGGATGGAAGCAAAAAATGAGCTGCAAGGAGCCCTGCTGGCCATGGGCTTCTCTTCCTGTGTCTTGTGGCAGTCAGTGGATTCTTCGAAAACATGCACCATGTCTGGCAATGGGTAAGAACTCTCATTCCTTGAGGTTCAATCTGTCAAGCTCTTTTCATTACCTCACTTGTAATACTTAATTTGTACTGGAAGTACAAGCATAAACACTAAATTACCTACACTTATCTATTGAAAAGGCCCATGAAAAGTCTCAACTACAGCGTGAATTCTTGGTGTCTAGGCAGGGTATAACTCATGGAAACGAATCCAGGTTTCCTGGAGAAATGGCTGAGGTTAACCTTTAGGTTAGGAAATACACTGAATGTGAGACGTACAAAAAAGTCATTAAAGATTCCCCAGCATCCAGTCAAAAGGACAAAGGCATATCCAAAAGGTAGCCCAATGGACAGGAGTAAGATACCCTGAGCAACAAGAATGGCTGTAGAGACTGAGCTGGGAATAACTAAAGATCAGGGGTTTGTGATGAGGTGGGCGTATTTTAAAAAGCCAATTTGTTCTTCCTCCAAGTTTCTGCACATGGACTTCCTAAAACCTTAGAATTCCCTTCTATATGCCAATGTGAGTGGGAGCCAGGACTCCTAAGTTACCAGACTAGAGAACTAACTATGCAATCGGAGGCCTGAAGCCTCAACCGCTGCATCATCAGAGGAGTGGAGGGTAATGAAGCTTCTACACAACTCCCAGAGGACTGAGTTCCAGGAGGTTCTCAGCACCAGAGAGGATGGAGGCTCCTGGAGGGTGATGTACCCAGAGGGGCATGGGAGCTCTGCTTCCCCTCTCCACAACTCAGTCTACACATTTCCTGTCTGGTTGTTCACTGCTGTCTTTAACATACTTTGGAATATACTTCTTAACAAATGGGCAAACACAAGTCTATTCCTGAGTTTTGTGAGCTGCTCTGGCAAATTAACTAGACCTAAAGATGGATGCCATGGGAACTCTGGCTTACACAGACTGTCAGCAGCACAGGCAACTGGCATGTGCATGGGGCAGGTGGCAATCCTGTGGGATCTGATGCTATCTCCAGGTAGAGTGATGGAACTGTGGTAAATAAGCGGACACCAGGCAACATCAAATGTAACATCCACTGCGGAATTGCTTGCTTGCTGTGTGGGGAAATACTGACCAACTGGTGAGTATAAGAAAATTACCTGCATTTGTTTCTTTTCTCTGTATTCTTACCAATGCTCAAGACCAAGGAACTTTAAACTATATATTTATATCTATAACTATCTGGTGAAGAGCTTGTCAGATTATTCTAGGATATTGTCAACCGTAATTTTTAGTTGAAAAATTAAGGCACTTTTAAGTTGCAGCAAATGATTTTTCTATTAATGAGTACAACAGAGTTTCGGTTGGATCGATTCCTGACAGTGGCTGGCAATGAAGTAAGTGCTGCCTGCTGTGGTTATCTGTGAAGTAATAAAGTAAATGGCAAAATGGCAGGCTGTGGCAGAGTGGCGATGCGGCCAAACTTTAACACACACTGTTCTGAGATCAGCTTTCAATGTCAAGCTGTGACGCAGGCGCAGCTTAGAAGATTAGGGTTCAGTTTCAATGAGAGAAGGTCAACACCTAAATCAAGTCACCTGGGATGATGAAAAGGGCAGTAAAAACCCAACACAATTCTGCAACGACACTGAAAATTCTGTTTCTTTCTTTTTGTCCTACCTTGACATGTATTTTAACTTTTTTTCTCAAAGGAATTTACATGCTAGTATACAAAAATGCCAAGACAGTAATAGAAAATGCATGCAATTTTATCTATGAATTCAGGTCATGTAATATCAAACCTGCACAGTGAATATACGAGTCCTGTAAACTACATTCTGCACTTTCTATGTGGTTAATAATCAGTAAGATCAGTTTTTGTTAGCATTTGTCTAAATTCCCTAGTTTTAAAGTTTCAATGGTTTCTTTCCGACATCAGGAGAAATCAAGGCAAGTGTCAAGGCTACCTGGTTTCCGGGCTCTCTTTGCTTCTTCATAGCTCTTGCTGCTTAGACTTGGAGATTCTACAAAGCTGATTTCTTCACCGACACTGACTTCCTCCTCAGTCTTGGAGCTCTCTTCCTCTTCCTGAAGAGGGGACTCCACCTCTGGGTCCTCAGAATCAACAAATATCTGGCCAGCAACCACTCTGCCTGTGGTGGAGTGGTCCTTCACCGACTCATCGGCTGGCAAAGAACTCTGAGAATATAAAATATATTTGTTAGTTATCATCTGTACTAAGACTCTCTCCAAGCCAGTCTGACCACCGCTTTGATAAGTGTCTACAGGTGTCTCCTTCAGCTCCATGATGTGCCAAGCTCACACCTGACTATAGATATGCTCTGATGTGCTCATCAGAGTTGGGGCCGCACCACCTGATGACTGTGAATTTCAATCAGACGTGACTTCTTTCATCCTCAAAGTCTGGATTATGTTCTTGTTTACATGCACTCCTCATACTTTACACCTGCCCTTGGTAACTCTGTATTATGACTGCCTGTTTTTATCTCTATTCCGCCTAGAGATCAGGGTTTGTAACTAGCAGACCTCCTGGATAAGTCAGGAACAAGCTATACCCATGCAAATCCATGAGGACATGCATTTCCTGGTTTGATTTTAAAAATTACTTAGGTGGAAACAAATGGCATGGTGATGTAGCGGTGCATACTCTTAATCCCGGCACTTGGGGGGCAGAGGCAAGGATCTCTGTAAGTTCAAAGCCAATCTGGTCTACATAGTGAGTTCCAGGCCAGCTGGGACTGTATCGTAAGACCTTATCTCACACACACATGCACACAAAAGTGGGCAAGGTGGTGCACACATGAAATGCCAGCACTTGGGAGGGCAAAGACAGGAGGAAGAGAAACTGAGGGTCATCTTCGGCTACATAGTGAGTTCGAGGCCTGACTGAGCTACATGAGACTTTAGGGGGGGGGAAAGGGAATAAAATCAATCTCTCTCTGGGCACTAGAACTGCTGTCTTAGAGCTCTTTTATGTGAATATCTACCATCCACACAGCATATTCAAATTGAAGCTGAAAGTGACTCTAACAGCCAGCACTCCTTAGGGAAATTCTTATTATTCTTTCATAGATTAGTGATTTTTTTTTAAACCAAAAGAGTTAGAATTAATACTGATATCTTCTTTGAATTTTGTTCATCAGAATCAGTATGTCCTCTCTACAGTGTGTAACTCCTGCCTTTAATTTGTTCAGTGCAAATCTTAGTACCTACCTTGGAATCTATGGATTCGTCCTGGTTACTTTCGTCATCTGCAAAGAAATTTTAAGACAAATTATCTCTTTTGTTGGGAACTACAAAAGGTAGAAAGCACACAAAAGACACCACGTGTCCCTAAACAAGAGTCCAAGAGTTTCGGGGGTTGTATGTGGAGGCTTGGAGGAAGAACCAACACACAACAGATAATAGCCAGTCACTGGATAAATGAACCCGGATCATTTATTTATTTATTTAGGCTTTTTGAGACAGGGTTTCTCTGTGTAGCCCTGGCTGTCCTGGAACTAGCTCTGTAGAGCAGGCTGGCTTCAAATCCACAGACATCCACCTGCCCCTGTTTCCTGAGTGGTGGTATTAAAGATCTGTGCCACTATCGCTTGGCTAACCTATTTAAAAACTGATCAGATTCAAATATCTCACAAAAGTTTAAGGGAAAAATTGACCCTTCATTTTCCACATAGGGAAACCAAAAGGCTTTCTTCTCACTCCCCCCAAACCAGCCTCTTCTTCAGATTGCATCACAATTTATAAAAATGAAGCTCCAATTCCAGGTTTTTAGCCATTTTGTTTCTCTGCTGAGAATCTGGAGTTACTGTAGGTTATTTTAGTTCTGAGCAGGATCTTGTTGTTTGAGTAACACAACCAAGGATGGGAACAAATGATAATTGCCATTATTATTCAGCGGAGTTAAAACATATTTAGATAAATACATTTAATATTTGTGACCTACTTTGCTAAAGAGATACCTAGATACAGGCCAGGTGTAGCAGTGAACTATCGTGTGTTGCTTGTATGAGAGTATTTATTAAATCAATGGTTTCCTTATGTCTATGTGTCTGGGTAAGTGTATGTGGGTGTCCATGGAGGCCAGAAGAGAGCTGGGGCTTATGGATATAGCTATGGGATGTTTGACAAAGGTACCAAACACAGGCCATCAGGAAGAAAGCAAACATGGTTAACTGCTGAGCCATATCCTCAGGCCCAAGAAATCAGCTTCTTTTTTGGGGGGGATCTGAGACAGGGTTTCTCTGTGTTTTGGAGGCTGTCCTGGAACTAGCAATGTAGACCAGGCTGGCCTCGAACTCACAGAGATTCACCTGCCTCTGCCTCCCGAGTGCTTGGATTAAAGGCGTGCACCACCAACACCCGGCCAAAATCAACAGCTTCTTAAAAGATGTGTGTGTGTGAGCTTGAGGGCATGTGTGTAGACATGGCTCAGTACAAGGGCACTGGATGCTCTTGTAAAGGTCTCGGGCTTGGTTTCCAACACCACAGAGTGGCTCTCAGCAGACTGTGACTCCAGTTCCTGGTGAATGTGACATCCTTTTCTGGCCTTCATGGGCACCAGGAATGCACATGCTGCACAGATATTCGTGCAAGCAAAACACTCATACACATAATAAAAATAAACCTTAGAGAAAAAGAAATCAATAAATGTTTTAAAAAAATCAATGATTCTAGCCATTATTTACAGCTTGGTTCTGGATGCATACAGGTAGCTTCGTTTTCTCAGAAAAACAGGTTTTTTAAGATTATCCTTTCCATGTTTTTTGGCTGTTTCCACTAGTCTTGGTGGCTGTTTATACTGCTGTCTATAGAAACGGTAATGACTCAATGCCAGGTGCGAGTGTTTGACCTTCCTAGTCATTGCCAATGTAAAGAAAAACAGCCACAGGATCTTGTTTCCTTCTTCTCTTTCTTAAAATGATCGGATTTTACCCTGAATGGGCATTGATATCTCCTTGTATAAGCTATATGAGAAATTCACAGTAAAATTCTATAAAACCAGTTTTTACTGGACAATGTGGCATTATTTTTGTTTCAGATGGTTCTACCTTAAGGGCTTGAACTTTATACAGCTTATTTCGTAGCATTTGTTTTGCATATCTGAGAAAAAGTCTTTTAGTGAAGTTTTACCACATATGTTTCCAATCTAAAACAAAAAATGTATAGCTACTATTTAGATTCACTTGCTTTAAGAGGACCTTCAAAATGTTTCATTTTTGCAGGTTGGAAGTAATGGTTGTGGGTATGGCATGTCTTAATCTTACAGTGCTCATCACTGTGGTCCATGAGCCGAGTTAAGAATCATCCTCCCTCCCAGCTTTTTGAAGATCTACATGGTTCAAATACGATCCTCAGTAAATCTCTTGCTAAGGGAAGGGAGTCCATATCTATTATGTATCAATGTTTTATGTACAAATGTAATTTGCTAATCTCAAATACCAACTATTTAGTACAAGAAGAGTAGGCACCAACTGTGCAAACTTGTCTAAGATATGTCCCTATACACTGGGCCTTTGGACTTGCTGCAAATGCAAATCACTAAGTCAGCCAGAGACAGCTGATAAGTAAATAATATAGATACCGATAAGTGAATATATATGATACACATCTGAAACACAGAAAACAGTGAGGCACTGAAGGAGCAAGATGTGTTGTTGCGCTCCACCAGAAAGGACCTGTGACATCAGGGTGGTTTCAGGTGAATTGCATCATTCTTTCTTCCACAAACTAGGAGCACATATTAAGATGACTTGGTCAACAAAATATTTTTTTCTCAGTCACTAAACAGGAAAACCTACTCCAAACAGTAGCTTTAATGATAAACTAAAACTATTTTCTTTTACCAGCTGGTATTTACACATAATACTTTAGAAATGGTTGCTGGCGAGTGACTCCAAATAATTCTGAATGTAGTTTTCAAGTAAAATCAGAGATACTGACTTGTGCAAAAACAGGAAGGCACAGTAATGCTTGAATCGGATATTGCATTTTATCAGCTACAGATACAAAGCAAGGAGAAAAAAATGCAAAAGGATTCAATGAAGAGTTCCAAATGTCTCATTCATCAGTGTCACATCTAAAATGTAAGTGTCAAACTATTTTAACTAACTGTACACCTTCCCTTGAAAAAAGAACCCTTTTCGTTTCTTGTTATAACAGCTTATATGACCAGGGATATAAATATATATATATGTATATATATATGTACACACACACACACACACACACACACATATATATATATTTGTTTTTGTTTTTCTAGACAGGGTTTCTCTCTGTGTTGTTTTGGAGGCTGTCCTGGAACTCGCTCTGTAGACCAGGCTGGCCTCGAACTCACAGAGATCCACCTGCCTCTGCCTCCTGAATGCTTGGATTAAAGGCGTGAGTCACCAACGCCTGGCATGACCAGGGATATTCTGATAAGGAAAGATTATCATTACATATTCATCTTGTTATGTGTCATGCACACTAAACAGAATAATCCTCCAAACATAAAGAGCAGTGAGTTTAGTGAAAAGGGAACAGCCGTCCTGCTTCTGCTTTGCTTGACATGCTTCTGGATCCTAAGTCACCCCATATCTGAGGGTTGGAAAGCTGAGACCAGGCTTCCTGAATACTTATTTGTACACACATGGCTCAATATGAAAAGCTTGCTCAATCTCTGTTTTCTTAGTCTGCCAAAAGGGAATACCACCATGTGTCTGTTGGTTCACAATGATGCTGTGAGGTACAAGTAAAACAGGAGTTAAACACCCTCAGCCATCTAGAAGCTGCCCTCTGGACTTCTGTATTAGTACAGCTTACCTCAAATACTTGGCAGTGTTGATAATGTAAACACTGTGACAGTCACTCTCCTAATCTCTTTCAGTCTCTCTTCACCCTGGCTTGGAGTGAACATAGGCCACCCAATGACACTACCAATAAGGTACACTCCCAGCTCCAACAAAGCCTGCCTTTCTAAGTGAGAAAGAGGAACACCCTTTCACTGTTATCTTGAGAAAATTAAGGAGAAATATCTTCTTCTTTTTAACCTTCCTAATTTATTAAAAAGAAATAATTTCTGTATGATAACCATATCTCTAAACCATGCTTAGATAGCAGATATGTTTACTAACACAGATGGAATGAGCGCCCGCTTTATTGGCTAATCATTTCCTTTGTGGTAGGGCTGCTAACTTCAACCTACCCTGGATGACATTAATATTAAATATAAAACGACCATAAAATCTGATTTTTATTAAGAGCAAAGCTTTAAATCTCAGTTTCAAAACTGAGGTAAGCATTCTATGTAAATAAGTAACTGAAAGCATGGCACGGAGAACTTTCCTACATTTTCCGTGGACTGTATTGTGTGTACTTTGAGCTCATGGCATTGGAGACTATCACCAGTTGAGAGATATCCTAAAGTATTTAGCATTCAAGTGTTAAATCTAAGGGCTGTAAACTCTTTAGACTCTGCAAATTGAGTTTCAGGGGGATACATGTTATGTTGTTTAGTTACTGGATTCTTTAAGCTTCAGTGTGAAAAACCACAGAGCTGGTTCATATATAGGTACGTGGTGTATTCTAGACCTAACACTGTATTATTAACAAAAATCCCGAGGGGAATTCAGCTGCAGGAGGTCCACAGTCCACTTTACCCATGACATGCACCAGCTCCACTTCTTTCGAGCAGTAACTGCCAAAATTTCTGCAGGAGTCTAGTATTGTATAGTCTTTAAGGAGTTGATAATCAGCACACACTGTCACCTCAAGGGGAGCAGAATCGACCTCGAGCATGACGCTGGCAGTCAAGTGATTACCATATGCTAGCCACTTTTGAAGTGGCATCTAAAACACACAACGGTTGTAACTCTCTTATTTTAGCAGCAGGATGACATTATGGCTTTCGTTTACAACTAGGACAGAGAATTTGGGGATTCAAGTAAACATCTGGGAAAATTTCGGTTGTTAAAAAAATAAAGTTGACAGTTATATTTTCAGTGTTCCAGGAAAACAAAACAAAAAAGTAAAGCCACCCAATAGCTGTCTTGTTAAATGAAACTGATCAAATCTCAAAGTCTTTCTGTAGACAATGTATATCAACAGTTAAAACAGTCTTTAAGTGTGTTTAAAAATAAACATTTCTGATAGTAACTTTTCTGATACAGGCAAATCAAAACATTAAAAAAGAAAGTTAGTGTAAGTCAGCCAGTTGAAAAATCAATTACTAATCACACAGATTTCTGCATCTACAGAAAAAAGGCTAAACTATTTTTCTATTCATTTTGAAAGAACCAAGTCTCTCTCAAAAATCATGAAATTACCATCTACAAACTCAGAAACACCGTGGCAGGGGTCAAATTTTCCCAGGAAGGTTTATTGTGTGTGTGTGTGTGTGTGTGTGTGTGTGTGTGTGTGTGTGTGTGTGTGTGTGTGTGGTGAGTCACTACAATCCTATCAGAGGTTTTTCTTTTAAAAAGCCAGACTAACAGACCAGGTGTTGAGCAATCCCACCAAGCCACTGTCAACATCCTAGTCCTGATGAACCCTGCTCTGCAGAAAGTGACAGCTCCAGGTATGTCAACTGCAAACCCCAGCGTGTCCCAGAGTCTGTGCACACAACACCTAGGTGAAGGCTGCGGAATCCCGGTGGGTCTACTCAGCCAGGTGTCGGGAGTCCCTCCCCACCAGTTAATTCCTCATTCGTCAGAAGTCACCTAAAGTTTGCTGCGTGGGAGACGTGTGGGCAGGGAGACCAGCCCTTCCTCACGTCCAGCTTCCTAAGCACCCCCTTTGGCCCAGGATAACCAAGGCTAGAGCGAGTGACAGTCAGGGGACCTGTGAACCGAGACGGCGGAGCCCCCCGGCCCTGTCTCCACCGCGGTCGGGGGGCGGTGGCTCGGGGCCTGCTGCCCGAGGCCCGATACTGACCGGAGGACGCGGTCGCCGAGCTCAGGAGCACCGCGCAGAGCAGCAACGTCAGCCCGACGTGGACCTGCATCCTGTTCTCCGAGGTCGAGAGCCGCCGCGGTTACCGCGACCAGCTCAGCCGCAGCCGCCTCACCTCCGCCTCGCCGCCGCCTCGCAGCCGCTCTTCCTGCTCAGGTTCCTTCTTCGCCCCTTCCCAGGCCGCCCTGGCCCAGCGCGCAGCCAATCGTCAGCCGCCGCTCAGGCCTCCTGGTCCAATGGCCGTGCTCGCCCCGCCCCGCTTATGGGCACGCCCCCTATGTCATCCCTTAGCCAATCACCGTGCACGATTCTCACACCCGCTCTCTCGGTTGGGCCACGGCCTCACCGACATGGCCCCAGCTAATTGGTAGTGCCTGAGTCAGCGGGTTAGGCAAGGGCTCGGATTAAAAAGACCCTCTCTCAGGACTACAAGTCCCACAATGCACTTCATTAGAGTCTCTCTCTGCCGGTGCTCTTGGGAGATGCAGTCCAGAATAACGCAGGCATACAAACAGCAGGTGGTTGAGAAAGTTAAGAATTGTTCTACAAACTCTAGGAGTGGATTCAAGGCACTCTTTTGCGTTTGAACCAGAACAAATATCAAGGAGCAAACATTACATGGTTAAAACTTGTAAAGGTTGCTAAGGATTTCTTTGTAATTTTCTTGAGAATTTGAACTGGACTTGACATGAGCACTGAGAAGTATGCAACAGCTACTTTTTAAATATTTTTCGAATTTACTTTAAAAACACAGGTCTTTAAAAACAAAAGCTTGGGTAAAGCAATACCTGTAGTGTGCAGAGGCTGCAGTACAAGAAAATGCTGCTCATTTTTCCTCTAATGAATTATAAAGGGAAAGAAATTGCCCCTGGTGAAGACTGGTTCAACTCCTGTGTTCATTATTGCTTCCAGATCTACTAGCCATCCGGTCAATGTACCAACAGCTCTCCAAAACCTCTTTACACACTGGTCCTCATTCTTCTCTGTGGAAATACTGCAGCGTTCTCTTCTTCCTTGACCAGGCATGGGATTACATGACTGCGCGGAGAGAGAGGCGAGAGCTTAAGGCGTTTCGGGCATGGAGATAGTTATGTAGTAAGTACGGATGCAGGGCATGATCCGTTGGAGCAGCAGGGCAGCATCTTGGTGCTTTGCGATCTTCTGTTTCGTTCTACTGAGATTTATTCCCCAGCACTGGCACAGAGTTGGTTCTCAGGCCAGGAACTCATCTGGGGTCTGGAGAAAGTCCTCTGTATTAGTGTCTGGTTGCCTTTGAACCGTTCTTTTTCCATCTTCTTGACAGTTTTTATTTTTAGGAAGATGTTTCAAAATTGGGTGCTGTTCATTTGCTTCAGAGGGGATTTGGAAAAGAAATATCACAAACTCTCCTCTATGCGTGTGTGTACATCTTCATTTGGGTAGGTATGTCTCTCTCTCTCTCTCTCTCTCTCTCTCTCTCTCTCTCTCTCTCTGTGTGTGTGTGTGTGTGTGTGTATGTGTGTGTGCGCACAAAGTGTAGAGGACAGAGGTTGATGTCAGGTATCTTCTTGGTTGATCTCCACTTTGGCTTTTGAGATAGGGTCTCTCACTCAATATGGAGCTTGTAGATTCAGCTAGACTGGTTCGAGTAGAAGTCGTAAGAACCCTCCTGTCTCCTCCTCCATAGCAACGAGCTCACAGGTTCATGCTGCTGTCCTATGCCTGCTTTTTAAAATAACATGGGATCTGCAGGATGGAGCTAAGGTCCTTAATATTAGATCTCAGTCGTCCATATGTTCAGCAAGGAGCTCTTCTGGCGGTCAGATAAAAGCCAGGATTCTTCAGGATCTTGTGCAAATGGTTTCCATCTGCCACAAAAAAGGAGGCATTTCCACTTAGTCTGGCAGAAGGGACATGTACCTGTGGCTGCATCTCAAAGCCTATGCCAGCCTCCAGGGCCCCCTCAGTTTCTGCTCACAAGTACTTGTCACTCATTTCAAAGCCCTGGTGCCAGTCTCCTGGCCCTTCCCTCTCTGCATCTACTCACCTTCCTCTACTATTCCGGTAGATACTCTCTCTCACTTCTCTCACTGTTCTCTCACGGTGCTATCTCTTGCTATCTCCACTGTTCTCTCCCCACTCTCACGTCCCTCGTTCTGGCCATGTCATCCAGTTTTCCTTTTTTTCCTGCTCTGGATTCTTCCAGATGTCTCCGGTGGTTTTCCCTCTCATCCATACAGTAAAAACCTTAAGATATCATTGAGAGGTCATGTCAGCAGTTTTTTTTCTTTTATCATTTTTATTTTAATTTTAAATGGCTTGTTTTACATGTCAATCCCAGTTCCCTCTCCCTCCCTTCCTCCCGCACTCCCCTTCCCCCCCATCCTCCCACCCTATTGTCAATTCCTTCCACATAGGGGATATCTAGAGTCTGTCATTTCACTCTGGGTAGGGTCCAGGCACTCCCCTAAGAGTCCAGGCTGAGAGCATCCCTCTTTGTGCTATGGGCACACGATGACTGTTTGTATTCCAGGGATAGACAATGATCCACTGCTCAGGGCCCCATAGGTTGCCCAGGCCTTCTCACTGAGACTCACATTTGGCGGGTCCAGATCAGTCCCATTCTGGCCTCCCCACTGTCGGTCTGGGATCCAAGAGCTCTCCCCTGTTCAGATCAGCCGTCTCTGCTGGTTTTGCCAGCCCATTCTTTGCCAATTTGCTCATCACTCCTCTCTCTCTGTCACTGGGTTCCTTGGGTTCAGTTCAGTGATTAATTGTGTGTTTGCCTCTGCTTCCATCAGTCACAGGATGAAGGCTCCCGGATGGTTATAGACATCAAGTTCATTATCAGGAATGGGCATTCGAGGTGGTCTCTCCACTATTGCTTAGCTTGCCAATTGTTGTTATCCCTTTAGATGACTAGAGGTCACTCTGGTGCCTGATCTGTCTTCTAACCTATGATTCCCTCTTCCCCCTATTCTACCCCCACCCACTCAACTTCCTGTTCCCCTATGACCTACTCTCTCTTCCTCTTCTCTCCCTCTCTTCTTCCCAGATCCCACTCCCCCCCAACCCCTCGCCGTGTTCCCCATCCATTCAGAGGATCTTGTCTCAATCCTCTTCTCTTGGGTACTATGCATATATGCATATCTTTTAGTTTCTTTCCTGTTTCCCAGACTATCAGTGGAAGTGCAGACTGGCACTATCCTGATCCATGTCTAAAATCCATATATTAGTGAGTACATACCATGTTTGTCTTTTTGCGACTGGGTTACCTCACTCAGGATGGTTTCTTCCAGTGCTATCCATTTACCTGCAAATTTCAAGATTCCATTGTTTTTTTCTGCTGAGTAATACTCCATTGTGTAAATGTACCACATTTTCTCTATCCACTCTTCAGTTGAGGGGCATCTAGGTTGCTTCCAGGTTCTGGCTATTACAAATAATGCTGCTATGAACATAGTGGAGCAGATGCCCTTGTTGTATGAATTTGCCTCATTTGGATATATGCCTAAGAGTGGAATTGCTGGGTCTTGTGGTAGATTAATTCCCATTTTCCTGAGGAATCTCCATACTGATTTCCAAAGAGGGTATATGAGTTGGCACTCCCACCCGCAGTGGAGGAGTGTTCCCCTCTCTCCACATCCTCTCCAGCATAAATTGTCTTCGGTGTTTTTGATTTTAGCCATTCTGACAGGAGTAAGATGGTATCTCAGAGTTGTTTTGATTTGCATTTCCCTGATGGCTAAGGATGTTGAACACTTTCTTAAGTGTCTCTTGGCCATTTTAGCCTCCTCTATTGAGAATTTTCTATTTAGTTCTGTACCCCACCTTTTAATTGGATCCTTTGGTGTTTTGGAAACTTGTTTCTTGAGTTCTTTGTAAATTTTGGAGATTAGCCCTCTGTCAGATGTAGGGTTAGTGAATATCTTTTCCCATTTTGTGGACTGCCTTTTTTTCTTGTTGACTGTGTCCTTTGCCTTACAGAAGCTTTTTAGTTTCAGGAGGTCCCATTTGTTAATTGTCGATCTCAGTGTCTGTGCCACTGGTGTTATGTTTAGGAAGTGGTCTCCTGTACCAACTCGTTGAAGAGTATCTCCCACTTTCTCTTCTAAAAGTTTCAGTGTGGCTGGATTTATGTTGAGATCTTTGATCCATTTGGACTTAAGTTTTGTACAAGACGATAAACATGGATCTATCTGCAGTCTTCTGCATACCAGTACCCAGTTATGCCAGCATCATTTGTTGAAGATGCTTTCTTTTTTCCATTGTACAGTTTTAGCTTCTTTGTCAAAAATCAAGTGTTCATAGGTGTGTGAGTTAAAATTAGGGTTTTCAATTCGGTTCCATTGGTCTACCTGCCTATTTTTGTGCTAATACCAAGCTGTTTTCAGGACTATAGCTCTATAATAGAGCTTGAAGTCAGGTATGGTGATGCCTCCTGAAGTTCCTTTATTGTATAGGGTTGTTTTGGCTATCCTAGGCCTTTTGTTTTTCCATAAAAAGTTGATTAATGTTCTTTCCAGGTCCTTGAAGAATTGTGATGGAATTTTGATAGGGATTGCATTAAATCTGTAGACTGCTTTTGGCAAGATTGCCAGTTTTATTATGTTGATCCTACCAATCCAAGAGCATGGGAGATCTTTCCATTTTTCTGGTATCTTCTTTGATTTCTTTCTTTAAAGACACAAAGTTCTTGATATACAGGTCTTTCACTTCCTTGGTTAACATTATCCTTAGATATTTGATGCTGTTTTTGGCTATTGTAAAGGGTGATGTTTCTCTGATTTCTTTCTCAGTCACTTCATCATCTGTATATAATAGGGCCACTGATTTTTTTGAGTTTACCTTGTATCCTGCCACATTGCTGAAGGTGTTTTTCAGCTCTAGGAGTAACCTTGCGGAGTTTTTTGCGTCACTTATGTAAACTATCATATCATCTGCAAATAGTGAAAGTTTGAATTCTTCTTTTCCTATTCATATCCCCTTTATCTCATTTTGTTGTCTTATTGCTGTAGCTAGAACTTCAAGTAAAATATTGAAGAGATATGGAGAGAGTGGACCGCCTTGTCTTGTTCCTGATTTTAGAGGAATTGCTTTGAGTTTCTCTCCATTTAGTTTGATGTTAGCTGTTGGTTTACTATATATTGCTTTTATTATATTCAGGTACGTTCCTGTTAGCCCTGATCTCTCTAGGACCTTTATCATGAAGGGGTGCTGGATTTTGTCAAAGGCTTTTTCAGCATCTAGTGAGATGATCATGTGGTTTTTCTTTCGCAGTTTGTTAATATGGTGGATTACATTGATAGATTTTCTAATGTTGAACCATCCCTGCATTCCTGGGATGAAGCCTACTTGATCATGGTGGATGATTTTTCTGATGTGTTCTTGAATCCGGTTTGCGAGTATTTTATTGAGTATTTTTGCATCGATGTTCATGAGGGAAATTGGTCTATAGTTCTCTTTCTTAGTTGTGTCTTTGTGTGGCTTGGGTATCAAGGTAATTGTAGCCTCGTAAAAAGAGTGTGGCAGTGAGCCTCCTGCCTCTATTGTGTGGAATACTTTGAGGAGTATTGGAATTAGCTCTTCTTTGAATTTCTGGTAGAATTCTGCCCTGAAGCCATCTGGGCCTGGGCTTTTTTTGTTTGGGAGACTTTTGATGACTGCTTCTATTTCATTAGGAGTTATAGGTCTGTTTAGATTGTTTATCTGCTCTTGATTTTGTTTTGGCAAGTGATATCTATCCAGGAAATTGTCCATTTCCTTTAAATTTTCAAATTTTGTGGAGTACAGATTTTGAAAGTATGCCCTGATGATTCTCTGGATTTCCTCAGAGTCCGTTGTTATGTCCCCTTTTTCATTCCTGATTTTGTTAATTAGCATGCTCTCTCTCTGTCTTTTGGTCAGTTTGGACAGAGGTTTGTCTATTTTGTTGATTTTCTCAAAGAACCAACTCTTTGTTTCATTGGTTCTTCTCAGTGTTTTCCTGGTTTCTACTTGATTGATTTCAGCCCTCAATTTGATTATTTCCTGGTGTCTGCTCCTCCTGGGTGAGTTTGCTTCTTTTTGTTCTAGAACATTCAGCTGTGCTATTAATTCTCTAGTATGACTGTTCTCCAGTTTTTTCATGTGGGCACTTGGTGCTATAAACTTTCCTCTCAGCACTGCTTTCAAAGTGTCCCATAAGTTTGTGTATGTTGTGTCTTCATTCTCATTGAAATCGAGGAAGTCTTTAATTTCTTTTTTTATTTGTTCCTTTACCCAGGGGTGGTGCAATTGTGCATTGTTCAATCTCCATGAGTTTGTAGGGTTTCTGCAATTTGTGTTATTGTTGAATTCTAATTTTAATGCATGGTGGTCTGATAAGATACAGGGGGTTATTCCAATTTTTTTGTATCTGTGGAGATTTGCTATGTTTCCTATTACGTGGTCAATTTTAGAGAAGGTTCCATGTGGTGCCGAGAAGAAGGTATATCCCTTTGTATTTGGGTGGAATGTTCTATAGATGTCTGTTAAACCCAGTTGGGTCATAACTTCTATTAATTCTTTTGTTTCTTTGTTAAGTTTCTGTCTGGAGGTCCTGTCTAGCGGTGAGAGCGGAGTGTTGAAGTCTCCTACTATTAGTGTGTGAGATTTTATGTGCATTTTGAGCTTTAGTAATGTTTCTTTCACGAATGTAGGTGCCTTTGTATTTGGGGCGTAGATGTTTAAAATTGAGACTTCGTCTTGATGTATTTTTCCTTTGATGAATATGAAGTGCCCTTCTTCATCTCTTTTGATTGATTTTAATTTGAAGTCTAATTTGTTAGATATTAGGATTGCTACGCCCGCTTGTTTCTTGGGACCGTTTGATTGGAAGACCTTTTCCCAACCCTTTACTCTGAGATAACGTCTGTCTTTGATGTTGAGATGTGTTTCTTGTATGCAGCAGAAGGAAGGGTTCTGTCTTCGTATCCATTCTGCTAGTCTGCGTCTTTTTATAGGCAAGTTGAGGCCGTTGGCATTGAGGGATATTAATGACCATTGATTGGTGATCCTTGTTTGCGCTTGATTTATTGTTAGTGAAGTTATTTTGTGTAGTTTCTCCTCCCTTTTTCTTTTGGTGTTTTGTAAAGTATGATTATATATTGCCTGTGTCTTTGTGAATGTAGTTATCTTCCTTGGCTCTAGGTTTTCCTTCTAGCATTTTCTGTAGAGCTGGATTCATGGATACGTATTGTTTAAATCTGGCTTTGTCATGGAATATTTTGTTTTCTCCATCTATGGTAATTGAGAGCTTTGCTGGATATAGTAGTCTGGGCTGGCATCCTTGTTCCCTTAGGGTTTGTAGGACATCTGACCAGGATCTTCTCGCTTTCATCGTTTCCATTGAGAAGTCAGGTGTAATTCGGATAGGTCTGCCATTGTATGTTACTTGGCCTTTTTCTTTAGCTCTTAATATTTTCTCTTTACTCTGTAGGTTTGATGTTTTGATTATTATATGGCGAGGTGCCTTCTTTTTCTGGTCAAGCCTATTTGGTGTTCTGTAAGATTCTTGTACTTTCATAGGCATATCTTTCTTTAGGTTAGGGAAGTTTTCTTCTATGATTTTGTTGAATATGTTTTCTGTACCTTTAAGTTGAATTTCTTTACCTTCTTCTATACTATTATTCTCAGGTTTGGCTTCTTCACGGTGTGCCATATTTCCTGGATATTTTGTGTTAAGGATTTGTTGGTTTTGAGATTTTCTTTGGTTGACGACTCTATATCCTCTAATGAGTCTTCAACACCTGAGATTCTCTCTTCTATCTCTTGTATTCTATTGGTGATACTTGCATCTGTAGTTCCTGATCTTTTACCCAGCTTTTCTATTTCCAGCATCCCTTCATTCTGTATTTTCTTTATCGTTTCTATTTCAGCCTTCAATCCTTCAACTTTTTGAGTTGTTTCCTTCATTTTTTTTTTGGTTGTTTTTTCTTGGTGCTCTTTAGATTCTTTGAGAGATTTGTTTATTTCTTGAATTTTCCCCCCCCCATTTCATGGATTTTTTTGTTTGTTTTTTCTTCTATTTCTTTAAGGGATTTCCTCGTTTCTTCTTTGAGCGTCTCCATCATCTTCATGAAATAATTTTTAAGGTATGTCTCTTCTTCACCTATGTAGTGCTTTTCGGGTCTTGCTGGTGTTGGATCCCTAGATTCTGGTGGGGACATGTTGGTCTTTCTATTGCTGAGTGAACTCTTATTCTGTCTTCTTCCCATCTCTTCTTCCAGTGGGTGCTGGTGGGGTCTTTCCGTTTCCACTGGTCTCCTTCCTTCCTGAAGTTGAAGCTGGGGATGCTGACACAGAGTTTGGGGCCTGGAAGGGCTGATGTCTTTCCTGAAGCTGGGCTCGCTGGAGTTTGGGGCCTGGAAGGGCTGATGTCTTTTCTGAAGCTGGATTCGGTTGGGTTTGGGGCTTGGAGGGACTGATGTCTTTCCTGTGTGGGCAGGTCTTCTGGATGCCAGGAGCGGTCCCGGAAGATCAAGGGGATGGGTGTTGGGCGGGGGGTCCCCGCCAGAGACCCAATCTCACCTGAAGCTCCAGCAGTTTTTACTAGGCTTGTACAGCAAGCACTTTCCCAACTGTCCTGGTTAGATTTTTTTGTTTGTTTGTTTGTCAATGCAACACAGGCAAGGATTATGTGGGAAGTGAGACCATTAGTTGAGATGCCTATTAGATTGAACCAAAGAAGAATCTGCGGGGGCGTTTTCTTGATTAATGTCTGATGTGAGAGGGTCCAGGCTCCTGTGAGCAGTGCTGCCCCTTGGCAGGTTGTTAAGAGAAGCTTTTTCCTTGAGAAGGAGCCGTTCCGCCAGCCTGGTTCCAGAGCTGCTTTCCCGCCAGCCTGGTTCTAGAGCCGTATCAGTCCGAAATAAACACACAGGAGGCTATATTAATTATGAAGCTGTTGGCCTTGCTTGTCTCTTACTGGCTAGCTCTGACTTAAGTAATTACCCCATAATTGTTAATCTAAGTATTTCTCTTACCGGAGAGGTTTCTGGGCTTCCTCCCCAATGGCGTTACATCTCGAACTCTTGTGTTTCTCCTTCCCAGAATCCTCCTGGACTCCTAGTCCCTCCTATCTAGATTCCCTATTGGCCAGACAGTGCTTTATTACAGAGCCTCTCAATATAGTCACGGATTCTCAGTATGCAGAAAGAGTTGTCTTGCACATTGAGACTGCAGAATTTGTTCCTGATAATACAGAATTAACCTCATTGTTTTTACAATTGCAGGAAATCATCAGAAACAGGACTCATCCTATATATATAACACACATCAGATCCCATACAGGTCTACCAGGTCCTCTGGCACAAGGCAATGATGAAATTGATCATTTATTAGTAGGTAATGTGTTGGAAGCTTCAGAATTTCATAAGAAACACCATGTTAACAGCAAAGGTTTAAAGAAGGATTTTTCTATCACCTGGCAACAAGCCAAAGAAATAGTAAGAAATTGTCCCAGTTGCTCATTGTACAATCAAACTCTATTACCAGCAGGTTGTAATCCTAAAGGTGTTCACAGAAATGAACTATTGCAAATGGATGTATTTCACTCCCCAGAATTTGGCAGTTTGAAATATATACACCATACTATAGACACGTTCTCAGGCTTCCAATGGGCTACTGCCCTCAGCTCTGAAAAAGCTGACTCTGTTATTACACACCTCTTAGAGGTGATGGCTGTTATGGGTATACCTAAAACAATAAAAACTGACAATGGTCCAGCATATGTCTCCAGTAAATTGGAACAATTCTTCAAAGATTATAATATAAAACATGTAACTGGTATACCTTACAATCCCACAGGACAAGCAATAATTGAAAGATCTAACCGAACCTTAAAAGAGATGCTTCATAAACAGCCAGGGAAAACAAAGACACCTAAACACAGGTTACACAATGCTTTACTAACGTTGAATTTTCTTAATGCTGATGAAAAAGGACAAACTGCAGCAGAAAGACACTGAACTACAGAGAAGACTTCTGAACTGAACCAACCGGTGTATTTTAAGGATGTTATGACCTCAGTCTGGAAACCAGGATATGTGTTACATTGGGGAAGGGGTTATGCTTTTGTTTCCACAGGAGAAGAAAAGGTTTGGGTTCCATCAAAATTAATTAAAATTTGATCAGAACAGAAAACATCTCAGGAGGAGGAAGATAACAGCCCATCTACAAATTCATAGTCCAACATGGGTAAAGTGACCTCCTAAAAGGAAAGAGAAGTGTTTTGTTTTTTGTCTTCACAGGTAAACTCAGCAAAGAATACTGGACATATGGGTTCCTGAAGAAGAATGAATAGCTACCCTGAGGACCATCAAACAAACAGTAACTCACTGTGGTATCAAAGTCTAAATCTCTCTATATTGTGTTTTCATAGTACCCTTTTATCTTTATTTCTTCACATACCTCAGTTCCCATTCATTTAACTGAAGCTGGCTTTGGAGTTGGATTGGCTCTCCTACTCTAAACTCAAGCATATTATTTAAATACGATTCAGAATTTCTGTATTATATCAAAAGAGCCATTGATATAAGACAGAAGAAATAAAATGAGGGACTGTTATCTGTGGATTTCTTTTTCTGTAAAGTCTAATTTCCTTCTGGTTTACCATCTTCCCTATTGTCACCTCTTCTGTATGCATACATATGAAAGTTAAAATATTTCTTTGTTAACATTAATGTTTGAGTTTTTCCAGAGAACAAGGGATTGCCTGACAGCAATCTTCAACTGCTTCCGAAAGAGAATGAGGATCCACTTCCTTGACTTCACCTGATTCGACTGGAGGCATCTGAACTGCCCCACATCATTGACTCCACCTGACAAGCACTATCCTGAAACTGGCTTGAAACTACATCACTCTACACAACTCCGGATCAAGAAACTGAAACAGCACAGATTCTACAATCTGGCCAGAGCTTCAGATGAGAGCTTCAATCAACACTAGAAAACCAGTCAGGAACTTCAATCAAGCATCTCCTGCCATACAGAGACTGTCTGATCTACTGAGATTTTGTTATACTAACATTTTCTTTTCACAGGTCCCCATGAGATTATCATCGTCCCATCTCAGCAGGAAGTAGTTTTGAGAATTCCACGCCCCCTCTCCCTACTATTGATATTATAAGATAGTTTACACCTGTTAGTGTTAGTTTTCAATTATTTTAGAGTTGGGATTGGAAGGAGGTGTTCATATTTGGGTGTTTCTTTCAGATAAGTTTAGGTAGATAGAATAGATGTTTGATACATTTTGTTCATGGACACAAGTTAGTTGTCCTTTTTAGACTAAAAGGGGAATTGTAGGAGGAAGTCTGATGCTGCCATTAAACATGTGACTTATTAGAGGCGCATACAGATGAGGTAATAAAAGGGCGGTTTACCACAACGCTAACCACACCCACTTTAGGCAGGACTAAAGACGTATATGGCTGGACGTAAAGACGTATACATACGTAGGTGGAACTACGTCACTAGCCATGCCCACTTTGGGCATGGCTAGGGGGCGTTACGGGGGGAAGGCATAAAAGACAGCACACAGGAAGTCTCGCTCTCTTTTCCTGGAGTTCGGCTTCCGATTTGGCAGCTGAAGACTACTTGGCTCCTCTGGGTTTGGTATCTTGTGAGTAATTTCTACATTAAATACTTAGCTTTACTTTCCGTAATTGTGTGTTGTGTATCGTTACAGCGTCCATTGAAGCGTACAGCAGGTGGTCCTGGTTTGTATAAAAAAGCAAAGCAAGCTGTGGAGAGCAAGCCAGTAAGCAGCATCCTCCATGGTCTCGGCTTCAGTTCCTGCCTCCGGGTTCCTGCCTTGACCTCCTTCTTGTAGACTGACCAGTAAGCCAAACAGACATTCCAATGTTGCTGGAGTTCCTTCCATCTTGGTCCCACCTCTTCTGTCCCAAATGAACACACAGATGCTATATTAATTATAAAATTCTTGGCTGGTGTTTAGGGCTTCTTATTGGCTAGCTCTGTCTTAATTATTAGCCCATAACTACTAATCCATGTATTTCTACATGACCTTTTCTTATCAGAGAATGCCTGGTGTGTCCTATCCTCCCAGTCTCTACATAGCATCTCTTCAAAGTCTCTCTCTGTCTACCTTTCCCAGAATTCTCCTCATCTCCTAGTCCTGCCTATCTTCCTGCCTTTATTGGCCAAATAGTGTTTTATTCATCAACCAATAAGAGAAACATATATACAGAAGGACATCCCTCATAATTCCCACATTACTTTTGGTTACAGATTTTTAATACAGTAATAGAAAGCAAACTAAGACACGGCCTGAGTCATCTCTCCAATTTATGCTTCCTCCTCTAGCCTAGGCTAGCCTGGAATTCACTATGTAGCCTAGGCTGGCCTTGAACTTATGTCAGTCCTCTTGCCATGCTGGGATTATAGGTATTGGCTGCCATGTTTGGTTCCAAGTTCTTATTTTTATTGCCTCCTAGGCTCTTATCTTCATTTCTGTCATTAAGAATATTTCCTCAGACTTCCACTGTGAGGGATAACTTTATGTCAACCTGACACAAACTAAAGTCATTTAAGAGAAGGGAACTTCAAGAAAGTGCCTCCATAAGACCGGGCAGTAGGCAAACCTGTAAGTCATTTTCCTAATTAGTGAATGGTGGGGGATGACCCCACCCATTGTGGGTGGTGCCATCCCTGGACTGGTGGTCCTGGTTTTATGAGAAAGCAGGCTGAGCAAGCCAGTAAGCTATACCTTTCCATGCCCTCTATAAGAGCTCCTGCTTCCAGGTTCCAGACCTGTTTCAGTTCCTATCTTGACCTCCTTCATTGGTAAATGTCAACATGGAATGATAAGCCAGATAAATCCTTTCCTCTGCAACTTTCTTTTTGGCCACAGTGTTCCATTTCAGCAATATAATCCCTAACTAAGACATCCACTATTTTGAAACCAGAGAGTAGAATATGGTTTATTTTTCTACCTTTTATCTTACCTATTATCAAGTCTTACCCTTTTGAACTATGTAATTATGTTTTTAAATTTTACTTTTATTTTTAATTAACTTGTCAAGCAGCAGGTCCCCTCATGGCATTTAATTGTTTTTGTATTGCATTATGTTAATACTCGACATCACTTTATGTTACTGTGCTACAGTATGGCATTCAGAAGCTCCCTTATTGGCTCTCATGCTCTCTTCCCTGGAGATGAGCCCGAATCCTAGCACCTCTGCTTACTAGTACCAGCTTCCCTTCCCTCTAACCTACGACACATACAGTGATGGCTCGAAATCAGCCTCTATTTTAATAGAATCAAAAATACTTAGGATTTTCTTATAAAACAGGAATCCATGTTCAAAGTTCTCCTTTGGGGGAGAAACTTCTGCCTTGCCCACAGGAAACAGTGGTTATCTGATGACTAAGACTGGGGAGGGCTCGTTGTTTAGTGAAGGTCCAACCTTTTCTTTTCTCACTTACTGCTTTTACCAAGTGTCCTCACACAATGAGAGCCCTGCTTAGCTGCTGCGTAGGTGATGGTTCGTTGGGGAGAAAGGTCCGTGAATTCTCAGGGGCCGTATCCAGTCTGAGCACATGCTCCTTCGGGTTTTCTGCCACTATTCCCGGTTATTTACTCTGCTTGCACACGGTATTAACGCTATTATTTGTGAGTCCTACTTCTTTTTATCTGCCTGGCAGGTTTCTACATTAACACAATATTCTGTTTTTCTGGGTCCCTTTATCTTCTTCCCAGTGACCTTTTCTTGTCCTTTGTCTCAAACTTGGCATTCTTCTCGATTTGACTTGCGTTTCTTTTTGGCTGAGACTTTTACGACTAGCCCTGTCCTCATTACCCTTTATTTCTCGAAATATCTCTCACATGTTTTCAGTCTGGCTGTTTACATGAATTTAAACTTGCTGTGCTCAGACATCATTTGTATGATTCCTTGTATGGGTATCGGCATTAACTAATGCTAGCTAGGTAAGTATTGCTGATCGATAGATGTACTTTTCTTGTCTGGCGTACAGTTCCCAAATTCAAGGAGAAAGCACTTTCTATATTGTGTCATGTTTAACAAATGTTACTTTTTCTTATAAATTGTTTGCAGGGGGTGGGAAACTGTATTAGTCCCTTGATTTGGAAAGGTCTAGTTGGTAGAGCTTTTACCACTATCCAGCAATCAGTAACTGACCTGTTTTGAAAATACTAACAGGACCTTGGCTTTCTGGGGAAACTTGACATTTTCAAAGTAGGGTCAGGACTGTGGGAAAATCAGATTTATTTGGTCAGCTTGCTGCCTTGAATGATGTTTAGTTGGGGAGAAAGGTCCGTGAATTCTCAGGGGCCCTATCCAGTCTGAGCACATGCTCCTTCAGGTCTCCTGCCAGCATCCCCGGTTACTTACTCTGCTTGCACACGGTATTGACGCTATTATTTGTGAGTCCACTGTATTTACTCAGCTGCCTCTATTCTGTCTGTCTCCTGTTATCTTTCTAAGTCTCTGTCGTAGATTGCCAAGTTGCAGGAAACCTGTTTGCTCTTTTTTGCGATACAGCATGGGGCCTGAAAGAGGTGCTTAAATGTGGATATCCCCCCAAGGACTTCAGTATATCAACCCAGCTTCCTTTTCACCTAAGTATGGTGGGGGACTCCTAGATTTATCCTGAGAGTGGGGTGACTGTCATAAACTCTTAGAGGGTTATAGCCTCTCCTATGCTAAGGGATTGGTTTGAGCTGGTAATATGCACAGGTTGGTAGCATTTGCATTGCGTTGTCTGCCAAGGAAGGATTAGGGAGAGAGAAACAGGATCTTTTCTCAGAGCTTAGAAAACAATGTGCTTTCTTTGATGTAGTTGAGGCAAATTAAAGTCATTTCTCTTGTGTTTGCTTTTCATGCATAAATAAAATATAAGTCCTTTAACTAGTAGCCAGATACAAGGACATACCCTGGTTTTGCATTTACATTCTGAGCTCATAATGAAAACGCATAATGGCTTTTCACCTCATTGTATCCCTCATAACTTTGGGACAGCATCTGGAAGGTTCGTCATAAATAATCCAGATAAATAAACTTCAGATGTTCATGTCACATTCTGTGATTACAATTCAAGGACATCAAGTTCTAAGAGGAGATCATAGATTGTGGAGGTGTAGTTTTACAAGTTCCAAACTTTGAAGCTGACAGAAGGTGAGAGGGTGGTGGGCCCTCAGGCTGTGTACCAAGCTCCATCCCAAAGTAATGTTTACTTTGTGGGGTGTTTTCTGACTGGGCATTATTAGTCTTATCAGATAAAGGAAAAAGCCAGGATGCTTTTATATCCAGAATAACTGGATAGGCATCTTTGGGTTTAATCTTTGTGGAGATTTGTTAACTCCTAGACTTCTAGTTCTAAGAGAGAGAGAGAGACAGAGACAGAGACAGAGACAGAGAGACAGAGACAGGGAGACAGAGAGAGACAGAGAGACAAAGAAACAGAGACAGGGAGACAGAGAGACAGAGAGACAGAGAGAGGCAGAGACAGAGACAGAGACAAAGACTTGGTCAAAACTAGCTTGAAGTAAGAATGGATTTGGTGAAATTATGAGGAGACAGAAAACCTGGAATCCCCATTAAATTCAGAAACGTATTAACCAGAGAATAAATGATAATACATTTAGTGAATTTTGCATTTAGAACATTATATTCATATGAAAATTCCTTCTTTCCTTCCTCCCTCCTTCCCTCCCTTCTTCCCTTCCTTTCTCCTGTCCGTCCTGCTTTCATCCCTGTCATAAACATCATCCATTTTTGCAGGTTCTTGGGCTTGTAGAGGCAATGACCTGTAAATGCATATGGGGATGCAAGGGTGATTTATTGGAGTTAGGGAGAGAAAACAACAGGGTAGCCAAGCTAGGAATGTTGGGTCAAGGGAATGGAAAGAAGAGTGAGAAGGAAAGGGATGTGTTTTGAGTTGGAAGTCAACGAGTAGACAGTCTTAGCAGTAGAGGTGTGTGCACAGCTGTCCTCTGTGTGTGTGTGTGTGTGTGTGTGTGTGTGTGTGTGTGTGTGTGTGTGTCTGTGTGTAGGTTGGGGTGCTTTGGAAAGAGTGAGTGAGAGTACTTTGGACTCACGGGCCAGCAGACTTAGGATTTTAGTAGGGGCCAGGAGAAGGGAGATGGGAAGAGGAGGAAGAAGCTTTCTGAGCTGGAACTCAGAGTTGGCCGGCTCTGCACACAACTGCAGAGTGGGTTCTTCCATATTATATGAGCACATATGTATCTCATTGAGGGGACAATTATTTCTCCTGTTTTTTCCATGTTGTCTTCATGTATATTATATTTCACCTTCCAGCTTTCAACTGGTTTCCTTTAGGCTGCAAAATAGGATTTTTCTCCTTGATATAGGAGGTCCCCATCTTGTCTGAATTACATAAAAAGCTTATTATTGACCATATGATATATAAAGGGGGCTACTCACTATCAACCATGCTACTTGTATCAGAGAATACAGACACTTTAGTAGTTACATGTCCTAAATGGTGCAGAGGAGACAGGTGCCCTATCTTCCTGTCTAAGCTCGCCTCTTACTTCCACAATACTCACCGTCAATGCCCTTTCACCAAAGACCACCAAGACCATATCTGCAATTGAGCAAATCGTCTTTATTATTTATTGTAATGTGAGAGGACATATAGCATAGGGTGCCAGTAACTTTTCTATTGCTGTGAAGAGACATCATGATCAAGGAAACTTATAAAAAACAAAGCATTGAATGGGAGACTTTCTTATGGCTTCAGAGGGCGAGTCCCTGACTGTCGTGGTGGGGAGAATGGCAGCAGGAAAGGTGCTGGAGAAGTAGCAGAGAGATCACATCTGATCTGCAGCTGTTAGGAAGAGAGAAAAGACAGAGGAGAGAGAGGGGAGAGAGGAGGGAGGAGAGAGGAGAGAGAGGGAGAGAGAAGGAGAGGGAGAGAGGAGAGAGGGAGAGCAGGAGGGGGCAGACGGTGGATGGGGAGAGAGTGAGAGGGAAGAGTGGGAGGCGGGAGAGGGAATAGAGAGGGGAGAACTACTTGGGAATGACATGCTTCCCAATCCTTTCCAAAAAGTGCCACCAACTGAAGACCAGTCATTTAAATATGTGAGCCAATGGAGCCCATTCTCATTCAAACCAGCAAACACGAAGGACCTGGCAGGATCCTATCACAGAGTCTGGCTCTGTTTATGTTTCCAGCATATTTCATTTTTCTCAACAGCTGAATGATATCCTGGTAAATGTCTATATTTTTATTATCCATTTATCAGCTGGTAGATATCTGGCCTGTTTCCATTTCCTGCCTGCTGTGAATAGAGCAGCAATGAACATAGATGAGCAGTGTCTCCACAGTAGGATATAGAGTCTTTTAGTAATAGCCCCAAGGGTGATATAGCTGGATCATGATGTAGATCTATTTCTAGCTTTTTGAGGAATCTTTACAGTATTTCTATAGTGGTTGTACCAATTTGCACTCCTTCCCACAACAAAGTGTTTCCTTTTTCCCTGCATCCTCACCAGCATCTGTTGTCATCCATTTTTTTTAATCTTGGCCATTTTGATTGGGGTAAGTGGTTTTTTTTTGTATTTTTAAATTTAAATTAGAAACAATCTTACTTTATATATCAATCCCAGTTTCCTCTCCCTCCCATCCTTTCATGCCCTCCATTGATCCCCCATCCCATCCCCCCATCCACTCCCCAGGGAGAATGAGGCCTTCCATGTGGGATCATCAAAATCTGTCTCATCATTTGGGGCAGGGCCTAGACATTCCCCCATGTATCTAGGCTTAGAGTGTATCCCTCCATGGGGGAATGGGCTCCCAAAGTTCACTTGTGCACTAGGGATAAATTCTGGCTCCACCACCAGAGGCCGCATAGACTGCCTAGGCCTTTTAACTGTCACCACATCCAGGGGGCCTAGTTTGGCCCTATGCTGGTTTCCCAGCTGTCTGACTGGGGTCCATGAGCTCCCACTTGCTCAGGTCAGCTGTTTCTGTAGGTTTACCCAGCATGGTCTTGACCCCTTTGTTCATCACTCCTCCCTCTCTACAACTGGATTCCTGGAGTTTGGCTCAGTACTTAGCTGTGGATCACTGCTTCTGCTTCCATCAGTTACTGAATGAAGGTTCTAGGATGGCATATAAGGTAGTCATCAATCTCATAGGGGAAGGACATTTAAGGTAGCCTCTCCACTATTGCTTAGATTATTAGATGGGGGCCAGCCTTGTGAATCTCTGGACATTTCCCTAGTACCAGATTTCTCTTTAAACCTATAATGGCTCTCTCTATTATGGTGTCTCTTTTCTTGCTCTTGCTCTCCTTTATTCTTCCCCCAACTCAATCTTCCTGATCCCTCATGTTTTCCTCCCCCCTCCTCTTTCTCCTCCATCCCTACCCTCCCCCTTCCCCCTCTCCTGTGCTCCCAATTTGTTCAGGATATCTTGTGATTGGGAGTAAGATTTGATTTGCATTTTCCTGATTGCTAAAGATGTTGAACATTTAAAAAAGTGTTTTTCAGTCATTCATATTTGTCTTTGAGAACTTTGTTTAGTTCCAAGTCCCATTTTTAAATTGAGTTGTTTATTTTCTTGATGTTGAGATATTTGAGTTCTTTGTATATTTTAGATGCTAACTCTCTGTCAGATATATATCTGGTAAATATTTTCCCATTATTTAGGCTGCTTTTTCACTTGAAAGATGATTTCCTTTGTTGTACGAAAGCTTTATAGCCTCATGTAGTCCTATTTTTCAGCTGTTGGTATTAATGCCCATGCTATCAGGGTCTTGTTTAGAAAATCTTTAACTATGCCAATGAGTTCATGTATATTTCTACTGTATGACATTGATGTTAACAGGTCTTATGTCAAGGTCTTTGATCTATTTGGAGTTGAGTTTTGTGAGGATGAGAGATAATGACTTATTTTCATTTGGCTATCCATTTTGATCAGCACCAATTGTTGAAGATGCTGTCCTTTTCCCAGGTATATTGTTGGCCTCTTGGAATCAAATGAGATGATTGTAGGAACATGGGTCCCTAGCACCAATAATATAAACCCAGAGACAGATATTGGGGTTCAAGATGAAGATCTGAGAAGCAAAGCAGCCAAGTCACCAGAGAAGTCTTACCTCTACTAAGGCTGGGGAGATCCTGTTCTCAACGTGGCTGGAGACTGATTGCCTAAGACTGAATACCATCTCTGAGACCCTACTCCTGTCTTATATACCTCTCTAGTGCTGGATTAAAGGCATGAGCTCTGTTTCTCTTTTAGATTGATTCACTCTCATGTAGCTCTGGGTAGCCTTGAACTCACAGAGATCCATCTGCCTCTGTATCCTGAGTCCTGGGACTAAAGGTGTATGCCACCACTGCCTGGTCTCTATGGTTGTAGATAGCTTTGCATTTTGATCTCTATGCAAGCTTTATTAGATCATAAACAATATATCACCACATGGGTCCTCAGTTCTATTTCATTTATCAAAGTGTCTGTTTTTATGCCAGTGCCATATAGTTTTTATTACTGTAGCTGCCTGGTGTAACTTTAAACCAGAGCAATGCTATCTTCAGCCATTGCTTTATCATCCAGAATTGTTTTTGTTCTCTGTGTGTGTGTGTGTGTGTGTGTGTGTGTGTTTCAAATAACATTTAAGATTAGTTTTTGTCAACTTTGGTGGTGATTACATTGAGTATGTAAATTTGCTTCTAGTAGAATGGTCATTTTCACAATATTAGTCCTATCAATCCATAAGCATAGAAGGTCTATCCATATTTTGTTATCTTCTTTTTTTTTTTTTTTGGTTTATCAAAGCTTCAGATATCTTATAAAGTTATAAGGTACTCTAGGGATTTAGAGAACAAAAGAGGCTGAGGCAGGGGAATCACAAGTTCAAGGTCAGCCAGAGCTTCATATTTCACTCCGACCTTATAAACAACTAACACCGAGGCATTATCAATGGAGTTCTTCCATAGGCCACGTCTTTAAGGAACGTGTCCGGCAGGACCACAGGCTGCGTCCCAGGCAGAGTGCTCTTAGGTCGGCCTTAGAGGTGCAGGGATATTGGCAGATGCCTGCTCCAGATAGGCCAAGGAGCCCTGAGGGATTTCAGCTGTGCTTCTGGACCAGCGCGTCTTTCCGCTGCAGTTCGCTCCTTAGCTCTGAGACGTCCTCTTTGATAACTTGATCTGGTTTCTGGACAGACAACTGCAACCTTTTTTGTAAGAAAAAACATTCTGTCTGTCTTGCAATGTCCAAAAACTTCTGGATACACTGATCAACACCAGTTCGAATTTCCTCCTGATCAGTTCCATTGACATAATCCTGACTCACAAGGGAGGCAAAGCAAGCCTCGAAAGACGACTCCAGCTCGTCCACCAAAGTGCTGTTAGACGGCCTCGGAGCCCCCGGCGCTGCTTGCAGAAGCGAGGCCTGGCCCGGGAGCCCGGGCGGCGGAGGCGGGGGACCAGGGGGCTGCCCGGAGAACATACCGCCGAGAGACCCCGCCATGTCTGCAATGGCGCGGGGAAACGCCACAGGGCCCCCATATTTTGTTATCTTCTTTGATGTCTTAATACTTTATTGTAAGTTTTATTTATATTTCTTCACTTCTTTAGTGATATTTGTTGTAAAATTTTTTGAAGCTATTTTGACTGGGATTGTGCCTCTGATTTCTTTCTTGCTTTGTTTGTCATTTGTATGTAGAAAGGCTATTGATTTTGTAACCTGGTACTTCTGCTGAATACAATTATACCCTGTGGGAGTTTGTCATGGAATCATTAGAGTTTTTATGTATAGAATTTTGTTATCTGCAAATAAGGATACTTTTATTCTTCTTTTTCTATGTGTATTCCCCTTTCTCATTCACTGTCATATTACACAAGCAAAAACTTCAGGCACTGTATTGGACTGGAATGATGAGAGTGGACATCCTTGTCTTGCTAGTTTATTGAAAATACTTTGAATTTTTCCTCTGTTCAACATGATGTTGGCTGTGTGTTGTGTATTGCCTCTATTATGTTGATATACATTCCCTGGCACCCCTAGATTCTTGGACTTTTATCATGAAGAGATGTAGGGTTTTTGTCAAAGGCCCTTTCTGCATCTACTGAGATGATCACATGGTTTCTGTCCTTGAGTCTGTTTATGTGATGGCTTATGTTTATTGATTTACTATCTTGAGCCATTACAGTATTTCTGTGATGAAGTTCATTTGATCTTGTTGAATAATTTTTGATGTGGTTTTTACTTTGGCTGGGAATTGGAAACATTTAATATTTTTAAAAAATTAGGTGAGTCACACTCAGTATAATTGTAAAGATAATTTTCAATTTAAACATTATCCTTATAGCTGTTGATGTAGTTAAACTTAAGCTTAATACTTGCTCTTTTGAGACTGATTTCTAAAATTTAAGAGCAATATATGTTCCGTGGTATATATCTATGGTCAACTCATTCACAAGGTGTTGGCTCATCCCCAGCATCCTCATCTCCCCCTCCAAAGTAATGTGAGTTGCTTAATGTTGCAAAACATCCCTTTGACATTCAGCAACTACTGTGAATGTAATGAAAGTTGAAAAACTCTTCAGAGTTGGTCAGGGTTTCAAGTGACTCAAAAAACTTGTCACTACTGAGAAATACGTTTATTTTGAGAGAATCTATGACATTTTGGTTCTCTGATAAAGTCAAATCAATTAATGCTGTGTCATAGAATCTGTGTCTATTAATATTGAAGTCAGGGAAGCCCAAAGCCTGTCAGAACCTCAGAGCATGGATGATTTCTGTTTGTAGGCCTTTGGGAAGAAATGGGCAGACTCATTTTCAAACTCAGGTGGTGTTAGCTGTGGAGAGCATTCAGGTTGAAAGTCACACAGGGCCACATCCCACTTGTAACATTTGCAGGGTCCTGTATACCCTCTAGGGTCTAGGATTAGTCCTCTTTTGTTTGAATCAGGACAGCACTTCACTTAGAATCAGAGTTACATGGGTCAAAGGATAGACTCAGAATTGAGTGTTTATTCATCTTTGTCCATCCATTCGAAGAATTATTAGTTAAATAAACCACAGGTTTAGATTCATAGGACAGTAGCCAAAATGCATAGGTAGAAACACCACCACTGGTAAAAATACAAAATCTGCATCAAGGCCCCGACTTCTAAAATAATATGTGAATTTTGGCCAAGTGAAGAATGGTCATATTCTTCTGCAGAGAACCCACTTTCTTTTTAGCTCAAAGTCTGGATGTAGCTAAGAGCTATCCACCCTCAGATGAACAATCAATTTCCTGTTACATTCCCTGATATAATGCCAATTTCTAGTTAATTTGAATAATGTATTATATTATTCATTTAATATATTTTTTCTTTCTTGAGGCTTGGACAGGATAGTCAATTCCATTTTTCCCATGGGTACAGAATCTCCTAAGACGTGAGGTAGGAATCAGATAAAAATATCAGCTGCACTTCTGCTGTCTGACAGCTCTGCTGTCAAAAGAGGATGCCAGATCCCCTAGACCTGGAGTTACAGGTGTTTGTGAGTCTCCTGGTGTAGGTGCTGGGAACCACACCCAGGTCCTCTGGAGAGCATCATGTTCTCTTAACCACTGAGCCTCTCTCCGGCCCCAATTCCAGCAGTCTTTACCTTGCAGGAACCTTGCAATCTCCAATATCAAAAGGAAGTTTCACTCCTTTTGAATGAATGGCTTGATAGGGTTTGATGAGGCTGTGGGAGAATCCTGGAGATGCTGCCTGGGAGGGAATTAAAAGAAGGAAACAGAGCCTGATATCCCTCATTGGAAGTAAGAGAAAGCTGGATTAATTCTTTGTTTTTTCTTCCTACAACCTAAAAGGCAGGATATGAAACTCATTTTCTTATATACATTACGTATTTTTCTGGGCACCAGCTCCCTCCTTATTGCAGTAATAGCACATCTGTAACATGAAACTACAAGACAAGTTCTAACAATAGGAACAACAGGAGAGAGGGATGAGGAAAAACTGGAACCTGTTCAGGAGGTCAAGGGTTGTGGCGAAAGAAGTTCTTCTGATGACTGGCTTTCTCCCAGGAAGGTGGACACATGAAGCCCGTGTCTGGATTCTGAGAGCAATGAAGAGTTGAAGGATTGAGAAGCTCAACACAACAGTACATCTCAGCATTATTAATTTCAGAGGCAAGTCGGGAGCTCACCTTTGACCCATTCATGACAAGGCCTAGCTGATGCTTTGGGCAACAATGGGTGGTAGTCATTATCTGATTTAGAATTCGCGGCTATTAATAACAGCCCATCATATCCTGCCATAGTGAGGTAGCTGGTCCTGGAACCTGTGTATTCTAGTTAGAGGTGCCAGTTAAGATGCGGAGGGGCCTCTGGAAATCACTCAACCTAATGGACCTGGGGCTTCAATTTGTTTCTTAGTTCAGATGGCTCTGTTTTCACACAAATTAGCGAAGTTCTAGGTGTCATCTTTCAACCATTGATCAGAGCTATGATACTGAATGAGTAGGCAGGAAGAAGCTGCGGTGACTGTCTCATGATCCATTCCTCTTTGCAGGTAACAGATGGGCCGAACAGGGAGTGGGGCTAGAGAGAGCTATGTCTCTGTAGAAAGACAAATTGTTCACGTGCTTCCCAGTACATTTTTTGACATATGAAAAGGGGGTTGGGGGAGGGAGCAATTTGGTATTAAGCATGAACCGTATGGCATTTTTTTATGAGGGTGGCCACTATGGCCTTACTATTGAGACTGTGTAGATTTACAGTGCCCACGAACGACAGGTTTGCCTGTGATGTAGGTCATAGCAAAAGAGGCTTTCAACTTAATCACCAATTATGTCAAATTTGTTAAGGACAGTGCCAATGTTTGAGTCAAAGAATGGTCAACCAAGACCGTGTTAAACTTGGACTATAGCCCTTGGCTTCACTGCCCACTAAAGCCATCTCCATAAACAGTACCACCGAAGGTGTATCAGCAGTAATGAATTTGTCCAGGGAAGTCATTAAGTGCCATTACCTTGTATGTAGCTAGTCTTGTTCCTTAGTGTTATATAAAAGAGCCTGAGTTACATGCAAGGGTAATGGCTTCCTTGCCACGGCCCTTTTCAAATAACTGCACTGATGAGGTCACCATGGTTTTGGAAGGCAGTGTAGGGAAGTCACACACTAGGCATGTGTGCATAGAGCTGCTCCATGACCCTGGCATGAAGTGAATCACAGGAGCAATGAGAGTGATACAACTCCAAGGCCAGCAGGAAATCTTGTCAGGATTGGCAGACCTCTTTACTCTCTCAACCCCGCCATAGAAGGTGACAACACAAGGATGCTGGCAATGCTGTGTAGCCTTGCTATTGCAGAGCATGCCTATGTGATGTTTGCCTGATTGTGGAAGTCAAGGCGCTGAATGTCCCCATCACTTTCCCTTCCAACTTGCTGACAACACATTCACAGAGCTGGACTGCAGCATCTGCATCCACATTCCTAGTGGAGAGATGATCTCACATCTAAAGAGAGAACCTATGTTGTCTGGATTTAAGCTCTTGGACCCCACAAGGTCCTTGGGTATCCTAAACCTGCCACGCAGAGTTCTCTTGGTAGTACCACGTTTGGTAGTTTTGGGTGGCCCCTTCCTCGTCTGAGTTGTTGCTATCTGGGGTTTGAAGCTGCTGATCAGGCCCAGTTCCTGGAATCAAGTCAATATCTTCAGATAGGGCAGCCTCTGGGGTCCCACTGGTGGTGGGAATGCTACAACCCAGGACTTCTGTCTACACACCCATCTACTTCCATATCCAAGAGCATTTGCCTTCTCTTTTGGAACATCTGACTCCATGACAGATGGATTTGTCCACATCTATCCCACGATTCCAGTTGAACTTCTCCTCTCTGGGAAGTTCTCCTAAGTTCTTAGACCTGCAGGGACTGCTTGGTTGGTAACCAAAGGATCATCACAACCTTTATTCATGCCTTCCCTGGTGCTTTTTTTTCCTATTCTTTGATGTTTCCTTGGGTTTCCATCCCCTCTTGTTTCAGTCATGGACCTCACAGGCTTCATGGCCTTTTGGGAATCTTTAAATTTTTCATGGTAATATAACCAGAGATTTGATTGTTCAGTTCTGCTTGGTGAAGGAGCTGTGAAAGTCATTTTTTGAACCCATTTTGCAAACCCAAAGTGTCATGCAATGGCCTTAAGCTCTTTGTTGTTGGAACTGTGTGGTAGTTGTCAAAGAAGCTAGGACATACTATTTGTCTCTCTATGTTAGCATTAGGATCTTATGAAAACCAATTTCACACTAGCTCAAACTGGTTATCCAGTTTATAGTTTAGTGTCAGAGCCTCCTAGGTAAAGGAATTGTTACCTTCCTGTTCCTACAATAGTTAGGAATCAATGCACTAATAAGTGGCACAGGTCACTCATGGGAGCACTAGAGCATTCTTGGAGATAATGGTGGAGAAGTTGAGCATGGAAGCAGAGAGAGGGAGAGAGACAAAGAGAAAGATGCAAAGTAAGAAAGACACAGAGAAAAAGACACACAATAAGACACACAGATCACAGACCCTGACCGTGATAGGACCGTGGATGGAGACATGGTCCCTGGCAGCAGCCCAGATTCAGAGGTCACTGTGGCCCCAGGCAGCAGTACAGGCCACTCTGATTGGTAAAACTCCAGTGGTAGTGTGGCATTCAGATACCAACAGGGCCCAGGTGGTGGCCCAGAATCCTGGCATTGGCATAGCCTTCGATGGTATCATGAGCCACAGGCGTCAACAGACTCTGGCTGCAGAAAGGCTATGCACGGAGACATGGCCCAGGCATCTCCATGGCACCTTGTGGCAGTGCAGTCTATATGGCTCTGACTGCAGCAAGACCCTCAGATACCCTGACCTCAGGTGGTAGCCCAGACCCTGGGTATTTGCATGGCCTTCGGTGGTATCAAGCATCATGGATATCAACCCAGACCCTGGCTAAGTAGGAGCACAGACCCAAACATGGCCCCTTGCCATAAGCCTGGTCTCAGATGTCACCTTGGCCCCAGGTGGCAGCACAGGGCATCCGAATTAGCATGGCCCTGGTGGAAGCATGGGTCTCAGAGACCAATGTGGACTCAGGTGTTTGACCAGACCCAGATCTTCTGCATGAGCTTCAGTAACCATGGACATCAGCACAGATCCTGGCTGCTGCAGGGCCATGGACCCAGACCTCGTGCCCCGTGGCAAGCAGGCTACCAACACCAGCCCATTCCTCACTGCCCTGTTTCTTCAGAACTGCCTCATACCACCACATTCAAATCCATCCTGCCTCTCTTTCCCATTTCTCCATCGTATACTTGCTCATCATATTGGCACACCCCCAAAAGCACCAGGCAGGCCTTTGGATCCTTCACGGAGCTCAGACAGTGATGACCCAGGCTGCTCCATGGGTGTCTTTCTCCTGCCCAAGCCACATGGCATCAGGGAGCCTCCCAGATTAATTCTTAAAGTGAGATCATGGGTGGGAAAGAATGGGTGCTAGCTAAGCCCCGGGGGCAAGGAGTTCGAGGTGACCCTCCATGTAGTGTTATGACGGGTTAGTTAATGGAGGTGTAGGAGGATGTGATGGGCTCTGCAGAGTTTGTGATTTGAATGTGTAATGTGTCTCCAACAGACTCAGGTGTTTGAACTTGGCTCTTACACGGTGGTATTGTTTGGGAGGCCATGGAACCTTTAGGAGGCGGAGCCTCACTGGAGGAAGGGAGTCATGGAAACATGGCGTATGGCTTAGTTCCTCTTCCTGTTCCCATTGGACTTCCTGACTATGGATGAATGTCAAGATGAATGCTGACCTCCTGCTCCTCTGCTTTCTCTGCCATGATGGAGTGGACCTCCTTGAACTGTAAACCCTTTGTTCCTTAAGTTGATTCTTGCCGGTATTCTTATCACGACATTGAGAAATGTAACTAACCAATACACTTGGTTTACAGAAAAAGAGGGAAAAAATGCCATTGTCTTAACTAAACTGACTTGGGAAACTCAGGATCCTATAGCTCATCTTGGGACCGCTGCTGGTTTGTTGCAGCTGTTTACTTCACTCCATCAGGAGCTAAGTCAAGATCCACAGCTAGGAGAAATGTGAGCCCAAACTTCCCTGGTCTGTGGGTGAGGTTGCTGTTCGGAAGAGCATTTCATGGGTTTGAACCCTAAGAAACACTGGCTCCAATCAACGGTATGTGTGGCTTGTAGGATTCGCTTTAAAGAGCGTATTTCAACACACACACTGAAACGAAGCTCCCCGAGAACCAGGCAGCGCTAAGTAAACCACTCTGTCCGCACTGGGACTCCAGTCAGTTCTGCATTTGTTTGTCTAGTTTTACTTTGGTTTCCACTGTGTAAGGATTGTATTAGGAGATCTGACAAGTTGAGCCGTAGGGACAGAGTGACCTTTAGACATGTAGGTCCTAGCCAAGCAAATTTCACACAGTCTGTGCAGTGAGTCAGGTGGACACCAGAAAGGGTTTGCAGACTGGAGGCTTCTGATGTGTTTGGTGTTGAAGACTAAGGGAACATGAGGCTGACAGTTCACTTTTGCTATGGTTTTAAAAAAGGGAAGATTTCAGACTGGATCTGTCTCTGCAGGTCAAATCTCAACCAGATCCTTTTATGCCCCCCCAAGACGACAAGACTCAGGGGCATCAGGATTTGTTAAAGGTTGCTAGCAGCCAGTGGGACTTCCAGTCACCTTAACTCGAAGACTGCTTGGGCTAGCCTGGCGTATGAGGGAATTTCCCAACTTAGGAGCATGCTGGTGGCCAGGCACCCGTAGTGTGCCCTCACATCCTTCTACTGGCTCGTCCTCACATCTAAGTATGATGGGAATCCTCGGCTCTTAGGACACCCACAGGATGGCCCCAGAGAAACCCCAAGAGGACTGACGAGCCTCACAGAAGTGCCCCGTGAGCTGGTAGCTGTTCGGAAACTCCAAAGGCTCGCGTGCTGTTTTCCTGTCCTTAGCGTTCCGGAGAGGAGAGACCTGATGTCACGTGATCAGCTGTGTCTGGTTGGGGGGGGTGGCCCTTCCTGTTAGACTCCTTATCGTGTGCTCTTCAAGGCTAACCCCACCACCCGGGCCACAGCAGTATCCATCCCATCGTCTCTCCTGTTCTGGGTCTTCAGCCTCAGCACACCGGCTTGCCTGCTGTGACCTCCTTTCCTCCTTTCGATTGAAAAGAAACTGTGATGCGGGCTTCCCCTCCTTCAAACGTCCAACCCGAAGCTGTCTTACGGGGCTCCGGCCTTGTTCAGCAGATCTTCACGGAGTGAATAGGAACGCGAGGTCCCCAAAGGAAGACCGAAGCTTTAGAACCAGATGGGGCCTCTTTAAAATTGATTGTCTGACCTCGGAGGGAAAAAGGAGCAGAAAAGCAATTTTCCTATCAGAATATTTTGGAGATGGAAAGGGTCCCAGCGATTGTTTGGCTTCCTTGTTGTTGTACAAATGGGAAGTTAATGACAAGCGTTCCTCGCTGTTTGAACTTTGATTCAATAAACATATGCAAATATTTTCATCTTCAAAATGAGTAGGACATCTCCCGCATGGATACCCCAAATGCCCTTCTCTCAAATTTCCCATTCCACACTCATGTTTCCTGAACATGAGGCTGTGGAATGGCTCATTAAGCCGGGAACCAGACTGTGGCTCTGGGGTCTTTAAGCTTCAATCCTGGGTCTTGCCACGGCCTTTTGAAGCAAGGTCCCTTGAGAGTTTCAAAAACAGCCCGTGATTCTGATTTCCAAGTCATGACAATTCTGTCCTGGCTGCTTCGAGGAACACGGCTAGCAGACGAAACACATGGACTCTTCCCACCCCACTTTGAGAAGCCAATCCATGCTACCAGCTGTTAGACTTAAACAGTCTGGGGCGTTCACGAGTGCAGTCCGTGTTCCAATGGCACGGAACAAGGAGATGAAGAATGGTTGTGCGGTTTCAGCTCTCAGAAGTGATGGGCAGAGTCAGCAGACCCAACTGTGAGCCTTCAGAAGCAAGACTCCAAGTGTTCAAACGCCACTGTAACTTGCATGCTGTTTGGCACATGACAGGTCCTCGAAAATCACTTGCTGAATAGTGCATGCCTCCTTTATTTTCAGATGGAGGGTATGTGAGAAGCCTTTCACCAGTAAGCTGAAGGAGGTATCAGGATTAGCCTTAACCCCTCCCTGGCTGACCGGAATGTGTATGCAAGTTAGCGAGTGCACCATTCAGCTGTCTTTGTGAAAACACCTGAAACAATTAACTCAAAAGGCAGAAAGGTTTATTTTGGCTCGTGGTTTTAGAGGGCACCACTTCATCTCAGGCCAGGCGGGAAGCAAAGAAAGGGGACAGGAAATGGCTGAGGTCTCAGTATGTCCTTTTAGGGCAAATGCCTCCTTTCAAGAACGCGCTCCTGGTGACCCAGCTTCCTTCCCACCACTAAGTCCCTCGTCTCAAAGGGCCACTGTACAAGAGCAGTATCGAAACCTGGCACACAAGCCTTCATTTAACACATAGGTCTTAGGGGGAGCATCTCAGATCCAGAGTGCAGCCGTGAGTGGTTGCTAAGGGTGAGATACCAGAGAAGCATCCCTGAAGAAAGCATCGTGGCTGTAACGGGAGATTTCCACGCTGGGGAATGAGACTGATGCATCTGGCTTCTATACCAGCTGCTGCACTTGCTGGCTGTAGCGCTGAACAGGCTAACGTCCTCCCGGTTTTTCATCTGTGGCTTTGGGTTAACAGTAGTTTGCAAATATTACTTGTAATGAATGATTAAGTGGAATAAGTAACGTTTTTAGATATTACAGACACCCAGAGGGCTTTTCTATTTTATTGCCAATAGTAATTTGGTTCTAATGATTACTGGTAATAACATAGAAAGGTTTACCTTGAGGAAAAAAAAAGCTCAGAGTTCTTGTACTCCAAGGAGCTCACTGGACCAACAGTTAGGGAGCCTGCATGGGCCTACCTAGGCCCTCTGCATGTGTGTGACAGTTGTGTGGCTTGGTGTCTTTGTAAGGCTCCTAGAAGTGAGATCAGGAGCTGTCCCTGGCCCTTAGCTGGCCTTTGGGAACCTGTTCCCCATGCTGGAACACTTCGCCCAGGCTTGACCCAAAGGGAGGAGCTCCGTCCCCCGTTCAAGCCCATGGGAGGAGGCCTGTCCCTTTCTGAATGGAGAAGGAAGCAGGGCGGATGAGGAGAGGGCTACATGGGAGTCGGGGGAAGGAAATGAGAGGAGAGGAAGGAGGGGAAACTGTGGGCATTTTGTAAAATAAATGAAAAAAAAGTTAATTAAAAAAAAGTGCCTTGTGCACCATTGCTAAGCTAAAAAAAAAAAAGCTTCAGAATGTGTTATAGGTTTCATTTCCACTAGAGGGCAGCATGAGCCCACTGTTTGACATCAGCTTCTTTTCACACAGATGTCTCCATAGTGTCAAACACAGTGCTCCTTGGGTAGGAATTTCACACATTCAGAGGCCTAAACAGCTTAGTCTAATATTTTAAAAATGGCAGAGTCTAACCTCCAGGCTTTTCTATTCAGCTGGGTATCGATGGGAACAATCTATTAAACATTCTTCATCCCAGATGTTGAAAATATTATTGAAATGAGAATGCAGCTGGATTTGATTTTTTTTTTGAGTCTTAAACATTAATCCAGGTTATCTAAAAACATGAGGCTGTCTTTGAGCATTGAGAATTTTCTGAAGAGTTGGCTGAGCCATTCAACTTAGGCTTCCCTGAAGCAAGGGTGAGTTCATTCTAAATCCTAAACCCTGCTTAGCTCAGCAGGAAACATTTTGGTAAGTAGAGGATAAAACAAACAAACAAAAACCAGACCCTTATTTATTGAGTGCTTACTATGTGTTTCCTTTTGTATCTTCAGATTCAGTTTAGGAGAAAAGGGAGGGGGCATAGGAGAGGAAGAGAGAGATGGGGACAAGGAGGGAGGGGGAGAGGAAGGACGGGATAGAATTTAAGATATGAGCGTCACCAAAATTTCTAAATGAAAAGTGACAGAGGACAAAGGGACAGTGTTTTGATGTTTCGGAGCAACAGAGTAGGGTCTGCTTATGCTGTAGCAGGCACGACTGACCTGCAACCCCGTCAAGTCCCTTTGGGGGAGAGTCCCAGCTCCAGCCCCACCCACGGCTGCAGGACAGGGCTCTGCTAGCATTGCCTCCCACGGGGGAAGACTTACACCCCTGCTTCTCAGCCTTCCAGCCCGACACAGGTGCCTTACTAAGCCCTCTGTGGAGTCTGTCAGGCAATTTTCTTTTCCCACGAATCTCAGCTAGGAATGAGCAAGGTTGTAGCTTGCGTTATCATCCTGTGAGTCATGCTAACTTAATCTTGTCCCCTGATTCTGCTAGGACGGCAGAGCATGGCCTGGATCAACTTGTGTTTCTTGTTCTAGAGCTGATGGTATGGCAAGGGGCAGAGGGTGACGTAAGGGTGATGGGGTGTGTGCAGGAAGGTCTTTTAATTCTTGACATTATCTGGCCTCACAGGCATCCCTGGAGACGTCTGTTATTCATTTAGTCCCTGGTTACAGTTTATTTAGCTTGCAGAAGGGACAGCTATCATCTTACAGCTTGAAACTCATTAGCTCCTTGCACTACCTTCTGGCCCTGGCTGGGCATGGGTGCGGCGCATGAATCATTCCTTTCCCAGGAGTTCAGCAGGATCTATGAGTAATTTCTGCCTATGAACACCCTATCCCAGAAACACCAGGCAGTCACTGCCTCTTTATGTCTTGCTGCTTCCCAAGAAAAGAATGTCTTTTTTTGCTTTCAAATATCTGCCTGGGGATTTGGGGGCTCATTCAGTGAACCTGGCCCTCAGCATCCTCTCTCCACACTCTCTAAGGCTTTGTGGGACAGACTTGGAAAATCCTCTCAAATCTAGACATTGAAGGAATTCTTGCTCTTTTATTCATGATTTGTGTCTAAGAACCCATTCCTCAAGTTTTCTGTTTCACCTAAACGCCTTATCTTTTGGAAGTAACAAACCCGGGAAGACTTTTCCAGGCTGTTTGACTCTCATGTCTCTGCTTTTTCTCACCCTAACGAACAGTCTGGGTTTCCGGATGCACATGAGAGGAAGGTCAGGGAGGAGACAGCAAATACAGGGGGAAAATTGGTTCATATTTTAAATGTGTTACCTTGCCACACCAATTATAAAGTATCCACATTTGTGAATGATTCATTTTCTTTATAAATTGGAGTGGTTTCAAGGTTATCCTGCAACATTTTCCATCCCATTATTCCATTGTATTTCATCTCCCCCCCAGGGAAGAATCTTCCAAACGACCCCTACTGATGTCTCTTCCTCTGCCTCCTGTAATACTGGATCTCATTTTGTAAAACTGTGGCGGCAGCCTATGAAGAATGGAATTCACCCCTAGCCACGTTGCTTGTGAGACAAGGTCTCATGATGTAGCTTTGACTGGCCAGGACCTTGTTATGTAGACCAGGCTGGCCTCAAGCTCACACAAATCCCTTCCCCAGCCTCTGGAATGCTGGGATTACAGGCAGGCATCCCCACGCTGGGCTGTCTTCATCTCCTTTAACATATAGCCACATCACACACTTTGCTCGAAGCTCTGCTCTGTCACCAACACGCAGCTTTGGAGATTCTTCCTGCTGGGAGGTAAGGTCACTTTTAACGTTGTCATCTGAGTAACCCTGATTCGTGTCTGCCTGTCCCGGGAGGTGCTAAGGTTGCAGCAGGACTGAGATAGCTCCCTCTTCTTCTCATCTCTGCTTTAGTGTCTGGTACAGCGCCTACCACCAAATGCTAGCTCATTACCACCAGGGGGCAGCTCTCCCCTGGACTCCTGTATGCTCATTATGGGATGGCAGGAGAGGGGAAAGAGGCTCACCACCCTGGATACCCATGGGGAAGTTCTGCATATTCTAACTACACACTCTTCTGCATCCCTGTCTCCTAAATATAATGAAATAGTGAAATCTGCCCCAAAGAGAGAGGAAAGCAACAATAACAACAAAGAAAAATTCAAGTAGGAACTTAGCAGAGAGAGAGAGAGAGAGAGAGAGAGAGAGAGAGAGAGAGAGAGAGAGAGAGAGAGAGAGAGAGAGAGAGAGAGAAACACACACAAGGACCGATCTGGATGTGATGGAGAGGCTCGTGAGATACTGGAACAGAGGGGAATCTAGCCTGACCTCTCGAAGCTGAACTAAGGATACAACAAAACAACCTCGAGACTCATCATTAGGAGTTCACATTGGAACGGAAGAAAGTTGAACAACCTGGTGTCATATGTATGCTTCATCTGCCCAAGGAACTGTACATGATAGGTCCTCCATGGCCTGGCCCAGAGTTGGAGCCGTCCACTAGAGCCCAGAGTTTCTGGGCAGTAGGAACAAGACTCAACCATGAGCAAGTATGTAGGGTACAAAGATATGTCACACAGCACAGATGTGTCCATGTAGCTTGCAAGGAAGAGCGAAGACAGTTTTCTTTCTTTTTAATTTTTTTCATTTATTATACACGCTGACTAGAGTTTCCTCTCCTTCCATTCCCTTTCCACACCTCCCTTCTATCCCCTCCCCATCCACTCCTCCATCTCCATTCAGAAAGGGACAGGCCTCCCATGGGATTCAACAAAACAGGGCGCATCTAGCTGAGGCCGGACAAAGCTCCTCCTCCTGCACCAAGGTTGGTCAAAGGCAACACAGAATGGAGAATGGGTTCCCAAAAGTCAGTTCAAGTGCCAGGGATGGGTTCTGATCCCACTGCGAGGAGCCTAACAAAAGGCCAAGCTACACAACTGTCATGCACATGGAGAGGGCCTAGGGTTGTCCCCTGGTAACCTCCCTGGCTGTCAGTCCCAGGGCTGCAAGCACAAGGAAACACATCCCGACATAACCCAAGGAAACAGCTCCCCGACCCAGTCCTGGGCGTTCGGGAGAGAAGCATTCAAGGAAGCAACAGAAACACTTTGCTGCATGAGAGGCTAGTCTGCAGAGTCAGTCCTCAGGCCTTCCTTCCAGTGGGAGTGCCAATCGATGGGAACACTAGAGAAAATATGTAAGTTACTCGAAGTGACATCTTAGAAGGACCATATGATCACACGAGTTCCCTCGAGATGCCTATCCAAAAGGACTGACACCAGTGTCCTGAGGAAATGACATTGCAGGGTTAAGCTGTTTCCACAGCAGCTAAGTCGTGGAAGCAACTCCAGCGTCCATCACAGGCCAACAGTAAGTGTTGTTGAGTGTTGCACATTAGCATAATTGGCCCGGAGGAAATAAACCATCTTCTGGAGGACGTATGCGCTGATGTCAAGAATATGAGGCATGGAAGACAGTCGGCTCTGTGGATGTGGCCAGCACAGTGGTGACCATGGTGGCAGGAAGGAAAAGGAAAGAGGGAGGGGCTATCAGTAAGGTTCCAGTTATGGGAGGTGATTAATCTTGAGATCAGGTGTACACCACATTACCCAGAGATAGTGGGGCATTACATGCCATTTAAAAGGACAGACCACATGTTAAATGTTTTTAGCCTAATAAGAAAAGAACAAAAGCTCCAAGGAATGCAGCAGTTATAAGATCTTGGAGGGAACTACAAGCAAATAAAACCTCTTAAGGTATGAACTGAAATGGGAACACAGTCTTGGTAAACACAGCTGGTGGGCACTGACTCCATAAAAATGGGCAGAGAATTCTAAGCAACTATGGGGATTATGTCTGATGAACAAAATGAGACCGTTACAAAACCGACAATGTAAACACGTAACATAATTATAAATAGAAGGGGGAAGAAAGGGCCACAAATGTTATTTATTACTTCTTTTTTTTGTGTGTGTGTGGTGTGTGTTTATGTGTGTGCTTGTACACGTCTGCACATGTATGTGGAGGCTAGAAGCTGACATTAGTCATTCTCCACCTTCTGTTTTGAGACATGGTCTCAAGCTCCAGCAATTGGCCTGTCTTGAGCCCCCTTCTCCCCAGTATGGTGGTGATAGATATGGACTACCACACTGGGCTTGTACACAAGTGCTGGGCATCCAAACCTGTCCCCATGTTTATGGAGCAAGCTCTTTACCCAGGGAACACAGAGCCTGTAGTAGTCTTGCTTGAACTCATCGGGTAGCTAGGGATGACCTCGAACTCCAAATCTTTCTGATGAACCTGCCAAGTACTGAGTTTTGTAGGCCACACATAGGTTTATAGCATTCTGGGGCTGAGCCCAGGACTTTGTACATACTAGGTAAGAACTCTCCAAAGTGAGCTGTATCTTCAGGAAATGTGAGACTAGCTCTTCAGCCTTCTTAGCAAGCAGCAGGGAGTAATAAGAAATGTCCATATTGAGATGACTGGCTTTCACAAAATACCAGTCCTTAGTGTTTTAAAAACTCACTCCTGAACCCCAGAGGTATCCTTTAAATATTAAAAAGTGGGGAAGCATGTATTTGAAGTTCAACAGTTTCTTTAGCATTACTATAATTTTCTTTTACTTCTTTTAAAGCCAAAGTAAATTTAAAATGAGTATTTTTAATGAAAACTGCGTATGTAAGTATAAGCCCCTTTTTATAAGTGAAATTTCCTTTCCCCCTCTGTTTTGCACTTATCTTTTTTCATTGCTGCACTTAGGCATGAAAAGCTATGTGGGATCACTTAAACCTAATATGAAGCGGAATTATTCTTGGTTCAGATTCTTGTTTATTACATTTGACTTTGTAATTTTCTGCATTCGAATGTTTATAATAGACGCGTATTTCCGTGTGCACGTTCATGCATGTGTTTGTGGAAACTCCAGGCTGATGTTAGGAGTCTTTCTCAATTGCTTTTCCACCTGAATTTTCCTGAGACAGGGTCTCTTATTGAACCTGGAGCTCATCAGTCAGCTAGACTATCCAGTCACTAAGGCCGAGGCATCTTCCTGCCTTCATCTCTGCAGGTCTAGGTGCTGGGGATCTAAACTCGGGTCCGTAGGCTTTGGTGGTAAGTGCTTCAACTATTTCAGTTTCGCCGTTCCCTGGGCATGAATTGTTTTACACAAACAGGGGATTAAAAGCATAAATACCCTCCCTCCATAAAAACTAAATGCAACTGGGCATCGTGGGGCACACCTGTAACACTAGTGCTTGAGAGGTTGAGGTAGGAGGACCAGAAACTTAAAGTCATCTTTGGCTATATAGTAAGTTTTAGGCCAGCATTGGCTATAGGAGACTCTGTCTCAGACAAAACAAAACAAATTTATAAAACAAGAAAACAAAACAAGACAACTCCCTTTCACATGATAAATAAATAAGCCAATGTATAAATATTAGAAATTAAGTAATAAGTAGTGGTCAATTCTGGACAAGGCACAATTGGATAATTATTAGTTTTTTCCTTCTTACTTTGTACTTTTAGCTTACAAGAAGTATTTGTAGAGTGTTTTGGGAAGACAGTTCTCTAGGTGCGGGCACTTCTTATCTAGCCTGATGATCTGAGTTCAATCTCCAGGAACCACATTGTGGAAAGAAAGAACTGACTCTGCAGGTGTCCTCTGATCACTACTCATGTGTTATGACGTATCTGCACTCACACACACACACACACACACTTAAAATTGTATAGGGAAAGATAAGGAAGATGTTTAGATTATCTGCTTTATACCAATTGGATTGCACTCATGCTTCCAGGCTGCCTAAGACACCAAAGGACAGGTTAGGAGAGTAAGTGGCTGGCCAGAGTGGTTCTCTTGGATCTGTATAATTAGTTGGCTATATGGCAGGCTGGTGTGGCACATGGCTACTTTCAGGTGGTCACAAGGAAAACTGACAGCATCTGTTGTGTCTGTTAGCAACTCCAGGTTTCTTTCACGGCTCTATGAGAAACAAGAGAACAATGAGACCCATTCATCAGTGAATACACTTAACTGTGGCCCACTCAATTTTTCCCTCAAAGCTAACACCTAGTAAAGTCTGAGAACATTCATAGGTGTTAGTTTTTTTTTCATTCATTTAACCAGGATGAAATTTTATTCTACTCATTAAGCATCTAACCAGGATGGAAGTATGTTCATGAAAACTAATGAGACAATAATTTTATGGCAAAGTTTTGTGAAGATTATGGGATAACATTTATATCAAGAGGGTATGGTGTTCAGACAATAGTGGGGAGAGAAGAGAATCAGCAAGGTTGATAATTTGCTGCAGGATAGTGATATCCTATCCATACCTTCCTCTATTCTTTCCTTGGTACCCAGAGACAGGGAAACATAGTGTGGTGAGTTGAATGAGAATAGTCCCCATAGGCTTAAATGTTTGAATACTTGGTGAAACTGTTTGGGAAGGCCTTGTTGGAGGAGGTGTGTCACGGGGGGGGGGTGGCATTTCTGGTTTCAGAAGAATTGCTCCATCCCTACTCTGTTTCTTTCTGCCTCTTGTTTGTGGACAGGATGTGCGCCCTCAGGATGACAGCTCTTCTTGCTGTCCTGCCTTTGCTCCACCATCATAGACTCTAGCCCACCAAAACTGTAAGTCCCTATGCTTTCTTTTCTAGGTTTCCTTGGTCATGATGTTTTGTCACAGTAATAGAAAAGTAACTAACACACACAGAGTGGCCCAAAGAGCATGGACTTTGAAGTCAAATTTCAGCTCCTAGCTTCTGAAGCTTCGGAAGAAGCTTCCTTCTTCAGAAATTGGAGATCATATGACTATTGGTTACATAATAATGGCGTGGATGTAAAATGCAATGAGTACTTCAGTGGGAAAATCACTCCTCAAATACAAAGTAGGGTTCGGTCTCCACCACTTCTCAAGGCTGATCATGAACCTGACTGTGATTATGACATTGTGCTATTTTGCCTATTTCCAATTTGATCATTTCCCAATTCACACAGGGATCCCTCTGGGACCCTATGAAGTTAAATATGAATTAAAATTTAGGGAGGGGAGAGATTGCTGAAACAATGACTCTAAATCTCTGTGGTAGAATATTATTTTAAGGTTTGTGACTTTTGTTTATGCTGCATTTGTTTAACTTGGTGAAGCTGTGATTCTTTGCTTGTCTAAAACACCTGATGGTCTAATAAAGAGCTGAATGGCCAATAGTGAGGCAGAAGCAAGGATAGGTGGGGTTGGTAGGCAGAGAGTATAAATAGGAGGAGAAACAAGGAGGATCAAGAAGAGAGCAACAAGAGACCAAGGAGAAGAGGACATCAGGAGCCAGGCACCCAGCCACCCATTCATCCATGGAGTAAGAAAGAAAGATATTCAGAAGTAAGAAAGATTAAAACCCAGAGGGGAAAAGTAGATGGGTTAATTTAAAGATAAGAGAAGCTGGAAAAAACAAGCCAAGTTAAGGTTGGGCATTTATAACAAACAATAAGACTCTGTGTGTTTTATTTGGGAGCTGGGTTGTGCCCCTCCCCACAAATGCCAAAAGAGTTAAGCATCATACTACAAAGCTCAAAGAGACTAAGCAACCATCTTGTGTACTGAGATCAGGAGAGATCCAGTGATGATGCAGCATCTTCCCATTGCAGGAAACGATGTTGAGATACAAAGTGGCAAAGACTTGCCTGTCTTACTAGTAAATAGTAATGCTGTGATAAAAGAACTAAGCTTCCTGGTTTAGAATAATCACCCACACTGTGGAATATTAGGTGCCCCTTAACAAGACTGGGTTATATAGAGAGAAGCATAGCATTTCAAAATAGACTGGAGGGCCAAGTGGATGGCTGAGTGGGTTAAATGCTTTCCATGCAGGCAAGAAGGTCTGAGTTTGGATCCTCAGGACCCATTTAAAGTTGGGCATGGTAGTGCAGGTGTTCAATTGCAGCACTTCTATTTTGAGATGAGAAATGGAGACAGGAGAACTGGAAGCTTGTTAGCTAGCTTGAGATATGTTGTGACCAACAAGAAGCCCTATCGTAAACTGTAGATGTCAAGGACTGACACCCAAGGTTGTCTGGTTGCCTTCTGATTTCCACATACGAACTGCGGCATGCATGTGCCCAAACAGACAGACAGACAGATGTACGCATCCATGCATGCGTGTGCACACACACACACACACACACACACACACACACTTATCTAATAACAACAGTAAGCAGTAGAGATAATATATTGGCCATAGAACCCTCTGCCATCAGCTGTGGGTCATCTCTGAAGATGCCATGATTCCCTTAGGGCGTTGCCTTATCCCCATCTCTCCTACCTGTAGTGAAATTCTCACTTCACGTTTCCAGAGTGCTTTGCTATCTTTCCCTCCCCTCCATCCACACAAGGACCAGTATATTGTCTACTTGCGGAAGCATCATTGGTTAATGGCTCTTCTCTAAGATATGTCCTCAGGATAGGCATTGAAAAGACTGAAATGTGATCATCCCTGTCCCCTAGTTGACATCAGGAAGTTAGAGACCAAAGGAAAAGCTCCAGATTGGTGGTAGCACGGTCAAGAACTAAGATTGGTCCCTGTCCACTATTGTTGGAACTGCAGGCCTTTATTTCACAGCCCCTGGAAAAAGTTCAGCCATAAAGCAGTGCAAAAAAAATTACGCATGTCAGTCCACGGAGGCCAAATAGCAGGAGGGAGCCGCGGTTGCTGCTTCTAACTTGTTAGATGTGTCTAGCCTGAAGCCAGTGGATTTGCTGACCATGTTTCCCTTCTGTGGGGACCAACGAATGTGTCTTGGAAGCATATGCTGCTTTCAAGAAAAGCCCCAGGCGGATGCTCTGACAGCACCGGCTGAGATTTGTGCTTTGCCATGTTTTTATCTTAAGCCTTTGCTGGCCTCTTCCTCCTTCACTGTCTTTTCCTTTCTCCGGGGTCTTTCTACTTGTAAAATGGAGAAAGCACACATTTCGAAATTCCTGGAGAATGGAACAAAAAATGTTTTATAGGAAGGAGACATGATCTCATAGAAGGGGGATGCTTATTTACCCTAGGCCTGGGAAGTTCATGCTAACAGCATAGTTTGAGAGCCAACGAGACAAGTACCTGTGGGGGGAGCTAGCTAAACCAAATTGGGAATAAAGTAGTCTTTGCCTCTGGGCCCTACCTTCTAAGGGAATCAGCAGATTGAAAGACCAACTCTCAGAGTTACTTTTTGCTTTTCAACGGATTGCAATTTTTGATTCGGACCATATTTGCTTGGATTCTCCTTACATTTGGAGAGTGTTCTTGGAATTTATTGAGAGAATGGAGCTAGCAGACATTAGTGTCAGCCATGTCTGTTGGAGAGACTCACAGAAGAATGTGGTGTGGACTTGGTTGGGCATCACTGGCCTCAGTGACCTTTTATCGGAATCAGCTTTGCTTTTATCTTGTTCCCCATTTGTCCTCTTTCCACCAAGGCTGTGGTATCTCCCTCAACCTTCCCTGGCTTCTGTATACTGAGCTCTGAAATAATATGAGACTCAGGATATTGGCGTCTAGGGGTAACACGGTAGGGGTTAGATTAACAGTGATGGCAAGGATGTGGGAGATGATGAGAACTGTGTTTCCATGGTCACTAACACTCTAGTGGTTTCTGGGTTAGGAGGCAATTTAATGAACTGATGAGTGGGCTGTTTGTCTACGTGTAGATTAGACCAAGGAAACATTACATGTCCTCAAGATACAATCTATCTTTTCTTTTCTCTTTTCCAATTTCTACTTTCTGTTTTATTTCATGAAATAATAATAACATTTTTTACAACAGCGTTTAAACTAACAAATTACATTGTGTATTAGTGCATGAGAACAAAAATGTACATTATAAATAATAATAGTTTATTTATGATATTGTCTCTAACTCACCCTTTCTACTTTCTTAGTAAGGTATTTGGGGATCTCAAAAAAATCTGCCAAGGATATACACTGAGATATATATACACACACATACAAATATATATTATTTACATATTTATATAAATACATGAATTTTACCCACAAATAAGAAAGTAAGCAAAATGGCAACCTTAAAATAAGAATCCTTAGAAATGGAAAACATTCACTAAATTTAAATACTACTAAAAATTAGTTCAATGAATTTCAAGTCAATTTGGACATTTCTGGAATATCAATAGACAAAATCATAGTTACTAACATTATTCTCAAGTTGAAAAATATATTCAGCTGTCTTTTTTCCCTGGAAAAGCTTTATTTTCTGCAAATTTCAGTGATTTACAGATGTCTGGATTCCTTGGACCAAAACATTGTCTTGAAAAGTCTTTTGGGGATCAATGTAATGTTACAATAATTTATTTTACCAATTAAATATATTAAAATCCCTTCTGTGTTATTATCATGATTCAATAAAAAGAATGAAGATTTAATAATATAAAGGTAGAAGCAACATAATCCCCCAAAGGAATTTAATTTTGTTCAATGAATATAATTTTAACTTTGTGAGAGACTCGTGATAATTTAGTTCATTTTACTAAGAACTGGTGAAATATTTTGTCAGTATGGTTGATATTGCTGTGCATGGACAGAAGTTTAGGGAACACTAAAGTAATGCATTTCTCTGGATGGGATAGTTAGGGAAATTTTTAATTATTTCCACTAGTGAGATAGAAAAATCATACCACAGTGTAATTTGGAGTCACTTGCTCTGGGGCAGCTCTTCCTACATATTGTCATTAGCAGTCCCGGTTGGACATCTTGTAGCAGATCTCTCCCTGCACCCAGATAGTGTCTCTCCCCCTCTGTGTTTGTGTGTGTGTATGTGTAAATTCATGTTTGTAGCAAATGCTCAGGAGCTGCTGCCAATAGTGTGGGCCACCTTTGAGACCCACTGCTGTTTGTAAGCAAAGGGGCAACTGATTGTTTCAAGAGGAGACCATCTTGTGAAGTTGAGTGGCCTAGGTGGGGAAGATCTGTTCTCATTGTGAATGGACAACATCCAGTGAGTCATGGACTGAGGGAGAACACACACAAGCTGGGAATGTATTTTTCTTTATTTGCTGCACCAGACATCAGAACTCCAGGCTCTCTGGCTTTTAGATTCTACAACTTCAACCAGTGGTCCCAAGGGTTTCAGGATTTCAACTTTGCAATGAGATTTACATCATCAGCCTCCCTGGTTCTAAGGCCTTTAGTGTTGGCCTGGGCCACTCTGACAAGCATCTAGTGTTTCTAGTTTATAGATGGGTTATCAAGGGAACTCGTAACTGTCATGATTGCACGAGCCATTCTCCAATCAAAAATTCCTTCTATTCCTTCTCAGAGATCTATATATTAGCCTATTGGTTCTGTCTCTTTGGAGAATTCTCACTAATATACTAAGATTAATCACAAAAACCAGATTAATCATTTACTAGATTTTTCTTTCTATAGATAGTTTGAATTTTTCTCTTCCCCACTTCCTGTGATATATAGCATGGTGTTATTTCCCTTAAATCATGTTAGACTTCTTATTTTACACATTTAAGAAGTCTCTTTTTTCCTTTTTAAATTTAAATTAGAAACAAGCTTATTGTACATGTCAATCCCAGTTCCCTCTCCCTCCCCTCCTCCCCTGTCCCCCACCAACCCTCTATCCCATCCGCTTTCTGCTCCCCAGGGAGGGTGAGGCCTTCCATAGGGGATCTTCAAAGTCTGTCATATTTGGAGCACGGCCTAGGTCCTCCCCTCTGTGTCTAGGCTGAGAGAGTATCCCTCTATGTGGAATGGGCTCCCACAGTCCATTTGTATAGTAGAGATAAATACTGATCCACTGCCATAGGCCCATAGATTGCCCACGCCTCCTCACTGACACCATGATCAATGGGCTTTGGTTAGTCCTATGCTGGTTTCCCAGCTATCAGTCTGGGATCCATGAGCTCCCCCTTGTTCAGGTCAGCTGTTTCTGTGGGTTTTTACAGCCTGGTCTTGACTCCTTTGCTCATCACTCCTCCTTTTCTGCAATTGAGTTCATCTCAGTGTTTAGCTGTGGGTGGCTAATTCTGCTTCCATCAGCCATTGGATGAAGGCTCTAGGATAGCATGTAAGGCAGTCATCATTCTCATTATCCAGGAAGGGCGTTTAAGGTAGCCTCTCCACTATTGCTTAGATTCTTAGTTGGGGTCATCCTTGTAGATCTCTGGACATTTCCCTAGTGCCAGATTTCTCTTTAAACCTATAATGGCTTCTTCTGTTATGGTATCTCTTTTCTTGTTCTCCTCTATTCTTCCCCCGACTCAATCTTCCTGCTCCCTCATGTCCTCCTCTCCCTTCCTCTTCTCCCCTTCTCTTTCTCCTAACTCCCTCTCCCCTCCCTCCATGCTCCCAATTTGCTCAGGAGATCTTGTCCCTTTCCCCTTCTCTGAGGGACAATGTATGTGTCTCTTTTAGGGTCTTCCTTGTCCACCTTGTTTCCTAGCTTCTCTGGTGGTGTGGATTGTAGGCTGGTAATCCTTTGCTTTATATCTAAAATCCATATATGAGTGACTACATACCATGTTAGTCTTTTTGTGACTGAGTTACTTCACTCAGGATGGTTTCTTTTAGTTCCATCCATTTGCCTGCCAATTTCAAGATTCTGGTTTTTTTTTCCACTGAGTAGTACTCCATTGTGTAAATGTACCACATTTCCTTATCCACTCTTCAGGTGAGGAGCATCTAAGCTGTTTCCAGGTTCAGGTTATTACAAATAATGCTGTTATGAATATAGTGGAACAGACATCCTTGCTGTATGAATGTGCATCTTTTGTATATATGCCTAAGAGTGGAATTGCTGCATCATGAGGTAGACTTCCCTTTTCCCGAGGAACTGCCATACTGATTTCCAAAGTGGCTGTATGAGTTTGCATTCCCGCCAGCAATGGAGAAAGGTTCCTCTTTCTCCACATCTCCTCTAGTATAAACTGTCATTGGTGTTTTTGATTTTAGTCATTCTGACAGGAGTCAGATGGTATCTCAGAGTTGTTTTGATTTGCATTTCCCTAATGGCTAAGGATGTTGAACTCTTTCTTAAGTGTCTTTCAGCCATTTTAGATTCCTCTATTGAGAATTCTCTATTTAGTTCTGTACCCCACTTTTTTTATTAGATCATTGGTGTTTTGGTGACTAGCTTCTTGAGTTCTTTATATATTTTGGAAATCAGCCCTCTGTCAGATGTGGGGTTGGTGAATATCTTTTCCCATTCTGTGGGCTGCCATTTTGTCTTGTTGACTGTGTCCTTTGCCTTACAGAAGCTTCTCAGCTTCTATTTATTAATTTTTGATCTCAGTGTCTGTGTTACTGGTGTTATATTCAGGAAGTGGTTTCCTGTACCAATTCATTCAAGGGTACTATCTACTTTATCTTCTAAGAGGTTCAGTGTGGCTGTATTTGGAAGTACACTGTATGTACCAATTGATTAATAGTAGAGTAAACACGAACAAGTCTCATCCCTGTAGTTTATTGACATCCCAGTTTCCCTAGACTATAACTAAATTTAATTATGTAAAAATTTGTATATGATTCCTACATGCTTTGGGGTATGATGACCTAGATAAATAAATTTCAGAATTCTTGGAAAATTTTGGATAGCAACATATATAGAGAATGATAAAACATTTGCTTTGATATTTCCCCCCAAGCATCATGGGTAATGTTGTGGTTTGACTATGTAATGCTTCCTGGAGGTTCATGGAATTTGCTCTCCAGATGGCTGTGTTGGTAAGGAGGGGTAGGGAGCCTTTAGGAGGTGGGAACTTGCTGGTGTGAGCACATTACTGGGGATGGGCTTTGGGGTTTTTTAGTCTGCCTCCACTTCCTGTCCTCTGTCTGTGTGGGGATGAGATGTGACTCTGTGCTTCTTGACTGCTGTGCCTTTCTTACCATGATGGGTTGTCTCTGGATCTTTAGGCCAAAATCAACCCTTTTTGTCAAGATATGCTATTCCAGCAACAGAAAAGTAACTAACACAGGTAAGATGTGGAAGCTGGAGCTGACTAGAGCACCCACGATTTCTAATGCGTCAGCACACTCACCCTTCCTCATGTCTCACTATGCTGCCCTGGCTAGTCAAGAACTTTCTATGGAGACCAGGCTGGCCTTGAACTCACAGAAATCTTCCTGCCCCTGTCTCCTGAATCCTGGAATTAGAGATAGATGCTATCACTCTTGGCCTTGTCTACTTTTATGTGTCATGCTTCTCTTAAAGTTGGAGTATAATGGGATAACCAAATATTAACAGGTCCAAATAGGTCGTAAGTGGCAGAACACTTTCTTTTTTTATCTTTGATTTTGTGGATTTGTTATTTTGTCAAGATTATTGTGATTAAAGATTCTTATTTGTGTGATTTACACAGGAAGGGGGCTGACTGGTCATAGGAAAGAGGGGTTCATGGCTTGCTCTCTGTTTATCATTGCTTTATATTTTTTATAGGTTCATGTAGGCAGAGATGAGGGAGCACATTTTGTTATAGATTTGAGCTAAAAAGCAGTGAAAGAGAGAGAGAGACAGAGAGAGACAGACAGAGAGAGGGGGGACAGGATGAAAGTAGAAATAGGAATAGGTAACAGGATGGTATAGGGCAGGCAACATGGGTTCTAAGTCATTTCTAAAACTGACATAAACAGAACACTTGTCTAAATATTGTATCATTCAAATGAGATCAGTATTTTACCAATTTCAGCCAATGCCTAGCATTTTCTGCCTGACTCAGGGAAGCAGATTTCCTCGTCTCTTCTTAGGCATGCTCACCTTGTTCAAGCTCTCTCATCTTGGAAACACAATATCCTTTCCTTAGACAGAGCTCCACAGTTAATGAACATTCGGTCAGAGTGATTTGCTGCATTCCATTCAAATGTATCTCCAAAATGGCACACGCTATTAGAAGCCACGGCACTTGCTTTGTTTGTAGACAATTCAATTATGGAAAATACCCAGAAAGAAGTTGTGAAAAGCATATTATCAAGCAGCCAAATAGGTCCCCGCTTATATGTATTTTAAAGAGGGATCAGCGTGTGAACTTGCTGGTAATTGACCACACAATTGGGTGGTCTGTTGAGAAAGCAGGTTATTGAAACTGCAATGCATAACAGGCTCCCTTGTAAGAAGCTCTAGAAAGTTCCAGGGCAAAGAAAGGGAGGGGTGAATCTGTGTCTGATCCTATTTGGTGTTGTACTTTTCTGTGTTTAAAGTAAAAACCACTCAAATGGTACCCTGTTAGCAGAGCACAGTCATATCATAATCCCAGCACTCAGGAGGCTGAGGCAGGAGGATTACAAAGTTTCGAAAGTAAATTTTGTTACCTTTAAAAAATGTTTTCCTTCAATGCTATCATCAGTATTTGAGTTTTTAGCATTTTATGCCTGCTATCTCATTAATTTATTAATGGTAGGTTGCTTCAAATAAAGCCAATTTCCTATCCACTTCTTGAGCTATATTTACACATGTTCAGGACACTCGTTTATTCAAGATTAACTCACAGTATGGCCCCTTTCCAGTGTCCTCTGTGACTTAACCAGTATTTGGACAGTCCACTGTTAACCGGCCCAGGTGTCTTTATTCACTCCCTTGCTCCCTTGGGGTTGTCCAGTGTGCATTTCTGCCACCCTGCCATTTACAATGTCAGCTGGTGGCACAATCCTAAGCTTTGTGTTTGGGCTTTAGAGAGAGAGAAAAGATCCAATTGATGTTCAGGTAGATCACAACATGCCCAACCAGGCCAGCCAACATGAAGGGTTTGAGGTATTCTGGGCAATTAAAAAGGAAATAGTTGTTCACTTCTTCTTGACACTGTTCCTGTGTGGGAGAAGTCACAATATGAAAGGGAGTCTGGCTAAGGCAGGACCTGAGAATTTCTTGGTGGCATTAACCACTAAGACTCTTTTTTAAAAAAAGATTTATTTATTATGTATACAGTATTCTGGCATTCATATCTACACACCAGAAGAGGGCACCAGATGGTTGTGAGCCACCATGTGGTTGCTGGGAATTGAATCAGGACCCCTGGAAGAGCAGACAGTGCTCTTAACCTCTGAGTCATCTCCCCAGCCCTACTAAGACTCTTAAACCTTAACGTTTTAGTTTTTTTTTTTGTTGTATCCCATCCATTTCAAGAACATCTCCTGAATGTTCACTGTAGTTTTCTTACTAGTTGTGATACCTTACGTATTTATGGATGGGCAGAAACTGCATCTTAAGCTTCTTCACAACTTTCCTCTTTTCCTCCCTATTTTAGAATGTAGACGAGCACCAGGCATTCTGTAGGTGCGTTACAGTTGTTCCAAATAGAAGACAATGCCGAGCAAAAGTCCCAGCTTTAGTAGATTTTCTGGCAAGAAAACTGAATGTAGGAGAGGTGAAAGCTAGCAACAGCTGAGAGCTATATGCACCATATGATGTAGCTTGTGTTATCTAATGGTTCTGCTGGATGATCCTACGGCTAGAACTGGGGACTTTGAAAAACATGTTCAGTGTCCCCCATAGAGATATGTCATAGGCAAGAGTCTTATGAGGTCACGTTAAGTGTTGGTTTCTAGAACAGCAGTTTATGCAAATACCCAGTGTGAGAATGAGGCATGGGATAACAGATGTGGGGCTGGAAAGTCCAGGTATACAAAGGGCTTGCAATGGGAAGGCCCAATAGAGAGCTGGTCAAGAAGTAATAAAGAAATCATGAAATAGATTTCTAATGTTCTGCTCCAATGAGGAGGTACATAGGACAGGCATTATTGTTCTTAGCAGGGTCTGAGTCAAGAGGGCTGTGTCTTCATTTGAGTTAGTTCATGTGTGATTCATGGTTACTCTAATGGGCCACACAGTTTTGGAACACAAAACAAAGACACTCAGCTGAGCGGTGGTGGCACACACCTTTAATCCCAGTACCTGGGAGGCAGAGACAAGTAGATCTCTGTGAGTTCCAGGTCATCTTGGTCTACAGAGTGAGTTACTGGAGAGGCTCCAAAGATACAAAGAAGCCCTGTCTTCAAAAAAAAAGACTCTATGTCTCAGAGTGCTACTAGATAAAGATTCAAGGCATCAGAAAAGAATGTAAAATACAAGGGCTTTGGTTAAAACCGTGTTTGAATTTTTTTTACACACATGCATACACATGCATTTTGTTTTAAGTCAATGTAAATAATCTATATGTGGGATTGTATTAAATGTAAGGTCCTAGCCAAATGCTCCTATGGTCCCTGGGAGAGCTGAGACTCAAAGAATAAAAGACCTGAAGGAGTTTGTGCTAGTAGATGGTAAAGAAAGGATTTAAACTGGGATCTACTGAAGTTGCTTTTATTTTCTTTTTTAGCCACTCCACATTGTCCAAGTATGCAGAGGATGAGATAGTATAGGCTATGTTTGCAGGGTAAGGTATCCAGAAAGTGATAGTCATTCCTACAACTGTTTAACCTTTATTTGTAGAGTCTAGGGAATGGTGGCTGCTCCCCGCTCCACTTCCCACCAATTCTGCTGTATTTCTGGTTGTGAGTTTTCTCATAGACCTGATAAGAAACACATTGAACAGTCTTTTAGAGTTTGTTCTGTTGAGTCAAAGAACCTGCCACAGCAGAACAAATATTTCAAAAAGCCAAAACAATATCTTTAATGACTTGATAATTAAAACGACATTGCATAAGCACGATTTAAATGTAAGCAAATTACTTAGGGGAAAAAAAGCCTGAGCTCTTTCAAATGATCAGCTATTTGTTTAATTAGAACAGAATCTTGTTTTATATAAAGCCACTGACAATGAAGCCCTAAATGAATTGCTTCTAAAAAAGTAGTAATTAAACACATTTCCTCCAATAATGGCCTGGGGAGGGGGATAAGTATGAGTTGTCAAGGACACTAGGCATGCAGGATGCATGGAGGTTGGCATGCAGGATGCAAGGAGGTTGATGGTGAACATATTTGTGTTAGTCTTAATTTTGGCTCCTTCAAGCATGAGTGAGATAAAAAGTTGGCAGAAGTAGTTTACTTGCAAAGTGGTCCCAGAAAGCACAAGGGGGAAAGGATAGAAGGTAAGAGAATAATAATGTCGTTGTCAACATTCAACGATCTAGCCTGGCAATTGGGACTCCATCCTACTGGGGGGCTTCCGAGAGAATGTGTACAGCAGGCCATAACGTGCTCTTGCCGAGGGGCTGCTGAAGTCTTGTTAAGTATTTCTTGTTGGGTGAAGGTTTCTATGACAGCATTGACTCCCAGGCATGTTTGAGTCAAGTTGTCCTGGCAAGCTCTCAAGGTGCTGGAGAGGGCTTTCATGCAGAGAGGTGGAGAGATGTCCCAGAGAAGGGGATCTGGGAAATCTTGACAAGTTTATAGTTGTCCTTGGAGTGTTGGCGTACTTAGAAATAAGTCTAGAAGACATGATGCAAAGTATAACACTATCTATCATAGGTAACTTTAATAATAACCTTGTACAGGACAATAAGACGTAAACCACAAATATAAGATCCTTGGTTAACTTCCATTTTTTTATTAGACACAATAAAACACTAAAAGAATCAAAATTAACTTAGTGAGCTTCTAAAATATTATTTGTTTCAGCACACACTCAATGGGAAGAAATCATTTACGAATTGTCACACATCACTTTTCTACTCCAAATCTTTGAAACCTAGCCTGCGTTTTTCATTTAGAGCACATCTTCCTCTGGCCTAGTTCCATTTTAGTGCTCAGTATCTGCAAGTGGATCTTGGCTACTGTTTGGGCAATACAGCGAGGGGAAGCACAAGCAAGATCTTCATGGAGAAAGTCATAAAAGCATCTGTGATTGTCTTCAGAATAATATGCAAGCCACAGTCTGTATGGATAGTTCCAGGTCGTCCTTCGTTATTCTGTGAACATCATCGAACAGAGTCCTTTGGAACTCTGTGGATTTTTTTTTTTTTTGAGAATGTTCTCTGTGCTTCTGATTTTACATTTTCTTCTTCTGATTTATGTGAAGTCTGCCACGGTTCATTTTCTTTAGGATACTGGTAAGAGAAGCCTGTAGACTCTCTCACCCTGATTAGTATAGAACGTCCATCACCACGGCTTCTCAGGAAGCTCTGAAGAGCAATGGGAAGGCAGAGGCACCGTTTGACATGGTCTTTCAAAGGTTGGTAATGACAAATCAAGTTCTGCCTTCTAATTCTGCATTAAAAATCTTAATTTTATATATGTGTTGTATATTTGAAGCAGACCACAGTTTTTAATTTTTTAATTCATTTTACATACCAACCACAGTTCCCCCTCCACCCTGCTCTCCTGCCTCCAATTTCCCCCCTCACCCCTCCCATTCACTGTAGGCATCTTGTCAACGAACTTGTAATAGTGGCCACACCTCCTTGGGCATGGCCTCAGGCATGGCTTTCCTTTGCTCACTCTTTGTAAGAAGGTTGTGGTGGTCTACACCAGTAAGATTTGCTGAAAGAGGCAGGAGGATCACAAGTTCAAGGCCAGCTTGGGCTAGTTGTGGGAAACCACCCACACTCACGAGGTGCCAATTGAAGGCAAGGAAGTACTTATATCACTAGGCCCAGGATGAATGATAAATGGGTGTTTATTGGGGGAACAATTACAAAGAAAAATACAAAGAACCGCTGGAGCATTTCCCTGATCTTCCTACTGGATCTGCTGACCCACCCACCAGAAGGAAGGGACCAAGGGAAGCCAAACCTCAAGTTCCTCTCTTTCCACTTCCATCTGCCTGAGGTTCACAGACAAGACACCTACTATCCACTCCTCAGAAAGGTAAGGCCTCCCATGGTGAGTCAACAAAGTCTGGCAGATCAAGATGAAGCAGGACTAAGCCCCTCCTCCCCTGCATCAAGGCTGAGCAAGGTATCCCATTACAGGGAATGGGCTCCAAAAAGCCAGTTCATGCAGCAGGGATAGATATATCCTGGATCCTCTGCCAGGGGCCCCATAAACAGACCAGGCTGCATAACTGTTATTCACAGTTTTGATACCTTTCCCCTCTTTCATAGCTCTTCCTTTACAAATTCTGTAGACACTCTGAACAATGGCTATGCCTTTCTGTGGTTGATAGCAGTGGTGGGTAGCCTTAACTGATCAAGCTCTCGCCCTAAACATGCTAATTTTCTTTCTGTCTCTAGTAGGCTATCTGCTAAAGCACAACAAAACCCATATAATACATTGATTTTCTCAGTTTTCTTGCAGTTTAGCTGTGGCCATGAGAAAGAGCTGGCTAACACAATGAATTGGCTGGCGCCTTTTCTTTCTCTACTTCCTTCCTGGAACTCACTTTCTTTCTGGTGATGTGGCAACCATTCAGTGATTAGGAAGCAACCATCATGAGGATGAAGGTCAGCATGTTAAGCATGTTAGAGACGGCACAAAGAAGGTGGAGGAGATGAGTTATAATGAATGAATCTTGGACTTTGCCAGGCTTGGAAGGTCTTCCAGAATTTTTTGTAAGGCAGATGATGCGTTATGTATGTAAGCCACTATTAATTAATTTCCTTATATGCACAGAAATGAATTTCTGTTTGAGGTGGGGAGGCCTTCCCAGATCTACCACTGGACAAAACTCAGGGCGCAATTGCTTTCTTCATACTCCCTACAAGTAGCTAATTAAGCAGTTATCCAGAAACACAATTAGAGTAAACAAATACACATACATAAAACGCTGCAAATCTGAAGTTGACAGTTCTCAGGAGACCTAATTAGATACTTTACATCTTTGAAAAAGTATAAACTATCAAAGAGTTACCTTCATACTCTTGCCCAGAATTCCCTTATTTAAAATTACTGCAAGTTCTTCTTTGGAACACCTCTCTCTTCATTTAAAGGGGATGGAGATCATTTAAAGTCACTCAGATTTGGGTCTTCAGGTCTTCAGTAAGCCTGGAACACAGAGGGGATCAGTAAATACTTATTATATGGATACTCGGAACACTGTGTAAACAAAATTGGGATTTGTTTATTTCCATCCATGATGGGAAAACCTTCTGACTTTCCACAGGCTGGCCTGGTCAGTGGACAGTATCACACTAGACTGCACACACTTTAATGATGTCCTCTGGAGGTTGGCTGATCTTTCCCTTCCCCAACAGGAATAGAGACGGAAGGGGTGAAACTTTCAAACTAGGGAGTTTGTCTCTGAAGACCTGTCCAGCACCGGACCTCTAATGCCTGTAAATAAGAAATGGTCTTTTTGACAGGGCTGGCATATATATCAACACAAAGAGATTGAGGCAACATGTACAGAGCCTCCAATGGTCTGCAGCATGTACAGGGACTCCAATGGGGTCCTAGAGCTGGCTGAAAGGAGAAGTGGACACATGTCCCATCCTTAATCCAGAAGTTATCTCCAACTGATAGCTATGTGCAAATGAAAAATTAGTTTCCTCCAAGGGAATCTCAAAGCTACTCTTAAAGGTATGCTGAATGCCCAACAGTAGATGGCCAACACAAAATGAAGTCAATGGCATTTGTCTCATGATGTAAAGTTAGGGTTTTTTTGTTAACTTTATATGTCCTTTGCTATGTATTATGGCTTCTAGTTTTGTGTCTTTATGTGATTCTTGTGTGTGTCTCTACATCTGTATGTGGTTTTTCTGCTTCTTTTCTTCGGTTCTTTTTCTGGTTTGGTCTATTCTGATCTGGTCGCTTTATTTTGTTATCATTCCTTAGATGCCCATTGATTTTCTAATGAGAGACAGAAAGGGTGTAGATCTGTATGTGAGGGGAGATGGAAAGGAAGAATTTATTGTAGATTAGGGTAGGTGAAGTTGACTTGTCTTTAGGAGCACATGGTTTGGTCATTAGTTTTCTGTCACTGTGGCAGACACTTGGGATAAATTGATGTATAAAGAGGGAGGGAAGGCTGGGTGATGGTGAGTGCTTACCTTATAAACATAAAGAATTGAGCTTGATCCAGATGACTCACATGAAAACAGCCTATCATGGCGGCACACACTTGTAATGTCAAAACTGGGAAAGTGGATCCAGGAGCATCCCTGGGGGATTGCTGTGTAGCCCACCCTCCTGTGCTAGTTTGAGGCCAATGAGAGACCCCATCTCAAAAGACAAGTGGATGGCTACTGAGGAACAACACCTGTGGTTTATCTCTGGACACACACACACACACTTACTTTATAGAGAGAAAAGGTTAATATTATTCTACCTTATGGTTTGCAAAGCTTTGTTCTGTGGCTGGGCGGCTGGTGTCAAGGCAACACATCCTTGTGGGAATGTGAGGTGAAGGATCCCTACTCACTTTCCAGTACCTGTGCAGCAGAGTCTGGATTCTGGGTGTCTCCTTCAAAGGCATATTCCCAGTAGACTAAGTGCCCAGTAGACTAAGTGCCTATCACTGGAACTTATTTCCTCAAGGTTCGACCATTTCTCTATAGTGATGTGAGTTGGGTACCAAGCTTTCAATACATGGGTCTTGGGGGATATATTAGAGAGTGTATTAGAGATTCTATAACAGTTTCCATATTGTTTTTTTTCAAATCAATCATTATAAAGACATATCCAGAATACCTTTGGTTTTACTGTTTTACCCATTGGGTGGCCTATTTGGAAACCATTACAGAGAGCTATAATATTAGTAGACTGCTGAAGTCAAGAACTTTCTCTCTAACATGTACAAAGTAACAGAAAGTTAATTCAATCCAGTCTTCCTTTCCTTACTTAGCCCATGTACCTGTATAAGAACAGCATGTGACATAAGCATTAAAGCATCTTTCTTTTCAAGTGTTCCCTAACAGTATCCCTATAGCTATGTGACCATAACTGGAGTTCCTTATATCCAAAGACCTCTTGTTTGTATCTAGTTCTGACCCTGCTTGGGCTCAAACAGCAGAAGATGGCTTGGCAATTATGGAAGAATAACGTTTAGCCACATCTTTAGAGTCGAGAGAGCTTAGCCTTTAATTCAATCAGGGATATGGAAGGAGGAGGAGGGGGAGGGGGAGTTCTTTGTTTTGTTCCAACTAGTTTACCTCAAATCTGCAGCTGGTTAGAGTTTCTCTGAGGCTGTTAGTTCCAATTAATTTGGTATACACTCTCATATGTATGCTTGATGAATTTAGACGCAGCAATGAATTTATCTGTGCACCAGCCATAAAATTTCCATTACTTTTCTTAATGAATTTTACATTTGATTTTGAAAGCTTTTAAAGAAGTTGCTCGTTTGTTTCTCTGGGTCTTCCTCCCCCACCCTTTCTACATAATTTGTGTCAAAGTGAGAGATTCATTTGGAAAGAGAATGGACATTTCTGTGAGGCACTCTGCATTCAGGGCCAGGGAGACCTTGCCTTCTCCAGTGTCAGGATGCTGTGAAGACTACACAGGAGTAGGAACTTCTTGTGTTCCAAAGCAGCACAGTAACAGAAGCCCAGGGTTTTCCTGAAAGTCCTGTTCTCTGCAAAGGGAAAAGGCAACTAGTTGTGTAGCAATTCATGGAGAAAGAAGAGAGAACTTCTGATGCAGTAACGACAGATCTGAGGCCCCAATCTTCAGTTTGTCTTCCTTGGCCAGACGAGAAACACTGGATGCTGGGAGCCCGAGTTTTGGCTAAACCTTGGCCCCAAGTTTCTCAAAACATATAAAGAAGTGACAGAAGTAGAAAAATGGGCGTGTCTCTAAACCCTAAGCTATTTTTTTTCATGCATAATATAATGGCTAGAGTAGACATTAGAAGCAGCCTGCTTCTGCTCTCTGGAAATACCAATTGAACATACTTTTATGAGGTAACTTCAGTCACAGTGTAATCAGAGAATGAAATGTGCTGTAGAGGCTGTGGCTCTGAGGAAGCAAACCGTGAATATTTGTGTTGTCAGGTTTTGTATCTGAACACTTGTGGTTTTAGGGAAATGCTATCTTTTTTTCTGTGCTGTGAAGAGGGGGCTATGGTTGAGGGGCATTAATTTGCTAGTGTGGATGTCTGAGTAATGAAAGAGACCAGAAAGAGCTATAGGACTCTAACAATGGAGCAAGGTATATCTGGGGAAGTCAACACTCAGGACTGTAGCCTTCACCAAAATAGAGTAGCTGTTTGGAATAGCTCAGGCTTAACTGTGGCTCAGTTTTCCTGGTGGTGAGTGGATCTGTTCTCATTCTTCCAGGAAGTGATTGGTATCCTTGAGAGGAGTTTGACATTTTTAACATGCTCATTGGACACAGGAATATGATCACTTACAAGGTAGGTCTTAGCTTGGGGCTCTCTGAGCTTTAGCCAATGGTCCTGATTATTACAGAACAAGTTCGTATCTTAAGCATGGCGGGAGGAGGGAGATTTTTCTGCCCAAGGAGAGGGATTTCTTAGGATGCGCCAGGCTTAATTAAAATTTAGAGACATCCAAGTTTAGGAGCTGCATGACTTTTCCTGCATCCAATGTTTTGTGTTATCTTGGGGCCTCCGGGAAACTGTTGATGGTGGTGTGGAAGAATGATGTGGTTGATCAATAACACATTGCATATGCAGCAATGAGAGGAGGTGGTGTTATTTTTGCAAGACTGTGACAAAGCTGAAAAATTGTATTGCTTCAGTGACACAGTAGCCATAGCAATATCATAACACAACACATAAAGTGTTTGTGGAGGTGTAAACAAACCTATGTGTGGCAATATAATTATGTATAATGTATAATACTTGATAACAACGATGAGTAAATGTTACTAGTACATGTGCAGTCTGAAATATCCACCAGAGTTTCATGATTTGAAGGCTGTTCCTCAGCTATTTGTGTGTGTGTGTGTGTGTGTGTGTGTGTGTGTGTGTGTGTGTGTGTGTGTGTGTACTTTAGGAATAGGGCCTTGCTGGCAGGGGCAGGTCACTATGATCAGGCATGTGTTCCTGCCTTGTTTTCTGACTTGCTCCTGACACATGCTCCTGTTGTCCTGAACTGAGTTGTTTCCCCATATCTACTCCATTAAGAATGACAAACTGTGAACCTAATCAAAACTTTCCCTCCTAAAGTTATTTCTGTCAGAAAATTTGTCACTATGCTGTGAAAAGTAACTAATACTAAAAATCTGTACCAGGAGTAGGGTTATTGCTGACTAAATCTGATCATGTGGTTCTTAGACTTACGGATATGACTTGAGGTAAAGATATTGAGAAGTTTGAAGATGTAGGTTAGAAAAGTCCTAAAATACTGTAAGCAGAATTTTTTTTTATTAATTTTTTTTATTTTCCATTTTAAATTTAGATAAGAAACAAGGTTGCTTCACAAGTCAGTACGAGGTCCCTCTCCCTTTCCCTCCCCTCCTCCCGTGCCCTCCCCCCCATCCCCCCCCCGTTATCCCCTCATTCCCCCAGGGAGGGTGAGGCCCTCCATGGGGGTATCCATAGTCTGTCATTTCATATAGGGCAGGGCCTAGACCCTTCCCCAAGAGTTCAGGGTGAGAGTGCACCTCACATTGTTCTATGGGAGTCCAGAGACCGTGTGTATACTTGGGATGGGTACTGATCTGCTGTAAGCAGAATTTAATGGGTGATTCTGTCAGGAGCTTAAAGGACAACAACACTGCTAGAAATATTAATTGCAAAAACAGAACTTAAGTACTATATTGGAAATTGAATTAGAGGCTGTTCATGTTATAGTATGGCAAAGAATTTGTCTACAATTTGCTTATGTCCTGAAAATTTGAGTAAGGCTAGATTAAAAATGGCCAAATCTGCCTTTTTCTGTTTTTGTTTTTTTAAACTGAAAGCAAGATTTATTTATTTATTGTGTATACAGTGTTCTGTTTCCATGCTTGTACACTAGAAGAGGTCATCAAATCTCATTGTAGATGGTTGTGAGCCACCATGTTGTTGCTGGGAATTGAACTCAGACCCTCTGACCCCTTGAATGCAGGTGTCAGGAGGCTTCGGCAATCTATGGGGCCTCTGGCAGTGGATCAGTATTTATCCCTAGTATAGGAATGGACTTTGGGAGCCCATTCCACAAAGAGTGTTACTCTCTCAGCATAGACACACAGAAGAGGGTCTAAACCTTGGTCCAAATGATATGGCAGACTTTGAAGAACCCCCATGAAAGACCTCACCTTCCCTGGGGAGCAGAAAGGGGATGGGATAGGGAGTTGATGGGGAACAGGGGAGGAGGGGAGGGAGAGGGAACTGGGATTGACATGTAAAACAAGCTTGTTTCTAATTTAAATAAAAAGAATTGTGAAATTGGAAAACAAGTATTTCACTTGTTATTGTCTTAACGTCTCTTGAAGTTAACATATGCAAAATTTGCTTACTCATTGCACATTTGCAGGACATACTAGCTGACCCTCCCTACTTCTGGACTATGAATCCCAGAAACAGTAACTCTTTCTAAGAGTGGGGGAGGTTTGCTGAGTTTGAGCAAGACACATACGCCACTCATTTGCAAACTCACTATTGTCTTGAATCACTTCATTTCTAGGTTTGAAGGTGGTAGCATTTTTCTTTAATAAGATGTCTCTGTCCTAGAGAAACTGTGAGAGAATTGTGTGAGATCAGATGGCAGAAATCCATGAGATCAGGTTTCTTCCTCCATCTCTTCAGTCATTGTTGTGACTTGATGGCCTCCAATGGGTGCATGGTTTTGTACACACAGTCCCCAACTGGTAGTGTTGTGTTGGGAGATTGTGGAAGCATTAAATCAGGAAAAGTGGTCTATTGAGGTCGGCCGTTGAGGTTTTAAAGTCCACCCCCTTCCTGGTTACTGTCTGCTTCCTGGTCTGACTAGATATGAGAACTGTGCTTTTCCTACCTCCATGGACTGTGAGTCCCTCAAACCATGATCTAAAATAAACCCTCCCCACTTAAGTTACTTCTTGTAAGGTCACAGTGACTAATACAGTCTTTTACTCAGATCTACTGCTATTGGAAAATAGCAAGGGGCCCCTGCCACCATCTCCTATTGGATTTGTGATCTGCCAGGTATTTCTGAGTGGCTGAATGGCTGTTACTGTGAAGGTGAAGAGCCTGCTTCTTACTCCTCTTAAGCAGAGAGCCCTTCTGGAGGACCCATTGGGACAACTCACAGACAAAAAAAAAAAAAAAAAAAGGAGAACCAGAGCTATTCATTGCAGCTCTGCTAACTCGGGTCTGCTGCTGAGAGAAGCTGACATGCTCCCCTGTTTAACCTTCCAGAATGGTCCTCACCTTTAATTTCTACCTGGGTGTCAAAAAATGTTTGATTTGGGTCTCTCTGCAGGGCTGTCTTCCCAGTGGGATCAGGTCACACCCTCTCGTTAGTCCCCCTTGCTGATCTTCACAGTAGAGGTGTACCTACCAAGGGTCTTTGGGTAAAGACCACTCAGGGCTCAGAGCTCTAAAGGAGCAGGTTTGTCTCTGCATGAAATATCGTTCCTTGACCTCAAATTTTCTCCCTTTATCAGGGGCTTGGGGGGATAATGTCGATTCTGGACTCCCGCTAGCAGGAAGTGTGGAAAGCTGGGAAATTGCTCTACCTCTGAGCTCTCTGTCGAATTATCAAACATGCTCTTTGGCAGCAGCTGGGTGTTCACATTAAAGAAGGGGTTGGAGAAAGGGGCAATGATGCTTGGAGAATAATACTTATTATACAGCCATAGGGGAGATACCTTTGCCTATCATGAAAGTCTCAGGCATTCCTATTCCCTCTTCCTCGTAATTACTCAGTATCTGTGGCTTAATAGACTTGCGGTTCCTGTGGAGCATGGGCTCATGTATGAGACCTGCATCCCATGACCCAGGTTGTTGGAGGAATGCATTCCAAAGGTGAATGTTTCACTGAGTGACTGAGAAAGCCTTTCAAAGTTCCTGGGAGAGGGGAGAAGACCCTACACCCCCAGGGGGTCAGAATTTACTCTGAATCATAAGAAGGGTTGTGGTTTGTGACAGTGAGTTCAGTCTGGGCAGGTTTGGAGTCCTGCTAATGAAAGCATTAGGTATCTTGAAGGATAAGGTCATTCCTAATCTGCTCATCAAGGTGAGCAGTTCCTTTAGTGGGTGTTCAGTTCCTGTTCTCTATCCTAGACATAAAGCAGACAGAAGTGTGGGGCTTGACTTTCAAGTTTGTATCTTCAGAGTCTGGAGATTATAATATGAAGACATTAATTAAAAAAAGATTTAGTTATTATTATGTATAAAGTGTTCTACCTGCATGTATGCCTACATGCCAGAAGAGGGCACAAGACCTCATTATAGATGGTTGTGAAATTGAACTCAGGACCAGAAATTGAACTCAGGACCTCTGAAAGAGCAGCCAGTGCTTTGAACCATCTGTCTAGCCCCATTCATTTTAAAATAACTTTTGATGTGGTTGATTTTAAGTGGCAGATGAGACTTTTGTTTTTAAAAAATAGATTTTCATTGTAAAATAAAAGTAAGGTCATGGTCAAAACTGAGAGCACGGAAGAGTAAAAGTGGAAATGAAGTTTGTAGTTTCCAAGGAAAAAATCACAATGAGAATTCTTGTGTTTCTTTCTAAATCGTCAGAGAGTCTACCTCTCATGCACATTTATGTTTTCACAGGTGGAATATGCTAGATTGATGTATATACAGTAAGTCTGGACGGTTAACTTTCTGTCTTGAGCCTCTTTTTCTGGTTGGGGAGTTTGGCTCAGATTTGTCAGCTGCCTCCTCACAGTGTTTCATTTTAAAACCAAAGGGTTTTGATTCACATTGCTACTGTTTATCCTACCATCATCTGTTTGCCTGAGAGCCAAGGATACGGAGAAGTAACTAAATCAGCTTTCTGTAAGAAACGTAGCACTTGGTTCGGTCCTAGGATTTGAACATGGATGCCAGTTAGGAGGCCTGGATAATCTATGGGACTTCTGGCAGTGGAACCAGTATTTATCCCTAGTGCACAAATGGACTTTGGGAGCCCATTCCCCGTGGAGGGATACTCTTTCATCCTAGATACATAGGGGTAGGGCCTAGGACCTGCCCCAAAAGATGTGACCGACTTTGATGATGCCCCCATGGAAGGCCTCACCCTCCCTGGGGAGTAGATGGAGGGTAGTATGGGGGGGTCAGTGGAGATCATGGTAGGATGGGAGGGAGAGGGAACTGGGGTTGATATGTAAAGCAAGATTGTTTCTAAATTAAATAAAAAAAGAAACATAGGACTCAGTGTCTCAGTTAAGGAAAGGGGACTCCTTATTCAGGAATCATGATGTTTTAAGGGATGTTTCCTCTTACAACTCTGCTTAGATTTAAATCCTCAATTTCCTCTTGGAAATGTTAACAGAACATTGGAGTCTTGGTAGGGTCCCCTTTGCTCTAAGGATCTAGATCCTCATACAATGACTAGACTATTTACATCTCACAGACCCATCAGGGATTACCTTGAACCCCACCTACAGGGGCTTTTAGTGTGACTCTTTCATTTTTACTTAGAAGGATAAAAATTCAGAAGATAATGATAAAAGTCCAAACTGTGTGCCTTAGTGCTCACAGACACATCAGGAAACCCGGAAAGTTTACTTGTAAACCTCAGCTCGACTGTTAAGGCTTTCTAATTTTCTTGTGTCTTTCTACCCAAAATGAAGCCAGCCTCTAGGGATTTCTCTAGCGCTTTTCATCTGATGCTGTCAAAGCACTTTATACTCGCTGTCTAATTAAGACTCCAAACACCTCCGCGTGAGAGGGAAGTATTAACACCATAAACCTGACAAATAGAAGCCCGGTTCCCTCCAAAGCTAACTAAATAAAACAGCTCCGGGTACATAGTAAGGATGCACTGGATTTAAAACATCAAAAAAGTTTGCATTTTGTCTGACTGTTCATTCTTCAATGTCTCCCAGAGCATCCAAATCGTTGCATGATGAATTTGGTGTTACAGGAATACTTGACAAGCTAGAGTTTCAGAGAAATAGCAAGCTTTGGCTACACCAGTAAATCAATTACAGACAACGAAACACAAAGGGTGAACTTAGGGGGGCCTTCTCTGCTTATTTGGTGCATTTCTCAGCAGCTATGTGGGAGCTGGGCCATGGCGAGGATGGTTCCTGTAGACACGCTGAGCCAGGATCTAGAGGGGTGTGAAATGGACATTGAAGAATCTATAATTGTGTGCCAGTCTTCTTAGTTTCAAGTAGCAGAAATCACCTCAGGCTTGTGTAAACAAAAAGGTAGTTTGTTGGGAGGGTGTTAGGAACATCTGGATTCAAGAGCAGAGTCAAAGCCTGGTCTTTGAAGACAAGTAGGAACCAAGTAGACTTGGGGTGGGGGTCGTATGTGCAGCATTGGAGGTAATGGTCCTGAGGACCATTTACTATTATCCCTTAGAAGTCATTTAGTCTGCATCTTGCTATTATATTTCTTAAGAGTGGCTTCCACTGTTGCAGCATCTCTGTGACCCCCACAGCAGTGTATGCTTTGGCAATCATCAACTACTGATCTATCCCAAGTCATTTGACCTCGTTCAAGTCATTTCCTCTCAGCTTATTCAAGGGCAGGAAAGAGGGAGGCTCTGGTTCCTTCAGCTTCTATAGCAGAGAGTATTTTTATGATACAGTGGAGGATTCCTTAAAGTCTATCAGGAAGTGAGGGGTCTGTGCACAGCTGGAAAAATGGAGTTATCCACAAGAATCACCCCACTCCATGGGGTTGTTTTGCTTGGGACCAAGAAGTCCAGAAAATTTAATTTTGCAGTGTGGAAAGGGTATGTATGTATAAACACATCTACACCTTGCACTGGCAGAGGTGTCCCTGGCTGATTTTTGTTCTTGTAATAGTAGGGGAGATGCTTTATAGAAGGTATCTGAATTTGTGCGATGTTCCGTTTCTTCATACCCACTTTTCTTCTTTGGCAATTTGCTGTCAAATTGGGTCAGGTACATAGGCTCACTATCTTCTGTTTTCCTTCGGTTAGTAAGAACAATGGTAACTTTTTTTGTTTTCAGTGAATAGATGGCTCCATTATTTGTACCAGGATAAACTTTCATTAGTCTGATAATTTCTTTCCTGCTTGCAAACATCACACTCCTCTTTCATTGAGCCTGTAATGCATACTTATCCCTGTTTCTCCCCAATCCCTGTGGTCTCTGAATGCCTACTTTCTTCTGCCTCCCCTCAATCCTTGTGGTCTATGAATATCTGTGCTTCCCTTCAACCACTATGGTCTAGGTATTTCCTACAAGACAATTGAGGACATAGCTTGCTTTGTGGAGATTAGCTGTATTTATTTATTCTTTCTAGCATTTGAAGGACTCCTCAAGCACTTTCTCCTTGAGAAAGTGGTTTTCAAAGTGGCATAATTATATAAAATTCAGGCTAGTCAGTGACTATTCAGTCACACAAATGTTTTGACACCACACTTCTGAATATGTGGCAACACCGAATAATCAACAGAGTGTTTTTCAGTGTTTACTCACTCTGTATGCTTGGTGTCTTATCCTGTTACCAGTCTGAAAATAAAATTTTTTACTCTAACTTCATCCTCCATCACTCAATTATTTTGATCACAAGTTTGTATTCCTATAATTTCCTATGCAGGTCTAGGTTTTCATTACAGTTGTATATTTTTCTTCCCCCCTTTTATCAAATATAGATTTTTCTTCTCACATAATATATATCTGGGTTATGGTTCTCCTCCCTCTGGTACTCCCAATGCCTCTCTAACTCCCCTCCCATCTGGATCCACCTCCTTTGTGTCCCCCATTAGAAAACAAACCGACTGCTAAGGGATAATAGTAAAATAAAATAAATAAGATAAAGCATTGGAACAGGACAAAACAAATAAACAGAAAGCATAGAGCCCAAGAAAAGGCATGAAAACAGAGACCTACTTGTTCATACACCAAGAATCCCATAAATACACTGAACTGAAAGCCATAATATATGTGCAAAAGATTTATACAGTAAAAAGAGAAGAAAAATATAAATAAAATAAAATAAAAACAAAAATAATATTATGAAATTAAAAAGGGAAATGCCCTGATATGACATTATGTGATAAGAACCCTCCAAAGATGTCATTGAGTTTATTTTCAGTTGACCATCTAGTGCTGGGCATGCAGCTATCCTTAAGAGTAGTTTGTTTCCCAGTGAGACTCCCTTAAAGGAAACCAAAGTTTCATTTGCAAGTGGTTATCAACTGGAGATAACTTCTGGTTTATTGATCAGGGCATGTGTCCACTTCTTTCAGCTCTAGGACTCCATCTGGTGCAGACCCATGTAGGCCCTGTGTATGTTGCCTTAGTCTCTGTGAGTTCATTATGTGTATTGATCTTGTTGATTTAGAGGGCCTTGTCTTGGTGGCCTCCATTCCTTCTGAGTATAACACTACTTCTACCTCTACTTCCTCAGGATACCCTGAGCCCTGATGAAGACATCCCACTTAGGGCTGAATGCTGAAAGATCTCTTGCTCTCTGTACAATATCTGGTGATGGGTCTCTGTATTTGCTCCCATATGCTCCACGAAGAAGCTTTTATGCTGTTGGCTGAACAAGGCACTCTTCTATTAGTGTCAATGTAGTATAGCTATGATTATAAGACCCTGTAAAATTGAGACACAGACCCATTGTCTGGTCCAACATAGATGTTAATGATGGTGCTGATGTCTTATAGGTAGAAGAGGCCTGCCATTCTAGAGATATAAAAATTAAAGACCCCTTACTGCTTCCAGAGAGTGCAACCAGTTATGCCACCTGTCAAAAACCAGGCTTCTGGTATCTATCAACTCATTCCTGAATACCGTGTTTTTCACCAGTCAAATCTCCAGGTATCGGGAATACAATTTCCCGCTCTGTGCAGGGCTCTGCCTAAAGACTACTATTTGCTACTGTTGACTGAGTTTCAGTAATAGGTTAAAGGATTTCTCTATGTGAGTTCTATTGAGCACTTTGGCAGTGTAGGGAGGACAGGTGCAATTTCTCAGCTATTAACCTAGATGTTTCTTGTGCTCCTGAAATATTATCTTAATGCAGGTGGCGGCTCGGGTTAGCCCTAGCATCAGGATATCCTGAGGCAAGAGGAATGCATGCTACATTAAGTGCACCAGACACTGCATGCCCACTTCCACATTTGTTAACTTACTCATACAGAAGGGCTAGTAAGATAGGGCGTGCAGAGAAAGGACTGAATGTTTAGAGTCTAATCCCTAGTGTTGAGGTAGGCAGGATCTATTAAAGTTGCATCTGCTTCCAGGTATCCTGGAAGGATGCCTGTAGTCCCAGCACTAGAAAGGCTAAGGCAGGATTGGGAGTTTAAGGTCATCCTATTGTACATGGGGAGTTTGAGGCCAGTCTGGGTGATGCAACTGTCTGTTTCATAATAAAATAGCTGCATTTGCTTTTGAATTGGCAAATACTAGCTCCTTCACTTGGATTTACCTAGCACTAATCCTAATGAATGGCAGTGGACAAGTATAGTGTTCCCCAATAAATCCATGCTTCTAGGAGCAGGAGGTCCATGGTTTAGCCTCCAAAGGTCTCATTTTTTTCCTCCTAAGGCATTCAGAACTTGACCATGACTTTGGCAGAGCCCTTCAGACCGTCATAAGCTTCTCTGTTTCCCATTTGGTTGAATGGAGAGAATAATACTGGATACGTCCCTTGCATTTTTGCTGTGAGGATGCATCAGCCATTGCTTACAAAACTCTTTGTTGCTCAGAGCAAAGCCCTAGAGACAGACTCTGCACTTAAGCTCAGATCTGCACTGCACCCCCAAAGAGACCTGTCTCCCTTTCCCCTTCTCCCCTGCTGTTCATTGTTCAGTTTAGGGATGAGAAAAACATTGGCACAGATAGTCAGGGGCCAAGCAAATACAAGCAAAGGATTCATCATTGTTTCCTGGATCTGGAGTCAGAGATAAAGCCTGAGGGCACTATTGCTGTACAGAGACAGGACAAGCTTCTTCATTTTCCACGCTTAGTTGCTTCTGACCTTGCTCCCAATCCTTGTATCTAACACATATTTAATTTTGTTCTTCATCTGTCTTCACAGATATTAGGTAGAAAAAATGTAATAAAGCAAAGACTTTTTGCAAATGCAGTCATGGTTGCAGTTTTCAAAAGAGGACTTTAAGGAAAGGAATTACAATGTATAGAGGGACCTAGAAGTGGGCGGAGACAGATGACCCATCTGAAGTCAGTGGCTCACAAAGGCAGCCAGGAGGCAGTTTCCAGGGAAACTGAGTGAAGATGGGTAATACATGGGAGCTGCTGAGAACAGTGCCTGGCACACAACTGGCTTGCAATAAAGGCATCTGGTTTCGCCTCCTCTGATGTTGTTATTGGTTCCTCCCCCTCCCCCACCGCACTGTGTTTCAGGATACTGTCTCCCTAGAATATTCCTTTTCTGAGTTTGGGGAGTCTCTCTCTTACTTTCTGTCGACACAATGGGATTGCTCTACAGGTAGAAAGAGAGTTCTAAGTGTCTGTCACACAGGTACCTATCTGTGTTAGTCATCACCACAGCCCAAATACCTAACAAAACCACCTAAGGGAAGGCAGCTTTAAATTGGCTTGTGTTGTCAGAGGGTCGAACCCATGGTTGTTTGGCCTCATGCTTTTTGGCCAGAACGTCCTGGTACCTGGAGTATGTAGCAGAGAGTATCCATTTCTTTGGGCATTGGAAGCAGAGGGCAGGGAGAAAGCGAGAGAAGCAGATGGGTGTTCTGTTATACATAACATTCTAAGGATGCCCCTAGTGACCTGCTTCCTCCAGTAAGGCCCCCACCTCCCAGAGCTTCCATAACCTTACAAAATAGTATCGCCAGCTGGAGGCTAAGCACTGGGAGGCAGTCCATATTCAAATCAGGATAGTAGTTGTGCAGTCTACTTAACAACACACGGCCGTTCTTCCCCTTTCATCCTGCCGTTGAGAGAAGTTCACTGCCTTCTTTTTATAAGGAGTTTCCTTAGCATATTCTAAGTCGAATACTAACCTTAAGCCTTGAAGGTATATATGTGTATATCAAAATGAACTTCAGATAAGTGAACCAGGATGACCCAAGCTTTCTCTTACAAAGGACTAAGGCAGACTGTGTGAAGGAGAAATCCCTAGTGCCTGTGGAAACAGGCAAAACAATATTTCCCCCAGATCAGGTACCATGGAAAGGGATCCTATGATGGACAGTCAAGGGTTTAAGTAACTCTCCAGTGTCCTAGCTACATGGTGAAGTGGGAGTGTCTCCTTGATTAGTTCTCAAGTATCGAGGCTTATAAGTGAAATGCTTCCTGCTAAAGCCTGACAGGAGAGATGGCTAGTGGTCCCTGTGTTTTAGCACTGCTGTTAACACTCCAGGCAGCAGGGAAGGCATGATTCATGATGTTGTCAAATGCTATTGGAGTCTTAAATGTCGCATTAAGTAACTCGGTTGCTGTCATAACTGCTGCGAAGTTGCAGTGATAGAGGGTGAGGGCTCTGAATTTATATTTCTAATTATATGTCTGGCATTACCCATGTCCTTTACTATAGGATTTCTGTTATTTTGATGTCAAGGGGCTTGCTGACCCTTGATGGATTGCCCATTCCAAGGCTGGCATGTTCCTCGAGATGGTTAACAGCTTGTCCTTGAGTACCTTCAGTAATGCTTGCCATTATGAAGCAAGCAAGGAAGAACCCTCTGGACCTCTATCTTCCAATAAGGGGATCTCACACTTGGCACTATAATTTCCCCCTCTTAACCACTCTAGGGCTGGGTACTGGGCAGCCAGAGACAGTTTATTCTCCAGTGCCCACTGAAGCTATTCAATACGGCCAAGTCTTTGCCACTTTATCTTGTCTCACCTGCTTGTTTAAGTGGGAACTGTAATAACCAGGTACTTGTCTGCATGGTTCCTCCTCTCTGCACCTGTGAGTGTCACAAGCTTTCTGTTCAATGGCAGCTGCATATTGACCACACTCAGATAAAAACAAAGCCTAAGTTTCACACTGTTTCCATCTTTTAAAGCAGTGCTGAGGAAGGCATCTATGGATGTAAATACGGCTAAGCCATATATAACAAATGAAGCCAGAGGAAGAGTCACTAACAAAGAAATCTTGGAAGTGGGGATCTCAGGTTTAGATTATCCATTGGAGAGTTGGTTGAGTGGACATATGTATGGGCAATGACTAGAGTATGTATTTTGCTCAACAGACACTGCAGTAATTGACCTAGAAGAGCCAGCAGTGGGCCAATGATGGTCAGCTTGCCCATTTTTTTCTTCCTGTCTCCAACTTAGAGTAACTTCAATCATATAGGATGTCCTGATCCAGTTAGTCAACCTTTACCTTGTCTATGCTCTGTTTCAAGTGTAATCTTCATTCATTCCTTCCTCCTTCTCCTCCCCCCTTCCTCTTTTTGTATTTATTAATTATATTATAATTATAATCTATATTAATTATAGATGAAATGGGTTTCATTGTATTTTCATAATTTGTATAATGCATTTTGATCAAAAGCCTTCCCTTATACTTTTTAAAAAAATCTCTTCCCACTTCTGCTAATCCCTTTCTTCTTCCCAAATAGTTATAGTTATCTTAGTAATACTTTGTGTGTGTGTGTGTGTGTGTGTGTGTGTGTGATACAGTGAGTTATGTTTGAGATTCTTATAGAAACATGGGTGAAGCGTTTGGTACAGGAACTTAAGCACCTTTTTTTTTCTGGATAGAGTTTCTTGGTGTAGCCCTGGCTGTCCTGGAATTCCCTTTGTAGAGTAGGTTGGTCCTGAGCTCACAGAGATCTGCTTGCCTCTGAGCTCACAGAGATCTGCTTGCCTCTGCCTCGTGAGTGCTGGGATTAAAGGTGTGGGCTACCACACCTGGCTCAGTTTAGGAATTTCATCAGTGGCTATTCCATTGGAGAAAATCTCTCTCTGTCCATCATCAACCATTAACTATAAAAAAAAATCCTCAGTGAAGGGTGGCACTACATGAGTCCCTCTCCCAGTTTTCAACTTCCATTCAAGTGGTAGTGGGCAGCTTTCTTGCTTTAACACTTCCCAAAGTATTTGTCCTCAGCCTTTGCTTATTTTTACTTGTGCTTTCATAGTAAACCATTATTTCTAAAGCCAAACATAGTACATTTATCCATCGAATGCATTCCCTTTTCAACTGTCTTTCATGGAACAGATTCTCACCTCCACCAAGCTCACAGGTGAATTTCAACAACTCTCCTCCGTATTTCCACCATCCTCAAATCTTAGTAATTAACTTCTGGTCTTTAGTCTCACAATTAGCCCCTTACTCTCCATTTTACAGACACATTTTCTGCTTGGTCTCCTGTATTCAATTCACAGGTTCCTCCAGGACTTTCTTGTATTTGTCAATTTTTTCAGGTTACATTTTCTAAAATATAATTTCTTCAGATGTGATACTCTTTCAAGAAAATGTTGAATTTTGACTCTGACTGTACATTCAAATCAAGAATTCCTCAATAATTATGTAGTCTCCAAGGGTGGGACGCAGGAGTAATTTGGGAAAAGCTCACTCAGGTCATTCTATGTGAGACTAGGGAAGGGAACCCTATTAAATTAAGCCACACTTCCCTCTGCCTGATATTCTAGACTTTTCAGTGTTTTTCAAACCTCCAGGAGAACAACAGTTAACCCTTTCTTCTCTAGACTCTGTCTCAGGATGACTAGTTCTCTAAGTGATGAGTCTGAGAAGCTGTAATCAAGTGCTCTAGATGTTTCTTATCTACAGGCTATCTTTATAGAATGGAGTTACCTGGGAGACCTTACTGATGTACAGTTTCTGGTTGAGTGGAAGGAGAGAGGGAGGGTTAATCTGAAGAGAAGTCTTGGGTTTCCTGAGTAGTACTTGAGTAGCCAAAGGACACCGACTGAATAACATGAGAATCTTTACAACGTTTGGCGGCTTTGGTCCCATGCCTCGGAAGTCTGATTTAATCAGTCTACACATAGCTTGGGGAATCAGGACTTTGAAAGGCTCACCAAGTAACAGCAGTGTGCTGCTGATTGAGAACTGGTGTGGTGTAGGTTTATCTCCATGTCTGAGGTCAAGATGTTCTTTTCCATTCAGATTACCCTTCTTCATGTTCATTGAAGCTCTAATTTCTCTCAAGCTCAATCCAGAAGATGATTTCCTCTTCCAAGCTCATCAATCAGTTCAGCTGAACATGACCTTCCTCTAATTTTGACTTATTCTGGCACAAAGGTGCATACTTTATACTACATAATCATGCAGTTACTTAATGCTTTTCTGATCATGAACATATCTGTTGTGGTTTAAATATGGAATTTCCTCCCAAGGCTCTTTGTTTTTAGTTCCTTGAGATAAGGTGTCATTTGGTCTAGGCTGGTCTGGAACAAACTTGTAATCTTTATAACTGAAGATGACCTTGAACATCTGCTTCTCCTGACTTCATCTTCTCAGGGCTTAGGTTGAAGGCAAGTGCCATAACACCTAGTCTTCATGGTGTTGGGGATAAAATCCAGGGTTTTGTTCATGCTAGGCAAGCATTTTACCAAATGTACTGGCTGCTTTTGTGTGTCGACTTGACACAAGCTAGAGTCATCAGAGAAAGGAACCTCAGTTGAGGAAATGCCTCAGTCAGATCCAGCTGTAAGACATTTTCTCACTTAGTGATCAATGAGGGAGGGGCCAGCCCATGGTGGATGATACCATCCCCAGGCTGCTGGTCCTGAGTTCTATAAGAAGGTGGGCTGAGCAAACCATGGTAAGCAAGCCAGTAAGCAGTACCTCCTCCATGGTCTCTGCATCAGCTCCTGCCTCTTGGACCCTGTTCTGTTTGAGTTCCTGCCTTGATTTCCTTCAGTGATGAACAGCCATGCTGAAGTGTAAGCCAACTTGATTTTTGGTCATGTTTTTTCTTATCACAGCAATAGAAATCCTAAGTAAGACACCAACTAAACTATATCCCCAGCCTCAGGCTTGTATTTTGAGTGGTGTTTTTGTTTGTTTGGTTTTGTTTTTTGTTTTGTTGCAGTTGCTAGCACTATTTTGGGAGGTTGTAGTACCTAACAGGAAGAACTAATCACTAGGGGTTGGCCATTGCAGGTTATAGCCTTGGTTGATGCCTGGCTCTCTGCTGCCTGTTCTCCAGTAATGGGGCTTAGCTATACTCTTGCATTCTTCCATGGCCATGAATTGAGCTGTTCAGCCCTATCTTCCTTTTTGTGCAGACTGAAGCCCTCTGAAATCGTGAACCACAGTAAACCTTTCTTCCCACAGTTGTGAGACCATCAGATATTGTGTGCGAAATGCCCATTTTCTTTTTAACTTCAAGACTTTGACTCCACACGTTTATAGACACACTATAGTACCTCTTCTCTTTCAGTGTCTTAAAAATGTCAAGATATTATTCCAAACAGAAATAAGCAAAAACACAAAACTTCTCTGTGGTAGACCTAATTTGACTTCATTTTCTATAGACTGGCTTGTTTTACAACTCTATAGGGGCATAGGCTAACATCAAATTTATCCAGTGGAGGTGAAAATAATAACTTTCCGGGAAGGGATAGCCCCAAAGATTATGGTTCACTGCCCTGTAAGACATTAGTTAATTTTGTATGTGGACCAGTAGTCTTATTTTAACATTTATTAATTGGGTTTATATATCACACCTTCTCCTCATCAATTAATGAATTGAATAAAATGTTTGCCATATATCAACTACATGAGCCATAACTTTACCTCTTTAAAATATGTTTGAAGTTCCTGAAATGCTTTAAATGATTAAAGAATCAATGTATTGTAAAACTAATTAGGTTTGTGAAACAGGTGCTGTGTATTAATTTCCTCTGAAATAAAACTATTCACCTTGGAGTGAAGCTTGTCAAGACACATGATTCTAGGAGGAAGATAAAGCAACAGGGTGTTGTGAAGGGATGTGAAACATTTCTTTCTGCTGGGAAGCATGTTAAACTCAGGAAGTATACAACTTAGTTGTAAAGAGAGATTTTTTTCTTTGAGAGGAGCCTTCCCGCCAGCCTGGTTCTAGAGCCGCATCAGTCCCAAATAAACACACAGGAGGCTATATTAATTATGAAGCTGTTGGCCTTGCTTGTTTCTTACTGGCTAGCTCTGACTTAAGTAATTACCCCATAATTGTTAATCTAAGTATGTCTCTTACCGAAGAATAGTTCCGGGCTTCCTACCCCATGGCGTTACATGTCGACTCTCTGTGTTTCTCTTACCCAGAGTCCTTCTGGACTCCTAGTCCCTCATATCTAGATTCCCTATTGGCCAGACAGTTCTTTATTGACAAATGCACAGGACTTCCCCAACACTTAGTAGCTTCAGGATGCCCCTGAAACTGACCAAATTTACTAGGACCTGTCATCTACAACTATTTATAAAGCAATAAAGCCAAATGAGAGACACTCTCAGACAAACCCGACTGCCTGGAAGAAGTAGAGACCAATTGAATCACCTGAAAAAGTACACTTCACAACTGTGATGAGCATTCCTCCCACCACCCTGGTCCCTGAGCTGCATCAGTGCCAAATGAACATGCAAGATGCTATATTAATTATGAAGCTGTCGGCCTTTTGCTATGGTTTCTTGTTGGCTAGCTCTGACTTAATTATTAAACTATAATTACTAATCTATATTTTTACAAGGACTTAATCTTTCTGAGGACACCAGTCTCATATGTCCCCTCTTCCTGGGATCACATGGTGACTCTCTGCTTTAGACTACATTTCCCAGACTCCTCCTTAATTCCTAGTCCCACCTATTTTGCTTCCCCATTGGCCAACAGTGCTTTATTTATCAACCAATAAGACAAATATATACACAGAAGGAAATCCCCCCCCATTGAATTGCCTGCTGGCTGTGCAGTGTGCTCTAGGTTTTAAGCTTTTGTGAGCTGTCACCCATGCTGGGGTGGGCTTCCATTGATACAGCTATCTTTGAATCAATTCTGTTCATGCAAGTAACTCCTCACCCATGTTCCTCTAAGTAAAGCCAGAAAAATTCATTGTTTCATCAAGTTGGATTTTAGTGCCCTCCCCAGAAATAGTGTCACACAACAGCAGGTAATAAAGTTTAACATTTGAATAGACAATACATCTTACAGATGCCAAGCAGAATAACTGATAGATCAAACAACATGTAAAAAACCCCAAGGAGTGGTAATTTCAAACCGGAACAAGCCAGACTTAATTTGGATGCGTTTGGTTGTGGACTAAGATGAGGACCATTCTTCAGCTGGTGATTTTACTCCATGTGTGTTTAATCAATGAAAATAGAGGTTCAGAATTTGAGGGCAATTGTGGGAGGAGCTGCCACGGGGAAACCAAACAATCAGTTAAATCCTGCCTCTGCCTTTAGTTAGCTGTTCTCTGTAAATGGAGGCTAATAAATCCCCATGAGTAGTTTCGGGCACATAATAGGTGTCCCATAAATGTTAGTGCTCTTTCTTGTGAGCATCTTAGAGAATGAGAGGTGGACAAGTGCAGCCTCGATTGGAAAAGAGTTATGGAGAAAGAGTTAAAATGACTTAATACTGTTTATGTGGAGCCATAAAAATACCATCTGCTGGAGCTGGCCAGTTAAGCTACCACAAAGCTTGACAAACACCAATGCTGTGCTGATCAGAGAGGAATGACCAAGGTCTTGCCGTTTCTATCATTATTCGATGAGCTGCCAACTCGGGACTAGCTTCCAGTTTACTTACTGCATAACCTGGTTGTTCAACATTTAAAGATTTATTTTGGTCCTTAAATATTTATACTGTCTCCCAATCTTTTATTGCTACAGTTGCTTCTGAAGGAAAAAAACCCTGACGACTCAGGAGGCTACAGTGTGGTATCTCAGCAGTTCTAGACTTTGCCATTAGATTGAGTTATGCTTTATGTTGAATTAGACTCAGATGAGCGATTTAATATTAAACTCTCATTTTGCTTGATGAGGCCGATGTGCCTGGGAGAAAAGGATAAGGTTTATTTATTTATTTTCTTCTACTCATCAGTCAGTGAAGAAAAAGTCGCTTGTTCTGCAACACACATTGCTGACCTGTAAGTGAATAGTTCTGGATTCAGAACCTTGCAGGAGGTGGGGGGGGGGTGCTGCAAATAAAGCAGGAGGCTGAAGGTTGTCCCAGTAGTGAAGTAAACTCAGTGATTGCTCTGCAACCTCTCACAACACCTGCATTTGGATTCTTGGTACCCATTAGGCATAATGATGGTTGATTCCACATCCCTGGGATATTTGGCCTCATTTGGATGATTAAAGAGAAGGAAATATATGTCCCAGACACCTGCCAACTTGCAATAATAATTGCTGATATTTGCATAATGTCTTTTTCTAGAAATCTCAAAGCCCTTTGTCTTTGAAAATCTATTCTTGATAGGGAGTAATTATTGGCCACATTTTTTTCAGAGTCTGAGAGCCATGGTAGGTTCTAAATATTTGGTCATTGTGATAACCAATTTGTCTCCCAACCAAGTACTAACCAGGTCTGACTCAGTTTAGCTTATGTGATCAGGTGAGATTCTTGGTGTAAGACTTGTAGCTATGGTAACTGTTATGTACTGCAAACTTTCCTGCATATTGACATTACCTGAAGCTTTTCAGGTGTATGGATGCCTGCCCAGATGTCAACTTTTCTGGCTGATGAACTGGGCATCAAGTCTTTTAAAAGGTTCTTAAGTATGTATAATCTTGGGAACCACATGGCTACATTTCTGTGAAGTGTGAAGGGGAGGAAGAATTCTCTTACTGTTATTTCAATTCTTGACTAACTATGTTAACAAGGAAGAGAGATGTTTGAAATATAATCAAGTGCTTCAAAATACGTTTCAGTAACTGACAGATCTCTTGTATGATGATATGACCCTATAAGATTAAATAGAGGTGAAAAATTCCTAACATCTAGAGACAAAGACACCACAATGTCATAGTAAAGTATGCTGTCATGTGTTAGTGGTGGTGATCATGTAACCATGCCTGTTTCATGGTCTGTCATGCAATATATAGCACATACAACTACATAAAATGCATTGTCCTTGATAACAAATTCTCTTACTGATTTATGTAAGCTGCTATATTTCCATTTTAGCATGTATTCCTTTTCAAAGGAATTTTTACTGTGTGAAGTCTCCTGTTACACAGTTAGCAGACTATTCTGTTTACAATGCCTTTATGTACATATTTATTTTTATTATGGACATGTGTGAACATGCATGTTCTACAACATGAACATGGAGTTCCTAGGATCCCTTTGCAGGGTCAGTTTGCTCTTTTATGTGGGTTCTGCATTTTGAACTCAGGTTGTCAGGCTGATAAGTCTTCACAGGCCATACTATGTATTAGATTTTATTTTGGAATTTTAAAATATAATTTATTTTGTTGATCTCCCTCCTTTTTCTTTCTCCCTCATCTATCTGTCCTTCCTTGTACCCTTCCATTCCCAGTAGCTTCATATCTTCCCTCATATATGTCATATGTGTTGGGTCATCTTCCTCCTCTTCAATACTTTTTCCTCTTTGGGTCTCATTTTTAAGTTTCATGACTTATATTCATACTTGCATCTATCTATCATTTATGTATCCATCTATCTGTCATCCATGTATCTATGTATCTATCTGTCATCCATTTATCTATCATCTATACATGTATCTATCATCTGTGTATCTAGCTATGCATCTATCTATGTATCTATCATCTATCTATCTATCTATCTATCTATCTATCTATCTATCTATCTATCTACCTACCTACCTATCTATCATTTCTATATCTTTAAAAGATAGAATCCTCACATGAATGAGAACATACAGTATTTGTCTTTCTGAATCTGCATCACCTTGAGTGGCATAATTATTTTCAGACCCATCTATTTTCTTGCAAATTTTATTTTTATTTATAGCCAAATAAAACTCCATTGCACATGTGTGACATTTTAATTTTCCATTCATCTGTTGCTGGAGATCTATCCTGGTTCCATTTTGTTAATATTATGATTAATGTAGCAAGAAGAATGGCTGCATATGTCTATTGTATGATATAACGTTCTTAGAGTATGTGCTTCAGATACCATGTCTTGATCACATCGTTTTCCCTTTCGGTCATTTACTCTTGTGCTGTTTTTTCCCCCATGGACTTAGAAATAGTAGGTTATAGACTTGGTCAGCAGGTGCCTACCATCTAGGTGTGTGTGACCGTACACTGTGAAGAAATCACCCAATGAGGTGACTTCCCTAGTTGCCATCAGAGATTCTCTATTCAGTAGCTGATGGAAGTAGAGGTGGAGATCCACAGACAAGCACTTCACTGAGCTCCAAGAATCTTGTGGAAGAAAGGGAGGAGGAATTGTACCAGCCAGGAGGTCATGATGGGGAAACCCACAGAGATAGCTGACCTGAGCTTGTGGGAGCTCATGGATGGTGGACCAACTGTAAGAGACCAACCTAGGCCCTCTGTATGTGTGTGACAATCATGTAGCTTGATATCTTAGTAAGGCTTCTAAAAGTGGACTGGCACTTAGCTGGCTTTTGGTAACCTGCTTCCCACGCTGGATTACCTGGCCCAGCCTCAGTGTAAGGGGAGGAGCTCAGTCCTGACTCAGGTTGCTCAGCCTCCTGTGGGAGGCCTGTCCTTTTCTGAATGGAGATGGAGGAGGGGTGGAAGGGGAGGGAGGTAGATGGGAAAGAGATAGGAGGGGAGGAGTGAGGGGAAATTGGTTGGTATGTAAAATAAATGAAAAAAAGTTATTTTAATAAAACCATCCTTAAAACAAAATCCAAAAATAGAAATCACCTAATGGTGCATTTCTTAGAGTGTATCTGTTCCATTCAGTGGCATATGACTGTGATTGTGTGGACCTGTGCCAGAATCCACCCTCACATACAGCAGTAACAGGCTAGGTCAGATCATTGTCTTCCATGAGGAATTCTATCTATTACATTCCTGGAATAATGATTAATATAAAGCTTTGGTTTTTAAGACAACAAAACCAAGTCCATCTTGTCAGAACTTGTAGTTTGGGGAAATAGTTTTTCTTCAGTGAACTGAGATTTAAGGCTGGAAAAAGCTAATGGTCCGTGAATCACAGTAGGTAAAATGATCCTCAGTCATGAATGATTGTAACAAGGGCCTATGTGGGAGGATTGGGGGACTGTTTAATGTTAAGTTTACCCGTTGTTCCTGCCTTCCAGGATGTTCAGCTAGTGATGAGGGTTGGGAAAGACCAGGGGTTATCAATGTGTCCTGGATTCCTATACTACTGATGATTCACTTGTGAGATCTGATATAGGACCAACCCCATTTCAAGATGTATGGATCGTATGGTGATATTTACAGGGCTGTTTTGTGGAAACAGCTGTTGCTTGTGGGGAGCAAGACTGACTTCTCAGACATTTCAGCTGTCTCTCCATCTGTCTGATGCAGAAGAAGAAATGAGAGTAAATATGAAAAAAAATGGGACCTGCCCAGAAACCATAGAAAAGAGGAGAGATGATTAGAAAGAAGGCAATGGGGGCTTTAGTAATTTAACCAGTGAAAGTTCATTCTTTTAGTATTTTCGACTATAAACATGAAAGTCATGTCCTCCACTGATGCTAATGGAAGGGAAATGAAGTGATGAGAAGTGACATTAGGCAAGCCTGGATTCCTGCCAGCTGCTTGTTTCTGTGAACCCCCAGCAGAGTCTAGAGCTTCTTGCTCATCTGATTGCATCCACTGTGAATAGCCACGGCTTTCTGCATCCTGCAATGTTAGGATAATTCTAGTGTATTCTGAAGGCACATGGCATCCATGCACATGCTAGGTATTTCTGGACAGACCTTAAGGTATTAGTTTTCTAGGCCTGTCACAACAGACAACTACAAACCAGGTGGCTTAAAAGAACAGAGAAAGAGCGCCTCTCAGTTCTGGAAGCAGGAAGTTCCATATTAAAGCATCAGTGGCCCATGATCCTCTGATAGCCCTTTGGAAGACTCTTCCTCCCTTCTTCCTGCAGGTGCCTTCTGACATCTCTTTGCTGCCTCACTCTGACCTTTGTCATATCTACATCTGATGTCACCTTCTTCCCTCTCTATTTTTCAATATGTTCTCTTCTTATTAATCCACCCATCTTAAATCTAGGGCCCACCTTAACTGGACTGTGATAGTGTAATGGCTATTCTTGGTGGTCTACTTGTCTACGTCTGGAATTAACTAAAAGCCAAGTGCCTGGATACATCTGTGAAGGAGTTTTCTTTTTGGAATTATTTGAAGTGGGAAGACTCACCCTGAATCTTGATCTTTTGATTTGAGAAGCCCCACCTTTAGTCTAGGCCACATATTCTGGTGGCAGGCAGCCTATAGAAAGGATATGGAACAAAGAAGCTTTTGATCTTTGTCTGTTTCCCCTCACTCTCACTGACAAGTTCATTCCTTCGCCTGCATTAGAGTCTACTTCTTCAGGATTCTGGCATATACTGAAGACCAGCTGAGACAGTCAGCCTTGTGGACTGAACAACTACTGGATTCTTGGCCTTTTCATCAGGAGACAGCGTTTGTTGGAATAGTTGGACCATAACCTGCAAATAACTCTAATAATGTCTGTCTGTCTGTCTGTCTGTCGTCTGTCTACCTGTGTGCATTTCTTACATGCATGCCTGTGCCTGATGCCCTTGGAGACCAGAAGGAGGGTCTAACTCCACTAGAACTGGAGTCACAGATGGTTGCATGTCTGGAATTGTGGAGACATGATGATCGCAGGGACTGACTGGCCAGCCAGTCTAGGCAAAATAGCTCAAGATTCAATGAGAGACCTGGTCTCAAAAAAAGGAAATTAGAGAAAATTGGAGGAAGATACTTCACATTGATGTTTGGCCTACACACACAAAGATGAAGAAGAGAAGAGACATAATCATGTTTGGGCAGAGAGTAAAGTAAATCAACATTCTAATCCTGAATAAAATTGCATAACTCAACTCTTCACTAGTAAAAAGGAATATTTTATAGTCACATATAATGCCCAAATTGTCTTCGAAATCTTCTAGATGTCTGTATCTCTAAATTGGTCAAAAGGAAATTATGAACAATGATGGCTTACATACCTCTCAAAGTATACACCAATCAGAGTCTTGGCATTGGGCAAAATAGATTAAAACAGGATCAAATAATATCAATTATATGCAAATTAAAATTGTCATTAACAGTGAAGTGAATGGGAAAACATAAACTACAGTATGTAACTTTGGAAAATGACATTTTGATTAGATGTTATTATGGTAAAAATGAATTGTATACAAAGATATAGTCTAGGTGATCTTTTTTGCTACTAGACTATGGTTTAATAATTCTATAACTGAACCATTCATCCATACTAGTACTAAGCAAGTATGTGAATATGTAGATAAGGAGAAGAGAGGCTAGAATCAACCTTCTGGTTGGAACTGGAAGCATCAATACAAGCACATAATTTTTAGAGCATAGTTAGGAAAACTGATAAAGGAATAGGTATGAGTGTGCATGCATGGATTAGAATATCACTTCTATTTCTCGATTACGTCTGCTTATAGGACCAGGGAACAATAATGCTTCAGTAGCAGTGAGCATTCAGATCTTCTTTTAAATCTTGAAAAGAATACTTATGCATATTTTATGTGTAGGGATGCTTAGCCATGTATGTATGTGTGTTCGCCACATGAGTGCAGTGCCTGTGAAGGCCAGAGACCACAGATTCCCCGGAAGTGGATTTACAGATGGTTGTGAGCCACTTTGTGGATGCTGGGTATCAGACTGGGGTCCTCAGGAAGAATAGCCAGTGTTTTTTGAGCTAACTTCTTCAGTCCTCCTCTTTTTCTTACATACACACACACACACTTTTATATGTGTATATACACTTGCACATGTATTTGCCGTAAGCTTAAACCTGGGCCTTATAGCATGTTGCCAAGTACTCTTCTACTGAGCTTAGTTTCTTTGTTATGGAAGAATTCCACTCAGTAAATGTAGAGATTCGAGGGAATTACAATGTCACTATTAGGTAACAATGGTGATTTATTAGTAATTCTTTCAAGAATGTTCTACATACAGATGCTAAAGTTAGTGGTCAAATATTGAGAAAAAATAGTATTAGCATACTAGTATACTAAGGAATACTCTAAAAATGCCATTCCCATGATACCTATTGGTTTTAAAGCGAAAGTAGTAACTTTATTGTGAATAAACCGGATAGACAGTGTCTTAGCCACACAACCATGTTAAAATTCTAAATTACATGGCATGAAGTAGTCACAGACAGAATTGGCTGTTGGACACTTCTGATCATCTTTCCACTTTTCCCCCCACACTTCTCTAATACATGCTTTTATAAATTATTCTTAAACATCAGGCCAGATTCACCCACAAATTACCTTTCTGGCTTAACCCCCAACTCCCATATAATTAACTCTCATTGTGCCTCCGTCTTAAGTGTGCATCTGAGGTGTTTATTCATTGCGCTCTTTACAGGTTCCTGAGGACACTGAACTCCTGTTGTAGGGGTTTTAGTGTCTGCTGCTTCTGCTGGTGGAACATTATCATTCCCTCCTGCCTGTTACCCTTTAGTCACCTTCATAGGTGATGGACACCTCAAGTGGTCCCTAATGTCTTTCTGTTCTTCCCTCTTCCTGAAGCACAGTTCCTGCTGCTTTTTTCATCCCCTGCTCAAGTCTTCACTTGAGAACCAAGGCCATTCTTTACTTGTTTATATCTCTTGTTGACCAGAGACCCCAAATATCTGTGTGCACAAGAGTTACTCAGCTTGTTAAAAATGCAGATCCTAAAAACACCTCACCTTGATGGTGTTACTCCCAGAGCGAGTCAGCAGTGAAGAGTGGATTCCCAAGAGTTTCGAATATACGGAAGCAGGGGTTTTTGAGCAGAGGATCGTCATCTGTCACAAATGCAGTGGAACTGTGCTCCAAACAAAAACCAGAACAGTGGAGAGTGCGCAGACTTACTTGCACCCTACAAAATCTGGCATGAGCGGGCATGTAATCGATGAGAATGACACATGTGAATGTCTCCATGTCAAGCCATAAAATTATGGCTTAAGCTTTTGCCAAATGGGAAGCAACTTTACTTGAAGAGATTGGGGGAAGTTACTTTGTCGAGAAACTGGAGACAGTGCCCAAGCCTGAGTGAACTTTAGTTCACTTCATCAGCTGAAACGTCTGTGGGGCTCCTGTCCTCATCTACTTAGAGAATATAAGAGGTTCAGCCAGGTCACATGGTTAACCGGAAGGCTCAAACAGACAGCAGAAATTAATGATTTACTCAATCAAAGACCTTTAAGTCAGCCAATAGAGATGACCCTGACTTATTGATTATCATCCACTAGCTTTAAATTATCCTCTGTGTCCAAGAGGACACATAGAGAGAGAGGAGGTGGTAAGGAAAAAAAAGACTTAAAGAAGGTCAATAAGTCATCCTTGGACAAGTTAAAGGCATCAAGCCCAGGCGTGCAGTTTCCTTTCAAGTACATTTACCAAGAGAGAGAGAAGGAATGCAATGGGCTTCTAATTATTTAAATTGGACCCACACTTTGCTGAGCAGTGCAGTAGCTAGCATTCTTCCTCCTCGTGAGCTGTCGGTAAGGCCTGGAGAAAGAGATTAAACATGTCAGCAATAGGTGTGGATATAATTGGGGGCAGTAATTGGGAGAAATCCAGACACCTATTTGTGACTATCACCTAGTTCTCTCTTTCAAAATCTAAATTCACATTAGCATGTTGATAGCCTTACTCGAACTGGATGGAATTTATTAACAGTAGAAACAATTACGGAAGCGACTCGCATTTTGATAACCAGACAGCTAGCGTGACTTTACTAAGTGATTGTAATATTCAGTGTCTCCTTTTTAAAAAAATATTATTTTTTGCTTGAATTCCAAGTTAGGTCTGGTTTTAGTTTTCTTATTTTATAATGTGCGTTTCCCTAATGGTTAGAGTTTTTGAGCAGCTACAAATATGCTTGTGTCTTATTTGAGGCTATTTGGCATATCTTTATACCTAAGTATTCGATAGAATTGGTTTAATCTGAATTACTGACTGCTCAGCATATTCCAGAGTACCTCTTGTCTCTACCTTCTTAGTACCGGGGCTACAGGCATGCCAGCATGCTTGGCTTTTTGCTGTGGGTACTGGTGTGTGTGTGTCAAATTAAGGTCCCCATACTTGTGAGGCAAGTGCTATGTAAGTACATTATGGACTGAGTCATCTTCATTAGTTTGGGCTATATGTTTTCTACTCAGGATTCACTCTGCTCTCAACTTGTTCCCTGTTGTCTTCCTTTCCTGCATTAGCATTGTGTGCCACACGTGCAAGCCCCAAAGACTGGCCCTGGAAACTCTCATGTAAGACAAGATTCATGTTCTACAGGGGTCCGTGATAAAGCAAAAAGAGAAAAACCACAAAATAAATGAATGGTGCCAAAGTGTTCTGGAGGCTGTGGTATATGCATCTGCAGAGTGGAGAGTTGAAAGACAGGATAGTGTTAGTCATTTGGCTATGTCATCAAAGCAGACCAAGGCTTTGATGCAGTAGAAAAAGCATCATAAGATAACAAGGTCCTGGGAAGGTCTGAAGTAAGAGCAGGCACAGATAGATCTAAAATTAGACTTTTTGTAAAGAGAATTACCATGAAAAATGACAGAGCAGCATTTCTATGGTCAAATAATTTTGTGAAACATAGCAGGCACTATATTATAATTTTATACTCTTATTGGAATATTGAGGACTCTGGGAAACTCTTCAAAAAGAAATCTGCTTAACTTATACCATCCAGCAAGAGTGTGGGATTATAGAGGCTTGAAATAAAAATTTCTGAGAAAAGAGTAATTTTTTTGGATACTGTAATGTAGGATTTTGGAGACACAAACAGGCTGGTAGATCTTGGCAGGCAGCTGAGATTTGGGTAATGGGAAGTTCGGGGAAGAATGCAAGGAGAAGCAGGCCCACATGATGGGCAACAAATCCTAAAGAAGACATAGCAGAACATGGACAGTGCTGCCATCTTATTAAGGACATGGATCCATCCTGAGGAAAGGCTTCAAGGTCTCTTTGGGAAACTGGGTGTGAAGAGGAGGGGGAAAGCTAGAGGACACGCTTAGTTTAGTACTTTCCATCTGTCAGTGTGGTTAAGCCCTGAAATGGAACCTGGACTTTGAATGGAGATGGTAGGGTTGCTGGGGTCATATGACTGCTGTGGGGTTGACCCAGAGGATAGGATGCTGGCATTGGGATTGTGGTTGAGGCATAGGATGCTGGTAAGGGGGCCATGGCCGAGGGGGTAAGATGCTGGATTGGGCAGGCAAACACCTCTCCTTTACTTCAGACAGCTCCTACCTTTATGAGGGGACTCTGTTAGGCAACAAACAGCTAGGTAAGTAGTGAGAATGTTCCTCAGTGTCAGTATTTGTTCTTGATCTTCTTTTAGTGAAATAAAAGTTTATTCCGAGAGGTGCTCTACTCTCTCATAGCTAAATCAGACCACGATTTCTCATGCCATGATTGAGTGTTATTTTCCTACTAAGAGTCCTTCTTATTGCATTTGTTTCATCATGAAGGAACTTCGTTCATCTTTTGGACCTGAAATGGTACTCAGCACATGCACTCAACATTTGTTGACGGAAAATGTGAATGCTTGGTTTCAAAGAAGTTCGGCGAGTCTCTCATTCTCCTTTGGGGAAACATGTAGATAAAGGCAAGGAACGGAGTAGACAAGAACTAATGTTAATTAAACTCAATGTTTTTCCCTAAAATGCCTCCTTCAGACTGTACTTCCCATGAGTGGACACTCTTACCCAGGCACTGTGCATAGTCTAGGACAGGTGTGTGGTCTTTCAGTTTGAGCTACAGCTTCATCAAAGCAGGATCACAGAGAAGATATTGAGCTCAGCCCCAGGAGATTAGAATCTATTGATGACCCTATCATTAATCAGTGTTAGGTTCCAGTATTCTAACATTTGACTCTAGAAAAACCACAGACAGACTCAACACCAATTTCTCTTATTTATATGAGGTACGTGAAGATTTCTTCCCAAACATGACAGTCTAACCTGACATGCGAGGGTTATTTTGAAGCCTGATGATTTGTATTGGTCCTGTTTGTCTGCTTGTGCCTATGCATTTTTTTTTTTTTGCAAAGAAACAGGTCACTCACTAGATGGCACTGTTGTATTAGAGTTTTCTAGTTTCTGGTTCTGGTTTTTGAAAAGTTCAGGAACGACACTGTTATACTACCCAGAATTTCCAGGTGCTGGTACAAGGGCAGGGTGGGGAGATAAGCAAATATTATGCATCCATTTTATTAGTGTGGGCCCTAAAACCTAGTTTAAACTTTAGGAGTATCATAAAAGAGTAGTTTTCCTGGTAATACACTAATGACTGGCTTTACTGACAGACTGAAAAATAATGTCTAGTTGGAGATTATGGAATTAAAAGAATGGTCTCTCTGCTTCCAGGGACACTGTGGTGGTGCCAATAGGGACGATTTCTGGAGGACGCTAGAGGCAGGCAGGGGCGGAGAAAGAGGAACTATCTAGCACATTCACTGAATGACTTTGAACACCTAGACTATGCACTTATCACTTCAAGCCAGCTGACTTTATCTTCTTCCTTGAAAACCAGGTTTCCTCAAAATGTCCCCATTTCTGCCTGTAGTACTTTTCTGTTCTTAGCCCCCCAAGAAAATGTAGTTTCATCATTTTTTTTAATCCTCGTACCTTTCAAGGCCTACAATTATTCATGCTCTAAAATTCCTTTCCCTGCCATAGTTTGGTTTTCGTTTTCACCACCAAAATCTTGGTTGAGGTCTCCACTGTTTACATACTCTGGGAACTGTGTTGCTGGATTGAGTCCTTGACAGGGCTCATCTTCATTCCCCAAGTGCTGTGCTCTTAAGGTGGTGCCTCCCAGGTGAATGAGAGGTCCTGGATGCCAAGCCAGGACCTCCCAGGTCTGAACAAAATCTCCTTTTTAGACTTATCTTCAGTTCGCCTAATTAAATAAAAACACAGATGGAGAATGTGTACTCTCCATAGGTCACATATGTGTGCGACCAGCAGCGGGGAACTCAGCTCGGCATCCATGGCTGTGAAGCCTGATGAGCCCCCCCTCAGAACCTTGGCAGTCTCTCTACTTGGGGACAGCCGTGGTTTTTAATGTTACCCAAAAGAGTTTTAGGAAGGCTTGGTGAAGCAAAATTAGTGAATTTATTGATTAGGAGGAAGGACCACCACACTGCATTTGGAGAGTGCCAGGGCTGATGACAAGGGGGGAATTCACCACAGCACCTCAGTAACAGCTGTGTAAGCAACTCAGGGGCTTCTGGAGTTACACTGTGTAAAAGGAAGTGATGTATACGATTGAGGAAACAGAGGAAAAATATTTCAGTATGCTCATTTCCTTACTGAAAGTTTTTTTCTTTAAATGACATTTGAGAATAAGGGTACTGGGCAGGTTTATATTTGAGGAAGAAATATAATTAGGACAAACTATGGGTAAAATAAAAAAATCAAAATAATTTTGCTATAGCTAGGTCATACAAAGAGGTTATGACATATGACTTTTGCCCAAGCATGGTTCACTGACTGCTATGCTAGTTTTGTTTGTGTTATTCTAGAAAGGGGATGCAGTTTATGTGTAGAGGGGCTTCCCATTGGCTATGTGGTAATTCTTTTTCCTTAAAAATTAAAAAGTAGCCGGGCGGTGGTGGCGCACGCCTTTAATCCCAGCACTCGGGAGGCAGAGGCAGGCGGATCTCTGTGAGTTCGAGGCCGGGCTGGACCGATAGCCTCCAAAACAATACAGAGAAACCCTGTCTCGTAAAAACCAAAAAAAAAAAAAATTAAAAAGTATGAAAAAATTAAAAAGTATGTGTGTTGTATGCATATGTGTATATGTGAACGTGCATGTCCCTGAATGTATGTAGATGCCAGAGGAAGATGGTAGGTGTTATGCCCAATCACTCTCCACCCCATTCCTTTGAGACAGATCTCACACTGAACCTGGGACTCACTGATCAGCTAGATTGGCAGGACAGCAAGTTCTAGTGAGTTTACTGTCTTCATCCGTCTCCATGATGTGATTATAGGCACATGCGATATGAGACTGCACAAGGTTTTTTGTTTCGTTTGTTTTTGATGTGTGTGCTGGGAATTGCATTGGTGTCTTCATGCTTGTACAGTAGGTACACATACCCACTGAGTCATCTCCTTAGCCCCTATGGTGAACATCTTTTACTAAAACAATTGTGTATGGGTCTCAATGAGCAAAGCCAGATGCTGTATACCCTTAGTTATGACAGGTTGTGGCACATATCTTTAAAGCCAACACTCAGGCAGGGGCAGGCAGATCTCTGAGTTTGAGACCAGTCTGGTCTATAGAGTGAGTTCTAGGACAGTCAGGTCTACACAGAGAAACCCTTTCTCATTGAATCAGATCATGAGGGCTGCTGATCTTGGGTCTTCTGCAAAAGAGTATGTGCTCTTAACTATGGAACATCTCTCTAGAAGCATATCTCTATCCCCCTATGTTGAAACTCTTGATTGAGTAAGCGAGAGAGGTCAGTCAGATCCAAGACTGTATGAAGGAGGGGCCCTTTCCTTTCTTGTATTCCCATAACCTTCCATCTTTCTGTCATGCTACAGGTGCTAATATGTAGTTGCTGATATATCCATGGGATCTGTGTAGTTTCTCATTTTCTTTTCCTGTGGTGCAGAGCTTCAACTAGACACTGGTTGCTGACAAGCTATGCCCTATTATTATCATCTGAGCCCATCCAATTTGGAAATAAGGTAAGGTTAGCTTCAGTAACTAACTGCTTTTCTTTACCTGTATCCAACACCATGCATCCAGAGGTCTTCAGTCTATTCATGCCAAGCCTATACCTCCATCCAGTTAGAGGACCTCTGGAATTCTTTGTCCAAATACTCTTGTTTGTGACTTGCCTGAGTTTCTTGGCCAGAGTAAGACTGTATATCTGCAGGCCCAAGGAGCAACTAATAAACAGTTGTTTGTAGGTTGGAAGCATCTGTAGTAAAGTCTTGGACCAAGTTGGCCATTTGTAGATGTGTGAGGTCTCAAACAGTTCAAAAACAGAAATGATAGTTGAAGGTGAAGCAGGCAGGAGCAAGGCCAGCACTGCCAGTGCTATCATGTGCTAGCATACAACTTTGAGGCCCTGGAGATCTTTAATCTGAGTCTGGCCTTCAGGTTGGTATAAAGATGTATTTGTCTAGATAAGAGGTTAATCTCTTCATAGTTTATTGACTTGACTTGGTAATTTATAAATATAAATATGTGGTAAGTGAGCATCTGTTGGTATTCTTGCCCTGGGTCCCGCAAATGTTTCAGGTGGACCTGTCTATAATAACCATGTGGCTTGAGCATTATAACCCTGGTCTGTAGGTAAGAAAACTGATGTTTCAAGAGATTATGTTCAATGTATCATGGTCTTAATAGGCTTAACTTTATACATCTTAGCATCTCAGAAATTAGGATGGCTGTCATAACCTGGCTTCCAAATCACCTATAAGTTTAACTGATGCTGCCACCCCTTTGCTGGTTACACAGTAACTAGGTATAAGCATTGAATTGATGACAGCCTTGATTCAGGCATTGTCAGTAGCTTTGACCAGTTCATCAGGGGAAGCTGGAACTGTCACTCAAACCCTGCCAAGTTCACTTCAATGCCCATGACCAGAATTAGCTGCAGCAAACATTTTCCAGAGGAATCTCACCTCTTTCCATTTTCTTGACTCGAGTTCTCTCTGCATTTTTGCAGTTGGAAACACTTCTCCAAGCACTGCTGGGAAGTTGCCTTGTGACTACACGCTATTGATTTCAAATGGTTCATACCTTGGCTTATCAGCTCAATGGGAGCTTTGACCACAGGCATACATGTACCTTCTAGACATGTGATTAGTGTACTCCATGACAAAGGCAGAGGATTCTCAAGTTAGGCCCCGGCTTCGTTTTTGCCTCTGCTCTTCAAACAGCACAATTGAGGGCTTTTGCAATCTTCTCCAGGCTTTCTGTCCTGATTCATGAACAAGTCCAATAGCTCCTATCTTAAAGATAAACGGTCCGATTTAAAAGTGCCTTGGCATATTGTAAACTAGAAGAGTTTTCAACTAGAAGCTTTGGGTGCAATGAAAACCAAACAATTGAACCAGGGCAAGATCCACATGGGTTTATTCATTGCCTTATTCCATCAGACACCATCCAGCAGGTGTTTGCCTTCTATCTAGTGTGACAGACACCGCACTGGGCCATGGGTACAGAACTGTGAGCTAGAGCATCGAGATTCTGATAAAGGAAGGAAGCAAGCAAAGATTGGCAGAAGATGAGAAGGAGGCAGGGTCAGGTAGGCAGGGAAAGGGGGACTGAGGAATGCTGGGCTAGAATTGTTGTGAAGAATGACAACTAATTATCCACATAGCACCAGGAGGAACTACATATCCCCTTCAGTGGGACATTAGATTGTCTAAGTCTGAGGTTCCCACAGGGCTCATTGTCCTCTAGGTGATATAGAGTTGGGATGATTACTGTAGTAGCTCCTATTTAGGAAGTGTGCATCCTCTAACTGCTTTTTCCTCTCTACTCACTCTGAGGAAAATGCATATCATTATACTTACTTAAGGATACAACCCATCTGCTCATGTCTGATCTCGGCTACAGACTCCCAACACTTCCCAGTCCATTCAGACCAGACACTTCCTCTAATCTAAGTCTGTACTTAACTTATGTGGGCTCCCTCCAACTAAGTTTTTTTTTGTTTGTTATTTTTTTTTAATCTCAGCACTGGTGACATTTAGGGGTAGATGTCACTCATTGCATTTTCTTTTATTTATTGTTTTGGTGGGGTTGCCATTCTGTGCCTTATGGACGATTTAGCAGCATCAAGGGGCTATCTGACCCATACCAGTAGCACCCATTTCTTCCTTCAGGGTTCGACACCCAAAACACTTCTCTAGTCTTTGCCAAACATCGTGTGGGGGGAGTTCAGTCAACCCTGCTTGAGAATTACTGCTCTCGTCCCTGTGGAGATTTGCCACATGAAGTCTTTGCTTGGAAAATGACCTTCACTGACATGGCTGCTGGAATCGGGGACTGGGAACTTCGTCTCCAGAGTTTCCAATAAGAGGATGCGACTGCCAAGGTGATTGGATTGCATTCCTAATGAGTTGAGCTGCCAACATCTGTTTGTGGTAATTGAGGACAGCTGTGAGGCTGGCACGGCTGAGACCTCGACAACCTTCCCTTGCCCCTTCAGGTATTCAAGCTGGCCCCTGCCATGCTGTCTCATCAACCTCTTGCAGGAAGGTACTGGCAATGTCATTGCCTTCTTTTGAGAGTGGTATCAAAGCAGACACTTCTGTGTTGTCTGGGACACATGAGCAGTGACAATTCCTATAGAGGGCTTCACAGGCAACACGGAAAAGCAAAATCTTGCATATTGTATAAAACAGAAAAATGCAACTGATAACACCAACATGCAACTTTCAGGTGTTCACTCTATATGTGCTAGGTCCCACCACGTAAATTTGACCTATATTATTTACTCTGCCATTTAAAAAGACTTCGTTAGCTGTGTGTATGTGTGAGTATGTCTGTGTGTTGCTTTGTGCACATGAGTGCAGGTGCCCATGGAAACCAGGAGTTGTTGAAGCTCCTGGATATGGAGACATGGAACTGGGAGCCAAGTACCAATTCTTGGTAAGAACAGTATGTTCTCTCAATCACTGATCTCTCTCTCCAGCCCCTTAGTCTATTTCTTAACAACTTCCTGAACAACCATTTACCTAGTAGAGCATACCCACTTGCAGCTAGAGATAGGACTAGGATTTATACCCAAGCAACTGATTCCCCAGCTTCTACCAATGTAGACCCGCTTTTTCTATGTTTTAATTTTATTATATTATGCACACATGTGTTTACTCATAATTAACCTAATATAAAACTGAGGCAGCAAATCCATTGGCCAGTCTGGGTAATATAGTAAGGGTGATATTTTTTTGGGGGGACTTTCTTAAGCTTTTGTTTTTTCTAAATTACTTTTTAATTGGATGTTATATAAAAGTTTGGAAATTTGAGTGGGGTAGGAGGATGATCTGTGAGCGAGGGGAGTATTTGAGAACCTGGGTCTTCTCTTGTTCTGAGAGTATATTTTGGGAGAGAGGTGACAAATGACCACCTGGGATTGATGTTCCTTCCAGGTGCACTAGTAACTGCCCTCTAGCTGAATTCATCTTGATTGACATCACAACTTACCCCAGGGCATCGCAGATGGTGGAAGGCTGGCATTTCTCGGATGCAACTCACTTGAAAAGCAAGCGCCTCCTCTTTTGCTGTTGCATGGCCATTTTCTCTGAGGGCATCCTGTGGCAGGATGTACTCAGCTGCACACCCCTCCTGATGACATTCCATCCCAAGGGAGGCAAGCCTGATGACTGTTTTGCAGATGTGGTGCACTGGAGGGTAGTGAAGAGTTGCCCTAGGGTGGGGTTTTGTTCAGGGCGTGTTGAGATTGTTAGCAGCTATAAGAGTTCCCATACTTCCTTTCCTATGGTCAGGGCTGGCTGGCAACATCTCAGGCACCTGCATAGCTTGTCTCAGGAGTTTTTGCCAGTGTACAGGATCACTTTGGAATCACCCACAGAGTTGATTCTTTGTAGGCTATTCTCTTGGAAAGAAGCTGCTGCTGTGTGTTGTGGTGTGGTGTGGTGTGGTGTGTGTGTGTGTGTGTGTGTGTCTGTCTGTGTGTCTGCTGTCTGTGTCTGTCTGTGTGTGTGTAGGGGTGGGAACAGCTTTCTAGTGTGAGGTCTAACACTATCACACTATTCTTACTTTATTCTGAAAGCCTTAGCAAATGCCTGTGGCAGTTGCACAGCTGTTTAGCCTAAAGGGGATGAGTCCTGCTCACCCTCTTTAGAACTGACAAAGAGTTTTCAGAGCTACCTGTTTGGCTTGGACTTCCGGCGTCAATGCAGGGATGAAAGCCCCTCCCTACATCACCTTCTCACCACATGGGAAGGAAGCACAATGGGACTTAACTTTTTACTTCATGGTAACAGAGGCAACCAGAGAAGCAGGAAGTAACTGGGAGGCAATAATAATTTTTAAAGATAATGTTATCTCCACTAAGGTAAGACCCAGCAGACCCCCAGTGGCTCCAGGAATGTGCATTAGCACTGTGCCTTTAAACTCAGTCAACCTATTTTGTCCCTTACTGTTGTCAATTAGAACTAGTGGGGGGAGCCCTCCAGCTCTGTTGTTGGTAATTTCCTTGGCCTTCCCAGGTTAGTTCCCACCTTGATCTTCCCTAATTTGCTCCACATAGAGCTCTAGGGGTAGACACTTTCAAGACTTCATCTTTCTTCTTTGGTCTTATGTGCAGCCTTGGGCCTGGGCATATTGGTCTCCCTGCTGTCAACATGCAGTTTTCTCTAGGATGTAATTCTCATTGTAATTACTCTTTGGGGCATAAACATGAAACAATTTTTCTCTCTAAACCTGTAACTGTGCAATGATAAAAGTCCCACAAATCCTGAAGACAGATTCTTTAGTTTCCTAGATATTTATAGATATTAAAAAAGAGCTCCATTTAAATTTGGGTCTTTAATGTGACTCAAATCTTATAGATAGTACCCTCCCCTATCCTTCCCTGGCACATTCTAATCTATTGCTTGGGTTCTAAAGCACTTTCATCTGTCATTGCACTTGGTTGATTGAGAATTGCTTTCATAGATATGCCCCCACTTCTTACCCTTTGAAGGATTAACTTTGCCCGCATTGGAGGGCTTTGGAAGTCTGGAGGGAGATGGTGGCATCAGGCTTTATTTCATGTTAATATTCTGCATGTCAGGCTTGGGAGGGATAGTGTGGTTCCACCTTCTTTCAATGACTTTCATGGTTGGTGAACTGAGTGAGACAAGCTCCCAGGAATCCTCTACATCTGTAGGTTTGTCCAGGGAGGACAACCCCTCTTCTAGGTGCCTAAGATTGGGCCATGTTTCAGTCACCCTTCTAGGAAAGTAGCTTTTCCTTTGGTGGCCCTCAGGTTTCTGCCTCTGCTCGGTGTTCTTTCATAGGAGGGAGATGCTGAGATTGCTGTTGCAGGATGTTAGGGAGGAGGAGCTGCCATTCTTTTGCTCTCAGGCATTGTGCCACACAGCCCTTCTCACCTTGATGGAATGGGCCTCTTTGGAAAAATTTTACAGGGTTAAGTAGGCACTAAACACTTTAAGAATATCACCTTTTGGGGTCTGGAGAGATGGCTCACAGGTTAAGAGCACTGGCTGCTCTTCCAGAGATCATGAGTTCCATACCCAGCAACCACATGGTGATTCACAACAGTCTGTAATGGGATCCGATGCCCTCCTTTGTCATGCAGGCATATATGCAAGTAGAGCACTCATCTATGTAAAATGCATAATTAAAAAAATCTTTAAAAAGAGAATATTACCTCTCACTGAAGGTAACTCTTTGTGTATGATAAGCACAGAGAACTTGGTGTGGGCCTCTGAAAACTGTCAGGGAATGCTCACACCCCCCCTCTGGCACCCATTCTGTACCACCTTAACTATTGTCCAGTAAGCCATTTGTTTATTTCCTTGGATGTGGGGTCCTAGAATTTTATCAAAGACTCCAGGAACCATGACGAAGCCAGGACCATCGCTGATGACTCTGCTTCCTCCCAGCATGCCCCCTCCAGCACTATCATTTATGGACTGTGAAGGAAGAGAGATTTATGGTGGTGACTGAAGGTAGAAGAATGTGGCTTAGGCTCATGATCTCTGGGGGAGTCACTGTGCCCCGGGTGTTGGCAGATCTGTTTTAAAATGTGGGGTTTGTACAGCTGCTTTGTACAGACGTTTGTTGCTAGTTTTGACTACACACAAAAATTCCTGTTTAGCATACTATTACTTTTCAAGATTGCCAAATGCTATTTATATGCCCCATGCTGGCGTCTACACTGATGAGTTTGTTTAACCTCATAGTGACCCTAGGAGGGAGAAATTGTCATTATAATCACTCTTTCAGAGATGAGGAAGGATCCCCGGCATACAGACTTTTTTTTTTTTTTTTGGTAAATGGTCCAATGCTATGGAGTTATCAAGTGAAGGAGCCAGAAATTGAACTTGGAAGTCTGATTATAGAACCTGAAAACTGAGATTATGGGAATGACCCTGTTTATTAGAGTTTTAATAATGAGTGGTAGTAATAAAGAGGAGAATATGGCTTGGTTAATATATTGTTCTGGTACCAGGCATTTGATTTATTCTTTTCACTTGTTCAGTGATTCTTCTCAAATAACAGTACTGGTACTCCAGGGTTGCTACCTGCAAAACCAAATGTGAGGCATAAAAAAAAATGACACAATGCCCTAGCTGTGAAGATGGCCGTGGGTTGGCAGGTGATGAGTAAACTGCAGATAAGCAATGGGATTTGGGAGGAAAATCAGTTCATGTCAGAGGAAGAGATAAATGATTTGTAAGCAGTTCACATTCATGCTCTTCCGGGAAGGTCAAGTAAGGGGTCACAGGTGAGATCAGATTATTGTTTATCAGATTACATTTAGTCTTTATCCTTTAAGGAATGAACTGACACCAAATTCCTTCCAAGGAAACAGCAATAAGAGAAAGCTTAACTCTCAGGAAGGCTGCTCTGGTGACCACATGAGGGAACGTGTGGAGAGTTAGAGATTGAGGTCATGCGTCATGATAAAAGGACCCACTAGGAGGTAAGATGAATCTGAAATAAGTTGGGGTGGGAAAGAAAGGAAAACTATGCAATGTTAATACATTGGGTTAATTACTTTAGACACTGATTGGATATAGAAGAGGAAAGAAGTTTATGATTCAGATTTATGGTGTGAGAGCTAGCAGGTTGCCAGGGAACAGAATCCAAATTTCATTGTATAGCTTAACTCTGGTGCAAGAGGGCTGTTTTTTTTTTTTCACACACACAGGTGCCTAAAATTAAAGGCACTTTCCTAACATCTCTGACTTACAAAAGCAAAGGAGGTGTGTATGATCAGCTATAGTCATTGCAACAGTCTTGGTGGGTTCCTGTCTGGTTCAACACGATGTGGCTGCTTTATACATCGGGCATGTCCATTCTCCTGGAATGCCACCAGAGAAGCAAATAGAGGTCAGAATCCTCTGATGAACTCACATAATTTCTCAATCAAGTCAATTAAAATCTACATTTTTAGAACCTGCTGAGTCTGGAGGCTATCATTTGAAATGATTGCTGTCTGGGAACAAGTAGTCACTTTTCCTGTGGTTATTAGAGATTAGAAGGGTGGTGGACATCTACACCCTGATTGACATAGAAATTGGTCAGTGGAAGCAGCAGGGAAATACATTGGGCTTAAAAGATGAGGGCACAACACAGAAGGGCATCTTATATTGACTAGACTGTGTTATGGTGCTATTATCCATGATTTCATATAATGGGTCTCTTTTTAAAATTTTTATAGCAAGTCTTATTTACTAAGTACTAGCTTGAAGTGAAGTAAAGTTACCCAGTGTCAGGGGAAGCCAATCAAATAAACATGGAGAAGCAAACAGACATGATGCTTGCTTTCATTGTGTGGAATGGTGTCCTGGTGTGTGAGAAGGTCAAAGCTGAGCTTAACAAGACAAGACAGGAGGTCAGAGCTCCACCATTTTACCTCCAACCTTAAACATAGCTTTGCTAGGAAAATAGTTTGTCTCATTCGCTGCGAATTTTCTAGAGAAAAACATCCTTCACACTATTCATCTTTTAACTCTTACTTCAGAGTAGGGATCATTGCCTAATGTTACAGCATTTTTTGTGGGGCAAGTTCTCAACTTTTGTGAAACATGGCTGAAAGGAGAACCAATATTTAGGAAGCACTGGCCCGGACTTCATGCTGAGCACTTCCTGGGTGTCCTACAGCTTGTGGTTTTCAGTGTCAGAACAGCCCTTGCAGCCATTTGTCAAGGACATACAATTATTCTGGTTCTGTCCAAAGTGTTTTACACCTTCTGTTCTTTTAATTTTCATCAGGGTTCTGGATATTATAAATTATTATCTCTTACTGATGAGATCTTAGAGGTTTAGAGTAATTGACCACGTGGCTCGAGGTCACATGAGGAACAGGTAGTAATGGTGGAATTAGAATTCTGATTTGCTTTCTTTTCAAGCCTATGGGGGTAAACACAGATTAACGTTCACTGGAGAGACTTAAGGAAGGAGAGCCAAACTCCCTCATATCTTCCCAGTTCTTCCAGTGCGTCTTCAGGCCGCACGGGTGTCCGACAATCATTTGCTGCCTCTTGTCCGTGCTTTGCTGATGCTCGGGTTTCCGTTTCATCTTGTAACCTCTATTTTTTTTCCCAGCTCAAAGAGAAAGTGGTTTTAGGAATTGTTTTACTCTAATTAGACCTGTGGATTTGGTATTGCTCAGCTTCTTTGGCTGACATGCTCTTGTAGCCACTGCTTCATGCCAGTTGGATAACTTGGTAATTGCAGTTGCAACTTTGATGATAGAAGAGGTAAATTCCAAATTAAAGATTAGATATAACGTTTTGAAAATTAAGACAAAAAATGTCTTCATGTTCATGCCTGCTGGCTACTTCGGCACTATGAGGGCTGAGGTTCAAGGTTTTCTCCTTTCCCAGCATACCAGTATCTTTGGTCCTAAGTCATCACCCCGTTATACCACATTTGATTTCAGCCCTTGCTGCCCTGGGTAGTTAGTTCTATTCAAGCCAAGATGATCTTGGTCTACTAGGCTAAGAATGCTTCAAGTGTAATCCATGTATCTCTGCTTTCTGTCAGGGACTTCCTTGGTGCCAAGAGAAGTAAAGAACAGATAGAGATAGAAATAGAGAGAACACCTTGAGGACAGTCACCGAATAGTGACTGAGATCTAGTAGATAAGGGCTCCAGGTTCCTGTCCTTCAGTTGGGCAATTCTTTTTTTTAAGTCTTTTTTTATTTTTAAATTTAAATTAGAAACAAGGTTGCTTCACATGTCAATCCCAGCTGCCTCTCCCTCCCCTCCTCCCACACCCTCCCACCAAACCCCCCATACTCCCCTCTCCCAATCCCCACTCCTTTCCCCAGAGAGGGTGAGGCCCTCCATGGAGGGTGTCCATAGTTTGTCATTTCATCCAGGGCAGGGCCTAGGCCCTCCCCCAAGAGTCCAGGCTGAGAGAGCATCTCTCCTTGTGAGATGGGCACCCAAAGTCCATTTGTATGCCAGGGATAAATACTGATCTACTACCCAAGGCTCCATAGATTGCCTAGGCCTCCTCACTGACACACACATTCAGGGGCTCTGGATCAGTCCTATGCTGGATTCCCAGACATCAGTCTGGGGTTCAAGAGCTCCCCCCTTGTCAGGTCAGCTGTTTATGGGTGTTAAACAAGCTCAGTCTTGACCCCTATGCTCGTCAGTCCTACCTGTCTGTCACTGGGTTCCTTGAGTTCAGCTCATGTTAAGACCCATTTGCCCAAGTCATGGAAGTCCTCTGTAGATTTTAGAGACATGCTTTTTACCACGCAGCATTTCCTATCTATTCTTAGATCGTATTTCCCATTCTCTGATTTCTGTTCCTGAGATTATCTCTGAAAGTAATGACTTAGGTTATATTTTTCCCCAGGCTTTGCTTACAGGAGAATCCAAATGAAGGTGTCTGTATAGGCGAGCAGCAGAATTCTCATCACAAGAAGGGTGGATTAACTTCTTAGAACTACCTTAACTAAATTCTGATGAGATTACTATATAAACATTAATGACATTTTTTATTTAAAAATTATTTTTCATTTTACATACCAACTTCAGTTTCACCTCCTTCCCCTTTTCCCATCCTCCACTCCTCTCCCCCCTTTCCCACCTCATCCACTTCTCAGAGTGAGTAAGGCCTTCCTTGGGAGTCAACAAAGTCTGGCATACCAAGTTGAGGCAGGACCAAGCTTATCTCCCCTGTATCAAGGCTGTGTAAGGTATCCCACCATAGGGAAAGGGCTCCAAAAAGCAAGTTCATGCACCTGGCATAGGTTCTGGTGCCATTGTCAGGCCTCCACCCCCAGATCAAACCATATAACTGTAATTATAAATATTAATTTATGAAGAAGACCATGCATCTAGATAAACCAGAGCACACGGTTTGGTTTAGGGCAGAGCCAGAAGAAGGGAACATTCCAAGCCTTTGGATAGTCTCTTTTTTAAACAGTCTTGCAAATAATTTCCACCTCATTAAAGCATTCTTTCCTTGGATATGTTTAGCCTGTAGCTTTCTTTAACTTGCATGAAAGGTTCAATTTGATTTTCAAAGTGCTTTTATAATACATGGGCTGCATCTTGAGTTGATAATGCTTGGGGATTCGCTTTCATGAAGTTCTCCGAATGATATTGATGTGTCTTCCTCCATCATCTTTTTTTGTTTTGTTTTGTTTTTGTTTTGGTGGAGTGAGATTACGAAAAGCATGAAAAAGAGAGAAATGTGTGTAGGCAGTTGTATCTGTTGTCCTGCAGGAACATAAAGTGTCCCCTTGACTAAAGATCGCTATGCAAATGGTATTCATAATAGCAGTTTGAGAGTAACCCAAACCGTTTCCATGTACTCTGGTTATATAAATATATATATTTTAAATTTCTAGGCAGCTAATTAAGCATGTTTTCAGTTTAAGTACATATAGAGATTTGTGTTTCTAGACAATTAAACATGTTTTCAATCCAAAGAACCAAACTGTAGTGATCTGGAACCTCTAGTTGTAGCTGCAAGCACATTTCTGAGACTTTTGTCTGACTGACCTTGTAGTATTTGTACTTCTTGAGTCTTCATTTTGCAGAAGGAAGTCAAAGTGGGCATACTTTGTGAAAGTCTCTAAGCACTGGTTTCTTTCATTCCTACCACCATAGCTCTATAGTGAGGTTTTTCTTCCCTTAGACTATAGGAAGAATTTCAAGATAGCCTTTAAAGGTTTAATTTGTGTGTGTGTGTGTGTGTGTGTGTGTGTGTGTGTGTGTGCATGCATGTGTGCGTGCATGAGAGAGAGAGAGAGAGAGAGAGAGAGTAGAGGTTAGAAACCTTTTCTCTTTCTATCGTGTGTATTCTAGAGATCAAACTTAGATATTCAGGCTTAGTGGCAAGCATCTTTACCTGATGAACCATGTAGTCACCCCAAATACAACCTTTTTGGATTGTAAAGCTCTATTCCATTCTCCACATGGTTCAAGAGGGATCTTTCTGTGAGGCATAGACAATTATGCCACAAATATGCATAAAACCTGCTGGTGCTTCTGGGTAGGTATTGCTTCAGCATTCCCACATCTCTTTTCCTTCCATGAATATGAAAAAGTTTCCATCCTTTGACTTTAAGCATGGCTGTGTGACTTCCTTTGCCAAAAGATACACGAAGGGTCCCTTCTGGGGGTAAGCTTGTTCCAGGGACTAATATGTGACCCCTCTCATATGTTGATACTCCTGGTTTAACTGTATTTGGAGATTTTTTGTCTTTAGTGAAGTGATAAAGATAAAATTGGGTCATGATGTTGGAGCCCTTATCAGGCCATACTGTGACCTTACAAGGGGAATTTCCCTTCCCTTCTCCATCTTCTGTGTGGGGATAAAGCAAGAGGTTGGGCATTTTGAAAAGCAGGGAAAATACCCTCTTCAAAACTTGACCATGTTGGTTATGGATTCACAGCTTCTAGAACTGTGGAAGGAAAAATAAACCAAACTTCCAGTGTTTAAGTAATGCAGCTTTGGCATTTTGCATGTCAGCTCAAGTGGCTTATTTATCTGTCTTTTTATTTAATGAGCTCTGAAGGTATATGTTCACATAACTATATCATAATGCTGGGGAATTCTCATAGATCAAGTTCCTGAGTATGAGTTCAAGGGCCTTCCAGTCCCAAACTCACAAAGGATGAGAGTAAATTACAACATTGTAAATACCACTTCTTCAATAATGATTCTGAGTCAGGTGAAGAAAACAATTATCTATTTTTAGTGAAAAATGTCTTTTCCAACATAATATTTTTATTGATTATTTGGGAATTTCACACATTGCATCCTAATCACACTTCCCAGTTCTCCCAGGTCCGCTCCTACCCTTGTGACCTCTCTCCCCACCAAAAGAAGGAAAAAAGTAAAAAAAAATATACAAAGTCCAATTTGTGTTGCACTGGAGCGTGGTCAAACTCCCGATGGCCAGCCCCTTAAAGAAAATTGAATCCTTCCCCACCCAAACCCCTTCCAGAAACCATCAACTGTGAAGAGCTATACTTCAGCAGCCCTATCACAAATTTTAAGAGTTCTATTCAATGACTTCCTGTCATAGACTGTTTATTTTGGGGGGATGGGAGGTCGTGGAGGGAGTGGGGGGAGAAATCACAGAAGCTTTCTGTGTCTCTCATTCTCAATTGTGAGTCTGCATTCATCAATACCACTGCAGATGAAGCTTCTTTGCTCTTTACAGTCAAAGGCAGCACAGATCACGGGCTTCCACATTTCCTCTAGTGGCAGCATGGATCACAGACCTCAGAATGGTTTCTGGTGGCAGCACAGACCATGGGCATCCACACAGCCCCTGGGTTCATCAGGACCACAGACACCAACATGGCCCTCGGGCATCAATACGGTCCTGGGTGGTAGCAGGGACCATGGACAGCAACATAGCACCCAGGGGGGCAGCACGGACCATGGAGATCTTTTGAGGAGGCCCAATCCAGAAAATGAACATTCTCCATCTTGGACATCCTGTCATTGTTTAGAGCCAGGGCAATTGTGGGGCTGGGCAGCGCGTCGGGGGTGAGGGTGGGCGAGTCTGCACAAGCAAGCTGCTGCACACTGTGCTGATAGCCCTACTTGGCATTGGCATGCCCCCCCCCTGTCTACTGCAGCCTTCTCGCTCACTTGTCATTGTGGTTGTCTCTAGTTCCACCTCCCTCCACAGTGCATGCTCACCCCATTCCTCCATCTTCCCCACTTCTCCATCACAATATTTATTCATCCAGCTGCAAACTGTAGTATGTCCCATTGTATATGTATATGTATATATATGCATATGCATATGCATATGTATATGTATATTTGCCCAAACTGCTTTACATACAAATACTCCTTGCAATGGGGTCTGATTCAAGGTTTCTCTTTCTGAAGTACCAGAAATACTGGACCACCACGGAGACTCGACCTGGATATCCTGCTGTTGTTCAGAGTCAGGGTGATCTTGTGACTAGGCGGGGCTTCCGGAGGCAGAATCCCGAGGCTCACTGGGCAAGACCAGCTTGTGGGCAATGCTGTGCCCCACCTCCTGCCAGCAGGGTGAACAGCTATGTCCACACTTTCATATGGCTCCCATACCCTTTGCCACCACGTCTCCGAGTTTGCCGTTCTCCATCAGGCACCACGTCTCCAGTTTTGCTGTTCTCTGTGAGGCACGTGGCTCTGCTCCACCGTCTTTCCTTCCAGTTTCATGAGTCCTCGATTGAAAAGTGTCTTTCCATAAGACCCGCCCCTTTTTTCAGCTGTTCTGGAGATGCTGAGGGCTCTGCAGACTCCTCCTCTTCCACATCTCCCTTGGGGCTTTTATGGGTCTCTGAGGTTCCTCGAAGCTGCTCCTAGGTCCTCAGGGTGTCGGCAGCCACAGCCATCCATGGTCGATCATTGAGTTTGCTCAGTGTTGGCTGAGTACGCCTAGGCATGGGGCCTACCGTCAAGTGTAGTTAATATACCCAGTGAGACTCTGTTGGAGGAAACCAATTTTTCCTTTGCCAGCAGACATCAGTTGCAGATAACTTCTTGTTCCAACAGTTATGTTTTGAATACGATTTTCAAGGAAGGTAGGTGCTGGGGCTGAAGAGACGATGAAGCAGTGAACAGAACTTCCTGTTCTTGCAGACAACCTGGATTTTGTTCCCAGCATCTTCATGGCATCTTAACAACAGTTTGTAACTCTAGTTCCAGGGTTTCTGATGCCCTCTGTTCTGTTGGCCTCTGCAGGCACTGTACACACATGACACACATACATACGTGTAGGCAAACCACTTATAAACATAAAATAAAAATCAATAAAACCCTTGAAAAGGCGGGCCAATATAAATTTATACTCTCAGTAGAAAATTTAATTAAATACAAATAAAATATAACCTTTACTGGCTTAAAGAAGAGAGTTTAATGTAGCTGGAATTTTTAATATATAGAAAAATGAATTCTTTAATGTATTAATTCTTTATACCATGGTGAACAAAATCTGGTGAGTGGGTCTAATTGGGCCACCCCACCCCATTTTCTATATCATTTGTGACTCCTTTGGGGCTACAATGCATGTATACTAGCAAAGCAGTTGAAAGTTTTCAGTTTGGGCTATATGGCTGGCAAACTTTGGAATATTTACCATCTGGTTCTCCATAGAAAATGTTTACTGGCATTAGGTAGTTATTGTGCCTCTCTAATGTGCTATGCACTTTGCTCTAAATGTGCTTAAAGTCATTGTTGTCATCTCCTTGGAGCCCTATAGTAAAAGGCATCGCAGCCTTCTTCAAGGTGGACATGAATGAATCGTTTTCCAGTGGAGGAGGGGAGACTGCCTACGCAGTAAAGTTAGCGGTTCAGTCTAGCACTGTGAGAATGTGTGAGGATGTGACTGGGAAAGTACCCCAGGACTGAATGTGATTATGTGGTCTCTTGTAAGCTGCTAAACTCGCCAATATCTGCCTGTAAAAAATAGCCCACATTTACTTTGGAGTAAGTTAACTTCTTCAGGCCATCCTGACTCCTCAAGGAAGTCAGGATTCACTTTGTTTCTAATAAGCTCCACTTTTCCTGAGGTGAGACAGATACTTATTTTTTCCAAAGGAGAAATCGTTAAGCAATAAGAAATAATAAACAATAACTATTGCATGCATAAAATGTCACTTCTGGTAAGTGCATAACAGCTGGAGAAGGTGAACTGTTTAACATTAGATGGTCATTATCTGGCAGAAATGCCTTACTCAAAGGCTATAGAAAGTATAAAGAAAATCAATGCACACACAGACACAGACACAGACACAGACACACACACACACACACACCCACCCACACACCCACCCACCCACACACACACACACACACACACACACACACACACACACACACACCAAACCTAAGATAAAAGAAAAACAAAACCTGGTAACACCAAGCAGATTTTTGTTGTCTACACTAAATTTTGTCTCTATTTTTTTCCTCATTATGAGAACACAATGTAGCACCTTATAGAGAAAGAAAGCTGCTTGACCATTGTGAACAGCCATGAAGGTGCTGGCAACGGAACCCAGATCTTCTGCAAGAGTAGCAAGTATTCTAGAAGCATAATTGGAATATAATATGAAAGATGGTCCTGTGTGGTTCACAGAGTTCTTGTATTCTAAGACTGGGTAGGGTCTGGAGTCTCATCTGGCAAGTTCAGAGATGATAATTAGAGATGAAGGAACTGCTTTTACAGATGTGCTGAGAACATCTAAGTTTTCTGGAAATCACTCATGGGGACTCACCCTGCTTCGCCTGGTCCCAAGAGCTTTCTAATTTGAGAAGGGCAAGAACAGCTATGGAAGCAACCAGTGTGTTACATCTGAGATGTAGTTGCCCTGTGGCTTTATCTAGATGAATTATTCTCTGGTTTTCTGCTGCTCATCTTATTTCTCAAGCTGTTTCTCAGAGGAGCTGAATATTTCTTTCGTAGAGCCTGCCAGGCATTTGCCCTTGATCTCTCTCTCTCTCTGTTCCTTCTCTCTATTGTTTCCTCTACTAGTTTTCCAATTAAAGGTTTGATTAAGTTTCAAAATCACCCACGAATATAAACAAAGCAAAATATAGTTTAAATGTGCTGTTAAATGCATGTAACTATAGCCTTTTCCTAATTTTTAATTTGTGTATGTGGTATATGTGCGATTACACATGTGCACTTGCATGTGCATATGAAGGCACATGTGGAGGTCAGAAGTGGGTGTTGGATCACCTGGAGCTAGAGTTACAGGCAGTGGTGAGCTGGTTGTGTGTGATAGGAACAGAACTCTGGTCCTCTATAAGAGCAGCAAGCCCTCTTATCTGTCGAGCCATCTCTCTAGTCTGACTCACTTTAGTTTTTTGAAACAGAGTCTCTCACTGTACCTGGAACTTACTAATTTGGCTAAATTGGCAACTCAGCCCTAGCCCCCAGTCCAGCACTGGTGTTACAGATCTGAGCTGCTACTCTCAGATTTCACATGGATCCTGTGAACCTCAACTCAGCTTCTCTTGTTCGCACAGCCGGCATGGTATCCACTGAGCCATCCCCTGAACCTCATTTTTTTTAAGGGACTAACCTAAACCCTTTTTAAAGTTTTTATTTTTAAATTTAAATTTAAATTTAAATTAGAAACAAGGTTGCATCACATGTCAATCCCAGGTCCCTCACCCTTTCCCTCCCCTCTTCGCACACCCTCCCTCCCACCAACCCCCCAACCCCTCTCATTTCCCCAGGGAGGGTGAGACCCTCCATGGGGATGTCCATAATCTGTCATTTCATCCAGGACAGGGCCTAGACCCTCCCCCAAGAGTTCAGGGTGAGAGTGCATCTCTCATTGTTGGATGGGCACCCAAAGTCCATTTGTATGCCAGGGATAAATACTGATCTATTACCCAAGGCCCAATAGATTGCCTAGACCTCCTCACTGACGCCCACATTCAGGGGGTCTGGATCAGTCCCATGCTGGATTCCCAGCCATCAGTCTGGGATTGAAGAGCTCCCCCTTGTCAGGTCAGCTGAACCTAAACCCTTTTAAAAGATCTTTGTACGCAATTTGTGTTTTTCTTTTTCCCCTTATGCAGTCTCTGTGTCTAGCACAGACCCTGGCATACAGTAGAAAGGGAACGACTATTTGATTCCGAGTGAATCTCTCAATTCACCTTAGCATAGTTTATTACAGCAGCAGTTTACAGCATATAATCTGAGATTTTTGCCTTCTAGTTTCTCATCCTCATAGCCATAGGCAAAGTGCTACTTAGAGACTACACTGAATTTTTTTTTGTCTCTGGGAGAGAAAAAGTTCTGTTTAGATTCTTCACCTTAGATGTGCTATGAAATGTGCCATGCCCAGCGTAATGCGATGATAGTGTCTTTCTATTCCCAGAAGTTTATTATTACCTCCAGTAGTATCCTCATCACCCCAGAATTATTATTATTGTCTTTCTTCTCTCACCACAGCAGTTTTTATGCTTCAGGCTTTTCACTCATTTTATTCACTTGAAGATATTTGCTACTAACTAAGCATGTTTTAATCCCTTTAAAAATTTTTATTTGTCCCTTGAAACAGCTTGGGTCTTGGTGACCTGATTAAATCTAGCCTCAGTTTCTCTATGCACAAATTAAGGTGGCAATGGAATCTGTTCCATAAAGTAATTGTAAAGATTCAGCCCCTTAACATGCGCAATAGCAAGGCCTCAGAGCATTTGAGCCATTAAATCATAACTATTATGAATCAGGTTTTTGAAGATAAATACAGTCTGATGTTTCATAGCCCGCACTAAGCTCAATCATTAGCCAGTGCAAGGAAATGAGAAGTTTCAATAGAGTGCAAGAAATAACTAGGGGGTTGATGTGTCTGTGTAGCATCATCAAAGCAAGTTGTCTCAACTGATAAGAGAGCAAAGCCTTTGATTCAAGAGGCTTAACCTTTGCATTCTTACCTCATAGCTTCCAGTTCAAGTGCTTAGCCTTCTACCTCCCACTGTCTCCCCGAGGATGGATTGGTTTAGGCTGACTGCTGCTTCCTGATCTTTGGAGCAAGGTTTCTTAAAGACCTCTGCATTTACATGCAAACACTGTAGAACACTCACTGAGCTGAGGAAGACCTGCACAGACGGGAACAAAATGAAGCAGATGGATAATAAACAAGAGGGACCCAAGGGTATCATGTAGAAACTCATTGTGAGGACCACTATGCCTTTACTGAATGGGTTTTTTTAAAAGCACATTTATTCATTTAAAAGAAATACACCACTACTTTAAAATTGCTTTGTCTACGAATATAAATGGGCACTTTGCAAATTGTGGCAACCACATTTCTAGTGTATGTTTGAGAAGGGAATCCTCCCTTTCTGATATATGTTGTATGTAGGTTGAAGCTCAACATCCTTTTCACAGAATCTATGCAAGATAAAATAAAGACTGGAATGGGTATAGTCTCCATTAAGCTGAACCTATTTTGGATGAACCAGATTGTGAGACATAGTCGGAGACCCACAGAGAGATCAGCTCTTATGCATCTAATTTGACAATGAGACCTCATCTTTTTTGTAATGTGGAGTTGCTGACAGTCTTTACTCCAAGGATTAGCATAAATCCTTTTACTCTCTGTTACTGTCTGTTTCTCTCTGTGTCTCTGTCTCTCTGTGTGTCTCTTTCTCTCCCGGTGTGCTTGTGTGTGATGAGAGACAGATTGGGGGTTTCCAGGTGAAAGATGGTGAGAGCCAAATGAAGGCAGCTGAAGTAAAGTTGGGTGTAATCCAGGAGGCCGTTCTTAGTGACTGCCGTGATTGGTTCCTGGTAGCTGGGTATACTTTCGCTTAGAAGGAGGTTCAGAAGGAGGTTCAGCGTGATGGTAGGATGGTGAACTTCTGGAGTGCCCTTCATTGAGGTAGAAGATACAGGCAGATGAGAATAAGTCGCGATTCATTTATAACCCGTAAGTTGATAATTCCCAAATGTATCCTTCCAGTCTGTCTTTCTCTGTCTTCTATAGCCACACCCTCTGTTCTTTGCAGATTGATTCCATATGGCCCACCTGCTTCTAAAACCCAGCATATTTGTAAATGGGAGGGCTGGTACTTTCTGAATTGTTCCCTCAAGTTTAATTTTCCCCTTGAGTAATTATATTTACTGATATCCATACCCACAACTTGGGTACCATTCTTGGTTCATGTTATTGTGTTCTCCCAACCCATTTATCATCAACTTCTGCCAATTTTACACATTTAACATCTTACACACTATCTATTATTTTCCAAGTCCATTTACAGGAACATCAAGGGAAAGTAATGTATGAAAAGAGCTGCCAGAATAGGAATCCAGTTTAGAATTTTAGATTTCAGAGGCATTCCCCAGGGATCATGTCAAATACAGTGGCTGGAGATTAGTGAACAAAGAATGGTCTGGAGAGGTCACAGGATTGACCAGATGAGGTACAGTCCTTTTGGATGACACAGCAGCCCATTACCTATGCATGGGTGAACCTTACCTTATAAATACATAGGGGATGAAAGTGCCAAAAAACTTAAGCTTCACTTGTAGGAAGACGTGTATGGGACCCATCTTCCACCAACTACTTGTAACCACTGTAGAGTACGAATCTAGTTACAGTAATGGTATATGGAGCTACAAGGCAAGGGATCTGACCAAGAAGTGTCAGGGATGGTGGTCTGGAGTTAGTTGTAATAAGATTTTGTTTCAGAAGTGGCAGTAGAATCTAGTATATTGATGGTTCTTACCTGACTAGCTCCATAGTGTGCTTTCAGGCATTAGTGTTGGCTGCTTACACTTGAACTATCCCAACGAGTCAGGAAATGTGTCAGTTGGGGGTTCTTTCATTACAATAACAGAAAATAGACTCAATAGTGCTGTAAGCAATTTTTTCCTGCCTCTCTCTATAAAAGGCGAAATCTGGACTTCACTAGCTATTGACATTTGTTCAGTAGTTGACAGTGCCAAGGCTGTTTGTCAGTCTCGGCATTTTCTTAGGTTGTGGTCTCTGTCAAGGCACAGTTAAGGGGGGCAAAGTTAGGCACCAGTTGTATCTTTCCCTTATCCGGAGATTTGCTAGAAGGCCCAGCTGACTTAGGTTTAAACCCTAGTACCTGAAGATGAGTGTTATGGTCAACTAATTGAATAGAAATGTGGGGACTGAGTACTATATTTAATGAGTGTTTAGAGTGCTCAGTCTCTACTGTTTTAGTGACATTAGTGGAGAAGCTGAGAAAGGAAAAGTCAGTTTAAAAAAACTGTGGTTCCTCCTTCAAACAGCCACATTCATTCTTGATGTCTTCTATAAACAATTCTGTATGATCCAAGACAGCACTTGTGATGGTTAATGTTAACTGTTACCCTGACAGAATTTAGAATCATCTGGGAGGTGGATTTCTGGGCATACAGTCTAGGAATTACTTTTATTATGTTAACTGATGTGGGAAAACCCTTCTTGTTGTGGTGGGATTACTTTTTGGGCAGGGGATCCTGGACTATATAAAACAGAGAAGAGATGAACACAAACAAGTTTTTATTTATCCTTCTCTTTTTCCCAGTTGTGGATATGGTATGACATCAAACTTCTGCTACTGTGAGTTCACCACCATAATGGACTATATCATAAATTAGAACTAAAATAGACCCTTTCTCACTTAGGTTGCTTTTGCCATCATATTTTATTACAGGAAACAAACCAAGACAACACCCATACGTTCAGGTATGGGGGGAAGGGGATAGGGATTAAAGAGAAGCCCAAAAGCTTAGAATTGGAGAGTAATGCCCTACTAATTTTTTAATATAAATTTTTATTTAAATTAAAAACAATCTAATTTAAAACCTACTGATTAAAATGAAGAAAACCCAAAGGAGTACATGATTAGTGTTACTTACTCTATTCTCTGCTATCAGATAGAAGGGCAGGGCATGGTGGTTGTGCTCATACACTTTTTGTCAAATTGACAAGCTAGGGTCACCTGTGAAGAGAAAATTTCAATGGAGAAAATGCTTCTGTTAGATTGGCCTGTATGTAAGCCCGTGGGGGCATTTTTCTTGATTAATGATCGATATGGGAGGGTCAGGACCACTTTGAGTGCTGCCATCCCTGGGCACATAGGCTTGGGTATAAGAAAGCAGGCTGAGCAAGTCATGGGAAGCAAGCCAGTCAGAATATTTCTCCATGCCTTCTGCTTCAGTTCCTGTCTTAACTTCTCTTCACAATGGATGACAACTAGAAGCTGAAACAAACCATTTCTTCTTCAGCTTGCTTTTGGTCATGGTATTTATGAAAACAATAGGAATAAAACTAAGACAGTAATATACACCTGTAGTCTCAACATTTGAGAGGCTGAGGCAGGAGACTCAGGAGGTAAAGACCTCCTCAGCTACATAGGGTATTCAAACTCTACTTGGACTATGTGAGACCCTCCAATGGCACCCCCCCACACACAAAATAAAGTGAAGGACATTGGTGCAGCTGAATATCTAGTTGGTTAAATGTGTGGCAATGGTATTTTTGAACTGGGAAAACTTACTTTATCTGTTTTGGTGCCATAGTTTCCTATTCCCTTTGTTTATGTTTTTCTCTGACATTAGGGGCCATTCTGAGTGACCACCATCATCTCAATCACCTTGAAATGTGTCTGTCTGTAGGTCTGGCTTCCTAATGGGAAAATTACCTAGTTATTAAGGTATTAAGTGAAATTGGTTTCATAGTGATTTAGTAAATTAATTGCAGTATAAGCATAAAAGTGAACCCCCTAGTTATTGATTTTATTCTTACTACTTTTTCTTTGGGACAAAACATATTGAAAAATGGCAGCAAGGAAATCCTTTCTCAGTGTCATTTGACAACTTTAGCATCCTCACACTTCCAGGTACTCTTTGCTTGGTGACCCTCTGTTTTTGGCTAGCTTTTGTTCATCCATTAAGATACTGGATAGCATTTCCTCCCCTAAGTTATGGAGTCAGTCTCCATCACATTCCAGAGAGAACCCCATATGATAGTCCAAAGTATGGGCCCTAGTAAGACTGTGGTTTCCTGCAATGATGGACTGAGACTCTCTGAAATCAAGAGTTAGTGTTAAGTCTTTCCTCACTTATTCTGTTCCTGTCAGGCACTGTGGTTACATTGATGCAAAAGTTACTAATACTATGCCCCTCACTTAAAAAAATATAAGTCTCTCTAAGCTGTCTCCAGCTGACATCCTCTTGCAAAGAAAAGGATGAGTTTTCTCCAATGGAATCTCACTGGGCCTATTAACCACACTTAAGGGCAGTAGATGGCTATCACAAAACAAACTCTGTGGTATTTTTATAGACTTTTTGTCTCATGTTGCTTTGTTTGGACCTTTTTTTTTCTTACTGGTTTTTCCTCTATGTATCATGACTTCCAATTTTGTTTTTTTATGGGTTTTGTTTGTGTATGTGTGTTTCTTGTGTTTTCTCTCTCTCTCTCTTTTATTTGGTGTCTCTTATCTAAAGAGAAAAAGAAAATGTGTGAAGCAGATTGGAAGAAGAGGTGAGGAGCATCTGGGAGGAGTTCGGGAGCATCTGTCTCTTTGTCTCTCTGTGTGTGTCTGTGTCTGTCTCTGTGTCTTTTTCTGTCTCTTTGTCTTTCTGACTTTCTGCCTCTGTCTCTCTAATGCAAAGCTGGTATCTTCCTATGGCTGCGAGGAAAGTGATGCAATGTGCTACCAATTAACAAGGAAAACTCTTCAGTGATCAGAATATATTGCATTAAAGAAGTTTGTTTTTCAACAAACAAGCAAACAAACAAACACCTCTAAGACCAGATGTCTGGTAAATGACAGCCATGGATTATGGTTAAGGTGAATTGTCCAGTTCAATCATGTTCACTTAATCATTTTTCACCACAGCTGAAGGTGAAATCTTCTGGCGTGTTCTTGACACAGTGCTTGCTTTCTCTTCTATTTGCCTCTTTTCTCTAGCAGCACCCATAGTTAATTGCCCTTTGCATGTGGTTGGCTTAAGAACTCAGAATTTGATTTTTGATGCTTGAGGTGGTGGGCTACACTGTGGTTTTTATGTTTGCAAAAATGATTCCAACAATTAGGTTCTGTGTAGCATGTTTTGCTTGCGGTGTCTATGTGCACTACACAAGTGCCTGGTGCCTGCGGAAACCAGAAAGATACATCAGACTCCCTGGGGACCGGAGTTACAGATGGTTGTTAGCTACCATGTGGGTGCTTAGGAATTGAACTCCGGTCCCTTGGAAGAGCAGGCAGTCCTCTTAACCATTGAGCTGTCTCTCCAGCTCTTGGTTTGCAAAACTCTTCCATGCTTTTATGAATCAGGTAAATTAAGAAGTCAACAGGTTAAGGCAGAAGATGCTTCCACCGTCCATGATTCTGGAATTCTTTGTGCATAACAGACATCAGCAATGTACTTCCTCTCCCTGTTTGCAGAGCATAGTGGGTAGTGGTGATGCATCCTCTGATAAGGAAATTAAGGACACACATTCTTCTTTCTTAGAATCAAATTCAAGTGACTTTTAATTCCAAAGGCCATTATGCCACCTATTTCAAAAAGCGATATATTATTTGTAGTTGACTGACTCTGGGCAAAGCTACAGAGTATTTTGTGGTAATTGTGCTACCTAGAGGGATGGAATTGCTGTGGGGTCTGATAAAATGGCTACTTCTTTTTCCTTGGAGGATTGCAAAAATATAAAAAGAAAATCATTGTGGTTTGGAAAAATCTTTTTCTGCTTTATTATTCAGAAGGCAGCGCTGTTAGCTTCTTTGGTGGGAATGTTTCCCAGGGATAGGTCTTAATTATTGATGGCCAAGTACTCATTGCTTAATGGAATCTGAACTTTGAGGGGAAACAGGAGAGAGTTTTCCTTGTTAATTGGTAGCACATTGCATCGCTTTCCTCATAGCCATAGGAAGATACCAGGTTTGCATTACAGAGACAGAGGCAGAGAGTCAGAGAGACAGAGAAAGAGACAGAAAAAGACAGAGAGACAGACACAGACACAGAGAGAGACAGAGAAAGAGAGACACAGAGAGAATATGAGTGCACAGAGTAGATAGGAGATTATAAATTGACTTCATGTCAGGGATTACATGACTTTCCTGGTTTTGATTAGAATATTATGTTCTTGACTCTTGCATGTGTGAGAATGTGACACAGAGGAACATTATTGTGAGACAGCCATCATGCTCCCCCTCTGTGAAGATGCTTCTACCACGGGAGAGGACCATTCTTTTTGCTGGATCCATGGCCTGGAAAACTGACCAATTCTCTGTAATATGAAGACTGTAGAGATGGGAGGACTGAGGAGCAGTGTTTAGAGGCAAAGTGTAAGACTATGAAGAGATCAATGCAATTCCTTTGGAATATCAAGACTAATTTTAAGGGTTGAAACGACTAACAAGTGACAAAGTCTTAGTGGTAGGGTGAAGTAGGGAGTAACAGGAGGCATAAATAAGAAGTGTATATGGAGCTGGAGAGATGGCTCAGCGGTTAAGAGCACTGACTGTTCTTCCAGAGGTCCTGAGTTCAATTCCCGGCAACCATATGGTGGCTCACAACCACCTTGAATGAGATCCGGTACCTTCTGCTGGCTTGCAGACAAAAGGCTGTATGCACAATAAATAAAAAGAAAAAACTGTATGCATAGTAAATAATTAAAAAAAAGAAGTGTATATGTACATGAAAATCATAGTGAAATTCATTGTTAGAATAAATACATGGCAATGAAGCATTTAAGAAGTCTAAAAACATGGGTGTCTAACATGGAATTTGAAGTTGTTTATATTGTTTCTCTCTGTATTTTTGTAGACGCATTCTTTGTGCAAGTCAGGTTTTGCTGAAGTACTTTTCACAATGGTCGCCCCACCCCACTCCAGTCTCTGTGACTTACAACAACAAACATTTGCTTATTTTCTTCACAGGTCAGTGCCGTTGACTACAGCAGCTGTGCTCCAGGCTGTAGATGTTCAAGTTTGTTCTGCTGATTTTCCTTCTGTGACTTGGGTGAAGGAGCAGTGGCTACCTCAGGCCAGGATTTCTCAAGAAGCAAGTCAGACACACACAAGCAGCCACAAAAGACTAGGCAAGCACATTTAAATATAGGCCTCAAAGGTATGTTAGATAGAGTCTTCTCACAATCTCAGTAGCCAAGCTCCTCATTCAGGTGGGAGAAGTCTTTTGTTGCAGGGAGGGGTGGAGCAAATCCTGAATCCCAGAATATTTGCTCAACTACAATGCAATCAGTCTTCTCTAATCTGCAAGGAGCATGTATATATTCATGGACATATACATACAGGTGCCATCTTAGTTTAAGAATTGTAGTTCATTGTTACTGTAAATTAGGGCAATACACCTGAGAGAGGCGGTTCATGAACTCAGCCTATTATATGAGCACAGGGTCCTGAAGTCACATAACAGTTAAAATGGAATTCTCCCACATACTGTAATTTCCAAAATAATTCATCTCCTCCCCCATCTCTGGAAAAGGCAAAGAGGAGCTAAGGGAATTTAGTTATTTGAAATCCACCCAGAACATTAAGGTCAATCCTATGTTTTTCTAAAGGGTCATTACTTAACTCTGCATTTACATATGAGCTTTGAGTAGAATTGACCCTGCTTACAGGCAACCGATCCATATTCTCGAGTCTTACTTATCTCACTTCGTAGAAGAGAAACCACATCTGATTGACTTCTAGAGCATCACACCTGCTAAAGCTCTTAGGTGAAGCAACACTGACCTCGGCCTTTCGCATCACCTCTGCCTCCATAAAGAAATCAGGCAGTGGAAGGGAGAGAGCCTTCTATTGCCAAAGGCTGTCAACCGTTGAACCAGAAAGTTCAGTGCCCATTTCCTACATTTTAAAAATAGACTCCATTAGGGAAACTCAAAAGCACACATAAAAGCAACAACCCCAAGCCCGGTGTATACCTCAGCTTTCCTCCAGCTTGCAGATGCCTCTCAAACCCAAGGTGCTTCCCTCTCAGATCTGAATGTTTGCAAACTGCTGGCTTTTAGCAGGTGCAGCAGCCACAGTCAATTTTAAATGAGTCTGCCATTCTCCTCATTTATTTTCCTCAAACAGAAGTTTTATTTCCTCTCCGGCTTCTTTTTCTTTTTCATAGAAGCCTTTACTGGAGGGCCAGTTTTGTTTTTTTGTTTGTTTATTTGTTTTTGTTCTCTATATCATGAGGTATTTTTAAGGGAAGGCAAGATGAAGTTGAGGGAATTAGGTGAATGCATTGCAGTGATGGATGACACCCACCTGCCAGGGCCTCACTCAGCTCTGTGTGGCTTCATTATTATTTCCAATCTTGTCTTCATTCCATTTTAAATTTTTTTGCTGAGTGATTTTTGTTTTTCAGATTCTATTTTAATGATAACATTTCTGCCTTCCCTTTTGTCCCTAAACTTTCCATAGACCCTTCCCTGCTCTCCTTAAAATTCATGGTCTATTTTTTCACCATTTGTGTTGCAGGCATATATGCATTCATATATGTATACATATTCCTAAATATAACCTATGGGGTCCTATTGAGCCCCTTGTATATGTGTTTTCTGGACTGATCATTTGGTACTGAACAACCAGTTGGTGCTTTTTTCCCCGGGAAGAGCCACTTCTTCCCACACCCGGCTTTATTCAGTTGCCGGTGGTTCTTTGTGTAGGATTGAGTCTTGTGTGTTTTCCCCTGATCCAGTTTGGCATGCTTGTTGGTGTGCTTCTTGTTCAGCTCCCATCTGGGTGGTCTTATAGCTAAGACTTGATGGGTCATAGCTTCTGCTGCTACAAAGACACAATCTTATAGCTAAGCCCCTCTTCCTCTGGCTCTTATACTCTTTCTGCCCCATCTTCTGCACTGTTCCCTGAACCTCAGGTGTGTGTTTTGTAGGTTTTTTTTTTTATTTATTACATTAATTTTAAAAAGCTTGCTTCACATGTCAATCCCAGTTCCCTCTCCCTTCCCTCCTCCCGCACTCTGCCCCCCCCACCATTCACCCCAGCCTCCCACCCTACCACCACTTCCTTCCACATAGGGGATATCCAGAGTCTGTCATTTCACTCAGGGCAGGGTCCAAGCACTCCCCTAAGAGTCCAGACTGAAAGAGCATCCCTCTTTGTGTTATGGACACACGAAGTCTGTTTGTATGCCAGGGATAAACACTGATCCACAGCCCAGGGCCCCATAGGTTGCCCAGGCCTCCTCACTGACACTCACACTCAGGGGGTCTGGATCAGTCCCATGCTGGCCTCCCAGCTGTCGGTCTGGGGTCCAAGAGCTCCCCCTTGTTCAGATCAGCTGTCTCTGCTGGTTTTGCCAGCCCATTCTTTGCTAATTTGCTCATCGCTCCTCTCTCTCTGTGACTGGGTTCCATGGGTTCAGTTCAGTGTTTAACTGTGGGTGTTTGCCTCTGCTTCCATCAGTCACTGGATGAAGGTTTTAGGATGGCATATAGGGTAGACATCAAGTTCATTATCAGGAATGGGCATTTAAGGTGGCTTAACTTGCCAGTTGGTGTCATCCCTTTAGATCACTAGAGGTCTCACTGGTGCCAGATCTGTCTTCTAACCTATGACTCCCTCTTTTATGGCATTTCTCATCCTGATCTCCCCCATTTTACCCCCCACTCAACCTTCCTATTCCCCCATGACCTACTCTCTCTTCCTTTTCTCCCCTTCTCTTCTTCCCAGCTCCCACCCCCACCCCTTCCCAATCTGTTCAGAAGATCTTGCTTCATTCCTCTTCTCTGGGGTACCATGCATATCTCTCTTAGGTTCTTTCCTGTTCCCCAGACTCTCTGTCAGTGGAAGTGCAGACTGGCACTATCCTGATCCATGTCTAAAATCCATATATGAGTGAGTACATACCATGTTTGTCTTTTTGTGACTGGGTTACTGTTAAGAGAAGCTTTTTCTTTGAGAGGGGCCGTCCCGCCAGCCGCCTGGGCTCTGCCGTGCCAGCCTGGTTCTAGAGCCCCGCATCAGTCCCAAATAAACACACAGGAGGCTATATTAATTATGAAGCTGTTGGCCTTGTTTGTCTCTTACTGGCTAGCTCTGCCTTAAGTAATTACCCCATAATTGTTAATCTAAGTATGTTTCTTACCGGAGAATAGTTCCCAGCGTCCTACCCCCATGGCGTCACATGTTGACTCTCTTGTGTTTCCCCTTCCCAGAATCCTCCTTGACTCCTAGTCCCTCCTATCTAGGTTTTCTATTGGCCAGACAGTCTTTATTGACAAATGCACAGGACTTCCCCCAACAGGTTACCTCACCCAGGATGGTTTCTTCTAGTGCTATCCATTTACCTGTGAATTTCAAGATTCCATTGTTTTTATTTTTAATTGGGACTGGACTCCACAACTTGGCATCTTGCCATTTTCCCTTCTTACTGCTGTTTTTTTTTTCCTGGAGGAGTCAGTGGGCTGAGTGATAGTTCATTCATCTTGTCATCATCTGTTGTTCTTGCCCTCCTCCCCCCACAGCTGGCTTCTCTGAACCTCACTGCTCTGTTAGAGAAGAATCTACTTTCTTCTGTTACTTTCCCAAAAGCCAGTTGTGAACTAAGGGAAAGCAGTGTACTGAGTTCTTGTCTGTTAGCACTGAATTAAGTAACAAGTAAATTATTCTCACCAACTAGTTAATGTTAAAATTTGAGGGCTCCTTGTTTCTAGGAGTTCAGAGTTTTAGAGCCACAGATACCTTGTCTTCCAACCTTCTTGTTTTATAGATGGAGTTCCAGAGAAGTTGAAAGCTTTCCCAAGGTCGGACACTTTATTGGTAGCACTGGGACTAGGGCCCAGTTGTTCTAGTTCTATTCTTTTGGTTACATTTGATTTAATTCCAGAATCTTGATGACAATTAAAGGCACAGACATATTAAAGTTAATCATTAACCTCTAAGGCAGCAGATTGAGTTTTAATAGAGAGAACACTAAAATTCTCAGTAGGGATAATAAGGAAGCAACTGGGAGGGAATAAAACTGCTCAAGAATAAAACAACTTCCAGACTTTTCAGTTTTGGTGGAAATATACCTAACAAGAAAGTTTATTCCAAGGCATGCAAATTTAAAGAAAAGAGTTTGGCAGAAAAGCAGAGAATGATAGTTCAGCCAACCTGGAGATTTTCTTCCAGTGTCATTCTGGGAGACTCCGGAACAAAGAACAACAATGTCACTAACCAAAGAAGGAGGGATTTACAAGGGTTCTTTGTCTTTATACTTAGAATGTATTTTTTTCTTCTGGGTATGTAAATATGATTGTGCATGTGAAAATTTATTGTAAAACAACACTGGTTTCTGGCTTTATTCCCATAGCAATCACACAGTGTGTAGCACCAGTTTCCAAATAAGCCGCAGTACCGTGCAGATGTTTCTAACTTGCTTGACCGTGCAGATGCTTCTAACTTGCTTGACCGTGCAGGTGCTTCTAACTTGCTTGACCGTGCAGATGCTTCTAACTTGCTTGATGTGCTCAGCTCTGCAACCTTCTGTGTTTTTCAGGAGCCTTTCTTCTCTTCCACCACAGCTTATGGGGGGGCGGGGAGAAAAGGCCACGCAGAACCAGTTTTGTTATTCTTCATTCTCTTGCATCACTTCCTATTCAGGAGTTAGGCTGGGAATAAAAGTTGTGGACAAGGTGATAAGAGTGGAGTGGAGAGTCATGGGGATATTCTTTGGGGGAGAAGCTGTCCTCATCCTCAATAAGGAATGTATTTAAAATGAAGCAGTGGAATTGATGGGAGAGAGCCAGGCAGCATTAGCAGTCACAGGTCTAGAGCTGATGGATGTTGCTGGACCAACATGTGGCTACGTTGGCTGTCCTCTATAGCCCCAGGATTTGGGGGGTAAGATGCCCAAATGTTGAACTTTCATAGAAGTTTGTTCCTTGTACCATCCCACTCACCCCTCCCTCATGCCAAGCCTTTATTTTTTCCTTCTTCCCTTTTATTATCTCTAAGATTGGCAGGTGTGTCCCGAATACTTAATAGCCTATTCTGTTCTTACTTTAAAATAGTATTAAATTAAGAATGTAGCAATGATGCTAGTATTATCTATCTCTTATTGACCATATTTCTAAAGTCTTTGCATGCCTCTAATCCCTTCTCCCAAATGACTGATAGTCATTTTCTCTCTTTTTTACAGGTGAGAAAAAGGAGGTGGGGGAGATTTAATGACTTATTTATGTAATTTTTATCAGGGCAATGTCTATAAGAGTTAAGATCTGAACATGTGCTTTTCTGAGTGGAAAGGCTACTTTCTAGATTTTATCATGCTAGTTGTCACTCAGACTTGTGCTCCTTCTGTGGTTTCTATGTTCACCATCAAGATTTCTGCAAAGAAGAGCACTGCTGTGTTGTATTTATCTTTTGAAAGTCTCTCTCTCTTTCTCTCTCTCTGTCTCTCTCTGCCTGTGTGTGTGTGTGTGTATGTGTGTGTGTGTGTGTGTGTGTTTTATTGTGCCCATGGAGCCCAGAGGAAAACCTCAGATGTCATCTTCATGAACACTATTTATATACTTTAAAACAGGGTCTGTTATTGGCTTAAAGCTCACCAAATTAGTCTAGACTAGTGGAAATCCAGCTCAAGGAGTCTACATGTCTTTCTGCCTTTCCAGTCCTGGTTACAAGTTTGGGACACCCTGCTTAGCATCTTTATGTGGTTTCTGAGACACAAATCAGGTCCTTAAACTTGCAAGGCAAGTGTTTTATTGACTGAACTTCATACTGATTTAGCTTTGATAATAAAGGTGGGATGGTACTTGGTTGCCCATGTGATAAGAGTTAGCAAAGCTAGACAAGAGATGTTGTGGTTAATTTTAGGTTTATTAGAAAAAACAAGAAAGACATGAATTCATTCTATTTACCCCATGCATTTTTTTTTTGTTGGTGAATCTGTGCCTTTCAGAAAAGAAAAGTTTCTCTCTGAGAAGAAAATCTCCTAGACAAGCCTTTCCATTTTTTTTGGTTTTTTTCTTTCTCTTTTTTAAATTTAAATTAGAATCAAGCTTCTTTTACATGTCAATCCCAGTTCCTTATCCCTTCTCTCCTTCTCTGCCTCCCCAACCCCCTATCCCATACCCATCTGTATGCTAGGGATAAATATTGATCTACTACTAGAGGCCCAATAGATTGCTGAAGTCTCCTTACTGACACCCATGTTCAGGGGGTCTGGATCAGTCCTATGCTTGTTTCCTAGCTATCAGTCTGGGGACCATAAGCTCCCCCTTGTTCAGGTCAGCTATTTCTGTGTGTTTCACCAGCCTGGTCTTGGCCCCTTTGCTCAACACTCCTCCATCTCTGAAGCTGGATTCCAGGAGTTCATTTCAGTGTGTAGCTATGAGTGTCTGCTTCTGCTTCCATCAGCTACTGAATTAAGACTCTAGGATGGCATATAAGGTAGTCATCAATCTCATTATTGGGGAAGGGCATTTAAGGTATCCTCTCCACTATTGCTTAGATTGTTAGTTGATGTCATCCTTGTAGATCTTTGAACATTTCCCTAGTGCCAGATTTCTCTTTAAACCTATAATGACTCTCTATTACAGTATCTATCATCCTGATCTCCTCTATTCTTCCCCTGACTCAATCTTCCTGCTCCCTCATGTCCCCCTCACCCCTCATCTTCTCCCTCTCTCTTCCTCCTATCTCCCTCTCCCCACCCACCATTCTCCCAATTTGCTCAGGAGATCTTGTCCCTTTCCCCTTCTCTGGGAGACCATGTATGCCTCTCTTAGGGTCTTCCTTGTTTCCTATCTTTTTTGTGGCAGTGTGGGTTGTAGGCTGGAAGTCATTTGTTCTATGTCTAGAATCCATATATGAGTGAGTACATGCCATGTTTGTCTTTTTGTGACTGGGTTAGCTCTCTCATGATGGTTCTTCTAGTTCCATCCATTTACCTGTGAATTTCAAGATTCCATTGTTTTTTTTCCACTTAGTAGTACTCCATTGTATGAATGTACCACATTTTCTCTATTCATTTTTCAGTTGAGTGGCATCTAGGTTGCTTCCAGGTTCTGGCTATTAAAATAATGCTGCTATGAACATAGTTGAACAGATGTCCTTATTGTATGAATGTGCATCTTTTGGGTATATACCTAGGAGTGGAATTACTGGGTCTTGTGGTAGACTGATTTCCATTTTCCTGAGGAATCTCTATACTGATTTCCAAAGTGGCTCTGTGAGTTTGCACTCCCACCAGCAGTGGAGGAGTGTTCCCCTTTCTCCACATCCCCTCCAGCATAAACTGTCATTGGAGTTTTTGATTTTAGCCATTCTGACAGGAGTAAGATTGTATTTCAGAGTTTTTTTGATTTGTGCTTCCCTGATGGCTAAGGATGCTGAGTCCTTTTTTAAGTGTCTCTCAGCCATTTTAGACTCCTCTTTTGAGAATTCTCTATTTAGTTCTGTACCCCACTTTTTAACTAGAGCCCTTTTCATTTTCACTTCTAGGTGTTTACTGATGGTAAAGATTCTATGTGTCAAGGGGTCCCAGATCAGTAGCTCCAAAGGTACTTTAAACTTCTTCTTACTCCCAGGAGACAAAAATTGTAGCTTAATGAAGGTAATGAATACAGGCTAAAGAATGGGATTTCCATCAAATCCTTGTCTAAGACATCAGGGAACTCTGAAAGAAGAAACAATAAGCATGTAAGAGCCAGAGGGGATGTAGGACACCAGGAGAAGAAGACCTTCTTTATTAGTTGACTAAGGGTCATGGGAACTCACAGAGATGGAAGCAGCAATCACAGGGCCACATGGGTCTGCTCCAGGTAATCTTCATATATATATATATATTTATATATATATATATATTACAGCTTTCAGTTTAGTGTTTTTATTAGACTCTTGAGTAAGTGAATGACTGGTCTCTGATTCTTGTGTGGAACTTCCCTTGGACTCTTTTCCTTCTGTTGGGTTGCCTTGTCCAACTTTGATGTGATCGTTTTAGTTTTATCTTATTATATTTGTTTTGTTATGCTTTGTTGTTATCCCTTAGAATCCTTTTGTTTCTAATAAGAGACAAAAAAGGAGTGGATCCAGATGGGAAGGGAGGTGGAGAGCAATTGGAAAGAGTACAGGCAGGGGAAACTGTAATAAGGATATATTGTATGAGAAAAGAATCTATTTCAATAAAAGGGAAAATATGAACAAAAATAGTTTTTAGAAAAGAAAAGAAAAAGGAGGAACTGGAGCTCCCTTCTGTCTTTTCTTACTGTTGACCTAAGACAATATCTCCCATGGTTGCTCTCTGGGTCCTTACCAGTTCCTAACTCCTTTTTTTTTTTTTTACCATTTTCCTTCTGCAGAGGTAATCCTACCTGTCACTTATGGATTTTGACCACCACTCTATCTTGTTTATTAGAGCTGAGTAGGGTCATCAGGTGTGGCAGTTGTTGAGCTATCTAGGGGAGCCTGGAAGTGTCTTTGTAGTTTCCTTTGTATGGCAGCCAGGTGTAGAGAAGAAAGGAAGTTCTTGACTGGTGCCTGGATAGAGACATGGGGAAAAGTCAAGGGTCTTTGAATTATTCATGTTTGTTTACTTATTCATCCCATTGTGCAAATGAAACAACAAACCAATTGGCTTTATGGCAACACTTAAATGGACTTTTTGAGAAAGGAGTATCCTGAACAATGTTGAGAATTCTTAGTTTTGGGTGCATTGACCTCTTGGGTGTTTAAGATTTTAAAGGAGCTATGCATTGTGGAGGAGAGATGCATATGGAGGCTTGTAGAATACTTTGGGAGCAGAAGAGTAATGGTAAAATAATCCCGGCACTCAGCAATGACACTAAGTCTTCTTTGCAATACCCCAAACTCACAAAAATACTTAACATGAGTAGATTTCTTTAAATTTCTATGGTTAGAGTTCATTTTCACATTAGTGATAATGCAAGTGAACTTTAATTGAGCCTAAGGGACACTAGAAATTAACAGAGGGCGGGAGAAGGTGTATTTATTGTATGTGTGCACAAACTTTTTTTTTCTGGAAATAGGAGAAAGATGAGGTTTCTTCAGTTTAAACAAATACTTATTCCCCCTCATCTCCCTCCCTCCCTCCCTCCCTCCCTCCCTCCCTCCCTCCCTCTCTCTCTCTCTCACATACACACACACCCTTCTCTTTCTCATTTTCTTTCTCTCTCTCTCTCTCTCTCTCTCTCTCTCTCTCTCTTACACACACACACATAGGGAGGGAGGGAGAGACGGGGAGAGATAGATAGATAGATAGATAGATAGATAGATAGAGGGAGAGAGGGAGAGAGGGAGAAAGACAACAATGCTTTCCCAGGTCTCCACTCTCCTTCCTGATCCTTCTTCCTGTGTTCCCACCTACTCCCAGACCATCTTTGCTTTTGGTATTCATACCACGAGAGAGAAGTCCTTTGAAACAAAGTACTCTCTTTAGCAAAATCCCTTCTTGACTCAGAGAGGGCTTGTCTTGTCATTGTCAGTGCTCTTCTAGTGAGAAGGGAATCATTCCAAGACACAGAAGCCCTATTTTGGCTCCTTTAGTGATGACGTTAGGTGCCTTTGGCAGATGTTGTGATTCCATCCAGGGATTTACCTGCATGGTTGCAACTCCTTTGTTGGAACTCCAGGTCATTGAAACCCTCATCCCAAAGCAATAGGGAATTGCTTTGTCAATTCTCAAGTGTTTTGGAAGCATAGGTCATAATGGCTACTGGCTTGATAGGGAATCAAGCAAGTAAAGATGATGCTATCAAGTTTAATTTTATTTCAGGACCTATCTGGGATTCTCCTGCTGAGCTCTAGGGGTTAGAAGACTAGGGCTAGCTTCCATGTGACCTTTGTGGAAATAGTGTTAATTAGGATAATAATGTGATCATGACTGCCATGCTATTCATCCATCTATTTCGAGAAAATAATGGCCATAGAAGACACTATATATTTGCACAAATATTTCTATGGATATTCATAACAATTCTATGAAGTATGCTATTTTTATTAAAGGAGTGGAATATTTAGATCTTCTTTAAAAAACACAAAATGTGCTTCTGTAAACAACTATACAACTTAGAATTAAAACACACAGTGAAAAAACAAACAAGTTTATCAGTGTTTTCAATTCCTCTGTGAGATTCAGGGACATTAAATCAGCATTTTCAGATATACTCACAGTTTCCAAAATTATGATATTTTTAGCATATTTCAAACAATCGTCACACTTTAACTTGCATTGCTTAAGTTCTTATTTAAAGAATAAAACATGCTAAGCTTTGTAGCACTTACAAGGAACTATATCCTACAGGAACATTTAATGAAAACATAATTTGAAACTCAGGTCTCTCTTCTAGTAGAGTTATAGGCCCTCATGGAATCACATGTGGACACTGCCAATTTCCGTAGTTATTTTGCATTGAAAATGTGTTATATCTTGAGAGAACAGTCTAAGGACTTACAAAAATGAAACTACATATGTAAACTGGGTTCTCATTGTTTTTTATTTATTCTTATCTTTTACACATTGTTAAAACATTTTCTTAAAGTCATGCTACCAATAACTAGGATACAGAAGTCCTAGAACTTTTAATTTGATGCACTGATGGTTGTTTGTAACAATGGCATTCTCTGCCTTTTAGGAATGAATGCGAATATGAGTGTGACCTTGGCAGAAATAGCTAAAGGTTAAACTCTGCAAAGAGGGAAACAAACAATTTCTTTGGAAAAGTATATTCAGCGTAGTTGTAGGTAATGACAACTTTGTAGTTATATACCTATAGGTTGTAAAACAAGGGATCCAGGCTAGGACAAAGGAATAGGAAGCATGTTCAATATCCATATTTAAGAAGAGACTAAAAGAATCCTTATTAGCCAGGCCTGGTGGTGGTGACCTGTGATCATAACTATTCCAGAGGAGGCTCAGGCAGGAAGATCATAAATTCCAGGTTGGCTTATGCTACAGAGATTTCATCTTGAAGGATAAAGAGGGCTGGGGATCTATTTCAGCAGAAGAGTGTTTACCTAGTATGTGTAAGGTCAGAGATTCAATTCCCAGCACTGAAAAAACTCCATGTATGTAATGCTTGGGGAAAATGAGGATAGGAAGAATATTTCAAGAGCCTGGGTTGTTACAGTGGATTAACCCCAAGAGTCCAGTGTTTGAAACCTTATTTCTTATGCTTCTACTAAGGCTACATGTTGACAAAGGTGCTAGCTTTCTTTGAAATACTAGGCATTTTATCCAGATGTATTACGTCTTCTCATTCTAACTCACCATAGACTTAATAACTCACTAATTTTCCTAAATTATTCTTTTAAGATTGAATGCATTTGAAAACAGTATAGCATTTTTATTTTTATGTGATCTTTAATTCAAAGGATGGTTGTCCATAGTGGTTTTCTGTTTTATTCTTTGACAGTTTCCTATATGTGTATAGTGAGTTCTGGTCTTCTGTACCCTCTTTCCTCCACTTTGCATCTCCTGCTGATACCCTTTCTTTTCCCTAATAAATCTTCCTCTTACTTTCATGTCTTCTTTGTTTGTTTGTGTGAATGTGTTTATGTGCAAGTTTAATCAGTTCTTCTTTTATGAATGTGGGTGGGGGGATTCAGTTACTGGAGTATGGGCAACGCACCAGTGGCTACACCACTAAAGAAAATGTTATGTGTTCTCCTAGCAACCGTTAACTGACAATATTCCTCCATAATTGGTGGTCCTCATGTGCCCTTCCCACAGCCATGATGGAATGTGGTTAGGTCTAATCTTATGCAGGTCTGCTGCAGGTAGTTATGAGTGCCACTGCTGTGTTTAGAAGACATTGCTTTGCAACACTGCTTTTTTATTTAAATCATAAACAAGTTTGCTTACATGTCAATCCCAGTTTCCTCTACCTCCCCTCCTCCCCTGTCCCCGACTAACCCCCTATCCCATCCTCTTTCTGCTCCCCAGGGAGAGTAAGGCCTTCCATGGGGGATCTTCACAGTCTGTCATATCATTTGGAGCAGGGCCTAGTCCCTCCCCTGTGTGTCTAGGCTGAGAGAGTAACCCTCTATGTGGAATGGTCTCTCAAGTTCCATTCATGTACTAGGGACAAATACTGATCTACTACCAGAAGCCCCATAGATTGCTGAGGTCTCCTCATTGACACTCATGTTTGGGGGTATGGATCAGTCCTATGCTGGTTTCCCACTATCAGTCTGGGGTCCATGAGCTCCCCCTTGTTCAGGTCAGCTATTTCTGTGCGTTTCACCAGCCTGGTCTTGACCCCTTTGCTCAACACTTCTCCATCTCTGAAGCTGGATTCCAGGAGTTCATTTCAGTGTTTAGCTATGGGTGTTTGCTTCTGCTTCCATCAGCTACTGCATGAAGACTCTAGGATGGCATATAAGGCAGTCATTAATCTCATTATTGGGGAAGGGCATTTAAGGTAGCCTCTCCACTATTGCTTAGATTGTTAGTTGATGTCATCCTTGTAGATCTTTGAACATTTCCCTAGTGTCAGATTTCTATTTAAACATATAATAGTGCTTTCTATTACGGTATGTCTTAACTTGCTCTCCTCTATTCTTCCTCTGACTCAATCTTCCTGCTCCCTCATGTCCCCTCACCCCTCATCTTCTCCCCTTCTCTTTATCCTAACTCCCTTTCCCCTCCCCCATGTTCCCAATTTGCTCAGGAGATTGTCCCTTTCCCCTTCTCCAGGGGACCATGGATGACTCTCTTAGGGTCTTCCTTGTTTTCTAGTTTCTGTGGTGGTGTGGATTGTAGGCTGGAAGTTATTTGTTCTATGTCTAGAATCCATATATGAGTGAGTACATACCATGTTTGTCTTTTTGTGATTGGGTTACCTCTCTCAGGATGATTTCTCCTAGTTCCATCCATTTGCCTACAATTTTTTTTTGTTTTTTTTTTTCTTTTTTTTCGAGACAGGGTTTCTGTGTGTAGTTTTGGAGGCTGTCCTGGCACTCGCTCTGTAGACCAGGCTGGCCTCGAACTCATAGAGATCTGCCTGCCTCTGCCTCCCGAGTGCTGGGATTAAAGGTGTGCGCCACCAACGCCCGGCATTTGCCTACAAATTTTAAGATTCCAATGTTTTTTTTTTTTCCCTGGCCGAGTAGTACTCCATTGTACGAATGTACCGCATTTTCTCTATCCATTCTTCAGTTGAGGGGCATCTAGGTTGCTTACAAGTTCTGGCTATTACAAATAATGCTGCTATGAACATAGTTGAACAGATGTCATAGAACACTACTTTTCAACATCCAGTTTTCAGATTGTTTTGATGTCCCCTGTTCTGTGATGTTCCCTAAGCCTACATGTGCTGTATATAGCTGAGCGCTTGACAGTGACTTATTTTTAGCACTTTCAACAGCTTATGAGTTGCTGCCATTCTGTGCAAAAGTCACTCTTCTTCAATGAAGTAGTCTATGTGTATAAACATAAAAATATTTCAGAAAAAAGTTTGATACTATGGATATTTAACAAAATAACAGTAATAGATTTCCTCTAGTACCAGTGACACTCTACCACCCATGGAATCCTGTCTGGAGATATAATACCAGTTATAAGTTCTCTTCTGTGGTAGACCTCAAATCCAATCAGAAATCATTTAGTTACCTCCATAATAGTCATGGCATGTTTCAAAATTAGTTTCAGTTGTCAACTTGACATACTTGTGAAGAAAGAACCTCAGCTGAGGCATTGTCTCCATCAATTTGACCTATAGGAATATCTGTGGAGCATATTCTTGACTGACAATTGATACAGGAAGGCCCAGTACTGTGGATAATACTAGTCCCTTGCAGGTAGTCCTGAATTATGTAAGGAAGATACCTGAACAAGCCAGGAAGCACTATGTCAGTTCCTGTCTCCGGTTACTACTTTGGCTTCCTTCTGTGATAAGGTGTAATCTGTAAGCCAAAGAGAGCCACCCCAAGTCGGTTTGGGTCAATGGTTTGTCATAGCAACAGAGAAACAAACAAGAAACCTCACATCTTTTCAAAACCAGCAAATTTATAAATAGATTTATTATACTGAGAAAGTATCAAAGAATTATATAGTTCTAAAATTTTCCCTATGTTTTACATTCCCCAGGCTTTCCTTTCAGGTATAACTAAATTTTAATAGTTTTCTATGTTTAGGTCAGAATTATTTCATGCATATATGGGGCATGTGATCTATTTCTTTCCTAACTAAAGGGATGCACCTAGGGAAAAGATGATATAAATGATTCAGTTTCCTTGTAAACATGCTAGATGAGTCTTTGGGAAAATAGGCTAATGGTGATTTTACCTACTGAGCCCTTATCAATAGAATATTTTGAGTGGGAGAAGTTACTTATATTTAATTATGATAAATGAATTTGTTTTGTGAATAATATGAACTGCATAAATCTGGCATAAAAAATAGAAGAGTTGTTTCTTAACTAAAACTCAGCTTCTTGTGTGGAATGATAAAATCTCTGTGTGTTGTGGAATGCAGGGTCTGGGATAGAACCTTATGAGTTTCTCCAACCCAACTCAGCTTCTTGTGTGGAATGATTAAAAACTCTGTATGTTATTATGCAGGGTCTGGCATAGAACCTTATGAGTTTCTCCAACCCACACTGCCATATCACATGGTGTTGCTATTGCTTAGGAATGGTTTAGGCAATTGTATCATTGAGATTTCATGGGTGTAGCTTCTCTATCACATTACAGAAGACACTGCCTTGAAGCAGATGTCCCTGCTCTCTGGTTCTTACAGTCTTTCCATTCTCTCTTCTGCAATGTTCCCTGACACATGTAGTGTTATACATGTAACAGTTGGGGTTGGGCACCTCACGGTCAGTTTTTCTCCACATTTGGACCAGTTATTTCTTTCTGTAATGGTCTCCACCTTTTGCACAAATATGCTTCTTTGATGAAGGGCGAGAGCTACATGTATCTTTGGATGTGAGGATAAATGCTTAGAATGCAGCTAGAAATTATCCTAAGTAGTAGATTCTCCTTTAGGAGAGGTCCATAACCTCACTAATATCTGGTAGTTAACTAGGTTTACAGTAGTACATGAATTCCTTTCTATTATGATGGCCATTAGGACCAATTAGACAGCTGTTCCTTACTCCTGAGATGTAAGTGCCACTGTTGTTTTAATCCTCAGTGACTGCTCTGGGAATCACAATGTATAACCCTCACTTACTTGAATCTCCCTTAAAATACTCTTCACTGTCTTTGTGCTTTCAATACCCCATGCTTTGTTTCTGTATGTGTTACACATCCCATGTTTATTATCATCAAACTTTCTTTAATTGTGTCTTTTCAAAAGTTTTGAAACAAAAGTAAGAAGGGTCTTACTATATCCATATTTTTGGGTAGGCTTGCTATTATAATGGTGCCATGAGTTTTTTGTTTTTCTGTGTTTTTTTTGATAGACTGTAAAGTTTAGCATATGCCATCCTGCTCTCTTTCTTTACAGGATATGAACCTAGTTATACATGTAGTTTATGTAGTTCTTTGGGGTGATGAGATTCATGCCATGTTTGTTGCATGAAGTAACACTTTAAAAATATGTGTTTAATTAAATTAGAAACATGCATGCTTCAAATGTCAATCTCAGCCCCTCTCCCACCACTCCTCCCTTGTCCTTGCACGCCCCCCTGTCCTTCCCACACCCCGCCCCTGTCCCCAGCCCAATCCCCACATAATTCCCCAGGGAGGGAGAGGCCTTCCTTGGGCAGGACCTAGGTCCTTTCTCATGTGTCCAGGCTGAGAGAGCATCCCTCCATGTGGAATGGGCTCCCAAAGTTCATTTGTATGCCATGGTGAACACTAATCTATTACCCAAGGCCCCAGAGATTTCTGAGGCCTCCTCACTGACGCTACATTCATGGAGTCTGGATAAGTCCCCAGTTGGCCTCTCAGCCATCAGTCTGGGGTTCAAGAGCTCCCCCTTGTCCAGTCAGCTTTCTTTGTGGGTTTCACCAGCACAGTCTTGACCCCTTTGCTCATCACTCCTCCATCTCTGTCACTGGGTTTCAGGGGGTCAGTTCTGTATTTAGCTGTGCGTATCTGTCTCTGTTTCCATCAGTCACTGGGTGAAGGTTCTAATAAGGTAGACATCAACCTTATCATCAGGTAGGGGAAGTAACACTTTTATCTTGTTAGTTTTATTGCTAAAGAGAGACACCATGACCATGGCAACTCTTATAAAGGAAAACACTTAACTGGGGCTGGATTACAGTTCAGAGGTTAGTTATTATTGTCATGACAGGAAGCATGGCTCATACAGACAGGGCATGGTGCTGGAGAGGTAGCTGAGAGTCCTATATCCAGCAGGAAGAGAATGAGACCCTAGCCCGGCTTGAGCATCTGAGATCTCAAAGCCTGCTCCAAGGGACACACCTACAACAATGCCACACCTCCCAACAGTGCCAGTCCTGTGATCCTATGGGGCCATTTTCATTCAAACTACCACACTTCCTCTTATTTTGTCTCTCTATATCCTAATTCTTAAATATGTGTCTTTATTATCTGAGGTAAATGATGAGTCAAATACCAATTTGTAAAATGAGAATTTGAAGGGCAGTTTTCATTTCCAAAGCTATTACACACAAACCACAAGCTTTGCTTAGGATTCAGCTTTTATGATACAGTCACACTGAAGTGTTGGCTAACTGCTTTGGCTTTTATTTACTATGATAAACCAATTTCTCATTTATCCAGATGTAATTACTCTGACAGCCCCATCTATTTGGAATGCTAGAGGAAACAATAATGAAGTAAATCACTTCTACACAGCTGAACTATAAGTATCAAGGTCATTAAAATAAATTTCATATGTTTTGCTAAAAGGAGAACTCCTGATTCAGAGCTTGCTTGATTCCATTAAAAATAATTTAAACCAGTTTGGATAATTGAATTTCTGGTTTCCTTTAATGAAAGGGAGGAAGGGAGGGAGGGAGGGAGGGAGGGAGGGAGGAAGGGAGGAAGGGGAGAGAGAGAGAGAGAGAGAGAGAGAGAGAGAGAGAGAGAGAGAGAGAGAGAGGGAGAGAGAAACAGAGAGAGAGAGAGGGATTGGAGGGCTGAGAGCTGAGGAAGGAGTATCTATCATGTAGAATGAGACATAATATTGTAATAATATTATATATTCTCCTTTAGGGTAGTTTACAATGTCCTGTCATTTCTGTGTCTTCCTCAGCCCTAGTAACACTGTGTTCTATAAACACTACCTAAACAAACAAATGAGAACAAAAGACCAGGGTGACAGAAGGTCCTGAAAGAATTCAAACAGGACAGCAGCTGGAGAATGCTCTAGACACAGGCAGAGCCTCTATACCACACTCTACTGCATCATGGGGCATCTATATGGAAAATAGGAGCCAGCATGGAGCAATAGCTCATGTTGGTATCAGTGACTTGTCATTCTGAAAAGTTACATTTTTTAAAAAAAGTACCCAGGTAAGTACTTATTTTCTTAAAAACGATTCTCATTAAAATGTTCTCTGTCTCTCCCCCCATCTCATTGTTTCCGAGTTGGCAAATTCTTTCATGCAACAAATGGCTCATTATCTGATGAGGTTGCTGAAATGATTTATTTCTGTACATAGAGACAATCTGGTAGAGGAATTCTCTGTTCAGTCAATTTACGGAGAACAAATGCTCGTGCACACTCCTGCCTTACATGTGAGAAATACTCTTCCAATTTAGTGTACGTGGGACTCGGTAGAGGTCGATGTTTCTGTGATGGTTCTGATGATTTGTTTATTCAGAGTTCCCTGGGCATGTCCTTATCCTCAAGAATTTTACATTTGGAAGGGCTAACAATGGCAATGACAGTAGCAAGCATGTGCCGAGTGGTGCCATGCCTGAATGTGCACATGTATACACCAGGAGCTCTGCAAAGAGCTGTCAGAGATTAATTTATTATTTAATTCTGCTCTGTGAGGAAGGAGATATTATTATCGAGTTTTATACGTGGGGAACTAAGGCCCGGAGGGCTGCATTTCAAACCTAGGAAACAGTATCACTGTGATTTCAGCCTTAGTGGTCCGACTTCACACCTGTGATCCTAACATTTATCCATGCGCATCTTTTCTCTTTCCAGCTATTTATGGGAACAAACTAGTCAACAATGGCACAGTATCTATTTTATGTCACATTTAATAAGACATTGCTTAGCTTTGTTGCTGTTCACTCATGATGACAGTGATTAAATTAACCCTTGGCTGGAAGATAGTAAGAAAATGCACCTGAGGTGTTGCTTGGTAATTTGGTAACAGTGTCTCGGTTATGCTACTTTCTCCTCTCGTGTGTTCTCACTCTTTCCTTTTCTTTCTTCCTATCATTTTATCCTTCCCTCCCCTCCCATGTCTCCTCCTTCTCTTTCTTATTTCTTCCTAAACCCCTCATCCTCTCTCCCCTTCTTTCTCCATATCCCTCCATCTACCCTCTTCCCCTTTCTTTTTCTACTTGGGCTATATTATCCCCCTTCCCCAATTTTCTGTTTTTCTATATAATTTGGGTAATTAATTTAGTTATTTCCCCACTCCACTTTCCTTTCAGAGCTCTTTGATCACAATTTTTTAACTTATCTAAACTTAATTAAATTTTTTTCACATCCCAAATTATTTTTTCTGGGGGCTGCAGAGATGATTCATTAGTGAAAAGTTAGCACTGTTGTTCCCGAGGACCCAAATCTGATGGGAGTCTAACAATTACTTTTAACTTTAGCTCTTGTGAGAACTGATACCTTTGTGGACACTACATGTATATAAGTGTGTGTGAGCATGCACATATCAACACATATACAATTAATAATAATTTAGAAATAAGAATAAAACTATTTTTCTGTAGATATATAGGTCTGAAAACATTTTAAAATATTCATATTCAAAGTACACAGAAAGTAAAAACCTACCACCCTGATTTGCATGGTTGTTTGTAAAGCTCATTAGCTAATGGGAAGATATCTGGTTTAATTATCTTGGCATCCAGATAGGGATAAAACAAACAACAACCATGAAAAGCCATGCCACCAATCCCCACCTGGCAAACAAAGCAAACCAATATGTATCCTTGCCAGAGGGCGAGAGACACAGTGTTGTTTTGTATATGACTTTAATAAAAAACATGCTTGTCTCTTAAAATCTTTCATGAGCGAGGTGGGAATCTGGGAGTTGAAGAAGAGCATAAGACGGCTGCGATGGGGAATAATGAAAAATGAAGAGAGAGGGAGCGAGGCAAGACTGATAAGATAAAATGCATTTAGGCTGTCTATCAGACGTCAGAAGCCATGCCCTGCTGTTCTGAAATTGACTTTTTGTGTTGCATTCCTTGAAGGTGAGCTCAGAGTGCAGCCTTTAGCAATCTTTTGGGGGAAGAGAAATTCAGTAACAAATACAGTAGTCCCTGCGTATGGCCATTGTTTCTTTTGAGGCATTGTTCATCAAGACCATTGACACGGACTTTTAGATAAAAGTGGAAGCAACTAATTTTTTAATTCCATTGGTTCTTTCTGGTCCTCCCCCACAATTGCTGCTCACGACTCTTTCCCTTTTTATTCTGGGATGGACTTCTTGAGCATGATTAAGAATGTTGATATCTATTACCTACCTCTTGTCCTGACCTCAGAAGTTCTATTTGAGAGACTCTTTTCTTGCTTTCCTGGAGTCATCTCAGTCATTCCCTGAGCTTATTAATTTTCCTCCCACATGCATGGTAGGGACACTTTAAGGGGCAATCATGATTCACACTGAGGCACAGAATATAAAGTTAGAACTTCATTCTTTGAGCTGCTAATCAGACTGTGAGCAATCTGAAGTTGCTCCCTGACTGAATGGTTCACATCTGATCACTGGCCCTACTCTGTCCCATTCTCAAATGCCCCTGAGTGTCTCAACTCAAGCATTTAGTAATAATGGTGGCACCTAGGTCGTGGTAACAGTCATATCCTTTTGTGATGGTTTGCTTAATCGTTTTTTCCAGACTCAAGTAGCCTAAATGAAGTTGCCGTTGGAGTAAGCAAAATGCTTTTGCTTTATGCCCAGAAACATTTGAGATGGAAATGCTTGTAAACCAGAGCTTTTAATCTCTTACCTCTTCATGTTTCCCTGTGGTCTTAACTCTACCAAAAAGGGACCTAGAGATTTGATATTCCCTTTGCTTATTGACTTGAAGGGAGGGTGACCTTGATATGAAGCTACTGTCTTTTGCAAGACAGGTAGGTCATTAGAAGAAATGGCCAGAACTCTGATCTAATTTTATTCTGGGGTCAGGTTGGCACTCAGATCTGTCTACACCCCAGCCCATGGCTTGACATCAAATTGACCACCAGAAGGATCCCAACTCCCAGTGTAAAGGGAGAACATGTGATGAATGACCCCTTTACTGTTTATAAGACTATTCCTGATGCAGAATTTTTCACTTCTTTTCTAAAGCCCTTCTGAATTTTTCATCTACTTCTCTCAGCAAAACCAGGCAAAGGGAAAGATGATTAAGTCTCAGAAGAGGCACAAAATGGCCTGAAGCTAAAGAGGGAAAAAGTTTAGGGTGGACATTTTGAAAGATTAACACTAAGAGCGATTAGGTAGTGGAACCGACGTTCCCAAGCCCAAAGAGAGCTGAGGGAAGGTTAGAAACAATATTAATGTTAATGAAGTATAGTGAAGCCCTATAGAATAAAGGAGTCTTGACCAAGAGGAGAAGAGTGTGAGGGAAGCACAACAGTCAGCTGACCACGTGCCTTTACTCCGGCTCCCTGGGCTAGTGTCTTTTAGATGAGAGGCTTTGGGAGGCAGCAGGGAATCTAGACTGCAGTCTCTGGAAACTAGGATACTTCTGTGAATTGTAGAGATAATTCTTCACTTACTAAACAATGTATTTTAAAGTGCCTACTATATGCTAGGCCTTGCATCTTCAAGAATGAAAACTCACGAAGACAAGTGATTCTATATAACAGAGGGAAAAGCCCCTGAACAATCTGGGTATATGGTGCTGTTCCAGAGTGAAAGAGATAAAGAAGATGGATAAAAGCTCTCAGAACCTCACAGTGCCTGGGAAAAGGCCTTTTCCTTCCCAGAGGAAGGCACAGTACATAGAAAATCTGCTTAGTGCACTCGGGTAGCATATACATCTCCCTTCTTACAATGTTGCCAGGTGGTACAGCTGGCACTCTCAGACAATTCTACAGAACTGGTATCCATTCCTCTCTGAGTGCCTACCTGCATTCCATCCCCTCTTCTTCTGCCAAGGCTTACACCGAGAAGGTAGACCAGCAGGATGAAAGCGTTTTTTCTTATCTGTGCACAGTTTCTGAGGAATGATGAGATAATGCAGGATCATAATCTTCCTTCTGGATGAGCCCTGCAATTTCCAGGAGAGTCTTTCTCTTAACTCTTGCTACTTGACTAACATTTGCCTTCTTATTGCTTGCTGGATGTTGTTGATGTTGTTTTTTTGTTTTTATGTTTGGTCATAGCTCCACAACCTCTTTGTGGAATTAGTTCATCAGCAACGTTCATTAGTGCATGGTGGTCTTCAACTACTCCTGCCATGCACAAGTTTACATAGAATGTGCCTTGTTTGTGGATTCAGGTGCCCTATGACACCCAGAATGCACACAGTACTTTGAAAGTGTATTTCAGAGTAAATGCCTGGAAACTAGTCCCCAAAGGATGAAAAGGAACTAATCAGTGTTGTAGATGGGAGTGGGCATGGGTTATTTCAGGTGGACAAAGCCTAAAAAGAAGGGTGGGTATGGAATTCTGTATGCCTGGCATGATAATCTCAACAGCCATTTGAAAAATTACTTTTAAGTTGGGGAGGAATAATTTCAAAGAGTTTTTCACTCTCCTTGCTGATTTCCCTAGTAGCCAACATTGGAAGATCTCAGCTGGAGTTAGGGGAAGAGCTGATGATCATCCTGGGAGTAAAATGATACTAATGGAAAGAGATCTATTACATCTTCATTTCTGTGATTCAATCTTTTCCTCCCTTCTCTTCCAGTCACCTCTTGTTTCTTCCTGTCCTTTTCTCTCCCCCTATTTTAGAATGACAATTAGACATAACAATTGACAAAATAGTTCATTGCATTTACTTTTATCTTCAGTGGATTGGAGCTGGAGCATAGGCCCCCAAGGAAACATGAATACAAATCATTTGAAAATTAGATTTGTCAAGGAAAAGAAGAATTAAGAGACAAGAAGCTGATTTTTTTTCTGTTGAAAATAAGAAACTGCTTTCCATTAAAAAATATCTGAGCATTTACTTTTGAAAACTTGTGAATGTAGCTGCTTTCTCTGCCTTTTTGAAATGTTTCTTTTAGAAACTAAGCCTTTTGTCAGCGTGATGACCTACAGACCACAGATCCATCTCTTGCATATGTAACACCAGGGGAGTCAACATCTCCATTTCACTTTTTCTCTGGGATATTAGAAGTCTAATTTTAGTGCTTGCTATAAGAGATTCTCCTTCTTGCCTTAAAGAACTCCCTGCCCCATTTAGCCAAGAGATTTCTCCTTGATTACCAGGTAAACTTAGGATAATTCATGTGTGATCCATGGTGTTATTCAGTCTTCTTACTTGAGGACTAAGTAATATTTATCTGAAAACATCTGTAAAATGAATTATATTGAATTTCTTTAAATTTCTTGACATATTACCTGTGATGTATGTCAAGAATTCTTAGTATTTATTTTTGAATAATACATTTTTACTAGAAAGAAGGCTCATAATTTGTGTAATTATATTCATTTTGTTTTCAAAAGTTAGTATTTCTTGTCCCATAATGTTTGTTCAACAAAAAATTTTAAATGTAGAATAATGCTAAAACAATCAATAAGAATTTATATCAAAAAGTAACAGATTTCCTGGGTTAGTATTTATTAAACTTACTCCACTACACTTGCAGAAATAATTCCCAGACTTGAAAAGGATGCTTATTATATCTCCCCTATAGATCTTGAAGAGAGAAAATTTTGCTTTTCTTTTTCTCAGGAATTTGTATGAGAACTTAGTACTATGAAAAATGAAACAGCTAACACTCTGCTTCTCAGTAAATGCGCGATATGAGTTCTTTTTGGCAGATGGAACACCAGCCCTTTGAAATTTTCCCAGGTGGACCAAACACTGTTTGCTTTCAGAAGTTCTCAGCGAGGCTTTCATTTTAAATTCATAAAAGTTATCAACCAACTTCCAACAATTGTTTAATAAAAAGCAATTAGCCAGCCAGAAATATAATGGCTTTTATGTCAAAATATGGTGGAGACAGCTGCTAAGCGGGCCACAGATGGCCCCCAGGCCATATGCTGTGAGTCCCAGGCATATGTGCAGTCAGGCACAACAGCACAGAGCATATTGGGAGTAATAAACCCAACTCCCCAATTTTCTTCCTCTCCCCTACCTAATCTCCCCACTCCAGAGAAGCCAACAGGAAGAAATTCTCTGGCGTCAACTGCTGCATTCAAGATACACAAACTCACTTATTAGGCAAGGATCTTATGTGGCAAGGCACTGATTCCAGCCTGGTTTGGATAAATTCCATGCAAACCTTATTGCAGTACAGAAAACCGATTTAAAAAAAAAGTTCTCCACAAAAAGCAATAACATCAAATCTTAATGCAACAGCACTCATGAAGAAATCAAACTCTGAATGTAGATGCTTATCTGTTAGCTCCTTCCAATTTCATATTTGTGTGGAAGATGTTTGTAGAGTCTCCTACTCCTTGCAGATAGAGTTTCATTCTCTGCAGGGTTCTGGCTCTGCTGTTCATTGCTCCATCTTGTTCCCTAGGAGGTGTTCTGGTGCCGGAGATACTGCAGATGGACACATGTATCTGCTTTTAGAAATACAAATCTAGATACATGATTATTTTCATCAGGGGGTGTGGAAGAAAAGGAAACTCCTGGAATACTTTTTGCTATCAAGAAAGGAAATATTTTTATAAGAAATATTTAATTGTCTAAATTTGCTAATTTCTTTATTTTACACTTCTTTAAAGGTGTGTATACCACACAAATACATGTATACACACACAGCCACATGCACAACAATAAAATTTTCAATGAAATAAATAACAGAATCTGTTGCCTCAGTTTCTCACTGGGTCCTGTTCAAGATGCTTTACAGAACTAGGATACCGTAATTAACTACGTCGAAAGGAAATATTTTTGACAAAGGCTTGCCAATCTGGTAGTAGATGCGCAAAGTGCAGGCAAAGCAGCTTTTGTGTATGGAGAGTCTTTCTGTCCCAGAGGGTGCAGTGGTTCCTAAACACTCTGAAGCCATCTTTTAGAGCACTTATGTTGCCTGACTATTCAAGGACTGGTCCTAGACATGGATTTTTATGCTTTCTGGCCTCTATAGAGTGTCAACAAAACCTTAGTTTACAGTTAAGAAAATGAGTTGTGATTTTTCAAATTTGATTTAAAAATTTTATTTTTCATTTTGCATACCAACCCCTGTCTCCCCTTCCTCCCCTTCTCCTGCTCTGCAGACTCTTCTCTTCCCACTCTCCGGGTCCACTCCTCATAGGGGGCAAGGCCTTCCATGGGGAGTCAACAAAGTCTGGCATTTCAAGTTGAGTCAGGACTAAGCCCCTCCTTCTGTATTAAGACTGAGCAAGGCATCCCACCATAGGGACTGGATTGAATAACCAGGTTACAATCCACAACCCCAGAGAAGCTAGGTAAAAAAGGGTACCCTAAGTGGCACATACATGGAGGGCCTCAGGAAAGGAAAATAGTTAAGATCTCCTGGGTAAACTGGGAGAGGGGTAGAAGGGAGGGGATGGAGGATGAGTCTTGAGCTTTTAGCTAACAGGATCTTCTCTTGTAGACACAATATATAGCACAACACGCACATAAACAACCCTGAATGGCTCTTGGAAAAGGGAAACCCAGGAATTTCTAGATTCTCAAATTCCAGGTCCTTTTTTCCCATCTTTTCCCAAGAGCTTCTTCAGCAGAGGTGTGATAAAGGGTCTGTTGTAGATCCTTCAAGACAATCCCTACTTTGCATCATCCGCTGGAAAGACTTAAGGAACTCACAATACAATGCCACTCATGGAAATTAATTTGTTATACAGAAAGCACATGAAGCTAAATCAGCAAAGGAAGCAGTGTGTGGATGGCGTCTGGGGGAGACTAGACACATAGTTTGTATCTAACTCTCATGTTGAAAAGTCATGGTAAGGTTTCTACCAAGGAAGTCTGAGGCTGCTCATTTGAGTTACCCCCCGCCCCTGTCCTGGGTGAGTACCAGAGTTTTACACTGCAGCACGGGTATCCAGAAAAAGCCATGCCATGTGTGCACATGCTGCAGGCATAGTGAGTTATTCTTGTCAATTTGTGGAATGATGGGGGCCATCTTGAGATTCAAATCCTAGATGCCAGTTGATGGTCACCTTGTGAATGCATCTTCCTAGCAAGAGCTGTTCTCTCCACTACATGCCATAGACCCTGTGAGTTCTTCTGCATGAGAGTTATAAGCGGATTATGATAGCCGTTCTTTTCTTCTGTTTAATCTCCTTGCCTTGAACTGTGAGGGATTTTTATTGATTGCCCTACAAAGTGTAGATAGATTTATGAGCCGTGAGAGGCACAGTCTGAACCATTGGTGTAAGTGCTAAACAGTGAAGTCTGTACGACAGGCAGTGTGGTGAATATTGAAAGCAGGGGTTTTACAGTTTGGACATCTGAATCCAAATCCTACTTCATATTTCTATATTTCTGTAACATGTATGATTATAACTTTCATGTTCATGCTTTGTAGATAATCCACCAAGTATATATATATATACATATATATATATTAGTTGATTGAATTTCTTGGGAAGTAGGATAATTTAGATGTCATGAGGATGACATATGATAGACTTATGGGCATGTAAATTTGTGAGTCAAGAATGAAATATTGTTGGATGTAAAATCTTGTATACTGACTTTGGTGCTGGGATTTCATCTTTCCTTCTTTCTGTTCCTTCTTTCTTTTTCTTCTCTTCCTTCCTTCCTTCCTTCCTTCCTTCCTTCCTTCCTTCCTTCCTTCTTCTCCCTCCCTCCATCTTGTTTTTTTATGGTTTTTCAAGAGAGGGGTTCTCTGTGTAGCCTCAGCTGTCCTGGAACTCAGTCCGTAGACTAGGGTGCCTTGAACTCAGAGATCTGTCTGCCTCTGCCTCCCGACTGCTGGGATTAAAGGTGTGTGCCATCACAGCCAGGCCTGGTGGTGCCATTTTCATCCCATGCTTTTTACAGATAAATCTGCCTACAGTATATGCATGAATTTCTTTTTGAGAATTTCAAACACGAATACTGTATTTACATAATTTCTATTCCCTCTTTCCTATTCTCATTCCTCCCACACCCTTCAAATTATTGATCACTTTTTCTTCAGTTATTATTGTTGTAAACATGTGTGAGTGCAGAAACATGTGAGTCCAGTTAATGTCAGTCATGTGTCTGTATGTTTTGAGCTGATCACCTGGGTTTGGATAGCCTATCAGGGGCTTGTTTCTGGAAAAGACTGATTGTCCCTTTCTCAGCAGCCATCAGTTGTCTGTAACTCTTATTTGTGGGTGGTGCTGTATGAGATTTCCCCTATCCACTTGGCGTATCAACTGCAGGTCTAGTTTGGACCACTACATTGTCAAAATTTCATGAGTACAGCTCCCTGCCATTTGTAGAAGACACTATCTTGCCCCATTTGCTTCTCTGGCTCTTGCCGTCATTTGGACTCCTCTTCTGTGTTGATCTCAGAAGCTTAGGTGTAGGGGTTGCGTTATAAATGTTGCATTACAAACCACATAGTCTGTTGTTCTCTGCCTTTTCATCAGTTGTATCTCTCTGCAATGGTTCCCATCTGCTGCAAAGGAAACTTCTCTGATGAGAGGTGAGAGGCTACACCTATCTGTGGGTATAAGGATAAGTGTTTAGAATGCAATATGGATGAGCATGTTGAGGGACTACAAGAATATCATTTAATCAGGTGTGTGACCTAATGGAGTAAGAACATTCCCAATAAGGCAATGAATGGACCCTTTCGATCCCAGAGACTTCTCTAGAACTACAAGCAAGCTACAAACACCATTAATGTGTTACCTGTGCATTTGAACTCTTCTTACTATATTTGCTTTTCAAATCCTTGTGTTTTCAGATTGCTGTTTCCTGAGTTACACACTGAGAAGATTAGTATTCTTAGGGAAGGAGAATCTTCCTTAGTTTCTCTATTCTGTCTTCAAATATGTTTGATTTGCTTTTCTTCTCAGTCCTAAGGGGGTCTCATCTTCCTTGCTTACCCCTTGCTACAAAATCTTTAATTTTTGGCCCATTTTAGGATTTATTTAATTCTCTATTTTATTTTGCACTAAAGCATGAAAACCAAAACAAAATACTTTCTCTGTGGTTTCTGTGATGGTCTCTTAATTTTCTGGCTGTTGAATTTAACTCTTGATTTTAGGAAGGCCAGGCATATTTCTCAGGCACCTAAATATTTGTCCTAGTTTTCAGATCTCTGCTTCTGTCATATTCAGACACACAGACCTGTAAACACAGAGTTTTGAGTGCTGGTGTGTTTATGTTTTGCAGTAGGTAGGTCAGTGTATAGATATTCTAGTCCTAATGACTGGTCCTAATCCTAGCACAAGCATGTAGCACCCTGGACACTGTCAGTTTAATATCTGTTCTCAATTTTCTTATCTATAAATCTGTGAAAATACTACTATTTATTTTATTATTAAATATGACATTTTGGCATGCTTAAAACAGTATCTGACACAGTTACATATGGAAAAAGAATGTTATGCCACATTTCAGTGATTCTTAGACTGTAGAGAATTGTCTTGAGCTGTGCTTTCCTTGGTCATTCTTATACTGACTGAAAGGGACTGTAACACAGACTGTCTTCTTACTGATTTATATTTGTTAGCTGTACCCTGGATTCCCTTGGCAGAAGTCTGGGTTATTCTAGGTTATAAATAGAAATGTGAATTTTTATGAGAAGCAGGCAGCATTAGCTTACGATTAATCAAAAATTCATGACTACAAATCTCTTACAAATTCTACAATGCCTTCCCTCTTTCTAGTATTACTAACATTCTGCACTCATTCCTTTCTCCAAATAAGGTAGTCAAGGCCAATGCACTTGTGAGTGGATAATCATTTCCATGTGACCCTAAGAGGGGAGAACAGTGCTATCTGAGGTTCTCTGAAGACTGTCACACACCAATGGACAGTTAAATAAACATACTTCACAGAGAACCTCTCTTGAAACATGAAAATGAAAACAAAGTATCTGGCACATAGTAGGCAATCAGAAAAGCCAATTCTTTTTCTCAATATACCTGGCTACCAGATGCAGTTTCTCCTCTCCCCAAGTTTCTTTCAGCCTTTCTTTTCCTTGGTTAGGAAAACACGAGGATGATTGTAAAGGATCCTCTTACACACTGTATGATGATTAACTTCTACAGAGGAGTGGAGAAGCTCTGCTGTTGAAAAAAGGGTGAGATTGCTGCCACCTCCCCTTCCAACTTGGGAGGAGCTTGGAAACTATACAAGTCAAGGTGAGGACTATTACCTAGAAATGATAGTGTGAGTTGGGTGGTGGCAGCACACACCTTTAATCCTAACACTCTGGAGGCAGTGGCAGATGGATTTCTGTGAGTTCGAGGCCAACCTGGTTTACAAAGGAAGTTCCAGGACAGCTAGGTCTATTCCACAGAGAAACCCTGTCTTGAAAAAATCAAACCCACCAAACCAAACCAAACCAAACCAAACCAAACCAAACCAAACTAACCAAACCAACCAACCAACCAACCAAAACAAAATCACCCACCCAACCAACCAAACAAAGAGTGTGGACATATGTACATGTTTCCAGTTATGAATCTGTGTTTTCAGGTTTGGGGAACCATTTTGGCAAGACAAACTAGGGCTAACAGACAGGAATTAATCCAAAATAATAGGTTGTAAAATAATTTGATCCAAACAGTGGAATCAAAGTAACTACTCTGCTTTGCATTCTGGGTATGCTGGAGGTAGCCACCTTCAAATTTCCTATCTTAAAAGATATAAAATCAAATTAAAATAACGAGTTTTATTTTGCACTCTGCCACCCATGGTGATTTCTTCAGATAAACCAGCAACAAAGATATACTTGAGCCTCACAGAATTGAAATAACTTAGGATAAGAATAGAAAAAAAATCTTATACACCCAAGTTCAGTGCTGTTGTGCATGCCCAGAAAGGGCCTTCATGATCGACAGATTCCTTAATTTACAAATGGACATACATTTCTGTATGTTATATACACAGGTATTTGTATGTATGTTACATGTGTTTGTGTGTGTTACATATGTTATATGAGTGCATGCTCACATTGTGTATAGAGGCTGGAGAGGTCTATGTTGGATCTCTTTCTCAGATGTTTTCATCTTATTTTAGAGACATGGTCTGTTACTGAACCCACTAAGTTTTGAGCTCAGCCAGCTGTCCAGTGAGCTCATGTGACCTCGCTGTCTCTGACCTCCACTGTTGGGGTGATAATTGTATACTTCCATACCTGGGTTTTTCATGGGAATCCAAGCTCAGGGCCTCAACCTTTGCAGAAAACTTTTATTGCCTGGACTGGGACATCTCCCCAGACTGTACATACTCAGTCTTAATTATAGATATGATAAAGTAAGAAGTCCTCAATAACAAATATACACAGCGTGAGTAAACCTTTGCTTCTGCCACTAGGTTGTTGAAGATCATTAGATGTATACTGACAGTGCCCTGAAGTCAGGCAGAAGCAGATATTTTTCTTCATTTTGTTCTTTTCTTGGAACAAAACTCAGCTATTCCAAATAGAAGAATAGAAAAGTTGACTCTGGGAAGGATACAAATAGGTAGGGAGTCTCCTGTCCAATGGAAAAAATGGGGATCTTGGAAGTCTCTGTCAGCCCAGATTCACAGGCAGCAACTGTAGCCACAGTGAGGGCTTTGGTTGGCCTGCCATGCAATCCTTACCAGCTTCCCTGCGATGAAGAAAAACAATGCATTCTTCTTCAATCGCTCAGGTTGTCTTCACTTCTTACCAGTAGGAGTTTCTGACAACTGTGTTCTTGCCAAATTTAGGGATTTAAAGAGAAACAAAATATAACACATTTCTGACTGGGGCAGGAAGAAGCTAGTCTGCCCCATTAGTGAATGGAAAACAGTGTCCCCTTTGGGCTAGATCAAGAGGTCAAAGTAACTGAAAGGCCTTCTTTATTAACTAAATACCCATTACATGGGTCAAGTCCAAGGCCAGCCTGATGGGTAGGTAACTCCCCATATGGTTTCATTTCAGGATTGAAATACCACTCCCTTGATCCCCCAAATGCCAAATATGGCTCCTATGTGCCCACTGATGCCTGAAATGTGTTTTATAGGAAAAAATGTCTTTCATGGAGCAGTCAGTAATAGGTTCATGATGAAAGCATCTTAGGTGTGACTGAAGAACACACCGAGGTGCGAATGATTGGCCTGGACTCTCTGGAGAGGAAGCTGAAAGTCTGGGGAAAGAAAGAGGCTCTGTCTCAGATGGAGAGAGAGAGAGAGAGAGAGAGAGAGAGAGAGAGAGAGAGAGACAGAGACAGAGACAGAGACAGAGACAGAGACAGAGAGACAGAGAGACAGAGAGACAGAGAGACAGAGAGAGATAGAGAGACACAGAGAGATAGAGAGACACAGAAATAGAGACAGAGAGAAAGAGAGAGAGGAGAGAGAGAGAGACAGGGAGAAAGAGAAAGGGCTGACGGGATGATGGAGGACCAGGGGAGTCACTCTTGTTCATTTTTCTTTTCAAAGTGAGATACCAGGCACTTATCCATAGTATCTGGCACATGGCAAACTTCTCAGTAACTATTTATTGTTTGCATCTTGATAGGTATGGATCATGTCATTTTGGAGATGAATGTATAGAATCCATACTTTAATGTGGTGGTGACTCAAGTATAAAATCTAGTTTTGAAAATTATTTGTGTTTTATATTTATGTTTTTGGCATTATTCCTCAATCCTGCGCTTAAGAGGTTATACGAAGAAGACAGTGATTACAATTATAAATGTAGTGATGCCAACTTTTGATATTTAACCACATACTCTGTCACATTTGTATTTCTTATCATTGCTAATTTTTGCAAATGGAGGATTATTTTAATGTCACGTGTCTCTATTTATATAGAATCGCTGCTATAATCTCCAAATGGCTCTTCTCTAGGCATACCACCTCTGTGCAGGCTTCCCTGAGTGACTCCTGCTATTCAATACACTGAATTCCATAGCTACTCAATACACATTCCATTCCATTTGACGTTCATATATGTTTTATCTTATAAATGAAAATTACTGTATTTTCCTCTTATCAACATAAAATTGGCAATTCACCACTTAATATGCTTATGGATGTTTTTATTTCCCACCTAGACAGACAACTTATTTTTGGGTCCATATGCTACAGATACTCTGAGAAGCTCATTGGGGACCCTATTACTCTGTTATTCATGGCCCTGTGTCATCCCTTCTTCCTAATTGCATCATGGGTAGACTTGGTCACTTGTATTTAATGAGCAAAATTATTTAGGTAACCAAATTTCACGATTTCTGTCTATCTTGAACTCTCAAGTTCATGTGCTTCTGACCGGCATTGATGGATGCTACTGGCCATGTTTTTAGATGAACTATGGTGAAAGACAGAAGGAAACTATTGTCAGTATGTAGGAAGAAACTGAGGTAAGAACCAACTTTGAGGAACTGGCTCTTATCAGTACTTAGCTGAGTGAGTGAATTTACAAACAGATCCCTTAGCAGTTGGGTCTTCAAAAGAGAAAGTGTCCTTAGATGACAACTTGACTTCAGTTTCATGAGAGACCTTGAGGCAGAATCCTCTAGAGTATTTGAGCTTTGTTAAGAGAAGCTTTTTCTTTTGCTAGCCGCTTTGGTTTATTCCCCGCCAGTCGCCTGGGCTCTGCCGCGCCAGCCTGGTTCCAGAGCCGCATTAGTCCCAAATAAACACACAGGAGGCTATATTAATTATGAAGCTGTTGGCCTTGCTTGTCCCTTACTGGCTAGCTCTGCCTTAAGTAATTACCCCATAATTGTTAATCTAAGTATGTTTCTTACCGGAGAATAGTTCCCAGCGTCCTACCCCCATGGCGTCACATGTTGACTCTCTTGTGTTTCCCCTTCCCAGAATCCTCCTTGACTCCTAGTCCCTCCTATCTAGGTTTTCTATTGGCCAGACAGTACTTTATTGACAAATGCACAGGCAAATAACAGGACTTCCCCAACATCTCCTCTTTTCTGTTTAAACAAAAGAAAGGTCTTAATTTTAACATAGTCAAATTGTATATGACAGAACAGTTATCAAGTAAGAACATAGTTACAATATTTTAGCAAGATTTAAAGAAAATATCATCCATCCCATCCTTGTGAGTCCAAAGTCCTATATGTTGCTTATGTTTTATCATAACTAAGGAAAACTATAGTTATAACTATCTGTCTTCAACTCCATCAAAGACCACAGAAGGATAATATATAAATACTAGGATTGACAGAGACATCTTACTGCCTGGACAGTCACCTGAAGTTCCTCTGTAACGTTGGGGCATCCATCTTCAGCCCATAGGCCACAATGTGTCCAGAAGATTTCTCAGCAAAGCAGGAAATTTCAAACTGTCCATGTGCGTTGGCAGTCTGTCAGTCATTTTTCTTTGTCCTGCAGAAAGTCTCGTAGACTCTTCATCAAGCAGGAACCCTGTAAGACTGAGTTCAGTAGTCACTTTCCTGTGGGTCCTGCATGTCCAGATGATACAACAACAGTCAAACAATCTAGGCAAGAGCAGTTTCTTGCCCAAATGGCTAATCTTGCCATGTTGAAAGCAAACTTTATAACGAGTTTCTTCGATGCCCATCTTCCTCTCAGACGTAATTGGTGCTGCCAGGAGCAGACATTTCTCAAGACAAACCCTAAACCATTTTAAATGCCATGTTCTGAAGGTCTTTGAGAGGTTTGAAGACTGTCCATCTCAAATATATTTCTGTATATCTAGAAACCTAACTTATGTAACTAGAAATTCTATTATAAGTAACTATCTATAGTCTGTATTCAATTATGCATTACGTTGTAAAAGATCAGTATAAGCACAATACTTAATCAAGAGGAGAAATATAAGCATCATAAAATTGACCTTGAATTTGTATCAATAAATGAAAAACAATACCCATACCATAATTCCCTTTTTTACCATTAACAAGAGATCGGCTGTGATCATTAGCCAATTATAAACAACCCCATTTAAATGAAAACAAAGATTTATAAACAAGATGGGAATTGGGACGTCGCTCATTCCAAACTGCTTCCTGCTGGAAGGGGGGCGCTGTTTATACCATGGGGATCATGACAAAACTCAGAAACCTGTGTAAGTCCATATTTTCGGGGTCTGTAAGACTGCATCATCTTCGCTGTTTCGATTGTTGGAACACCTGGTCCACTGCTTCCGGGGGTCTTGGTTCGTCAAACCACAAAAGCCTGGAAGGAATCCTTAGCTTTTCATTTTCTGTAGAAACATAAATAAAAACTCCTTTTCCGAGTAACATATCCTTATGCTTAAATTTTGAAGTCAAGGTATTTTCAAAAGATATAAGTTGTATTAATTTAGCAGCATTTATAAGCAAGTGTACTTTAGTAGCAGTTTCTTCCTGAGCAAGCAAAAAAATGAAAAACACAATAGCGTACAGTATCCAGACTCTCTGTGTATTTTCCATCTTTACGTGGCTTATTTATTTATCTATTATTACTTTATTTCTTTCACTTTTATTTATTTTTCTCTGAGACAGGGTTTCTCTTTGGAAACCTGCCTGCCTCTGCCTCTGGAGCAATCCTACCGGCGTGCGCCACCACAACGCCGGCTTTTGTATTTATTTACCACTTTGTCGTTTCAGTTTCTCTCTCAATCTCACATATATTTTTTTAAACACACTGTAAACCTTTAGAAGTTTTTCTTTATCCAAGTCTGACTTTACTGTAAATCTTTATGTTTTTCTGGCCAAGTGTCTTATCTGTAAAACCGCGGCTGTTTTAAACTGCCGTTTCAAGATGGCGGGCGTAAGCGTGATTCCAGCTTACCGCCTCAGTCCATGCTGACCTCCAGCAAAAGCTGCCACTTCCAGCTGTACGTACACCCCTTTAAATCGTTAGCAGAGTCTCTTAAAACAACCTTGTTTTTTTTTTTTTTTATTTTTTTTTTTTATGCCGAGTCAGGAAGACTCCTGTAAGCGAGCCGTGTGAATCTCGGCTTGTGGCTAGCAAAACACCTGAGAAAAATGCTGCTACCAAAATCTGTGCTTCTCTCTGTTCTTCTGTTTCTAAAATTCCTTTAAAGCTTTTGTCATTCTGCATGGAAATTCATGATCCCACTCCTGACACCATTTTGTTAAGAGAAGCTTTTTCTTTTGCTAGCCGCTTTGGTTTATTCCCCCCGCCAGTCGCCTGGGCTCTGCCGCGCCAGCCTGGTTCCAGATCCGCATTAGTCCCAAATAAACACACAGGAGGCTATATTAATTATGAAGCTGTTGGCCTTGCTTGTCCCTTACTGGCTAGCTCTGCCTTAAGTAATTACCCCATAATTGTTAATCTAAGTATGTTTCTTACCGGAGAATAGTTCCCGGCGTCCTACCCCCATGGCGTCACATGTTGACTCTCTTGTGTTTCCCCTTCCCAGAATCCTCCTTGACTCCTAGTCCCTCCTATCTAGGTTTTCTATTGGCCAGACAGTACTTTATTGACAAATGCACAGGCAAATAACAGGACTTCCCCAACAGAGCTTGGTTTCTGAAGTACAGAAACTATGAGATTAAGTGTCTATTGTTTATGCTGTTGAAGTGTGAAGTACCTTTTGTTTGTAGTAATAGATGATTCATATAATGCATATCTTAACACCTACACACTAACATACTTAGAGCAAACAAGCATTGCATGTAAAAGAGACGGTGATGTTTATTACCAGGGAAACATACATTGTCTTCCCTTTCATGTGGGAGAGGGCAAGAGGTAGAACTTAGTATTTGGTCTCAAAATTTTGTGCTTATGTTGTCTGAATCCAGAGGGTCAAATGAATATAAGAGGCATTTTAGGAATGGCAATGCCAAATGAATATGATCATTCCAGGGTCTCAGGACTACAGAAGTGGAGCTTTAGTGTTAATATGAAAAGGCCAAAAGCAAGGAAAAATGAACTAGGAAAATGGAAGGTGACATTCCCTTTCTTTCTTCCTTCCTTCCTTCCTTTCTTCCTTCCTTCCTTCTTTCCTTCCTTCCTTCCTTCTTCCTTCCTCCCTCCCTCTCTTTCTCTCAGTCTTTCTCTCTCTTTTCAGAGCAAACCATTTTATTTATGCATACTAATAACAATGCTGTCTGTTATATATAGCATACTAATATGTATTTAAATTTTTTAAAATTTTCTCATATAATACATTCTGACTATAGTTTCCCCTCAATCCTCTCATTCCAGTAACCCCACCACCCACCCAAATTAACTCCTCCTGTTTCCCTTCAGAAAAGAGTAGGCTTCTCAGGGATATCAAATGAAGATGGCATAACAAACTCACCATGACATGGTACAAACTCTCATATCAGGGCTGGGTAAGTCAAACCCACTAGGAGGAAAAATGCTCCCAAGGGTAAGCAAAAGAGTCAGACTTCTCCCCACTCCCACTGTTAGGAGTCCCACAAGAACACCAAGCTGACAATCATAACATAATTTGCAGAGGACCTGGTGTGGAACCATACAGGCTCCATGACTGCTGCTTTAGTCTCTGTGGGCCCCCTTATATCTGCTTAGTTAATTCTGTGGGCAGTGTCCTCCTGGTGTCCTTAACCCCTCTGGCTCGTACAATTTAGAGGGAATATGGGAAGGGATGACTGGAGTTGGAGGGCATTTGGGGGGTGATGTGGAAACCTAGTACAGTAGAAACTCCCAGGATTCTATGAGGGTGACTCCAGTGAGGACTCCTAGTAATGGAGGATACAGAGCCTGAATCAGTCATCTTCTGTAACCATGTAACTTCCAGTGGAGGGACTGGGACACCAGCCCAGCCACAAAACCTTTGACCAATAATCTATCCCACCTGCAAGACATTTCATTTCTAAAGGTAGTGCCTTGAGTTTGTGGAAATGCTTGATGAAGATGAGATCCAGCATGAGTTCCTGTAGAGGTGTATGCCTATGGCCCCGGGATATGAGTCATATGAGTTTGCTGGGTCTTGGTGAACTGCAGAGAACAAGCCTGTTTAAGAGGAGAGTAGTGTGTGCAATTGTACCCTCTAGAAATCTCCCTTTTTAGGGACCCCATTCCTCCACACCTGCTCATCAAGGGCTCACTGAAGTATCCCTCACTAAGTGCTATCGTAAGACACAAGACAATTGCCTCAAGGTTTTTGCTCATCCCTGTAGTGATTGCTAAGACAGATAGATGAGAGAATGCTGAGATTATGTGTCTGTGTCTTAGTGTGGGGCAGTCTGAGGCTACTTCAGAGATCCTCATAAGATTGGCAATCTAGAGAAAAGTACATTCAGGGCATATTTTCTCTGAAACACATTTTCCCTTCACTTTCTCATACTGAATCATCTATGAGCAGATTCTAGTCGACCTTTGGTCTGCCACTCTCCATCTCAATTCCTGAAAACAATCTCAGACAAGGGGTTAGAAACCATTCAGTTTTGCTGATTTCTGTCATGTACAGAGACCCTGTCAGATCTTGATTTTTGAAGAGATGAAACTGTATAAGTGAAACACACTGATTTGTGTATATTGACAAGAAATTCGAATGTAAGGGATGACATCTGAATGAAACAGGGAAATTATATGGGCTGGATACAGTGAATGGCCATGAGTTTGAGTTTTCAAATCACTACATGTGAAGCTGATTTTTTTGGATAACATGGTAACTTTATTTCCTCTTACCTCATTTTTCATTCTTTTTTCCTCAATATACTTTTTATTTAAATTAGAAACATGCTTGCTTCACATGTCGATCCCAGCTCCCTCTTCCACACCTCCTCCCTTACCCCTCCCTAGCACCCCCAACTCCCCACCCAATACCCACACCATTACACAGGGAGGGTGACACCTTCCATGGGGGAATCTCCAAAGTCTGTCACTTCATCTGGGGCAGGGCCCTCCCTCTTGTGTCCAGGCTGAGAGAGGTTCCCTCTGTGTGGAATGGGCTCCCAGACTTCATTCATATGTCATAGTAAACACTGATCTACTACCCAAGGCTCCAGAGATTGCCAAGGCCTCATTCAGGGGATTCTGGATCAGTCCCATGTTGGCCTCTCAGCCATCAGTCTGGGGTTCAAGAGCTCCTCCTTGTCAGGTCCACTGTCTCTGTGGGTTCTACCAGCACAGTCTTGACCCCTTGGCTCATCACTCCTCCCTCTCTGTCACTGGGTTCCAGGAGTTCAGTTCAGTGTTTAGCTGTGGGTGTCTGCCTCTGCTTCCATCAGCCACTGGATGAAGGTTTGGCAATGGGATTGCAGGGTAGCACTCCCCTGATCTATGTCTGGAATCCGTATGTGAGTAGTACATATCATGTTTGTCTTTTTGTGACTGGGTTACCTCACTCAGGATGATTTATTCTAGTACTGTCCATTTGCCTGCAAATTTCAAAATTCCATTGTTTTTTCCCTCTGAGTAGTACCCCATTGTGTAAATGTACCACATTTTCTCTATCTACTCTTCAGTTGTGGGGCATCTAGGTTGTTTCCAGGATCTGGCTATTACAAATAATGCTGCTATGAACATAGTGGAACAGACTTCCTTGTTGTATGAATGTGCATCTTTTGGGTATATACCTAAGAGTGGGATTACTGGATATTGTGGTAGATTGATTCCCATTTTCCTGAGGAATCTCTATATCGATCTCCAAAGTGGTTGTACAAATTTGCACTCCCACCAGCAATGGAGGAATGTTCTCCTTTAGCCACATCCTTTCTAGCATAAGCTGTCATTGATGTTTTTGATTTTAGCCATTCTGACAGGAGTAAGATGATATCTCAGAGTTATTTTGATTTGCATTTCCCTAATGGCTAAGGATGTTGAACACTTTAAGTGTCTCTCAGCCATTTTAGACTCCTCTATTGAGAATTCTCTATTTAGTTCAGTCCCCCACTTTTTAATTGGATCCTTTTGTGTTTTGGAGACTTGCCTCTTGAGTTCTTTGTAAATTTTGGAGCTCAGCCCTCTGTCAGATGTGGGGTTAGTGAATATCTTTTCCCATTCTGTGGACTGCCTTTTTGTCTTGTTGGCTGTGTCTTTTGCCTTACCAAATCTTCTCAGTTTCAGGAGGTCCCATTTATTAATTGTCAATCTCAGTGTCTGTGCCACTGGTGTTATGTTCAGGAAGTGGTCTCCTGTACCAGTTCGTTCAAGGGTGCCTCCCACTTTTTCTTCTAAGAGGTTCTGTGTGGCTTGATTTATGTTGAGGTCTTTGATCCATTTGAACTTAAGTTTTGTGCATGGCAATAGACATGGATCTATTACAAATTTCAATCCATGTTGATACTTTTTTACCATTTGCCCTTAGTATCACATTTAAGTAATACTTATATTTCTTCTAGTCAAACCTCAAAAGCAGACGTCTAGATTTTAATGAGTATTACAGATAGAGCAGATTTCTCTCTCCCATTAGTTCTTTGGAATTCTTCCTAACATGGTCAGAAAATTTAGATGTCCCCACTTTGCACCTGCCATTCCTGCATAATAAGTAATCTCTACATCCACATTCATTTCCCTAAATGTTCTAGTTTGCTCTCTTTGATGGAGGAGTCAAAGCTACTTACCTGTCTGGGTGTCGTCTCCCACCCCCTTCCCCATGAATGAAGCCTTTAGACAATCAAGATGGGATGCATTACCTTCTAAAGAATGAAATTCATTAGGAGTAGCATTTTATTTTTCTCCTGCAAGTTGATCTCATCTCCTGTGGCCCAGTGTAGTAATCTGACCCATTACTTCTTTTCAGGGGAATAGTCTTCACACCAACTTCACAGTTTAAACCAATTTGATTTTACTACTAATTTGCCTTATTTGAACTTGGATCTGCTGAGGTAGTTAAAGCTGCTTCCAAACACTTGCTGCCTCATTAGCTGATAACTGTGGTCTAATGGTTTTCAGACCAAACGAGGGCTTCCAGGGTGTTGGGCACTGGTTGAAAGTACTCTTTGCAAACCCAAGGAAAGGGAGCCAAGATTGCATTTAATTCCATCCTTTGTTAGCTTTGGGATCTTTAGCACTTATTTAAATGAAGCTGTAATTATTTTCAGTGGTGCTTATTGATGGGAAGTCTCTGGGCAAACAGACTGAAGCCATCTCACAGCCTGTCAAATAATTGAGTAAGTGCCTAGCAAGGGAGGCCTTTTCTCTACAATAATTCCATGGAATTGTTTAAGGTTTTGATGAATTTTTGAGAATACATGATGTAAACCTGTGTGTGTGATTCTGTGCATGTGTATGCACATGTATATAATGCCCTCCCGTATCTGTATATACCACATGTGTATGTATATATGTGTGCATCTATAAATACAAATATAAATATACTAAAATGTGACTCCTTTCCTAATTTCTATTGTATAGATTATAAATTTTGGTGAGGATAACGTCCACTCAGTCATCTCAATAACAGTCATGGGTCTCAGTACTAAGGTTTGAATCTGGCACGTTCTCCACAACTTCATGTTTTGAGCTCTTGTTCCCAGCTGGTGGTCTAACTGGTGAAAAAGGCCACTGGGGGCAGGCTTTGAAGGTTGTAGCTGTCCTGTGGTTCTGGCTTCTCTCTCTGCATCTTGGTGGAGATGTGAATGACCTCGGCCTGCTATCCCTGTCACCATGGATGGGTCTGCTCCACCACACCTTCCTTGCCATGATAGATGGAAACTTCTGAAGCCGTGAGCCAAATCAGATCTTTCCTTGCTTACATTGTTCTGTCAGGTATTTTTGACACTGTGACTCAAAAGGAACTAAGACACTAAGCAAATTGGGGCTCTTTTAGGCACAAAAAGAACCAAGGTACATGTTGATGTTATTATAGGTTCTCTAAAGAGACTCAGAATTCGGCCAATTGCTTTTACTCACTGTCTAACCCTGATTCTGACTCTATTCTTTGTTTTTAGGAACTCATTACCCCACCTCTGACTTCCCCAGGAAAGACAGATGGACTACTTTCCAACCTTAGAGGACAAACCTATTTTGTTGAATGTAGGCAGCACAGCCTGGTCCTCCTCGGGCCATACCTTGAGGCATAAGCTTAAGAGCACCTTCTAAGTAACACACACACAAAAGAAATTTTGTGATATGGGGAGGGGTTTTCTCTGATGAGCTCATGAATGGTGATGAGACTGATTCCAGTTTTGTTACTATGAAGTGGTGTTTAAGGCACCTATCACTGGAGCTACAACAGCCACCTTGAAAGCACGAGGCTAAAAGCCTAGGGATCTTTATGTTAAGGACAGTCTTGCAGAAGGATAAAGTTCTTCCACACTTGCCTCACATCTGGACACTCTACCTGGAAACTTCTCACTTTGTGGGAAAATTCAATGACTTCATTGTTTGGTAGTTTCCTTCTTGTAGCTGGAGTCATTAATTGTCTATATCCAAAGAAGCAGTAGAGACCAGTCATCCTACTTCCTGATGGTATTCACTTTTTGTATTCAGCATAGTTTTAATCTGGCCTACAGGAGCTTTCTGTAATATCATTGGTTCAATTGTTTGTATTAGTTACTTGCCATGGAGACAAAATATCTCTAAAGATGCAACTTAAGGGAAGAAAGCCTTATTTTGGCTCATGGTTTTAAAGGGTGGGAAGACAGAGAGGGCATGGTGGAATTGATGGTGGCATGAACACATACAGGGAAATACTCTTCATATCTTGGTTGGTCAAGAAGCAGAAAGATCATTCCAAGAGCATCCAGGGATAATACATACCCAAGGATCTGTCTCCCTTGACCCATTTCTCCATGTACACCCCGCCACCTAAAGGTTCCACAGCCTCTCAGAATAGCACCCCCAGCTGACGACTCCATGTCCATATACACGAATCTGCAGAGGTATTTTACATCTTTTATACTGTCATCAAGTTTCTTTGCTTGTACTTAAGGAAAGGCAGTACCACAGACTTCTATTTGATGTATGGGAGGGTTTATTTTGCTAAGTATTGTTCCAAAGGATGGCATGAAGAGTTTTACCTTTTATGAATTTTCCCTTCAACATTTCTCATGATTGCTCATGCAGTTGGTAGCTATTTATTGAGTTCCTATTTAGGAAGGGAAAACAGAAATGTCTTTGTCTTCTTTAGTAATAGCATACAATTTTTTTATTTACCTTTAAAAATAGAATGCCAGGGACACACTGTTGAGCTGTAAGAGATCAATAGAGAATCTTTTAGAAGGAATGAATGAATGTGTGTTTTAAAAATGATGATGATGATTGTAGCACCAACTTCATTTGTATTTTTTTATTCTGATAGTATAAAGGTTTAAAATGGTGAAATATTGGGTGGAGCTTTTTCTTATCAAGACATCTTTGGTGTCTTGTCTGGAACTGTATGTTTTAACCTTTCTTGATTCCTAATTGACACATATACATGCAAGAGTGCCTCTACACACACACACACACACACACACACACACACACACTTATTTATAAGTGCTTGCCCATATACTCCCATACCCACTTCAAGGACTCCTAGTAATGGCAGATAGGGAGTCTGAATTGGTCATCTTTTGTATCCAGGCAAAGTTTCCAGTGGTGGGACTGGGTTGCATTTAGCTGAGTTGTTGCCTGAGGGGTTCACATGGAGATTCCTTAACAACCCAGGCTGATGCTAGGACCGAAACTGTCTGAAAGCTGACAGTGGGACCCCATTGTGGAGGGCAACATTCACACAGATCATTGAATGTGGAGAGGCCAAGCTGGTGTTTTCATGGAGACTTTACTCCTATGTTCTAGTCTCTTTGGCATGGAGAAGGACTCTGAAGGTTATACAAGGACAAACCTGGACCCCAGCTCAGCCACAAAATCTTTGACCTGAAATCTTTTGCCTGAAAGATGTGTTGGGGCAATGATGGCACAGAACTTGTGGGAGTGGCCAACCAATATCTGGTTTAGCCTGAGGCTCATGCTATGAGAGAGAGCCCATGCTCTACATTGCCTGGATGGAGTGAATAGCCCAAAGACCCTAGGTAGAAACAAACATGACTGAAAAATAATGAATCAGTGAAATGATTCCTAATGATAGTCTGCAATACTCACAGATTGGTGCCTTTTCCAGTTTTCATCATAGAGACTTTACAGCAGCAGTTGTGAGTGGGTATAGACACCCACAGCCAGACATTGTGCAGAGAGAGTCTAAATTGGAGGTCTCCATTGGGTCCTTCCTGTCAGAACTCAGGGAATCCCTTGGAAGAGGGGAGGAAAGATTGTGGGAGTCAGAGGGGTAGAGGACACCAGGAGAACATGGCCAACTGAAGCAACTAAGCAGGCCTCATATGGGCTCACAGAGACTGAAGTGATAAGCATAGGGCCTACATGGGACTGTACAAGGTCATCTGCATGTATGTTATGGCTGTTAGCTCGGTGGTTTAATGGTATCCCTAACGGTGGGAATGGGCATGTCTCAGATTCTTTTGTCTCATCTTGGGACTCCTTTCTCCTATTGAGTTGCCTTGCCTAGACTTAATATGAGAACTGTTGCTTTGTCTTATTGTATCTTGTTTTGTCATGTTTGGTTTTGTCTCTTGGAGGCCTGCTCTTTTCTGAAGGGAAATGGAGGAAGAGTGGAACTGGGGGGGGAAAGGAGGTGGGGGGGATTTGGAAGGAGTTGAGGGAGGGATAAACATGCTGGGATATGTTATATGATAGAATAATCTATTTTCAATTAAAAAAGACAGAGGGAAGAAAAATAGTCTCAAATAATATAGTTCATGCATATCAAAGTAGGTTGGTAGAACTTTTCCAAGTGTCTCCTAAAATTTATGCTTGAGTTAAACCTCCCTCCAGTTCTAGCACTGTGGTATTTTCATTTGGGATGAAAGAGGAAAGGAGTTGTGCCTCAAGAGGCTTCTCTGTGTTCCCCTGTGGATAAGAACATTAAATTTGAAAGATACTGCTGAAAACCAGCTCCAATCCAATAATCACATTCGGTTGTTTTGATTTTCCCTGGAGTTTTGATTGGATGGGGGCATCATTACTTCTTGCCCCGAAGCTGCCTCACTTCATCATGGAGGAAATGAATTGAGCTGGTAGGTGGCTGACTCTGAGTTGTTCCTTTTTGATTTTCTATCTTTATATCCTTGGCCTCTGGTGGGACTATTCTACTATCAAGGAAAAAGTATTTACAGAGAGCCTTGGGTAAGGCAAGGAGGAGGCTCTGCTTCTTGGCAGTCATTGGTGGTTGTGTATTCTGTGGAAAAACAATAAATAATCTATGAGTAGCCTTTCTACAGTGAATGGGTTGAGCGTTTTATTTGATCCTTTGTTTTTCCTTGAATATCCCAATGAATATTTAAAAAGAAACTTTGTTTTAAACCACTCTATGCATTCTAACAGGTTTTAGAAAATTTCAGTCATGTGCTTGCATGCATACCTGAGAGAGTCTTTGAACATGTGAATGCAGCGCTTATAGAGGCCAAAGGTATAGCCTCTGCCTAGAGCTTGAGTTACAGGCAGTTGTGAGTCACCCAGTGTGGGTGCTGGGAACAGAGCTCAGGTCATCTGCAAGAGAAGCAGGTGCTGTTAACCGGTGAGCCATCTCTGTGGCCCCCAGCCTACGAAGTTCAGTGCCAACCCCAAATAGAAACTTAGCTTGAACCTATCACATTGAGTTAAGCTTCATTGTCTCCTCCTGTCACTGCTGTACTCTGAGCCTGCATTTCAGAAGAGGTGTCTGGAGTTGGAGCATGACCTTACCACAGTCATTACTTTAAAAAAAGTCAAGTTATATTCTGATTTGGTCTAGCATCATGAGTTGGAGGAATGTTTGTAATATATATGTATATATATACATTATATATGTGTGTGTAGTACAAATATATATATTTCAATTTTCCTAGGTATATGTTTTCATTTATTTATAGTCCTATGTTTTCAAAGAATTTTTTTCTTTAAAGATTTCATATCAGTTAGAGGCAGTGGTGCAGAAAACAGATTGTTCCTGTGATGAACTGTTAACTACATTTGTATATATGGAAGCCTTTAATGTGTACCTGAATAGGAAGCTAGGTGACCTATCACATTTCCAAGAATGCGGTCCTCAGGTGGTGGATGGTGAGCAATATCTTACATTATTAAAGTACAGTTCTTTTGATTTCCAAGTATGTACTATTAACACAGGAAATTGCATTTAAACACCAATTACAAACATTTTTCTTGACTTTTCATTTATTTGACCAACAAGATATAGGCTTTGTATTGTGTGTTAATTATATTATTAAGAAACTGTTAAGTTTTGGGTTTTGTTCTTAATTTAGCATTTAGACAAAATAAGGATGGGCAGTTTAGGGTTTTGAAAAAGGAGAAGTCAACTAGAACAAAAGTGTAACTTTTTTGATTGAAAAATATAAATGTATATTATATTGTAAATGGAAATTTGTAACTTTTTCAGATAATACTAAGAAGTGACTTTATGATGATATGATTGATTACAAGGCTGTGAGTCTTCTTTTTAAGACCCAGAAACTTCTCCATTTTTCATTTCTTCCCTGGTGTTAAAAAGATGCTGAAACCAATCCCAGCACTCGGGAGGCAGAGGAAGGCGGATCTCTGTGAGTTCGAGGCCAGGCTGGACCGACAGCCTCCAAAACAGAGAAACCCTGTCTCGTAAAAACAAAAAAAAAAAAACAAAAAAAAAAAAAGATGCTGAAACCAAATACGGTTGTTTCTTAGAAAGAATATAGCCATTAGCAAATCAAAACTGTCTCTCCTCCTGTCTTTCATGCTTAACCTATTTCTGTAAGAAAACAATATAGCATTAACTGTTTTGATTTTACAGACTCAGAATCTCCCATGCTAGCAAAAGGGTTAGATTAAACAGGAATAAAGTTGATCAGATAAATTTTTGTAAGTAGATCACACTGGTATACTGAGAGGCTTGAGAAGCCTATGTTGGGTCTGCAGATTATCACATTTTCTTTCTTCCACAGTGTTGCAACTTACTTGTTTTTTTTCAAATTCTCCAATTTTTTTTTGTTTTTCCAGGAACAAATTTAGAAGGATTTATATCTTGCTTTAGTATGTGTGCATGTGTGTGTATATGCAACAGTCCCATACTTGTTAATTTCTGTCAATATGGCACTAATTAAAGTTAATTGGGAAGAGAGAACCTCAATTGAGAAATTGCTACCATTAGATTGGCCTGTGGATTTCTGTGGGCATTGGGCATTTTCTTGATTAATGATTGATATAGGGCCCAGTCTAGGGCCCAGTCTACTGTGGATGATACTGCCTCTGGGAAGGTGGTCTTGAATTGTATAAGAAATCAGGCTGGGCAAGCCACATAAAGCAAACAAACAAGCAGCGTTCCTCCATGGCCTTTGCTTCAGTTCCTGTACTGGGTTCTCTCAGGGATGGAGTGTAACCTGTAAAATGAAGCACCCCCTCAATTTCAAGTTGCCATTAGTTTCATCACAGAAAACAGAAACAAAGCTAGGGCAGAAATTGGTACCAGAGAGTAGGAGCTTGCTACCATAGGCCTGACCATGTGACAGTTTCTCTATTAATTCATCTGATTGTGAGCAATACTGCTTAGTGTTTTTCCTGTTTGTGTAACAGAAAATGTATGTTTAAAATTTGGCTAAACAGTTGAAAACCTATGCTATTCCTGTTATCATATATTGTTTCCTTCCTCCCTTTTTACTTTTGTGTGTCTAGGCTACTAATCACCACCGTTGCTACTTGCATTAGTATAGTAATTTCCTCCTATCTTTCCTCCCTACAATCCTTACAGTTCTGAACTATTAGGTTGAGACATATAGATGCAGGATGAGCATGTGTCGTGGTTTGCTTTTTTAAACCTGGTTTAATTTTACTTTCCTATCATAATTAGTAATTATTCACCATTTTAATCTGAAATTGTCTCAGACTGAATACTAAAGTAAATGCGTACATTTGAATGTGCACGATAAATGAATATTTTTAGTCACTTTTGCTACATCTCCTTATATGTACACATCATGAGAATGCCTTTAATTATTTCCTTTTTGCAGCACTTAAAAACAGTCTCTATTGATTGGATTGATGGCCCAGGAGTTAAGACCATTTGCTTCTAGCTTTGCAGATAACTGGGTTATATTGCCAAAACCCACCTGGTGGTTCACAGTTGTCTATAACTGTAACTCCAGGGTCTCTCTCTCTCTCTCTCTCTCTCTCTCTCTCTCTCTCTCTCTCTCTCTCTCTCTCTCTCTCTCTCTCTCACCTTCATACACACACACATACACACACAGTATATAGTGCACAGACATACATGCAGAAAATACGTATATGCCTATAGTAAAATTAAAGGTTTCTAAAAGGAAGAGCTGTCTCTAAAGGCTGGGGGGATGGCTCCATGAATAAAGTGCTTACTGTACAAGTATTACATCATGAGTTTGGATACCATCACCTACAAAAAAACATATGAAAGTATATGGAGCATGGTGTATGTGTGTGTACACACCTGTGCAAAGACCAGAGGGGGAGGTTGTGCAAATTCCTCTCTCATTTTCTACCTTGTCTCTTTGAGGCAGCATCTCTCACTAAACATGGACCTTGCTCATTTTCAGCTAGTCTGGTTGGCCAACAAGCCCCTGCAATGCTCCTGTTTCCCTATTCCTCACCAACACTGGGGTTACAGATGTGTTGACTACCACACTTGACTTTTATATGGGTGATGAAGACCTTAACTTAGAGATGTATGTAGCCAGTCTTACTTATCTACTGAACTATCTCCCCAGCAATCCTTTGCATGATTGCAGAAGCGTTGTGGCCAGCTGTGCCTGAACCTTACAAGGGTACTGGCCTTCCAAACTCAGTTTCTCACTTTAGTGACTGAATTATCTTCCCAGACTTCATTAGGGACATCCTTAAGTTCTTTTACCTATGTTCTTTATGCCCATAGTGATGGAGTAAAGCTGTTGGGTGGTTCCCTTCCACTCTTGCTGCGATATCTGCCTTATCAGAGGAAGAGTGAAAATATTTAAGAGGTGACTTTAGAGCTTCGGGTGGCAGGGATGTGGGTGAAGTCTACCTAACAGCTACCTAAAGGATGCTGAGCGGCGGTGGCGTAATCTCTCTTTGTTATTTTTCAAATCAGTGTTAAATTTGTGAAAATTCTCTCAAAACTTTTGTATATAATTTCCTTTCCCATCTTCCTGTGTGAGTCTACATAAACGCAAACATCCTAACAGAGATGGCCTAGAGGAAAATAAAGTTCACATTCCTTGTCCCAGCTCATGCTCACACCTTCATGATGCCTCACATTTGAAGAGTAGCGTGGTGGTACTCAGCAGGGTCTGGAGTTCCTGCATGATGGGGTGTGTATGAAATGGAAAGTGATGGGGATTTTGGAGCAGGTGTAAATACAGGTGATATGGGTGAGCAAAGAAAGTTTAAGAATTAGTTAGAAGCTTTTGACCTCAGTGATAGCATCAGAGCATGACTGTTTAGCACTGGTCATGATGCCAGATCTGGAAAGTAGCACAGTTGTAACTCTTTGTGGTTAGTTTCGGATGTTTATACACTTCAGTGGAACACCCTCTACTTCTTTGAATGGTCTCTTTCTCAGCTAGAGACCACACCTCCTTTTATGCATACATGTTTAGGTGACTGGGAACCTTGTGCATCAATTGCAGAGTTGTGCTTACAGAGGACTTCTGGAAATCTGTGATATCAAATGTGTGCAAGTCAGACTTTTTGCTTTTCTTATACAGACCTGATAGAGCAACAGATAAGGTGGGAAGAGCCATTTTGGCTTCTGGATTTAATCCATTGTAAGCTTGCTCCATCGCCGTGGGCCTGTGGAGAAGAAGAACATCATGGTAGCTGTGTCACAATGAGAGAAAAGGTTGTTCACCTCACATCCACCAAGAAGTGGAGAGAGGAAGATAGGATGGTGGTAGGGACATGACACTCTAAAGACACACCTTCCTCCATGAGGAGTGAGGCTGCAAGTACAATAGACAGGGAGCAGCCTGTTTACTTCAGTCAGGCCCACCTTCTAAGTCTCTGCAAGCCCTCAATAATGCCAAAAGACTAATTCCAACAATAGATTGATCCATGGATGAAATGAGAATCCTCATAGCCAATCACCTTAAAAAAATCTCATCAGTTGGCAACCGAGCCTGAGTATATGGACCTTTAGGGGACATTTCAAGTTCAGACCACAGCAATATGTGAGGGACTAGACCTGACAAAAAGGCCTAAATGAAATTCTCAGGAAGATTTAGAGGTCTGCTGAGAAGAATGAAGTAGGGAATCACTCCATTTTTCTCTATTTATTCATCGACCAATGCAATACATTTAGTAATGAGATTCTTATAGACTCTTTTTCGTTACCATTACAATAGATTTTTGAGAGCAAGAGCTTCTACAGGCTATCCTGGTTCTGGTTTCATTTCTGTTAGAATTTGAAAAACTTATGCAAATTCTTCATTCTCTATTTCTAGGTTGATAAAATGAGAAAAAATAGTGATACTGAAAATGTTATAGTATTAAGAGGACCGTGTGTCCAACACTCAAAATAAGCTCCTCTGTGTCAGATACTATCCTTTCTCCTTTGATATTTTCTTTATGGCTACATCAATGAATGGTTAGAATACTGTTTGCAAGCAAGAAAAACATCAGAAATGGCCAATTTTGTCAGCATTTAAATAATGTGATGAGCATTATATAATCATCTTCTCTATGTCTTTCTGGAAGCTTCTTTCTTCCAGGCATCATCCTCTGACCTCCCTGCGGTAGGAAGATCACTTGTGAACAGCCTCGTGATTCACTACACAAGAAGAGCAAGCATCCCTCCTTCCAGCTATTTGAGTGTGCTGAGGTTCTGGCTGGCCAGCTCAAATCATTTGCACATCTTTATAGGAAATATTACTCCCCCTCCATATACTGGGTTCAGGATGAGAATGGAGCCCAGCCTTGACACTGCTGGCTGCAATGGAAAGGAAGCTGTTGAGAGAAGGGAAGCTGAATGTAAATGGGGAGATCACGGAACACATGGCTAGTGATTTAAGAAGCTAGGAGAGTAAGGAGAATCTTTTCCATACTGGAGTTGCTACTTCATCTTTTAAGTGTGGACAATGAGGATGAAGGAAGACTCTGCAATGACAGTTGAATGCAAGCAATAGTAAGAGTTAGGGATAAAAGCCTATCTTTTTCCAGCTCCATTGGGGACAGAAATGACCAGTGTGGTGACAAGAATGGGGTGAATGAATGAACAGTTATGCTGGCTGGTTTTATGTCAACTAGACACAAACTACAGTTATTTGAGAAGAGGGAACACTGATTAAGAAAATGCATGCATAAGACTGGGCTGTAGGCAAACATTTTCTTGATTAGGGATTGATGGAGGAGGGTCCAGTCCATTGTCCCTTGGGTTCGTGGTTCTAAGTTCTCTAAGAAAGCAGGCTGAACAAGCCATGAGGAGCAAGCTGGTATGCAGCATTCCCACAGGGCCTCTGCCTCCAGGTTCCTCATCCGCTTGAGTTCCTATCCTGACTTCCTTCAGAAATGAACAATGAGGTAGAAGTATAGCCAAATAAATTCATTCCTCTCCAAGTTGCTTTTAGTCGGTGTTGCATCATAGCAATAGTGACCCTGACTAAGAAAACAGCTTAGGGAGGGAGGAAATGACTTTTCACTTAACTGGGACATTCTAGGCAGTGAGGTGGAATAACACTCCCCTATCCCAGAGCAAGCAGAAAGGGCAGGATGAATTTCTGACCACAATTTAATTGTGACCAGATTGTGGGAGTGAATGTTTTCAGTTTGCACTGAGTTAACTGTTTTATTTCATGTCTCATTTTTAATGCTTCCACATAGCCCTCTCACTTTTTCTAAATTACATGCCTCATTGTATTTGAGTTCCTTCTGAATTTGACAGCTCCATGGCTCCCAATTTTGCTTCTGCTGCTTTGATTATTATTCCTGATTTGGTTGTTGATGAGACATGTGGTTTTCTTCAATTAGCTCTGTCACTCTTACAAATGTGTGTGTCTCGCAAGTGTCCTAATTAAAGTCAGGAGGAGGAGGGGGAAAAATTACAGGCAATTACAACAGTGCCATCCTCCTCTTGCTCTCTGCTCTACTCTCCTCATCACCGGAATGCATTCTTCTGTATCTCCATTTTGCAAGCACACTGAGCAGCCTCTCTCTTTAAAATCCCATTAATTTTTTCAGAACACGATATGCAGCTGTGTCACTGTGTCATACATTAGCTTTCAGGAAACCCCATAGCTTCCATTTAGTTTTATTAAGTACAGTCCCTTCCCTGACAGTTTCTACCATACTTTCTGTTCTTCCTGAGAGAGAAAGCAACTATCACTGCCATCTGTCCTCATGCAAAGCCTCCCTAGAGCTATGGCCTTGTGAGTTCATTGGCCTCTTGAGTGGGTTTCAAAGTCCTCTTCCCCCAAAGCTGTGGTCTTTGGAGTTCAGTTTCCTACTGTGTGGGCTTGCATTTGATTCACTCCAATTCAGTACTAGGGACACTTATACTGAGTATCCTTGCTTGCTTTACATGCTCAGGCCTCATGAAAGGAGCTAGAACTAGCAATGAGTAATCGAGATAAGGTTAAGATGATGTGGCAAAGTGAAAAAGGTCAGATTTCAGAACAGATTCAAACACCGGCTTTGCCACAAGCTAGCTTTTAGACTTGAATAAATCACTTAGGTGATTTTTTTCATCTGTAGAATTATGTTAATAATACTTACCTGGCAGGGTTGTTGTGAATACTGGAGATAATGTATGCAAAGTAGCTAGCTTAGCGCCTGGTATAGCTCAATAAATGGAAGCTATAATTATTACCATGAATAAGATATAGTGTACTTAAGAAACTGTCTACTCAAAGAGAGAGAAGCGTAAATTAACTTTTATAACATATTGTTATATGTGTAATAATGGAAGGCTGTAGGTGGTAATGGGTTATCCTCCCTGGGGTCGTATATACTCTCTCCCACACTCTTTATTTCCCACTCCTTCAATGTACTCTCCCGTCTTCAACATGTTTCAGTCAACTTACTTCTTCTCATTTCAGTACTGTGTGTGTGTGTGTGTGTGTGTGTGTGTGCGCGCCAACCTTGATGTTGATCCTCAGGTTCTTGCACATACTTTGTTTCCTGAGCCACATTTTCTCACTGGTCTGGAGTTCACCAAGTTGACTATATGGTCATTGAGGTGCAGGGATCTGCCCATCTCTGCTTCCCTAGCAGTGGGCTTATAAATGGGTATCACCACACTTGTCTCTCTTCCTCCTTCCCATCCTCTCTTCCTCTCCTCCTTTTTCTCCATCATGATCTTGACCTCCCTTGCTCATATGCTCTCTCTTCCCTCTCTTCGAATGGATTCCTGGAGCTCAGCTTGATGCTTGGTTGTAGATCTCTGCATCTAGTTCCACCAATTACTGGATGAGGGCTCTGTGATGTTAGTTAGGGTATTCACCAATCTGATTATAAGGGTAGGCCAGTTCAGGAATCCTCTCCACTACTGCTAGAAGTCTTAGCTAGGGTCATCCTTGTAGATACTTGGGGAATTACTATAGCACCAGGTTTTTCACTAACCCCATAGTGATTCTCTTTATTAAGATCTCTTTTGTTGCTCTTCAACTGCATCTGTCTCCCCACATGACCATCCCATTCCTCATATTCTCACCACCTTCCCCTTCTCCTTACTGCTCAGCATGCTCCGTTTACCCAATAGAGCTCATCTAATGAAACGTGAATTTTTATGTGAATGCATCTTTGCTCCTGGATTTCACACAATTTATTTACTGGAGCCTGATCTAGGCCAAAATCATTGCCTTATGCTAATTTGTCATGGAAACCTGTGTGCATGCGCGCGCATGTGTGTGTGTGTGTGTGTGTGTGTGTGTTTGTGTGTATCTTTGTTTGCATATGGAAGTCAAAAGTTGCTTTTGGGTATCTACTTCTTTTGCTCTCTACATTATTTTATTGAGACAGTGTCTGTTCACTAGCCCTGAGACTAGACTAGTCCCTACATCTATCCACTGTTTCCATTAGATTGGTCCCAGAATGCCTTGTTTCTTCCACTGCTTGGACTAGTGTTTACCACCATGCCTGGCTTTCATATGGTTATTGGGGAATCTGAGCTCTCATCCTCATGCTTGATCTAAAAATACTTTACCCACCCAGCTTTCTCCCTTGTTCTGGAAATATATGCTTTGGTATTGAGCCTTCTCTTAATGCTTACTAGTGGGGCAAAATGAGAATGTTGGGTAGAATAAGATGAGCTATTTAAGGCTTTGACGATTTGCTCTTAAGAGTTTTAGCTTCAGGGGCTTCCGGAACTTTCTAGAAGGTATGAAACTTTATATCTGATATCCCTCTTCTGTGTTTGAAGTGGATTAGAATAAGTCATCACAAAGTGTAGCAAGAAACAAAGTTCTTTTCTAAAACAATCCAACATGTGCTATTTCTTTGAGGTAGTGATTGTAAAATTCAGGCTTTATTTTTGACTTCATTGATTAAAATATGACTAGTCATTAAATATATTTGATCTCCCTAGAAAAAGTCATATTAAGCTCATATGAACTCACAGAGCCTGAGCCAGTATGCATAGAGCCTGCACAGGTCTTCACAAGGTCTTCTGTGTATATATTGTGACTTCCAGTTTAGTATTTTTATTGGATTTCTTTTTTTTTTTTTTGATTTTTCGAGACAGGGTTTCTCTGTATTGTTTTGGAGGCTGTCCTGGAACTCACTCTGTAGACCAGGCTGGCCTCGAACTCACAGAGACCCGCCTGCCTCTGCCTCCCGAGTGCTGGGATTAAAGGTTTGCGCCACCAACGCCCGGCCTTTTATTGGATTTCTGAGTGTGTGAATATTTGGATCTCTGCTTCTTATGCTTATTTTGGTTTCTTTTCCTTCTGTTTGTCTTGTCCAACTCTGATGAGATAGTTTTTGTTTAATCTTATTATATTTTATTTTGTTATGTTATATTATTCCTCAGGAGCCTGTTCTTTTCTAATGAGAAACAGAAAGGGAAAGAATCTGGACAGGAGGGAATGTAGGGAGGAACTGTGAGGGGCTGAGGGAGGGAAAACCATAATTAGGATACATTATGTGGGAAAAAGTCTATTATCAATAAAAGGGGAAAAAACCATCTTAAATTGCTCCAGTGGGAAGAAAATTTTCTTTTGTTTGAAACTATATCAAATCATTCTGTCGTTAAATATGTGAATCTTGGGATTACAGAGACAGCTTAGTTGTTAAGGCACTGTCTGTTCTTCAAGAGGACCTGGGTTTGATTCACAGCACCCACGTGGTAACTCACAACTGTCTGTAACTCCCTCTTCTGGTCTCTGTTGGCACCGGGCCCACATGTGGTGTATAGACATACATGTGGGCAAAACACTCATACATTTAAAAAATGAGGTAACTTAAAAATGCTTAGATTAAAAAATGTAAAACATATACATATAATTTGTAAATTGTAGTGCTATATATAAAATAAATTATTAAAAAACCAAAGTAATCCTTGTGAGAAACAGAGTGCTATTACCTAAAAAGGAAGGAAGAAAATGTGTGACATTGATTAAAAGAAATCAGAGATTGGGTAATATACTGGCTCAGTGAGCAACTACTTGTTTCATTTAAAAAAATAACTCAGCCAGAAGCACACAGCAAAACTTTCTGTCTACTGATGGGACCAGGCACATAGTTTTCCTATAAAGAAAAGAAAGTTATAATTTCAGTTTTATCAAGACTTTTATTACTGTTGGGTAAAAATATCTATGAACCTTCCAGTTAGCATCCATCAGCTAGCTGGGTCACTATAATCATTTCATGGTTGTTTCTATGGCTTGTCACCACATGCTTAAGAGTTTTACTCTATATCCATGTTTTTTTTTAATTGTCTTCCACTCTCCATTCATAAAGCAGTCTGAAGACTTAATTCACTAAAGTTTTATCATTGCATGATCACACTTAAGTGTCCGTCTAGTTTTTAATCACGGCCCAGGAGAAAAAGATGTGGCTAAAGGACACAATTTGATTCATGCCATTAATCTGTAGGCCATGTGAGGGTCAAAAGCTCAACAAAATTCATTCCGACCTCTTAGTTTCCCAGACATGTGTGACTTTGGCTAAACTGTAGCACAGAAACAGAAATTTGTCATTTATACACAGAAAGCAATTTAGATGAACCATACACTTTTGAAAACAACATTGCTCTCACCAGCGTCAAGGAATCATCTCTTTGCAAAAGGTGAAGGGCATCACAGAAGACTACGACCAATCAAAATGGATCCCAGCCCAAGTTGATACTTCTGTAATACAGTTCTCTCTCCTAAGCTTCAGGCATCATTGTGGAAGAGGAGGAAGAAAGATTGCAAGAGCCAGAGGAATAGGGGATTTGCTGTGAGAGTGCGTCTCCTAGGAATGCTGGGAGCTAAAGCCATAAAGTCTCACCAACATGACTGCCTAAACATGTGCTAAACAAGAGCATGCTAACAAGGATGTGAGAAAGCCCACAAGAACTCAATCCTAAACAAAGGACTACAGGCAGCTAAGAAATGCTGAGACTAGGGAGGAATAGTCTTCCCCAGTGAAGAACACACAGATTGGTTCTCCAATACCAAATGGTCAGCTCTGAGAAACAAGTAAAAGTAATGCTATACAGACAGAGCAGGGTGTGTTTTCCTATTTAGGAATATGTATATGCATACACATATACTTACACATATATGCATATGCATGTGTATTAGTTACTGCTCTATTGCCGTGAAGAGACACTATGACAAATGCAGCTCTTACAAAGAAAGCATTTAATTGGGGCTTGCTTCTAGTTTCAGAAGGTTAGTCCAATAATTGTTATGGCAGGAAGCAGACAGGAATAGCACTGGAGTGGTAGCTAAAAACTTTATATTCTGATCCACAGGCAGCAGGATGAGTGAAAAACACTGAGCTAGGAGTGAGCTTTTGAAATCTCACAGCCTACCCCCAGTGACACACTTCCTCCAACAAGACCACACCTTCTCGTCTGGTTAAACTTCCTAAAACTTCCCACTTACTGGAGGCTGAGCATTCAATGGAGCTTACAGGGGTCATTTTCGTTCAAACCACCACAGTGTATAGTAACAACAGTTAATGAAAAAAAAATAGGCCATTAGTTTGAAAGATAGAAAGACTTATGAGTATATGGTTTGGTTAGGAGGGAGGAAAGCGAAGGGGAAATAATGTAATTACATTATAACCTTCAAAGTAAAACAATTAAAAACTGTATTGCTTTATGATGAACTTGAATCAGAACCATATATTGTACTATTGTTACCTTTCCACCAGACTGCTCTTATGTGGAGTGTAGATGCTGAACTCTTACAGAGCTGAGATTTAGTAAACTAGGCAGTGTGAGTCTATTGATCTAGGGAATCACTCTTGCTACAGTGTTGAGGAGGAATGTTCAAGATAACAGGAAATAAAAGCTCACAATCAAAGAGAAGTGACATATGAGATCCATTAGCACTTGAATGTATTGCCTGGTCAGCGTAGCTTTATTGTTGCCTGTGCAGGGCACATAAGTTGAGAGTTTAAGTTTGTTCTGCTGAAGGTTGTTTGAGTATAGACTAAGAAAGAACACTTTGGTACCATAAACCCCAATTCATGCCTCAGCATCAGTAAAGACAAGATCTTTACCAGGAAGTCAGCATGATGGGGATCATTATGATAGGGAAAGCTAAGCAGATACATTTAGCTACACAGAACTAACTTTGGAAATATTATAGAAATAATAAAACCCCAGACAGAAATAGAGTGTCGTGTCTTCCTGCAGATGGAGAGGAGAAATGAGGGAAGCATCCTCATCCATGTGGGCCAAGTAGGATTCCACCAGTCCTACTGAGAGGGGCTGTCAAATGCTTACAAAACCTTATAGTAGAGCTGTTGTATAACTACTAAATAAATGGGTTCTAGTACCTGAATGATGATAGAAATAATGCTGCCTGAAAAGGAGGTCTAAGATACTATATTGAATATAAAAATCAGTTACTGAGAGGTGCTCTATTGTCCCCACAGTTGCCAGGATCCAAGAGAGAGAGTTTTACTTTCTTTCTCCTTTTATCTCCCACCTGTCCCACATATCCCTGGCCACATCCCATCTTGAGTATGTGAACTTTCCCCTACACCTGAAGGCTTATCTTTGTAGGAACACATTTTAAATTAGCTACCTGATGTTTGCTTCATGTCTAACTTATTGATGTTGTGAACCTATCAGTGACTTTAAGGCAGAAATAATAAGTATCATTCTAGATATTTACTTATTATAGAGCATGATAAAAAGCCTATAATACAATGAAATGAACTTCTCCAAATACCTGCAGACTTCACTGAGATCCTTAAAACTCTTTTTTTTGTTTTTATGAGACAGGGTTTCTCTGTATTGTTTTGGAGCTGTTGGACCAGCCTGGCCTCGAACTCACAGAGATCCGCCTGCCTCTGTCCCCTGAGTGCTGGGATTAAAGGCGTGCGCCACCACCTCCCAGGGAGATCCTTAAAACTCTTGATTACATTATGAACACAAGTATTTGGAAATTTTAGACAATGTTTTAAACATGTTAGCGTATAGGCAGAAGGCTCCCAAAATACCTCAGTGGTAAACATATTATTATACTTAGAACAAAACTTATTACCACAATGCAAACAATGTGAATGGAAATGTCTTTTTCATGCCTCTTTAAAGACTCACTCTCATGTTTATTCTTATTGATAATTTTAGTACTATTATAATTCTTGTTTCTATTCTTATTCTTACCTTACTATTAGAGCCTTTCCAGAATCTTTTTTTCAAGGCTTATAGTTATTTTTACACCATATACAGTGTTTTGTTTCCATCCTAAACTTGTGATAATCTAACTAGTGTCAGTTGGAAATCAATGTTCTTCTAGAATCACCAGTTTGGAAGGGCATGGCTGTGATGGAATACCAGACAGAGCAACACAAGAAGGAAGGGTTTGTTTATTTTGATTCATGATTTCAGAAGATCTGTCTATCATGGTTGTGCAGGCATGACAGCTGGAAACACCCCAATACATGCTGGCAGGAATGTGTAGCATTGGCTTTTACATTGCAGAAGACTGGGAAACGGAGAAAGCATGTGGGAAGCAGGTATCATCTTCAAAGGCTCACTCCTGCTGACTCTCTTCTACCAAGCAGGCTCCACCTGCTACAGCAGGCACAGTCTTCAGAAGGTTTCCACAAGCTGTGGACTAGGCATTCAAAATGTGAGCCCATGAGGGAACAGTTTGGATTCCAGCCACACTAGCTACTGACTGAATGGTTACACAGGATAATACCTTAATGTCGGGAAAAATGGAAGGTGCCCTTTTTGGATCTATGACAGAGCTGGGGAATACAATTTCTGGTTGAAAATTATTATTCAAATAGGTTCTTCTGGGTGGTGTTGGTGGCATAGTAGTGAGTGTAACCGTCTTCTAAATAGAGTTTTACAGTTTATATTCCTGCCTTCTATTTTTCTTTAGGTATAAGTTCTCATTTTTCTAAGACCTTCCATCATATTGAAAATTTATTCTTGGTTTAATGCACATTAAAATATATCAAGTTCTTACTCTAAAGGCTCATAAATACAGTCACTCTCCAAGCTCACCTGCCATCATTATCAAGTCCCAAATTACAGTGTGGCAAAGGGATATTTCAGTGGGTTTGGCCTGGGATTTCCTTGCTTTTGAAGGGAAGCCTGAGATTAGTAGTCTTCCTCAGCTGTCTTGACAAAACATTTCTGCCCTAGTATCCTTGGACTTGGGGCTCTATTGACTGTCTGTAGATAGACATTCATATTGAAATGGGCAGGCTTCACATATGGCCCATAAATGAAACCATTGCTTCATTTCCTGGATGTAGGTCAATCAGTCTTCCTTATTTCTATAAAAATTCTGGCACACTTCCATAAGAAATTCGCTATAGAGATGAAAAGTACAAATGGTGAGTTTTTATTGCCCCATGGAATGTCTAGCTAGAATGCTCTGACAATGATCGGAAAGAGGAGAAAGAACGTTTGTCTCCTTGTCATGCTGGTGAGGAAAAACCATAGCTCCTTTGGGAGTGACTGTAAAGTCTGGAACTCAGATGGTCAGCCCGGCCCCCTGTACAATCCCACTGACCAGTTGCTGTTGACAGCTCCTGGTGCCAGCAGAGCCAGCTTTCTGTCTCGGGTATTTCAAAATGCCGTAGTTTCTTTAATTCTGACAGCCAGTCCACAGCTTGCCCTAAATGTTTCCATTTTATGCCTGGAAGTTAATAGGAGCATGGCTTGTTACATGCAAAACACATTTGGACTAATAAAAAATGGATGAGACCACCTGGTGGAATTTCTCTTAATCTAGATGTTGGACTCATTTCTGCCCCATTTATTCAAGGTTGGGGCTGAATTCTACTTGCCAAGTATAACAAGTGTGATCATTTCTGTTTGATTTTTTTTTTTAGCTTGCACATTTTCTGACTTCAGTCCAAGTGAATACCCATGGAAGCAAATGTAAACCCTAATGTTTAAGAACGCTTCCTATTCATTCAGCTCTGCCAGTAGGTGGCAGTAGTACAACACAGAAAGAGTTAAGGTGCTAAATGGATTCAAGATGAGGGTGATGACGATGATGATGGTGACCATGCCTATGCCTATGACAATGACAATGAACCAGTCATAGACTCTTAGAATGCAGTGGTTTTATTTTAACATTATTGTGGTTTTCTCATTAATTCTTACAATGAGATATGGGAGATAGAAAGTTTGGTTATTTTTTATTTTTTTGTCTGTGTTTTGGGTAGGAATAATCAAACTCAAAGTTATGAGGGATTCCCCTAATTGTCCCAGCAAATTATTTTCAGAAGCAGTCCTGAAATTCTAGTCTTGAGATCCAACTCAAGTCTGTTACCCACTAGCATGCCTTTCCACAGAACACCTAATTTGCTTGCATGAAGTTAAGCACTAAATTTACTAAAGAATTGCTTCTGACCCTCAGGATAAAGGAAAGAGGCAGAGTGAGACATGCATATATAGGGTTAAAACAGGAAGTAAGTATTCCTGAGAGAGTGGGAGGAAAATGATTCAGGTTAACATCTGTGGGCTTCTTTTGTGTCCAGAATACCTAGTGTGGTGAGCACAGGATTTTTTGTGATTTCAGAGTCTGTTCCTTGCATGTCATTTCGGACATGTAGGTGCTTTTAGAGGGCTGGTCCTCAGACCACCTGAAATAACATGAAATGGCCTACTCTGGGGGCTGAAGTGTTGCAAAAATGAACAGTGACTTATGCTGGTCCTTAGCTTCACACAGTGAAGGAAAGAAACAGTCTACATAAGGAGTCAAGGGAACCACCCTCTGAGTAAGAACACTTCCCTCCCATACAATGCATGGGTAATCGTCAGAGGCAAGGCAGGGCCCCGAGAATTGGAGATCTGTGGGGGGCATGGGAAATGAGTCACACTGAGGTGTCAGGTGCCTGGGCTTAAGGGAACTGGGAATTAGAAAAAGTTATCTTCACTTCTGTTTTTGTTCTCCACATTGCTTTCGAAGCAAAATGAGTCACATGGAGAATTCTACTCCCCTCCCCTCTCTTTTTGGAGTAAGCGCATGGCTCAAGATTTGCATGGCAAGCTTGTCAAGGTGACTTCAGTGCCGCTGGAAGCAGAACCTCTTATTAAAGTGTGCTGAGAGATGCTGCCTAGACAAACGGGACTGAGACAGTTAAACTGTAGAGACCGAGGTGTCATCAGCGAGAGAGGGCATTTGATTAGGCAGCACAGGCACAGGGCAGAGAGACAAGGTTGTCTCACCAGTGGGTGGATATAGCTTGTTAAAAACATATTTTTATCCATTGTTGGGTGAAAATAATGACATGCAAAGTCTGGCTTTTGAGCAATTACATACAGTCATTGTATCCTTGGCAAAGGGTTATGAACTCTGAATGCTCCCGGCACAGGGAGCTCTAAAGATAAGAGAACAATGCAGAATGCAGACAGCATGGGAAGATTTGCATCAAAACCACAGCAGAGACATTGCCTGAGATAACAAAGAATTCTTTCAGATCATGTGGGAAACAAGAGATGGAGTCTAAATGCAGAGGATCATTGTGTGGCTCCATTGCTTCCCCAGAAAACAATTCTTAAATTCTAGAAAAAACGTTGTGTAACTAAAAAAGTCATTATTATGAGCATTTTAATAAAACTCTCATTAAAAAATTATTACATGTATGACTGCAGGCCAGAAGAGGACACCAAATCTCCTTATAGATGGTTGTGCGCCATCATGTGATTGCTAGGAATTGAACTCAGGACCTCTGGAAGAGCAGCCAGTTCTCTTAACTTCTGAGCCATCTCTTCAGACCCCCACCTTTAAAATTACTGTCTTATATTAACTCTACCTATCCGCTTCTTGATATTTAATTTTTAAAAAAGTAGTGGACAAAATAATGTGTTATGTCTTCTCATATGCCAATGTATTTGGCTTTTTGTATTAAAAATTAAAAAAATATTTTGTGTGTATGAGTATTTACATGCATGTATGTGTGTGTACCACATGCAGTAGTGCATGCAGAGGCCAGGAGAATGAGATATTCCCTGAGTCTGGAGTTACAGATAGCTTTGAGCCATCATGTGGGTTCTGGGATCTAAACTCAGGTCTTCTGCAAGAATAGTAACATTTTTAACTGTCAAGCATCTCTCCAGCTCCTTTTCTTGTATTTTTTTTTACTGTGTGTAGCACCTATTGGCCTTGAACTTAAGACTCTTCCACAATGGCCTTCCTGAATGCTGGGAATATAAGACTATACTAATCATGCATGACCCCTGCCTCTTCTTAGTGAACCTGGAGGAGACAGAGAACTATTGGGCAGTGGCATATGGGTACTGAGCATTTTTTTTGAAATCTAGCTCCCCATTGCTTATATTATTCAGTGCATACTGATTGGGAACCTAGTATGAGCCTGAAACTCTGGCAGTGTAACAACAAGGCCTCTCATACAAGACTTATAGTCCATACTGTCGTGGATATGATGGCAGAAAAGAACACTGACTAAACCAACATACGTGAATATGTTTGTGTGTAATGATGCTAGTTGCACAAGCAGGTGAATAGAAAATATATGAAGAGTTTTGTGTGTGTGTGTGTGTGTGTGTGTGTGTGTGTAGTCTGAAGATCATGAATGTGGCGTATGGCTCATTGAGAAAGACATTGTTTTCATGACTTTCCTGGCATGAAGTGAATAAACATTTGCTTGCTCTAAAGACAGGACAAAGAAATGACCCATCAAAGTCTCACTTTGTGAGCCAGTGAGTTCAACTGGGATTATGTATAGGAGCACTTACAGGATTACTCACAGGAGCATGGGGTAACTTATGGGCAGTTACACCGCTGAAGAAGAACTTTTCATCTCCAGAAATTGTTAGTTACTTATATATCCCTGGGGATGAGGGACACCTTATGATATGTCTCATGAACCCTCCCCTTTCTGACAGGATATCTTAATGGGCAGAATCTCATGATGCTCTCTCATGGGTGTTTAGATTTCAACCTGGCAAAGACCATGTCGCTCCTTGAAGACAAAGATCCATGAGAGATATGATTTTTTTCTTTTAAGGCAGCAGAAAAGGGGATAATAGGTCTCAGCTTAGGAGAAAGTCAAGACTGACTTTCATTATGTGTATGTGTCTGTGAGTGTGAAGGCCAGAAGTCAATGCTGGGCCATTCTCTTCTATAGTTGTCTATCTTCATTCTTTGAGACAGGTCTCTCCCTGAACCTGGTGATTGACAGTTTGTGAGACTGACTGTAGGTCTTCCTCTTTCTAGCACTTCCAGTATTAGAGTCACAGATAGATAAATATATAGATGATAATATATACACATATATACATATTTATGCATCTGTGACTTTATCACAAGAAGTAGGTTATATGTATATACATAAATGCATATACACAAATGTATGTATGTAGGTTTGCATGCATATATATGAATGTGTATATGTTCCACCATGCCTGGCTTTTTATGTGGGTGCTGGGGATTGGAATTCAGGCCCATGCTTGAATGGCAGACACTATCAATGGGACCCATCTCTTTAGCTCCCAATAACTATCATTTTTTATTGTTATATTTGTGATACTTTAAGTCATGAAAAGGACACAATCATTTTGGTGGCAAATAGAAAGTAGAGTATTTCAGAATGTAACTTGTTGAAGCTTCTGGGAAGGAAAGGGTTGATGATGCCGATGTATTAACAAGGCTCGAGTATCCTCTATAGAAGGTGCTCTGTCTGTACATGAAGCAAAGTAAATAGTGGGTTAATTAGAGACAGCTATTGGGTAACTGGAAGATGGAGTAGAGGTAGTGTGTGTAAATGTGTAAATGTAACTTATAAGAGTCTTGGAGGAGAGAGGTTTTGTTTACTGCCTACAAAGTGTAGGGAGGATAGTACTATTAGTGTTATACTCTATGGATGAAAAAACAGAACTTGCTGGTTTATGACGGAGAAATAATCTTAGTTACTAATGAAAAAAGCCAACCCAAAACAGGTAAAGTGAAAGGAGAGTCGTGGTGTAAGGTTCTTTCCTTCTTTGAACAGTTCACATTCTCTCCCCCTCTTTCCTAAGTGATTCAGTAGGATGGGTTCTGTGCCACTTCTTTGGTCCATTTTATTCTCTCCACTTTAGGCACTTTTGAAATGGATGGATATGGGTATAGTTCCCCATTCCCCCTCCTTTGTGAGCATCAGTAGGCAGTGTCCCTTGCTAGTCTTGATTTCCTGATCACTTTTGGTTTTGTATTAGAAAAAGGGGCAAAATCTGTCTGTTATTGTCTACATAAATGGTTCTCAACCATCCTAATGCTGGGACCCTTTAATACAGTTCTTCAGGTTGTGGTGACCCCCAACCATAAAATTATTTTCATTGCTACTTCATAACTATAATTTTGCTACTATTATGAATTATAATGTAAACATCTGATATTCAGGATATCTGATATGTGACCCCTGTGAAAGGGTCATTTGACCCCCAAAGGGGTTGCGACGCACAGGTTGAGAACCACTGCTCTAAATGCTTCTTCCATACATAGGTCTTGGAAAATAAGATAGGATAATAAAAGAGCCCATTGCCTGTATCTTTTCCTATGAGCTAGATCTCGGCATGGGTATGCTTCTGTTTGGATGGTTTACATATGCTAGACATTTGATACCACGGTTCCTGGGCTACAGTGCTTGCAGTTGGTAGGGTTGATAGTATTGATGTCTTGCCATCTTCAGTGCCAGTGATTTATGTGCGATAACCATCTCACATAGGCTTCACTGTCTTTTGCAGGTATCCGCTAAGCATGAAGGACACACTCATCTGCAGCAGAAGCTCTGCACTGCCTGGGCTGTCTGTCCATCACAGCCTCTGCAGTGAGAAATGCATGATGTGCACTCTTATTGCTGGGATTGCTTTGACTTTGGTGTTCCTAAACTTTGAGAGAAGGTCCCGAGGTTAGAGAGACAGACTAGAGTAGGAATGCAACATCAGTGTGTATAATGGTCTTCAAAGGGAACCGAGTTACAAAAAATGCTTCAGCTCTATGCAGAGGCCTGATGGAGGAAGACATTCAGAAGGCAGTTTGGTTCAAGAATCTATAAAACTGGAAGCAGAAGAGAGTAATTCAAGGACCTAAACCAAGGAGAACACTGTTTGCTGAGTCTTTTTGCCCACCCTGCTTTGAGAAAAAAGAACTATTGAGATCCAACAGCTCCTGTACCAGGACTCCAAGAAAGGGACATTCTGATGGTCGAGTGAAGTGGAGGCTGATAGGTGAACAGAATGAAGAGGGTGGGGTTTATCCTGAGTCAAGGCATGCTGGCTTGACCCTTAGCTTTTTCAACTACTTGTTACAGACAGATCCAGATGCACGCTCCATGCTCAAGGAAGGGCTAAGACAATTTTGTGCAAGGAACTTGAGGAAGAATTAGACACAGGTGAGACTTGGGTTGAATCTTAGGGAAATGGGGCTGGGGGTAATTGCTATTTATGACCAACTTTGGGTCAAGAATCTGAGCAGAATTACTTTAGGCAAATCCAAGATCTCATAGTTAGCAAATGGGAAATCAGGGTTCAAATCTAGAATGTAATTCAAATTCATAAATTTTCATAGCTATCACTGAAAGAAACTCAATTCCAAACAGCATGATCTAATGGAGGACTTACAGCTTTGACTACTGTTTTCTTTAAAAATTTCACAGAGATATATGCAGCCATATCCCTAGAAATGTCTTGGGTACTGGGAACACAGAAGAGACAAAGAAGTTGGGATATTCACCTTCATAGATGGTGCTTCTTAGTAGCAGAGATGACAAATGACTTACCTGGGTCACACAATTATTCAAACTAATAGTGTTGGGGTGAGATTTCCCCAAAGTCCCATCCACGGCTTACCTGCATGCCAGACATTGCTCTTGGAGCATCCCATGCGTCTCTTTTTTTCTGGTTGGCTCTCTTGCATTTCCTTCCCTCTTATTGTCTCCGTGATGTTATCCTACTTCCCCTCATGCAAAGCAGCCAGTCTCAGACTCCTAGAGATGTGGTAATTCCAGAGTGAGAAGAATGGAAGCCATCTTCACAGCCTCCTGTCTGTGTAGCCTGAGGTATTTTGGAGCATACAAACATAGTCAGAGTTCACTCTAGCATATATATAAGTGCCATATTCTCACATACCCTGGATATCATACTGCAGAGAGCAAGCATCTTCTTGGCCTCAAGTGGTCACCATGTGTTAGCTCTCCCTGTTAAGTACTAAGTCACCCTGTTTGAAGGATGGGATGCTGAGGCTGAGAGTAGAATTCCCCCAGGGTCAAGAGATTAGCAAAGAGTCAAGCCAGAATTTGGATAATGCATGTTTGTCTACAAATCATGTTTTTAAATAACTCTACGAGGAGCACAAAAGAAATGACTGTTGGGGACTGTTGGTTTCTGGCAAGTCTCAACACCTTGGCTAAGTTCACTCCAGTCTCTCTAGCATATGTGGAAGGTTCTAGTTGTCTGAGACAGGAACAACAAGTCTGGGGGTTGTGCTAATTGTTAAGCTATTATACCGAGCATCATCCTCCCCTGGTATATTTCCTCTTCTGCCTAGAAAGGGGATCATCCAAGTGGCTCTTCTCTGCATCTTACCACACTGGGACCAGGAGAAGATTATTTATTTGGCTTCTACTGCTTTAAGGAGAACAAACCAAGTAGAAAAGATAATGAACAAGTTTGGGGGGACTGTTTTTTTGTCCCTCCCCTACTTGATTGTATTTAATAGTTTTGAAGAGTGCTACAAAATAATGTGGCTGTCGGAACACTTTTTTTGCACAGCTTCTTTCTGGCCAAGAGTTTTTGAGAAAAGAAAACTATAAATAGCTGACGATAAAAGAAAATTGCTGCTGTGATCTTCGAAGAAAGAAAGGGAAAATACAAAGGACCTCCCTAAGAGGTTTTCAAATCAAAATTATGGATCCCCTCCCAGGGCTCGGGATTGCTGCTTTTCGGAAGATAGAAAGGGTGAGGGTGGGTTGACTGTCTTCCCCCTCTTGTTTGTTTTCAAAGATGTTTTGACTTAGTTGCTTTTATTGTATTTGATTCAGAGCTCTTCTCCTCCATTAGGCATTTTAAATGAGTTGAATTTTCTGGAAAGGCAGGTAATTTACAAGTGGAGGTTTATTATTCACAAGGCAATCATCCACATTTGTGTTAGTTCTCTCTCCAAATTTGCATCTCTCTCTTTTATCCTCCTGTCCTCCCTTGCCTTCTGAACAGTCACACGGGGTGGGAGAGAGATAAACATTAAGGTGCAAAGAAAAACAGCACAGGTTTGTTAAACACACGATGCTCTTTTGTTTATTTCTCACGAGTAACTCACTTGTAGTTGCCTGCCAAATGTTTGTCATTGTTTAAACTTCGCATTTTTATGACCAAGAATGAACTATAATGTTTATGAAAACAGAAAGTGGAAAGAGAAACTTCTCTGTGCCATATTCTCTTTTGCTCTGACTGGAGTATCTCCCTCCCTTGAAGTGTCTTTCTCACTAATTGGAAGAGACTGAGCCACAGTTCAGGGCTGCAGTCTCTGCTTCATTGTCACAGAGTCCTGTTACTGTTTTCAGTTGGATCCAGGAGTTAGTTCCCAGAGATTGTGCTAATAGAGGTGGCCTGAGAAACTGGGATGTGTGCATTCAACAAAGACACATAGCTCTAGGTTTCATGGACCCACTGATAGCACTTATATTTTCCTATTGAGCTACATCTGTCTTCGGTGTTAGGGACCCTGCTACCCCTGTGGACAGAGCCCAGGAACTGGCCTTAGACTTGAAAGGACTTCTGTGGAATTATCTCAGGGTGTGGGGGTGAGAATCAGGCAAGGAGAAGCCGCATGCTTCTGAGATCAAAGTCACTGTGAAATCTTAACACAGAGAAAGGAAAAAAGCAAAAGAAATTTGAAAATAAAAGAACAAATTTAGAGAAGAAACTTGCCCAGGGACATTTTAGACATAGATCTGTGATATTAACATTTCCTTTATTTCTCAGAAAATGAAATAAGTTGCTTTCTGGCAATCCTGAAGGTCACTGGTACCAGCTGCAGAGAGAGAGAGAGAGAGAGAGAGAGAGAGAGAGAGAGAGAGAGAGAGAGAGAGAGAGAGAGAGAGAGAGAGAGAGAGAGGCACAGGTGAAAACTGGGGAGCCTGGATATCTGAGTAAGTTCAGACTGAGTCAAATGGAGCTGTCCCTAGGATTTAGTTTAGCTGTCATATCTGGGTCCAATTAAAGGGAACACTGTGTTAGGAGGCAGGAGAGGGAGACATAAACTGAATTCTATCTGTTCCCATTTAATTTATCTTATCAGTTTATTACTACCTCATTGTCCTTATAAATAAAAGTAAGGATTTCAGCTAATGCTGTGTAATCTGTCAAGGTCTAGCTAAACTGTAATGCAGATCTATCTATAATTAGAATTTTTAGCATTTGTTTAATAAGCCAAGCAATCAAAACACATTTGCTATGCACATTCTTCATGTACTGTGGTGGGGATATAAAGAAGTAAAACCTTGGTTCTTGTTTAGCATTAAGTCCCTCTGAGACAAATTGTGAAACTTTCTGAGACTCATGTCCCATGAATCTAGCAAAGCACATGGCATGCAGAAGTCTCACAATAATTGCTGCCAGGTGATAAAGGGAAATTATTTTGTATCTCGTTAGAGTAAAGGAACTACCAAGAGGTATAAAACATGCTATAGGACTTCCAGTGAGTTGACTTTCTTTGGGCAACAATGTATGGAAGTCTTTTGCAGGCAAAAGGGAATTTGCTTTATGTGGCTGGACACCAGGCCATTTCCTTTTGGATGCTGGAGGTAGAAAGCCATCTGTTTCAAAGCTTAAACAAAGGACAGCACAAATCTTGTTTGGCTGAGCTCTACCCACCACAAGTGTCATAATTCAGGGCTTTGCAGTTGGTGTTGTAGAATGGATCACAATGAGACATTGAAGACAGAAGTTTGAGGGTTGTTGGGGGAAAGCAGCAAATATTTTCCACACCAAAGAACAGACAAATTTATAGACTGCTCATGACTTATGGTGGTTTGATTTATGACTTTTCAACTTTGGTGTAAAAGCAATACACATCCAGTAGAAACCATACTTTGAATAGTAACATTTTCCTGGGCTAGCAACGTTCCTTATGATAGACACTCTTTAGCTATGTTTCGCTATCAACCATATATTCATGTGGGAATAATCATATTCTATAGTACACAACTATATTCTTTAGTATACAAATATATTTCAACTTATGGTGTCCTAAAGACTAGATGTATAAAGTTGTTGTAGGTTATAGATTCTAGGGATCTAAAATGTCCTCCTAGAAGCCCATGTGTGGAAGGCTTGGTACCCAGTTAAGGACATATACAGAGGAGGCACTTTTGAGAGGTGATTGGAGTATGAGGGTTCCAGATCTCATGAATGACTAATGACTAATGCATTTATGGATTCAGAGCTTAAGAGGTTTGACTTTGTTACAAAAGTGAACTATCTTTCTCTTCTTCAGGTAGTACAACATGAGCCCTTTCTCTCCATTACATGTTCCCTGTCATGATGCTCATCTTCATCCCAAAGTGATGAGACTGAGCAACCCCAGACCAAACATCCTGAAACCAGAAATAAAAAGAAATCTTTCCTTTTTGTTATCTCAGATATCTTGTCACAGTCACACAAAACTGCCTGGCAGTATTTTCAACCTATTCTGGGCTTATTGAGACATGCCCCCACTAAGGGCAAGATAATTTGTATTTTGTTTGGCAGATTATGTGAGATGTATGTATGTATGTAGCTTTGCAGTTAGTTATTCATCAAGTAGATATTAAATTTGAGCCATCTTCCCAATCTCTCCTTCTTTCTTTTTTTGCATTTTTTATTAATTTATTTTTTACATTCCAATCCCAATTCCCCATCCCTTCTCTCCTCCCACTGCCCCCACTCCCCCTTCTCCCATCTTCTTTCTTAGAAATTTCTGTATACCAAGCACTGTAGTAGATGCTGGAGAGATACGAAGTGAAAAATAAAGGTGTGTGTGTGTGTGTGCGTGCAGTCTGGATCAGTGGAAAACAGGGACATGAAATCAGAAATGTTGCCACTATCTGTTTGATGGGATTGGTGGAACTTTAAAAGCCTCAGCAAATGAAAGATTTTTGGTGTTAATGTGGGGATAAGCTTGGTGGAGACATACAGATGTGCAACTGCCTGCAGCCAGCCTGGATGCCTTCCGGTTCTGGGTTCCTTTCTGTAGCGATGAGGAAACATCTGCACAGAAAAGCAACATAAGGGTAGAAAGGGTTTATTTAACCCACAACTCCAAGTTATACTCCATCATCTTGAGGAAGTCAAGGCAGTAACTTGTGTCACATCACATCCACAATCGAGAGGAGTAATAAGCACATCTGTGCTTGCTCAGCAGCCATCTTATTCTCTGTTGTTTCTACAGTCCAACTAGCAAGCAATACAATTTCTTATAGACCTGCCCAGAGGCCAACCTGATGTAGATAGTTTCTTCTCAGCTGGTTCTAGGTTGCATTGAGTTGACAATTGAAACTAACCAGCACACACTACATCTAAAAATCTGCAAGCAAACTGCTCTGAGATGCCTCTTCTGGGCACTACAGGACAAGCAAGTACGGGAAAATGTATGTGCATTTTCTTTGTAAAGGTAGATGCATTGATTGTTTCCTATCTCATTGGTATAAGAAAGCCTCACTCTCCCTGGGGAATGGAGTGGGGATTGAGTGGGGGGCTGGAGGGTGGGTGGGGGAGTGGGACAGTAGGGGAGGGAGAGGGAGCTGGAATTGACATGTGAAACAAGCTTATTTCTAATTTAAATAAAAAATTTAAAAAAGGAAAGTACTATGAATGTAGTGGCTTAAAACAGCAAAATTGAGGCCAAAGCAATGGCTCAGTGGGCAATAATGCTTGCTCTGCAAACTATAAGGACCTGAGTTCAAAGCCCCAATACCCAGGGCTGTACCTGGACCTGGCTGTACCAGTTCCTGTAACCTCAGAGCTGTGGGACTAGAGATAGGAGGATCAAGGAGGCTTAATTGTTGACGCCCTAGGCTCTGCTCCTATTCCTTGTCTCAAGAGAATATGGAGAATAATAGGACAGCCAACTTTTCCCTCTGGGCTCCATGTTTGTGCAGGACTGCGTACCCTTGTGCAACCGCACCATACACTAAAAGTAAACACCAGCAAGAGTATAGTGCCTCACTATTATGGAGGTCAGAAGTCCCAAGATGAAGGTTTTATAAAATATGGGCTCTTGTTGGAGGGTGTGGGAAGAATCTATTGGCTTGACTGTTCTAATGAAGTAGGCTGCTTGCTTTTCCTGGCTTGTGACTCTTTTCATCCGCCTCCAGAGTCTGCAGTGGAGCATCCTCTAGTTCTTGCACGCCTCTGACTCTCCATCTGTCTACAGAATCAGTGGTATTGCACTGTCCAGTTCCTGTTGGACTCCAGCTCTCCTGAATCCTTCAGATATGGATCTTTGAGGTCACAGTGATGATACAGGTGGATATCCGCATCTCAAGATGTGTTTTCAGATATGGATCTTTGAGGGCACAGTGATGATACAGGGGGATATCCGCATCTCAAGATGTGTTTTCCTGAGAGCTGACAGTGCTGCTTCCTTTCTTCCCTCATATCCCTTTACTGCTCCAGCTTTTCTCTTCAATGGGATGTGATTGGAGTGGAGCAGATCAGTGGATCATGGACTCAGCTACTCGTGTAAAAGTGGGAAAGTTACTTAGCCCCTCAAAGCTTCAATTTCTTCCATTGTAGGAGAGAAATCTGTATTTTTATAGGGATCCCCCATAGGAAGAGAAATTGATGCTCTCAATGGCCTTTTCTTAGGACAGGCAGGTGTGTAGTGTAACTAAAGTGGCATAGACAGAGAAGCAGAGGGTCTTTAAAATCTGAGTGTTAACTGAACTCAGTTTTGTCATCGTGTTAGTTTGGAGAGTTGTTGATTTACATGTAGCCAGTTCCCACTGACTAATTTCCTCATGGTCGTTCCCCTGGAGAATTGACTTGTTGAATCCTTTGCCACCCCATCGCTTTACTTCACACACAACTTTGGGAACTTAGGAAAGAAAGAGCCGCTTATGACTTTCAGTGTTGTGGGATGTTCATGCAGACACTTTAGAGGAGCACCATATTTAATAAATTTCCAAATTCGTCTTCAGATTTTATCCTGATATTATGAGGACAAGGGTCTTATTTAATTAATTCCGTCTAATGTGTTCATCAGATAGCTCATCAATCCTCTCTCTTTTTACGAAAATGGCTCACTAAACTAATGAAGCCTCTGCATGGCCAAGTTTTAAGAAGAGGATATGACTGGGAATACAGGGAAATATATTTGGGCAATGTATTTGCTGGATTATTAGTTATGCTTTGGGTTAAGGGTGCAGCCTCAGCAATGGTCTGTTTTGAATTGCTTTTGCTTTCATCTTCTATTCCTCCAATTTTGGAAGCATACATTATCTCTGTCAAGTAACTGCAATGTCATGAAGAGGCTGAGGAGGGATGGAGTATTCAGTCCCTGGGCTGAAGTGGGAGTGGGTGTTGAGTTTTTAAGGCTAGGACTTGCCTCTGTGGCCGTTTGTTTCCTATGTATTTTATTCTGCTTTAACAAGAGGCGTCTTAAATTCTGGTTAGTTATTACATCGCCAATATCTCAGGGTCACATAAACAGACATAACTTCAATTTTTTTTATTAATTTTCCCGTAGAACTATCTTTCTGTAAATGAAATATAACAGTAATCTTCAGGCTTCAGTTTTGATCAGCCAAATAAGGAAATAGAATTTGCACTGCTGGTTGCAGCAAATTATTAAGCAGCACATGGACATTTAAAATACAAATGATCTCCCAGGTGGTGGGAGACGATGCGTCTTATTGATGATATGGGCAAAAAGAGCACCAGATCCAACTCATCACAAGAGACACTTGCCAGGACTCAGCAGGTGAGGCTTACTTTGGGGTTAACAGTCATTGTTTTGCGAGTTGTAATCTTACTTATGTAGGAATTTTTGTGGTCATAAATTGTGAGGCATAGCACAGACAGAAATATTTATTTATTTATTTGAGACAATGTCTCACTGTGTAGTTCTGACTGGTCTGGGACTTGCTATGTAGAATAGGCTGGCTTCGAAATCACAGAGATCTGCCTGCCTTGATCTCTGCCTCCTGAGTGCTAGAATTAAAGGCTTGTGACACCTCACTGGGTTCCTCAGCTTAATCTCACAACAGGTTATTTAACAGTCTTAGGGTCTTAGTTTACAACCTAGGAAAGCAGTATCAGGAACAGGAAAAGCAACTTACTTAGTCATATACCTGCTAAGCTCTGGAACTGATATTTCTGTAAAACTAAACTGTAGAGTGTGCCAGTAGTGAACTGTGTTATTGTTCTCTATGTTTGAAGAAAAAAGGGTTAATTTTTTCTTTTTTTAAATTTAAATTAGAGCCGGCGGTGGTGGCGCATGCCTTTAATCCCAGCACTCAGGAGGCAGAGGCAGGCGGATCTCTGTGAGTTTGAGGCCAGGCTGGACCGACAGCCTCCAAAACAATACAGAGAAACCCTGTCTCGTAAAACCAAAAAAAATTTAAATTAGAAACAAGCTTGTTTCACATGTCAATCCCAGTAGCCTCTCCCTCCCCTCCTCCCCCATACCACACCAAGCCCTCCAATCCCCCATAGCATTCCCTCTACACTCCCCAGGGAGGGAGAGGCCTTCCATGGGGGATCTTCAAAGTCAGTCATATCATGAAAAGGGTTAAGTTTTTAAAAAGGTTATTTGAAGACCAACACTGAATTAAAAACAAATGGAAACAAAGTCAAACCCCATTTAATTACGTGCAAATCTTTCTGATACAGTCTGTAGCAAAACTCTCTTCAAAGTATAGTTTGCCGAGCTGGGGAGTTGGCTCAGTGAGTAAAGTGTGTGTTCCACAAGCGTGAGGAGATGAATTTGGATCCCAGCACCCACATGAAAAGTTGGGTGTGGTGGTGCATATCACATCTACAAACCCCATGTAAAGAAGCAGAGATGGGTAGAGCCTGGGGCCTCACTAGCCAGCTACCCTCGCAGAAACAGTGAGCTCCAGGTTCAGTGAAAGACTGTCTTAAAAAATAACACGAAGACTGGCTGAGAAAGGATATCTCAGTATCAGCGTCTGGGCCCCACATACACTTACACAGGTGAGCACACACTCACTTCCACACACATGTGCATACAAGCAAACAGACACTGTACATAATATACACAGGGACAACTCATACATACAACTAATAAAATAAAAATACTTTACAAGCAAGTACAGTTTGCAACTCAGTGGTGGGCCATGGAATTTGTATGGAGTATTTTAAATAGTTTAATCTTAGTGAACTCAAATAACATAAAAGCAAAGGGAAGACACATAAAGGTGGTGTAAGGATAACTGGTTTTTAAAAAAAACATATGATATGCCTATTGGGCACTGGGGCAAAAGGAAAGATAGTTATTTTATTGTGAATTATAATGAAAGAATATGAAAAGCACACAGGGGATTTAGCAATGTCAGCCTTCATTTACTGTTTTGCGAAAGGACTACCTGACCCCTTACTTTTTGATGATTCCCCCATCAATGAAACTGCCATTTCCATGTGTGATGTGGCTCAGTTGCCTCAAGTGAAAATCTATATCCAAAGCTAAAGTAAATTTCCTGTGGGGAGCTAGACAGTCACGAGCAGTGATCGGTAGGTGCTCCAACTTCAGGGACAGCACACAGCTACTAGGATGATTGAGCAAGCCTTTCACATTTGTCCTGATTTCTTGGTTTCATTTAAATGGATGTGTGTGTATTTGAACTTAATTTATCTGAAGATTATAAGATATACATAAATAAAATAAATATGAAATATTTATAAATAGTTTATAAAATATTATAAAAATATAAATAACATTTTTTCCCCTGTCACTATACTGAATGCTAAAATTTGGGGCTCTGCAGCTTTCTATGATCCTGTGTTTGATGAGTTTTTAGGACTCATAAAATGTGGACATACAATGGAACAGTAACACGATGTGGACACGGTCTGGTGACTGAAGCATAAGGGCAGGGATCTCACACATGTGTAAATGTGGTGAGAAATAGGGTTTTGAAGAAAACATTTTTTGGTACAGAGGCTTCTAGGAAGAGGTGGTACCCGTGAATCCAGTAGCACGGCGGTTCTCAAAATGTAGTACACACATTTGTTAGGACAGAAACTGCTAGTCTTCGCTGTTGTTTCTGATGTGTAATTGTGAAATGAATTTCTAAGTGTGGTTTTTAAGTTCCCAGGTCATGCTGTGCTGTTGGCTTAGGGATGATGGTACTTGGAAGACCTTGGGTAATTTCTCTTCCTTCTCTTCCTCCCATACCCATCTCCTCTTACTCTTCCCTCGTTTTGAGGAAGACTCACACTCTGTAGTCTAGGCTGGCTTGGAACTTTCTGTGTAGCTCAGGTTAACTTCAACCATGGCAGACATCCTGCCTCAGCCTTGCAAAGTCTTAGCTGTTGTTTCTGATGTGTAATTGTGAAATGAATTTCTAAGTGTGGTTTTAAGTTCCCAGACCATGTCTAGCTTTAATATGACTCTTCTATGGAAATGCACATATGCAAAATAGTAAAAGTAAAGACATGTGCAAACATATAGAGCCTTTGTATTTTAAGCTCAGTCTGACCCATACTCTTCCATGGGGGTGGGAGAACTCTGAGGTACATTTATAGCAGTCATAAACTAGAACAAAATCTAAATTCTCAATTTTATGATATTTTATACTTCCAACCCAGTCCTTATACCATCCTGCCCCCTGTGAACTGAATCAAGTTGTTTGATAAAGAAGATAGTCACATGGTTTTAGAAACACCCCATAGTTTAGAAATCAAAAGTTGTATGGATTTGAGCAAAACATATGGATTTGGGTTTAGGTTTTATTTTTGTTTTGTATTGAGGATTGAACCCCAGGCCTACATCAGGATAAGAAAGTGCTTTAACTCTGAGCTGTATCATATTTTAAAAAAATATAAGTACATGTGCTTTGGACACTTTCTTCTAAAACTTCACTTTTCTATCTCTGATTCAGTTGAATTATGGCATTTATATTCAGCATTGACAGGTTCCTTAGCCCCGTTACGATATTACAAAGACTGTTGGAACTTTGTACCAGGAAATGCCTGAGAGAGAAAATGCTTTGGGTCAAAAACAGCATGACTTGAAAGCTCTGTCTTTGAGGTGTGCATCATATTAGTTCACAGCAAATTCTTGTCTGTTGAATGCCTAATGTCTGCATGAAAATGGGGAAACCGGTCAGTTATCCAAATACCTGTATGCTAAGGAGAGGATAACAATTGACCAAAGTGCCCATGGCCACCCAGATATTTATCAGAGGAGACCTAGCTCATAGGTTGAAGTGGAAATCTGGATGCTGTATAGTTTTGTGTCTGGGTAAATGATCTGTAGCAGCAATCACCAAATAAACTCCCACTTCTTCATTTTAATCCTTGTTGATGTAAAAAACTCCATATTAGGGGAAGAAAAGACAAATGCCTTCCCAAATTAGAAAAGAAAAACTCTTCGTTATACTTCAGGATGCTCTTAGGCTCAGCTCTATGCTTAGATGATTTATACCCTCTTAGTAGTGATAGTATCATGTTAATAAAACAATGGGGGATTTTCAAAAACCCTGAGTTCTAGCTGAATTTTAATAAGTTCTCAGGAGCTTGGATGTTTGGCTGAAACCTGTCCAAACTTCTTGTCTGTTTTGTTCATTTATATGCCTTTTCTATTAAGGCATGTGGAACTTTTACATGGAATCAAGAGATTCAAAGGCGAACAGGAATTTAAAAATGAATATTAAATGAAATATGGTCACAGTAATGTGAAATACTTATGTCCAATTACTTACAGTTACTTATTTATGAGGTAGGGTCTGGCAATGTTGCCTAGGCTGGTCTTGAACTCAGGAGTTCAAGTGAACCTCCTGCCTTAGTCTCTCAAAAATCTGGGACTGTAAGAATGTGGTACCATGACTTTGTCTCACAGGTTTGAGAAGCTTATTTTGTTCACTTCTCTGGTTTATCTTTTAAAATTTTTTTATTTTAGTTTTGAGATAATAACATAATTACATTATTCCTTCCCTTTCCTCTTCTTATCCCATACCTTTCTAAACCTGTTTGCTTTCTTTCAAATCCATGGCTTATTTTCTCATTAATTGTTTCTTTATCTTTTTCTCCTAAGTACATAAGTACAACTTTCACAGCATCTCTGCCAGTATACAGTTACTTGTATAAATGTTTTGATGACTAAGCATTTGATATTGTGTGACTAATTAATGTATTCTTTCCTATTTGAATACAAGTTTGAGGTCTGATCATTTTCACTTATAATGTCACCGAGTTATTATTTACTCAAGGTAACAAACACTGGCTAATTTTCTAGTATGCCACCACCTTTCTATTTTCTAAACACCTATAGGAGAGGGTTAGAGAGATGGCTCAGAGCGTAAGCATGCACACTGCTCTTCCAGAGGACACACGTTAGATTCCTAACACTCAAACCTAACAGCTACCTATAACTCCAGCTACACGGGGGGAGCAAAGAGATCTAGCTTTCTCCTGAATGTGCTGATACCCACAAGGGCCTTCCCTACATAATAAAATATTACAAAATAAACCATGAATATTAAAATCAGCTGGTGATGCTGTTGGGAATAGTGGTGTTTGATGCACTTTAGTGTTTATGGGTGCTGCTGCTTCATTTCATCCCTCCAGAAAAGGAAATGTTTTGTCAAAGAGAATGTGGGAGTGCTCCGTGGTACACAGAGAAGCTTTTGCATCGTCTCTTGGAATCAACAGGGATGTGCAAAACCCCAACACACCTGGAAGACTATCAATTCTCACAGTAAGCCAGCATCTGGGATTGCAACCACCCAGGGTTGACAGAACTGGTGATTAAATGCTATGGAAGTTCACATCCATAGGCAAGAGCAAAGTGTCTGCCTGTGAGTTATGAGAACACACATGCATCTTACTCGCTATAACAAACCATTAACTCCCAGCTCATGTGAGTTGGAAAGTTGTCAGTACACTGAGGCATGTGTGGAGCTGTTTTCAAAACCCTTCCAATATGCTTTTATTTCAGAGAAGCATCTCAAACCACACAGTAAATCCAAAGAAAACAAAACAAAAGTCATATTCCTCATGCTTTTCCTTCATGTTTAAACTCTGCCAATTTAATTTCTGGCTTCATACACCTTCTAAAGCCATTTTTTCCTTTGTTGTCTGAGTGTCAAATGCTGACATAGCTGCTACTTCTCCTTGGCTTTTGCCCAGATGAACTTTATCATTCTAAAGAACAATTTCAGATACCCTACTACATTAGCCAAGACCAACACTTCACTCTGTTAAACTAGAAAATAATTCCTTTTCCTTAGACAACCATTTAATTTAGTTCTTCAAAGGAGCCCAGACAGGGACTATAAATGTGCTGGGCAGCACCTCTTTGGCTAGTTTTACATCACCACTATTTTGCTCATCACCCCAGTTTCCCTCTTTACTAACGTCATCATCAGTATTTCTGTATCAAGAAAGATCTAGTACAAAACCACACAGGAGACACACATTTCATGTTTTTCTCAACCTTCTCTTCCACGAACAAGACAATCGATGGTTTATGGAAGAAGTAGAACAAACCTATCTTTGAAATGAGGGCAGACTTTTTATTTATTTTTTTCTATATTTTTATTTAAATTAGAAACAAGCTTGCTTTACATGTCAATTCCAGTTCCCTCTCCTTCACCTCCTCCCATGCCCCATACCAACCCCCTATCCCATCTCCTTTCTGCTCCCCAGGGATGGTGAGGCCTTGCATGGAGGACCTTCAAAGTCTGTCATATCATTAGGATCAGGGCCTAGGCCCTTCCCTGTGTATCTAGGCTGAGAGAGCATCCCTTCATGGGAAATGGGCTCCCAAAGTCCATTTGTATGCTAGGGATAAATACTGCTCTACTACCAGAGGCCACATAGCTTGCTAAGGCCTCTTCACTGACACCCACGTTCAGGGAGTCTGGATCAGTCTTATGCTGATTTCTCAGCTATCAGTCTGGGGCCAATGAACTCCCCTTGTTCAAATCAGCTGTTTCTGTGGGTTTCGCCAGCCTGGTCTTGACCCCTTTGCTCATCACTCCTCCATCTCTGCAACTGGATTCCAGGAGTTTACTTCAGTGTTTAGCTGTGGGTGTTTGCTTCCGGATGAAGGCTCTAGGATGGCATATAATCTCATTATTGGGGAAGGGCATTTAAGGTAGCCTCTCCGCTATTGCTTAGATTGTTAGTTGGGGTCATCCTTGTAGATCTTTGGACATTTCTAGTGCCAGATTTCTCATTAAACCTATAATGGCTCCCTCTATTATGTTATCTCTCATTCTCCTCTTCTCTATTCTTCCCCCGACTCAAATTTCCTGCTCCCCCATGTCCTTCTCTCCCCTCCTCTTCTCCCCTTCTCTTTCTCCTAACTCCCTCTCCCCTCCCCCATGCTCCCAATGTGCTCAGGAGATCTTGTCTCTTTCCCCTTCTCCAGGGGACCATGTATGTCTTTCTTAGGATTCTCCTTGTTTCCTAGCTTCTCTGTCAATGTGGATTGTAAGCTGGTGATCCTTTGCTTTATGTCTAAAATCCGTATATGAGTGAATACATACCATGCTTGTCTTTTTGTGACTGGGTTACCTCGCTCAGGATGGTTTCTTCTAGTTCCCTCCATTTGTCTGAGGGCAGACTTTTATTAAGTAGAAGTCATCCCATTGTCTGTAGTGAATGGCTATATAGATACTCAAATTCACAAAATTTATCCACTTTCTATTTAATAAAATCAATTTCAAACACAGCATGGGTTTAAACAAGAGTAAAGTAATGGAAAAACCTTAACTGTTTCCCCAAGGACAAGTAGATTCTATAGTGTGTCTTTGTGAAAGGAAACAAATTTTCAACTTCATTGGAATATTAAAGCCAGCAAGTGGCTTAGTTGTGTCTTTAAAATCAGCCTTCCCTACCCATTCTCAGCAAGCTGGGAAAGAAAAACCGCTTTGAAAAGAAAATATCTAATAAAGATCCCAGAAGTGCAAGATGGCATCACTAATTTAGTAGTACATAGTAGCATTTAAGTCCGGGGTCTGCAAAAGAAATTTAGAGCCAGAAAGTAAATGTTTTCAACTTTGTGGCCACAGGAGCTGCCCAGGAGTGCAGCTCAACAGAAGACTGTAGATTAGAAGAAGCCATTGACTTGGTCCTCATCCAAGAGAACTTACTTATGAGACAATTATAACCCCAGGTTATATTTCACTACCTTCTGATTTAGACTGTCTTGTCAAGCATCTGGAGAGAACAGAGATCTTCCAGCTGCTATGAGGCTTTAATTAAAATGCCAGGATGAACAATTAACATATTAGCAGAACCTGTAACTTACTCTTTACTTGAGAAATTTAAGTATGCTTTATAATAGGATAAATATATTCAGCCATCATAGTGATGAACTGGCAGCCTACTTCTCAGTTATTTCCTTATGGTTTGTCCTTTTTTTTCTTAATCCAATTTTCCCCTTTATTGTTTTAAACACTTTTGATATGTGTTTGTGTGTTGCATTTTATATATGTTGTGTGACTGCTTGGCCCATTTTGATAGTCAACGTTGAGTTCTGATTTGATAAAAATCTACAAAGAGGCTGAAAAAATACTATAGTGTCAAAAATGGAGGCTTTTATTTTTTGGGTCCAATTTAAACATCTTGTGTATCTAGCAGAAACAAAAAAAGACAGATAGCCATGCCAAAACTTCTATTGCCACATCAATAACTGGTAATTTGAGATTAGTTATGTGATAGAACATTTTTTAACTCATGGGCTATCTGTGTAAAATCTAGCAAAAATAGATTAGCTTCTAACAAGACAAAATGATCATATGGAACTTGGCCTGCCCAGTATAGACTTCGCCAGTGTTGATCAATGTTATGGAATTTCCAGGCACTTCTACTTAGAGAAGTGATGGGAGGGGGGGAAACGGCATCTTTGTGCTCAAGATATCTGCCCTCTTACTTAGAGTCACATCTGTGGATTCATAGTTTACACACTTCAAAAAATCCTTGTTAGTTTCGTTGAGTCCATTGGTTTTCATCTGGCTTTTTATCCTTGTACACTACATTAGCCAGATTCACACCATACTCTCTATAAAGAAGAAAGGAACACATAAGGAGAAAAGGGCTTGGGGGCATGGTACTGAACTCTCAGAGTTGAAAAATAAAAGCACTAACCTGTACCTTTGGCACTCTAAACCCAGTACACTTGAATGTTATTAACAGTGATACTATAGAAACTGCAGCATTGAGCTGGCCAGTCTTCAAGCTATACCCCTGGATGACTTCAAGAAAGAAGTTACAAAAGAAGAAAAACTGGGAGGTTTCTGAGACCACATTTAAGTTTTATATTTCAAATTTCTCATATAACATAAATTGATTTTTAAAATTCTAACCTTAACACTACATTCAATTCACTGAAATTTGGTGTTCTGATTACCAACTGCACAACAAATTACCCCTAAGCATTGTAACTTGAAACAATGGGGGGTATATATTTTGTTTAGAGATATTTTAGTCATACAGGAATCTTTAAGGATGTTCATCTTTTATCTCAAAGTGTCTGTAAGTACCACCCAAGTCCGTTGGTACAAGATGGAAGTAGGAACAGTTAATTCAACTAGTCTTCAACCTACTAGAATTCAGGGCAATTTTCCCCTGCTTTCCCTGCTTATATTTTCTTGCCTGCTCTACAGACAGCTCCAGACTGAACCTGGGTGATTTGGTATGTAAGATTAGTGTCAGTACTAGATCAGGTAGCTCAAAGGTGGCTATGGGTTGCAGTCATGTGAAGGCTTGTTGATTCATGCCTTGAGGCTTGGTGTTTGAGGAGGTGTCATTTAAGTGTGACAGTACCATGTATCCCACAATGCTGTAAAATGGAATGTCTCAGTTCCAAAAGCACTATTGTCAGAGCCAGGGAGACTGGCACTTGCTTTTGTCTGGCCTTGGAAATGACAAAGAGTTCTTCCTGTAGTCTACAATCTCCAGGAGCACACAGAAATCTGTCAAGATCAGAAGGAAAGAAAACAGAGCCTACCTCTTCCCAATAGTAGTAAAGTCCTAGGAAAGTGAGGATGAGCAGAGGTATTGATATGGTAATTTTCAGAAAAGACAATCTGTAACATTCAGGCCACATCAAATACTTCTATTTGACTAGAACTAACATTGAGGGATTCTGCATCTCGAAGTTTTCCCTTAATGTCATAATTCACCTTATATAATTTTCAGTTTTTATATGTTAAGAAATGGAGGCAGGAGACTGGCATAAGCCCTCACTGCAAGAGTGTGCACAGTAGGGAGGTGGATGTACCTAGTGCCAAAGCCCTGGCTGCTTCTGGTGCTTTGGTTTCCACACAAAAGAGACTCGTGCTTGGTCTCACCTTTTATGCATAGAATTCAGAGAAGTTAGATGGCCTTAAGAAAGAGGAGAATCACCAAAAATGTAGCATCTAACATGAGTCTGAGTCTAGAATTAGTCTCTGTGTGACAGTAGGCTGTTAACATCCATTCTTTTTTTCCCCCTTGTACAAGGGAACATAAATCAAGACAGTGGCCTGGCCTTGTTCTAACATGGAAACATTGGGGAGAATGAAGCAATGTATTTCTGACTTATAGATGTGGTCTGCAGGGTTATTTAATCTCAAAATTGTATATGAAAATGGTTTCAAGGGTTAACAGCAAATCAACAGAAATTTATAGAGTTACATATGAGGGCTCGAAGGAGTAAACCAAAGTTGGCCAGAATTCTCACTGAAAAAACTAACAAACTCCTGAAGCTGTTGCATATGGCGGGCTGTTGCATATGGTGGGCTGCTGTGTGCAAGGCCAGGCCTGTGGAAGGAAACAAAGGACTTGGAGTGTGCTTCCTGTCCCTGGATTAAAGTTAGTTGTTTTACTCATGGTGTCAAAATTGGTATTTTAAAGAGAGGCAGGCTGTCCATGCACACAAGGTAACCTGTTTGCAACATTCATTCGGGGAAAGTACCAAACAAACCAGAGTAACATACCACACACCCATAATACCTCCCCTGCCCTACACAAATTGACTTTGATACAACAGTTTCTAAAAAACATGTTTGTGTTTAGATTGAGCAAGCCAATGGTGTTAATGGCATTACATTATCATAGCATAGCTTATGAAAATTCACTCCCCTTTGGCCCTCACCTTTCCCTTACATATTATCTATAGAAAATGTAGCTCACTATTTGTAGGAAATTTATTATGTACCAATTTATTTGTCACAATCTCTTGGTTATTAAAGGACCACTGTGACCCCAAATGAGAAAATATTTTGTCTGTTTATGCTGATAATCCTTGCTCAAGGACAATTTGTGAATCTTAACTGTGGGATTTTCTCCAGCACCCCTCACCTGCCACGTGCTTGCAACAACCACAGTTGCTTCCAAACTCAACATCTGGAGCCACATTTGGTTTCATTGTTTGAAAGTAAATTAGCATCTCTATTTACAAACAAGGGACTGAACTTGTACTGAACAGCAGTGACCGTGTCTTCAACTGACAGGCTTGCGTTCCTTGACGGTGGGAAGGAAGCTGCCGTGCTTCTGTTTCTGGCATTAGTGTTCTTTTGATTCTCAGATGTGTACTCTCTGTAAGCTGAACTTTTGCCCTAGGACATGGAGTAAAAGATGACACTAATTGGAAGTTGGCATCCTGGAATATGCCTTTGGAGTTATCTGCTGTAGGAAGATAACCCCTTATCTCATGCCAGCAATGAACCATGGACTCCATGGACCTGGCTGAATCTGTTCACACCTGTTCTAACATGGATGCCAAGAAATGAGGGGTCAAGAGGAAATTAGATGCACCGACCCCTTGGGAAGATGCAGAGCCCTTTGAAGGTCCATCACAATTACAATAGATTGGACAAGGAAGAGATGAACTGTGTGTATACTTGGCTGTGGACAGGAACATTGAGAATCCTAAGTCAAGCATCAGTTTAAATGTGACATGAAACAAAAACAGTTTTGAAACCATAAGTTGGAAAAAAATCACAAAAGTCATAGAGGATCTTATCAGTCAATGCATTTTTATAAGGTATTGCAGACATTTCTTTTTAAAATGAGGTTTGATATACAAAGATGGAGATAGAAGTATGAGAGTGTGTTTTGTGTGTAAGTGGTTGCTTCAGTGTAAAAGAAAAGATTTATATATACTGTTATATGCTTTATTTCATGGATTTGAACATATTGCTAGTCAAATCATGTCTCTAGAAACATAAATTATATGCACATATGAAACAGAAGACACTACAATTAGCATACAAGAGCATGTTAATCCTGTCAAATGCAAGTAACATAAAACGATTGCACGTTGTGATTAAATTTTTCTTATTTTTATCTCCCTACATCCCTCTCAAAATTGGCTCTCCAGCCTTTTAATTCTGGAGGACCACACAAGATGCAAACTGAAGCATAGATATGAATGTGTCATGTACATGCCAGAAATTATGAATTTTCCCCACTATGGTGTGTTAATTCTCTTTTCTATCAATTAGACACATGCTTGTTAGGCACCAATTTGGTGTCAGACACTGCTAAGCATCCTGGGTACAGAATATTTAAGTGGCTCTGAGCGTTTTGTCAGAAGACTGCTTCCGTGTTTCAGGCAAGCATGTTACTTCTGATCTTTTCATTCCACCATTTCATGTTCCCCCCATTTTTTCTTTCCATTGCAGTTTGAGACAGCTCTATGGTAGTACTCCTATGAATTCTGCTCATTAGGGACTGTCAATTGCTCTTAGCATTCAGGGGCTAACTTACTGCCAGGGCATCTTCCTCAATTGGGTCTCTATCTTTTTTTTGAGAATATTGGCTGAAACTATTGCTCAACTACTTGGCTAGGCTAAAAGGCCAGCAGGCTCCAGAGATCCTCTCATCTCTGGCCCCTCTCCCTAGTGTTGTGATTACCTGCATGTTCCACCATACATGGGTTTTAACATGGGTGCTAGAGATACAAGCTCAGGTTCCCATGCTTGAATGAAAGCCCTATACAGACTGAACCATCTCCATGCCCCCTGTTAGCACTTACCATTAAAACCATTCTTGGAAGTATATATTATTGCCTACACCATGTGCGTTTTCAGCTACACTTACTTAATTTTCCTCTGGGTCTTCTATGAATGACAGAACTAAGAATTAAAACTTGAACTTTAAGGCTTACAGATTGTTTGCTCTCTTATCATATAGTATTATAAGTCCCTTCTCTTACTCAACTTCAAACTTTTTAAAGATAAATAATAATATTTTTAATAAAACTTTTGTGGGAATTTTTTAGATTGTGGTCATGTTCATCTCATCCCTCTCCTAACTCCATCCAGATCCATTGCTTACCACTCATTACATCTCACCATCATGCTGCCTTCCTCTTCTTCCTTTCCCTCCTTCATCTTCCTCCTCTGCTTCCTCCTCCTTCCATCACAAGTCCAATATGCTGCTGATACATTCCTGATGTAGGGCTATCCAGTGGACCATGGTCAATTTACTAGGAGCTGTATCCTTAAAGAAGACTGGCATTCCTAACTCCAGAAGCTATCAGATGACCATAGTTCCTCATTTAGAAGTGGAATTTTGTGAGGGTGCCACTGCCATACCCATACTAGAGTGTTGACTGGCTTGATCTTGTGTAGACAACAAGCTTATACTGAATTTGTGAAACCAGGAAGACATTGTTTCAGTCTAGTTCTCTATCCTCTGGGTTTTATCATCTTTCATCTGCCTTTTCTGCTATGGACCCTCAGCCTTGGTTGGGAATGATAGAAATGTCTCCGATGTGACTGAACACCCCACTGACATTAATTTCACTACAGGGATAGCCTTAGAGTATAATACTGTAGTTTTCTTTTAGAACATTTTGTAAGCATTCAGAACAAATGAGCTTGGAAGACTTTGTACCCACCCTCAAGTTTATAGAATCGAAGGGTGGATACTTAAATGGCTTAACAGATAAAGTTACTTGTTGACAAGCCTGACACCCTGAGTTCAGTCGCTAGGACTCATGAGGTGGAGGGAGAGAACTAACCCCTACTAGCTGTCCTCTGACTGCCACACATCCACCATGGTACTTGAAAGAACATACACAATAAATCCATGTAATAAAATTTAAAAATAATGAGATGGTCAAGCAAGCCAACCTTTCACTCCTGCCTCAGCCTCTTGAATAGCTGGGATTGCAAGCAAGCTTGAAAACCAGGATATTCAGCCTGAAAGGACAGCTACTGTGATAAACGCATGGGCTCTTCTGAAAGTGAAAAGGAGGAACACATATGTCAGAGTCCAAGAGTCAGGCTTCTGAAGAGCAGTGATTCCTCAGTGGGATACAAACATTCTCTCATTAGATGCATTTCCAGTAGATTTGAATTTAGGGACATTTCAGGTAGTATATGCTTTTCATGAGAAACAAGGATGAATTTCCATTATACTTTTGAAAACTATCAGAGATGATGTGAAACTGTTGATCATGTTTCTTTAATAACACGTTCTTGCTGTCAGATTGTTAAGAAATGGGAGCATGTATGGTGGTTTAAATGAGAATGCCCCCCTCCTCCGCAGACTCATATTCTTGAATGCTCTGTCTCTAGTTAGTGGAACTGTTTGGGAAGAATTAGGTGTGGCTTAAGCCAGACATCGTGTCTTTCTCTCTCTCTTAGCCACTGCTACAGTGTTATATCTGTCTGTTTCTCACCATGATGACCATGGTCTAACCCTCTGAAACTGTAAGCAAGCCCCCAATTAAATATTTTACTTTAAAGGAGTTTCCTTGGTATAGCGTCTCTTCACAGCAATAGAACAGTGGCTAAGACAGCATATTAGAGTCAGGGGTTCAAAAATTTCTTATCTTGGTTCTGGGATTTATTGTTGTGGTTTTATTTTAAAATTGCACCTGCACAGATAAGCTCCAAGAACTGGTTAATACAACCTAGGCAAAGAAGGATAATTGAACATTTTTAAGGATACAATCACTATAATTTCCATAAGATATCGACTCAGCTTCACTAGGTCCAGCGTCTGGTCTGTTTAGGAGTAGTCTGTGTGACTTATGGACCCCATTCTTCTCATCTTTACAAAGAGGGGTTTGGGTTGAAAATTGAAACAGTGTTCTGTAGTTCTTGTCATTTCCTATCCTCAGGTTTTGCCAATTGTTTACTTGGAGAACAGCAACCTGTCAGTCTACTGAAATGAGAATACTATGAATAGGAAGAGTAGGTCGTGTAGCTGTGAGTTATTCTCTGAGGGCTTTGTGGTCTGAGTTCAAACGAGCCTCTGAACCAGTTGTTCTAAGTGTTAAGAAACTCTTGTGACCTAGAGGGCAGCTGTCCTAGGTTCTGATGGTCTTTTTTGATGGAAGGGATGGAGGGATTGAGAGGAGGGTAAGAGGGGTATGCAGTGAAAAGGGAGGTTTCAGTAGACTTTGTGGATTGTCTATGATGCAGAAAAAATTTTCCTTCTCGCTCATTTTTGCCAGTAAACATCACTTTAACTATGCTAAATCCATGCAGGCAGTTTACAAGCTTCTTCTGGGACTCTTCATTTATTATCCAAATTTATGCCTATCTAATAGTCACTGAATTTTCTTCTTAGTTTTGCCCTTTTCATGTTTACCATGATAGCTTTTGGATGGACATCATCCCAGGGAATTTATATTTTATTTTATAATTCCAGGAAATTAAAACAAACAAAGACAAAACAACCTTTCACTATTTCTTTTTGTTCTGCTTTTCATAAACATGGAGCACATCAGCTTATTGTCTTTGAATCTAAATGTAAATCAGGCTGCAATTAGCCTATTTATATAAATTGAGTATTCTCCACCACCTCTCCTTTGCTGTCTGTTCCTGTTGATTGTTTTTCATATTGATCAAATTTTTCTTTGGTTGAAATTTTTTTCTTGTTTAATGTGTGTACTGGCTGGTTTTGTGTGTCAACTTGACACAGGCTAGAGTCATCAGAGAGGAAGGATCCTTAGCTGAGAAAATGCCTCCAAGAGATCCAGCTGTAAGACATTTTCTCAAATAGTGATCAATGGAGGAGGACACAGCCTATTGTCAATGGTGCCATCCTTTGGCTGGTGGTCCTGGGTTCTATAATTAAGCAGGTTGAGCAAGCCTTGTGGAACAAGCCAGTAAGTAATACCACACGCCTCCATTGCCTCTGTGTCAGCTCCTGCCTCCAGGTTTCTGCTCTGTTTGAATCCTGTCCTGACTTCCTTTGCTGATGACCAGCAATGTGGAAGTTTAAGCTGAATAAACCCTTTCCTCCCCAACTTGCTTTTTGGTCATGGTGGTGTTTTTTTGTTTTTGTTTTTCAATAGAAACCCCAACTAAGACAATATGGAAGAATACTGAGTCACTAGCTTCCTGCTGCTTTTTCTTGTTAATACAAAATTTTATGAAGTGTTTTTTTCCACCATCACTATTTTCTTAAATATAGGCCAGTAAATTTCACACCAGACATTACTTTTCTTCCCCCTTAACCTTTTTGCACCTTTTTTTGTTTTTTGCATATCTTTCCCATTTATCTTCAAAAGATTTTTCACTCTTTCTTTATTCTACTTGTGAGGAAAAGGGGCTAATCCCAACTATTCTGTGCAAAGCATTGCTGGCAATATTTCTGTCTTGAAGAAGTGAAAGTTGGTAGCTTTGTTGTGGAATTAGAAAGAATAAGGACTAGGTGCCTTGAACTTCTGACCTCACTGAAAATGTTCACAAACAAATCTGGGGTCTTTAGAAGCCAGTACTTACTTCCTTATCTTCTGCTAATTAAACCTACTTTTACCAAAGAACAAAATCTTGATGTTTTTATTTTGTTTCTCTTTTTGCTGTTCTAACCATATTTTTTATGTTATTTTTCTAACATAATTGTCCAATATTTCAGTTTCAACTGAGGTTGAAAATAGCTTCTGTGAACTGGACCCTTACGAATAATGTATAACATTTCATTATGTCTTTGAGGTCAAAGCAATTGACATATAACTTTTGGAAAATGGTTATTTCCCATGTGGGGTTATTGTATATTAAGTTCTTATGCTTGATGGATTTTTTATTAAATATTTCATTGCCATTCATTCATTTTCAAAACAGAAAGCCTCAGTGTAGCAAATAACCACCTTGGTAGGTTTTTCTATACTTAAATTTCAATATACATTCATTTATTCACACCAAAATTATTCAGAGCAATTATGATAGAATACCTAGGTAGGTATTAACAGGGAGCTTATTAAGTCCTGGACAGAGACATTTCCTATTTCAAGTGTTCAAATTTTAGTTTCTGATACTACTGGAAATGAAAGAATTCTGATGGAGTGCAAAACAGAACAAATGCAAAATGCCCATGAGAAGTTGAGAAAGGTTAACAGCTTATCTGTTGGAGTTCAGAGCTGAAAGTTCTCACACAAGAGTTTACCTATTAGTGTTTACCTATTAGTAGTTGGTAGAAAGACCTCAGTGAACTGTTCCCAATAGAATAGCAGCTGAATGATGATTATTGGAAATGATTATGAAATATCTGTTATAGTAGAATATGCTTTGGAATCAGACATCTTGGAACATATTCTGATTCAGCTGCTTACTAAACAGTGTTCTTTCTGAGATCTGATTTTCTTTTCTTATCTAACACATTGTACAAAATTCTTAAGGAATGAGAAAACTAAAATAAATGGGAATGGTGGTGATACCTGCCTTCTGTCACATGGTTTGGATAAGATGATGTTTGCATATTTTCTTTTAGTTTCTCTCCATGGAACTTCAATGAAAGAATGACAGTAGAATGACTCAGAACATTGATCATGCTTGCTTCCCCCTAGGCCTTTTTGCTACCATTTACATGCTGCCTACGTCTTCTAATTTTAACCACAATCTTAATGGATACTTATTATTTATATTATTTCTCATTATTACAGAAGTAAATTAATTTTATATGACTCATATAACTTATTTAAGGATATGGTTATGAAGGAAAGAACAAGAATCTCTTTAGATTCACATCACAGAAGTCCAGGTCTTAGTTCACTACTGTATGCTATTTAATGTCCTATTTTATTTTCATTGAATATAGTATACAATTTCCATACCAGTTGTGGTTCCCAGATAAAGGAGTAGAGTATATGTGGTGGTTTGAAAGAGAATGGCCTTCAAATGGAAAGGTACTATTAGGAGGTATGGTCTTTTTGGAATAGATAGCTTTGTTGGAGGAAGTGAGTCGCTATGGGGGTGGGCTTTGCTGTTTCATATGCTTGAGATAAAGCTCACTGTCTCAGTTTACTTCTTGTTGCCTTCAGATCAAGATGTAGTCAGCAACATGTCTGCCTGCACTCCACCGTTGTGCACCATGATTGTAAAGATTCAGGCATTATGCTAGCCTTCCCCTTGTCACCTGGCACTCAGGAGGTACCCTGGCTAGCTCAGGGTCCTATGGCTGCTATGTTACTATGTTGTCTGCATGCAGGTGCAAACGTCCCTTTAAGAAGCAAACTCTGCCCACTTTTGCACTCTCTTTCTTGCTGTTCCTCTGAAGGGGCAGATGGGACTTTTCCCGTCTCTTGTCTTCTCTTTCTCTCTGTCTCTCTCCCTGTCTTTCTCTTCTCTCCATTCCCTTTCTCCACTCCCTTCCCTTTTCCCCATTAAGACTTTCCACTTCAGCTCTGTCTGCCTGGGGTGTTTGTCCCTCACCTGGCATGGGATCTGCCATGATCTCACCTCAGGCTGTATTCCTAACAATGATGATAATGGACTAAACTTCTGAAAATGTAAGCTACCCTAATTAGATGTTTCTTCTTTATAAGGGTTGTGTGGTCATGGTGTCTCTTCACAGCATAACTAAGACAGAAGTTGGTACCAGAGACAGGGGTATTGCTGTGATAGGCCTGACCATGCTTTTGTTTGAAGGAATATGGACCTTGGAACTGTGGATTAGAAAAGCAGTTGATGCTTTAAGTGTAGCTTAATAGGTCTTCCTAACTGGAACATGGGAGACAATGTTGCTGAGTGTGATTTGAACTATGGGTTCTTGGATCAAGATGCTTCAGAGAAGAAGAATGTTAGTATGTGGCCTAGAGACCAGTCTTATGATATTTTTTTTTTGTGAAGAATGTGGTTGCTTTTTTGTCATTGTCTGAAAAATCTGCCTGAGGCTAAAGTGAAGAGATGTCAATTAATTCTATTGGCAGAGGAAATCTCAAAATAGCCTAGTATAGACTCTGTCCTATGGTTATTAGTGCTAATGCTAATGAAGATTTATAACAAAAAGGAGAACGGAAAAAATACAAAATGTAAAATTTGAGGAGAAAAGGAAGACCAAGAAGTACAACAGAGCTAAGTCCTGTGTTTAAGGAAATAGTCAGATTAAGGAGAATAAAGGGAGTGGTGACATCAGGCAAAGATCCCACCCAGCTAAGTTTCCAACTTGTAAAAAGGAATTCAAGAAAAACTTAGAGCTGGGAGTGGTGGTGCATGCCTGTAGTCCCAGCACTCTGAAGGCAGAGGCTAGAAGATCTCTGAGTTTGATGCCAGCCTGGTCTACAGAGCAAGTTCCTGGACAGCCAGTCTTAGGAAGTGAAGGAAATCATGGAAAACAGAAAGTTGTTGGAGTTGTAATCAAATTAGGGGAACATGTTTCATCCCCTGCAAGCTGTAGAACTTGGCAGCTTCAGCCACATGGTTTTGGCTTCAGAATAAAGGATAGAAGAAAGGTGTTATAGAACCTTCGTTTGTGACCAAGAAATGCTTCTGAAGCCATGAATGTGTCAGAGGTATCTCTGAATAGAGGTCCAGTGAGGCCATTTCGTGAAGCTGTGAAGAAATCTGGATTGCTTTGAAGATTCCAAGATGTTGGAGATGCCAGAGCTGTGGGATACCTATTGAGGAAAGCTGCTAACAGGGAATGGAACCAGCCCAAGAGAAAGAAGTGTGTTGCAGTCAGTAAAGCTGGAAGGAGTTGGAGATCTGAAGAGCACATTGACATTAGGCATGGGGATGCAGAGTTCGGAGTTTGCTTAGTTGGTTTTCAGTCTTGCTTTGGTCCAGTATTTCCTCACTATGCCCCCTTCCCTAAATTCTGGAACGGTAATATATATCCTGTGCCATTATATGTTGGAAGTATGTGACATGCTTTTTGATCTTGATTTTATAGTGGGTTACAGTTAAGAGACTGAATATCAGAAGAGACTTTGAACTTTAGGCTTTTAAATAAATCTGGGACTGTTACAGACTTTAGGGACTTTTGAAGTTGGACTGAATTCATTTTGGCATTTTGATATGGCTACAAGCATTTGGGTGCCAGGGAGTGGAATGTGATTGTTTGAAAGGAAATGGTCCCCAAAGGGAGTGGTACTATTAGGAGGTATGGCTTTGTTGGAGGAAGAGTGACACTGTGGGGGAAGGCTTTGAGGTGTTTTATACTCACGATGCTGCACAGTATCTCAGCTTACTTTGTGTGGTCTTCCGATCAAGATGTAGCCAGTACCATGTCTACCTGCACTCTGCCATGTTGCACTCTGATGATAATGGACTAAATCTCTGAAATTGTAAGCTACTCCAATTATATGTTTTTCCTTTATAAGAGTTGCTGTGGTTACAGTATCTCTTCATAGCTATAGAAGTCCTAAAGAAGACAGTAGTCATCAGGATATATGTTCTGTGGGTTCATATACCTAGTGGATTTTGCTAAGCACAGTCATCAGTAATACATTGCACAGAGCTGTTATCTAAAGGCACATCCATTCATGAGGGTTCAGGCTAAACTGAAGTAACAAACTGCAAAACACAGATGTTTATTTCTGTCTCACATGAAAGTCCTTAATGGGTAGATCACATCAACTTTGCTATTTTCAGTACACAGTTTGAATACAGATGATTCTAGATTTAGAGTTTCATTTGGAACAAGTAATACTGGACTTGTCCTCTATCACTTCCATACATTTCCATTCCCGAGGACTTAGGTCATCCTACCTTCTTGTAGTATGAGAAGGAAAACTTAGGTTATATTTGGATAGCTACTTGCTCAGGAAGGAGAGCACAACAGATAGGGGATCACCTGGAGTTTCCACTGCACAGCTCACTGAATATTTATTGAATGAGAAGATGAAGCAAACCAAAGCCTATACGTAAATGTGGGTTCCAGTGAGACTAAGACAAAGGTCTTTATCCCCTAGCTTAGAAATACACGTCAGTGTGCCAATGTGTCTTTCCACTTAACTCTTGCCAAAATACATCTTTAGTCAGAGCTACCTATTTATTGTAAGTATCTCTACAATGGGGTGTTTTCTTTAAATCTATGGCTGTCAACTTTTCTCCTGAATGTCAGCATGGGATCGAAGCTACGGAAGGGTTTCTGTGAGCTCCAATGATTATGGTGCCTTCTTAAGGAAGATGAAGTGACAAGCCACACAGTACTTATCTGTATCACCTGTCAGGGACTCTTCATTTGGAAGCAGGGGAGAGAATCAGGGTGGTTACATGTAATTCTTTTTCAGGACTGCTTTGACTGTATGAGAGAACATCTCTGATACTGGCAAAATTCAGTTTTTTAGTTCTCCTAAAAGAAAATGCTGCAAGTTTTCTATTTCTGAACTTTTAGACTCTGTTAGATCAATAGTCTAGCTGGAGTTTCTATCCCAGAAACTTCCTCTTTTATGCAATGTAACACTTTCTTTGTTTCATTAGAGTTATCTTTCACAACCACTGTAGGGCATGCATTGTGTGATGCCTAACTGGTGGCAGGTAATTCACCCCACGCAGGGCAGGGCCATTCTTCATTGTTGCCTGAGGATATGGCAGATCCTTATTAATTTTCCTGAGTCAATACTGGGAATTACAATACACTTTGTGAATGTACAAGAGGCAGAGCTTCAGGTGAGGGAAATGAAGCTGTGGGATCATATTCTTCAAAACTTACCACGGTGGGAACCTTGCTCTCTCACTTGCAAGGCTGAAAAAAAATGAAAGAGTAACTACTGAAACCTTATGCCTCTTTAAGCTCTTTTACTCCTAAGAGCTTAAAGTGATGCTATAGCCCCACATCTCATTTGTTTTCACAACATCCCCATGGAGCCAGAGGCTAGCCTTTCTTTCACTGTCCATACTGCTCGGACCAAAAGCAGTGCCCTGAGAACTCAACTGACTAGCATTCAAGGTCAGAGAAGAGAGTCAGTCTGTGAAGCTGGTGTTTGAACTCAGGTGTCCCAACTTCATCTAGTGGCTGCTTTAAGATGTAGTACTTAGCAAAGAAATATAACTGGGAGAACTGAATTTTGGTATAGAATGTCACAACATGTCAAAGTTCAGCTCTCTAAATGCTGTTTAGCTCACAGGTTTAAAATTGTGCTTTTGATGACTCGACAGCATTTAACGCTGTGGACTGTTCTCACTCCTGTAAGCCACAGGCACAGAGATCATTATTCTGTATTTGGTTTGGAATGGTGCCCCAGAATCAGAGTTCTTCAATAGCACTAATGACTGCACATATATCAGGACGAATAGGGGACATTGACTAGAGTACATAATGACACTCATTAAGTGATTGTATAATTAGATGGTTGTTGTAACAAATTGAAAAGGATGGTGAGCAAAATCTCAATTTACAAGCACATAGGATTGGAGCAGGGTCTCCTTCGCTCCCACAGCATCTGTACAAATTTAAAAAAGTGCTTTTCTTCAGGAGGCATGGTCTAAAGTCACAGAGGATAGATTGGTGAGAAAAAACTTGATTGAATTCAGTTTCATTTATCCATTTGATGCTCTTGAAGGCTACCTTGGAGTAAAACAATAGTCGAGTCACACACACACACACACTCACACACACACACACACACAGAGAGAGAGGGAGAGAAGAAGAAGAAGAAGAAGAAGAAGAAGAAGAAGAGAGAGAGAGAGAGAGAGAGAGAGAGAGAGAGAGAGAGAGAGAGAGAGTTCAAATTAGCTACTTACATGGGAAGTGTTACTATTTCAGGAATTCTGTTTAGTGACCAACAGTAAGGGTTTTAATTCCAACTACCAGACTTCAAATCACAAGCCCAGCCACATACTGCTTATGTAATGCTAGGCAAGTTCTCTGTCCCCCTGTGCATTACGTTGTCCCTTCTGCACAGTGGAAGCTATGATGGTTTCTGCCTCATTGTGAAGATTATACGAGGAGTTAATACTTAAAAGTGTCACATTGGTTGTATAGAAATCACCTGGTGAATAAGAACTTTTATTAGCACAATTTTTAGATGAAGAAACTGGGTGTATAGGAGATGAGAGATCAAGGCCACCTAGCTGATAAATATAGAGCCTGGGAAATTCCATTATTAGAGGGAAATTTGTCATTGGCAGAAACTAAGACCTTAACATTAATACTTCATTGACTTCTGGGCAGAACTGCTGTTAAAACTTTTAAAACGTAGGCTAATGACAGATGCTCTATTTCATGAAATTTGTTTATTAACATGATGGGGCCAGAACTCTGGTAGGACTGCTTTTGATCCCCCTTTGCCTTGCTAAAATAATAACAGCTTATTCAGCAGGGAAGAGATTTTTAAAAATTGGTTCTCTTCTTGAACACAGTCTTGCCTTGCTTTCTCTTGAAAGTTGTAGGGGTGATCAAAACATGGGTGTACTCTGACCACGAAGAACTCAGGGGAACTTCATTCTCAAATGCCACATGACCAAGATTACAATAGTACTGAGAATTCGAGGTGATCCAAGTCTGGCAAATCCATTCTTCCTCATCCTCTTAGGCAACAAGACTTGGGCAATTTCTGAAGGCACTGAAAAGAAAGATGCTTGCTTTGTTCAAGCATTTCAGCCTGTGTGGTAAGCACTATATTGGACACAACCCAGAAATGCTTTCCTTCCCTTCTTTATTTCCGGTAGATTATCTGCTTTGCTCTTCTGCACTTCCTCTTTTGCTGGCTTTAGCTTTGATTCTCTGTGTGCTTCAGCTACAGCCAAAAGGGCCTACTGATTGTTTAATATACTCTTGGCCAGATAATATTATGTGTGCTTATTCTTAGTGGGACCAGATAGAAAGGAATTTTAGTTTCCTTGGTGGGTTATCCTATATTTTTTGAAGTCTTGCCAGAGACATTCTTGTCCTTAAAGGTCTCTTGTCTGTATCCATTCAGTTCTCTAGTTCCTATTTATCATCACAATAGACCCTTCTGTTTTAAACACACAATACACATAATAATTATCAGAGTCACTCAGAATAAGAAAATACATGAATGTTGAATACTAGACATAGGTAAAGTGTGTGGTGTGTGTGTGTGTATGCTGAATAAATGAGCCACTGAATAAATGATGGATTATTTTCTTAGTTGATATTGAATAGAGAGGATTCAGCATTATATAATTTTATGATATAGGGTATAGGAAATAAAAGAACTGAAAAATATTTGCACATATATATATTTGATTGCAGTGTGTCTAAAATTAAATGCCTTTTCAGACAAAATGGTGATTCTTGGAACTTGATAACTGTTAAATTTGTGAGGACTGGAAGGAACTGAGTCCGCAGCTTAATTGAAATTTTGTGGCTTCAATTGTCAGAGCTAAATGTTATTCAGAGAAAGAATTAGATGTCCCCATGGTAACAAAGCTCTCTATTAATGGGATGACGTCACAAAGCTGTCCTTCTTTGAAGACACCTGGGATTTCAGGTATAGCTGGAAATACTGTTGCAGGCAAATTATACATGCACATTCTGTGTAATTATGTGCACATGTATAGATGTGCTTAATTTAGCCACATGTCTCATTTAGTACCATTTATCATTAGGTTTTTTAAATGACTTAGTTCTCAAGCATGAGTATAATTCAAGGTGTTCAGAGAAGCACTCATCTAAATCTTGAAATAAATATCTACCATCAGTGACATGGCAGAGAAAAAAGAAAGAATTCTTTGCTTTCATAATGATTGATCCATACAACAACAGGAATGTTGATCTTAACATAAGCTCTGAAATAGATGTGTAGGTTGTCTCTCCACAGCATTGTCCAGCACTACTCATTGGATTGTCCAAAGCCTAGGTCAGTAATATCATTACTAGGAAAAGAATTGTACAGACAGTCTGGCCTGGGTCTCCCATGTGTTTCTTATCTCTCCCTTTAAAAATACTGCTCAAAATATTCAAGCCATTGTTCATTTTATAGATGCACTTAATTACTATAAGCAGTGTCTAAAAAAGAAAAAAAGAGATTGAGACAAATAAAATAAGAATGGTGCATATGTTTGGTAAGTTGGCTCCTCCATCGTTAGCATAACCCCTTGGCTTAGTGATTGCTTTTCTTTCACAGATGATGATTTCATAGCTCCAGCTTCATGTTACACATTGCAGGGAAGATGCTAAGCAGGCTGGATTGGTCCTGCTTGTGCCCAGAAATATGACAGGGTAAAGGTTAGCTGTAAAGTTGGTAAACTCATAAATAATATCAACTTGTCAGAAGAAGATGCAAACAGTTTGCATACACAGCTCACGTTGCAGAATTATGCATATCCAAGGGCCTTTGCTGGCTAGAGAGCTGTTAGGAGACTGAATATTTACCAAGGTGACTTTTCTCTCCTGCATGCCTTTAAAATTTCTCGCTGTAGCCCTCGCCTTCTCCTCAGCACCCAATATTTCCTTGGACTTACTAAAGCTATGAAATTAGTTGTTTTTATTTTTGTTTATGACACTGACATGAACAGTATTCTTCCAAATTAGAAGGTCTCCCACGTCATTTTTTCTAAATAGTGTTTGTGTACAATGTCTTCATTGACATTTGTATTTTGGTGGTGAAAAATAAATTTGTTACATCTCCTCCATTTCAAATGACTCCAGAGCATTGGTCTCCATGAGCATTTTGCTGAGGGCGGAGTAAACAAAGTACCTGAGGATCAAAAATAACTTGCTTTATATCTTTCAAATTCCATGCAATAGTAACTGTATTTTTTTTCTATTTCTTCAAGTGGAAAATATCACATAGGAAGCGAATGCTGAAGGGAAGTATAGGAACCTTGTTTAATACTTCCATTTTCTCTTTTTATTTAAAAAAATTATTCTTCATTTTACATACCAACCCCAGTTCTTCCCCCCTCTTCTTCTTCTACTCCCAAATCCCCCCTTCCCATCCCCCATCCATTCCTCAGAGTGGGTCAGGCCTTCCTTGGGGAGTCAACAAAGTCTTGCATACCAATTTGAGGCAGCCATTTTCTAAGGTAAAGAAACTAAAGCAAAAGAAGAAACTCCCACTCTTCTGTTGTGGGGATTCTTTTCCCTGGCATGGTGTGAACAAATATCCCCTTCTAACAGATGTCCATCAGCAAAAAATAAAATTGGTCTTTGTTCCAGCTTGGAGAACCAGAGAGTTTATTGGGCTTACTTATACAGTGTGGCTGAGGACTTCTTTATAGGAACATATATCATCGGAGAGCATATCCTGGCATAGATGGTGACTTCCTCATAGCTGCATAGATGGAGACTCCTCTTCACTTAACCTTTCCTGTTCTATGAGCTCAAACACTTTCCAAGAACAAAAAGCTGTGTGCAATCAGGGCAGAATCACATAAGCTCACCGGGAGGTACAGAAGGGAATGATTCTGCTTATATGAAGAAACATCAACAGTCAGCTGGCCTAGTTTTAACAGTCTTTTGTAAGTAGTTACAGATGATCTCATGAAAACGTTACCTGTTTTCCCCAGAGGATAGTGATCTACAAAACCAGAATTTTTATAATTTTAGAAAGCAGTTTATTTTATTGCTGGGGGGGGTATTGTGCATATAAAACATGCAGTATATATGTTCATATACTTGTAGCCATTTGCATATATGTTTGAACATGTTAGCAATGTGTTAAATATATATAGTTATATCCCTTTTCTATTGCAAAACTAATCTGGGAACCTGTAGCATCGCCATTAATTGGAAATTGGGAGAGATTCTGAATCAGAGGCCTACTGAATGAACTTTCATCCAAATAGCATCTGTAGACAACTTAGATGATGAGCATTTGATAAGTCTGATTCTAACCATTTCCCAGGTTTTTCTGTATTATGTATAGGTCTCAGAGGGGATAAGGTCTCAGAGGGGACAAAGATAATAAAAAAAACTGATTATGTGTGTTAATTTCTCAATTGCTTTTTCTCTTTCCTTCACCAAACTTACAGATATTTTTTGTTGCTATGGAATGAAAAAGATATTATAATGTACCATTTTATTCCCCTCATGCCTTTTAGTAGAAAAGGTTACTTTAGAATCCTCCTATCCAAATAACAACTATGTAGATGTGTTTATTTTACTCTCAGAATATGATACTATGATAGTTAATATCAGTAGTCAACTGAATGTAGAATGGTCTAAGAGATAAGCTCCTGACCATGCTTGTAAAGGATTATTTGATTAGGTTAGCCTTTGGCCATGTCTATGAGATATTAGTTAGATTAGCTAGGTAGGTAAGAAGACACATACTAAAAGTGTGTGACCCCATTCACATGGCACAGATCCTGGATTACATAAAAAATGAGAAAGCAAGAAAAGCACATGCATTTACACATTTCTCTGCATTTTTCTAGAGATGTAATGTGACTAATTGCTTCTAGATTCTGTTTCTAGGACCCCCTTGCCATGGCAGACTGTATGCTTTAACAGTGAGTCTAAATAAACCTATTTTCCTGTAAGTTACTTTAATTAAGATATTTTCTCAACGTAACAGTAAAAGTAGCTGAAATAGAAAATTGCTACCAAAGTGTGGTCACTGACATAATCAGCCTGACCATATAGTTCTCAAGTCTCTGGAACTGGCTTATAGTAGAATGTATAAGCATTTGGAACTTTGGGGTTAAAAAGGTCCTTGAATGCTATAACCAGAACTTAACAGGTCATTTTGGAGGGAACTTGGATGAGAAAAGTGCTGAGAGGAATATGGACAGTTGAAGTTCAGTTCTTGAGGTTTCAGAAGATAGCAAGGACTCTATCAGGAACTGGGTTATGGGTCATTTATGCAGTGTTCTGGCAAATAATCTGGCTGCATCCCTACTGTCGTGAGAAGTTGATTAAGGTTGAGTATAATGTGTGACAAATTCAGTATCCTTGCAAGGGGGTTTTGGGAGGCAGGCTGTTGTGTGAAGCTAAGACAAAGTGTATTTCAATGGAGACCTCAGTGTATTGGAGATACAAGAACCATGAATGTGTGCCGAAGATAGCAGTGTTACAAAAGAGAGAGGGGAGGGAAAAGAGGAGGGGAGGAGAAGGAGGGAGGGAGGGATGGGTGGATGGAGGGAGGCAGGGAGAGAGAGAGTGTGTGTTACAGGTAGCAGAGCTGGAGGGATGGGGTTCCTTGGGAACTTAGATCATTCCATCATTAGTCACTATTCATGGATCTGTGAATTTCTTGTTTTGCCTGTTTTGTATGGTCTTGCTTTGGATTCATTATTCTTTGTGCTGTCCTAAGTCTTCCATATTGGAATGGGAATGCTTATTAAGCACCATTATAGTAACATTTTTTTTTGATGTAGTAGGGGCTCAAAGTTAAGAGATTGCCTTAGTCTATCATGAGCCTTGGTCTTTGAACTTAAGCAATGTTAGAATAAAAACAAAACAAAACAAAACTGTGGGGACATTTGAATTTGGATTGAATGAGTTTTGTATTGAGATTTCCAGTAATCTATGGAGACAAGAGTGGCAGGTTATGGCCCAGTGAGTTGTCAAGTTGATAAAGGTCAAGGCTGTGACTTTTGGCCTGACCAAATCTAGAACCATGGAGGAGACTAGCCTTTAGTCCTGCTTATGTGGGATAATTTTGATTACCTTAACTAAGGTGGTTAGGCCCACTCTAAAAGTGGATGGCTGGGTCGTGTACAAAGAAGAAAATCCGATGACCACCAGCACCTTTTTTTTATTTTTTATTTTTTGGTTTTTACGAGACAGGATTTCTCTGTATTGTTTTGGAGGCTATCGGTCCAGCCTGGCCTCGAACAACCACCAGCAATCTTGTCTCCATTGCTGAGAGCAGATGCAATGTGAGCAGCATGACTCCCATTTCCTTGAATCCTTTCTCTCTTTACTTGCTTTTGCCAGGGAATTTTATCATAGGAGCAGGGAAAGTAATCAGTGTAAGTCCTTTATATTTGTTACTTCATTTAAGCCACACAATAATATAGGTTTCAGTGTCCAAAGTTTCCATTTCCAGAAGAGGGAATTGAAGCTGGGAGCACTCAAAGGGCAGTTATAATATGTCAGAATGCAAATGTGATCCAGGCTTAGTTCATTCTATAATGTGAAGATTAACCACAAGATACATTTGCCTCTGCAATTCAATGTTCAGATTTACTTTCTCCAATATATTAATACATATTATGAACTAAGTTTCTTAAAGAGACATTAAAAGTGAAAATTAACATTGTACATGAGCACTTGAGAAATATTTACTGAATGAATGTAGGAATGAATGAAAACACCTGAAACTCCCCAGTAAAAACCTGTGCACACATTCACAAGAGCTTTAAAAAGTGATATCATTATTATTCTGCACTGTTAATCCTCTATTTTCTTTTGAATGTCTTTGACCTATGATCTATATATTACTACAGTTGTTTGACAGTACACTGGATTTCCAGGTTTTGCTTTTGCCCCATTATTTTAACCAGTAATATACACATAGGAGCATTACCAAATCTTGGAGATCTTGGGAATCTGAAACAGTTCCATTAACTCTTGGTTTTTCTGGAAGTTTTGGAGCTAGAGAATTGGGATTTGTGTTACAGTATTATATTTTAGATGTTTGTCTATTTAAGTCAGTGACAGATCATGAACCAGCCTCTGGAGGGTAAGAAGAATACAGTGTCTCAAATGGCTGGGGGTTAGGAGGGTTGAGGAATGAGAAAATGCAGATGATAACCAATTGGAAAGTCATGTCAGCAAAGTTGGCTCTGACAGGGACTAAGTACAAGGAACCAGTTAGTATAGGATGGGCAAACTCCAAAAGGTCAACCTTTACTTTGTAGGTGTTACCTTGTATGAATGCCATGCAAGACAAGGGCTGCATTCCCTCCTAGTTCTTATTTACTAATATGTGAAGTGATACGTGAGGGACCCTTAGGTCCCTTTTGTTTTGGAGGCTTGCAATAGGTGATCTGAGTAGAGGTAAAGATCAGATTGTATCTAGGGATTCCCACAGAGATATGGATGAGGGGGGCAGAGCTTGACTTGGTTGGTGCTCTTCTTTTTTGACCTCTTAAATTCAGGGAACAACTTCAGTACCCCCAAGACCTCCTTTTCATAAGCTAATCCCCAGACCTTCAAAGACAGCATGTCCCATATGCTTCTACTATATCTTGGTCCTGTTTAGAGGAGAGGACAGGTATACTCAGCTTCAAGCAGCGTGGTAGGATTTGCTAGAGGGTACTTTCCTACCTCTGAGCTGACACTACTGATCTGTCAAATGTCACCCTCTGTTTTATTATTTTGTCTCACAAAGGTTAATACATTAGGAACCTTTCCTTATCACATTCATTTCCCCTACCACTCTCTGCATGAACACATTTGATTTAGTTTTAGAGAGGGCATTTTTTTTGTTAACAAATTGATGGGATTCCTGGAAGGAATATATGAGAAATTGATTTAGGTCTTCCCATTTGTTCAGCCCAGCCAGGTGGAGCATCAGCCACATGTAAATATTGTATAGAGGTTGGAGATAAAAGCAAAAATACAGTCCATGCTCCCAAGGAAGTCCTAGTGTAGGGGAGACGAGACAGATACGCAAACAGGTAATTGTAATACAAAGTCACAGATGATGCAGTGCAGGTGCCAGAAATGTTATAGGAGCACAGAGCAGGGCGAACAGGACTCTGTCTTGAAAATAAACTGAAGTTTCATAGAGGGCATACATACCATCGGCAGATAGAGGTGCAAAACCTGATTTGCATACGGTTTTTTTAACCTTGAGATGACATTTGGTGGCTTATAGGCCTAATAACAAATGTCTCCCCTTCTCTATGCTCTTTCTACCCAGTAAACCGTGCCAATCAGCGGAAACGTCTCACGGTAAATTGTTGAGGGTTAAAAGTAAAAGCTGCCCTTTCCTGAATTGGAAGCTGAAGAGGGTGTTTTTGTTTCACAGTTTTTCTGATGAAGGCTTTTTTTTTTCTTCTCCAAGCAGGTCTTGTAGGAGAAGTAGGTAAACAAAGCAAGCAGCCCGGCAAACAGCATCACAAAACCCAGTGTTTCTGTCTTTAGCTACTTCTGGCCGATTTAGCAGGACGTCATCTGCCCTGTGCACAAGGAAAATGAAATTGCGTGCACAAGGCCCTGGTTACCGTGAAGAAGTGGGAAACTGGAGGAATTCAATCTTTGGCTTAGAGAAATCTAATTCTCTCAAGGTATATTGCAGTCTGCAAGGCAGTTATCTTTCCCAGCGGCTAGATGCAACCTGGAAATGCAGCTCCTAATAGCCTTGGTGAGATTAAGTGAAGTGTCTGTGATTGTGGACTGGTCCAAGCAGGTCATAGAGGATTTGTTGCCCTTGCTTTCCCTGCCCATCCCCCACCCCAGTCCCTCTCAGACTGGAGAGCCCATTGTTCTTACATTCTATGCTTATCCCATGTTTTTCACTCTTCCCCACTGCCCCCAATCCACGGGCACTCTCTACAGGAAGAAGGAAATATGAGCGCCTTGACAGCTCTGGAGGATAAATTTAATAGAAATGGATGGAGGCGGCCCAAGAAAGTCATGTTCTATTATTCTTGCTGTGAGAAAGGTTATCAGGGCTCGATGGAGCCACACTCTTGCTGATGTATTTTGTGACTGAGGAGTTTTGGTGTTTACTGGACTTGGAAGGGAATCAGAAGAGATGTTGAAAGAGAAGTTAATCTAAACTGTAATTGATGTGCGGCCTGTCTCAGAATGGTGTGAGGATAGACGTTTATACCTCTCTACTATTAACGAAGACCCTTCTGATAGGTGTAATTTGTGAATGAGTCCACTCTGTGTTCAATGTGATACCAATGATGTATCACCCTTTCTGCTTGATGCATGCACTGATAAGCAAGCAAATGAACAGAATGGACTCTGCATATTGTTTAATGTTAACGACTTGCAAGACCCTGGATTTCACACTCAACATGATGGAAAAAGTGAACATAAAAGATAGAGCACCCTGAATAGCATTTGCATAAGCCATTTTTTTTTCAGATTACTTTTGCTGTTGCTGTTTCAAAAAATTAGTGATGTTTGGCACTGTCCTTGTCTGTAGTAAGTAATGATAAACTTCCAATTAATTTCTTTTTAAAAAGTTTCCGTGTCTTTTTTTGATGTAAGTATTCTAAGTAATAGCAAACAGGTAGAAATGCTTATTCTATTGTGTCATTAGAGAAGACTGGGCTAGGACTCCTCCTTCTGTTACCTTGGGATCTCAAGACAACATCAGACATTTTACAAGAAGAACCCTTCCTACATGTCTTCTATGGTGTTGGCTCAAGAAGCCAGTGGCATTTTGTTGCATGGAGATGTCAGGGAGGTCTCAAGTTTCCTCCAGCCTTGACTCCAGCAGCAGTTTTTGTTCTTGTGTTTCTGAAAAGGAAGCATTCAAATGGGACACAGTTATAAGCCAAGCAGGCAGAGTGGAATTTTAGGACGCAAAGAAGCAAGAACGTATTCTCTGGAATATGAGTGAATTGAATCAAGCATCAATGGCCTGATCCTGATAGACATGGGGCTCATATTCCTCAGCTCTCTGTACCTCTTTCTTCCCTTGTGGCTTCCCCCACTGTGGATACTTGTAGGAAAGGGACTCGTTCTTCTCAGAAGCCCAGTTTACCCACAATTTGGTCTGTTCTAAGTAGATATAGAAGATGCAAAAATGTTTATAGCAGTTTAAGGATCTGTAAAGTTGAAACATTTACTAGGGGAAATGGCAATGGCACCTTGGGCATGGTTACCTGTTGAGGGAGCTCCTGAAACAGATTTGAGCTGATTTAACCACTACGAATTGTTCTTTCTCTACTCTTTTTAAAGTCCTGAGCTGTTTCAGCTGAAGATAGCCACCTACTACTATTGCTGTCTGTGCCATGGCTTTCCTGGTGTGTGTGTGTGTGTGTGTGTGTGTGTGTGTGTGTGTGTGTGTGTGTACTGACTAGCCTCTCAGAGAAAACTTTCTGTCTGGCAGAAACTGCCATTGTGGTATAAACCAGAAGAGAGGAAAAAAAGCAAATTATGGTTACTTCAATTTTTGAACCTGGTGGAATTCCTCTAAAAGTTTGTTTGTTTGTTTGTTTTTTCTTCATGTGAGGAATGTGTTTATCTCCTCAGTTTTTGTTTTTTTTTTATTTTTTTAAATAAAAAACAAGCCTGCTTCTGATGTCAATCCCAGTTCCCTCTCCCTCCCCTCCTCTCCCACCCCCCTCCAGCCAACCCCCCCATCCCATCTTCCCTTGGTTCCCCAGGGAGGGTGAGGCACTCTGTGGGATCCTGGGCAGGGCCCAGGCCCTCCCCCATGTTCAGGACAAGTGCACATCCCTCCAAGTGGAATGGCCTCCCAAAGTCCATTCATGCACCAGGGATAAATACTGATTCACTACCAGAGGCCCCATAGATTGCCAAGGCCTCCTCACTGACATCCACACTCAGGGGGTCTGAATCTGTCCCATGCTGGCCTCTTAGCCATCTGTCTGGGGTCCATGAGCTCCCCCCTTGTTCAGGTCAGTGGCTTCTGTGGGCTTTACCAGCATGGTCTTGACCCACATGCCTATCACTCCTCCCTCTCTGCAACTGGGTTCTGGGATTCAGTTCAGTGTTTAGCTGTGGGTGTGTACCTCTGCTTCAATCAGCCACTGGATGAAGGTTCTAGGATGGCATATAAGGTAGTTATCAATCTCATTATAGGGTAAGGGCATTTAAGGTAGCCTCTCTACTATTTCTTAGATTGTTAGTTGGGGTCAACATTGTAGATCTCTGGAAATTTCCCTAGTGGATCTCTCCTCAAATTTATAATGGCCCCCTCTATTATGGTATCTCTCATCCTGCTCTCCTCTATTCTTACCTGACTCAAACTTCCTGCTCCACCATTTCCTCCTCTCTCCTCCTCTTCTCCCCCTCTCCTTCTCCCAGCTCCCTCTCCCCTCCCGCCATGCTCCCAATTTGCTCAGGAGATCCTGTCCCCTTCCCCTTCTCTGGGGTACCATGTATGTTTCTCTTAGGGTCCTCCCTGTTTCCCAGACTCTCTGGCAGTGTGGATTGTAGGCTGGCACTCCCCTGCTCCATGTCTAAAATCCATATGAGTGAGTACATGCCATGTTTGTTGTTTTTGGAGTTTTAAGGACTGCATAAACATGGAGGTAGAAAACTGTTCTTATAAATTCAATTTATTAATTCATTTAATAATAATTTATTGCTCTTTTAGTATCTCTTTCTCTATTCTCATGTTGCAATCTTCAGCCCTTTAAGAACCAGCTTGTGAATAACTCTCTCAACAAAGGTGATTTGGACATCCTTGGCTGAGAACACAGTTTCTACAACAGTTGCTCTAATAGTATGAGCAGCACAGGCAATGTCTATGTATTTGTTTGTGATGCAACTTCTCGGGTCCTTCTCTGGGCCTTCTAGGTCACAGACATCAGACAGGCATGGTCAGAAATCTGTGGATCAACAATTCGTGCAGGTGATTGTGGGGTAAACTAAAGTTTTAACACATATCTCTGAGGCTAAGCATTCCATGCCATACTTACATGGGGAACATATTACCCCTGTCCTAACAGATATGCTCCCAAGAGGGTCTTCATATCCTGTCTTCTTTTAAGATCTGCATAAAAAAATAAAAAGCCACAGTGAGACTTGAAAGTCTGTAGACAAACAAGGATGGCAGGCCTCAGAGTTCACAGAGGACAGATTGGGGAGCAGGACTCAGATCCAATTTTTCACTTTTACAGATCTCCTTCTGCTTAATGGACACAATGATCCACCAAGCTCTATCACACTTTGTGGTCAGATCCCCAGTGTGCTTCCTGTGGTTTGTGTGTGAGCACAGCATCCCGATGCTTCCACATACTAGTCGGGAGCTCTGTGCATGGCAGGAGGCAGCGGTCTGCTTTCCTTCCTGTGTCCCGGCACTGTAGCACCATCCCTTCGAGCTAGCTGTGTGCAGACTGATGGTCAAGTTTAAGTGAAGGGCAAAGCCACTTTGATTTAAATACAGAGAACAGTCTATTAAACACCCTTGTTCTACAGGAACTGCTGCTGCATTCCATCAGAACAGACTCTTACTCACTTCAGGTGTTGCCCTGGAGGCTGCTGAGCTCTTTGGGTGTCTAACCTTGCCCTCTTGTCATAGGCTATTAAAACTGTTAAAACAGAAGGATGCTTAACCACTCCAGCTGTTAAAACATTAGTATATGCTTTGGTGAGCTCAAATTTAAATAGCCCTTGAGGGGATCGCCTTCCTTTTGCCTTGAAAACTCCTGGGTTTGTCAAAATTCAGCAATACTTTCAACTTTTTCACTCTCTACATGTGTTCATTTTTCTCCATCATTCCCAGAAAAGGCCAAATTAGTCATTGGTCTAAGGATTAATTTTGATCTATTCATTTAAATTTCACTAGTGAAGATTGCAGAGACCCATTGGTTTTGCCTTGACTCCAACTTCCACACTTTCAGAGAGAACTCCAGGCTGGTGTTCTCCAGAACTCAGCACTTAGAAGTGGAGGCAGGCAGATTTCCGGGAATTCAGAGCCATCCTGGTCTATACAGAGAATTCTAAATCAACCAGGACCACATAGTGAGAACTCATCTAAAAAAAAAAAGCTTTAAATTTCTCAATGATTATACAGTATGGTTCAGGATAGTGTTAGCCAGAAGAGAGTCATTGGGACGAGATCGGGCGCGTCATAGGATCGAATACAGATCAGGCACCAGAGCGACCTCGAGTGATCTAAAGGGATAACACCAATTGGCAAGCTAATCAATAGTGGAGAGACCACCTCGAATGCCCATTCCTGATAATGAACTCGATGTCTATAACCATCCGGGAGCCTTTATCCTGTGACTGATGGAAGCAGAGGCAAACACACAATTAATCACTGAACTGAACCCAAGGAACCCAGTGACAGAGAGAGAGGAGTGATGAGCAAATTGGCAAAGAATGGGCTGGCAAAACCAGCAGAGACAGCTGATCTGAACAGGGGAGAGCTCTTGGACCCCAGACTGACAGTGGGGAGGCCAGCATGGGACTGATCTGGATCCCCCAAATGTGAGTGTCAGCGAGAAGGCCTGGGCAACCTATGGGGCCCTGAGCTGTGGATCAGTGTCTATCCCTGGTATACAAACAGTCTTCATGTGCCTATAGCACAAAGAGGGATGCTCTCTCAGCCTGGACTCTTAGGGGAGTGTCTGGACCCTACCCAGAGTAAAATGACAGACTCTAGATATCCCCTATGTGGAAGGATTTGGCAATAGGGTGGGAGGGTGGGGGGGAAGGGGAGTGCGGGAGGAGGGGAGGGAGAGGGAACTGGGATTGGCATGTAAAACAAGCTATTTAAAATTAAAATAAAAAATGATAAAAAAAGAAAGTCATTGGGAGTTTCCCCCCAAACCCCTGTGTGTGTGTGTGTGTGTGTGTGTGTGTGTGTGTGTGTGTATGTGTGTGTGTCTGTGTCTGTGTGTGTGTTGGGGGGCTCTTACATGCCTAGGAGTCCTATGGTACAATACGCAACACAAACCCTAGTTTGTATCACTTACTTTTGCAGTTATTCATATTTCTAATCTCTGTCTATAGCAATGAAATGTTATCTTCTCACAAATTCTGTTCTAAATCCTGTTTTACTAATTCTGTTTTCCTTGCAGCCTTCCCTCAAGGATTAAATCTGACACTGCCAAATGTCATAACTCAATCCTTTAGATTTCTACACGGTCCACACCACTGTGGGAGTTGAATTCCACTTGGTTGGTTAACTTAAGAACTTGAAACTCAAAATGTGGCTTGAGTACCAATGTCATAACTTTCTAGACTGTCATCATAAATGCTCAGTCTGCAGGGTGGGGATGGGGGTCTGCCACTTGGAGGCCAAATTGGAGTCAGAGGGCCATGCTACTGCAGGGCCATACCAGGCCGTGGTGACATCTGACCCAGGTTGCTACCTAGGACCATGTCTGGGTCTGTGCCCTACCACAGCCAGGGCCTATATTGATGTCCATGGCCCAAGTTACCACCAAAGGCCACATAGATGTCCACCAAGGTCATGAGAACATCCAAGGACTGTGTTGTCACCAGGGACATCTTGATTTGAGTGGCCTGTGCTGTCACCTAGGGCCATGTCTGGGCCAGGGCTGCTGTTCATGACCTGCAGTGGCTTAGGGTCTGAGGTGGCATGTGGCTTCCATTGTCACTGAGGGCTCTGCAGATGCCCTGGGTGTGGTCAGCCACCTGGGACCATATTGGTGCCTGGGAGCTATGTTGCCAACCAGGGCTGTGCTGATCTGGGTGGTCTGTGCTGCTGCAGGTTTCACAGTGGCATTCAGGCCTGAGCTGCTGCCAAGGGCCATGTGTGGGTCCCTGGTTCTGCTGCAGCTAGGGTTTGTGGTGATGTCCATGTTCTGCTTTACCACGGGGGTCATTAGAATCATGCTGCACTGAGCCAGCCTGCTTTTCATTGTCCCTGAGATGGCTGGCCCCACCCTTCTGTAGGTATTACTGTAGGCAAGCTAGTCCTATCCCTCAGTGGAGAGCTTGCCCCTGCACTGGGGAAAGATGAACCTACCCTCACCATAGGCATGCATCTCACACTATAGCTGATCTTGTGATAGGACACTATTGAACCATCCATGAGGACATGAGAGCAATAGAGTTAACTCTGCCTCCCTTAGTCTATCCTACGGTGGCATGGGTGAGGGAAAGATACCCTCCTACCTCTGCCCCTTGCTACCCATGGCAGGCAAGAGATCTGAGACCTTGGATCACAAGAATGAGAGAGCTAACCCTGCATTATACCAGTTGCAGCACACAGGAGAACAGGCCCTTCACCAGGCCTGGGCAGCATACTAGAGCTCACCCTGTTGTGAGGAGAGCAAGTGAGCCAGCCCTGAGGGAATGAGAGCAGGAGAGCCGGTAGCTCATCCCTGTCCCCTGCTTCTCCTACAGCAATCGGGAGAGAGGACTCTGAACCTTGCTTGGAAAAACAGTAGAGCTGCCCCTGGTGATGTGATTGAGGGAGACCTAGATCTGAGTGTCTGGGAGTATGAGAACTGATCCTGCTCCTTGCTATAGACTGCATTGGATGAGCTAGCTGAGGCAGTGCTGGAGAGCTTGCCTGGGTAGTGGTGACTAAGGAAAGCTGGCAAGTTGATCAACCCAGCTATCACTCAGACCCAGAACCAGAGATATGAGTTGACTCACCCCAATATTTACTGAATCTATGAACTGTTGGAGCACATGAAGGGATCAAATCTATATATCCAAAACAGCAGCATCTTCATGATACAGGATATTCAAAGGTAGCCACAGTGACAGCCCATTTTCAGTGTTACAGCAGAGACCAGAGACCTCGAGCCAGACCAATGACTTATGGCAATGACCTCTTGCAAGTAAAGATGAATGGACTAAAGGGTGACTCAATAGGGCACACTATAGCTTCCATGACAAGATTCTTCTTTTCGTGTTGTTTGAAATTTGGTTTTGATTTGGGGAGAGGGGTTGCAAGGACAGGGCTAATTTGAGGGCACAGGGAGATGAGTGGGATCAGAATGGTTGATGAATCCACAAAGACTCAATAAAAGTTAAATGAAAAAAAAGAAATGCTCACTCCTGGGCTTATCTCAGATGGATCACATCACAACCTGTATTGTAATTGCATCTGTATTGAAAAATTTTATCAAAAGTGTTTTTCAGCAAATAATGAGATGATCATGAAGTTTTACTTTTTCCAGTTTGTTTATATGGTAGATTACACTGACAGATTTTTTTCATCTATTGATCCATTCCTGAATCTTTGGGATTAAGCCTGCTTGATAATGGTCATGTTTTTCAGTGTTCTTGGATTTGGTTTGCAAGTATTTTATTGAGTATTCTTGTATCAGTGTTTATGAGGAAAATTGGTCTGTAATTCTTTCTTTGTCCCATCTTTGTGTGGTTTGGGTGTCAGGGTGACTGTGGCCTCATAAAATGAATTTGGCAGTGTTCCTTCTGTTTCTATTTTTTGTGGAATAATTTGAGGAGTAGGGACTGGGACACCAACCTAGTCACAAAACCTTCAACCTACAACTTGTCTTGCCTACAAGATGTGCTGGGGTAAAGGTGGTTCAGAGCTTGTGGCAGTGGCCAACCAATGACTGCTCCAACTTGACATCCACATCATGAGCGAAAGCCCATGTCTGACACTGCCAGGGGGGGGCCAGGAACCAGAGGCTGCCATAGCCCAGAGACCTAGGATAGAATCAAACGTGACTGGCAAATAAAGTCAGTGAAATGATTCTTAATGATATTCTGCTATACTAGTAGACCAGATCCTAGCATAATCATAATCAGAGAGGTTTCATCCAGCAACTGATAAAAACAGATGTAGAGACCCATAGCCAAACACTAGATGGAGCTTGGGGAATCCCAGGGAATAGAGGGAGTAAGGATTATAGGAGCCGAAGAGGTCGAGGATACCACAAGATCATGGCACACAGAATCAACTAACCAGGGCTATAAGGGCTTATGGAAACTGAAGTGGCAATCAGGGAGCCTGCATGGGTCTGACCTAGTATGTTATGGATGCTTAGCTTGGTGTTCTTGTGAGACTCCTAACAGTGGTAGTGGGAACTTTCTCTCACTCTTTTACCTGCTTTTGGGACCCCTTTCCTCCTACTGGGTTGCCTTGTCTAGTCTTGGTATGAGAGTATGTACCTGGTCTTCAGTCTATTATAACTTGTTTTGCCACATTTGGTTAATAGTCCTTGGAGGTCTGCTCTTTTCTGAAGGGAAAAGGGGGAGTAGTGGACCTATGGGTGAAAGGATATGAGGGGATATGACTGGGAGGAGATTAAGAGGGTACTTCAGTCAGAAAGTAATATATAAGAGAAGAATAAAAAATAAAAATAAAAAAGGAAAATAAAAATGTTAGCAGATTGTTCTGAGAGGCACCTCACATTGTTAGGTAGAGAGAAAACCCACAGAATCAACTAACAAAAGCTATTTTGTCTATTATAACTTGTTTTGCCACATTTGGTTAATAGTCCTTGGAGGTCTGCTCTTTTCTGAAGGGAAAAGGGGGAGTAGTGGACCTATGGGTGAAAGGATATGAGGGGATATGACTGGGAGGAGATTAAGAGGGTACTTCAGTCAGAAAGTAATATATAAGAGAAGAATAAAAAATAAAAATAAAAAAGGAAAATAAAAATGTTAGCAGATTGTTCTGAGAGGCACCTCACATTGTTAGGTAGAGAGAAAACCCACAGAATCAACTAACAAAAGCTCATAGGAGTTCATAGAGATTAAACCAATAACTAGACAGCTGACAACTAGAACCTCTGGATATATGTTGCAGTTTTGTAACTTGATCTTCTTGTAGGACTCCTAACAGTTGGAACACAAGATGTCTTTGACTCTTTGCTAGCTTTTGGGATTCGACCCCTCATACTGGGTTTCCTTGTCCAGCAAGGGGAGGTGCCTAGTCTTATTGCAACTTGATCTGCCATGGTTTAGTTGATATCCATGGAAGTCCTACTCTTTCCTTAACAGAGATAGAGGAGTGGATGGAGGAGCAGAGGGGACATGATGGGGGGGGCCTGGGAGGAGAAGAGGGAAACTGTGGTCAGAATATTATGTTAATACATGTATCATAATAATAATAATAACAAAACCAACATTATTAAAAAATATGAAATACCTGTTCTGTGGGTACAAGGCTATCAAGGGTAGACCTAATCTGAAAACTGCTTTGCAGGAGAGTTGACAAGAAATAAAAAGTACATGAAGTTAAATTTCTGTACAACTTATGAATTACATACAAATGAATTGAATTACTGAGCAAACTATGAATTTATTTCACATTACCCAAACAACATGTAATAAAAACATGTAATAAAAATGAAACATCATGTGATGGCACAAATAATTGGTGAGTTATTATGCAATACCGACTTTTCTTTGGATCATATATTCTCATATGGGGAAATGATTCCACACTGAAAAGGACATTTGCATTCTGAGAAAAGTAAATCAAAATGAGCAATATTGAGAGAACAAAGAAGTTTTGGCTCATTTCCATATTTAGTAGCCCCATCTGACAATGGATGTTATTTAAGCTTGGTTTTTGTGACATTGCACTAAATACAGGCTGTCTGCTATATGTATTCCTGTTTGCATGTATTCTGTGAATTTTTTGCCTATCTCTTTTCTTCCATTTTTCATTAATTATCTGGCACACATCAATGGCTAGGCTGCTTATGCTCCTGTGTTACTGTTACCAGGTGTCATGTTAACAGCTTTGAGTCAATTATATTTGCTAATTGAAGCTGAATATATTTAATTATATAATTTTGAGCCATCCATGCTTAATTCCACCAAAATTATATGTGTCCTAGAAACTGGAACACTATGAAAAGATGATTGACAAAGAGAAAGTACAATATGAACAAAGCCATCTTCTGCACCAATTCAACACACCATACGTCCTATTCTCATATGATGTGTGAATTTTCTTTTTTAACTTAGCAAGATTAGCTTGATGATGTACTCCATATATATGTAGACTTAATACATGCAATATACAGCTTTAAAAAATAAGGAGACAGTTTGGAGCAGTTGCTTTGAGATTCTCTAAGATCTGTGTAAGTTTAAAAATATAAATATAGACATACCTAAACATAGGCACTTCTAGTGGCTTATTATGGACTGTGTGTGAAATTACTGGCAAATAAATTTGAATAACTTAACAACGAAAGGTTTCAGTATAAGTGGGGTTGTGCATATATTTACAATACTGTAGCAGGCTACTGACCAAGATGAACAAGATGTGGACCAAATTTCCTCTTTCATTTGAAATAATTAAAACAAAAGGATTTTGAACTACTTTTGTAACAGTTGGGCAATTGTTATGTATTTCTTCTGAATTGATAAGAAATAAATGATACTCAATGAGAGAAAGTAAACAAACTTAACAGGTCCAAAGCTTCTGAAGTCATTTTATACTCTAGGAGTGCATCACTAAAAATGTAATTTCAGTGATTATTTTAGAATTTATCTCTCATGAAAGACATAGCACTGGCCATACGTTGGTGTGGGGATTATGGAAAATAACTAATTCCAATGTGCATCCTCTGACTCTGACTGCCTTGTTTTGATGGCTTTTGGACTTTGAGATGATAGTGGCTTAAGCTTCTGTTTGAACATAACTCTCACTCTGGCTTTTTGGTTCACTCTTGTCTAAGACTCCTGTCTGTCATCACCCTGGTCCTTCTGCTCCACATTCTATGCTTTCAAGATTCAGTTGCCTCAGATTTGCTGTGGAGACACTGCCTCACCTGTTTTTGCTTTTGTTTTTGTTTTTATACCCCTAAGGGTCATGTGTTAAAGGTATTGGTCTGTAGGAGACATTGCAGAGGTGGTAGAACCTGAAGTCAGTAGGGTTTTATCAGGATGTTATGTCACCGTGGTCATGTGTTTAAGGTAGGGAATGTGGGACCCTGGTCTTTCTTACCTTGCTTTGCTTTCTTGCAAATATATATATTCTGTGAAAAAAAATTTCACAGAATACGTGCAAACAGGAATACAGATAAAATATATATTCTGTTGTAGCTCCCAGCATGTTGTGCTGACTTCACCAGATGGCCAAAGAAATAGGACCCTTTGACCTTGGAGTGTAACATCTAGAACCCTGAGAGACGACCAAACTTTTCTGTTTATAAGTTAATTGCCTTGTGTGTTTCATTATAGTGATGGAAAACTAGTGGATACAGTTCTTTACCCCAGTTTATCATCTTTTGTTTTCTGTTTTGTATTTGATTTGATTATATGTAGTGTTCTGGACAAGAGATTCTCTTTTAGACAGCCTACAGATTTGAGGAAAATATTTGCTGGCTATACATCTAGCAGGGAATTAATAACTAGAATATATCAAGGACTCAAAAATAGAGCAAAAGAAAACAAAACTCAGTCAATAAGTAGATTAATAAAGTAGACAGTTTATAAAAGAAGAAATATAAATAGACAATACATGTCAATTTTTTAAAAATCTCATTAAGCCATCAGAGAAATGAAATTCAGAAACTAAATTAGATTCCATTTTGCTCCAGTCCAAATGTCAATCATTAATAAAACAAACAACAAATGCTAACTCAGATAGGACAAAAGAGAGCTTTTATACACTGCAGGTGGGAGTAAAAGCTAGTCTAATATTGGTGTAAATTGGTATGGAAGTTACTAAAAAATCTAGACCATGCTTAATAACTTGAGTTTACTTATTGGCATCCACATGGTAGAAGGAGAGAAAACAATTCCACAAGCTGTCCTTTGGCCTCCACACATGGCAAGCACACACACACACACACACACACACACACACACACACACACACACACACTTAAAAAGCCAACCAACAAAGAAACAAACAAGCAAAATCCAAACAACCACAAAATTCTAGAAAAAGCTTTAACATTTGATACAGCTATACCACTACTGGGTATTTACCTAAGGGAGACCAAGTCAGTATATTGCATAAATACTTGAACATCAATGCTTATTGCAACACTATTCACAATAGCTACATTATGGAACAACCTAGGTGTCAGTCAACAGATGAATGGGTAAAGAAAAGAAAAAGTATATTACAGACATTAAGTCATAAAGAAAAATGAAATTGCATCATTTGCAAGAACATTGTTGCAACTTGGGGCAATCATATTAAGCAATTTAAGCCAGACTAGAAAGACAATTAACATGTGTTCTCTCATTGGTGGTGTCTAGATTTTATGTACTGAAATTAAATCATGTATGTGTATATTAAATGAAAATTGAAGTGAAATTGTCTGGGAGAACAGAGGAGATTAACATGTGGGGGGAAGGTACCTAGGAAAAGGGTGTATGTTCAACATAAAATATATCCTTGTAAGAACAATTGGGAGGGGAAAAACACAATTCCCATAGCTCAAGCTAAACTTAAATCTCTAGTGAAGAAAAATCACATGTTCAGTCAATGATTAAATGAAAATTAAAATAACAAAGAGTGTTTACTTCTGTGCTTTGAAGTATATGATGCACTGCTCTGCCCTATATCACCCGCTATTGTTAACATTTGTCATGTCAATCAATCAGGGGCAATTATGTAATGGCCAGCACCATGCTTTTTACCAAGCAAATGTAATATTCTAGCTATTAATCGTCTTCTTATCGCTCTTAGTTTATCACACATCTTTCCCGTGCTGTTTCCTTCCCAGTGCTCTTATGACTGATGCTGATATATGGGCATGCTAGTTGAAGATGCTAAGAAATTAAATGGTATCACAGGTATCAGCTTGAAGTCGTGTCCATTGTGCATTTATTACACCTAGTAATAAGAAGAAATAATAATAGTGAAAGTAAATTTTTGTTTCCATAACTTTTGGACTTCTAGTGAAACTTGAGATTATCCTTGCGGAAGCCTCATGTCTGTGGAGCCAGAGAGGTTAGGTATAAAGGCCAAATGCCGTGTGAGTGTCTTCTCCCTGGCTATGTATTTCTCTGTGCCAAATGATCTGCTTTCATTGAATGGATACATCATAGGAAGAGGGAAGTCACATCTTCATGGCAACATGCTACTGGATGCAAGACAGGAAAATGTGAATAAAAGATACATTGAATTTTATTATGATATTTGATGCTTGAGTATATTACTGTTTTCTTGTCTCTTCTTCCTCTTCCTCCTCTTCTTTATTGTGGTGTTATTTTCCTTCCTTCTCCTCCTTCTTTTTTAGAGTATCATGAATGTGTTCATTTTCAGATTCAAATAGGATCCAGGAGACTTTTCTTATTTCTATTCTTATTTCTATTTGGATAAGCCTCTTCAGATAAATTTCTTTATACATTTGTATATATATATATATATAGTGTGTGTGTGTGTAGGATACTTTGTACAATCTTTCATACTTTATGTGACATGTATGGGGAGTCAGAAGACAACTCTCAGTGTGGGACCTGGGGCTCAAACAAAGGTCTTTAGGCTTGGTGGCAAGTACCTCTACATGCTGACCCAACTTTTAAAAATAAAACAACATGTGTGAACATAGAAAAATTGGTTTACTTTAATAATGTATAGACTGTAATCACAGCTTATGATTTTTGTCCAATTTATTTTGGGAAGGCAAGTAGCAAGAACCACATAAAATATCTGCATGTTTAAATATTATATTTAATTAAAATGTGATTACATCATTATCCCTCTACGACTCCTCCTGTGGTTCACCCCTTCAATTCCTCCCATGTTCATTCTTTGTGTCCCTCCCAAATTGATGATCTCTTTTTCTTTGATTATTATTGAGTTATTGTGATTGGAGCTAGGGAGATAGATCAATGCTAAAGTACTTGTCATGTGTGACAGTTTTAATTTGTCAACTTGACACAATGAAGACTCACCTGGAAGAAAGGTTTCTGGGGATGTCTATGAGAGAATGTCATGATTACCATAATTGAAATGGGAAGACCCACCCACTGTAGGTGGTACCATTTTCTATGAAGGGGATTCTGAGCTGTGTTAGAGTGGAGAGAATGAGCTGACCACAGGCGTGGATACAGTAATCTATTCATTTCCGTTTCTTGACCATGGATGAAGCCAGTTTTCTTGGGTTTCTCCCACCATGACTTTCCCATGATGGACTTGTCACCTGGAACTATGAGTTAAAACAAGTTATTTCTCCATGAAGTTGCTTCTTCCCCCTTTTGAAAATTTAAATTAGAAACAAGCTTGTCTTACATGTCAATCCCAGTTTCCTCTCCCTGCCCTCCTCCCCTGGCCCCACCAACCCCCTATCCCATCCATTTCTGCTCCCCAGGGAGGGTGAGGCCTTCTATGGGGGATCTTCAAAGTCTGTCATGTCATTTGGAACAGGGCCTAGGCCCTCCCTCGTGTGTCTAGTCTGAGAGAATATCCTTCTATGTGGAGTGGGCTCCCAAAGTCCATTTGTGTACTAGGGATAAATATTAATCCACTACTACAGGCCCCATAGATTAACCAGAACTTCAAACTGACATCCACATTCAGGGGTTCTGGAATAGTCCTATGCTGGTTTCCCAGCTATCAGTCTGGGGTCCATGAGCTCTCCCTTGTTCAAGGCAGCTGTTTCTGTGGGTTTCTCCAGCCTGGTTTTGACCCCTTTGCTCATCACTCCTCCCTCTCTGCAACTGGATTCAGTTCAATGTTTAGCTGTGTGTGTCTGCTTCTGTTCTAGGTGGCATATAAGGTAGTCATTAATCTCATTATCGGGGAAGGGCGTTTAAGGTAACCTCTCTACTGTTGCTTAGATTGTTAGTTGGGATCATCCTTGTTAGATATCTTGAAATCTTGATAGTGCATCTCTCCTCAAACCTACAATGGCTACCTCTGTTATGGAATTTCTTTTCTTGCTTTCCTCTATTCTTCCTCTGACTTGATCTTCCTGCTCATTTATGTTCTCCTCTCCCCTCCTCTGTCTCCTAACTCCCTTTCCTCTCCTCCCATCTTAGTAAAAATGGCAATCTTGACAAAAGCAATCTTCAGATTCAATGAAATCCCCATCAAAATCCCAGCACAATTCTTCACAGACCTCAAAAGAATAATTATCAATTTTTGTGTGGAAAAACAAAAGACACAGGATAGCCAAAACAATCTGTACAATAAAGGAACTTCTGGAGGCATCTCTATCCCTGACTTCAAGCTCTGTTATAGAGCCATAGTCCTGAAAACAGCTTGATATTGGCACAAGCATAGACAGGTAAACCAATGGAATAGAATTGAAAACCCTGATATGGACCCACACACCCCATGAACACCTGATTTTTTACAAAGAAGCTAAAAATCATACAGTGGAAAAAAGAAAGCATCTTCAACAAATGGTGCTGGCATAACTGGATGCTGACATGTAAAAGTTGGCGGATAGATCGATATCTATCGCAATGCACAAAACTTAAGTCCAAATGGATCAAAGACCTCACATAAATCCCGTCACACTGAACCTCTTAGAAGAGAAAGTAGGTGCTACCCTGAAATGAATTGGTACAGGAGACTGCTTCCTGAATATAACACCAGTAACACAGTCGCTGAGATTGGTAATTAATAAATGGAACCTCCTGAAGCTGAGAAGCTTCTGTAAGGCAATGGACACAATCAACAAGACAAAACAGCAAGCAGTCCACAGAATGGGAAATATATATTCATCAACCCCACATCTGACAGAAGGCTGATTTCCAAAATATACAAAGATCTCAAGAAGCTAATCACCAAAACAGCAATTAATCCAATAAAAAAGTGGGGTATAGAACTAAATAGAGAATTCTCAATAGAGAAACTAAAATGGCTGAAAGACACTTAAAGTTCTCAACATCCTTAACCATTAGGGAAATGCAAATCACAACAACTCTGAGATACCATCTTACTCCTGTCAGAATGGCTAAAATCAAAAACACTAAGGACAGTTTATGCTGGAGAAGATGTGGAGAAAGGGGAACACTCCTCCACTGCTGGCGGGAGTGCCATAGTAGCATTATCTGTAATAGCCAGAACCTGGAAGCAACCTAGATACCTTTCAAATGAAGAATGGATGGAGAAAGTGTGGTACATTTACACAATGGGGTACTACTCAGCAGAAAAAAGCAATGGAATCTTGAAATGCACAGGCAAATGGACAGAACTAGAAGAAACCATCCTGAGTGAAGTAATCCAGTCACAAAAAGACAAATGTGGTATGTACTCACTCGTATACGGATTTTAGATATAGAGCAAAGGATTACCAACCTACAATCCACACGACAAGAGAAACTAGGAAACAAGGAGGACCCTAAGAGAGACATACATGGTCCCCTGGGGAAGGGGAAAGAGACAAGATCTCCTGAAGTTGCTTTTGCCATCATATTTTATGACAACAAAAGAAACAAAACAAAGAAAGCATGCGATCATGAAGATGTGAGTTCAGATCCCCAGCATCCATGTATACAGCCCAATGCCGCAGTGGCAGCATCCTTCTCAATTACAGCACTAGAAGATGAAGCAAGGGTGATCCCAAAGGCTTGCTTGCTGACTGGTCTAGCTGATGAGTGAATTTGAGGTTTAGTCTCAAAAATAATGTTGAGAGCAATAGAGGAAGAAAGCTGATACCAACCCCTGACCTTCACAGATGCCCATATATACATGAGCACCCCACCCCCATAAATACACACACACACACACACACACACACACACACACACAGAGACAGAGAGACACACACAGAGAGACAAACAGACACACATAGACACAGACACACATACACATTCTCACACCACATATATGTCACACACAATCCAATAAATTACAAAGTTACTGAGATCCAACTCAAACTGACTTATGAAAAAATTAACATTAGCTCATTTATCTCCAACATTCATGGATTAATTTTGTCCCTCAAAGCTAGGTTGAGCCAGGAATGGCTGGTGTGGCCAGAAGCTTCAGCACTTGAGGAAGCTTCCTTGGATAATGACCTGAACTCATTCATGAGAACATGATCCTATGACTCTGATGCCTCCCATTAGCTTCCACTTCCTGATACAGTTGTCCTGAGGATCATGTTTCCCATATATGAATTCAGGCCATAGCGGAAGTCACAGTTCACACTGAACAGGTTTCCAGCATATACATGTCTGAATTTAGGGTGCAATTAAGTCATCCAACTCCCTTCCCATGCCATAAGATATTATTTCCCAAAGGAAAATTGAGCTATTATTTTTAAGAATGGCAGTGAATAATCCTGGGCAAGGATTAACAACAACATAATTATTTACTGTATGGTAGTTGAAAGAGACTTGTTTGATTGCCATACATATATACTGCCATCAAGTCATCAAGATAACTCACTTTGCAGATGATGAGTTAGTTTTAGAAAAAACCAGCTTGCTGATGTTCATCGGAAGCAATCAGTGGTAAAGCCACAGGATTCACAGGCAAGTGTCCCTTGACAGTGGGTAACTGAACGGCCTGATGCTCAAAATAAATCCTCTGTGCTTACATCTCAAACTCACACCCATCATCGGATGGGAAACAGCTTTTAAGTTCTGGCTTACCCAGAAAGATGGTTTTGGAGACCTTCCTTCCCCTTGGCAGCTTGATTTACATCTTGGTGATTGCCTCATCACTGATTCTGCATTAAATACAGAGGTGTGACTAAATAATTCTGTCTTGTGGCATAAATTAAGAAAATGAATGTACTTAGGACTATGCTTCCCTCTCCATTTTCTCTCTTTTCTCCCAACACAAAATCCCCCTCATTGACCACCTACGCACAATCTGTGGTGACATTCCTTGCTCTTTCCAAATTTTCTTGGCTTTTAAAAAAGTGTTTTCTATTACAGAATGGGAATGTAATTGTTGAGAAGGATGACATTGCTTTTCAGTAAACAATTAGGGATTTATATAACCCTTGAAATGAGATAGTGTAAATACGTATTTTAGTAATGTTTTCTCACAAACATTTGTGGCAGTAGTTCTTTAAACAGTAAGCATAGCTTCAAAATAATGAGACAAAACTGTTAAATTTGGTTGAAAAGAGGCAGATATTGTTTGTTTTGCTGGCCTTTCTCTCAAGTACCTATTCATATATATATTTCTCTTTAGTGCATCACCTTGCTTTTCGAAAAGAGACAGTTTTACCTATTCCTTTCAACAGTAAGAGAAACTACAGTGTAGCATATTTCAAAGAATGGATATGTGAGTAGGTTAACCCTTAAGATACCGAGAAAGCAGAAGCGGACACTTCCTGTTTGCCAGGATCAAAAGGATGCTTGGAAGACAATACCTTGCAGAGAGAAAGGAGGTCAGTAAAAGGGAGCTTTTGTTCTAGAACATGAGATGTCTGGGAGCAAAGCATAACTGCTTCGTCTCTTTCTGATCTATGCACTCAAAAAAAGTTTTCATTTATTTCAGCATGTGGTGATATATAATAAGCATGTAAATAAACTTCGTATAGGACACTGTACTGGCATTTCCATTTGAAATCCTTTTGCCCACATTCTCAGAAACAGTAGCTGGAAACAATCATCAGCATTTCATGCAGATTTTGTCTCATGCTGGCTGTCAGTATGCAGGAAAATTGCCTAAGAAGTGGATGAATTCTCTTGATACTCCATTAACCAATCCCGTAACTTTGGGGATGCAAATTTATCTGTGATATCAGTAAAAGGATTCGTGATTTTAATGAAGGTATGAATTCTACTAAGGTTGTTATGGTAGCTGAAAAATGGTTAAAGAATCTAGAAAGTGGGGGTTGGAGAGATGGCTCAGAGGTTAAGAGCACTGTCAGCTCTTCCAGAGGACCCGAGCTCAATTCCGAGCACCCACATGGAAGTTCACGGCTGTCTTTAACTTCAGTTCCAGGGGATCTGACATCTTCACATCAATGTATACAAAATAAAGTTTATTAAAAAATAATTTAGAAAATAATCAGTGTTAATAAGAATATCTCCCAGCCAACACTTAGACTTTCTGCACATATTAGGTTTGTTTCACTTGCTTCTTTTGGATATGGAGTTGGAAGTCTTTGAATGTCACTTTGCATTTTTTTATTTTAACTTCAAACACTTTTAATATTCTGTTGCCAACATCTCAAATGATATATCAGCTCTTAGTTTGTATGTGTAGCCATTTAAAATTTAAATCACATTAGAAAGCAGTGAAATAATCACAATTTTAAATTAAATTAAATTTTAAATTTAAATTAAATTGAGTTTCAATTTGAAAGGAAATTAAATCTTTATTTCAAATTAAGTCCAATTTTCAGTTATTTTAATTAAAGTAAGATATAATTACATTAAGTATTTAAATTAAATTAAGAATTTAAGCACAAATGCAAGTGCATCTTAAAGAATTAAAAATAACCTTGGGCCAGCAAGATGGTTCAAGATGTAAAGGGGCTTGCTGCCAAGCCTAACAGCCCGTGTTTGATCTTAAGACATTCTTGGTAGAAGAATGTACACAGTTATTCTCTGACCTCCACAAAGAACGTGGCACCTGTGTACAAGTGCAAGTGTGCATGCACCAGTGCACATACGCACATGAGATGAGTGAAAATATCAAATAAAAATTGCAAATAAAATGACTTTGCAAAGAAATGCAGAAGCTATCTTGCTGATAGAAGACAATTGGCATATATGTTTGTTAAAATGCTGGGCCTACATGACAGGGCCAGCTAGCTGGAATTACTTCAAGAAGAATACAGCTGTTCAGAATATTTTACATAGGTAGAGAAGGTAGATTGTATGAACAGTAAGTCTGACGTTCCTCAACAAAAAAATCAAAAAACACAAAGAAAGACTTGTACATACTGGCAAAAATCCTTACCATTTTAAAAGATACAAGTGATTTACAATGAGTTTTAAAATTATTAGAAATTCAGGAATTCCCATAATGGGTAACGGCATTTCTGCTTTGATATAATGATGATTTATTAACAAAAGACAAAACTCAACCTCCTTTCAGGATCTTAAAATATTCCTTTGAGTTTTCACTGCCTTTATTTTTACTATGAAACCAGGTTCATTAACCCAGTAAATGAAATAGAAACATAAATTTAGGAAGTTGAACTGACTTTCAGATAATATCACCTCCTGTTGTTTGCAGAGATCAATAAGCCTCTGTTGTATATTTGATTTTCCGTATAATAATAAGGTTGCTTTCATCCCTAATTTTTTCAGCTGCATTTCCCTTACATTGTCATGTTATGTCCACCTTGACCAGTGCACTGATTGGCCCCATGAATGGCAGAATAACAATGTTGATAACATTGTAGTTTATATCAGCTGTTGTGATGAAGTGTTTTGCCTAATTATCTCATTTCATCATGATTGTTAGTCACTGATAAAGGAAGAAATGAGGAAACACGCTCAGAAAAATAACTTGTGAGGAAAGAGACATAGGTGATGCTGTAACAATAAACAGCACACTTACTAAAAGTAAAACTAAGTATTTATTGTAGAAATTACTCACAAGATACCAAGCAAGTAACCCAGATGAGCCCAGTAGTTTTCCGCTGCCTAACCGGAAGTCAAAATCCGGGAAAAGAGACTAAGACTTCCTTTTTGCTGTCTTTTATGCCTTCCCCCGTAACGCCCCCTAGCCATGCCCAAAAGTGGGCCTGGCTAGTGACGTAGTTTACTGCCTATGTACATATATGTCTTTACGTCTGTCTGTATACGTCTTTAGTCATGCCTAAAGTGGGTGTGGTTAGCGGTGTGGTAAACGGCTCTTTTATTACCTCATCTGTATGCACCTCTAGTAAGTCACATGGTTAATGGTGGCATACAGGCTTCCTCCTACACATAGGTATTAACTAGGTTGCTGAGCTTCAAGCCTGCACTCATCACTATGCCTCTGAGGTTCTTTACTGTTGGACTAAGTCAGTCTATGTATGAACTGAACTCCTGTTAATACAAATCGACTAGTTCTCTTTTTATCTGGGTGAACACACACACACACAAGTACTCACACATGGACATGCACACATATACGCACAATGCATTTTTTATCTTGGGATTAAAAATTCAAATATAAGGTATACTCAAGAGGCTACTGTGCTGCATGAATGCAGATGTTTCTTTCAGAGACTACACAAGCCAGGTTAGGATGAGAAAAGAAGAAAATGAAGTCAGCAACATAGTTTGATGATCAACTGCAAGGGGGAAAAAAAGAGAATGAAACAGCATTTTCAAATGAAGATTCAAGCTACCTGAATAAAATACACTTAGGTTTTTGTCCACGGTAATAGTGATGTGGATTACACTGAAATCAATAGATGTTCCTACATTCTCTGAAGCTTTATGAGGAGAAAGGGCCATGTGTTCCTCTATTTGCAGCAACTTTTGATATCATCACTATCCAGGGTTTACTGCTAGATATGCATGAGCTTACTGTATCTATTGTCTTCTGGAAGACGATTCTTGTTCAATGAGAAATACTAGTTAGCCTACCCCCAAAATACTTCCTCAATCTGTACTTTAAACATTTTATGTATTCATAGTATAGTTCAGACACTTTGAACAAAACTTTTAAATAACTGAGACTATCTGGGACTAGAGAGACAATTCATGAGTTAAGCCTGTGTACTGCTCTTGCAGAGGTTCCAGATGTGATTCCTAGTACCCCTGTCAGGTGGTTTACAATTGTCTGCAATTCCAGGGAGACCCAATGCCCTTGGCATACATATAAAATTCATTACCATCCCTTCCTTTTGGGAATGAGAGTCAAATAAACATGAAATTAGGATGAATCTGATTGGTACAATGTAAGTGAAATGAGGTCATGAGACTAGACAAGGTCATGATTATAACATTCATTAAGAGTTTATTTACACTGAACACTCTTCAGAGCTTTACATGTTTAGTGCCATTTTATTCTAATGCTCTCCTTGGTGAGAGTTCTTCAGCTGAGTTAAAACATGGAAGCCAAGCCATGGAGATTTTCAATCATATTTTGAAACTCACACACTGTGTTAGTTGATTTTCTGCTACTGAGATAAACCACCATAAACCAAGGCAACTTACTAAATAAAGAGTGTATTTTGGCATATGGCTCCTTGGGCTTGAACAAAGCATGGCACATTAAGTTGAGGCATGACTGAGCTTCTCCCCTTGTGTCAAGGCTGAACAAAGTAATCCAGCATGGGGAACAGGTGCCTAAAAGCCAGCTAAATGCCAGGGACAGGTCTTGATCTCACTGCTAGAAGCCTTACAGTGAGATCAAGCTACACAACTGTCACTCACATGCAGAGGGCCTACTTCAGTTCCATGCAGGCTCCCTAACTGTTGGTCTAGAGTCCATGAGCTCCCATGAGCTCAGGTCCGCTGTCTCTGTGGGTTTCCCCCATCATGATTTCCCCACCCTCCCCACCAGGTCCCCCAGTCCCCCACCAAAACTCCACTCCAATCCCCAGCGAGGGTGAGGCCCTCCATGGTGAATCTCCAGAGTCTGTCATGCCATACAGGGCAGGGTCTAAGCCCTCCCTTAAGAGTCCAGGCTGAGAGAGCATCCCTTATTGTGGGATGGGCAGTCAAAGTCTATTTGTACACCAGGGATAAATACTACCCAAAGCTCCATAGATCGCCTAGGTCTCCTCATTGACACCCATATTCAGGGAGTCTGGGTCAGTCCCATGCTTTCCACACAGCCATCAATCTGGAGTCCACGAGCTCACTCTTGTTCAGGTCAACTGTTTCTGTGTGTTAAACGAGCCCAGTCTTAACTCCTTTGCCCATTAATTCTCTCTTTCTGACACTGGATTCCAGGAGTTCAGTTCAGTGTTTGTCTGTGGGTATCTGCCTCTGCTTTCATCAGTTGCTGGATGAAGGTTCTGTTTCCTAGACTCTCTGGCAGTAGGAGTGTATGCTGGCACTCCTCTGATTCATGTCTAAAATACATAAATGAGTGAGTACATACCATGTTTCTCTTTTTGTGACTGGGTTACCTCACTCAGGATGGTTTCTTCTAGTGCCATCCATTTGCCTGCAAATTTCAAGATTCCATTGTTTTTTTTTCCCCGCTGAATAGTACTCCATTGTGTAAATGTACCAAATTTTCTCTATTCACTTTTAGTTGAGGGGCATCTAGGTTGCTTCCAGGTTGTGGCTATCAAAAATAATGCTGCTATGAACATAATGGAACAGACATCCTTGTTGTATGAACTTGCATCTTTTGGGTATATGCCTAAGAGAGGAATTGCTGGGTCTTACGGTAGACTGATTCCCATTTTCCTGAGGAATCTCCATACTGATTTCCAAAGTGGCTGTACAAGTTGGCACTCTCACCAGCAGTGAAGGAGTGTTCCCCTTTCTCTACATCCTCTTCAGCATAAACTGTCATTGGAGTTCTTGATTTTAGCCATTCTGACAGGAGTAAGATGATATCTCAAGAGTTGTGGATCAAACACCTCAACATAAATCCAGCTACACTGAACCTATTAGAAGAGAAAGTGGGAGGTACCCTTGAATGAATTGGTATAAGAGACCAATTCCTGAACATAACTCCAGTAGCATAGACACTAAGATAGACAATTAATAAAAGGGACCTCCTGAAACCAAGAAGCTTCTGTAAGGCAAAGGACACAGTCAGCAAGACTAAAAGGCAACCCACAGATTGATAAAAGATATTCAGTAACCTCACATCTGACAGAGGGCTGATCTCCAAAATTTACGAAGAACTTAAGAAGCAAGTCTCCAAAACACCAAAGGTTCCAATAAAAAAGTGGGGTACAGAACTAATAGAAGAGCCTAAAATGGCTGACAGACACTTAAGAAAGTGTTCAACATCCCTAGCCATTCGGGAAAAGCAAATAGCTGGATCTTGAGGTAGATTTATTCCCAACTTTCTGAGAAACCACCATACTGATTTCCAAAGTGGCTGTACAAGTTTGTACTCTCACCAGCAATGAAGGAGTATTCCCCTTACCCCATATCCTCGCCAACGTAAGTTGTCATCAGTGTTTTTGATCTTAGCCATTCTGATAGGTATAAGAAAGTGTCTCAGAGTCATTCTGATTTGCATTTCCTAGATGACTAAGGATTCAATACAATTTCTTAATATTCCTCAAGTTGAAGGGTTTATCTGTGTTCTTCTAGTCTCTGCTTTCCCACTCTTCTCTTCTCCCTCAGTTTTCCATTATTTTAGGAGGGCGATGGGAGCTATTGCAGTCTTGAGGTCAAATATTTAAATTTTTCTTCCATAGTTCCCCTCTTCCTCAATGGCCTCTAGTTTATATCCTGGTATTTGCCTATTTGAATCTATGTGCTACTTATATTGTGAGTTATATTTTATATTCTCTATCTCTCAAATATTATGTAAATATGCATATAACTTTCTTCCAAATTAATTATACCATTGGCTCTAAATATATATGCCTATCTTCCATATCTATGCACTCAGCTATCTAACCACCATGTATCTATCCTTTATAGTCATGTATATCTTTCCAAACATCAATCCATGTATCTGTTATACCCATATATTTTCTCTATATATCTATCATCTATTATCAATCTTTTTATCACCTATAAATCTATCATCTATAAATCGTCTATCTTTCATCCATCATCTATCAACTATATGTCTATGACCTATCTATCTCTCTATTGTTATCATCAGCATCTATCTTTCTAAATTGCATAACTTAATTGGAATAAAATTCTGTCTTATTTTTATTTTCTTTACAAAATTTAGCACAGTATTCTATATTAACATTTTATTAAATATGTTTCTACTTGTACTTTATGTCTCATAATTTAAAATGCAGTGTTACATCAAATCATAAGAAAAAAAATCACATCCTGGTCTTTAAAGGGTCTCGTCTAGATGGAAATTTATGTCAGTCTGGAGTCTTGTTAAAAAGTGATGTGAAGAAAACAGAAGCATATTTTACTTTTCTTACTGTAGTCTCAGAAGACCAACACAGTATTTTAAAGCCAAATACTTATGAATTTCTCCTTAACCATCATTGCTGTGACCCAAAGAAAAATCAAGACAGCTGCTCATCATCATGGATGCTTACATGTCATAAACCTGGGAAGTTGAGATGGTAGCCAAATGCAGTTTTATAGGGCAGGTATGAAAATTTCCTTCTTGTTCACAGTGAAAAATGTTGTATAAATTTTCATGGTTCTTATGAAGTATAAGCTGATTGAATGAAATGATCCTAAATATCCACTATTAGACACAATTTAAAAGAAGTGTACCATTTGTAGAAAAGTAATTGATTTCATAGTGTAAAGCAAAGACTTAAAAATTGATGTTTGAAGGATTTTTGCCTCGAGACCTGCTTCTTAAATAGTGGTGTGCCTTTAAAGACACAATTGGGTCAATCATTAGCATGAACAGTTATGGCTTTCTTTTTTTGCATGTGACTTCCTTTTGATCATTTATCTTTCTCATTTTGAAAAGTAACAATGCAAATCTTGCTGAGAACATCCTTAGCATCAGTCTATAGAATTTATCCCATTAAACATCAAATATGCCACAATTATACCTTTTATATAAACTGTCCTTTGGACTATATATTAATTTGTTAAAAGGAAAACTCAGCAAGGCACATTAACTAGTAATTGGATATTGATGCTGATTCTCTTTCCCTGACTTCTAAAGGAAGAAATGAAAGGCATTATATAGGAAGGGGATGAGGAAGTCTAGTGAGGAAAAAAGCATGGAGAGATTATCTTGATAAGCACAAAGGAAAGTTGGAAGTGGCAAGTCTCTACAATTCTATTTAATTCCTGCCCAGATTAGGGACAATAAAATTTTCTTCTAGCCAGAAGTGCCAAAATTTAAGTCAGATCAGATGTCAGTCAATAAGGTGAGACAAAGCATAACTAGGGGCAACACTGATTGGCATTTTATAACATATAGCACCAAACAGGAAAACTGCACAGTTTTGTGAGTCTTTTAATAACCCTGCAGTGGGACCAAGCATCTCTGTGATCAAACAACTGGATTTGCATCTTTCGTTAGAAGATTTGCTACACCCACTGAGCTCTTCTCTTCTCCAGGGGCTATACTAGAAAGACCCACTGCTGAAAAGAAGACACATAGAATATGCCTATTAGCTAGTGTCTGAACTAAAGAGCAAGTTCTACTAACTGCTATATCTAAAATCAAGAACATGTTTATTATAATTCTTTTATTTTGTCTGTGTTACTATAGTTAACTAGGCAATAATATTCTAATATCTGGGTGAGGCATTAGAGTGATCTAATAGTACAACTACCAAATTTTGTATGTGGAGACTTGGGCATTAATCATGTACGCTTTCTTGTGTTCTCCTGAACGGTCACTAGTTTCCCTTTGCTTGTGTAAAGAATGGTGGTGACTCTCATATACTGATGGACATAAACAGCCAAGGACTGTTGCCTGTCAAATTGTGAAGCTCTGCATTTGATAAATGACAGATCTGAGTCTTAGAGAGGATAGATAAACTCTTTGTGGCTGAATATATAACAATGGGAAAAGTCAGACTTTTTCACTCTAAAGTTTGTAACTTTTACCATTATATGTCAGTTGTTGCTCTCTAGTTGAACCATCAATCAATGGGGGAGTAATGAGTAGTCACTGTAATTTCTCTGGATGTGCTTTGCCAGGAAGGCTGGTTGAGTTTAACTCTTTTAGGCTGCATATATAACAATTGTACAGGAAAAGAATACAGAAGACAGTCATTGCTTTAAGACAACACTAAAATTCACCTACAAGCTTACTATCCAGACATAATCAACTTGTGCACATTCTTGTACGATTCTTGTGCACTTACTTAATACAATGAATTATGTTTCCTACCTATTCCTGTTTCCTTAAACCCTGATCATGGGAAGTTTTTTTTTTTGCTTTCTTCCTCAAAGCATAAGAATGTAGTGATATATTATTTATAATTTATTAAAGTTTACCTGAGGATTCAGAAAGCAAAGTCAGCCACAAGCCATAGAAGCCAGGCACACACCTTTAATCCCAGTAGTCAGAGGCTAGGAGGTGGTGGTATATACCTTTAATCCTAGGATTCAGCATTAGGAGGTAGATGGATCTCTGTGAGTCCAAGACCTCCCAGATCTACACAAGATTGATCCAGTCTTAAAGAGAAATAGCTCACACAAAAATAATCTCAGCACCTAAGATCACATACCTCGAATCCCAGCATTAGGGAGGTATGTAAGTCAAGAGCAAGGTCTCAACATAGGGCATTCATTCTCCAGCCATTCTGAGGAGAAGCAGCAGGATCAGCCTATTCAGCCTGATGTAGTGGTAAGAGCTAGTGGCCTGCTACTTTGCTTTTCTGACTGCTTGCAGTTTGAACCCCAATATCAGTCACTGGGTTATTTATTAATTCATGTGACTTTAGAACAGGAGGATGCCTTTAAGACTATTTAGTAAACAACTTCTTCAGAATTGGTATGACAAAGGCATGATTGGATAAATGTATCTGTAGACCATGGCAAAATTATAAGAAAGGAAGACAATTAGCAACATACTTTACCCAAGTAATTCTTTGCTTTCAGAGTGAACACTGTTTAGTTTAACCACAGGATTGTAATTGAAATTTTGCCTGACTTTGAAGTTAGATGAGACTTTGATGCATTACAAACAGTATTTGAGTCTGAATGGAAAGCCTGTTCTGGGCCTGGTATGTGGCAGGTTCTGTGAATCAATGAGCAAAATATGTACAGCTTACATACATACTGTGAAATTACAGGTGAAATTCACTAACCTAAGTCTGTTACCCTCATCTTCATGCAAGGCATCGTCAATATCAGTGAAACTTTACTGAATGGGTCTCACGGGTCTTTGTACTTCTATGGGGAGAAAAAGGAAAAAAGTGCAGAAATACTGGGCAGTGGGACCCAAAGAGATCTATGCTATTGAGGTCTGAGTGTGTGTGAGGGTCAATGACTGATTAAAAGGAGGGAGATTTGTGTGGTGTTACCACTTATAAGAATGGTGATAATATATAGTGATAAAGGGAATTATTAAAAAACACTAAATCTTGACAGTTTTCCCTTATTGTGTGTTGATAACAATTTTCTTTTTTTGGAACCCAATTATAGACCAAGGTGAGTTAGTGAACACAGTCTCTTATTTTCATACATAGAACACCGTTTATTGCATAGGTAGCTTTTGTTTGTTTACTTATTTGAGAGAAGGTCTTTCTGTGCAGCCCAGACTGCTCCCATGTGGGTGGAGCTCCTTTGGTCTCAGTTGCTAAGTTCTGGGGTTATAGGCTTACAGTACTTCTCCCAGCTTGATAATGCTTCCTTTTAAAAAATATATACTAATGGCATACTAACCCAGGGCATTAATAAATAACATTTACACTGAGCACTTATAGCTTTCCACCTGTTATTGTATGCACTTTACATATATTTCCATATTTAATCCTTGACTCCAGGTGATGAAGGCTATTGTGATCACTTTTATTTCACAGAAATATAGCACTCCAGTTTGCTAAGCTAATGTGTAAGGAATCCATCTCTTTAACTTAGACGGATTCGTGAATCTGTGCACATTCAAGTACATTGTTGCACTAACTTCAGAAAGTTTTGCAGTGGATGGAAGGACATTTGGAGAAATGCACTTAACCATTTCACAGATCAAGAATGCATGTCACTGAGAGGTCCCTAACTTGTCCAGTGTTAATTTTGACATTGTATAATCATTTTGTGACAGGGTTTCAAATATGACAAAATATGACAGTGTGCTTTGTAAATACAGGGGAATTAATTGGAGAGTGTTTATTGTGACATTCACCTGCCGGTAGCATACATTTTTATTCTTGCTGCCATTCATAAATCAGCTTTGAAAGGCTAAAAAACTGAATCAGTATACACACATTTTCAAGCTTTCTTCCCTAATGCAAGGCATTTGAGTAACTGTGGACAGAATCATTATTCTTTCTTGGTCTGGATAAGTGACAGTTTGCTTGGAGAAATATATAGCCTCAGTTCATTGATCGCCCAAGTTTTTACAGATGAGGAATGATAACACAAAGAAAAATGGAATGGTGACTCCACCCTAGGGGGATTAACAAAAGATGCAGGAAATTGAACAAGCTGCCTTATTTCTTCTTTTGCTCTGTGTACACAATGCCCTCCATCCCTTGTCATTTTAGAAGAAAATCTTCCCACAGTATTTCAAGTAAAGTGAACCTACATTTCTCCTTTTCATCGCTAATGAAGGAAGAAGGGACACAAGAAGGGCATACCTGGTGCCATCTCATCCTTCTAAGTAGAAAATGCCTCCAGGATAACTGGTGCATGCACATCAAAGAGTATTGAGCTAGCCTGATGTGTCATATTTCATAGAGAGTTCAACAGGGCAATTTATCACAATTGACCCCATCAGAGAAGGACCAATCATCCATGGAAGACCTGGGGTTATGAAATGCCCTCACATTTGCTCATAACATTTATCATGGCAGGAGCTGTATAACCAACAGCCCTCTCTTGAAGTATGGTGCTGCTTCTGAGATATTTATCTTTGCTGGACTGACATATTAGCCCCACATTTCCTCTTACTCCACACTCATCCTCCTGTGAAATCTTTTATGACTCATCAGGGCAGTCTACTTGGAAACAAAACTAGAGGTACTGATAAACAACCATGGGGAAGACAATAAAAGTCTTTTGTGTGTTCATCTATGAGGGTGTTTTATAGAAAGGCTAAAAATTTTATCCAGTGGTTTTCATTTTTTCTAGGTCATTATTTTGGGAAAGGGCATATATTAGAAGCAGGATTAAGTTTTTAGTAAATCAACACCCCCCCAAACCTGTCTAGATTTTTTCCTATTTATTTATTTATTTATAGATCTATCTATTTATTGATTGATTTTTTTGGTTTCGTAGATAAAAGCTAAAGGCAACAGGCATAGTGGTAGGGCTCCTTCATCTCTGACTCCTTTAGGTGTGATGGTGAAGTAACAAAGATTTTCATTTAATAAATGCATAATTATTTATGCCGAAGAAGCTTGGGAATTCAGTCCTGAGTTTCTCTCTCAAAGTGAAGGTGGTTAGGAGGAGAAACAATCTATTTACCCCAGAGCACAGATTGTTATTGGGACAAAGAATCAAGAGAAGGTGCAGGGTTGGGGACGATGTGTTTTGGGTTTGAACTCCGTCTTCATGATTTGTACGGACTGTTCTTGGGCTAGTCCTGAAGTGTCTGAGAACTGAAGATCTATGAAACAGCCAATTTAATAAAAGTTGATCTTCCTTGAAATTAGTGTGTTCAATAAAATTGTAAGTATTTCTTAGTATATATAATATAATATAATTTAGGATAAGAATTTGTGTTTAAAATTCTAGATATTTAAAATTCCAGTGACTAGTTGAGCTTGGGGCTTTCTTTCATATACTGAAATAATAAGAATAATTGTTATTTACTTTTAATAAGATATATTTGACATTTCCTGGGAATTCTAAAAGTATTTTACAAATACTTGTTATTTTATTCTTTGTCTTACTACAGAAAGCATACTTATGCCATTAAAAACCCTATATGTGATTCTTTCATCCAAGGTGATTTGATTGCAAGGGGACTCCTTTTCTTTGTGTACAACCCTCAAAGGAAACATGGCTTATTAGCAATCTGAATTTTATATAATATTAAAATAGATGGTATTTGTAAAAAAAAAAGCACTGCTTTTTTTCTGCTATGACTTAACATCAAATTATTCTGAATCCTGGAAAAGAGGACACTGACCAGTGTCTTTATCACTGTCTGGGTCTGGGCAGTTGGCTTGTGGTCAGCAGCACTGGCTGCCCTTCCAGAGGACCTGGTTTGATTCCCAGCACAGCTTTACAACCACCTGTAATCCCAGATCCAGGGAATCTGATACCTTCTCAGGGGCCTCTACAGGCACCAGGCATGCACATGGTGCACCTAGGAAAAAACACCCATACACATAAAATAACACTTTCTAAACAGTCAAAACAAAGGTAAACACTTTCTAAAAAGTCAAAAACAAAGATAAGATCTATTAAAGCACTTTCTTGTCAATTGTCTGTAGTTACACATCTCCTTTTAATATTACAGTGTTCCACTAACAAGAAGTTATCACCACCTTATGATTTCTAAAAAAAAAAAGGACTATTTTATAGGACCAAGGAAAGAATGCTGCCTCGTGCTGACTCTTCCATCAGAATAACCCAGTCATAGCTGATCAATCCATCAACATGGACATTTATTTGACTTTACTTTTCCTATGAATTACATGTCTCTTCTCTATAATGGGACCTTTGAAGACAGAAATTACGTCTCATTCACTTTTATGTTTTCCATAAAAATAAATTAGTAATAGTTGATAAAATTCAACTGAATATAAACATAATTGTCTTTAAAGTTTGAGAAGATTTTACTTGTAAAAAAAATGTAGAAACTACTCTATTTGGTTTGTTTTGATTCCAATTTTCTTCCAGGAAATGACTTCTGGGTAGAGACCTGTTTTCACGAAGATTTATAGTTGGTGAAAGCAGTCTGGGAACTGTGTTCTTATAGGGAAATTGCTACTCTTTGAACATAGTTCAAGACTATTGAAACTAGCTGGACTTAGCAGTGGGTCTCAAAGCATGTTTGCCTGGCTACCTTCCTTTCTTTTCAACCCATTCTAACATTTTCATTGGCAGAAAGAAGAAAACTAGCATAGGAAAGGAATGCAATAAGAATGTGAATCATCTTATTCACAGAGGTGGAAAGTGAGCTCACAGTCTTTCATCCACTTGTCAAAACTTGTGCTACCAGCTCATAGTGAGCCAGGAACAGAATTTGGATTCTGTACTTAATCTGGAGTATGTTCTCCAAGTCAGCACTGCCTTTTTTCGTTTTTCTTTTTTCCTCTTTCGCGTGTTTGTGTTCTTGTGTGGGAGTGCACAGGTGTGTGTTTAGAAGTATGAAAGTGCATATGAAAACCAGAGGGCAACATCAGATATCTTTATCAATTGTGTTCTACCTGATTTTGAAGACAGGATGGCTTAGTGAACTTGGAGGTTGCTGATTCAGCTAGACTGGTTGGTCACTGTGCCCTAGGGATCCTTTTGTCACTGCCAGGACTGCACCGGGGTACTTGACACTACTCCCACCTCTCTGGAAGTGTTCTTGGAATTTGAAGTCAACTCTTTATGGTTCTGTGACCAACCCTTTACCCACTTAGCCATCTCCTCAGCCTGAATCCTTCCTGTTCTTTATGTCACTGTAAATGGTAAACTGTTGCATAAACTCTGAGGAGTAATTCTAATAGATGCTCATTTTCTTCTATAGGACTTGGACTCACCTCTGGCTTCTCAAGATAGAAAACCTTCACAAGCCCCACTGCAAGGGCTTAACCAGCTTGTTTTCCTTCATGAGTGTAACTTGTCCTTAGAGGATTTTCCTTGAGGGGTGGGGAGAAGAAGACTACTATTTTCACATTCCAACCAGCACAAATCGAGAAGGATGACTAATCTAAAATGTGAGAAATTTTGTAGTTGTAAAATCCTCTATCCTTAGACATTCAGACATTCATACCCCTTACTGTATGGAATATTTGGTGTAGGAGTTAAAAGTTGTGAGTTAGGTCATGCCTTAGCTACAAAGGAAATTTGTGAGTTAGTTTACTAAGCAGAAACCCTAAGACAAGGCTAAAATAATTTATCTTTGTTATTTATTTATTTGCTTTTGCTGATTTTACCCTGTGACTTTGGCTCATTAAGTGACTACTAGAGAACCACATTGGGAAAATCAATGGTATCTTTTTAGCCAACCTTATTTCTTTCCTCTTCATCCTTCCCTCCCTCACTTCATCCCTCCCTTCCTCCCTTCTTCCCTTCCTCATATCATCTCATCTTTAAAGGATCACAAATATTTCTCAGGAATCATTCATCATCTTGACTTCATAGCTGGGTAAAGTCTTATTCCTTATAAATTCCTTATTACATCTTATTCTTCAGCCTGACAAATTCTTCCTTTTCTCCATGCCATGAATGCCATCCATTTTTCCCTTATACCCTTGTTTTAAATGTCTATGATTTACATAATCAAAGAAGTTAGACTTGATATAAGCTCAATTCCATTTCCTTCAAGAATTCATCTTTCTTGACATGTAGATCAATGGAACAGAATAGAAGATTCAGGCATAAATCCATGCAGCCACAGCCACCTGATTTTTGATACAGATGACAAAGAAGGCAGCTGCTTCTTTAACAGATGGCATTAAGGAAATTGGATACCCACTCATAGAAGATTGGAACTAGATCCTTGTCTTTCATCTTGCACAGAAATTAACTTCAAATAAATCAGACTTTAATGGCAGACCTGAAACTCTGAAATTGCTGGAGGGAAAAACTAGTGAAAACATGTCAAGATACAGGCATACCCGAGGACTTTTTGAATAGGATCCCAGTCTTTCATAAAATAAGGTCAATGACCAGCAAATACGACCTCATGAAATAAAAAAGTTTCCATCCAACAAAGGAAATTCTTAACCAAGTAAAGAGACAGCATATTTTTAGAGCCCCCATATTGGACAGACAATATGTAACATTACACAAACCTTCCAGATGTGTTTTTCATGCAATAAGTTACTGGTTTCAACTAGAATTATGACATGGATGAGAAAGCGAGTCTGCACAGATCCTCCCCTGTGTAAGAAGCTCAGCATGACACTCTTGATCATGTTCTCTTTATTGCTACAGACAGTGCTAACGGAAGCCAATTCCTGTCTATTTCTGCACTCTTGTGAATTGGAAACTCTTCCTTTTCTCAACAAGGAGGCTGAATTCTGCACTGAAATTTCTCTTCACAGTTCCTCCGGGTCCCTTCATGCTAACTGCACTCCTTCAGCGTAGTACTGACATTTTCTGGGACATCTAGCCCAGTCCACAGGAATGATCTTCACTCTCATGGAAGATTGAAGAAACAGTGCATCACTCCTTGCTTTTCTTGGACACTGCTTGCTGGCCTTCCTTTTGAGCATGTGTTTGCTTTCCTTGGCTCTAGAAAGCATCCCACTCCTGCTTCATCTCCATCATCTGGATGAAGCATTTTCTATCTTTTCATTCATTCTGACTATCCTCCCCCCTTTCCGCAGTGAGTTTTTTTTTTCTGTTTCCTTAAGCTACACATAATACACCGACCAACTGACACACAGGCATCCGCTATATAATGTTCAGGCCTCCAAGTTCAGTTCCCAGAACTCATATCTTGCTGCTCACAATCACTTGTATCTCCAGCTCCCAGGAATCTGATACCCATGGCCTTTGTGGGCACTGCCCTCAGGTGCTCCATAAATACAAAATTAAGATAAAAATCCAATCCTAAAAAGAAGAATTTGCGAAGATATTTCAAACTCAATTAACACATAACTCTTTCTCTTCCCATTTCTATTGTTTGCTAGTGCTCAGGTAACACAATCCAGCATCCAAGTTATTATTTTCCTGTTGGCTCCTGTTCTGAAAGTAACTAATAGAGGCATAAGGACAGGGGCATTGCAGGCAAGGATCTGTAAGAACACACTGCTACTGGTTTGTTTGTGCTGAATTAACCTGCAATGATGATGTCATCCAATTGACTAGATCCTGAGGAATGTGACTCAGTGACTTCTTGCCTTCCTACAAAAAGGAAACAAAAAGGCAAAGGCCCCAATGCCATATATTAGAGAGACAAGACTGATCATGTGACCAGAGAGACAAAACTAAACTTGGGATGACTGGCTTTTACTGATTTGCCCCCTCTACATAATCTGCTGGCTTAATATGAGACAGAAGACTGTTTTCCACTGTCTTCTCAGATTGCTGCATCTCTGAATAAACCCAGTTTAAAGATTCAGTTTGAATTAGTCAGATATCTAGGCATCTTTCTTGCTTTTTTATTGTCTCTCACTCTTTTTCATTCATTTTACCATCACTATGAATTTCTTCCTAAATATTTTTTTCAAAGCCATTCACACAACCATTCTATACTAAGTTTGGACACTATTATTTCTTGCCTTGCTTTCAACAGCCTCTTCATAGTCTCAGGTCCTGCTCTCTCTGTAACCCTGGAGTTGAGAAGATGTGAACTTTCTAGGAACAGTTAGAAATGTAATAAATCTGTCAAAAGTGCTAAGTCTCAATCTACTATTTAGTGACACTTCTCAAGAAAATAACAGCAGCAATAAGAAAATCTGTGTAAAACATACAAAGGAAAAGTACAAACATTTTCAAATGTCAATTCAGAAAGACACTTCCATTACATCATCCCTGAGAGAGGAGACAGTGGTCAAATCCAAGTTATTGGCATGTCAAATAAAAATGCATTTTACAATTTTACCCTGCCATCCCAGAGGGGTTCCTTCTAGTCATCAAATTGTGCTGCATCTTCCATTCCACACGCATCAGCGATTCTCCGGTGCCCCAAGATTAGTTCTAAATGTTTTACTTTGGCTTATGAAGAGTTCTGTTCCCACTTGCCTCTGTCCTCACAAACACTTCATATCCTAGCTTTGCCCAACACCTCTCAGAGTCTGAAGTTCACCACGCCCCTCCTACATTTTTTTGTTCTTCCTTCAGAATTTGATTGGCTAAAACAGTTGTGTTGGCAAGTGCTTGTCAATTGTCTTTAGGGTTAAGACAGGGGAAAAGCTTTGCTTAGCCGATTCATAAGACATGATATAAATACTTTCACTCTGCCTAGGCCTCCTCACTGACACCCACATTCAGGGGGTCTGGATCAGTCCCATGCTGGTTTCCCAGCCATCAGTCTGGGATTCAAGAGCTACCCCTTGTTCAGGTCAACTGTTTCTGGGGGTTAAACCAGCCCAGTCTTAACCCCTTTGCTCATCAGTCCTCCCTCTCTGTTAAGGGGTTCCTTGAGTTCAGCTCAATCTATGAGGCCTTGGGTAGTAGATCAGTATTTATCCCTGGTATGCAAATGGACTCTGGGTGCCCATCCCACAATGAGAGATGCTCTCTCACCCTGGACTCTTGGGGGAGGGTATAGGCCCTGCCCTGGATGAAATGACAGACTATGGACACCCCCATGGAGGGCCTCATCCTCCCTGGGGAAAGGAGGGTATATTGGGGGGGGTTGTGGGAGGGCACGGGAGGAGGGGAGGGAAAGGGAGAGGGACCTGGGATTGACATATGAAGCAACCTTGTTTCTAATTTAAATTTAAATTTAAAAAGAAAAAATACTTTCACTCTGGCTGTTATAGAGTGAAACCTCCTGGGATTGGAAAGAAAGTGGGTCCTAGAGAAATGAGAACTCATCCCTAGGTTAAGTTCTGAAGCTCCTTCAGGTCTGGCTCAGCCATTCCCTTCCCTTGGGACTCTGTGATCATGGCTTTGTTCTTCCACTCCTGCTCATCTCTCATTTCTTTGAACACTTTTTCTGCAGTACTGTAATTTCTTGTGCATATCTCCACATTACCGCAAAGCTATACGTCCCTTAGAGTTGGGGGTGTTTACTACTGTCTCAGAACCGTTCAGAAAGTTCAGAAGTTATTTATTGAACACATGAGTGAACAGTTAAACCTCAATAATAATAACTGTCACAAGTCCTTCCTGTAGCAATCATTTTGTGTGCAGTCTTCATTTCGTCCCCCCCAAACTAACTGGTAATGCTCTCTGGTCACTGTGGTTGCAGAGCTTGGAAAGTGTGGTGACCTAACAAATGAAGCTTGCCTGAAGATCAGAGTGTGAAGCTAAGCTGCTAGTTAGCCACAGAGGCCAGGCAGTGATGGCACACGCCTTTTTCTTTTCTTTTTAAATTTAAATTAGAAACAAGCTTGCTTCACATGTCAATCCCAGGTCCCTCTCCTATCGCTCCTCCCCTGCCCCACCCCAGGCTCTCCAGTCTCCCACCCAATCTCCACTCCATTCCCCAGAGAGGGTGAGGCCCTCCATGGGGGATTTCCAGAGTCTGTCATTTTGTTCCAGGCAGGGCCTATGCCTTCCCCCAAGAGTCCAGGCTGAGAAAGCCTCTCTCATTGTGGGATGAGCATCCAAAGTCCATTTGTATACCAGGGATAACTACTGATCTACTACCCAAGGCCCAATAGATTGCCTAGGCCTCCTCACTGACACTCACATTCAAAGGGTCTAGATCAGTCCCACGGTGGTCTCTCAGCCATCATCTTGGGTCCCAGTACTTGGGAGGCAGAGGCAGATGGATCTCTGTGAGTTCAAGGCCACCCTGGGCTACCCTAGATGGATCCAGTCTCAAAGAGAAGCAGAGCCAGGTAGTGATGGTTCACACCTTTAATCCTAGTACTTGGTAGTCACACACCTTTAATCCCAGCACTAAGGAGGTGGAGACAGGAAGGGATACCTCTGGACAGAGAGAGGGACATAAGGCAGGAGGTGACAGGAGCACAGAGCATTCAGTCTGAGGATTTGTGGAGACAGGATCTTGCCGACTTTGGTCTGAGGATTCGATAGAGGTAAAAGGTCTGTCTAGTGAATGACTCCTTTATTTCTCTGATCTTTTAGCATTTGTCCCTATATCTGACCTCTGGCTTTTTTTACTAAGATCAATTAAAACTTAGGAAATAAGAAAGACTGGCATGTAGCTTGCTAGAAGTCCACAATCAGGCCATGGGTGACTCAGTGCCTGAATGCTTGACTAGTGGGCACAAGATTCTGGGTTCAACTCTCTATCACTGGAAAAAAACAGTCCACAGTCAAAATGTGGCAGAGTTCATGTGACTCATGAAGCATTGCTCTTATCCTCTGTGCATCTTATTTATTTTAAATTCAGCAAGATTAAAATTGCATTTGTTGCCTTGCTGGTTTCTGTGAGGATGATTTGAGATCCAAGCCATTTTAAGGCTATTGTCATGGGATGCTCACTGATGAATGATGAAGAATCAATGACAAACGACTGGGAAATATAGGCCTAAGATATCAATGTGCTTTCAGACAGTAATTCTAGTTCTCTACAAATAATCAGAATTATGGACAATAGTTTTGGACCAAAATATTTTTCCTGATGGTTTGAAAGATAACTTTTTATTTATAGCAGTTTTATGGAACACTTGCAAAGATAAGGCAGAATTTTCATATAGACTGCATTTGTTTTCCTTTATTATGAACATTTTATATTATTGCACAACATTTGTCACCAAAAGTGATACTGATACATTAATATTAACTAAGATGCAAAGTTTATCCAGATTTCCTTAGTTTTTAATCTATTGCGCAAGGTCCCATTCAGAATACCAAATTTAGTTGCCCTGTTTTTAGGCTTGTTAGTACTGTTAGTTTCTCAGACTTTCCATGATTTTTGTGCCCTTGACCTATGTGAGGCCTTCTGGTCTATCTTTCCTAGAATGCTTTGAAGAAGGAAAACCACAGAGGTAAATAAAGTACTGTTCTCAGTACATGGTATCAAGGCTGTGCTTAACATGATGCCTGTCATGTGATGCTAAGTTACACCATGTGGTTGAGATAATGTTGTAAACATCCTGGCAACCAGGAGCCAAGGAATACCACAAAGTCACACCATACAACCAACCTCACACAAGAGATCTATCAGGAGAGAAAAAAAGAGAAACAGCAGCAAACTGAACAGGATACAGGACTTATATAGAGTTTTTTTGGGAAGGAAGTAGAACTTTTCCGGTTGGAGATTTGTGGTATTTCACATTCATAGACTGGGCTTTTTTTCTCTGTAGGGTGGGGGCAGGGTCCAGCAGTTAGAGGACATATTATTGCAGTTAGCGTATTATGAGGGTGGAACCTGGCAACAGTTAAAGGTCCTGGGGAAGGGGCCTGGCCGCTCATGTAGCTCAAGGGGCTTATAATGTTCGTTAAATTTCTTTACTCTTATTTTACCTCCAGATCACTTTTAAAAATTAATCTTTTGAATAAAATCATTAAAAAATGATTAGAGAGGTCCACCTGGGTCCTCACATCCCTGTTTGACTGAAGACGTCCTCCAGGCTGTCTGGGAAGGCACCATTATCTATCTACCTACCTAGCTACTTATCTATCTGTCTGTCTGTCTATCTATCTATCTATCTATCTATCTATCTATCTATCTTTCTTTCTATTATTTTTTATATTTTATTTTATTGGGTTTGCATATCAACCTTAGTCCCTCCCCTATCCTGCCTCCTTCTAACCCATCCTCAAGCACTCCTCAGAAAGGGTAAGGCCTCCAATGGGGAGTCAACAAAGCCTGGCATTTTTATGATGAGATCATACATAGTGGAAAAACGGGAGAGAAAGAAGCAGACTGGTTCATGTGCAGTGGAAAAGGCAGAACTGAAGAAGTGAAGGTGGGGAGGAACAGGCTGGCGTGGGTGGCCCACTTACCACCCAGGGCCTGCCACACTCAGCCTTGCCATACCAGGCTACTGACAATCACCTTGTCTGGGCCCATGGTCCTACCCCAGCTGGGGTCTGTGTTGACATCCGTGCCCATGTTGTTAAATTTCTGTGTATGCTTTAAGTTTGGTATAGCATTTATTTCTATGGATCACTGGCAAAATGATTTAGACAACTGTCATGTATTTTAACTTCTCTATATTTTTGACAACCATGAAGGGTTTAATTTTAAGATTGTTTACTATTAGTTCAAAGAACACTCAGAGAAAAGTTTCCATTGATTTTATCCTGTGCCACTCACCACATTGAAATGTCTGTAGTTGATGAAAACAGATACAACCAGCTGGCTGTCAACACCTGGGATCTGTTCTCGGAGGATTTCATTTTGAAAGAAACACCTTTGCAATAGACAGAGAAGCTCATGGCAGGAGGGTATAAAGTGCTTCCTGCCAATTTCTGATTCAGTAGTGGTTTCCCATAAAGTCTAATTCTTCTGGAAATGATGTTTTCAAGCCACTGGAGGCTGGTCAACATTTCAGAGATTTAAATTTGGGAAGGTGAACAGTCCTGTAAGACTGTCTACCCCAGCAGTCTGCTGTCTGGGCAGGAACACAGCCACTCTCTATAAAACTGTGTGGCGAATGCTATTCTAGATACTAGAAATTTGGCACTGTGGTACTCAAAGGAAACAGGCACTCCCATGCCTCTAAGACTTTCTTCCTTGTCCTTCCCCCTCTTCCTCTTCATTCTCCATTTTTGGCTCCATGGATAAAGAAACTTACTTCTTCAAAATTCACAGCAAAACTTTTAGGAACAAATCACTGCCAGTATTTTAGTGCACTCCAAAACCTATGGCATACAAAGTTATCGTAGTTTTTGAGAAAGTAAAGGCACCAAGAAGAATCTGATGGGATCATTCTTAACTACTTTTGTTAGTTCTTCCATCATTTATAATTGCTAGAGATTACCTTGGATAATATAAGCAGATTAAATGCTGTTTAATTTTTGAGTACCTTTATAACTGAGTGTTGAGTTCATGGTACTAATTTTGAGGAGAGATGTCTCAATATTGCCTGGATCACAGATCTAAATTTGTGAGAGTCAAAGAGAAGAACCTAAACTAAGTTGATGGATTTGTGCTTTGTAGAGTAGCTCCTCAGTATTAAGCACACCCTTCCCTTCATTGAACATTGGCTAATACTTAGGAGTTTAGAATCCAACAATCATGGAAAACCAATGTCAGTTCATTATAATGTATGCCTTGAGACAGTACTTGAAATAAATGACTGGTGTATTATCCTTCAGATATGTTTTACTAGTTTCAGAAAGGCCAGGGTTCATATTAGTAGATATGGTATTGATTAATTTTTGTCAACTTGACACACACTAAAGACACCTGGGAAAGGGGAATTGAAACTGAGGAATTGCATCTGTCACATAGGTCTATGGGCATCTTTGGTATTTATTTTTTTATGCTAATTAGTGTTCCATCCCAAGGCAGATATTTCTGAGTTGCATAAGAAAGGTAGCTAAAGATGGACCTGGAGCAAACAGGTAAGCAGCATTGCTCTGTGGTCTCTGCTTTAGTTCCTGCTTCCAGGTCCCAACCTTGGGTATCGGTAAAGTGTAGTTTTCCCCACCAGCCACCTGGGCCCTACCGAACTATCTGAACCCCCAAATAACACACAGGACACTATATTAAGCATAAGCTGTTGGCTATTTGCTATTGTTTCTCATTGTCTATCTCTGACTTAATTATTGGCCCATAATCATCAATAAATATTTTTATAAGGACTTTTTGAGAATGCCAGACTTGTGTTCTCTTCTCCATGGATCACATGGTGTTGGCTCAGTTCACTACATTTCCCAGAACCCTCTTAGACTCCTAGTTCTACCTATCTTGCTTCCCTATTGGCCAACAGTGCTTTATTGTGTGTCTGTTTGCTTTTCCCTGATGGTGGACTGTGATAGGAAGTGTGAAATAAATCCTTTCCTTCCCCCAAGACACTCTCATAAGTGTTTTATCACTTTAATAAAGAAGTAAACGAGAGGCGAAGAGATCTACATGCAGGCCCAGAGTAGACCAGGGTTGTGTGGCCATGGGCTGGTAAGGGCAACCCTCCCCCTTACCAGTTGCAGCACTCAGAATAGTGAACCCTGCCCCTTGCATGGGCAGCATAGTAGAGCTGGCCCTGAAGGTACAGGTGTGTGTGAGAGAGCTGACCCTGAGGATATGAAAGCAGGAGAACTGGCCCTGACCTTTGCTCATCACTACATCACTTCAAGAGGTGAACTAGCAAGGCCAGGACTGGAGAGCCCACCCAGGTTGTGAAGACAGGGTGAGCTGGCAGACTGACCAACCCTGCAACTACCTGGGTCCAAAACCAGGGTTGAGTTGGCTTATCCCAACATCCACCCCATCTATGATCTATGGAAATATGTGAAGGAAGGGGCTGGTCCTGCAGATCCAAAGCTGCAGGATTTCCATAACACAGGGGCAACAAATGGATATCCAAGGGGAGTCCCAACAAGGGTCCAGCATTATTAGCAGAAACCAGAGACCTCAAACCAGACCAATGACTCTTTGCAATGAATACTTGTACATAAAGATATATGGCTGCAAATGTTTACTGTATGACTCACTATGTCACTCTACAGCTTCCATGATGAGATTCCCCTCCCCCTTTTTTGTTTTTTCTTTTTTCCTCTGAATTTTATTTTATTTTAATTTGGGGGGATGGAAGGGCAGGGGGTGGCTATGAAAGGACTGAAGATCAATTTGATCAAGATTGCCTAATGTGAAAGACATAAAGAATAAATAAAAAGAAAGTTAAAAAAGAAACAAACTAGAACACATTTGATTCAGTACTATTAAGTAAATGTCTATGTACAAAAGATATGTATTTCAGGCATTTGGGACCTAAATGTAACAAAAAAATGCTTAGAGTAGCCTAGACACATGGGGGAGGGCCTAGGTCATGCTCTAAATGATATGACACACTTTGAAGATCCCCCATGGAAGGCCTCACCCTCCCTGGGGAGCAAAAAGGGGTTGGGATAGGGGGTTGGTGGGGCCAGGGGAGGAGGGCAGGGAGAGGGAACTGGACTTGACATGTGAAATAAGCTTGATTGTAATTTAAATAAAAAATAAAATAGAAAAATAAATAAAGTGGGCCAGAAAAAAATGCTTAAAGGATTTAAAGGAAAACCCCACATCCTGGTCAGTCACAGTAGGGAGTTTTCCACAAGTAGCAGTTCAACAGAAACTAAGATAAGTTAGCTGGGGCATCTTGACCTCAGCTTCCTAGAACAGAGCTGGGTACTTAATTTTCTACAGGGTTCCTATCAAGGAGATCAAATTTTAGTTAAACCTAAATGAGCTCAGCTAGAATGCAAGATGGAGAAACCTCTCTACTCTTCCCCTCTGTCACATTATACCTAGTACATCAGCACAAGTTATTATTCAATTTATTGATTTGTAATCATTCTTCAAAAGATAACTAATGTGAAGTAAAACACAATTCTTGAAAACAAATGGTCATGCATTTTGAAAAACTTCGAAAGAGACTTTCTCTCATTGACCTATAAGATTCTCTGCACAACTTCACACTTGTTCATTCTCTCACCAGTTATTTCTTGAGATGCCTGAGATTTTAGTTTTAAATTTACAGCTGTAAAGAATACAAACATGAAACTTCCAATCTAGCTCAGACATGGAGATGAGGAAAATAAATCAATTATTTAGACAAAGAACAAGTCAAGGAAGAGGATACCTCTCCACCCTAGGAAGATACACTTGGCTCGAGAATTGAAATTTAAGCAGATACACGGTGGCTTCAGAAAAGGGAGTCACTGCTTTTGCTGCTGCTGTTTACAAAGGAAGGCAAATGCAAATCTAATTGAAATGAGGTAATGTGCAAGCCTGAGTCATTTAGGCAAAGTAAGAGATGCTGGGGAAAAGGCTCTGAAAATTAGTTATGAAATTCTATGATTTGATGCTGGCACATCCTAATACTCAAGCTATATCTCTAATTTGGGAGGCACATTCACATGTATGTTTGCGTTCACCTGAGTTTGAATGTGTGTGTGTGTGTGTGTGTGTGTGTGTGTGTGTGTTTGTGTGTGCGCGAGCGCTCTTAACCAAGCCATCACTCCAGCCCCACTGGTATTTCTTTTTATAGTGAAAAAGTGCTTGACCAAGCAACAGTAAAAAGAAAAGATGATTTTTAGTTCAGTTTTAGAATTCTCAGTCTCCATGGCACCACACATTTGAGCAGGGCATCATAGGCATGGATCTGAATCCAGAGGGCACCCAGTAAAATCTGGCCTCTTGTGTCCCAGGACAAGGGAAACAAAACCAAAACCCTTGAGAACTTGGACAAAGGAGAATTAAAACAGGGAAAGCACTATTAAAAATGGAAGTAGGCTAGTAAGCTGGGGTACCAATATGCACCCAAAAGCCTCAAGCCACGATTTATGACCCTTTATTGGTTATCCACATAGTCACCAATGTCCCTGTATTTGTAGGCTGAGATCTTTTCTCTGGCATTTTCTGTTGTATGGAGCCCAGTGGGGAAGGGCTTCTAATTATTTACTGTCTGGACTCTTTTCATCAGTCTTGATGCTCTTTTTCCATTTCCTGTTTTCTGCTACAGTGACAGGAACACATGGCAGGGAGCACCTTCACCTCTTAAAAACAGTGTGGAGGAAGAAGCGACCAGAGGTGACTAGAGACTTGGCATGATCTTTAAAAAACGCTCCCAGTAATCAACTTTCTCCAGGTAGGCCCCACTCCCATTCAAACATTTCTCAAATTATCCCCTCTAAGTAGAGACCAAGAATTCAGCACATAAGCCTGCAGAGGACATTTCATATTCAAATTCTAATAGTGTTTTTGCAAGAAAAGAGTCACATGTGTGTTACTAAGGTGTGTTGTTATAGGTATGAATTTTGATTATTCAAACTTTCACTTTCATGTTTTTGGGAGGTCACATCAGTGCTGTTTCTCATATCTTGTGGATTTTGCTACATCCTTCAAGTTAACCAAGGTTTAGAGCATTCTTCATGGTAAGAGACATTCTAATCATGATTTTTGATAGGATATGTTTATAGAATATATTTTGACTTCCGGTGGTATTTAATGTAATTAAACTAGTGTGTGCGTGTGTGAGTGTGTGTGTGTATGTATGTGTGTGTGTGTGTGTAATATCTTTAAAAGTCTTGTGCCCACACAACAGATTTGTTGAAGAATACCCAATTAGACCACTCCTTTTCTGCTTTTATAGGTCTAACATTAGATATTTATTGACTCTCAAGTTTGTCTATTTTCCCCATTGGGCAATTCAAAACTTAAGCGTTATGGAGATTTTTGTTAGGGAATTTTTGGACTTTTGTAAATGCTATTCGTTTTGTTTCTGGAGAACATAAAAACAGTATGTTTCTTCATGAAGTTTTAAATATGTAAATGTAATTCATTTTCTATATCATCCTGTTCTTGCTAGACATTATGTCTGTCCCCTTGACTCTGACAGGACTCTTAGTGAGGATGCCATCCTAGACACTTGCCACTTGACTTTACAGGTTTCCTTTTCTAATCACTGAAGTTCCCTAGTACCTTCCAATTATGCATAGCCCTCAAGCATGTGCCCATTTTTTTCCGAAAGAAAAATGCAAATGTTTTTGACCTGCAGAGAGCTCAGATTTTCTTGGGTTTTATTTTGCCAGCAATAAGTTCTTCCTTGATATCTTTTCTTTTCACCAATGTTCTGTTCCTCTAATGTGTTCATAAAGTCTACCAACTTGAGATCCTTGGCAGAGATGAGCTATTGAGAGGTACTCTAAAAAAGTACAGGCAGTGTTTCCGGGTGGGGTGGAGAATGTATTTCTACTGTCTTCCAGGGAGTAAAATTTTATTAGATGGCTAGTTGTAGAAGGACTTTGAAGGGAACTTAGTAAACCTGTTGTCAGTGAGCATAAATGTATTTCATCCAGAAGACATCAATATATTGTGGTAGATTAAAATATTGATTTCCAAATAGGATATGGGTACCATCCCGTGGTTGTTGGGCCATGAATTGGTGGATGCTGGACAACATCTTATTCAACTGAGACTACTCCACATTTATGTGTTTTTTCTTCCCCCTTTTAAATTCAGCTTTCTCTTGAGATTTATAGAACGGATGCTAAATTTATTTTGAAAACCACTGGATCTTTTGAACATTTTTGGTTGCTGTCTTGATATATTTTTCCTTACAGCTACTGGAATACATGCTTTCTGCCTCTTGCTAAAGCTGTGGTCATTTGTGACATTGGGGTTTTGTGTGTGACAATTAATAAAGACGCCACCTGCAAGGGCTAATGACACTAAATGAAGATGTAAGGTTTAGGAATAGGTGAACTAAGGAGCTGCTCAGTCCCTGCTGTCATGCAAATGTCCTTGATAATGAACAAAGGGGAATGAAATTACAGCTCATGGCTGTATAGAAACAGAATTACTCCTATCAAGAATGCTTTCTAAGGTTCCCCAAGGCTGTGCAGCCCTTTAAATCAGCAAGCCCCTTTTATTTTCAACCACAGAATGGGAAAAAAATTCAGCTCCTTTTCTCTTTCTCTCTCTCTTTTTTCCCTTTCAGGAAATCCAAAGTATAACTATTGTTGGGTCACCTCAGCTTCCACTGAACAGGCAAATGCCATCCCTTTGTAGCCTCGATGCAGGAGACTTATGATGGAGGAAAAGAGTGGAGGAAATGGATCATAACAGCATTGGCTTTAATACTTTCTTCACTTTTACAATGTTCTGCCTTGCTTGACATGTTTACTTTACAAACACTTATATTCCTGGCTCAGGGTTGCTCTCTGAACACCATGGTGCATAATTAATGTCAAGGTAGAGGCGATTATGCGGCAAATGTTGCTCCCTGGGCTCTGAAAAGCATTTTAAAAGCCAATTTAGGTCACACATGGTTCAGTCTCTAAGAAATCTTTCTTAATTGTTCAGCTAAAGAGAATGCATCTGGGCATTTATTAACAGGCATTCCAATGGGCTGTGAATCCTAGGGTGAGTGCAGAGAGAGAGCCAAGGAGAGAGTCTCAGAGAGTTCTGTGGGGAGTGTGAGTGTGGAAGAAGAGAGAGACCCCAAGAAGGTCATTTTTTTAAAGCCTCATAGAACTCTAAGAAAATCACCAGCGCAAAGAATACAATTTCACTGAAAAGCGTGTGACAAATTGTGGATTGTTTTAACAAAGAAAACTGCCCTTATTTTCTTCATTCCACTAGGTTTTGAGATTTAGATTGCATAGACCAAGTCAGGCCAGGAATTATATACAAGATCTATTTTTAAATGGACCATTTCTTTTGTGTTTTGTGTTCCTTCTGAGGCCTCTGCTGGCTAGAGGGATCAGAGCGACAAAGCTTGCAGCACTGGCTAATGAAGTCAACACGATGAAAAGAACTCAACTTTCCTTTGGCATGGATAGTCCTTGAGGTAGGATCTAGAGCATGCGCTTTCCTAACGGTGGCCAACAGTGTTCCTGGTGGGGAAGGAAGAAAATGGAGGTTTCTAAAAGTTTATCATCTGCCCAGGGGACTACATAGATTTAGATTAGGATACCACAGGATGCCTCCTCTCTTTCCTTTCATTGTTTCCTCCTCAACTTCCAAACTTCATTGTATAATGTACAAAACTTGTCAGACATTTCTTTGAAATTGTGAATGTACAAAATAAATGCTCCTTATATAGAAGCACCCTGTGTCAACTAGTTTAATAAAAAGACAGAATAAGACTGGGGTTTCCCCACAAGAGATGTGCTGAGAGATTCTCCCAGATTGAAAATGTAAAGAAGACAGGGAAACTGGAGAAAAAGGAGGAGAAAGTCCTGTTTTAGTTCCATTTATCAGAAAGTCATTTGTCAGAAAGGCTTGGAACATGGCACCACCTACTTGTTCTACCTTCATGCTAGGGAGCATTTATTTTACTTAATTTTTTTTTATTACATTGAACAGTTGGAACTGGATCTGGTTTGAAAGCCTCTTTCCTGAAACGTAGCTTTTATGTTTCCAAATAATACTATGCAGGCTGCAAAGGGAGGGAAAATTTTTAAATGCCAGGTAGAGGCAGGCAGATCTCTGAGATCAAGGCCAGCCTAGTCTACATAGCAAGTTCCAGGAAAATCAGAGCTACTTAACTTATCAAGACTCTGTCTCAAAAAAGCAAAGCAAGACAAAGCAAAGCAAACCAAAAAGCAGTGTCATCTAAATGACCTGTGCATGAAGGGTAAGAAGTCATTGGTAACCAAAAGCTATCTAATTGGACTTTAGGCCCGCCCAACAGGAAGGAAACCTTGCCTGCTACAGCAGCTTCCCAGGGCTAGTGAGGTCATGGACCTTAAAAAAGAAGGTACTATTCTTACCTTTTTAGCCTAGCATAGTTTGTACTTCACTCATCATTATACCTACACATAAGGGTAGCTATGACCAGTCACCAGTGAAGCTTCTCTCTACAGCAAAGACACCCTCACAGAAAACCACAACTAGACACAATGCAGAGATCAATGGATCATGGGGAGCCCATCCCTGGTGGATACATCAACATCTCCTGAATCTAGGGAACACCATGGAAGAGGGGGAAAAAAGATTGTAAGAGCTAGAAAACCAGGAGGTCTGCTGTGAAAGAGTCTCTTTTAGAAATGACTATCTCATTTCTCAGTCTCACTATCCCTAGGGAGTGGGTGGTGGGTGGGTTGAGGGGGGGGTCGGTGGAAAGCAAGGGAGGATGGGAGGGCAAGGGAATGGGGGAATGGATATGTAAATAAGAGTGTTTCTAAAAAAAGAAATGGATGTGTAAACAAGACCAGAACAAAAGGCCATACCAACAGATAAGTTAACTGGGGGGGGGTAGGTATTTCACAGACTCCTTCCTCTAGCCAATGAATAACAGGCAATGATTGACAGCTGGCAGAAGAATTAGCCTCTCCTAGAGATGAGAGCTTCCTTACTGTTTGTCTAATGTAGAATGGTCAGTTTTGAAACCACATATGCATAAACAACAAAAATGGAATCAGGAAATTGTATTTATATATATTTGTGTGGGATGCAAACACACACACATACACACACACACCAAATATAATCAAATAAAAAGAAGTTTTTAACTTGAGAATGGGGGCACATAGAAAGGGTTCAAAGGAAGATAACTGGGAAGGTCTGGAAGGATGAAAGAGAGTAGAAGTGATATATTGTTGTTTCAATTAAAATATTACAATAACATATGATTTAAAATATTTTTTATTCTCTTTGAACAAGCTGGACTGTGTTGTAGCTACTCAGCTCTTGTTGTAGAAGTAAAGAAACTGTGTGACAGATGGACAGCATAAAAATGAATGGGACAAGGCTGTGTTTCAATAAAACTTTATTTACAAAATCAAAACTTAGAGGCTAAAGTCAGCCTGTGGGTTATGGTTCAATGACCATGATAAACATAGTAAAGCAAAAATGAAAATCAGTGTTTGTATTTATATCTATATTTTTCTAAACCAGCCATAAATTTCCATTTCTGAATAAAAAACACATGATGAGTATACTTTCCAATTCTGATAAGATGATGGATTTTGCACTTACAATAACTATGATTCTGTTTTCCCCATGCTTTGGGCTGTTTTGATAAATAGAAAATAGAGAGTATTCAATACACTTATATAATGGCACTTAGTGAGGGCTTCATGAGCAATGCTTCATTACATTGGTCTTCTGCTCAGTTTCTAATTTACTTCTAAGACAATATGAATTGGGTAATTAAGTTTTGCAGAATAAACTTGGCTGAAAAGGAAAGGTTTCTTACAATGAGTTGGCCCAAGATCAAGACGTGCACTTTCTGATTTCTAAACTTCTGTGGTCATCAAAGATAGATGATAGTTAGATGAGAAACACATAGAAGGGGTATTTATAAACTCTGTTCATTTAGAATGTGGGAATTAAACTGAATGGGTGTCTAGCACAAACATCACATGCATAAAGGGATCTTATTTGCTGTAACAGAATTACTGGAGGAGGGAAGTGAAAAAGACATGAGCTAACACTTTAGCCTGGCCACGCCTGAGATAGCCCCTTGCCTCAATCTCTCACTGAATGCTTGAGAAAGTTTCTGATCTATTCAGTGTAAGTCAAACCATTTTCACTTGTCTCATTTCCCTTCCAGTGGAGGGTGGAGGTAAGCCTTGGATGGGAGCTTGATTTAAAACAGAGCTGTCTTGCCATGTTCCTTAGGCAGGAAAAAAAAATGTAAGCACAAATTTTTCTTGTCCCTAAGGAGCCTGTGGAGTTGGCCCCCAATCCAAAGGAGAGGCTGGAAGGCCCAGCACTGCTGATGCTGATTCATTGAGGAAGTGTACTCGGCAGAGGCAAGCCATCCATCATTTCTCACTTGCTGGCCTTTCTCTTCCCAGACGACTCCATAATGTCCAAGTTGGACATACTAGTCTGCATCAGCCCAGGGGAAACAAATGGCACCCCTTAAGTAGACAGAATGGATTGGGCCATCCATGGGAATCCATTTTATAGAATCATTTGGCTTGCTGAATGGCCTCGTGTTACAGATAAATAAAATCCTACAGCAAAGGAGCCAAATCTGCTTTCCAGTTATTTTTCCAGAAGTGGAGTTCTTTGTTGCCAGAAAAGGTTTAGCTCAATGATAATGAGGAACCCTGGACTGTGAGACACTGGGCTGGGAGTAGCCTATGCTTTGTAAGCAAAGTTACCGTTGTCTATAATGGCTGCAGACATCTTATTTTCAAGCCACTTTCCCCTTCTTGCAAGCCAGCAGTCATTCTGGCTTCCTCTTTGTCCCTCCATACCCCAGACTTTACTCTTGCAGCTTCTTTGCCTGGGATACATTCACTTAAGCCAGTCTGGCTCTTGGGGGTCATTGTTTCAGCTCAAATGTTGCTTACTTGGAAGGCTCTTTGTGGAAGATTCCTAATGAAGTACTGGAGTCACTTGTGTACTTGAGTCATTTTCCCTTTGTAAGACAAGCTCTGTTTTTTGTTTGCTTAGTTGATTATTCTTTCCTTTTTCCTTCTAAGATGAAAGTTTCACAAGGGCATTGCCCTTTTCTGTGTCCTTTACTTTTAGGACAGTTCCTACTATGCAATAATGCTTAAATAACATTTGCCAAAAAAAAATACAGTGTAAGATTGATAATCAGGATCAAGCTAATGTTGCAAAAAATTGGAAATCTTGCTGTTTTTTTCTTGGACTTAGTTTTCCCAAAATGAAAGTCTTAGAATCTTACATAAGACACATATTTTATAATTCTATGAGGGTTTTTAATTTTCATTAACTTCAAATTTTGTTGCATATATAAAACAACAGCAACAAAAAAAATCATAGTACTGGGGTCAGGAGAGAATGTTCTGCTTCTTTCTCAGGGATAATGTCTTTATAAAACCAATGTTATCAATTCCTTCAATTCTGCTATTTTGACATCACAAAAGAGCATTCCAAACTTATTTATTTAAATGGAAAGCTAGAGATTAAACTGGGGTAGTTGGGCCTTAAAATCCTGGTATATGAAATATAATGATTTTTTTTCAATTCTTAACATGTTATGTTCTAATGAGAAGTGATGCTTGGTGAAAGCTAGTAGACTATACTCAGTAGAGTTTGTAGTGATAACAGTTGAGAAATGAGCAGCTCTGGATTTAATTTTGGGAATTTTGAAGATGACAGACAATTCCTCATAATGTGATTTTCTAACCCATACCACTGGCTCTATCATTTTCCTTGAAGACCATATTTTTACCAACAGGATGTCCAACTCCTCTTCTAGAAGACTGTAGTTATCTTATCTAGTTGCTCATTTGTGCTGTAATCACATGCTGTCTGTGGTAGTGGGTACTATTCAGTTGAACCTTTTCATCCACAATCTTCCTTCCATGCACAGTTTATAGAACTTTAGAAATACCACATTTTCTATCAATGCATTTCATTGTTTACTGACAGATATTTTTGTGGCACCTGGTATGTCCAATCCTTGGAGGATGTAAACAAAAGAATAAGTAATAAGGCCTTATGCTTTTTTTGTTATATGCAATTAACTAGCATTTCACAGCTAGTATTTTATTAAGCATTGGCTGGGCATTTCCCCTTAGTTATGCCACATATTTCTCAAAACAATTATGTTTTAAAGGTGTTATTGGCCAAACCAGCAGGTGAGAAAAGTGAGGATAAAAAGTTCTTGTAATTTTATTACAGTTGAATTATGTAAGAGCCCTGACTTCTGATCATAAATTCAGCATCTACTAGGCTACAGAAAAACATGATAAACAGGAAGTTATTCTAATAGGGGAGGAAAACAAGTTTTTTATATCTCTGCTTTGAGAAGGTGACTGAGTTAGCATACTCTAGAGAAACAACCGTGTGAGTTTCAGTGAAAGATTGTCTAAAATAGACTGGTTTGTGGGCATGTCTGTGGGGAATTATCTTGAGACTGTTAATTGAGAAGGGAAGACCTTCCCACAGTGGGTGGCACCATCCTCTAAGCAGGGGATTGTGTACAGTATAAAGCTGAGTATTAATTAACATGCATCTATTAGTTCATTGCTCTCTGTTATTGATAATTTACGCAATATTACTAGCTGTTTCAAGTACTCACTGACACCTTCTCCATAATATTAGGGCTGTTACCTGACATTATAAACCAAATAAACACTTTCTCCTGTAAGTTGTTTTGGTTAGGATACTTTATCATTGCAGTAGGAAATTAAAACCAAGACATTACCCATCTCTAGCTATCCATCCTCTATATTTGAATGCTGGAGAGGCATTAGAAAGAATTAGGTCACACAGTTCCAGGATTGGGAAAGTTCCATAGCCTGAAAATGACAATTAGATTCCCAGTCTCAATTGTGGCAGAACCATTTTGAGTCCAAAGGGAGGATAAAACTGATGTCCCAGCTCAAAATAGTTGGAAGGAGTTTCCTCTTACTTGTAGGAGGGCTATTCTTCTGTTTCAGTAAGTCACCCTGACTGGAAGAGGCATATCCACATGAAAGAGACCTATCTGCTTTATCAATGTATGCACCCAAATGTTAATTTCATCCCAAACACTCCGTAGATGCACCCATAATAGCATTCAACCAAGTATCTGGCCCAGCTGACACACACAATTGTAATGGTTTTGTCTTATTCTTTCTTGATGTTTTAGTAGCAATGACAACACTGGAATCTTTAGAACAAGATTTCTGTTCTACAAACCAGGCAAATGCATGCTTTTTCTTGTTTCACAATACCCAACGTTTATTGTCCTTGACTGGACAATTGATTACATTGGAATTGATCACATTGAAGATGTTGATTGAGGTAGGGAGACTCATACCTAAGTAGGCAGCACCATTCTCTGGGCTTGGGTCCTATCTTGTGCAGAGAGAGAGAGACAGAGACAGACAGAGACAGAGAGAGGCAGAGAGAGTGACACACACATACACACACACACACACACACACACACACACACACACAGAGAGAGAGAGAGAGAGAGAGAGAGAGAGAGAGAGAGAGAGAGAGAGAGAGCTATTTGATAAGTATTCACTTCTCTCTGCTTCCTGGTTGTGTATGTGACATGACTAGCTAATTCAAACTCTTGTAGTCTTGACTTTCCTGCCATGACGAACTTCACCCTCTCATGATGAATGTAAATAAAGCCTTCTCTTGTGTTGATTTTGTCAGGGTATTTTATCACAGCAACAGGGAAAGAGAAAGACAAGACCCTTCGTACTAGGAATCCTGAGTGCTTCAAGGAGGGGAAAGGACTAGGTGCAGGAGTTGAATATAGTGGCTCTTTGAGTCTTCCCTACTCTTTATACATTTGTTTCCTTCCTCCAACAACTATGAAATGCATTTCCCTTTTGCCTATGTTGGCTACATCTGTTTGTGTTGCTTGTAGTGAACGTATCTCATTAGAGCCCATGATTTTCCTCATCCCTTTGTTCTAATGGGTAGTATCCTCAATTGTTCTGCATTTGCTTCTGGGCTGGATTTCCCACAAGATTAAGTGCTCATCTGAAGTCTGGACTGGTACTGAGAATTTTGAAGCGGAGCTACTTTTTGAACTGCTTTTATTTTTATATTGTCGAGTTTGTTGAGACCAGGTCTAATACCATCACCATCACTTTTTCTTAATCTCAAAATCTCTTATGATCCTCGGTTCTCAAGTGGGATTCCCGGGGCTGTTCAACCTCCTCTATTGTAAGCTTTCACAGGGATTAAAATGGCTGATTATGCCACGCTTCACCACTTTGCTGGAGTTCTCGTACCAAGTTTTATTACCAAGCCTCTCCAAACACCGATGGAGGCGCTAAAACCAGAGGAAATCAGGTGACAAGATGGGGATATAACAATGTGGAGGAAGATGCAAGCGTTTAACGTTGTCCCCTTCACTGGCTTCAACACCCTGCCATACGCTGTTATTTGCGCTTTTCCTTGTTGGTGAATTTTGCAGCTCACAGAGTGGTCCGGTGTGTCCCTCAGCCAGACTCCAGCACTCAAGACCTCTATGATAAATTCTAAAACTGAGTCCGGTGAGGAACACGGACTAGGCAATAGCGATGGCATCTGTTTTAGGAAACCGTGCCTCTCTTACTGTTGTTCGGCTTTGTGTTGGCAAATGAAAACGTTCCCCTTTGACGGTTTCGTTTGGCTCCTTTAGAGGCTTACAAATCTTTGGATTGCCATCTGGGTTCTCTCAAGTGGGTCTTACCATTGCCTTTTCATTTTCTTTTCTATTTTGGACTGTTTTGCCTCTGTCCCCTTCTCCTCTTTAGCTCATATTTTAGCAGTGTTCATACTCAGCGCGCCCTCATCTTTACATCTCTTTTATGTGTATGGAGTGTATTATGGATAAACCTCCAGCTATTGCAATCACATCAGCAAACAGTTAAGGCTGCCTTTTATAACCCGAACACGCTTCGTTATTCCTCTCACATTTCATGCCTCACTGGCTGTTGTAAGTTCCCTGCTGCATTACAGCAGCCTGTTCAGACACTCCATGCCCATATCCACTGGGACATCACATATTGCTAAGGTCGGAATTTTCCTTTCTATGAAATTGTGCAGTTTTACTCTTTAAGATATATCATGTGCTTAGGGCACATGCTTAAAAAATTTCAAACAACTTGCTTCCCCGACTTAAACATATTCACTTGAAAATATTCATACATCTACATGGGCAAATCACAGATTTTTTTGGACCCATATAGCAAATGACTAAATACACTGCTTAAGAGTCTATGTTTCTACATTATATCTTCCCTACCCTTGGGTTATATATAACAGCATCTACCATGTATTTATCTTCATAGAAGGTGCACTTATGTTTTCATTTCAGCAACTAAACTGGGCATTTGAAGTCAAGTACACGAAGTAGTTTCATAGAAGTGTTTTTAGCAACCTGATTTAAGTCGGCATAGTTTTCATTTTTATCTCCCAAAGGCAGGAAAATCTGGTTTCTCCGTCACCTCCATTTATCCTCCTATTTCCATATTTAAGGTGGTCAAGAGCCGTTTTTTTTGCAATGGTTGTGGGAGGTCAATGACTGTGGAAGCTTCTCTAATAGCTTTGGTCCCATGTGAATATTCACACCAAAGCTGTAATAATCTCACCCCCCTCCTGCCCCGCCATGCCCCAGGCTAGCTCTTCCTTCTTTTCTGATCTCCTAAGCTGCAGTCAACTTTCCTCATGATTATTTTCTTCTTTCATGCACCATGTGGCTAGAGCTTGCTTTCTCTCTGTCTACAGGTGCTCTAGATCCTGTCAGAAAACCATCTGTTCTGAATTGTATCAGTGCTATGCATTTCATCCCCTCCTGCTGTCCCATAATGGTTTAGAGTAGACATCTGCACTGTTCTGGTGACACTGTAGGAAGAGTGGTTAATTTCCCCGTGTTTGAGTGACTTTAGACATTGGCTGCTAGGGTAGTAGAGAAGGGGTAAGAACAGATGCTGAAGACACTACTGAGCAGATCTGCTTGTCACAGTTAAGACTACAGTAGGACTTAAACAGTTTTAGGTAAGATCAGAAGAAAAAGCCTGATTTGGAACACAGGGAAATATGAACAGATAGTGAAGCCTTATACCTTTTCTGATATCTCTTGTTCTATGGTTTTTCTAGTTCTCTGTGCGATAATTTGAATTCCCGGTCTTACACTGCATTAGTCTGTGCATTCATTTAATAACCATTATAAGATCACTTGTTAGGTAGACCTGTGGCTGATGTGTACCACTGCCACCATCCCTCCATTGTTTAATGATACTGTTTTATATTCTTTGCCTTATAAATCGAACTGTACCTTTCAGAAATATGCACCCTGTGTAGGTGTTTCCTGTGGATTCGGTAGTTATTCATGGAGCTCAGTATCCTTTTGGGAAACAAAGCAAAATAAAACATGGGATGTTCATTGACAATGAAATGAAATTTGAAGGATACAATACAAAATAGTGTTATGGTCCCTGAAATGTTCATGTACTACTGGGAGTGCTGTCCTTAGTTTTGCCCTGCATATGGTAGAGTGGAATCTTTAATTGGTAGAATGTAGTGGTCAAGTTAATTGGGACATTTAATAGGATTGCCTTCTGAAGGATTGGTATAGTTCTTTTAGAATCTTGAAAAATTTTCTGTAAGGATTTTAACATAAAGTGAGTTTGACCTCTAAATCATGCTGGTGTTGGTCTTGTTGGAGGAAGTGTGATGTTGGTGCTGGGCTTTGAGTTTTCAAAAACCTACACCAGGCTCAGTCTCTCTGCCTGTCCTCTCTTTGTATTCTCTCTCTCTGCCTTTAGTTTGTGGATCAGATGTGAACTGTCAGCTACTGCCCCAGCACCATACCTCTGGTGCTGTCATGCTCTCTGCCATGATGGTCATGGGCTAGCCCTCTGAAACTGTAAGCAAAGCCACAATTGAAATCTACCTTTAAGAGTTGCCTTGGTTATAATATTTCATCACAGATAATAGAATAGTAACTAAGACAAAAACCTACTTAACACAAAATGGAAACATTGAAAGCAGACCGCTGGGTCAATTTGGATGGTTGGTAAACAATCATCTGTATTTCTCTGTGATCTCAGGATATCTCATGTTGAGATTGAGATTCTGGCATCCCCAGTATTGAATAGAGATGCCTTTCCACTGGTTCACTCATATTGTCATATGCTAACTTTCTTTTTTCCTGGTCAATGTTTAGAGTCCATGTAGGGAGGGACCCTCATACCAAACAATCTGATTTATGGGGAGAATGATTTAATGACTGAGAATATAAATCTTTGTGACAGACTGACAAACTTGAAACCTAGACCCTCACAACTTTTATACATTTGATCAAGTTACTTAGTCATACAGACTTCATTTCCTTTATTTGTAAAGCTGAAACAGTGGTGGGAATTTCCTCCTTCTATTATTATGTGAAGGTGAAATGAATTTACACATGTACAGAGAAAAGCATAAATGATTTTTCAATATCAATATATATATATTGTTTTCTAAAAAAGATGAGTGTCTGAAGGATTGCCAGCTACTTTTCTAGGATAGAGGGCATGGTTAACGATGGCAAATCATCAACGGACCCCATGTTCTCTGTGCTGTCCTTCACACCTGCATAAAACGCTCCAAATATTGGATAGCTGTGTTATCTCCTTGGGAGAGGGCTGTAATTGAGGAATGATTAGATGATCTTGTTCTGAGAAAGAGGTTTCAGATATTTGCGGACATTATAAGAAAAATTACTGTAACCCTTGAGATAGGCATGAAACCTTCCGATATCTGTTTCCCATGGGCTCTGCCAAGCTTTCCTCACCTCACCCTGGGGTAATAATTGTAAGTCAGTAGGCATCCACTTTGATTTTCTTTTATATTATCCTAGACCTAGAGGAATATAGGAACTATGAAGGAAGCCCAGACATTGATAATAATGTGTTTTTAGGTTAAGTCTGAGCCAAATAAGGAACTCCTTGTGTTGACAAATATAGTTAACCTTTTGGAGACATTTTTTTGTACACAATAACTAGATATGAGGACAATTACCTAGCTAATCCTGGGACAAAAGCTGGTGATGTATATTAGAGTCAAGAGCCTTCCTGTTCTCTATCCCCTCTATGAGTGGAATTTCATCCTCAAGATGTTCTCTTGATTTAAATTTTTCTTATACCTGGGTTTGGGAATTGTTTATATGATGTGTTCCATAAAAGAATTGTTTGTGTAAGTCTATAAAAAAGGGGTTTTCTCTGAGAAAACCAGAGAAAACCAGGTATGGTAGTGCAAGTCTGAAAATCCAGCACTTAGGATGTAGAGAGTTAAAGTCTAGCTGTAGCTACATAGACTCTGTCTCAGAAGAAAACCATTGGTACTTTGCTTCCCTTTATGTTTTGATTTCATTTTTCCTTTGTCTTTAGAAATTTACGAGGCTGCCAGCACTCAATTTTACTCTGAATGACAATGAGTCTGTCACCTGGAGGTTTGGGGTCTCCCCAGATGGGTTTTTTGAAGGATGGATGTTCCTTGAAGACCTTGTAAAAGTTGGCAAAACTGCTCTGGTTGGGTTGACAGATAAAGTTTCCCAATAGTTTTGTGCTCTTGCCTCCAGGCAGAGCCGGAAAGCCTGCAGAGGCAGTGTTCATGGCATATTTCTTCATTTTGCTCTCTGGCTGGAGGCCTGGATTTGCAGCTGTACCCAGAAGCAAGGTCAGTCAGTACCTCATGTTGCCCTGAATTTGAGAGGTTGAGCTTTTCTGTCCATCCAACTCCAAATTTAATTGTACTTTCTCCTCTAGGTTATTATAGCTGTGCCAAGTATTGTCACTGTATGCTACACTAATACAAAGAGAGAATTAAGTGCTGTAGATGGCCTCTGTCCTGCTGCTTATGTCAAAGTGTGTGAGATATCAAAGCACTCTTGAGACATTGTTTTTCAAAACTAAAGACTATGATTGGTGTTCCTAGCATCTCAGCATGGGAAACAGGTTTAGAGAGTGAAATATAATTGTGAAAGCTATCAAAACTTTGAACTTAATCAATTGTGTTGGGAGAAAGATAACCAGAGCCAAGCTCATCTGAAAGAGGCTGTCTGCCTCATTTCTGAAAGAGCTTACAATAAAATTCTTCCCCTTGAATAATAATTCTTCCATGTTTAATCTCTATAATTTATTATATTTTCTCTATTTAATGATGGGTTTCTCATCATGCCATTTGTTTTGATTTGTATTGACAAGGAGGAGGATGATATTGAAAAATCCGAATTTGGATGTCTTTGAGAACTAAAAGTAAGATGAGTACTTTCTGTGACAGAAGGAAGTCCTAAGTTCTGATCCTTGGAATCTGGGACTGGAGGCATGTGTCTGTCATCCCAGTGTTGGTGCCCATATGAGGGGTAGGAGATGGTGTAGGGTTTTGCTGTGGAGGAAGGAAAAGGTAGAGGCAGGAGTATTCCTTGGGCTTACTGGTCAGCCTGCCTAGATTGATTTGGTGAACTTCAGGTTCAGTGGGAGTCCTTGTCTCTAAAACTATGGTGGAGTGACTCAGAGGTAACCAACATTAGCCTCTGACCTCTAGACTCATGCATGCACACCCATATTACACATACACACCTACACCCACACAGACACAGACTTTAATTGAGATATCCTAGGAAGAATTCCAAATAATTCATGTATACACACTCTCTCTCTAAGGGCACTAAGTGTGTAAGTTTTTGCTCTTTTTAAGTGTAAACTGCACAGAGTTCCTTTCTTTCACTAAGTATGCTACAGAAGCAAAGGGAGAGCAGTGGCTTTAAAGTAGAGAACTCTGACAAATACTTCAGTAGTGAATCAAAGTCAACATAGTCACTGATGAATCACTTTGTTGGCGTTATCTCTGATAGGGAGTAACAGAAATGACACCTCTGCTCCCTCTTCAAACCCATAACTCCAGTCTCATCATGAGAAAAACATCAGACAAGTACCAAAACAGGGCCATCCTACAAAACACTGACCAGTACTGGTCCAGACTGTCAATCTTCATAAACAAGGGAAATATGGGAAATTGTCACAAAGTGGGCTTGCAACTTGTGACAACTAAATGCAATGTGGCATTTTGAGTGAGATACTGGATCAAGAAAAGTATATTAGGTAAGAACCAATGATGGCTGAATATAATATATGGACCTCAGTACACACACACACACACACACACACACACACACACACACTCACACACACACACACACACAAAATTTATCCATCGGGCTCCAGGATCACTGTGAGCCACGTTCATGGGGGCATTGTTACTATGCATTGAATGTCATAGCTTGAGAATGGAGCTCACTTACTATTGCTCAGAACTTTCTAATGCTTGAGATAAAAACCAGAAATTAATATAGTGATAGCAGCCTGTCTGCACTTCAAGCCTTCTATTTTGTTTCCACGGCACTCTCTTTCACCGGGGGTCTTCCTCTCAGGTAGGAGGACTGACTGAGGTTAAAATTCAAGCTTAAGTTTGCAGAGACCACGGGAGTTTTTAAGCATATGAGTTTTCACAGTAAGACTATGTTGTTTTACATCCATCCAGACTATTATTTGCACTGGCTGTGCTTGGCAAAGATAATTGCCCTCTCGTTGCCCTTGCTCCTCATCTGCTGCGTGGTCAATAACGGTAACAAATGAGATCATGCCAAAAGGCATTCAGCAGAAGTCCCTGGCACCAAGAAAGTACTTCCTCCTCTCTTCACATGGTTCACACTCTCACCTGTTTTGACTATCTGTTTAGCTCCCTGTTTGTTAGCGAAGTTTCACCAAGCATCCAACATAACACTGCAGCCTTCCTTAAGCCTTATGACATAGTTGGCCTTTCTGCTTTGCCTATTTTTTTTGGTCAGGGTCTTTTTCATTCTATTGGTAATGTATCATATCCTCATATATTACAGTTATACTGTAATAAAGTTTTATTGTAGAAATGGAATATGTTTTAATGGGAGAGACAGTTAGTCTTTTTAAGAATCTTGTTTTTCTTTTTATTCCTTTCAAAGAATAAAAACAAAAAGTCCTCTAAGCTAAATGCATCTCTATGACATCTTGGTTGAAGTTTCTGGTGAGCTTTAATTTATACATCAAATCGCCCCCACATGATAAATAAACACCAGATAAATATCTGGTGACTTTGTAATGTCTTCTATGTTTTCTGCAAGTTCAGCCCCTTGATTACTAACTATGGTCACCCCTAAACACAGATTATAGCCACTTTATAAGTGAGTAGTTTGGGGTTTTTTTTTAATAAAAGATGTCAGCAAATATTCCCCTTTGTCCTCAGCCTACCATTCAGAGAAGTCTGTTTGGAGCCATTGAGACTCTAATAGGCTCATAAATTTTTTTAGAGTTGAATCTCTGCTCACTTGATATTCTCCTTGCAAATTTATGAACCTCCTTTTCTATAATACTTCTTTTTGATAGTTAAAACACAGGTCCCAACACCTCCCTCATCCCTTTCTGCATAATTATGTTTATCATATTACACTAACACACTAGTATCTGCCACCTGATTTCCATCTGCCATAGTATCACATAGAACTCTATTTCCACCATTCTTTCTCTCTGTCCACTATATCTGTGATGAGTTTTTCCTTTCATCATACTGTTTTCTTGGCTAGCTTTTCTTGAGTTAAGTTTTATTTAATGTACAGACATCATTAAGCATTTTCTGAGGTTTAATTTAAACTTTAAATTACCTATCCCCACAGCAAATAAATACCAGATAAGTATCTGCTGATTTTTTCCCCTGACAATCCTTTGGTATTCCATACAACTTTGGAGACCAGGCCCAGGTCTGATATATTTCTTTTCTTTTCTTTTCTTTTCTTTTCTTTTCTTTTCTTTTCTTTTCTTTCTTTCTTTTTTTTTTTTTTTACAAGACAGGGTTTCTCTGTTTTGGAGGCTGTCGGTCTAGCCTGGCCTCAGACTCACAGAGATACACCTGCCTCTGCCTCCCGAGTGCTGGGATTAAAGGCGTGCGCCACCAATGCCCGGCTGATATATTTCGTGTAATATATAGTTCAATCTTTATTATACTTCCCTAGTGACAATTCATTCACGAACATTTCTCAGTTTTCCCAGGAAGCTGCAGTCTCTGCCTTTACTTTTTTCTCTTCATTCTACGTTATTTTCACTTGGATATGCTTACTATTTATTTGCATGCCCCTGTTATCTCATTGTACTCACTGTTTGTGTTTTAAGATGTAGATGTGGTTACCATCCAGTGTACTTTAATGCACACATCAAATTGCCCCACATGGTAAAGAAATACCAGCCAAATGTCGGCTTATTTTGTAATACCTTTTATGTCTTCAACTCCTTCATTCATTACTGTGGTCACCCCTAAGTCCAAATTGTAGCCACATTAACCAGGAGTAGTTTATGTGCCCTATGGGTGACTAACCCCGTGGATTCAGAGATGATGGCCATCAAATCTCCAGGGGAGGGGTCTCATGCAATTGTATGTAATAGGGAAAAACAGTCTGGAGGTGGAAATGAGAGTACATATTTGTAAGTATCCCCATTGTAGTTTCTGTAGGCAGAAATTGGTGAGGCAGGTTCTGGGGTATAACAACAGATTCTAGTTGTCTGATACCGGTACTGGGGTGACAAGAGCACTCTGCATTGATATTGACCTAAGGGTTAAATGAAATAGATACATGGGGAATGTTGATTTGGGGTTTACTGGTTTTCCTGAGAAACATCTGCTTCTAGAACAGTCTTTTATTATCTACAGTAATTGGCTAGGCAAGTGAAGGCAGCCTCTGAAATATTAGTAGAATCCAAAAGTCAACATACTAGAGGCAAAAATAAAAATTCTTAATTAATATATCTAGTCTTCCTTAATCTATCCAAATCATTTAAAGATCAAATTCCTGTCTTTGTTCACAATTAACTGCCATTGCCTATTCACACCAAGTAATGTTAACAGTTTGTTTTTACACTTGATTTGAACTCTAGTACTAATGGCCAATACCTTTCCTTAATCTCCCAGATGATACACTATATTAGATTAAAAGCTTATGTCAATTTGGGAATGGTTTTTTGATATTTCCCTTTTCATCTGCACACTTTTACCCTTTCTCATATTCTATTTGTTCATTCCAGTTATTCACATTTATAAAAGCTCATGATACCTATTAATCCATCCTCTCCTCTCATAGACTTTACAACTCCTTGTTAGTTTCCAATTGCTATCAAATGAACTACATAGTATTTTCAGTTTGTCTATTTACTGATATTCTTAATTCTTTATGTAGTTTGTATATCTGGTTGCATCCTTTCAACTAAGAGCAAGATGTTTCTTTTTAACTCCAGATAGATAAAAGTTGTGTGAATATTATTCCTATAGAGAGAATCTCCTTGATTGACTTTCCCAGAGAAAAAAACAGGTAATTTCAGTATTACTGCTCTTACTTATGTCTTTTGCCTCTTCTTTGATGGAGATGACTTTGAATTTTTCATGGGTAGATAAGACCTTTCTCTTCAAAGAGCTGTCTAACTCAGTGGATGCACCTTGTACTGTCCTTCTATTATTATGTGTATACTATTAGACTGAAAACCTCCTAAGAGCAGCATCTCCTTTTTATTCACCTCTGCGCTTTCCATAGTAAATAGTAACAAGCTTTATAAATGATAGGTATAAATGATTATTTTTCATGGGACAGCATTGAAAAGCATTTTAGTAAGAATCCTGACCCCTTAGCTAAATCTTTAATTCTGTGCCATTTTCAAGAAAATGAAGATACCCAGCAAATAATTAAATGCATCCAAACACTCTACAAATATTTGTTTGAGTCTACCAGTTAAAATTCCAGATTGACAAAGTATCCTATCTTACACTATATATATTGTACTCTAAGTTCTCTGTGTGCTCTTTCAATTACATGCTTAAATGTTTAAAAAAGGGTTGAGCAAATGTGATGCATTTTATATAAGAAAGGAGGGAAAGTGAGATGAATTAAGTTGTTTATGTGAAAGCCAAACAAATCTGTCAAGTAGAAATAGCCTAGTACACCATGAGCTCCTCCACAATGCCAGTCTTGTGAGGGCAGCCACCATGATATATTGACTGGAGATTGAAAGGGGGCCAAGAACAGTGGGAAATCTAACTTGCAATGTTCTGTTGAGTAGACTGTCTGCTCCGTAGTTATTCACCTAGAGGGATCAGAGCAGTAAGAGGAAGTAGGAAAGAGAGTCTCAAGATTTCAACAGAGGACAGATCCTTTAAAGTCATCTTGTGCTACTGGCATATGGTTTCTCTTGAACATCCCACTGGGAGAGATGATCCTTTGTTGAGGAATCTCATTTTATATTAAGACAGAGCTAATTATTAAGAAATCCCTTTTTATCGATCTGAAATTTACTTCCTATAACTTTTACCAAGTGTCCCTCATTTTATACTCTTCTGTCTCTTAAAAAGTATTTTACCTTTTGTTAAAAAGATTTTTCCCATCACATAATATATCCTGACTATGATTTTTCTCTACCTCTACTTCTCCCAGTTATACCTCACCTACCTTCCCATCTGAATCTACCCCTTTCTGTCGTTAGAAAATAAACAGGCATCTAAGGGAGAAGATAAGATAAACGAAAATAAGATATAAGATAAAACTAAAGCTAACACACTGAAATTGTGCAATACAAATAAACAGAAGGAAATGATCCCAAGAACCAGAGACCCATTCATTCACAATCTAGAGAATTCCATAAAAACTGGAAATATACATACACATATATTTCATATATACAGAGAGCTGGGTATAAGACCCATGTAGTTCTGTGCATACAGCCTCAGTCACTGTGAGTTCCTATGAGTTTTGATCATGTTGATTTAGAGGTCCTTGTTTTCATGGCATCCTCCACCATCTCTGGCTCTTACATTCTTTCTGCCTCCTTCTTCCATAGGGTTCCCTGAGCCCTGAAAACAAACATTTGCTAGAGACATCTCACTTAGGTCTGGATGGTCCAAGGTCTCTTACTGTCTGCATTATGTCTGACTGTTATTATCTGCTATAGGAAGAAGCTTCTCTGATGACTACTGAGCAAGGAAATGGCCATGTTTGTCTTTCTGGGCCTGGGTTACCTCACTAAAGATGATGTTTTTCCAGTTCTATTCATTTTCCAGAGAATTTAGTGCTTTCATTTTTTGAACAGTGGAGTAATATTCTGTTATGTAAATGTACTACATTTTCTATATTCACTCTTCTGTTAAAGGACATCTAGGTTATTTTCAATTTCTGGCTATTAGGAACAGAGAAGCAATGAACATGGTTGAGCAAATGTCTCTGTGGTAGGATAGTGTGTCTTCTGAGTATATGTTCAACAATGATATAGCTGAATCTTGGATTAGATTGATTCCCACCTTCCTGATGAACCACTATATTACTTTCTGTAGTGGCTTTACAAGTTTGCACTCCCACTAGCAGTAAGTGAATATTCCCCCCTACTTCAAATCCCCACCAGCATGAGCTATCATTTGTTGTATTGATCTTAGCCATTCTGATGGGTGTAAGATGGAATCTCAAAATAGTTTTGATTTGCATTTCCCTGATGGCTAAGGATGTTGAACAAATTTTTTATTTCTCAATCATTTGGGTTTCCTCTTTTGAGAATAATTTGTTTATTTTAATTGGATTAGTATTCTCTTGATATCTATTTTTGTGTTCTTTATGTATTTTGCATATTAACCCTCTATCATATGTATAAGTCTTTTTCAATTCTGTAATCTGTTGCTTTGTCTAAATGACTGGGTCTTTTACTGTGCAGATTTTCAGTTTCATGGGGTCTCATTTATTAATTGTTTCTTTTAATGTCTGTTCTAATGGTATTCTTTTCAGGAAGTTTTTTTTTCCTGTGCCAATGAGTTCAATACTATTCATCACTTTCTCTTCTATCAGGGTCAGTGTATCTGGTTTTATGTTGAGATCTTTTATCTGTTTGGTGTTGAGTTTTGCTCAGGGTGGTAAATATTGATGTATTTGGATTGTTCTACATGTAGCCATCCAGTTCAAGTGACACAGAACATGTTTAATTAATCTTCATTACAATATCTCCTAAGATAACTTTTCTTCAGTGACTAAAACAGAAACACCCGTTCCTTACAAAACAGTTCCAAAGTACCTTATTTGTTTCTCCCATTCCAGAGATGCTAATCAGCATACCAATCCATCTGTATTTCTGGTTTCCCTTCTCTTTACCTTGTGTTTTTTCACCTTGACCTTGGTCTTTGAGTCAACTTTTCTCAAGATCCTTTTCAGTCATCAGTGAGCTCTTTAAAATAAGTTCCAAAGAGGTAGAGATAGGAGAAACAATATTCCCTGTTCTTTTAAACATGTAATAATTATACACATTTAAAGAATACAATATTTACTTCATACCTAATGATTAAATCCAGTTTATCATTTTGAGTTGCTTAACAATGAATCATTTATTTTTGCTGGGAAACTTTAAACTTTCATCTTCTACTTTTTTATACAATATATAACACATTTTGCATGCTCTGTTGTAACTCTACTGTACCAGAGAGCATTAAACACACTCCTGTGTAATCATATCTGGTAATAGTTATCCAGCCTCCCTCTATGGGTTTGCCCCTCCTTCTTACCCAGATTGTTCTTTAAGACTCTGACTCTTCCTGGTCATAAACCCTAGAGAATTTGGAATGACAAGTTTCTCTTGATTGTGCAAGTGTAGGTCTCTGAAGGTAGCTTCATATGACAATGTGTTGAATGGAATGAAGCTAGTGTTCGTGAGTTACAAAGAAGGACAAGTCACCTTGAGTATTTGACCTTCTTTACTTCATACATATTTTAGACTGGGTAGGAAGTCTTAAGGATACTGGTCTCCATCCCCCTAGGGCCAAATTACAGGTGTGTGGTTATGTCAAGCTTTTATGTAAGTTTTTGGAGATTGCTTTATTGTATAAGCCATCTTTTCAGCTCCATATTTTCTCCTTTAAGAGCCTACTAGCTACTCTATGGATGTGCAAACTAAATACACTAATACTGGTTGATGGGTGATGCCCTTCTGTAGATATGTTTCTCCTTTGGCTGCTATATGTTGTCTGTCCCTCAGTCCTTCTCTGCCTACTTTTCCTTGTCTTCTCATCCTGCCAATCTTCCTACCTTTATTGGCTATTGTTCAAACAGTGTTTTATTCACCACCAATAAGAGAAACATATATAAATACACAGAAGGACATCTCCAATCAATTGGTAGTCTCTGACTTTAAGAAATATTTGTTATTTTGAACTTTTATTTCTTTATTGTACTCTTTACTCCTTGAATATCCCAAACATGAGGATATTGTTGTACATGATTTAACTTATCATGGATTGGAAAGTTATTTCATGATGTGTGATGCATCCACATTTCTAAGCAGCACTAAAAAGAATCCCTATCTACTAAAATGTTAACAGAAATTTTTGTGATGTGGGAAAAGTTCTCTATATACATTTTCCAACATAACAGGCACTCCTCATATCTGGCCGCTGAGCATTTGAAGTGTTGCTAGTGCAGTCAGGGGGCAGTATCTTAAATGTGACTGGGTCCAGTTTAATTTCAACTATAGATGTGTGAGTAATAGCTATCATAGTAGGCATGACAGATCTAGAATTCTGAGTTTTTAGTAAGCAGCCCTCACTTGTTGTGATGCATCTTTGTTTTATTATTGGAATGATTTATGATGTAGAGTTAGATAAAATTTTTGGCATGCTTCCACCACCATGGGCTCGCTTTTATTCTTAGAGATGTTAAAAATCTGCTTTTTCAGGGTATATATAGACACTTTTGCTTCCTTCTTCTCTTCAGCCTTCCTAGAATAAAAATTTAAGATTCAGCATGGCACACAGGAAGAGATCCATTTGAGCCACAGATGGCTGAACATTTGCTAAAAGGAGCAGGCATAGATTTTCTCCGTCTCCTTTGCCTACCTATTCCTCCTGCTGCACATCCAAAGTCTATTATCCACCATTTCAATTTGTGTGGGATAAGTCTTTGAAATTTCAGGACAAGATACAATCTGAAGAAGGAGAAAGATGTCTTCAATTAGCAAAGTACAGGATGTTAACCAGAAATTAATGCTTACTATATGAATGCAGTTCTTAAATAAATTATTTAAAGGCTACAGCCACAGAGTGCTAGAAAGCAAAATTGCTTCACTGAGGCCCTGACCTCAGGATCATAAAACTTTTTTCAAGAGTGTATGAGAAAGATGTGAATTATATCCACATCTTGTACTTCCTATCTTGGGTTGCTAGATGCACATGTCATGATTACAAGGGGGTGGTGGTTGTGGTGTGTGTATACACACACAAGCATATTTGATATCTGTGGGCAAGTCAGTATCTGCAATGACACTTGTTCATTCCTACTTATGATTTTATATTCTTCATTTCCTTATGAATTTTTAATTTATGTAACAAGGAAAGTACAAGGAGCCTCATGGTGTAACTGCGATACTGCTGGGAGAACTCAATGTTTTATTCACAGATTGCTAACAAAGGATAATAACCATAACGTACTTTGCAGGCCTGAATGTGAGGAATGTCTTGCCACACTTGGTTCCCTCTGGTGCAGCTTCTCCGTGGTAGTGAAGGTTAGGTTGGTCTGACAGGCACAACTCATTCATTTACTGACTCACAGTGACACATCTGGGATACCACATGCCCTCACCCTTTTCGTTTCACTGCTAATAGATTTAAAGAATTGGCAAAATGATCAGAGCAATCATCCAAGGACATTTGGTTGGAATAATGCAATAATAAATGGTCAAGTGTTTTGAAAAAAAACTCCTAAGTATTATTATTTTATACCTCCTGACACACATGGCTCATTTAAAGGCTCAATTCTCTCTCTCTCTCTCTCTCTCTCTCTCTCTCTCTCTCTCTCTCTCTCTCTCTCTCTCTCTCTCTCTCTCTCTCTCTCCCTCCCTCCCTCCCTCCCTCCCACCCTCCCTCTCTCTCTCTCTGCCACTGTTGGAAGAGAACAGTTAACTTTGGCCACTGTATTCCAAATAATTACTGATTACCCCATACCCTCTCAGAAAACTATGCTGCATGGAAAATAAAATCAAACAGTGACCTCCACGTTGTAGGGGTGAGCCCACAATACTGGCCACGCCCTTTTGGACAGGGATACATGGCGCAGGTGAGATATATAAGGAAAGGAAAAAAAGCATTCTCTCTTGGAAGCCGGCACTCTGCTCCTCTTCCCAGCTTGTATGTAAGTGCTTTCTCCTGTTAATAAAAATATTTGTTTCCCCATTGCATTGATTATATCTTCAGCTGGTGTCAGAAGTTTTTACCCAGCCCCCAAAACTCGGGCTCAGGGAGACGAGCTCTCTGGGCGACCCCGCTGCTGCCTGTCTGGCACACTGTGCCATGGCTGAGCCAAAGAACTCCAGCCCGTGGAAGGCGTGTCTGACCATTTTGTGTCCCCAAGAATTCACAGGTTAGCCAAGCCCTGTTTACATGGGGCGAGTAGCTCTGCAGTGCAGCCTTTCTCTCCCTTTCCTAGGAGGTTTCTAGCTTTTTTTTTCTAATTTTTTTATTTTAATTTTAAATAGCTTGTTTTACATGTCAATCCCAGTTCCCTCTCCCTCCCCCTCCTCCCGCACCCCCCCACAATCCCCCCCCATCCTCCCACTCTATTGCCAATTCCTTCCACATAAGGGATATCTAGAGTCTGTCATTTCACTCAGGGTAGGGTTCAGGCACTCCCCTAAGAGTCCTGGCTGAGAGAACAACCCTCTTTGTGTTATGGACACATGATGTCTGTTAGTATTCGAGGGATAAACACTGATCCACTGCTCAGGACCCCATAGGTTGCCCAGGCCTCCTCACTGACTCTCACATTCAGGGGGTCTGGTTTTTAGCTTTTGTAGTTACAAAACACAGCACCCCAGCTCCCTTTATGTCTGTGTTGCCTAGCCTTCCCCAACCCATGATGATGGACAGTAGTACTTAAGCTTAGAGAAGGAGGCCCTGAGGCCCTTCCTGCATCATTGCACTAATAGACCCTGAACTTGGCTGAGGGAGCAATTAATTCTTAAACCAGCTTGGCAGTAGTAGCTACCAAGCAGACTTCTCTTTGTGTCCTAGAACCAACCACACATATCTACTCTTGGCTCTCCTTTGAAAGGCAACTATATAGAGGTCAAGAGGAAAACAGAGCAATGCAGTGACCTTTCATATGATTTTACTTACATTTTTACTCTTTGGTATATGTTAGGTATGCTTCAAGAAAACAGACGACCCCTGTCTGTTTCTCTTACTGAAGAATATGTTTTCCTTTATTTCTTTCTACCTTCCATGCCCTCCCCTGCACTTCATAAATAGTGCCCTAGTGCCTACTGTGGTCAAGCCTGAATACCTACGGTGGCCAGGCACTATGTTAGACAGTGATAACTGTCTAAGGCATCTATATATTAATAAGATGCCCTTCTGGAGTTCATAGCCTTTGTACTGTTGCCAATAACACTCCAACACAAGTTTGTTGAAACGAGAGATGCTGATTTTAGCAGGGGGAACAAGGCTTCCAGGAATCATGGGAGAGCTGCAGAGAAAGAAGAGAAGCCCAAGTGGAAGCCAGGCATTAATCATTTTAAAGGAACACTTTTTAAAGGTTGGCTGCTATTGTGTTAAAACCATTAGAAGTGATTAACACTCTGGTAACTCAATAAATAAGAGCTTTGGTTCCTTTGAAAGAATTCTGGGTGGTGTGTGGAGGAAGCAGAATGAGAAACATAATTAGAGGGTAGGTGGAGAATCAGGAGGGCACTTCCAGAGTGTTTACTTGGGGACCAGCTTTCCTAAAATGCAACCCAGCCAGTTCACCCTCCCCTTGTGACATGCCCAATGATGCTTTATTCTTGTTCCATAATTGCGGGAGATTATAGCTTAGAAGCAATATTTAAAAATGGATTATCTAAATGTATACTGCTTATTATCTTGGCTCAGAACATTATGTGTTTAGGTTGTAAAGTACTTTAAGGATTAAGGTGTAATTAATTTTTTATCACTTTAATTTCTAACGTTGTTCCCTATGCCGCTTTGCCTTCCGTGTTTTCTAATTGAAGTTCTCTAAAGATACCTGACTATTTTCTTTTACCCCACAGCTAAGAAATACCTCTTGGTATAACTCTTGTGGTAACAAATCAGATGAAAATATGGCTATGGTGGGAGAAGGAATGTTTTCATTTGACAAAACACCTTTCTTATATATTCTATAAGTTTATTATAAGAGCATTACTTAAATGAAGTGATTTTTTAAATCTATTTCTTAAATTTTTATTTAGACAGGGTCTCACGTGGGCCAGGTTGAGCTCTAACTTGCTGTGTATTTAGGATAGTTAGATTTCAACTCCTGATTCTCCCATCTCTATCTCCTAAGTGTTGGGGCAAAAAGCAATGTAAACATACTCTGCTTGAACTAGCTTTTTCAATTAAAAAAATGGTAATGGAAATTTAGTACTGTTAGAATTGGACATGATACAAATCTAAGTAATAAACAGTTTATACATTGTAGACTCACTAAAATATTTGCTAATGGGGCATAGATGAGAGGTTTCTTCACCATGTCAGTGACTTTTCCACTATAGTATGTTTAAATTGGGGTTTTGTTAGAACCCATATCATATTCTAATGGTACTCTAGAAAAGTTCTATGAATAGAAGAGCAAACACCCAATAACCAAAGAGCCATAATTACATGGCTGAGCTTCTCTGAGATGATTGACTTTCAGGCAAATGACTCTCTTAATCCTGTAATGATGCTGATTATATACTACCTGTCCGGGGCTCTCATAAAAGTTTTTAGGAAAATCCAACTATTTCTTCATTTTCCTGGAATGAGTTTAGTACAAAGAGCCACCCTTCCCTTTATTATTAAAAAGAACTCACAGATGCCTTCATAGTTTATCCATGGCAAGGATTGGCATAGCCCCCAAACCCTTCCTTTACCTCATAAATGAGAACAGCTACTCTGTTTTCAGTCTCAATTACGACCAAATGCTTATTAATCAAGTCTTGGCTAAATTTACCTACTGTTCCTAGACCCCTGAATTTTTCCTATTTTCATACAATCCTTGTCCTTGGTATTCCCCTCCAGAGTGAGCTGACCCCTTAAGAAAATGATGTCTGGTAAACAAATCTAATCATAGCCACCTTTACAACTGATTTTCTACACCAGACTCTTTATAGTTGTGTTCACATTGCTCTGTAAAGCAAGATTTCCCCCTTAACCCAAGCCTTGAAGAACTTGGTCAGAATGATTTTGCCTTTTGCAATAGTCCCTTATAGGACCCTTGCAATTACCTTTTGGGTCAAGTAAGTAACATCTTAATAAGTATTTTTATTTAAAATACTTAAATTTGTCAAATACTGTGATAGTGTGTTTCAAGGAATGCAGACACACTGAGAGAAACTTCCTAAGAACTTTCATCAAAATAATTTAGACATAAATCTAGTCTCCCTCCTCCTCTCTCTTCTCTCTCTCTGTGTGCATGTGTGTGTGTGCGTGTATGATATGCATGTGTGCAATTGCTTTTGTCCAGGGTGGTGAATGTAGAGGCTACACACCGAAGTTGAGTGTCTTTCCCATTCACTTTGACAGAGTTTCCCACTGACTATGGATCTTGCCCTTTCAGCCGCACTGACTGGTTAATTAGCCCTCAGGGTTCACCCCAGGTATCCTCCTGTCTCTAACCCTCCAGTTCTGGGGTTACAGCAATATGCTACCATTTCTGAGTATATGGGGGTCAAATCCAGGCCCTCATACTTTCACGGGGACATCTTCCCAGCTTGAGAAGAAGGAATATTTTCTGGGGGAGGGTTCACATATTTTGGTATATTCCTTTTGAATATCGGTGTTCTTCAGGGGGCCAAATATTTAGATTCTGATATTATAACCTATGAGATTAGAAAAAAGACATTTTTACTAGAGAAAGGGCATGCACATCTTAGTTTTGATTTTACAGTTAAGGTGTTCCAAGTCAAGTAGGGGTTAAGGCTTAGGAGCTTATTTTACATTTTAAAAATACATTTACAGAGAGAGAGACGACTGGATGAAGAGAAATGGGGATTAGACTCCTAGGAGTGGTGAATGGTGGGACAGTTGCTAGGAAATTTGTGATGAATACTTATTTGGGTTTGTTATGTAGAGAAGAGTTAGTCTCTTCCTGGCATGAGAAAGGAAGTACCCACACAGCACAGTGGGGTGTGCACATGTTGATCCTAAGCATAGAGTTGCTCTGGTGATAATGGTAACTAAGTCATTCTCATGCTGATGTTGAATATTTTGAGATGGCTTTATCTGATCCCCTTCACATTGATTGCATTAGCTCGCTTATCACGGAGGGCAGTTCTCTAAGTTCCACATATACTTAGCAGATATTCACTTTAATGTGTTAATAATCATAGTTGTACTCTCGGGTCTGCTGATGCAGCTGTTAGAGACAACTGTTCTGTGGCTCTCCTCACTGAGTCAGTAACTATGGAGAACAGTAAACAAGGAGGTAGCTCTACCTCCTTCCCAAGGTCAAAGCCCTAGAGTGCCTTCACTTTGCAGAACATTCTTCATGTGGCTGCTACCTAGCCTGTTGGGCTTAATTCTGTTTTTAATGAGTTGCACACCTGTGTCCCTGGCTGGTTGCCCTCCACACAGTGGGAAGAGGCTAGAGGGAGTGAATTCTCCTTCACCTAGGCCCTAGGATTGTAAGTGTGTCTGCCTGCATTTTGTTCAACATTCCAAGGATGGATGGTATTCTGAACCTCTTCCCATTATGCTAAGCAACCAACATGGGATTTATTATGCAAATATTTTAAAGACAGTAAAATTGCTCAATCAGATACAGGCTTACCACAGTCTAATGAGTTTCCACATTGCACAAAGGACTGAAGGAAACCATGCCTAAGTCATATTTTGTTTTGTCAATTTCTTGCTTAGGAAATTTACTGAAGCTCAACTTAGAAAAGATGGTGGTGAAGACTGTGACGTCTTGGATTTGGCTTCATATTCATAATAAAACATGTAAAAAGAATAAAAACCCCGAAGGATGTCATAAACTGTCAGTTCACTACTCTGAGGGGTATATTAATAAGGGTCTGTGTTGAGCGGTATGCAGGTGGACAGTGACAACTCAGATTTCCATTTGATCATTATCGGATTCGAAGTAAATGCCTGGGTAGATTTTATCAATAATTAAATGGTATATTAGGGATGTACTGTATATGAAATATTTAGAATTCATTTCAGGGAACCATTAAAGAACATAAAAGAGATAAATAATCTCTCTCTGGAGACAGTAAAAAAGACAAAATTAAAAGTCCTACATTGTACCCTATCTATAGACACATGTTAAAATGTGTTGAAATGCGGAGGGTAATGTCACCAGTGAACAGTGGCTGAAGTGTGTTAATCTTAGCAGAATTCTGATTGTGGCTCCTGGTTTATGGGCTGAGTTTCTTCTCACATGACAAACTTTATGTAGCATCATCCAGCGTGATGAAGAGATGAAGATACCGGGGCATAAAGTTCTAAATCCCTGAAAACCTGCTCTTTTGGTAAGGGTTGTTTTGAGTAGAATAATAAGGGAAAACCCTGAAAAAGAACCTTTCCTGTGTCTGCTTAGAATCAGGATATAAGTTTCCTCTTGGGGAGATGCTCTCTTTCCCTTCTCTGTGACAGAACTACCCTTATCACCATCGTCAGAGAGACAGCACCAAATGGGTCTGAACAAATGAATCTCACCAATGCAACTCTGGTATTTCTTTGTTTCTCCCTATGTGTTTACCTTTCTCCCACTTAATGACCACTACCAGCTAAATTTTTTTTTTGGTCATGCATTCTTCAACAAATTCATTGACCTTCCCAAAAAAGAAAAGTACTGTAACAGTGCCTGGTGAGTCTAACCATTCTTTGAATACCACTTATCTTCTATGAAACCCTATAAACACACAAGTGTTAAAGAGTGTCTTTTCTCCTGTTACATTGTATTTTGTTAATTATTAGGCTTCAGCCCTAGAATCTAAAAGGTGAGAGCATGTTTGCCCCTTCCTTCCCCTTTTAGGTACCATATCAAACCTGTCTATTTTTCCCCTTTGGGTAAGTGAGGTCACAGTGAAATCATAAAACTCTCAGCATAAAAAATGCTAGGTTTGATGATATATACAAAGCTACAGAGAAACAAAGGACAAAGAGTATGCAGGTTGTAAACTGGGGAAACTTCCAAAGGTTTGCTCACACAGCTTCCTCTCAGCAAACCTTGTCTTTGGAGATGAAGGGTACCATCATAGTGTACTGAGCTCTTCCTTTAAATTCTCATTAGCTCCTTCATCCTTATGCTCTCCACCAAAGAGTTCAGCTGTGACACACAGCAAAGAGGACAGAAGACAGGTAGAGTTTATTACAAAGTGGAGACACCCAGGAGGCAAGAGTAGACAATAGATGAAGGGACCATACAATCTATATTTTCATCAGACCTTATTCTATTCCCAAAGTCTCTAGAGCAGATATCTTTCCTGTTTTGTATTTTCCTATCCATGGGTTTGACAAACTCATTTCAATTGATTCTTACTAAATAAGTTAATATTATATCCCTGTTCTTACTGTAAAGGCTACTTGGTAATAATCTTAGAAGTTTTAGGTTGTTGTCTGTTAATGATTTCTCTACCCAGAGCAAGAGATATGAAGGGAAGGCTATTCTATTGACCAGAAATCAAAGTCCCACTCTTTCAATTTTGGCTTTAAAGTATATTAATTATGAAGAGGGTGTCCATCCCAATGGTCTCTAAGCCTGCTAATATCTAAATAGCTACCTAACAACATCATATTTTGACCTACTTCAGGAGACAAAGGCAGGAAGATAGAGTCCTTCCTGATATATGTTAAATTCATCCAGCTTAAAATTTTGCACATGACAGGAACTATGTTGTAGAGTAATATTCCTTGAACCCCATCAGTTTGAAAACTCTAGTGTGCAGTCTTCGCCGCATTCATTGGCTCTCGTCTCTTTCAAGTTATTGCCTCAAATGAAAGATAACTGATACCCCAGACAATATTTAACACATATTAGTCACTTGATACATTTTTGATAACTGAGCAAATAGTAACCATATTTTTAAAACAAACTGCCATGATATGAAGTTTTTGTATGGGGATGGGGGACCCAGCCTATGTGTAGCAGACTTCATTAAATTTAAGGTGTGGGGCTGGTGAATGTCCTTTTTATCTTTGTCAAGGATACATTCAAGTCACTATTTGTAGCTATTGCGATATGGGTACTAAGAGGATATTTCATCTGAAGAATGAGCACTTTGCACAATGTAGGAGAGTGCATCTCCTAAACGCTCTTATTTTAACGCTGTCACTTTTCTGCAGGGAGATGCTGAAGCTACAAATCCAGCTCTTGCTCTGTTCGGTTGCCTTGATTAGGGAACAATCTAACATTCCTAAATTATTCACAAGTCCCAGGCACTGCTGAGGACTAACAAATGTCAAATATGGTAATTGTCATCCAAGCAGGAAGAATTGATTTAAATGTGCTCATTTAAATTAACAGGAATGTAGAACTAGAAAAGTGACCCCAGATCTTCCTTAAGTGCCTACACAATTAAATGCAAATGGATTCCTAGGGTGTCCCATGCTAGCTGTTCCTCAAGCCTCTCAAATGTGAAGGAAATGTCATTCACTGTGTCATCCTAGGGCAGAAGATCTGACACTCACTGAAACCACTATAGTGTTTGTCCAGAGCTAATCTGCATAAGCCCATAAAATGAAAGCATATTTTGAAATGTTGATTTCTGCTTCTTCCTTTTTAAACTCTACTGTATTCTGTAATAATTAAATTCCGGGTGCTTTCCCTGCAGCCCAGACAGCTAACCACACACTGACTTTAAGCAAAAGAAATAATCAACAGAGAGGTCAAAGAAACTTTATTCATTTGTTTTTTTTATTTGATAAGTTTTATAAGTCATTCTAGGAGTCTAAGCACTACACAGTGGTTAAACCAAGACAAGCAAGGTCTCTGCCTCACAGAGTTTGTGTTCTCCTGGGCAGATACATAACAAACAAAATGAATAAGCAGTCAATAATGTTCAGATAGTAATAAAACCAAGCTATGAAGAAAGGTGAAAAGGCTTAGATACCTCACCAAACAAATGTCATTTGTATAGTATTGCCAGAATTAGCAAATTAAAACACACAATGACCTCTGTATGTTCCTGGTACATAAAAGTGTGTTTTTAACCTGAATGTCATATTTAACTGGACATGTTCTACTTTACCTTACAAGCTTGCACTCAAATCATATTCAGGAAGATGTAAAGGAAGTGACCATAGAGAGCTGTGGAGAAAGGATATGTGGGCAGGAGACTCATATGTATAAACTGCCATACATGAGGAACGAAGACTAATAAATGCGTTTAATTCTTAATTTTTTATTTTACATACCAAACACAGTTTACCCTCCCTCCTCACCTTCCATTCCCTCTCCCACCTCCTTTCTATCCCCTGCAGCCACACTCCAATCCACTCCTCAGAAAGGGTAACAACCCCCTCCCTTTCCCAGAGTCAACAAATTCTGGCATATGAAGTTGAGGTTTAGTTGAAGATTGTGCTTGAACAAAAGTTTGCTGGCCCTTGTAAATCACAGTACAGACTCTGAATTTTATTTTAAGTGTGACAGGAAGCCATAGTAATGTTTGGTGAAAATATCTCGATATGTTCTTTTTTGTTTATTTTCAGCATATTGCTTTGGTGTCAGAATTGAGAACCATCAGTGGAGGTGAAATTCATAACATGCCTAGATTGAAGGAAGGTGGGCATTGTAGAAGAGATGAGGAACATTCAGACTTGGCATCTATTTTCAACAAAGAGCCAATAATAATTTTCAGAGGATTGTTCACGGGGTGCTGAGGACCCAGTGGTCCCAAGGTATTCTGTCCAACTTACTGTTTCAAAAGGCCCAATGTACTTAGAAAGGGCACTTTTTCAAAATTCAACTTGGCAAAGTTGCTCTAGCTTTAAGTGAGATGTAAGACAGGATGGAGAATTGTGGAAAGGAGTCTGAGGAGACACCTAAGCTAGTAAAGTGCTTATCACACATGCATGGGGATCTAATTTCAGATTTCCAGAGCCCATGAAAAGTCTGATGCTGAGTTTATATCTGTAATTCCAGCACCTCTACAGTGAGAGGAGAGGCAGGTACCAGAGAACACCTGCAAACTTCCTGGGCATGTACAAACAGTTAACAAGAGACCCTTCCTCAAGCAAGGTAGACGGTGAGGGCAAATAGCTAAGGTTGTCCTTCAACCTCCACTTGTGGCCTATGTCACGTGTGGCCCACACACAGACAGACAGACAGACAGACAGACAGACACACACACACACACACAGATGGGGATTTAAGAAAAAGAACTGAAGAAACACAAGGGGAAAGGCATTTTGAAAGATACAAACCTTATAGAGTCTCCAGCATTCTACATAGTGCTAGAGTTATATTTGCCTCTCTTGCGACTTTCTGAAGAGAACATCATTGATAATAGATGTTTGCCAAGACTTGAGCCCTGAGACTTAATTCTGCATTCGACCTGCTGCATATGGAAAATTGTCTATATCCAGTGGTTTGGAATGCTCAGAAGTATTTCTTTTTCTCTGTGGAATTTGAAAAAAATGGTTAAGGACATTGTGAAGGCTAAGTCTTCCTCCTGGGAACAAGCAGGATAATAGTCATTCAAAAAATGTCCACATTGGAATCTCCAGAATGTCTGACAGTTGTGCTTTTCCTGGTGAAGGGGACTTGATATAGCTGGCTTTCTGGCTTCCACCTAAGGAACGTTGGCCACATTATCTGGCTGAGTTAGTATACTCATACTGATACTTTAAGTGCAGAAGCAGGCAGAAGAGTTAGTAGCACAGTGGTGCAATGTGAGAAAGAGTCCATCATTACCATCTTTAAGATGAAAAAGAGCAAAGATTCAAGGAATTGAGTTTACTTAAGCTGGAAACAAGAAAGCAGACAGCCTAGAAGTGCTATTATGAGTTCCCACTAGAAAAGACTACTCAGACATAGTCTATAGTCAGTTGAAATTCTCTCTTTCAATAGCCCCAAGTGTTTAGAGCAAGGGGCCTTTAAAGGCAAAAACAAAAACACAAAAATAATATCTTGTTATCTTGCTCAGCAGCTTCAGGGGAAGGTTTAGTGCAAGCAAACAGTTTAACAGAAGCTAAGATGAGCAGTTAACTGGAGTGGGGAGGTTTGCATGAGTAAGAAGTTTAGCGGAAGCTATGTAAAGTTAGTAGGGGCATCTTGACCTCAAGTTTCTAGAACAGAGTTGGGTAATTTTTGGAGGGATTTGTCATCAAGGATGTCAAATTGTAGACAAACCTAAAATAGTCTCGCATAAATACAAGGAGAAACCTCTGTACTATCTTGCCCTGTTATAGCATCTGAAAGGAACACCTCTGCATAGTCTTTGTTATCAGCCCAGTGAGACCCATTTTAGCCTTCCAGCATTAGTAAGTGTAAGATATTGAATTGTGCTATTATGAAATAATGAAAGAATTAAAATCATATGACTTTGCTATGGTAATGGAAAATCAATATACTGAAAAAAGTAGATGTAGACAAAACCAGCATGATACCTTCAATCAAAGACAGCAACAATTAAACATGCCTTTCTGTTATACACAGAGGAGTCGTAGCAAGAGAATTGAAACCAGAGAATTACCTAGATGAGGGACAGAAATATAAACAATTCTGTATTCTTTCCAAGTTCTTTTTGTGGATACCATCTCAGGTCTCCAGTCTGAACATGAAGATTTGGGGTAAGGCTGTTTTATTGGCAACATAGACATTTCTATGACCTTCACCTCTATAGCTCTAACTTCCTGCCATGTACAAATTTTTCATCATATTTAGTGAATTACTGTCAAACTAACAGGTGAATAAATGAATGAGTAAATGGACAACGTTTTTTTTCATTTTGGACAAAGAGTTATAATATGCCAGTTCATGTATGTCAGTGATGTATGCTAAGAAAACCACAAGTTAAACTTGACTTTGTGCAAACAACTTTGCAAGCTTGACAGATACATTTGTTATGCAGGGTCATATTGTTGTAATTATTGTCCCTTAACATAAACATGTGTCAGGAGCCAAACATTTCAATGCAGCCAATCTTTGGCATTTAATCTCTCCCTTTGTTGCTTGACCTGGTCCCTGACAGACTAGAGATTCAGTCTGAGATGTATCTACAGGCCCACCAGAATGCTGGAATAATGAGAGCTTAGCTTCTGAACTGGGAAGCAGGGTTACATACACGATGAATGGGTGCTGTGCTCAGTTCACAGGAGAAAGTGGAATTCAGCTGACATGGAAGACTGGGGTGAGAGTGAGCAGGTACGAGTGAGAGAACAGAAGAGAACCCTGTGAATCTTCAGGCCATTTTCAGTCTAAAGATGTGCTACATAACTCAGTGTTTCCTTGCTGTACAGGACACTTTGCTCTATCTAGAGCACCATGCAAAATTCCAAGAGGGAGGCAGCTATGAATCACCCAAGCTGTCATTGATTTCCTGTTTGTCATGTGTCAGACACTGGACTGAGCACATTGCAAGCAGGATCTCACTTCATTCTCAAAACAGTTGTGAGGGGACAGAGCAATTACTATCTTCACTAAACTGATGAGGAAAATTAAGCCTAGTGACAATAACTTGCCGGAGGGCACACTATGAATGGCAGATCTGAGGCCTGATTCAGAAGCCAATTCCCTTAACCAATGCACAGTTTTGGTCTTTAATGACTGAATGTAATAATCTAATTGCTCCACTTTTATTCTAGTAGAGAAAATAAGATGCATAAATATTGAACTTAAGAGACAAAATGGGATAAATGCTGTACAAAAGGAAGGGGGTATTCAGCTTTATGGAGAATGAAATCCAGGCAGGATTTAAGCCCCAGGAGTTACGACATTAGTACCCACTGAGTGTTTACTCTCAGTCAACTGCTTTTCCTCCACCTATTTACTCATTCATAAAATATTTACTGAGTGCCAATTACTCACATGGTACCTTTCCCAGTATATAGGGCCAACAAAAAAGATAAATATCCCTGCCTTTTTGAATCTTGCATTCTGGAAGCAGACTTGAGTATATATAGTCACATACACATACAGTTCTTTAAATGTTAAGAGGCATGGGATACAACAATAAAAAAGCAGAAATGGGAAATAGGTAATTAAATGTGATCACAAATTAGGACTTACTGAATCTCTTCATTGAATACTCTCAATGGTCCTTGAACACTTAGGAGGTGCCTGCTATTTTTGTGCCCTCTTTCATGCTGGGAAACTAATTTAGGGAGATCAATTAGTTTGTTCTAGAAGGTAGCAGAGTCTTTCTCTGACAATAGGTGCTTTTTGGGCTTTGTTTATAAAGCACATGTGACCAAGACATGGAACCTCATTATACACAACCAAGCAAAAAATGGCATCAAGAAGCTCTAGGGGGTGGAGAGATTTCACAGTGGTTAATAGCAATGCTGCTCTTCTTAGATGACCTGGTTTGAACTCCCAGCACCTCTAGGGTGGCTCACAATTGTCTATAACTCTAATCCTAGGGGATCTGACATCCTCTTCTGATCTCCTCAGGTACCAGGAATGTATGTGGTACACAGACATATATACAGACAAAACTCCCATACATAAAAATAAATTAAAGAAACTTTGGTTACAAGCATGCAAATCTCTTAAGGGAATGGAGGTCAAGTTTGTGAAGAATACCCAGTTCACCAGTGCGTACAAGAAGAGCCGGATGGAGATCTTGGCACATGACACTAGGGACATTAGCATAAGGAAATTAAACCTAAGATCCAAGAAGGTGCCAGCTACAAATTCAGTCAACTTACCTACATGGCCCCCTCAAGCCATGATCAGGAAACATGCTTATGTTCATTTTGCCAAAGGGAAAAGGCCCCACCCCGATAAAGGCTAAGCCCAGATAAAATGTGCTCAAACCAAGTCTCCAGCTGCAGCTTCAGTTTCAGCTTCAAGTCAAGGTCTGAAAAGTTCCTGTATTCCATGAAAACTTCATAATAAAGATCTCTGTATAACAACGTGAGGATGCCTGTACTTGTGTAGCCACTGCGAGGCCATTTTCACAGGACTGATGTCCTTGTGCTGTTTAAACAAATGAGCCTGAAGCAAAACTTTAAAAAGGTATTGGGTAATGCAACAGGAATACCAACTTGCGTGACTTGGTTGTATCCCCCAGTATATGCTGTTCTCATTGTCCAATAGCTGCTGTGTCCTGCTTCTATCTTTCTTCAGAACCACAACTGTATCTGTCAGGATCTGTGGAACATTCCCTAGAACCTGCTGTATTTGGAGTCAGTGAAGCCTCGCTCCATAAGACCAGCTCAGTCTCAGCTACAAAATCCCCTACAAAGACTGTAAGAGCATCATCTACCACCATCTGTTCACTGGAGGCCATCTCTAATATAGCAAAATGACATCTGTGCAGCTTTGGGGACTCAGCATCTGTTTCTCCATTTCTCCCTGTCCTCGAGCTCTTTTAGATCTCCTGAAACATGTCTACCAATTCCATGGCCTTTGAAAACCGGTGGTGCCAGTGCAGGGGCTACATTTTCAGCCTGAATATTGTTCTCCAGCCTAAGATACAAGCACAGTTTACTGACATCTCTTTCACCACAAGCTACATTTTATTAAAAATGATGCACCTGAAAGAAACCTGGACTGATTATCTCCAATTAATACCATGATGTGCTGTCCTCAAAATTCTGCTGTTTGAGGGCCCTGCCTCAAAAATGTTTCTGAAGTATTGCTAAGTTCTATAATGAATCTTTAGTGTGTCATTAGGTTCATAAATGTTCACCCAATTCAGGCCTTAGGAAGATTACCAGGTAGTCAATACTTTCATTTCTTTATCAAACAGTATTTTGTCATTCAATCCTTAGTACCCAATGAGAGGATACAGGCTGTGCTTGCAGCCTCTCTAATAAACAAGAAAAACATTAAGTGGCCAGGAATTTTAAGTAGTCCAAGGATATATCACCAGGGAGTAGCAGAGTGGAATTAACTTGATTCTGGCTGTAACTCTTCCTTAGTAGTTTCTCTAGATGCTGAGGGCACATATAGATAAGAGATTCCTGACATTTAGAAACTTAAAGCCTGCTGGAAGAGATCAGCAAATTAATCAAAATATCAATATTAGGTCATATTGAGATTTGTAAAATTTGGTTAGTGTGTAGATAAAATATCCAGAAAAACATCCATGGAATTTGAAAGACTTTCCTTCTCTTTCTCCTTTCCCACATGATGCTGGAGACAGGGATGTGGCAGGAATGGGCTGTGCCATCATTCTGTTCTATATAGCTAAGACTCAATCTGTGGATGGTAGAGAGCCCATATTTACATGCCCAGCACTTAGTGTGACATGAAAGGCTGAGCTTCCTCTCCATGGAGTCTGATTTCTTCCATATGGTCTCTTCAGAAGGTAGTCTGCTGTGGAATACTGTGAAGACATGCTGCTCTCATTGTTATTAAAGAGAGGTTGACCAATAACTAGGCAGATAGAGATTAAACAGGACTTACAGACAAAAGGAGAGCTTGGGGAAGAAGGAAGAAGGAAGGTGGAGTGACTAGCAGATGTATATGCTACGTTGAAAAAAGGTACCACCACGTGGTAGAGCACTGATAAGAAATATGGTTTACCTTAAGATGTAAGAGCTAGTTAGCAGCAAGCCTAAGCTATAAGCTGAGCATTTATAATTAATAATAAGTCTCCATGTGGTTATCTGGGAGCTGGCTGGAGGGATAGAGCTGACTGGTTAGACAGAAATACTTCACCTTGTTGTAGAGTCTTATTTTAAGATGCTTTACATTTGTTTATGTAATGGAACAACTGTTTTAATGATTCAAAGATGAGTTGCATTTGTTTAACTCCATGAAGCTATGTTACTTTGTCTTCCTAAACAGCTGATTGGTCTAATTAAGAGATGAATGGCAGGAAAGAATAGGAGGGGTTGGCAGATAGAATAAATAGGAAGAGAAATCTGGGAAAAAAGATCAAGGAACAAGAAAAGAAGGAGAGGAGGGCATCAGGGGTCAGCCATCTAGCTACACAGCAAGCCACAGAGTAGGAAGTAAAGAAAGATATACAGAGTAGAGAAAGAAATGCCCACAGGCAAAAGGTAGACAGAATAACTTGAGAAAGCTTACTAGAAAAAATCTAAGCTAAGGGCAGGCATTCATAAGTAGTAATAAATCTCTGTGTATATTTGTTTTGGAGTGGGTATCTGGCTCCTAAAAGAACAAAGAGTTAATAGTGAAAAGCAACCAACTACACCACCTACACTCACCAGAATTGTTAGTCTGAACCGGCCCCACAGACCAGTTTCCAAAGGCTATGGAAAGAGTAGACATGTTTCAGAAGCCAAAAGATCTAATAGAGCATAAAGATACAGTGAAATTGAGAAATAATCAGCTTCCAGAAGAGACCAAAGTTGAAGCCGCCAGCTGTCTTAAAGACTAACCTTACAGTAGCCCAACACCATTCTTTCATTGGTGAAAGGAGTGATAGACTATCCCTACCCATAGAAAGAGGAAAAATGCCATGTCTGGATACAAGGAGTATCAGAGAATTTATGGCTAGCTTCTCTCCAGCTCTCTGCATTCATGAAGGTTTCAATGTATTTCTAAGGAAATACTGCCCCTCTTGATTATTTTCAGCATATCTTAGTGCTTAAGTGAGACAAATATGCTTTCTCAGAGCTATGCATGGAGTTTAATTATAACATATAAATTGTTATTTTCCAAATGGTATTATGAATGTAGTGGAGAGTATTGAGACATCGTTTGAAATTTTGTAATGACAGTAATTGGATATTAGAATGTGAAGAGGGTAGGCTGAGAATCACTGTGAGTTGTTACAGGAAAATGGAAAGTGGGCCAGTGGTCATGGAAAGTGGGCCAGTGGTCATGGAAAGTGGGCCAGTGGTCGTTCCAATTGGAAGGTCTGTAGAAGGTTCTGAGAAAACAGAAAATGACCAAGGCTCAAGCAAACAGGACTGCTGTGGGCAGCATAGGAGGTAGAAGTTTCTAGAATTGTCCTGGGAGAAATAACTAGTGGAGATGACTATAGATGCGTTCTTGATTAGGGGCTTTTCACAGAGTGGACCCAGGAATCAAGAACTTCTTACACTATTGAGGGGAGAATTACATGGAATTAGTTGAGTCAGTTAAGCAGTCATGCCTACAGGGTCCTACAGATAAAATCTAATTTCTTTCTATTCTTTATTAATTTCCCTTTAATAGTCAAAAGCAATGCTTTGTACTACGAACAAAAATGTAACTCTTAAGAACAGGATTAAACAATCATTTTACTTTTGTGGGTTAAGATTTTGAGTACCACCATCCCATCGAAATTTCAACAACAGATCACTCTATGTAGGCATGTTCCAATGTGGCATCTGATGACCACACGTAGATGTGGATACCTTGAAGTTTTAATGTGCTTAAAAATTAATTTAGTCAACTGAATTGTCTCATGGTGAGTCTATTGAACAATTTTTAAATAGTCATTTGAAGCAAAATCCATGATATACAATATTAATTTTAACTGTATAAATGTTGTTTTTCTAGAATTCTCTTACATTCCAGCAAAATTAGTTGTTTATTGAGAGGAATTAGGTAGTTAAGAGAAAAGGCTTATTATTAATAAGGAACAAATGTGGAGAACTCGGTCCAAGTACACAAGACACAGAATAAAGGGGGATAAAAACTGAGGGACCAGCTGCTTGCTATGAGCAAACAAGATGCCGAACCATGTCAACCTGTATCAGAAAGACTTAGTTTGGTTTTGTAGAGAAGTTCAACATATTTTCCAGCTTTGCTGCAGGTTGAGAGAAGTGACTATTATTTATATTCACCTTGCATAATTTGTCATTCTTGTTTTTCTGGTGGCAATAATGGAAGTGGTGAAGCTAGACTGTTTTCTCCAGGGTATGAGTTCTCCTGCCAAGAGCAGAAAACTCAAATCTTGCAAAGCCTCAATCAGCCAGTTTCTCGTCTGCCTCCCATAAATCATCAAGAAGGAACAAGCTCATTGTCTCAGCACCAGGGACAAAAGTCTTTTACATGACCCTGAACTTTCTGACTACTGCAAACATGGCAGCTTGCCATTCTGTATCTCACAGGTGTGTCGGCCCCTTTAACAGCCTGGGTCAGAAGTTTGAGGCTGTGGCCCGAAATTTCAATTTTCTTATGTGCTGTGACTTGCAGTGGGCCCAAGTCCAAAGGTAATTGGACCAAGTGGTCTGTGGATTTGCTTGAATGTTTTGTAGTTTTAATAGGCCTGGGAAAAGGGAATTGGGAATTTCTGTTCCCAAAGATAGTCTCTCTAAAGGAATTAGGAAATGTCTTTACTTTGGGACAGTATTTCCGTGCTACCTCTCTGAACGCCTGGGTAGGGGTTCCTAGGAAGAGACTATTAAGCTTTGTTTTGTTAAAAATTATCTACAATTGGCATGTGATAGTCCTACATATGTATGCTGTAGTGATGTTCCTACACAGGCAAACAGTATGGACCATTGGATCAGGGATACAGGGTTACCTTCCTCCCTTTACCAGTGTTTTGTGTTAGGAACTTTCAGAATCCTTTCCATTAGCTATTCTGTAACAACTAATTATTGTTATCCATAGCTATCCTACCATGCTCTAGGGAATTTGAAGCTCTCTTTTCTCTTTAACTGTCTTTCTCACTTAACTACCATGTCTCTATCCTCCACACTTTTTAATCCTTTCCAGCCTCTGATGACAACAATTTTAAACAGAAGCAAAATGAGCACACTTCTGAGGTCAGAAACGTAGGCTAGTTATCAAGAAAGGAGACTCTGTCAAAAGGCAGAGCACAATAAATGAATAGAAGTGCATTACCAGCAATTGTGACATAGAATAGCACTCTTATCTCTTCATTCTGTAGTTCTATCTAGATACTAATGTTGACTAGGTTATGAAACCTTCCAAACTACCATATATATGATTACTGAACTGTAGAATTTCCCATGATTCTTAGTGAGAGAAAAATAGACAAAAAAAAGGTATCTGAACCTTATCTTCCCTTTCTGAGAACACAACTACCATAAGCACTGTGTGAAGGTGTCCTGAGCACCTGCTTCTGGAACCAGAAATGGCAATTTCTATTTTTAGGAATAGAAAGGGATATAGTCTAAGAGGTATAACAAACTTTTCCTTTTGTTTTTTAGTAGCATTGCCATCTTCCCACATATGAATCATTTAAAACAATGCTATTTTGCTGAGATTAGTTATGTCTTTTTTGACTTATCCCAAACTCTAAATCAGTTGAGGCTAAAATACTCTGTGAGTATTATATGTACAGAGCTATAAGACAATGAGATAAAAGCTTCATATATATAATTCTTCATATTATTACAAGTAACTAATAATAAGATAATGACTGAAGAGATAGAAGCCACGCATGATGTTTATGCCCATGCATGTATATAGATACATGTATAAGATTAATTCCCAAACTACTATCATGGGGGATTCATTTCAAGAGTGAAAAACACTCATCACAAAAATGACTCAGTTTGCTTTATTTTAGTTTTATCAATTTTGCAAAATGCTTTACGTTTTAACTTGTAAGAAATAATTCAGCGGCAACCTGAGAATGTGATGAAATGGTAAATTTTTGTTTGATTTTTATGATATGAAATCACTTGCCCCCTAAATGTGCAGTTTTAATTAAAATAAATGAGCAAGCAGGGAAGCCGAGGAGAAAGACATTTCAACACTATTTTTCTTGTGTAAGGTTTTTCATGTTTTCTTCATAAAAAATTGAATTTCCCTTCTGGGCGTTTGTGTATAGTTTGTATAATTATTTTGGAGAAGAGAGAAATATGAGAAGGAAAATGGGGTATTTTAGAACTGACCCCGAATCTATGCTTCATCTGGTTGACTTCGTTAACTCTCCAAACACCACTCTAGCAGCATAGATGTCAGGAATTACGGTGACATAAAGTTTTATGTTTCCCATTTATGACACTAATTTTCAGAATGTTGGCAGCATCTGTGGTCACTTGTTTTTTGTCTTCCTACTGGTTGATGTGTAGGCATGAGTGTGTGAGTGTGTGTTCACATAGCCCATTCTTTTTACATTCTTCTATATTTGAAATGGTAATGTACATTTGAAAAAGGATAATATTCAGTAGAACAATGTAATATGGGTTGATATGAGGTAACATAATAACTGTGTAATGTTCTCTGACCAAGATGCATGGCTATGATGTTGATTACTATGTTCAAGAAACTTGCTTCATATGAGACAGACCTAATGTTCCTCTGTAAGCCACAGTCTAATGAAATAGCCTCTAGCGATGGGTCAATGCTAACAAATGTTTTTCTCATTAGATAGACAGCATAGAGTCTTGGCGTGGCTGTTATTAGCTTCAGCTTTAATGAGAGAAGACCATAACACGCAGTAATATCAGATTCAAAATTTCATAGTGTAGAACTTGTTGAGCATATAAAACCTAATGATGCTAAATATGAGCTGGAAAATCTCCATACACTCTACCATCTTGTTATAGCAGAACCCTCAGTAGGAGCAGTTAAAAGGGACATGATATGCTAAACTCCAAACTCTCAGACAAATTTTAAAATTGGAATTACACTTAAAGTAAGAGATTTTCTTGTACAATCTTGTACTTTTCCCTAGACTCCAGGTTCAGAGTCTGTTAAAGCCAATGTTAACTGCTTGTACCATGAAATACAGTCCCAGCCAGTGAATGAGAAATCAGCTCTTGGGTCATACTTTGGTGTTTCAACACAAGCCATGCTTCCTACCTGCTGAGTAACATTGGGAAACCTGATTATTATTTGTGACTTCACCTTCCTCTTTAAAATGGGGACAAAGAGAGCCGGGCGTTGGTGGCGCATGCCTTTAATCCCAGCACTCGGGAGGCAGAGGCAGGCGGATCTCTGTGAGTTCGAGGCCAGGCTGGACCGACAGCCTTCAAAACAGAGAAACCTTGTCTCGTAAAACCAAAAAAAAAATGGGGACAAAGAATGTACCTTTAGTGGGTACGACTCAGAAACTAAGGCATAGATTATGCTTAGCCCATTTAAAGTACTTAGGGTAGTACGTGGCACGTTGTAGACATCCAGTAAATGCCATTAAACATTCCAAGATTTCCTGCTAGGACAATGTATAAATGTAACATTTGAATGCTTTTGATGATACTTCTGGAAAAAAACATAAATCTGAGGATGAGGAATGTTTCCTAAAGTACCCAAGACTTGGCCAACTGGGATATATGACGGTATCTGAAGAAGAAATATTTGTAAGGTGATGGAGTCATCTGAAAGAATTTCTTGAGAATGATAATTGAGCTGGTTCTTGCAGAATTTTATAGACAGGGGAGGGAAGAGGGAGGACACAGTGTGGAGAAGTAGGAATCATGTTATTTGTTTAGCTGACATAATTCTGTATTTCATGTGAGAGGCATTGTAACTAGACTGATCCAACTTCTCAGGTACATTAGGTATTCAGGGATACTGTAACAAAAATGCACAGGCAAAATAGCTTGCACAACAGATGTAAGTTGTGGAACTTGAAAAGTCCAAGATCAAGGAGACCTGCAGAACTGCTCATTCCTAAGGTCTTTATCTTGGTTTAAAGATGTCTTCTTCCTTCCTTTGTCCTCATATGGCCTTTTCCCTATTCCTTAAACATATTTCTCATAAGGACTCCAGTCCTTTTGGATTAGGGCTCTACCCTAATAGCCCGATTTAACCCGAGAGGCAAATTTAGTTACAAGGAATATTAGGGCTTATATTAGTCAGGGTTGTCTAGAAAAATAGAATCAACAAGTTGCTTAGCTATAGATATATGTGAGGGATGTTTCCTTGATGTGTACAGTTTATATGTGTATAGTCTCATTGATGTGCATTCTGTAGTGGTCAAGGGTTGATTTTAGGTGATTGCTTCAATAGCCTTTCACTTTATGTTTGGGTCTATCACTGACTGTGGAGCTCATTGACCACCTAGACTAGCTGGTAAACAAGCAACGGGGATCCCTTGTCCCTGTCTTCCTAATGCTGGTATTACAGGAGTGCACTGTCATGCCCAGCCTTTACATGGTGTTAGGGATTGAACTTTGGTCTCTTTCCTTGGACAGCAATAACTTTACTAACCAAGTTATTGCCCTGCTCTAGAGGAGGTTTTTCTAAAAAAAAAAACTGGGAATGGATTTAAGAAATCATGGTGTCTGAGAAATCTCATGATAGGTGGTATAGTCTGGAGAATTGGTGATGTCAGTATCACACCTCAGGTGAAACCCAAAGTCCATGTAACTTTGTGGATGCTTGTGAAGGTTTAGAATTGTGAAGAAAGAAAAACATGAATATACGTTGTCCAAGGACAAGAAAAATTGGGGTTCCAGTTCTAGGAGAGAAAATGAATTCATCCTAATGTTGTCTAATCCCTCAGAGGAATGGATAGTGATCAGCTGAATTGGGTAAGGACATTGTGTTGGTAGGAATGAGAATGGCCTCTCTAGGCAGATATGTTTGAATGCATGATGCCTAGTTATTGGAAGTGTTTGGGAAGAATAGGAGGTGTGGCCTTTTGTGATAGGTATGGCCTTGTTAGAGGAGATGTACCACAGGAGGTGGGCTTTGAAATTTCAAAAGTTCATGCCAGGCCCAGTGTCACTCTTTCTTACTACTGCCTGTGGATCAGGATATAAAGTTCTTAGCTACTGTTCCAGAACTATCCCTGTCTGGTTCTCACCATGATGATCATGAACTATCCATCTAAAACTGTAAACAGCGCCAATTAACTGTATTCTTTTATAATAGTTCATGTTGTGTCTTTACAGCAATAGAACAGTAACAGACAGATTTTCCTTAGACCACTGAATCAAATGCTAGTCTCTGGGATCAAGTACACTCAGGTGTAACCAGAAGTGCTGTTTTTCCAGTGGGTATCATTTTACCCAAAAGAGGCAACTACTGAAATTAATCTTCGTCGGGTCTCAGCATATTCATTTAAAAGGGAATGCAATGTAGTCAGTAGTAATGATGAATCTCTAAGTGGATGAACAGGTCTTTGTTGAAGCTTGTTGCCCTTGGGATCCAAATTCATAAGACCTGAATTCTAACAAGTTTTTCTGTGCATTAGTTTTAAGATGTTGAATTGGAAAACCTCTATCAACAATTAAAACTTATGTTTCAAGTGGAGACAGTCATACTTCTTTGTAAGAAGTTGTTGAAAGTTAAATTACTATAAATGAAGAGGCCCAGCATGACACTGAAAATAATTATGTACTTGTCTAATGGTTATTCTGTGTCTTCAATATGTCCCAGATCTCCTTCCCCTCATGCCTCCATTGATTACTTGAATAATTCTATTGGAAAGAATTGGGTCTGACTTCATTATTCTGCAAAGATAACATAATGGGCATTCAGAGCCCTGCCACAGCATGTTTTCATTTTACTCTTACAACACCACCTAGTAGATAAATATTCACAATAGAAGATTTGACAGAAGCTACAGTTCAGGCTCCTGGAGAGAATGCAGCTGCTGGTAGACCACAACATTGTTTATAGCAGCTCCAAGAAGGTGTGGATAGTTGTCTCCTGCCCACCTGAACAGCTGTGCGTTTGAGAGCTACAGCATCACCAAAGCCATACTTAGGCAGTGCTTTCAGTATTCATGGGCTGAAACTTCCCAAAGACATGGCACAAAGGATAATTTTTTTTGGAAGGTACATTTGATTCCATAAAACAGTCTGTTTAAACGTCTATGGCTGATTAAATTCTACCATGAAGACTTTGTAGAAATTTAAATTGTGTATTGGACAGCAAAAATCATCTGCAAGGGAGAGATGCCACCCAGAGACACATTGTGCCTATAGCTGGGTTCATCATTTACCCTTCAGGCTATAGGTGGTGGTACATGGAGGAAAAAGGCGAAAAGAATGGGTGTTTAAGACTAGAGGCAGCTTGACATACAAAAGAGGGCAGCATACGATGGCTTGGATGCAGTTTCAGGCCTGCCACTGTCCTTGGAGATTTTTTTGTGCCGCCATGCTGTTCAGTTCATCTTCTTCCTACTGTAGGCCTTGACAGGTTATTGCTCACGGAAGACACCTCCAGAGCCAACCTTCAGTATTTACAATGGAAATCTCCTCTCTGAGGGAGATACATGTAGAATATAGCACAGCTCTGCTTATGAAAAAACAAATGCTCTCTTCTGAGAGGGTCAGAGACAATTCCTTGGCTGGCTGCTTGCAGAGACACAGGCCCCTCCCCTTGCTTCCTCTGTTGCTTGGTTCGGAATTGTTTACTTTATTGCATTATTTACACTTTCAGATTGTCCCAGGGATTAATTGTTATTGTGGCTGAGATTTAATTAGCATAAACTCCAGTAACAGCTTAATAGAAATTAAATTTTAAGCCATTTCTCTGTGAGAAATACTAGGATTTATTAGTGGCTCCCCAGAACTAATTAGTCTAAGGGATGCATTTCAGAGTTAAGCGAGAGAGGAAGGTTTGTTTACTATTATTTGTAATTATATCCAGCACATTCCTCCTACCCCTCTGTGCTTTCTGTGTCTACTTGGGCCATTAGCCTGGATGTGAGAAGACTTGAATCTTTGCCAAAGACCTTAGGAAAGGCATCACGGGTCACTGAAGAAAAAATTAGCTCCACTGAGAGAAAATGCAGAAGCGGTGGGGAGGCCCAAGAGACAGGAAGTGGTCAAATCATAGCTCAGAAATGTTGGAAAAAGCAGATGCAAAAGAAGAAGGAGGAGGATGAGAAGGAGGAGGATGAAGAGGAGGAGGAGGAGGAGGAGAAGAAGAAGAAGGTGTGAAAAGAACATTTTCGGTATAAGAAGTATGAAACTACTCTCATAAGTCTGTAAATTAGCAAAAGCAAATGTGGTGGGCCAGGAACTGATTGCACACGTTCTGTGCATCAGCAAATAAATCTTACAAAAGAAATGCCTGGTCATGTGATTCCCCTGCCCAAGAATAAACAGAGGGGAATGGGCCTTGGAGTCAGAGAGTCCGTGTCTGTCTTGAGTTTCCCATTGTCTGTTTGGCTTTGGGCATGCCACTTATCTCTTCTTTCCCTTCTTTCATGTACAACGATGCAATGATAGGTCCTCCTTTGAGGTTGTTGTGTGGGTGAGAAGAAATGATGTGAGACCCAACCTGTGGGCATGTGATAACCGTCAACCGTGGCTCTAGAGAGGGTAGGATCCACTCTGAGGAAAGAGAAGACTTCAGAGGGGCTTCTCTGCTGGACAAACTGTATCCAGATATCTTCCCCCTCTGTTTCTGCATGTGGATCTCACTGAAGACTTGGCTAGAAACCATCCCCAATAATCATAACCATACCCTGGACTGAACACTACACTGCCTTGAGATTTCCCCATCCTCCTCTTTAAATACAGTATCAAATTGTCCAAGGGAAGAATAAATCAAAACAGAGCAAACATTTTACTGACTGTGGCATACATGGCCCCCAGTCTCATTTGAAGTCTGAAGAGCATGGCCATCCCTGTCTCCACTCCTGTTTGCGTTCTGAGATCCTACCAGAACTACCCGTGTACCTGTACTTGTAGCATCCTAGACTTTCTCTCATCTAGTTCCCCAAACCTTTTCAAATGCCTTCCATATATCAGTTCCAAAGGTTTAAGAACCACATGGCCAGCTTTAGTCACAGCAATTTTCTGTGTTCTTCAGTTCTCACCACCATGGACAATTTAAAGGAAGACTGGTTTTGGCTCATGACTTCAGCCTGTGGTCATTTGGCTCCATCATAGTTGTCCTTGTGTCACACTGGGGAAGGCAAATTAGAACAGAACTGATTATCTCATGATGTTCTTGAAGCAGAGAAAAGTAGAGGATGGGTCTGAGAGGTAGCTACATCCTTTTAAAGTACACTCCCCCTGACCAACTTCCTCCTACTATGCCTCTTTTCTTAATAGTCCATTGATCTATGAAGTCATCAATGAAAGTAATCTATTGATCAAGTTAGTACTCTCATGATCTGATGGTCTATCAATAACACCACAAGCTGGAGACCAAGCCTTGAATACATGCTGTCTTTTAGGGGAATATGTCATGTCCAAACTGTAACAAAGTATTTAAACTCTTTAAGTAAGTTACCAACGTGGTCCCAAGTTTCCTCTGCATTAAATGAAAGGATTTGATGATACAATTCATTAGTATGATTCCTACTTAAAATGTTTTTATTTTGTCCATTCCATTTTTAACCTCAGCACTGTGCTTTCAGGTTACAAAAGTCACCATCGTGATACTCAAAAACATTAGCAAAATAAGTTTGTAGGTACCCAAAAGGAAAAAAAAACCCTAGATTTTCCCAACTTTTTTTGTTTCAATATAACTCTCAACACCAGATCTATAGCAAAATTCAAATGAAGCAGATGGTTGAAGATTTAGAAGATTAAGCTACTCTCCAAGTAAACACTTTCCCTTGCTACAGGCAATCTTCAATATTTCTTAAAATTATTAAAGGGGTGTATTTTTAGCTGGTATCTGTTATGCTCAGTTTTTCATCATTGAGTCTCACCTTTATGAAAAAGTTCAAAGAGACTTTTGATGTCAACATAACACCTTCTTTTAAATAACAGACAGGTGACTGCCACTTATAACATGATAGCATGCCCCATTTGTGGAAGGCATTGGTTTTCAAATCTGTGCCCAGCCTCCTCTTCAGAGGTCTGCTGATGCACTAGGTTAGGGAGGCTGTTTTCTGAGAAACAGAATAAATAGCCTGTGTTTAGTAAATTACCTAAATTACTAAAATGGGCATTGGCACTTTTGAAGAATTAAATTTACCTCATGTGAATGAGTAAGTAATTTTCTTTCCACAGGTCATTTCCTCAGTCCTAAACTCAGCCAGTCTGTGATAACACAGGTCAAATGTTCCTGATGGAGAAGATTTGGATTTTTAAAACTCTGATTTCTCAGTCAGTCATGGGCTTCTGTAACACTGTGTGTCAATGTATAATCCAACTGAGCCTGGCCTTTGGGGGAGGATGAAACAGTGTTTGACAGGATATCAAAATTAGTTCCCATTCAATTACTGAATTGGTTTGGTAAAACTCACTGAAGCATTGATTTTAGGAGATCTCCTCTACAGGCTTCCATGCAATCTTTAATTTGAAGTAAAACATGAGAAAAGCTGGCTCCTTTAAATTGTGAAATTTCAAATGGGCTTAAAGGGGTTGAAAGAAACCCATTTTGTTTTTTTCAAATTTTGAGGATTAGCATATTTGAAATAGTAACTGCTGCCTCTTCCTTGACATTTCCTGTTGCCCCCACCTTTTACAACTTCAGTTTCGGGTAGAAGATATTATAACGAAAGTTGTATCTATCTTTACAGTGCTTGAGATACGCTCTATTCTAGGGACTTTGCATAACTGCTCATGTTACCATTTCAAACCCCCAATCTAAAGCAAAGACAGACAATACTCCTACTTCAGAGGCAAGGTGCCAGAGGCACAGAAATGCGAAGCTGAAGCCATGCATCCTGAGCCATGTAGCTCATAAGACTCATGTCTGCCTCCAAAGACTAAGCTCGTTTCTTATCAAATTTGGCTTCTGTCTGAACTACCCTAAATCTTATTAATCACTCTACTAGAGTTTTGAGTCAGTAATTCTGTAGCAGGGCCTGAAAACTTCACATTTTAACAAGTTCCCAGGTGATCCTGTGGCTGGGATATGTGTTGCTTTACCTCTGTAAAACCCACCACCCAGAATAGGATTTTAATGGCAGAAAATCAGTGAAGCCTTTTACATTGCGAAAGTCTTGACTGTGAATCCATGGAGGGATGTAGTAAAGAGTATACTCATTGCTATCTGGCTCCTTTGGAGCCTGAGGCTAGGAAAAAACCTTCTGGAAATAGAAGGGATGAAGCAAAGAGTAGCAGACACTTATGGGTTCCTGAGAGGAACCTACACCTGCCTTTCTGGATGCTTCTCCAGGAGCGGAAGAGAGGCAGGCTCTCTAAGTGTTTGCATATGGCTGCTGTCTGACCAAGAAAGTGAGTAGAAGGGTTGTATGGTTCTGCTCCTTAAAAACTGTGAGAGTTTTAACCAACAGTGCTCCTTAGAGGGAACATTGTCCATGTAAACAGCTTTTCTATGTTTGAACATATAAGATTTGCATGTTTTTGTTTTGTTTTTTGTTTTTTTTTTGACCAGGCAGTCAGTGCCCACAGCAGCTGTCAAGTTCCTGAGTTCCTGTTGCTTTGTTTTAGAGAAGCAACTGCATAGATCGCCTCTGTAGACAAACTTACATATCATTTCAGAACCTCAGCAAGAGGCCAAAGTAGGAAGATTTTCTCAGCCAGCACTGATGACCAGGATATGACTGAAAGAAAACAAGCAGCTTACTCAGAGTGGATTTGGGATAAGGCTGATCAGGGTTGCCCTAATTGGACTGCTGGAGAGATAGGATGTCCAGGTGATGTTGTGTGCCTATCCCTTGTCACTTTTCTCATTCAACAAGAACATATAACCCTGCCCTTAAAACTCAGAGGCTCCCTTGGAATGAGTTGGGGAGATTATATCCAATATCTTGAGGGTTTCATATCTTTTAAATTATTGTTTGTGAGTTTGGGGGTGGGGAATCCATTTGAACCACAAATTGATTGCTGTGTAGAAATTTAAAAACTGTGACTTCAAGGGACATCTGTGCCACACACTGATGAAGAAACCCAGGGGCAGGTTTACAGGCAGACCATCCTGAGTCAACAGAAGTGACCTTGCCAAAGGATGGGTGTCAACAGAAGTCACTGTCAAATTTGGAAATACCACTTTTGGACTGTAAAGGAAGATAGTTTGAAAAAGAGCAACTGTGCACTGTTAGTTTACAAGGCCAAAATAAAACAGGTGACTTAAAGGAGACAGAAAGCACAAATGCGGCCCTGGAAGGGTTTGTAAATGCAATTTGTCTGCAACTCAGACTTTCTTTCCTTGGGAAGCAAAGAGAATTCCAGGGCTATCAGCCCAGACCAGCAAGGTAGTGGGGAGGCACTTTCTAAGGGAAGGAATCCACTGTGACCTTCAGGGAAGGAATTGGAGCCTGGGTGGAAACCTATAAAAAGGACCCAAGGTCTCAAGTTTTTAAGACAAAGGCTGACCCTGATGCCCCTCTAGTGTCCTTCCCTACAAAATATGGATAACATCACACCAAATCCACCACATTTTGTTTCTGTTACTTTTTTTTTTGCTTCAAATTATCAGGAATAACACATTTGTCACAGTGCCAAAAACAAGTCCTCATGCTTTAAAATAATAAAATATTTCAGATGAAAAAGTGATAGCAAATACAAGAGCTTTGAATTAAATAGAACATTTTTTTGACTTTTTGAAAAATGAACATCAACATTTCCAATTTTGCTCATCTACCATGTAAGAAGCACTATTAAAAAAGATACTTCACAACTTTTTCACAAAAGTGGATGCATTACAGTACAAAAATCCATGTTCTCCTTTCCAAGACACAGATCTTTGAATTTATTAAGGGTAGAAACATACCTAGCCTAAAGTCTGTACTTCCCAATGTCCTTTGCAAATAGGCATACCATTTGACTAGGATCTGGCTGACATGGTAAGTGAAAGGGTGGTGAGTTGCTTCTAGAAACATCCCTCAAAGGGAATGTGTAGAGTTTTAGCAAGCTACAGTGTTGAGACAAAAGTCACACTTTTGTTTGTCTAAAATGAAGTTAAAGTTTTCAGGGTTTTCCTGAAAACAGGGTTTTTATAATTTGCTAGAGGGAGTCATAGAGCTTGTAGGGGACAGATTTTACACTCACATGGATAGTTAGTATAAGGGAAGGATGTCAATTAACATTATACTAGGTGAGAGGCACACAATGGTCGGGGACCAATGGGAGCAATGTTTCCATATATTCTCTTCCCATAAAACTGTGCCACATCAACACATTCTGCTTTTGATATGTGACATGAACTACTAGCAACTGGGATGGGTCACCTGAGTCTTTTTGTCTAGAATATTTTACTGGGGCCCCATCACATATTACTGAGTGACTGGCCTGTAGTTTCCGATCTCTCTTGCAATTTGATCTAATGCCCACAGTCTTCAGCTCCTCTGGAAGCCATAGGTGACACATCATGTGGCCTTTATCTTGAATCACATTGATAGATCTTTCAGTGGTGTCTTAGTTATGTTCCTATAAAGACACTACGACCTTGGAAATTTATAGAAGAAAGACTTTAGCAGTAGCTTATTGTTTCTGAGGGTGAGCCCATGACCATCGTGGTAGGGAGTGTGACAGCAGGCAGGCAAGCTTGGTTCTGGGATTGCAGCAGCAGCAGAGAGCTTATGTCTTGAGACAACAACAAAGCAGGGAGAGATAACTGGGTACAATGTGAACTTTTGAAACCAAAGCCCACCTCCAGTGACACATTGCTCCAACAAGGCCACTCCTTCTAAGCCTTTCCAAAATTTCCACCAGATGTGGACCAAGCATTCATACCTGTGGGACTATGGAGGCCATTCTCATTCAAACCACCATAAGTGGCTGTAGCTTCCTGTTAGAGGTAGTCCTAGCATATAGAGGATTCCAGGGACAGAGGAACATCTCCTGAGTAGTTGAAGGTAATGACCAAACATCTCTTTGGTAACTTGGATTACTCACTACAGAGACCCACATTTTTTTTGTTTCTTACTCATCTTACTCATGCCAGTTTGGAGTGGTGAAGCTCTTACAGTCATCATAATGATGAGGAAAAAAATTCTACATGCTAGAATTGTTGGAGCATTCTGAGTAGGAACCAGCATCAATCACTGATGGTTTCATATTGCAGAAGTCACCTAGCAGCAGAGACTGTTTTATACAAGTGAGAAATGGGAATTTATCTTACTTAAGCCATTTGACTGTTTGTTCCTTGCAATCATTAAATATAATCCTAACTGGAACTGTGTGTTCTTGACATTCCAAATTAGAAAGATAATGCCTACACGCTTGCTTTAAAAGTGTGCTTATTTTAAAAACTCTAATTGTATGAGATGTATGATTCCAATTTTCAACCTCGAAGTACACATTTTTTTGTGAGAAGTATTTTAATTCCGTTTGGAAAGATGGGTCTTTATGAAATCAAAAGTTCTGTGTTCAGGCTGAGTGTCTTCAAGTTTTCCTCAGGGTATTTAGAGTCCATTTTTTCTTAAGGACACATTTGACTACTGCAGGTATGCTCAGTTTGGGGAATGTGTACTTCTATCACCAGACTAACACTTCCCATGGTCCTATTGCTATGCATCATAGTGGCTCCCCTCACCTTCTCATTCCTTGTGAAGGGAGCCTTTCCTGATATTTGTGCTCTCCACAGTCACCTCTCTGTGTGCTTGCTCACTGTGGGCGCCATCCAACTCTGTGTTGCTAGCACCATCACTCATAAAACAGAGTTATAATAGCTATAATCCTCTTGCAATCAGTCAATTGCTGCAGTTAACAAATGGTTTATTAGACTGTTAACCTCCATTAGCTGAGGAGTTAGGTCATTAGCTGCCTCTGATAACCATTTCTCAAGGTTTATGACTTAAATAATCATTTAAATACTGACTTTTATTCTTTTATGTGGATTGAAACAAAGTTTCAGAAGAACTTAAAATTCAGGGATAAGATGAGTAATCTTCATTAAGAGTATCTGTAAACTTGATCCCCCAATTTGTTTCAGGGTTCTGACATTTGTTTTAAAACTCCAGATTAGGGTGATGTTCAGAGTCAGTTCCAGTTACTCATCAAGACAGTATTATCAGTGACAGCAAAGGTTTATCTTTGGTGGATTAGGGTATGGAGGTAAATTGTTTTCATTTTACTCTGTAATTTATTTTTTCCTGGAAATGCCAGCAGTTATAATGTAAGCTTTGTAGCCTCAAAGGCCTGCGACTGTTGCTAAGCAATTGACTGCTATCTACACAGATGCTCCTTGACTTATGATGAGGTTGCACCTTGATAAACCCATTACAGACAGAAGATACTGTAAGAGAAGATGTATTTCATACTCTTCCTCACTTGAGCATCATTTCTTAGGAATACTGCATTTCTCTGGAGTATTGGATGTTTTCCTTTCTTCAATATTGCAGGTCATTACTGCCTTACACCACATAACAGTATTATGTGGCTGTGTGTGACAAGACCTCCTGGAAAGACACAAATCTACTCACTCCAGATAGGGAGCCTATACTAGAGCAAGGTACAGATAGCATCGAAATCCAACTTGCTGAACCAATAAGTTTCACTGGCCATGCTGAAAGGAATATGGGTGAAGGGTTACTTACAGGACCTAAAAAATGACTCAAAGACAGCTGCATCAACAAACTTCACCCAAGCATGGTGACAGCTCACAAAACCTGGGCATGTTGGCTGAAACCTTTTCCAGGAGGTTCAGCTGGTTTCTACTTCTTCCAGCCTTCTGGTCTGGTCCCAAAATCTTTACAACTTGACTTGACTGAGAGTGACTCTCTGCACTCTTTATTATTTATTTTGGGAGGGAGGATCTAGTGAATCTTGTCAGTTTCAGGGGTCTTCCTGAAGCTATTTTGAATTGTTTAACTTTGGGCTAAAGGTGATTCCCTGTAGGATGGAATGTTAATCTTGAGGAAACTTGTATGCAACAACTGCATATTGCTACCTCAGGAAGAAAGTTAAATTTCAAATTCTAATTATGGTTCTCACTGAATACACGAGGATTTTCTACCAGTATACAGGAAAAATAAAATGAAGCACAACCCTAAATTGAATTATTGTGGACTAGAGACCACCGGTATTTATTTAGTAGATTTCTATGGTAAGAAGTGAAATCTAAGTTGGGTCTAGTGGTGCTGACCTGCAATACCAGTATTTACTAAAGAGGATAAGGCAGAAGGATCCCAAGTTCAAGGTTCAACTGGGTACAGAGTCAGTTCATGTCTAGCCTGGGTGGCTCAGTGAGACTTTGTTTCAAAGAATAGCAAGCAAAAAGAAAGCTGGGGTTATAGCTTGGTGGTAGACTGCTACATAACATTCATGAGGCCCTAGGTTCAATTCTCAGTATTGCAGAAAACATAACAAGACAAGAAAAGGAAAAGAAGACAAGTGACGAGAACAATTAATTCTAATCTCTATTTAGGATAAGTCCTAAAAAGAATAAGACATTGACATTCTCAGTGTGTGATTTGAAAAATAATGATTCCCCAAAGGGAGTGGCACTACTAGGACGCATGATATTGTTGGAGTAGGTGTGGTCTTATTGGAGGAAGTGTGTCACTGTGGAGGTGGGCTTTGAGTTCTCTTATATGGTTAAGCCATTCACAGTGAGTCAGTTCACTTCCTGTTGCCTCCAAGATGTAGAACTCTCAGCTCCTTCTATACCTGCACACTATCATATCCCACCGTGATGATAATGGACTAAGCCTCTTAAACTATATGCCACCCAATTAAATGTTTTCACTTAAAGGAGGTGCTCTGGTCATCATGTCTCTGCAGCAGTAGAGACCCTAACTAAGACACCAGGGTTGTCACAGCACTCTACCCCAACCTTACTGGTTCTCTGTTACCTGTACAATAAAGATTTTATGGGCAGAAAGGGGCGTGGGTTAGGGTTACTAACCCATGGAGTGGAGGTTTCCATATTTATGAGCTAGATATCAAAATTTTTATTTTTAGACATTTTGGGTATGAAATGAAATAGCACATATGAAACACTCATGAATGGAGTGAGAGGTAAAAGTGGCATTTTATTTCTGTCCTGGGATATGGTCAGAAATTAACGTTTTTAGACTGCATAAATGTTTGTTTTCTCATTTAATCACTTAAATATTGTCAATGGTGTAAACCATATAAAAATCTGCCATGGAACTGTGAAATCTACTTTATAAAGGTAGACTCCACTCAGGTTTGCTTTAATTGACTTGGCTCATGTGTAAAAATTTATGCATTAAAGGAAATAATCATGAATCATTTCTTTTACTTCACTCTGCCTGGCACTATGCCTACTACACATTAGAATAAATATTTGTTAAATTCCTCTAATAGAATGGGATTAAAAATGAATCTTTCTTTTAGTGATTTCCCCCCTTGATGCTATGCTTAGCAAATGCATTTATTTATTTGTATATTTTGGCTCTTGGTTGCATTAGCTCTTTGGATTTATCATTAGGTCACAGATAGGACAGTTTATTTCTTCTTGTATCCACTGCAATTCCTAACATTATTCCTTGACTATAATGCAGCCTTAACCATCAAAGCAACAGAATAGAATGCTAGGTTAGTTGCTTATTATTGTTGGGACAGTAATAATAATAAATCTGGGAGGTGGTAGAAACTTCAGGAAATGCTGGAGGAAGTAGATTAGCAGGGTATACATTAGAAGGTTTTACATATCTTTCTCTGTTTCCTGTTCACCATGAAGTGAATGGCTCCCACAAGCAATGATGTTCTTTTTCACCATAGACTGAAAATTCATAGAAGCAAGGCCTTGGAACTACACCTTCTCAAGCCCTAAGCTCAGATGAGTAACATCATCATTAAGTTGACTTTCTCTGTCATTTTGGGCATAGCAATGAACTCTGACTAATATATCTACCACCACACATCAGTAGTGCTTTCAGCTCCATGTATGGGTGGCTGACTCTGGATGATTTTGCAACTTGAGATTTTAGGAGAGAACAGTTTCACCTTGCAGCCTTCTGTAACTAAGCATAGTAAGTGACTTGAATTTTTATAGCTTTTTCATGTAAGGATGGATGGGACAATGTGTAAGTCTTCATATGTCAGAGCTAAACATGCCCTTTTGAAAGAGGACCATTGGCTGTGGAAACTAACTCAAAATGAATTAAAGTTTGAGTTATCAGATGAAGTCAAAGTCTAAAGAAGTGAGTTAATTTTTTAAAATGTCATTATTCATTTTAAGTATTCAGTGTCCAGATCATCGCCTTACTGCCCACATGACTTTAAGTGAATGCCAATTTATTCAATAGTCTTTGGTATGGGAAGGGAATTTTTGTTACTGAAAAGGCTGGAAAGTATTGTGTTCTATATTGATGTGGTAAAAAATACATCAATATTTGTTTTTATAGAAATGGGGCAAAAATATGCATTAAAATTACATGCTTATGTTATTTGTAGTGAAGGCTTCTTGGATCTACCTATCTGTGAGACATTTTCATCTTATTACATAATTTATGGAGGAAGTCCTGTGTATATGTCAATAAAACACTCTTGGCCAACAGGGAAGCAAGATAGGTGGGAATAGGAGTCCAGGAGGACTCTTTGTTTTCATTTAAGTGGGGTTGTTTATAATTGGCTAATGATCATAGCCAATCTCTTTTTTAATGGTAAAAAGGGGGAATTATGGCATGGGTATGGTTTTTCATTTATTGATACAAATTCAAGGTCAATTTTGTGATGCGTATATTTCTCCTCTTGATTAAGTATTGTGCTTATACTGTTCTTTTAAAACATAATACATAATTAAATACAGACTATAGATAGTTACTTATAGTAGTCAGAATTTATAGTTAGGTAAGTTAGGTTTTCTAGATATATGGAGATGTATTTGAGACAGATAGATAGTCTTCAAACCTTTCAAAGACCTTTAGAAAATGGCATTTAAAATGGTTTAGGGTTTTTCTTGACAATGAGAAATGTCTGCTCCTGGCAGCACCAATTACGTCTGAGAGGAAGATGGACATTGAAGAAACTCGTTATGGAGTTTGCTTTCAACATGGCAAGATTAGCCATTTGGGCAAGAAACTGCTCTTGCCTAGACTGTTTGACTGTTGCTGTATAAACTGGACATGCAGGACCCACAGGAAAGTGACTGCTGAACTCAAATAGTCCTTCAGGGTTCTTTCTTCATGAAAGAGTCTACGAGACTTTCTACAGGACACAGAAAAATGACTGACAGACTGCTGATGCAGATGGACAGTTTGAAATTTCATACTTTGCTGAGAAGTCTTCCAGACACACTGTGGCCTATGGGCTGAAGATGGATGCCCCAACATTACAGAGGAATTTCGGGTGACTCTTCAGGTAGCAAGATGTCTCTGTCAATCCTAGTGTTTATGTACTATCCTTCTGTGGTCTTTGATAGAGTTGAAGGCAGATAGTTATAATTATAGTTTTCGTTAGTTATGATAAGAGATAAGCTACATGTAGGACTCTGGACTCACAAGGATGGGATAGATGATATTTTCTTTAAATCTTGCTGAATGTTGATAAACAAAATGTTGTAACTGTATTCTTACTTAATAGCTGTTCTGTTATATATAATTTGACTTTGTTAAAGTTAAGACCTTTCTTTTTGTTTAGACAGAAAAGAGGAGATAATGGAGGAAGTCCTGTGTATATGCCAGTAAAACACTGTTGGCCAATAGGGAAGCAAGATTGGTGGGACTAGGAGTCCAGGAGGACTCTGGGTAGGAGAAACACAGAGAGTCAAGATGTAACTGCCATAGGGATAAGAAGCCCGGAAACTTCTCTGGTAAGAGAAATACTTAGATTAACAATTATGGGATAAATACTTAAGTCGGAGTTAGCCAGTAAGAAACAAGCAAGGCCAATAGCTTCATAATTAATACAGCGTCTTGTGTGTTATTTGGGGACTACAATGCGGCAGAGCCCAGGAGACTGGTGGGGGAAAAACCAAAGTGGCAGACAAGGAAAAAGCCTTCTCTTTACACATAATAATATGTGTAATAGACTAAACCATGATACCTAAAGTGCCCACTCTCTGACAACCAGTATTTATTAATATGTTACCATACTGATATAGGATACATTACAGATGTGACTCAGGAGTTTGGGGATGTGGAAATCATAATTAATTAACTGACTAGGCCTAGTATGATCACAGGAGTCCCCCAGAATGGGGAAGATATTCAGAAGTAGAGAGAAGACAAATGACAGAAAGACATTTGAAGACATTGTATTCCTGTCTCTGAGGATAGAGGAAGAGACTACAAGCCAAACCAGTTTGGAGAAATAGGTGAAAATTAATTCTCTGTGACCAATAATAAAGTAAGTAAATTGCTTTTCTCACACATATGGCTTGAAAAATAAAAATTCAAATCTTTAAATTCCCAGTTGCCAAAACGAATAACAATAATTACAGGAAGCCAGATATATAATGGTCATTCTAATTACTATGTTTTTGCTTTTGCAATATAATTAGTCTTATGTTATTATTATTATTATTTTTTTTTTTGGAAAATGTGAAGGGAGGACCTACCCAGCTGGTTTTGGGCTTTGCATATTCTGAGGATAATTACATCTCCTAAGCAACAATGTCCAGAATCTAAGAAAAGGAGGACTAAGTGCTGAGTCTCTTGCGCTGAAAAGGGAATCCAATGACAGGTTTGCCGAAGTTGGCCCTCAAGGCATTTGTCAGCTACTGAGCCAGTGGAGGAAAAAATAAACTCTGCACTTTTTTTTTTTGTCATTGGCAGAGATGACTGGCCATGCTGGCATACTGGCAGTTGTACCTTCCAACATGTGTGCTATACTTTCTCAACCCTAGTCCAGGTTAAATTTTAGTATTGAGGGCAATGACACCCCAAGTAGTTGTTGAACACAAGGCTATGGATCCCTCTACCAAAAGTACCCACCCTTCATTTTCAGCTAGAGTTTATGGTTGCTCTCAATCTTGTTCTAAGCTAAATACATAAAGAGCAACCACTGTCTCAGTCAGATAATTGACAAGACTACAGACAGGCAATGAAGGGGCTTGCTGTGGCATAACTCTGACCATAAAGGAATTATTACTTATTAAGTAAGAAGTCAGTTGAACAGTTTGACACTATGGGGTATCCTTTCTGATTACACTCTGAGAGCAATTAGGATGGGGCGCAAGCTCTAGGAGGGAGCTCTTTTACTCTTTTACTGTGTACTGTGATTGCATTTACTATTTGCTAGATGCATCTAGGGCTCTGAGATAAGGCCCCATGGTAGCAGTTTCTGGAAGCTAATAAAGTATTGCATAGAAAATTATATCCCTTTATCTGCTTTAAATTTGCTGTCCATTAATTTGGAGCAGCCCCTGTTTCTGATGTGATAGGACAGTGCAATTAGATGTAATTTATAGCTCACTCCTGTACCATTTATTGCTTTATGGTTTGGGAAGGATACAGTTTCCATTTGTTAATGAGGTCCCCTCCTGAAGCAAGGGGATAACAAGATGAAATGTTTTTCCATTTGTTCTGTGCTTCAGTGACAGCCGAATCAAAGCCTTCATTTAAATCCCCCTCATTATCTACATTGTACACTTGGCATGCAAAGGGCAAAGGTTCATAGGTCACCTTTAAAAATCATGGTTCTCTCTAACAGGGAAGTCTCCTTGCCTGATGATTGCGTTCGAGCCAACCACTCAGAATCTAGGTTTACATAGGTTGTTCTGTGCCATCTCTCTTCTTAAGACTTGGTTCTTTTGCATTCTTGAGCTTGTTGTGTCTGTCTTCTCCTTTTCAACGGAAAATTGGAAAAACAGGGGTAAGAAAAGATAAAAGCAGAGAGCAGCTCTCTGTGGGGTGTCCTCCTTGTTTTAAAAGGAAAAGTTCTGAAGTTTCTTCTAGACTATCTCTAATTCAGAACTCCTATTAAAATGCATTAACTTTCAAATGGCTACAAAGTATTAAGACTGGCTTAACTCAATCACTCTTCTTCATGTGGATCTAGTATATTACCATTGGACAAGATAGAGGTCCTCAACTCATGGAAGGATTGGAAGAGATTCTGATGGATGAATATCTATAATTAGTGACTACTGTTATTTCCTCACCATGGTTTCCTTGTAACACGACAAATAAAAAGACCCAGAGACAGATATTGGGGTCCAAGCTGAAAATCAGGGAAGCAAAGCAGTCAAGTTACCAGAGAGCTCTTACCTCTAACAGGGATGTGGCATTCCTATTCTCAATGTGGCTGGAGAATGAATGCTTGCTCTGAGACCTTGCTCCTGTTTCATATACATTCCTAATGCTGGGATTAAAGGCGTGTGATCCTAGGTTCTGGGATCAAAGGCATGAGCTGTTTGTTACTGGATCAATCCTGTGTAGATCTGGGTGACCTTGGATTCACAGACATCCATCTGCCTCTTAATCCTGAGTCCTAGGATTAAAGGTGTGAACCATCACCTCCTAGCTTCTCACTGCTGGAATTAAAGGTGCGTTCTGGCTTTTATGGCTTGTGGCTGACTTTGATTTATGAGTCCTCAGGCAAGATTTAATAAATCATAAATAATATGTCACCACACCTCCTTGTCCTCTAAGTTGTCATGGTTTCCTACCCAGAAGTCTAGCTATCAAGATTCCTAAAGGTTTTGTTTTTCCTCAGTTTCTCTCTGCTCAAGTGAGGTAGTAGTCTACACAAAAATAAAGTGAATCTTTTCCCAAAATACTTCATTATGTCCATGTCCCTAAGGTTCTTCATTCAAACAGCTCTTACCACAATGCCTACAGCATATTTCTCCATGGATGTTTATCCAGGTCCTGGAGTTTGCCTTGGGAATATACAATAGTGCCTCCTTCAATCACCATCCTGGCAGGAGATGCTTCACTTACACAAATCTCATTTTTTGTGCCATTGAGCAATATGCAACTTGGACAGTATGTATCAACAGACCACAACTAGAGTTGAAGTTGTGGTTTTGAAGAGGAAAAATTTATTTACAGTTAGTGAGATAGAAGAATATTTCAAAAATATTTTGCTTAAAGAAAAACATTCAAATCATGTTTTTGTGTGTGGTGTGAGGGTCTGGGGAAGGGCAAGTTAGTTAGTTAGTTTGTTTTAGATGATAAACTTGAAATGTAATTGAAACAGGCCCCAGGAGAACCCATCTAGGTATGGAAACTGGTCAGGTCTATCAGAATAAGGCATCCTTATTGTTTAGGCAATGTTTCATGCAACATGAGGAAAATTAGGCAGGTAGAACACAATTATGATGATAGGTAAAATAATCAGAATCATCAAATATGAACCACGTATCTGTGGAACTTCTCAAGGTCAGGTGGAAGTAAAGACAAGGAAATGTACAGGAAAAAAATAACTGTGTCACTGGAGTTATTCTCTGCCACCAATATGCTTGCCAATAGCGTGAATGTGTGGATTGAATTATCAGTATCAAATAGTCTTGAGTGTAGATAACAGCTTAGGTCTCCTGTATTCCTAGTCCCTCTCCTAGACATAGCTGGTCCAGCCCTGCCACTGTGAGATGCTGTTTGTTTTGGGAGCATCTGACTGTTGTGACCTCCCTCCACAGATCACAGTCCTATTGAGTCATTGAATTTGTCCCAGTTTGAATAGAAATGAAGCAGTGTGATGTGGTAGCTGTGACCTGAAAAGTCACCTACTGATCCTGACAGGCGTAACGAGTGAATTAGACTTCATAGGCAAATATCGAGCGCAAGTCTGCTGATGTGTCTTAAGGTAATCAGAGTTGCTGTAAGTCAGGAGCACAAACAAAATGGAAGATGAAGTGGGGGTTGGGAAAGACAGTCCAATATAAGAAAACCAAACGTAAGTGTAGGAATTAGCTAAAATAAAGAGGCTGCATTTCATTGTACACATGTATGACATTCTCAAGAATAAACAATAATTATATACAAATATGCTAATCTGTGAGTAACTTTGACAATATGCAAATTTATTTATAGGTCATATTTTAGATTGCAGAGGGCAGTACCTTGAAATAAGAGCCCTTTCTTATAACCAAAGTATCAATTTTCTCTATCTGATGATTTCTTATATTGAATCATGCACTATTTGCTTGTATGTGTACATGTATGTAGACATGCGCATGAATGTGTGTGTAAATGCACATGAAAGTCAGAGGTCAACCTCACATGTCTTCCTTTATCATTTTCCTTGGTTTTTGAAAGAGGGTCTGTCAGTGACCGTGGAGCTTACTGAGTAGGCTGGACTGGCTGACCAGAGACCACCCTGCCCTGCCTTGCTAGTGAGGGATTATGGGTAACAGCTGCAGTGCCTGACTTTTTGTGTAGGTGCTGATGACCCATATTCAGGCTCTGCTTTCATAGCAAGCAGTTGTTTGCTCAAGCCATCTCCCCAGCCTATTTCCTTGATGAGTGTGGTTTATTCCATATTGTAATAGATACCAGACTGTACACTTTTGCTTTGTCACTCTGTTGATAGACATATGACTTTCCCCACATTTTGGCTATTGTGAATATGTAGAAATATTGGTTCATTTGAATTTCTGCTTTCAGTTTTGTTGGAGTGTTTACCTAACAGTAGATTTGCTAGGTTATATAATTCTATATTTAGCTTTTGAGGAATCACCAAATAGATTTTCTCAGTGGCTGTATCATTTTATTAATTCTTTCCCTTTAGCAATGGGGAAATCTCGCTTCTTGTCCAGATTATATATATATATATATATATATATATATATATATATATATATATAGCAATTTCAGTAAATATGGAAAATCTGTTATAGTTTTGATAGGCATTTCCTAATAACTTGTGGTTCTGGGCATATTCTCATGTGCTTATTGATCACATATGTATCTGGAGATGTTTCTATATAACTCTTATTTAAAATTGACTCACCCAATTCTTATTGTTCATGTATATTGTTCCATTTTTAAGCTATTTTAAGTTTTTTAAATTGTTGATGTTATTCTTGATGTACAAAGGTTTGTAATTATACCAGGCATATTATCAAACAACGTTCTAATTACTGGAATTTTTACCCAGAGATGGTTCTTTTTGCAGTGGACTGTGGATAATACAGTGACTCATGGTTTGCCAAGTACAGAAAGCAAGTAACTGTGGTGGACTCTGGTCTAAATGAGATATCTATATCATACACCTTATTCTCTCTCTGCAGCCCAAGGGCCATCATGGAAGGGGAGGAAGGAAGGTCACAAAAGGCAGAGGCAGGAGAGGACTACTGTGAAATAGTGTCTTTTGGATATGACACAGCTGATGCTCTCATGAACTCTCTGCAGCTGGGACTGCTTGAACAAGACAAGATTGACCCCAACACCAGTCCATGAAAGGGGGAAGGAATCTTGAGGCCTCACCCACTCCTTTTTGAGGGACTACTGACAGTTAATCCTGGCTAGGGAAGAAGGGTACTTCCTTCAATGATGAACAAATTGTTCATGATTTCATATATAACTGCCACACATGCTCAGACTGTCAACCCTATTTAAACTCAATGGATCATCACATACACAAAAAAAGACATGAAAGAAGGAGACCAAAGGATTTCAGAGTGAGAGGCACGAAAGATGAGAAAGGGTAGTCAGAGGAGTCACATGAATGAAACTGTCAAGAATGAACTTTAAATTATGATCTCCAGTTTATTTATCTTGCTGTGTGTCTGGTCCTCGGGGGCGCTGAATCTAGGGCCTTGTAAAGCCAAGTTGCACACTGGGTCTCTTGATCTGAGATGCATAGGTACTGACTTTGGAACTCAAAATACACTGTATTGAAAGTAACCATCCCCAAGTTCACATAGTCTCTTGCCCAAAGTGTTGGGATCTGTAAGTTTGGGAGTTTAGTTCTTATATAGAGGCGTCACTGTTCATAAACAAAGGCAGATGATATCTTCTTAGGCTTGTTCAGACCTGAAACTTTCAATTTTAAAGAAAGAAACCTGAATATTTAGGTAAATTTGTTCACATGCTCACCCTGCTGAGCTGCGGATGGAATGGAAGATGGCTCTACCCAGTCAACATCTTATAAGATCTGCAAATTATTCTTCACAGAGGAAATTAAACTTGCCTAAAAGAAGGCTTTAGGCAGTACTAATATATTGAATAGTTCCTTTTTTCTGTTTCTTTAACATCTCAAGTTCACGAACTCATTTTCTTTGGCTCACATTTCATCATCTCCCTAACAGATGGGGTTATTACCCGCATCCTTGCTAGGATAGCAATGTAAGACCGCCACTTTTTCTTGGACAGTTATTTTTTCCTGCAGGCTGCATTCAAATGGCGCACATCCGTTTAATGGAAAATATGACTTCTCACACTCGGAAGTGCAGTCTCCATTTTGTTCTTTGTTCCTTTTCCTTTCCCTCCTTCCCTCTCTTGCCCCCTCTCTTCCTCCCATTCTTCCTTTAAAAAGAGGTTTCTTCATTTGTATTTCATATGTGTTGTGACTGCATGTGTGTAAGTGTACCATGTGCTTGCCTGCAGAAGTTGGAAAAAGAGATGCAGATGGTTGCGAGACATCAAGTGGGTGCTGGGACCAACCTTAGGTGTTCTGCAAGAGCCATGAGTGCTTTCAACTGTTGAGTCATCTCTCCGGCTCCTTTCTTTCTTTCATTAGAAAAAAATCCACTTTAGAATCCTCCACTACTGCCTCCTTGTAACAGGGAAGGGTTTCACCTAACCACTGACTTTTGGAAAGCTTATGTTGTCAATAGTGGCCGTCTTTCTAATGGTAACTGAAATAGATTTCTTTGAATTTGCAAAGCAGTTTCCTTTCTTTGCTTGAAATGAGAAAATAAGAAAAATAAAATTGGATTCCTAGAGAGGCAGAATTTATAGACAGGAGAAGCAAAATTATAGTGTTTGCTTGCAAAATAGACTATCAAAAAGTTTGCTACAAAATATACAATGATTCTTGACAGTACTGGTGGAATCTGAACCAACACCTTAATGGTCCTGTTCTGCTGTGGAATAACCATTTTGGACACTATGAAGATTTGTCACTGTGATGGGTTTAATAAAGAAGCTGACCGGCCCATAGCTGAACAGGATAAAGTTAGATAGGAAAGCCAAATCGAGAATGCTGGGAAGGAGAAGGGTGGAGTCAAGAGTTGCTAGACAGATGCAGAGGGAGCATGAGATATGGCAGAACGTAATAAGGAATATGGGTTAACTGACAATGTAAGAGCTAGTTAGCAATAAGCCCCAGCTATTGGCCAAGCATTTGTAATTAATATCAAGCCTCCAAGTGATTATTTGAGAGCGGCCGTGCGACAGGAAGAGTCCACCTACACTGTTCCTCAGGCTATGACAGTCAGAGATGTGTGGGGAAGCTGAAAGTTCTTGAAAGCATCCTACATGGGTGGTTATCATGCTTTATAAATGTCTAGAGACAGACACCCTTGGAGTCTGATTCTGTAGGATCAGATGAGACTGAAGATTATTTACTTTTAAGAAGTACTCTGAGTCAGACCGTGAATAAGTCCTCAACTAGACACTCAAGTAGAATTTAAAAAAACATTAATTCTTATATTATTTTCTCAGTTAAAATGTAATCATGTGCCTTTCACTTCTCTTTCCTACCTCCAGTTGTTCCCATGTTCACCTCCCCTCCTGTTATTCATGACCTCTTTTCTTTTTTGTTTTATATATATATACATTATATATAATATTTATATGTTTATAATAAACACATGCATACATATATATGAGTCCATTTTCACTGAGTTCACCTAGAGCTACCTACATGTATATGACTTCAAGGCTGACCACTTTTGAAAAGCTGCTCTTTTGAAAGATAAAGCATGCTAGGGAAGTCAAGAACTTGCCCAAGGTCACATACCTAAAATTAGTGACAGAAGTAAAGCTGAAAATGAATTATTCCACCTTGAAATTGAATGACAGTGACTGTTATGTTTATCTTTAATTTAAAAAATGCAGAATGCATTCTTTATTTTGTATGTGTGTGTGGTGTCCGTGGGTATACAGTGTGTGTTCCCATGTATGGAAGTCAGCAGGTGACTAGTGGGAGTTGGTTCTCTTGTTTTACTATTAGGTCCTGGCGAAAAAACTCAGGTTATTAGCCTTGGCAGCATGCACCATAATGTGCTCAGTCATCTCCTCTACCCTTCCTTGTTTTCTGAGACAAGTTTTTCTTTTGTGTCCCATGCAGACCTCATATTCACTATGTATCCAAGACTGGCCTTGAACTTGAAAGTCTTCTGCCTCAGTTTACTGAACACAAGGATTATAGACTTGTGCCACCTTGCTGGGTTCAACAAGGATTCTTAATGAACCATGAAGAGTCTTGGTAATACTTATGAATGTCTTTAAAAATATCCTAGTTGGCTTCCTTTTTCCAAAACTGCTCTGTTAGATGTAAGATAAACTGTTAAATTTAGAATGGTTCTTGGGAGATGGCTACTGAATTTTATTAAATAAATGATTTCAAGGTATTATTCCTTTATAGGTAATCAGAAAAAATTTCAGGAAGTTCCTTACATGTCCATCCAGAATATTTTGTGAAATGCTAAATCTTATACTACTTGGTTATTTCCACATGAGAATTTCAGGAAAATAACTGCTGATATTTGTGAAATTGATTTGAGTCTTTTACCTTGACATAGCTTTATACAAGTAGGAGGAGAGATCATCTGGGGAAATGGAATACAGTTTCATATTAAAATAGTTGGGTTATACATTCATGGTTCAATATGAAATATTTCTATATCCCCTTGTGCATAGGTGATGGACAATATCACCCATACAAATCAGCAAAGGTTTATATTTAACATGAAAGAGTTTAAGGTCTCATGGTGGATCTAGTTTACAATTAAAATGTCCTGGGCAGCAGATCTTTCATTAAAACACAAAGTAAAACTTAACTCACACCATTTAAATGTCTCCATCCATTACTACATCATGCGCCATCTGGGCTTGTTTCGTGCCTCTTAGTTTCTTATCAGCAGGGGAGAGATAGAGATTGACTTCTTCCAGAACTCACTGTGTCTTACACAGTGCAGATGCACACTGTCACCTTAATTACTAATGGGAGCCTCTGACCAAGTGTTAATGCTGGAACATGTCCTTCATCAGGGTTTTAAAAATGACTGAAATCTCAAGTTCCTACTGAGGTTTACTTTCCTTTTTAATGATGTTGCATTTTCTGATTAGAGCTTAAAATTAAACACTTTTTTCCTCAGCCGTTAATAGCACCCCCCCAAACTAGGTACCAGCTTTCATGTGCCACACCCCATATTAGCATGACTTCTTTCATCTTCTCTGCAGCCTTTTCAATTGGATGCCTTCCTATCCTCTCTGATGCATCTAGTTGTGTTGTTCTTAGGTTCATTCTTTATTTTTTTATTTGAATTGGTTTTTGCAGTTGTTATGAAGGTAGTTTTGCAGGTGTTTAGCTGTCTGAATTGATGTTTCTGTGGCGAGATGAGTTCTGGAGTTATCTTTCTGATGTCCCTTCAGGCATTCTTAAATAAATGGCCAGTTTATGGGAAATTTGATGAACGTGAAAGTTTCCTTATTCTGTGTGTGTGCATGTCTCTCTCTGCGAGTGGTATATGGTGTGTGTGGGGGTGTGTGTGGCTGAATGGTATATGGCGTGTGTTTGAGAGAAGAGAGAGAGAGAGAGAGAGAGAGAGAGAGAGAGAGAGAGAGAGAGAGAGAGAGAGAGAGAGAGAGAGAGAAGAGAGATGTGTTTGTGTATTGAGACAGACTGACTTCAGTTATCTTTCTTGATTATGCTCTACCTCATAACTGCTTTGAGACAGGGTCTCTCATTGAACTTAAAACACATTGGTTTGGCCATGCTGGCTGCTCAGTGAGTCCCTAGAATCCACCTGCCTATGTGATGGAGTTACAAGCATGCACTCCACCATGCCAAGTTTCTTTGTGGGTTCTGCAAGGTGACTCAGGTCAAACCAAGAATGAGTGTTAAAGCTTTTTAAAATATTCAATTAATGCCTCTGCCCAAAGTGATTTTCCAGTTCTTCAGCTTTTTAAAGTTCCAGGAGTTTGGAAACTGAAGAGCTAAACAATTAATGCAGAAGCTTCCAGTAAAGCAAAGCCATTTTCTGTGGTTCTGAGGATCAAACCGAGGGCATTGCATGTTAGGCAAGTACTCTATCTCTAATGTATGTCCCAAGGAAAAAACAAGCCATTTTCTGCTTCTGCTGCCCCTCTGCCAACTGAGTGACAAGTTATTATTTTACCTTCCTCATTATCTTTTCCATATTATTGAATATCAATAGCTTCTTATGTGTGTCAGCTTCATTAACCTGCTTTTTTGCTAATCTGTAAAGATTATGAGCAATAGATTCCCTGGGTGACCCTTCACCTCTACATTCATTGTGGGAAGGATTTGTTAACAAAGACTTTCTCCCAAAAAAGAAAAGAGTCACTCATTTGCATGCATACTGCATCCAGAATAGAATTGGAACTTCAGTATAAGCAAACAAAAATGTTTACAATGCCTTTAAAAAAAGCCAGACATCAACATCTGACAAAAGGAATTAGACCAGAGATGTTCTGTATCTATGACTGACATGTAAGAGTGACACACATATTGCAGAAGCATTGAAAGCTGTGTAAAGCTTTAATTGGGGTAAGGTTCCCTGGAAGGGACTTCTGAGAGTGTGGAATGGGTGCCTGGGTCTGGAGGTATTTAGATGTAGCAACTAGCCTCTAGATGCATACACTTCCTCCTGAGTTCAAAACTCTCTCTGCCTGGATGTGGCAGCTAGAGTTGGTGTTCAAGAAGAGAAGCAGGGCATGAGAACATGGGAGAAGGAAGACATAGGATGTCTTGATACAACAAGATAGAAAAACAACCTATTTTTCTTTGTCATGACTGTCTTTGTCTTAACTGATATACTAATTTATTTACAGAATACCTAAGTTCCTGTTTGCTGTTAATGAATGACATTTGAAATAAGCCTGAAGAGGAAAATCACAGAAGTCACTAGATCTGTGTATGCTTTACTACTCTATATGACTTGAGAGTGAGCAGAATGAAAGGCTTCCTTCCAGACTCCTCTAAAGCAGCTTCTGAATGCACTTTATGCAGGAAATCTTCTGCCAGATCAAACTGTCCCTCCCTATTTATTCCAAAACCCAGAAAGCAGATATAAAAAGGTAAAGAAAGGATCTTTAATTAAAAACATATGAGGAAAATAATTCTGGTTTGGGTTTTTGACTTTCCCCTTTATTTTAAGGAACATCAAGTGTAAGACCAGGATAGCTCGCACTCTAGAAACTAGGCTAGATGATCCAGTGGCTTTACCAGGCCCCCATCCCTACTTCGGTAATTCTCTAATAATGTCTGGTCTTCAGAAGACAGTCAAGGTCTGCTGGATCTTGACTGACAGCCTGGGTTCCGGTTTCATCTCTGTGCTAATAAGGTTTGAATATCAGGAAAGTGGAAAATCTTTCTGAATAGCTGTTTGTTCATTAGTGATACAGGGTTGATTAGATAAGAACTTACGGCAAAATGTCTGGAGTACAGCAGACTAACAACCGTGGTTAGTCTGTGACACTGACAATTCACATTTCTGGAACTGAAGACTTGGAAAGCAAAGTGAACTTTAGGCATCAATGCATAGACAGTTGATTGGCCAAGTTTGTAAGGGTGTTTCATCCAGAAGAGAGTTCTGGACAGGTGTGGAGCTACAGCTGGATTTTCAGAGCTCCAGAGGGAGGTGTAGGAAGGAGGATCACTTGGCACATCAGGGTATCTGAGATCCTGCTTCCACCATTACCACCCTCACCACCAACCATCAAGAAAATAATTTGTGGCTTAGTAAAATTGCTTGACAACAACATCAATGGCCCATATAATTTCTATTCATTTTGAGGAGTATTGTTTTGTCAAAATCACATAGTAAGTATATATAAAGTTTCTCCTATGTGGCATTCCAGGGAAACGGAATGCTTTCCTTATTTTTTTTAATCACATAATGCCTTTAAAAATGCTTTTCTAGTTGAAACCATTTCACTGGTTATACACTTTTTGATATTTTAGTGCCTGTTCTAAAGAAGCTTTTATTGGGCAGCTTGGAATCTAGCTTTTTTACCATGCAGAACCAAGCAGATAGTAAGAGCTCTAGGCTTTAGAGCAGGGGTAAACAATTTTATCTCATTACATTGTCAGGAGAAGTAGGTCTTTCCCCATTATAAAATGAGTACTTCCAATCCTATCTCCAAAGAGTTCCAGAGACTGTCTGTATTTGGGATTTAGTTTAACTTGTTAAACATTATTAACTCTCTTTTCTTCCTAAAATTGTTACCCAACTTTATTTAACATCAGGCCTGGAGAGATGGCTCAGAGTTTGGGAGCACCAACTACTCTTCCAGAGGTTCTGAGTTCAATTCCCAGTGACACATTGTGCCTCACAACCAAGATCTCTGTAATGAGATCTTGTGCCCTCTTCTGATATGTAGGCATACATGCAGGAAGAATATTGTGTACACAATAAATACATAAGAATCTCTAATATATATATGTATATAATAACATCAGTTACTCCATTACTTTTCTCCCTCCAAACCCTTCAGTATACACCTCCTTGTTCTCTTTCAAATTTATGACTTCTTTTTTTGTTATTCTCTTTCAATGTGTGTGTGTGTGTGTGTGTGTGTGATTCCTGTGTTTATACATTCATGATGGTGTACACAAACATGTATGGGTGTGTTTGTGAAGGCCAGAGGTTGATGACAGATGTCTTTTTCAGTTGCTCTCCAACTTAGTTTTTTAGACAGAGTCTCTTAGTGAACCTAAATCTCACCAATTTGGCTTGCCAGTGATTCAGAAATCCACACAGAACATCCTCCTTAGCCATGGGATAATAGATGCTCACCATTGACTTTTTCTGGGGGTCAAACTCAGGTCTTTCTGCTTGTGTGACTATAGCATTTTACAAACTGGTATATATCCTCCACCCCAAATTTATTTTTTCAATTCTCCTCATGTGTGAATATGAGCTAAACTAAAATTCCATATCATAATCCACCTTGTACAGAGAAACAAGGTTTTCTTCTAGAATCCCCACTCACTACTTAAAATATATGAAAACAAGATTTTTCTCCTTTTTTCTTTCTCTTTTGTTTCAATATAAAATATATTAACCTGAAATGGTAACACTAGTTTGTTTTCATTTCAACTTTCTTTGGAAGTACATGTTTTGTCTTCCAAACTGTTAGGTAGGTCATTGATGACACAAATACTGAAATCTCCTAAAGTATTTATATGATAAAAATATATATTTGGTAATATTCTGTATTGTTTAGGATAGGAATGAATGTAGATATAATGAATTAATTGAAAATTTTTAACTCTTGCCTCCACTGATACACATTTTTTATCTAGGAGAGGAAGGGGAGGTTTTAGCTAAGGGCAAGGCTAGGAAGACAGGGTATACATGAAGTGAAAAGAAAAATGGCTCACTCTGTGCCTTGACTAATTTCTTACTTTTTGTGGGGAGAAAGATAGACAGCAAGTCTTTGGGAATAAATAGAACTGTGTTTGGACTCAATTGCCAAGGAACACACAGTTAGGAGTGATGCTTTCCTTTTAACTTTACAAGAGTATCAATAGTATTCAGAAATACCATTTTTATAAAGTTGTGCCCAGTGATAGAGCTCGGTCTTTTCAATGACAGTTTGAGGAGCACTGAAGATCTTGTGAATAGCTTCTAAGGGCAATTTTAAATGATGAGAGGCAATCTCTTTAGGGTACCTGCCTCTCACAGACTTGTTCAAGGGCACAAAACCCTTTTGAGATTCTAAGTTGCTCTATGGTAATAATTTTTACTACTCAAAATTTGGAGGAATACTCTTGTGAAAGCATACTCACAAAGCAAGCAAGAAACAACTTCTCCTCAAGGAAGAATAGATAAGCATGTTCTTTTTTTCTTATGTTCCCAATAAATTCTGATTAAGACTACAGAGTGAACATCAGAAAAAAATTAAAAGTAGGAGGAAGACCAGAGAACTTATCATTCAAAGATAATATGAGAATGTGTTTTTTAATTTTGATATACTTAGAACTAAAAAAAACCAGTAACTCAGAAATACCATTATGAGCAGAACAAAATTACAGAAATGTTTTTTTCTCTTATCACAGGCAGGTTAACAAAAGGGAAGTCTAGGAAGGCAGAAAATGGGCCTATGTCCTCCTAGCAGCAGATGCCAAGAACTTAGTGTGGAGGACACTGCTTTAAGGCTAAGGAAAAGTAAGACTACACCACGTTTTCAGAAGAACCAGAGTCTTCTTCCTCAACCTGGAGTCAGTGAGATCCCAGAAAAGAACAGTAATGAGGTTCTTGGACTTCTATTAGCAAAGACAAATGGAGATCTACTGAGAGTCAGAATTCCCCCATCTCATTAGAGTGATGTCCAAATAAGGCAGCAGCTAGAATGCAAGAGTCAAATAATTCTCAAAGTATCACAGTTCCCCAGATATAGCAAGAAATCATTCACTCATCATATCAAGGGTGGAGAAATAAAAAGCTGATGAAAAGACTATTTATGGACCCTATAATTAAAATGACAGAGATTTCAGAGGTATCTGCACAAGAGATTGAAGACATCATAAAGATGCACACATAAACAAGTCAGAATCTTAGGAGCCTATGGCTCAAACAAAAGTTTTAATTTTCACAGGACCAGAGCACTGAATTAGATAAGAAGATCAGCACTGAAAATATCTTGAAGCAATAATGGTTGAATACTTTCTTCTTAACTTTGGATAACAACATAAAACCAGAGTAAAGAAACTGAATGAACTGGACAATCTGAATTTGATCCCTGGAAAACACAAGTGAAAGGAGAGAAACAGCTCCTCTACATTGTCTTCTGACCTCCACATGTACACTGTGGTGTTTCCTCCCTCTTACACACACACACACACACACACACACACACACACACACACACACACACACACCACGCACTAATTATGTAGTAGGAGAATAAATAAATTTTAATCACAATAAAGCTAAACAAATACATGGGAATCCATCTCATGACAGACTTTCTTTTAGAGACTAAATTCAGTGAAAAAGACACTAACAGCCAAAGTGATGGGAAAATACCATCTTTTACATTGGATATACAAGGTGAATGATTTCTCATGAGCAATAAGGGAGCCAAGCAGGAAGTGGTATAGTGGTTTCAAATACCAGGAGGAAAGTACCTTCAACCCAGAATCTGATATTCTGATAATCAATTTCAGGAGCAAACGGGAATTTGCTCAGATACTGGACAGCTATTTCCTATTCTGACTACTATAGGATGTTCTGTGAACAGAAAGAAAGCATAGTATATGGAAGAAAGAAGGCAAGAATTTGTGTGAGCACCAGGTGGTGGTGGCAAACACCTTTAATTTTAGCAGTCAGATTTCTGAGTTCAAGGACAGTCTGTGTACAGAGTGGGTCCCAGGACAGCTGGGGATACATAGAGAAACTCTGTTTTCGAAAAACAAAAAAAAAACAACAAAGCAAAACCCAATAATAATAACAACAATTAAATAAAAGTATTGTATGAACAGAGTAAGTTTTGTTTTCTTTAAAAATTATGTCTGAAGAGAGAAGTAAAAATTGTAACACTTCTGTATTGGCTCTTAATTTATAAGAAAATTATTTAATATAATAGTAGGGAGTAAAATGAGGTAAAGGAAATTGGTAAAATGATGAACCTACAATGCTCTTATATATGAATATAGTTTGATACGTAAAAGACAAACAGAAAAGTTATGTATTGAGATAGACTGAAAAATCGTTATCAGTCACTAAGAAGAAAATATGCAAAATGTTCAAGTAACCCACAGTAGCCAAGAAAAATAGATTAGTGGAAAACAGAGATGAAAAAAAATGGTAAAATAAAACTAAACCCACGTATTTCAGATTTGACATCTCAATGGTTTATTAACACACATGATCTAAACATACTAATTCAAAATTATATTGGTACAGTGGGTTTAAAAATTATAATTCAAGAACTTTTAATCTATAGATATTCTCAAATAAAAGTATACTGACAGGTTAGAAGCCAAATAATGAAGTGTGGTAGATTATATGAATAGCAATCCAAAGAAAATAGGAGTTATATTAACACCAGTTAAAGGCATCATTTTAACAACAAAATTACTGGAAAGAAAGAAATATATTATATAGTGCTAAAAAGATCAATTTCCCAAGAAGACATAGAAATATTAAACATGTGTTGCAACCCTGTACTGCCCTGTTTCACAGCCCTTTATTTCCAAAAAAAACCCACTGATATTTCTATTAATTTTAAACTGTTTGGCTGATTGGTCTTATTGGATAGCTCTCTCTTAATTATTAACCCATTTCTATTAATTTGTGTATCTCCATGTTGTCTTGGCTTACCTGTGATACACAGGCCTCTTTCTTTCTCAACAGCTGCATCATGTCTCCCTGGTGACTCTCTCTGTGTTCCTTTTCCCAGAATTCTCTTAGTCTAGTTGCCCCACCTATACTTCCATCCTGACTGTACATTGGCCAAAATAGATTTACTCATCATCCAATAATTGAAACATATATTCACAGTATACAGAAGGACATCCCCCATCAAAATTCTACACAATAACCAACTATATGTTCTTTTCAATGTCCATATATCATATCCTAGTTAAACCAAAAATGAATTTAAGTAACTTTGATGATATAGAAAGTAATTTTGGTCACAATGGAATTATCTACAAACCAGTAAGTAAAAGATTCCAAGGATATATTCAAGCACTTGGAACCAAGACAACACACCTGTCAACATCCATCAAGTCAATGAAGAGTTCTCACAGTGTAGCCTCCCCAGTAGGGCCTAAAGACCTCCTTATCTGTGAACTTCTGAATGGGTCTACAGTAGCAGATGTGAATTCCCGCTAATCAGAAAGTGGTTAGTTACCCTGTAGTAACTTTCCTGTGGGCACACTTTGGCTGGCCAGATGGTAGTGCTGTACACAGGGTCAACATTTAATCGAGACTGTTGATGCTAAGTGTCCCCCTAGAGCCTACATTGCACCTTCTTGCACTGCAAGAGTTAGCCAGCAGAGAGGAAGCTTCCAGATAAGTTGCAGTTTGATTTCTGAACATCTTATGTGGTAGTTTGAGTAGTAAAATATCTCCCATAGTCTACAACATTTGAACACTTGGTCCCTAGTGGGTGACACTATTTGGGGAGGCCCCTACTGTATTGGTAGAGAGACAGACACACACACATTAATGGAATTGCACAGCAAACACACACATATGCCATATAAAAATATGCAACTGAATTTCAGTAAGGCTGTAAGAGAACTCAGTGGAGAAAGAATGGCCTTGTTCACCAAGGCTTCTGGAGCAAGTGATCATCTCTGATTACTAACAGCCACCATGGCTTCCTTTGGCAGAAACCATACATCTCTCATACAATATGAACTCAAAACGTGTCAGTATTTAAATGTAAAACTATGAAACTCTTAGTGAAAAAAGAAAGGCAGAAAATATTTGTGAAAGGCTTTAGATTTTTTAGAAAAAACGTGGTCCGTAAAAGGAATAAGTAGGATGTTCTATTGCAAAAATTAACATTTTAGTTTTTTGCTGTACAAAAGACCACAGCAAAAGAATGATCTAGATAAAGTCTCCCAAGTAACAGCCTCACAGCCTATCAAGGACTAATATTAAGAATAAAATGTATATGCCCATCAAAATAGTAAAAAAAAAAACCATCCAGTTAGAACTTAAGCAGAGATATATATATGGTGTGTTGGTTTGAATGAGAACAGCTACCACAGGCTAATGTATGTTTTAATTCTTGGCTCCAGTTTGTGGAACTATTTTGGGAAGGATTAGGAGCTATGGCCTTGTTGGAAGAGGTCTGTCAGTTGTGGTGGGCTATGAGGTTTCAAAAGCTCATGCTAGGCCAAGACTCTGTGTGTGTGTGTGTGTGTGTGTGTGTGTGTGTGTGTGTGTGTGCGCGTCTGTGTCTCTTTCTTTCTGTCTCTGTCTCTCCGTATCTTTCTCTCTACCTTCAACTTGTGGATCAGAATGGAAGCTCTTACCTCCTTCTCTAGTGTAGTGCTTGACTGCCCGCTGCCAGGCTTCTTGCCACGATGATCATGAACTTATCCTTTAAAACTGTAAGCAAGCCCCAAATTAAATGCTTTCTAAGTTGCCTTGGTCATGATATCTCTTCACAGACATATGGGGCATCATGCCATTTGTCAATACATGCTCAAACCACAGTGAGCTATCAATATCAATCTATCTCCCCCACAGAAGTGAGGATAAATCACTTAGATGTGGCAGGTGGGAAAAGTTTAGTGACTCCTCCTCTTTCTTTTTTTGTGATGCTGGGGGTTAAACTCAGTAGCATCTAAATTGAGCAAGGGCTGTATTACTTAACTACACTCCCAAGATGTGGTTTCTCAAAAGAATAAACATTCAGTGAACTACAGAATTCCGCAATCATATTCATGAACATTCAACCCAAAGGAAAAGAACGGTTTAATTCACACAAAAAGCTGTATATGGGTTCTGGAGTTATGGCTCAGCAGTTAAGAAGGTACACTTGAAGGGGACTGGAGGTTGACTACAAACACTCACATCAAGTATCTCATGACTGCTTTACAACGCCAGCTCCAGCATCCTCCTCTAATCTCCACAGATACATGTGTACATGCACACACACAGAAATAAAACAGAAAATTGTGCAAGAATGTATAAAGTAGCATCATTTATAATAGATTAAAAGTAGAAACAGTTTGGATGTTGTAGAATGACTGGTTGTTAAACAAATTGTTTTCTTTCCATTTCATAGTATGTTGTTTAACAGTAGTGATGAATAATCCATTAATAATACAACAATATGTATGAATCAGTACAGCTTTGGGCCAATTTTTTTAAAAAAGGCAGTCCTAAAAAGGTAGATACAGCACAATTAAATTTAACTGACATTCTTGAAATGGCAAAATCATTATGTTGGCCCTTTTTCCTTTGCTGGGTCAAATACGAGAAAGAGAAATCTAAGAGTGGAATTGTTTTTGTTCACAGTTTCAGAGATGCCTGTTCACAGTCATGGCTCCATGGCTTCTTAGCCAGTGGTGAGGGAGACAATCATGGAGGTGGGCATGTGACAGAGGTTCCTCATCTCATGATGAGACACACACACACACACACACACACACACAGAGAGAGAGAGAGAGAGAGAGAGAGAGAGAGAGAGAGAGGGAGACAGAGACCATTTGTTCTTATTTTACCTGCGCTCTCAGCCTACATGGGATGGTGCCATCCATATATCCATATTCAGGGCAATAATCAAATAACATGTGCTGTAGCTTTATGAATTCAAAGTGAAAAATTGTGCTTGAATGCAGGGCTAGGGACCAGTATATATAGGTTCTACAGCAAGACAAATATCTATCTGTCTGTCTGTCTATCTATATGAATTTCACTCAGTCATTTTAATGAATTCTGTGTTCTTCTACAAACCAGGTTCTAAACAAAGAACTATGGATCTGCTTTCCCAGACTCAGTCTAAAATTTCTTCCAACTTTCTAAATAAAAACTCAAATGTCTTTAAGATGATGTCGTAGCAAGAATCATTATTAAGCACTGATATCAATTTATATTGGCATTACTGCATTTTTGTAAAGACTTTAATTTCAGATTGACTGTGTCCTTCTCTACTTATCCATGCTTAGAAAAATAGCTTTTCACACAATAAATGCTCAGGTTAATTCGTTATGGATGATCTCAACTTTATTGATGATGACTTCATCACAGGGTCAATAATTTAAAACCAAATGTTTCCTGAGACCATTACCATTTTAAAATACACATAAAACTTGCATGCTAGATTTACAAATCTCTTCCTATGCTATAGAAGCCCACCAGATGTTTTAATTCAATCATGTAATGTTTAAATGTTCCAGCCTAGAAGCTCATATTATTCAGCTCAAATGTTCTTTAAAACTACATCCATTTATAATTAATCTTACCATAGTTATGCAATTATATAACAAATATCATAAACAGCCATATTACAGGAGATAGTACCCTGGAGAGACTATCATGTGGATGATTGCTTATTGGTCTCAAAATCAAAATTTTTTCTGCTTTCAAAGAGCCCGGGAATGCTGAAAGAGCTGAAATTCTCTTAGTAGACTCTCACATTCAGAGTGGAAAGTTTGTCACATCCTAGATAGTATATAAATATATCACATTGTAGTTTTAAACTTCATTGCCTCCCCCACTCATGTGTTTGTGCTGATATGAACCAACCTTTTAAAATTTATAAATGGCACAAAGAAAACTTTCAATGTCTATCTCATGGCTGTTTACTGTTCAGTGATACACACTTAGTAAACTAAAATCTATTTAAGAGGCACACACAAAATGGCATAATTTGTTTTAATACTTGTCTGCTCTTTTCTCCCCCAACTATGGATTGTTGTTTAGTACAAATACACCAAATGATTGAAGACAGAAAGTTTATAGGTTTGAAATCCTGGGCTATATTCAACAAAAATTCCTCAGACTTCATAATTACTCAACAGACAATTTCTCGAAAACAGTAAACTATTTTATTCACTTTACATACCAACCACAGCTCTCCCTACCATCCCTCCTCCCCTGCCCCCTTACTTATGGCCCTCCACTCCTCAGAAAGGGTAAGGCCTCCCATAGTGAGTCAACAAACACTGGTATATTCAGTTGAGGCAGGGCCAACACTCTGCCCCACCCAAGCCCTGCATCAAGGTTGAGCAAGGCATCCCACCATATGGAAGGGGCTTTAAAAACCCAGCTCATACATTAGGGATTGATCCTGGTCCCACTGCCAGGGTCCCACAAACAGCCCAGGCTATAAAACTGTCATCCACATGCAGAGAGTCTGGTTTAGTCCCATGCAAGCTCTTCAATTGTCATTTTAGAGTCAGTGAACTCCCATATGTTCAGGTCAATGCTCTCTGTGGGTTTCCTCATCATGATCTTAGCCTCCCCTTGCTCATATAATTCTTCACCTAATTCTTAGACTGGACTCCCATATCTTGGCTCAGTGCTTGACTGTGGATCTCTGCATCTGCTTTATGAGTTACTAAATGGAGGTTCTGTGATGACAATTAGGGTAGTTACCAACCTGATTATAGGAGAAAGCTAGTTTAGGCACCCTCTCCACTATTGCTTAGAGTCTTAGCTGGGGTCACCCTTGTGGATTCCTGGGAATTTTCTTAGCAAGACATTAACAGAATTGCTAAACATCCTTAATCATCAGGGAAAGGCAAATCAAAACGACTATGATTCTTACACTTGTCAGAATGGCTAAGATAAAAAACACTGATGACAGCCTATGTTGGAAAGGTTATAACAGTAAGAGAAACACTCTGTCACTACTGGTGGAAATGTAAAGTTGTACAGCCACTTTGGAAATCAGTATAGTGATTTCTCAGAAAATTGGGGATCAATCTATCTCAAGACCTAGAGAAACCACTCTTGGGCATATACCCAAAGAAGCTCAATCTTACCACAAGGAAAAGTCTGAACTATCTAGCAGGGAAAAAATGATAGAAATCTAAAATGAAACAAAAATATTATTAATGAAGAGCTACCCACCTGCAATTTTTCTATAAGAATCACAATATTACTGCAGTGGTGTTTATACCTTGCTGATAGTAAACATAACAGTATATAAAACATGGCAGTTGTTTTCAGCAATATGCAAACTTTTATGGTAAATTACAATTAAAATGGTAAAAACAAAAAAGGGTTGATATTGGAAATTTGTATGGAAATCCATAGTTTTCTGATAGAAATGTTTGAAGTTAGATTTTTTAAATTTAAAAACAATTTTATTAATTCTTTGAGAATTTCATACAATTTATTTTGATCATATTTATTCTCCCTCGTGCATGTTATATTTCCTAATATTCACTGTGAGGCTTCATGCCAGACCCTGAGTTATATTTACTCCTTGTATTATTCCAGATATTTATTTTCTGTGCTATGAAGACTTAACTGATGCTAAGAATGAGGGATTTTTAAAAGCAATGCTAAACAAGTTAAAGCGTGGGTCCAGTTTTATTGGCTAAGACAACTCTGTTTTTTTTCTTTTCTTTATGGCACACTGTTACACAGTCATACACTATCTAACAAAGTCTCAGTGATGGTGAATGACCCCGTGAGATGATAATGTAATTGAAAATTTTTATGCTATTTAATGCCATTATAGGCACACTAATGTCATGCACATTGCATTCCTTATGTTTGTGTTTGTGTTGATGTGAACAAACCTATCACACTGCCAGTAGTCTAAAGGTATAGCAATATAATTATATGCTGTACATAAAACTTGATAGTGATAATAAAAGATGATGCTACTGGTTTATGGATTTAGTGTACAATACTTTCCTTCATTATTATAGTGTGTTCCTACTTACTATTGCAAAAGAATAATATGAAAGAGTCTGCTATGTTATTCTGACAACAGTCATACACAATCCTGTGTTTGCTGCATGCCTTGATTTCACTGAGAGTTCACCTTGGGCTAGGGTGATGCCTCAGTGATTAAAGTGCTACAAATGAGAATCTGGAGTCAAATCTTCCAAAGCCACAGAAAACCAAACAGAGTAGCACATGTCTTTGTTCCCAGTGCTCTGCTAGTGAGATGGGAGAAAGAAGCTACTGAATCCACAGAAGTTTCTGGGTCTGTTATCCTGATTTGTAGAACAATGAACAGCAAAGAGACTCTGTCTCAAATAAGATAGTGGTGGAATGTGAGGACCAACACCCAAGGCTCTCTGCTGATTTTCACACAGGTGTTGGGCCATGCATATACCAACACATCATATACATGAGCATACATACCACCAACACACACACACACACACACACACACATACACACACACACACACACACACACACACACACACACACACACTACAGATACTACCCTACAACAATATTTTAAAAAGTCCATGCTGATTTGTTGGGGCCTACCCCCAAAGAGTCTCTGAGTTGTTTTTCAGCTGATAGCCACAGGTACATCCTGTTTTCTAGACCTGGCTTACTGTCACTGCATTGCCCCACTGACATCAACATTTAGAACAAGGAAAGCATGCTCTCTTCCACCTGGGGTTTTCCCACTGTGCTGTAAGCCTGTATATATAAGACTGCTCCCTCCTACAAGAGAGAGACCTCTTAGCACTTGCAATAAAGACACACACACACTCTCTCTCCTGACAATAAAGACAGCACATGCATTCTCTTAGTACAAACAGCTGGACATCTGGTCTTTCTTTTCCTGATACCTCGGAGTTGCTTATGGCGCGAGCGCCTCACTGATTTCCCAATTACATCTACATTTGTTGAGTATGTTTTATGATGTTCACACAGTAAGAACATTACCTAAGGAAACACTTCTCAGAATCCACTTGAGTCATTGCATGATGTATGACTGTCCTGTTTCCTTTTGCTGAGTCTAGCTAACAAAGTCTCAGATGCAGAACGGAGAATTAGAATCACAAACTGCTTCCTTTATGAATGGAGGTATAAGCACCACAAACAGGTAAGAAAACTGTGCTTGTCTATCTGTTCATCAAATCCTGGATACTGAATGTTACTCTTCTACAGAACTTCATTTCCCATTTTATTGTGTAGTTTCTATTTTCTACAAAAGTCATCTTCTAAAAGTGTCACTGTGTTTTGTCATTGTAACTTCATGTACAGCTTATACTGAACAGAGAAAACACCTTCAAATACCTTGATTTTGTACCATTTCCATTGTCTTCTGATATACAAAGGAGACAAATACATTATGATTGTTTGTATACTAACGGAACACACAATAGTTTTTAACCATCCCTGGATGTGCTCCCAGGAAAACAATCAGGGTGGTGGACCAGTCTACCACCCTCCCAAACATCACAGAGCTAGAAGAACACAGAGGTGTGGTGTAATAAAAGCCATCTGTAACACTACCATGTTATAAAAGCTTAGCCTTTTCTTCTGCTATGTTGGAGGACAGAAATCCTATGGAAAGTAAATGAAGGTAGATTTCTTCTCTCTACAAGAGTTAATTGTGCTTAACAATGTAGCTTTATGAAACCTGCATGGGTTACCTAATGAATTGGAGAATTGCTCACCACTAAATGCATTTCTTGTCAGATGCTGGATATTTATGAATTGGAGTAAGCATAAACATGATTTCAAAATAGACTTTATTATCTTTTTACTGTTTCATCTCATATTTCTCAAATGAACTCTAATCTGAAATACCAATGTATGCATCAGGTAACTATGATTTTTATCAATATTAAATAGGATAAAACAATAACAAGGTAGTCTATAGATCCATGGATATTGCTTGAAACCATTAAAAATTAGTTTTGATGATGAATGCCTTCAAAGACCGTTGTATTAAAAGCTTGATGACCACATGGTAGTGGATCCTTCTTGCTCCTCACTCCCTCTCCAATGTTGTCTCACTGGCTAGTCCTGACTGACCTAGCACTCACTCTGTAAACCTGAGTGGCTTTGAGTTTGGGGCAATCTTCTTACATCTGCCTTGCCAAGATTATAGGTGTGTGACACCATGCTGTACCTCCAGAGTTCTTCCTTTGGGTTTAGTAAGTCAGAAAAGGAACTGAGTTATTTTCAAACCAGACAGAAACTGAATTAACAACAATTTTTATAACCTCAATTTTAGGGAACATATTGTCTCCTCCTTTCATAGTAGGCATGTCGAGTTATATTCATGTGCATTTCTCATAATCTAGTTTACTATCATATCCAGATTGTGTTCATAACCTGAGAATTAATATCTTAATAGTTATTACTATTTATGGAACATGTTCATTTTGTTATAGGTATACAATATCTAAGTTAGTTGTCTTAACTACTAGACAGATTAATAGACAGATTCAAGGGTTGTGACAGTTACTCAGAAAACCATTGGAGTTAGAGTTGACTGATCAGTCCCTAAGCTCCAGGTATTTCTATTTTCCTATCCCTTCTCATATCCTTGCAACCAGGACCCCATAATCACACAAATAGGGAAGCTGTTGGATGCATTTTTATGTTATAAGATAAAGTTCAGCTCTGTTGGATCAGAAACCCAGGCTGAGAATGCTCCAACTTTCTATTGCTTAACAACCTGTCAAAAATTTACACTTAGGCCAGCCATGATGGTGCACACCTTTATATTTGGGAGGCTGAGGCAAGTGAATCTCTGAGTTGGAGGCCAGCCTGATATACAGAATGAGTTCTAAGACATCCAGGGATACACAAAGTAACCTCATCTTGAAAGACCAAAACCAAAGCAAAGCAAAACAAAACAAACAAAATCTCCCAAACCCCCCAACAATAACAAAACCAAAAACACCAAACAAACAAACCCAACCAAGAAATCTGCTGTGAGATGTTATTTAGGGAATTTGCTTGATATATACTTTGCACAATCCCAAAGGGGAAATGCCGGGGAGTAGAAAATGGCCTATTTTTTCAACCAATGCATAGGAACAGTTCCAGAGTGTTGACTGCAAACTATTCGTCACTCCAAGCAACAAGACTGGAGGTCTCCTCTTGGAAGAAATGTTTCTATATAAAAAGGTTGTTATCTGGGAGTGAAATTCTTTTTTAAAGTGTTAGAAAAAATTTCTACATGGACATGAGAACTTTGCCTCTGAATCTGCACAGCTTATCAGTTTCATTTAGCACAATTAGTATAAGTGATCCCTTATGGATGGGCCTTAGTTCATGAATTATTTGGCTTTTAATGAGCTTGCTTCACATGATCATGGAGGCTAGTGTTGCTTTGTGTGAGACTGCTTTTTCCCCATTGATCCAGAAAGTTGCCCCATTGTTCAGCAAGTCCTCATTGACTTCCTCATCATAAGGGAATCGGGGAGGAGAAGAAAAATACAACTGCAGTGGAGAAGTACACCCAGGAGTATGCTTTTCAATCTTTGGATTTGTAAGTTGGTTTGAAGCCAGTTAAATACATGTAGGGTGAATTCCAATCATCTTCTATTTTCAAATTAGGAAAAATTTTAATCTTATCTGAAATCAGTCTCTCCTCCTCTCACATACCACACAGTCTCCTCTTAAAACAAATAAATATCTGTTCCATCAGGCATGTCAAGATTTTGTTGTTGTTATTTTTGCCCGTAAGTTAACTGAGTTTATTTACCACATCATATTTATGTCTTGATAGTTCTTCATGCACTCTGCAAAACTACAGAGTGCCTACTGACAGAGTAAAAGCTAATGATTCTACTTAAATGATCTAAGTAATGAAGGGGAAAAAAACCAATAATGATACAATAATCTACCTTGGGCTAGTTCTGAATTTTGCATTAGGCTGGAATTTGTTGTTAGATATTGTACTTCAATAGACACCATTTGGGTCTGTTAAAATAGGTACATTTGCACATGGGGTGTTTATTGCTGTAGTTAGTTCAGTGTAGCAAAATTCTTCTGTGCTTTTGTTAAATATTTTCCTTAAATCATGCTTCCCAACATTTTAGAACATGAGATTAAAGCCACTAATACAGATTTGCCTATAGTTGATTGTGTCTGATATAAGATATAAGGAGATACAGTTCATTAAGGGACCACCGAAATGCAGTTTCTATGCTACTACTGACTTGACTAACTTTTATTTCAAAATAAGTTAACTCTTGCAGGAAAACATATCTCCATAATTTCTAAACCCTTAGATACTTATTTTCCAAGTTCTGCTTGCATTTAATTTTTATGCTTTTCCTACATATATTTCTACTAAAATCATATTGAAATGCATTAAATTTATGTCACGCCTTGTATATGCCATAGTGTACTTTATATAAATTATTTTCTTTCCTAAATACTAATTGTGACAATTTCTGTTTAAATTGTTCTTGACATGCCATCAAAGCAAAGTATTTCTTTACTTGGATACTTGTGTAAGTTACATGTACCATGGTGTCTCCTTGTTAGAAGTTAGTAACATGATTGGAAACCCCTTGGAGTTTAAGGCTTTGTCTTATTCAGCTGTAGGTTTTGCAAAAATATTTTTACTAGTCCTAAATGGAGGAGTAAGATAATAGTAAAACATGAGTTAATTAAGTAGAAAAGGAGAGTTGGATTTCCCCACTTTTTCAAGGTGAGAAAGACCTTTGGATAAAAGAACACAGCTTGTGTGAATTCTTCCATTTGCAACATCTTTGAAAATAAAAATGTGTGCTTCTCTCCTTGGCTTGTGAAAATAAGTGTTGAGAAGCCTATTCTTTATGAATGAAACTTAATTACCCACTAGTAATTTCTTGTAAGAGGTAAAAGTTTACTGGGTCTCCAGACACTGGTTAGTATTTGGCTCCCCTGTGCAATCATGCTCACGACCTGTGTGAACGTCATTGAGCTCCTAGATAATTGGATCTCTGTTCAGGGCTTGATATACTTACCCAGAGAGGATTTGCTTAAAGTGAGAAGCAAAGTTTAAAATGGTAAAAGCAAAAGGAGTAAATTAGGAAGACAGTTTTTTTTTCAGTTGCTAATTGAATCATTAAAAATGCCATTTTGAAACAGGGCAGGTAGTGTCTATTAATTGCTAGCATTAAAAAGAGCAATAAATGTTACAGCACCTCTTTTAGCTGTGAGTGCTGAGAGCTGTTAACGGAATTTCACAAACAGCAGAGTCCTACAAATGCATTTGATGAACATTTGCATGTTTCGTGCCTGCCTTGTACCAGGCACTGCCTTGAATTTAAAGAAATTTCAAGGAAAAAGAGGAGATTGGAGTTAGGGAGACTACTCAATCAATAAAGTACTTACTATATATGCATGAAGATTTGATTTTTGGATCCCCAGATTCCCGCATCAATAGCCAGGCAAGATGGCTCCAATCAGTAATTATATCTGTGGGGAGGAAGAATAGGGAGGATGTCAGTCACCTGATGAGCTCCTGGTGCAGGGAGGGGCTCTGTTTTCAAACAGAAGGTGGAGAACTCTGAGGAGAGTGCTCAGTAGGTAAAGCACATGCTGTTGAAGCATGAATTTTGGTGTTCAGATCCCCAAAGCACACATCAATGTCAGGCAGGCGTGGTGACCCACCAGTAACTCCAATGCCCTGAGTATGGATTAGGGGATTCTTAGAACAAGCTTCTCAGGAAACTTGTTGAATCAGTGAGATTTGGATTCAATGGGGAGGCCACAGGGCATCACCTTTAGACATCCAAGCTTACCTACACATGTATGTACACCCCGAATGCAAATGCACACAGAGGAACATAAAAAAGATATAAAGAAATAAGATGGAGAATGACTGAGAGAGACACATTACTTCAACCGTTGACCTGACTTTGATATCTGGCCCCAACACATATGTGCAAGGAAGTGCACACATCAATATGAGCATGGGTATGCTCACATGTATAAGCATGCATGCCACCACCACAGAGTATGATACATGATAGCCATCATGGATATAAACTATGAAAAGAGAAATATCAATCACATCTAGACCTCTGGAAGCAGAGCCGAAGGAGCAATAATTCTCCTTGGAACAACTCTCAGAATGCTTGACTGAATGGGGGAGGTGGCATTTAGGTTTTAATTTGAAGGTTGGGTTGGCCTGGCCAAAGAAAAAATAAAAGACAGAGCATTTTACAAAGAAGGTGACAGCTATCTGTGCACAAATGTGGCATTGCAGAGGCTGCACAAAGGTGACCCGTGTACACACAATGTACAGAGTGGTGGTGAAATCATGGTTGGATGTATGAAGCAAGTTGTTGGTGAGGAGCCATCTTCTGTGACAACAGTGTTCACAATGACCCCAGGAAGTGAAGGCTTTAAAATGGAATCTAGTGCAAGGGTGGGAGGTTGTGGTTTTCACTATTTTAGTTCCTAGATCCAAATATTCAAGCATGAGGCAACAGTCAAATTTGAGTGGAGGTCAAATGTCTTAAGGCTGGCCGCTCCATCAAATGAGCAAGGAGCAGGGTTGGTTGGGATGAAGTAGTCATCTATATCCTGAACAGGTTTGCTATTTCCTCTCCTCTTACTCATGAGCACGTACTCCAAGCTTTCAGGAAAATTATCTCTGCAATTAAAATGCTAGAGTCAGTTACTGGTGAATTATTTAAATGTGAATAATTGCTTAGTGACTAGTAACTGTAGACTTTGGGAACTTCTACAGAATTAAACTTAAGGACTCTGAAAGGTCGTGAAGCTTCTCTGGAATATTTTCCCCATGCTCAACTCTTGCAGGTCTTTATAAATCCCACGTGGGGGAAGAGCAACAGATAGATGCCTTTTGTAGGCAGAATAGAATGACCAGATATATCTACAATGTAATCATGAGAACTGTGTGAAGCTCTTAATTTCCTTTGACTCTGGGGAGCAGGCCACATCCCGTACCAAATGAATTGACGTGCTGGGAATGCACAGCTCGGTAGCTCAATCAGCAGCTCCCTCCTCCCCTAGGAGACAGTGGCTTCTCAGAGAATCTTTTCCCTGTGTCTTTTCTGTGCCAGTCTTTCAGCTGAGCAGGCACACATCAAATTTAATTGCCCCTCCCTGCGTGTCTTTTGTGGGGAGCCTCGTTACCTCTTGAAACCATCTTCTGTTGATAATGTGGGTTGTTGTCTTGAGAGTCTAATGGGAAACATAGGAGGCTTCTTGCAGGGTTGTAAGTGGTCTATCCTGACTTCTGCAGTCAATTTCACTTAAGGCATCATGCAGGTAGGTACAGATTTAAGTGACAGGAGCAAGACCCAGGGACCTTAGCACGCTCTCTCTCTTTCCCTCCTCCCCCTGTGTGTGTGTGTGTGTGTGTGTGTGTGTGTGTGTGTGTGTGTTCGTGTCCCCCTTCCTGTTTCTAAGGATGTGGAAAAATGTGGGTTTAGAGTTTAGAACTCTGTCCAGTCCAATTCTTCACTGAGTTGGTATAGAGATTCAAATTCTATCAAATATGTTTTGAATGTGAGATAGTTATTATATATTTGTTGTGTTGCTGTGTTGTGTGTGTTATATATGTGGATCAGAGCTCTAAGAAAATGTTAATATTTAGTTATTGTTGAGCTTAAAAGAAAGGCATAAATTCTAAATCCAGAAATTGGGGTTATTCATGTGTAACAAGAAAAATCACTTTATTTTGCTGTTTTTATCTGTGTTTATTGACAACTGAATGTGAGAGACTTCTCATGGACAGAGCTGATTTTGTTTGGGGATACAAAGGTTGTTTCTGATTTGATTAGTCCCTTCAATAACAATCTGAATGCATTACAAGAATGGCTATCTGTTAGAGAAATAATTCCAAGCATGGAATGAATAAGATTCAGCAGGAGAATGGTAGTGATAATAACAAGGCATCAGCTGGGACTCACTTTGAATGACATGTCTGGAAGATGGAAACAAATTAGCCAAAGTATGCTTAGAAGAGCTGAAGGGGCACAGCAGACTTAAGCATGGGAAACACAGGCCCAAACATTGTATTTTACCTGTTTTTCCCTTGCTAATATTCATTAGATTAAAGCTAACCCCATTCCATTCTCTTATTTGGCCACTGACTCATTCCTGAGACAAAACACCAAGGTCTAACAATCGAAATTAATTATTTAGCTAATATGTACAATCAGGATTTATCCACTCATCCTAGCCCAAATTTCCCACTTTTATCCTAGAAAACCCACTTGTAAAAAACAGTTAATTCCTTGCTTATGTGTTGTTGCTGCTGCTGATACTCGTTGTCTACCTTTGCAGCCCCATGACCACTTTTTGCCCCTCCTTTGTGTTGAGACTTTGGTGTCTGGGTGTGTCCTGTAATGACCTTGAAGAGGGCAATGTCTCTTACAAGAATGATCCCTACTATTGGTGATGATTGTTTAGGCTTAATCTGTTTGTAAAGCTATGCGTGTGAAGACTGGCATAATTCTATAGCCCATACTTCCCTACCAGTGGACCTAAGCCTTTAGGGTAACTATTACCTAACATATTTGCTTAGTGGATTACTCAATATGTACACCCTTGGAGATTGAGAGAACAAGGAATGGGGATTAATTTTGTTTAAATGTTCTGAATTTGGCACCATGAAGATATAATAAGATCTCCTATGTAGGTTACATGTGCATGTTGACAATAAATTATTTTTCACTATTTGAAATAAATATAGGGAGATTGAGGGTACTTCTCATTTCAATGCTTATATTCTTTCACTGACTTAATTCAGATTATCAATGATATATTGGAGTATGACAGAGTTGGGTGGTGGCCTACCAGGTCATGTGGAGCAAGAAGGGAGAATACTGGGGGAAAGATGAAAGAAAGCTGATTAAACTGACTAGATAAAGGAACTTGGGGCATGAGTTGATGAAGAGAAAAAGTCCTTCAAGATTCTCAAGGGCTAGTGCTGTGACAGAAATGTGAGCCAATATATAGTTATCACCTATCAGGAAAAAGAAGATAGTTGAATGACTAAAGATGTAAGACTGACAGTCAAATCAACTACACAATGCAGTGAACTATGTAATCAGTCATGATACATTTTTAAGGAGTTTTTGGGAGTCAAGAATGGTTGTGTGGATGGGAAACCTGAAACTAGTCTTGTGGGTATTGAATAATCTCTTTGTCAGTTTTTAATAAGGTAGTCCTAACAGGGTGTTGGTGGTGCACACCTTTAATCTCAGCACTTGGGAGACAGAGGCAGGTGGATCTCTGTGAGTTCAAGGCCAGCCTGGTCTACAAGAGCTAGTTGCAGGACAGCCTCCAAATCCACAGAGAAACCCCGTCTCAAAAAACCCTCAAACCTATAATGACTCCATCTATTATGATATTTCATTATAGGTTTGAGGAGAGAGCTGACACTAGTGAGATTTCCAGAGATCTACAATGATAATACCAACTGGCAAACTAAGCAATAGTGGAGAGACTACATTAATAGTCCCTCCCAGATGATAAGGTTGATGACTACCTTATATGCCATCCTAGAACCTTCATCCAGTGACTAATGGAAGCAGAGACAGATACTCACAGCTAAACACTGAACTGAACTCCTGGAACCCAGTGACAGAGATGGAGGGCTAATAAACAAAGGGGTCAAACCTTGCTGGTGAAACTCACAAAGACAGCTAACCGGACAAGGGGGAGCTCTTGAACCCCAGACTGATGGCTGAGAGGCCAACAGGGGACTTATCCAGACTCCATGAATGTACTGCCAGTGAGGAGGCCTCAGAAATCTCTGGAGCCTTGGGTAGTAGATTAGTGTTTACCATGGCATATGAATGAACTCTGGGAGCCCATCCCACATGGACGGATGCTCTCTCAGCCTGGACACATGGGAAAGGGCCTAGGTCCTACCCTGGATGAAATGACAGACTCTGGAGATCCCCCCAAAGGAGAGCCTCACCCTCCCAGGAGAATGATGTGGGGATTGGGTGGGGGGCTGAGGGGGCTGATGGAGGGACAAGGGTGGAGGGGTGGGAGAGGGTGCTGTAATTGACATGTGAAGCATGCATGCTTCCAATTTAAATAAAAACATATATTGAGGACCCCCACACACACAAAACGATGATCCTAACTGCTGGATGAAGGATGCATTGGATGAAAAGAGTATAGGATCAGAGTCCCACTAACTGTAAATTCTATTTCAGAGTAGAGATTATCAGTTCATGGAAAATCTTCCACATATAACATATCTGTAAATAATAGATATAAAATCTACAGTTTGATATTTTCAAGTTTTTTAAGGAACAATAGTGGAATTCTTAAAAGTCCAACATGCATATAAATCTACAGGGTGAACTGAGTTCTTTAGAAGAATTATTCTTCTCTCTGTGCTTTCTATTACCTTTGGAGGCCAGTGCTTCCTAGTTTAATGTGGCTGTATGGTAGGAGGTTACATCTGTAAGTTGTACACAAAAAGAACACCCAAAGGGTTATCAATATCTTGGCTAAGCACATTATATGTTGGCTGAATGGTCATATTTTTGTTGGCTTTAGCTGTGAATATATAAATTCTTCCTTGAGAATTGCTCACCATAGCCCATTCTTGTACAAGTTTCCAGTCTCTGAATTTATAATATCTGAGCATCCCTGAAATGCTGTCCTAATATTTAACATTAATAGCAATTACAAAGTCCCAGTAAATGAATGTGCAAACTCCTCTGAAATAGTAAAGTATAATTCCACCTCAGAAGTTTCATAATTTTACTCTAGGTTTAAAATCCTAAAGGTATAAAATCTGCAAATACAGAAACCTATAATTTGAACAAAAAAGCAACAGATAAAAAATGAGTACATTTAATTAATTCTTCAGAAACAAGGGAAGAGGAAGAAACTCTTAATATTGATCTGACAGAGTTGCAAAACAAAAAAATTAACCTAAACACAAAATAAAATAACATAGATAGCATCAGAATCAATGAACAGTAGGTACAACTGAGGGAAATGTTCATGATCTGAGTGTTGATGATAAAGAAATTTCATGTAATACTGAAAGTAGCCGCACATCTGAAATTTTAAGAGCTATGAAGGATAAAGGGAAAAGGTACAGCATGAATAGAGCTTCTAGGAAACCATAGCAGAAATGCAATGCTGTACTTATTGAACATCTGGTTGGGATTTGATTGGAGAAATAATTAAGGTTTTCAAGAAATTATGAAAGACTACAGTTCTCTGTTCCCCGTTTGCCAATGAGCAGCAAAGGAAAAGAGATAAAAAAGAACTCTGTGTGTAGTCAAGCAAGGGACTGGAGAACCTCAAAGGCAAAGCAAAGATTGTAGGAGTGCAGATGAAGTGGGAGCTGCTGGTAGGGAGGAAGGGTTACAGGTGGATTCAGACAGATCTTCGGTGGTTATATTTGTGTGGTTTGTTGATGGGACATGGGAAGGATCTGAGGGGTGGGGATCAAGAATGACTACTATGGTTGCATTGCTCATCAGTGGTGTATTAATGAGGGAGCTCATGTTTGGGATTTGTTCCTGTCATGTGTAGGGACTTGGAGTGTCACTCCTAGTGGATATACGAGACGAGAAAAGAGCTGGCCTTTTACACTTCTCTTCCTCAGACTTTACTGACCTATTTATGTGAGCAGAGCATCTAAGCCAGCTGGTCACAAAAAGGCAGTGAAAGGACAAGAAATGTAGCCTCTGGAGAGTTATCTGGAGAGTTACAAGACAATAAGAGAACAGGTTAATTGTCAAGAAGTTCAACCACTATGACTTCAAGAGAGCCTAAAGCCAATACTGTGAGTGAAAAGGTGACATTTCCACCTAGGTTCTTTCCTCCGACAGCAGGCAATTGTAGAGGAATTCCCACCAGACCTTTCCTGTTACTTTTTCTTCAGGCGCAATCTTAATCTTGCATTGTTAAAGTCAGTCAGTCACTGTCATTCGCCTTGTTTCATACATACATTTCTAGTTTTCCCTCAGAACCTTTTCAAGGACAATGTGCTATTATAAGAATGGCAAAGGGAAGAAGTTTTTGTTTCAGAGGCTTGTCCTCAGCTTTGCAACAAGAAATAGAGTTCCCTGAACATCTGGATTGCTCCCAGAAAGGTAGGACTTAAAAAATAAAAGAACAAATCATTTTGCAAAACCCTATAAGTAACACTTTCTGTTTTTTAGTGACTATGCCTCCTCTCCAGCTTCCCCTTCATCCTTGAGTAAATCCTTATTCCCCCCAATTGGCTTGAGGATTGCTTTCTATAAGTAGTCTACCTCCATTTTTTTTTGTCTTCGGAAATTTCTTTGTTCTTCCCCCAACTCAGCCCTTCGCATTTCAGTCTGATATTCTAAACATTTCAATTAAAAGACAGTGTTAGAGTTACAGAAAAAATTGCAAAGATAGCAAAGTTTCTGTAGATGCACATTTTTTTCTCAAAAATTTACATCCTAAATTCCTATATTTTATTATGACTTAGAAATCAATGTGATCATATTACTAAACTTCTTGGTTTACTTCATTATTTTGAATGCTGGCCTTAATCTATTACATTTAACAATTGTATCTTATTTAATTACTCTTGGATTTAATGGGTTCTCACCGCCATCTTACCCTCCTGACCTCTTAGAAAAGATGTATTTGTTTTGTATATGTGTTTTGCCTCCATGTGTGTATGTTTACCATGGCACCTGGAGGGCAGAAGAGAGCTGGAATTATAGATGTTTATGAGCTACCATATGATTGTTGGCAAACAAATCCTGGTGCTCTGAACGAGCAACAAGTATTTAACCACTGGGTATTGTTTTAGCCCCTGAATCTTTGTTTTTGATGAGTTTAGCAATTTAAAGGAGCAATGACACATTTCCCAGAATGTTCCTCAGTGTGAAGTTTTCTCATAGTGAGACTGGAGTTCAAGATTCAGGAGAAGATGATCACAGAGGTAGAATGACATTTAAGGGATACTGCCTTAGTTATTTTTCAGTTGCTGGGAAGAGACATCATAGCCAAGGCAACTAAGAATTGAATTGGGGTTTTTCTTACAGTTTTAGAGGGTATGTCCATGATCATCACGGTAGGCAGCACAGAAGCAGGCAGGCAGACAGGCATGATGTTGGATTAGTAACTGAGAGCTTACATTCTATATTCAAATTGGAGGCAACGAGACAGAGCAGGTGCAATGTTGGATTTTGAAATTTCAAAGCTCACCCTCCCTCCTGCCCCCATGACACAAGTCTTCCAACAAGGCCAAGCCTTCCAGTCCTTCGCCAAACAGCTTTTCTGTGCATAGAGTGTCTGTTGTAAGTTCTTGATTTTGTTCAGAACATACTTTTCTTGTTTGGGGAGAAGGAGGCAATGGCCAGAGGAAGTGTCAAAAATAGGGAGAAGGGTTATGCCATGGGGTGAAAAGGTATTGAGAGTGCAGCTTTTTTTTTAACATGTAAAAGAAAATGTGGGATGGAAAAGAAAATGAAGCAGAGGAAGAGGGCACCCAAACACATCTGTTCGCAGAGAAGTAGAAGAAAATGTGGGGCAATACCACAATGTCTACACACTAAGGTAAATGCTGCTTCTGGGAGGATTCTGTGGGTGTGTGGAAGGAAGGAATCTTTGTTTCCTTTAAAGAGAAGAATATACGATTACTGAGGTTTTAGGAAGTAAGCCATTAAATTGCTTCCGATGAGGAATCTGTGGACTTCTGGCTTGCCTAAGGTTGAAGCTGTTTCTAGCAGACTCTGCATTAGAGCTGAACCCTCCTGATTTCCCATCTAATTCTCATTCCAGGATGCTGCAGCTGTTTCCCTGTAAACTGATTCTGATACTAATAGACTGACGTTTTCCATTCCCCAGGGATGTTCACATCTATAACTAGAAATCGCCTCCATGGCATAGAAACGACCCAGAGAGGCCCAATTCCTTGTAGGTGATTTAAATGTTAATATGCTGGCACATCTCCAGGCTCAAGGGAATTTGCATGCAGCTGAGGAGATGTGCCTGCTCTAGGACCACCCCCTCCTCCACAGTCCCTGTTGTTGTTTAAGTGACTCTTTTTATAGTCTTTGAAGAAGGATTAGAAATTTACAAGAAATTCCATGTGAAACTCAACCATCCTTCCCTGTTGTGTAAGTGGCAACATTTCCCCCTTATCTCTGGACCAGTAGAGGCATCCAGTTAGTGGCTACTTAGACATGCTCATGTTACAAATCTGGACCTTTTGTTGGGAGCAATTATGTGTTCTACTACAGATGTACTCCAGGAGGGAACTCTGTTCACTGGTTTCTCTGCCAGAGTGTCCTGGTTTGTTTTCTCAGCCATAGCTATGCTTGTTTCAAGACTTAGCACCTTTACTAAATCCAAAACCCTATGTGAGAAACTAGATGAAACAGCTGAAGACTTGATCCTTTATCTTCCTGTAAATGTCTGAGAATTCAGAACATCTGAGTTGTTTATTTGGAAGCTTTAAATTATTATTTGTTTATTTACTTCGATATATACTGATTGTGCTTTATTAATTTTTTGGAGGGGGTGTCAGGTCTCATCTAGGTTTGAGTTGTCAATGAAGGCAAATTACTCAATCAACTAAAGGTGGCAATGACCTTGAGTTTAGAAACTCATAAATATTTCAAAAGAAAAGTTGGAATGCACATACACACACCTTGAAAGTTGCACATTTTTAATTGCTGAACACAAATATAGCCGTTTTCAAGTTTTTGTATGAATTTTCTCTTGTTATCTATATGTGGTCTTATGAAAACATAAGTTCTTTCAGACATATTACATGTTTCTTAATGACAGTTTGTCTCTTACACAGTTAATTGGTATTTTACATGCTAATGAAATGTTTTTGTATGTAGGTGTGTGCGCTCACATGTGTATGGGTACAATATTTGTGTATGCATGCCTATGGAGGCCAGGGGTTTTTGTCAGGTGTCTTCTTTATCTTGGTACATATTATATATTGAAGCAGGGTCTGTCTCTTGAACCCAGAGCTTGCTTGTGGGATCTCTTGTCTCTAGCTCTGGAAGAGCAAGGAGGCCACTACACCTGCCCAGTATTGATGTAGGGGTTGGGGATCTAAATTCTATTCCACACACATGTACATCAAGTGTTATACTCACTGGGCAATCTTCTTAGCCCTGGTAATAAAATATTAAAGAGCTCCTTTAATTATTGTGTTAAATATGTGACTACACCATAACTTACTTATGAGATTTTCTACCGTGTTTTGTTATTTTAATACATTCCAATATATAAAAATAGCTACATAGCTTTTCTTAATTATAAATTTTTCTAGATGTATACTTTTTTAATCAACGCAGATACCTAGAACTGGAAATAAATGTTATTCCTGTCTTTTTGTGCTTCAGGTTGACCAGGTTTTCAAGAAGTCACAGCTTCCAAATCTTTCCCATGAGCCCAAAATGATACAGGCAGTTTCTTCCTTACAGCATTTTGAATGAGTGTTTTGACTTTATGATGCCAAGAAAGCCATAGCTATTCAGGAGACATCATGCTTTAAAATGTGAATTTTGATTTTTTTCCCCAGCTAGTAGTCTGTGGTCTGATACTCCTTTGTAGTGCTGGGTTGCTTCCAACCTTCCATTTGCTCACATGGAGACATAACCAATTCTCCACAGTGTGCTGGGTTGCTGGTTCTGATGTCTGGCAGGATGGGTCTATTAGATGTGCTTTTGACTTGAAATATTTTCAATTTATGACTGGTTTGTAAGGACAAATCCTCATTGTATGTTGAGAAGCATCTGTCCCTGGATTTTCAGAGTGATTTTTCAAAGGGTTTAGTCACTAGGATTTAGAAAAAATAGATATGTATTATATCTTTTAAATTTCTTCTCTATTCCCTCAAAGAAATTCTGTAATAATTTATTTCTGTGTTCATCAAGTCATAGATAATGAAGTATGTCCTTACTCCCCATCTTCTTACGAATGATTAAGATGAGACACTGCCTCAGACAGGAAGAGAAGCATCTGCTGCAGCCAGAATCTCAGTTTGCAGAGAGGATTAGGTGATTTATTTACTTTTCTTTTTTTTACATGCAAAACATTTCGTTTCTAGAGTTTAAATCAGTTCATTCTTAGAGTACCTCATGTGCATACATGGCTGTGGGATATTTAAAATGGAAGACTAATGTTGCGAAAAGATTTCATATATTTTCCCACAGAAGGATGGGGAAACCCAACATTCAAAATCAATTTAAATTGAGCAAGAGAGGAACCCTGAGTGAGATGGATCAGATGGATCAGTGAATAAAGGCCCTTGCCACCCACCAAGCCCGATAACCTGAGTACAAGCTTTGGGGCCTACATGATGGAAGGGGAGAGCCAACTCTGCCCTGTGTACACTGTGGAGTGTAGAGGTATGTACATAAGTGTGCACACATCCACACACACATCCACACCACACCACACCACACACACACACACACACATACACACACACACATAAATAAACATTTAAAAAGAAGGGATAACACTCTTTGAGACAAGACAAACAGGTTTGTAATGATTTCTATGGATGATGCTGAGGATTTCATGACTTGTCAAAGTGCTCTCTCCTGATGTATTCTGGACCAGGCTGTGATGAAAGTTGAGTCATAAAGCCAGTAAATGACACACAAGAATGAAGAATAATAGTTGTATTTCTAGAAAGTAGTTTGAGTTTAGGAGCTAGTTTGTGGAACAAATTGTAGGAAGTTGGAACCTCAAGTCAAATCATGAAAACATAGGCTTTGTTTTTCTTAATTTATACACTATTAAGTTAACTGGGAGAGGCTTTGAAATATATAAAGTGGCTTTAAAAAATGGGTTTATTATAAAGGTGTTCTATGGTTTGAAATTTCTTCATTCTTTTTAAAATTTGTGTAAGACTTAATCTGAAGTGCTACAATGTCAAGCCTGGGGCCTAAAGGGAGATATTTTGGATAGATTAATGACAATATTAAGAAACTGCTCATAACACAGGTTCTAACTCTGGCTCAACTGCTCTATGAGGAGCAGATTTTAGTATTTCCAGAGATTCAGCATTTGTCTTCGAAGCAGGCACTGAATTTCCAGGCTCTAAACATTCTGTTACTTTGACCCTGGTTTTCTCACCCTCACAATCTATAGGAAATAAGTGCATGGTTTTAGAAAAGTATCATGTCTCAGGAATTTGCAATGGAGCTTGTGCCCCATGTGCCTTCCTGAGTTAAATGTCATCTCTAGCAAGGGTTCCTTGTGTTTTGAGGTTAGGATTAGTTCTCTTCATCTGACCTTTCTCTGCTCAGTCCTGAGCTCATACTTCTTGCCCATGTTCCTGTATCCTGTGGTCTGACACAAGCAACACACAATAGTAATTATATGAATAATGAAAAGAGAAATCACAAGTACATGGAACCAAGCAAACAATAACACTAAAAAAAGTAGTCCCTTTGTTCTTTAGAAGACTTAGAATAACCATATTTAAATGAGGTATTATCCTAAAACAGTGAAATTTTAACCAGCCTAAAATTTAATAGCTAAGCATTTAATTTAGATTTGTGCCCTGACATTAACCATCCTATGCCTCTTCTGCAGACCTAACTATTATTTCAAAAAGCCCGTTTGCTTAATGTGTATGCTAATTAAGACAGAAGTCTGGGATTTGACCTTTTTTTGTTTAAATACATTCTATTGGAATGGTTTCAGTTTTAGAAATCTCAATAACAAAGACAAATTTAAAATTTGGTTGCTAGAAATTACAGCATACACCTTAAATCAGATTGTATTTAATCTTTCTAAAATTCTAGTACATGGGAAATTTGTTAATAATACTACCTTATAATTTTTCTTTCCAGTTCATATAATAGCATAATTATGCAAGAAAATAAATCATATGGTTGAAAAGATAGGAATGGTTTTGCTATTTTTAAACATTCTCTATATATCAAGTTAGAATACAAAGGTGTATTATTGTAAACTCTCATTTGTTTATTTGATATGTTATGCACATGGATGTACAAGTGTGTGCTCATGTGCACGCATATATGTATGTGTGTGGTGTTGGTGGTATTGCACATGAAGGCCAGAGATCATCTGTAGATGCTACTCCTTAGGAACAGACCCACCTTGCTCTTTGAGATGGAGTATCTCACTGGGTGTGAGTCTAGGTTGGCTGGCCAGCAAGCACCAGGGATCTGCCTATTTTAGTCTCTTCAGTTCTTGGATAACAACATAGGCTGCCATGAGTCCTGGAGTTTAAACTCAGGTTCTTATTCTTGGATAACAAACACTTTACTAAGTAAGCTGTCTCCATAGCTCTAGAAGAGTAATTATTGTATTAAAGGCAAGAGATGTGAATAGGTTTAGGGGTGCAGACTTGATTCTTGACAATATTAGTTTTGCATAAAAAATCTATAACAGTCTCCCTGAGAACCTTTTAGACAATCGTCTTGGGAACAACACTGGCTGAGAAATTAGATCAGGAAAACTGGATTCTGACTGCCTTAGATCATTCACTAATTCCTCTTGGTCTCTGGTTTATTACTTGGATGCTGAAAATAGTGGTCTATTCTTACCTACTAATAGTTTTGAGATAAAATGAAATTATTATACTAAAGAACTATGAAGTTGTATATCATAAAATTATGAACTATGATTATTAATCAAAACATCCTGAGGCAAGGCAAGTTAGAAGAAATCATTCCTTATCAAGAGGAAGCAAAACAATGGATCTGTCCAACTACACATTCCCATATGTGAGAACAGCACTTACATTTCTTGCAAGGGAAAATCATTGATTTAATGTGGGATATTTGCCATTCTGTCTTGATTTAGCCATTGTTTCCATCCTGAACCTACCAGATATGTGAAGTTAAGTAGTTATCCAGGAAGAAAGCAATCTAAGTTCTCCCACACATTTGAAAAGAGTAGTGGAGAAAAATAAAATGCAGGCATATAAAGAAAAAATGGAAGATGGGAAAGAACTCAATTTTCTGTTAAATAGTGCACACCATCTCTTTGAAATGTGTGTGTTTGGTAGGGCAGGTAAGAGGGAGACAATGAAAGGAGAAATAAGAGCACATTGGCTTTTGATTGCTAGGGATAAAGTGGAGCTATTTAATCGCCAGATTGCCCTCACACTGTGTACATCTATTGTGTTGCGCTTGAACCTGAGAGGCAATGCTGTGGTGCCTGTTAATTTCAGCACAGTGTGAAATCCCCCCTTCCTTAAAGAGTATAGTTAGTTCAATTGATGCACATTTCACTGAATCCACAAATCAATAAACCACTCAGAAAGAAGTAAAGTGTGAATCTTCCTGCGTGGCCTCCTGATAGGAGAGACAAAGAAAGGCAATAAGATCTGAAATCCCCAACTGGGAGTTAAGCCTGCTTTCACTTGTCTGGCTCAGCAGATGACGTCATTTAGTGGTGACTGATGAATATTATCTCTATAGCCCCCTTCCCGCGGGTCTTTTCCTCTTCCAGCTGAGAGTCTAAGGACTGGTTTACAATTTCGTGTTGTTTCTTGGGAGCCAGTGGAGCATGGATTTTTACTTGTTGTGGAACAGAACAGGGGACAGGGCAGGTGGAACCCATCCAGCTGCGGGTTTTGAAATACGAAGTAGTCTTTTGGGTAAGGCCTCAGATCACAAGGGATACTGACCTTTGGGTATAGTCCAAACCACAGTCTGCAACTGGTCACAGGGCTCAGAACTGAGGATAAGACACAAGACTCCACAATTAGGATCCAAGGTAGTAGTCTACTTTATCATCCAGGGATTTTGATTGGAAACAGCAGAAACATGCGGTGCCTATTGGAAGCAAAAAAGGATTTACTGTAAGGCTACCAGGGACTTATACATGGAATGGAGGCTTGGAAACATTGCTTGAACAATTCCATACATCAAAACTCTCAGTGGATTAGAAACCTAAATGTGAATGTTAGATGGTGTAGCAGGAAAATATCCTCATGAAATCATAATTGGGAAGGATTACCTTACCAGACATCCAAAACACCATCTGTAAAGGGAAAGACATATTTTTCTACTAACAAATTAAAATAAAAATCCCACTTTCAAAGAATTCTAAAAATACAATAGAATAGAAAATGCTACTTGGTACACTTTACAATCAATGGCTGAAATCCAAGGAGCTGCTTCAAATATGAAATATGAAATAAGTTATATAATGCAATAGACACATATATAGAGCTGAACAGACAGTTGACAAAAGAGGGAACTGAAGGGCTGATGAATACATGAAGGTGTCTAGCCTTGTTGGCATTAAAGTAGAATAAAAGCACAATGCTTAGCCCATGTCTTCTCCTGAGGGTGAAGATACTAACTAATGAGACAACATTGAGAAGATATGAGGATGTGGAATTAGAGGTCCTGACTCAAAGCTCTTTGGCAGAGTCTTTCAAATATTGAACACAAACATCATGTGACCCAGAAATTCCAATAATAGGCATTAATTAATATCAGGATGGAGCCATAACAGTGGGTCCAGGGTATATTGTGGTATCATAAAAGTTGTTGAAAATTAAGAAAATTAAGATATTTGCATGTCTACAGTCATCCAGAACAGAACTTCCCAAAAGACCTCAAAAGAATATAATCCTTGCCAGGTGGTGGTGGTGCTTGCCTTTAATCCCAGTACTCAGGAGGCAGAGGCAGGCAGATCTCTGTGAGTTCGAGACCCATTTGGTCTACAAGAGCTAGTTCCAGGACAGTCTCCAAAGCCACAGAGAAACACTGTCTCAGAAAAAAAGCGTATAATCCTCATAGTTCTCTCCTAGGGAAAAACCAGGGAAGATGGACTCTGATAATTAAAGGTGAGAAGTCTCCATATCATGCCTAAGAAGATAGACCCAAACTATTACATCTTTCATTCACTATCTATTTACATTTCTTAAAAGACACATGCTTTCTTTCATTTTCTTTCTTTAAATTTTTTTAATTTTTTTTGAGACAGAGTTTCTCTGTGTAAAAGTCCTGGGTTCTCTGGAAACTTATTTCGTAGACCAGGCTGGCCTCGAAGTCACAGACATCTGCCTGCATCTGCCTCCCAGGTGCTGGGATTCAAGGCGTGCGCCGCCACCACCTAGAGACATTGGCTTTATTATCAGTGACATTCCCACTTCCCTACTAAGGTCATATCTGCTTCAAATTCGAACTTCTTTTTTTTTTTAGAGATCAAGTGTCCATGCCCACGCACATGTGTGTGTGTGTGTGTGTGTGTGTGTGTGTGTGTGTGTGTATGAAATGTATGAGCACATGTGCGTGTGGGTGTCCCATTTTTGTGTTTATATGGAGGCCTCACAAGGGTATGGGATCTCACAGAGCTGAAATTACAGGTGTTTGCATGATATATGGCTTGTCATGTTGGTGCTGGGATCCAAACTTGATCCCTGTAATTGCACAGGAAGCTGTCTTAAGTACTGATCCAATTCTCTGGGACCTGTTTGCTTCTGTTAGCTATACACTATCTTTCTTGGAGTATTCATCTGGGAGAACGACTGAAGACAGGATCTGTGGCACACATGTAGGCTCCTGGACAATACATGCATGTTTCTCAGAACCAGAAAGACACTAGTAGGGTTTGTAACCTAGGGCTTGGGGCTTTTTAACTATAGCACATTATGGCAGAACCTTGGCTTGAAGTTCTACACCACCAGCTTGTGCTTTGTGTTCTGAGGGAGAATCATGCAATGAATCTGTACAGCTTCTTTCTAAGCCTTATAGTCACAGCATGCAAGCAAATGGTAGAACCTGCTAAATCAACTTTTATCCTCTCATGAAATTTTCAAATGACTGTGATTCAAACCTTACTGTTGATCAGGTCAATTGACTGAAATACCAGGCTGTAGATAATACCAGTCAAAGATCTTTTAGGCTGATCAAGGTACAGAGAACTCCATCTTGGGGAAGTTTGATTCTGACATCTTATTTTAATTTTCTTCCCACTGGTGAGACTATGTCACTTTTTGTGGATTATAACACACACACACACACACACACACTGGCATCTAGAGGATTCTTTAAAGTTACAGTCATGCCTGTACAACAACAAGATGCAAACACACCAACAGAAGCATAGCCTGGCTCTCCAGATGCAAATATGTATTCTCCCCTCACACATTTTTGACTCAAAGTCTCTCCCAGGACAGAGGAAAATTAACTGTAGGTAGTGAGAACCTTCTGATATGCTACCAGATAGCTTTGCAGTCATAAAATCAAAAGATTCACAGAGCAAATTAAGATGCTCAAATTGCATGATCTATCAAAGGGGAGCAAAGGGAAGTGTATATGCAATGAGTTAGTTGACTGTCATAGTCTAGAAAAAATGGAAGACTTGAATCATAGAGTATGCTCAATAGCACTCTGCCATAGTCTCCCAGAGGTGTGATTACAAGAAAAAAGACGTGTCTAGTATGGAGGATATGTACACATATGATGCCTAGGGACAAAGGTACACATTTATTCTATTGGAGACTCAAAGTTATAAGTAAAGCTGGGAATAACCAATTAGCCTAATGAGCAGCCATGGTTTTTAGAGGCTATCCGAAGTTAGAATGGGTAGTGCTAATGAATAATAAGTTAAAACTTCTTAGATGCAATTATTTAGTTAGTTTACTTGCCTCCCTCTCATAATCCTCCTATCCCTCATTCTCCATGTCTGTCTCCTCCTTCTGACAGAGCTTTATATAGAATAGGCTGACCTTGAAATATCTGTGTAGCTGAATCTTGATCCTCCTGTCTACACCTACCACGTTCTGGAATTATAGGTTTGTACTGCCATGCTGGCTTTACTTGCTGGCTTCTTATTGCATACTTACCATATCCCGTTAGAGCTTCCTTGTATTCAATAAACTTTTTGGTTATTCACTACTCACTTAGAATACCTTTAAAGTTTTGTCTCTATTTATAAGTTACACACTCCTTCATCCTGTGGAACTGAATATTCTCAAAAGCAAAAGCATATCACATATCTAATCTACAGAGGCTTACTCATGTGTTCACTATCAGTGCTCAGACTTGCAAGGCCAAGGATAACAAAAACCTCCAGCCTCATTGACTGAGTAAGTACCGCTATCCACCATGAATTCTCATCAAGAAGAAATTAGCTATGAAGGTGTTCAAAGTACAAATAAGAAGAGAAGTTTTTACACTAGATAGTTTCTAATGAACAAATATCCACCACATATCCATAAAAGGGATATTTGTAGGAAATTAGACTTAGGAATGAAGTGAGAACATGGTTATTGGAAACAAGATACTGAAGCCATTGTAGGCTTTGGCTCAAGAAGATGGCCCTTGGCTTCAGATTTCATGGAGTTCAGCAAGCCACAAAATTCTGTATTTTCATGGGCAATCATATTGAAACTTCTTAGCATAAGGTTCAAGCAATTCTGCAAACAGGTCTTCTGGAATGTTACTTAGATGATGGAGTAACAGAGGCTCTCTCTCTCTCTCTTTCACACACACACACACACACACACACACACACACACACACACACACCCAAACACACAAACACCAGGACCATTGGATATATACACTTGCTTATTTTCACCTTTTAGAGGAATCTGAATTATTGTTATGGCACTTGACTATAACTCAGTAATGCTCAGGACTCTTGATAATTTAAATAGACTAGAAGAATTCTTGGACACATAGAAACCTGATTTTTGGAGACTTTTAATTCCCTAACAGACATTTTGAAGGTTCCCAGTGAACTATAACAAGATTGAATGTCATTCAAGACTAGTAAAGTCTTTAATGAAGTTGTTCACTGTTCTTTGGTGTTGGCATAGAGACATCTTTCTTTAACCATCTTTAGACATTGAAACATTCTTCAAAGTGTTCTGTTCCCTCATCCCTCTTCTCACTCAATAACAAAACCGTACTTAGGCAATGCATCTGTCACTGTGTTTGCTTTGGTATCAAAACTGACATTTAAGATTCCACATTTTATTTTCATGTTCCTCTCACATACCCTAGAGGACTTAAGACTATAGGTTCAAATTGGAAAGTGGCTGATAAACATTGCTAAAGGTAATTCTCAGAAATAAAGGCAAAATAATCGCACTATAAAGGTTTCAGTGTGTGTTAAGCATTTTATTTTACTTATTATTGTAAAGGGAATCAGAATATGTCACCCAAAACACTCTACTTTGGCAAATAGAACATTTTGTGTGGAAATCAACTGAGAATCAATAAACAGGAAGATTCTCTACCTTGTCTTTCTGTCATTAGAGTCAGGGCATAAAGAGTGATATAAAGATGGTTTCTATGAACATATCTTACTAACAAACATTAGCATTTTCAAGGTCCTTCATGTATTTCTTAGCTTCTTTCCTACTATCTGGCATCCTTTGCAACCTGAATCCTCTTTTCTTTAGTAAAATTAGAGTTAAGATCCATGAGTCTAACCATTCTTTAAATTTTGTTTCTTTTCTACAAGTTCTCATGCACCTAAGTATTCATAAAGATGGTTAGGCATTTCTCCTGTTAATTTGTATTGTGTTAGTTCAATTTACCAGCTCTTAGTAGGAAAATTCAGAGGGTACAGAAATAGTCACAAATTTATTGAGAAAAACAAAAAAATCATGAAATGAATTGCCAAGGGAGGTAAAGTTCTCTTTTTTCTCTAGATGGTAGAATCATTGATTAAGTCTACTAGAGCAGATAGACTACATGGCTATCAATTACCCATAACTTGAAAAGGGTTAATAAAATAGCTTCAAGCCAATAAAAGTATGGCATCTAAAACATGGAAAGACATGCTGTTTGCATTGACAGCAGATTTCTACAGGATCTTATTTAGTTTTCTATAACATGCAAAATAGCTAATACTTTTCAACTGTCTGCATATACATTTTGCTTCAAGCATTTAGCAAGCTCATTCTATACAAAGGTGTTAGTCCTAGAAAACCTTAGTGTTCTGAAGGTCAATGTTTCAAAAGTCTGAGGATATTTTGGAAAGGCATTTAAAAAAACCCTTAGGGCTACTTGAGATTGGATTTTAGGTGTTAGGTTTTGAGAACTGGAAAATCAATTACTATTCCAGCTTCCTGGATGTCAAGATCAGCCAGTGTTTCACACAATGCCTTCCAGGTAATAAAGCAGTCGACATTGTCCCCATTCAATAATCTTTCATAACAAATGTCCAGTTTGACATTCCCCTTGGAAAAAAATCACTGTGTATGATACCTATGTTGAGGACTTTAGAATTGAGGGATATTTATCTTCTAAATTTTCACTCTACCTATCTGTCTGCTTTATTCATAGGGTGTTATTTACTGTTTACATTGTTACTAGGGAAAATAAGGCAGTCAATTCTTATTATTTTTAGGTTTTATATTTGCAAAATTGTTTCATTCCTTTTATGTTTTTATAACAAATTTACATAGTTTGGGTGATGTGTAACTGACATAAATAATTTTTATTTAAATTTTATCTAGATAGTTCCATGTATTTGTATACTTTATTTTGATTACTGTCACCCCCTACCCTCTCTGAATTTCCCCAACAAGTTTTATCCTAACCAAGAAGTTTTTTCCTCCATTCACATTTCCTTGTGTATTTTTGTGACTAGTTGAATTTAACTAGGGACATCTAGTTTGGTATGCTTATCAGTGGGTACGTAACTAAAGACAATGACAGCCCCACCTACCAGCATCTAACCAATAGAATAATTTCCTGCCATTTGGGAAGTGAGAATCATAAGGCAGAAGTGTTGGCATGTTCATTGTTCAGTGGAAGTTGTTCTTTACTTCTATAATGAATCCTTGTTTCTGTATCTTAAGTGAAAAAAATTCTATGTCCCCACATAAGGAGAGAGCAACAGAGTGAGCTCACTACCTCAAGTACAATAATGAATGAAATAAGTTCCCCAGTAACATCAATGAAGTTTTCCTTCATCATCTAACCACCTTCAACAACGTGTATCTTTTATTTCTCTTATATGTTATTCATTCCATTAGATGAATTTTGAGGAGCAGATTCAGATCATACCATTCTGCCCCATCTTCTCATATGCTCTCCTTCCATAGTCTATCCCAAGTTCCCTCAAAGTCCTGAATTGTTCTAACACCATCTCAAAAGTCTCAAGTCCAGTCTTGCATGTTTGTCAAATATAACTGAGACCTTCCAGTAACTTCTAGTTTGAGGAAAATTTCATTTCCAGTTGTGAGTGTTCCGAGTCAATTAAATCGTAGACTTCCAAAACACAATGGTAGGGCAGGTTGCAGATAGATGCTGTCACTCTGAAGGGGAATGCGGAAAAGCTCAAATAAGTATGAAGGACTGAAAGAGCAAAGCAAATGCAAAATGTAAGAAGTCAAATTTGGTTAAAATTTGGGCCCTGAGAAGATTTGAACTCATGTTCTTTTTTTCTGGACATAGCGATTGGAAGGAATGAGCCGCAAGGTCCTAAGGGGGAGCTACTCCTATGACTTTGATGTGCACAGCTCACTTAACAGCTAGCAGGGACTGGAATTTGGGTTCCAAAAGGCTAGAATTGAACTTTGGAGGCTCTTCAATGGTGATTTTCAGCTTTTCCTACTTCCTATGGCTCTACTTGGTACTCACAAATTGAAGTCACTCTTCAGGAGCCCTGGATGGAGACTCTGCTTTTCACTTCATTAGTGTGGACCCTCTGCAGTTGGCCTCCACAACTTGGCTATTGCCCGTGGTCACTGAAGCTCTTTGTGGTCATTCTTCAGATTCTGGTGGAGATAGAAAGACTTCCACAGTTCTTAAACTATATCCATCTGCAGAACAGGCACTATGTAATCGATAACAAAGTGTACTATCTTTGTTCTCTGGTGCAGAGGTTCGCGTTGTACATGGGGCTGTTTGAGCCAAAGTTGGAATGGTTAAAATGATGGAATGCTGGGTACAAAGACTTTCTAAGGTGGCTCTGAGTAGCACATTTCCAACTTCCACAGATACTCAAAGACACCTCCCTTGATACTACTCTGTTGTGAATGTTCTGTCGTTCTTGGCCAGTGAAGAGAGTTACAGTCAGTCCTAAAGATCGTAAAAATTATTCTGCTGTCTTGATCAGCATTACTCTACTTGGATTTCTATTTTATTTTAATTTTGTTTTTGGATTTTTTTTGAGACAGGATTTCTCTGAATTGTTTTGGAGTCTATCTTGGAACTCACTCTGTGGACCAGGCTGGTCTCGAACTCACAGAGATCCTCTTGCCTCTGCATCCCAAGTGCTGGGATTAAGGGTGTATACCACCAATGCCTGGTATCTACTTGGATTTTTAATAACCACATTAATCTTACCATATATTTAACTGTCCACTATAATGGTTGCTATAGACATCAACTTGACAGGATCCAAAATTAGTTGGCATATCAGTGAAGGAGCTGATAGATAAGTTTAATTGAGGTGAGAAGACATCCTTCAACTTTGTATACTAGCACTGCATGGACTGGGGTCCTGGACTGGATTAAAAGGAGAAAGCAAACGTATCACTAACATTCCACTTTGCCCTCTAATTGTGGTGCACTGTGACCAGTTGCCTCATGTTTCAGTCTTCATGATTGTTCCATCATGATGGACTGTACCCCCAAACTGTGAGCCAAAGCAAACTTTTCTATAAGTTCCTGTTGTCAGATATTTTGTTACTGGGATCAGAGAAGTAACACTATTGTTTTCTACAGCTGCAGTTGCCCATGTTCAACTATGACCTGAGTACACTGAATAGAAAATCCCAGAAACCAAGAGTTTATACATTTTAAATTGCACATTCTTCTGAAGCAGATGATTGAATTTCTTGCCCTTCCTTCTCTGTCTTGATTGTAGTCTACATCTTTCTTTTACCCAAACCATCCATAATGTATAGTCTGCTATTTACTTACCAGATCAACTGTCATAATACCACTATCACTGTCTTTGGTAAATCCTTATTTTAGCTAATAACAACTGCAGTGCACAAAATTAGAGATATTTTATCCAAATATACTGAAAATTTGCAAAGTACATCTAGAAATAAAAAGATGACGATTCTCCTTGTAATAAAGAAAGAAAAACCATCATCAATGAGTTCACCAAGATCCAGCAGGAACAAATCCATCTAGTTTGAAACTATGATTAAGGTAAAAGAGAATCATATTAGTTTAGCAGTCACACTTCACATGCTTTGGTGTTTTTAGCTAGTGCACTATAAAAGGTTATTTAAAATTAAATTTGCATTTTTATGAATAAAATTATGTACACTGGGTTTAGTAATACCTATGACCAGGCATACAACAAAGGCACCAGAACACATTCTCTACAGAGACTTCAAAGTCATTTTTAGGTATTTTTATCAACAGTACTCCATTTATCTTATCTCGTTTTATTTTTCAATTATTGTATTTTCATAATATAACACCACAAAGTAGTTAATTTATGAACCATGTAAATTTACTTCTCAAAGTATTAGAGGCCAAGAAATCCAAGATCAAGATGCCAGCAGGTCTAGTGTCTGGTGAAGGCTGCTCTGTCTTCAGAAGGAAGGCTTTTTCTTTCTTTCTTTCTTTTTACATCCCTCATTGTCTTTTATTAAATGCAATGCACCATTAAAATACTTCACTTAGCTGAATTCAACTATTTGAAACAATTGTTTTCTAGCAATGGTTTCAGGCCTCTTCCCTCCTGGGGGTTATGCTATTATGTCAGAAATTTTTAACCATTTATACACATTTAACTGCACAATTTCACAAACCAGACATGATGCCCAAGTTATTTCCTTTGTTCTATACAGAATCCTAGCAGGGTGATAAGACTGTGTTTTTCAATCCTAGATGAGGAAATTAAAATTACTTGTTTCTTGTTTCTGTCTTGCTCTTTCAGTTTCTCCTGACCTCCCAATAGGCTCGACAATTTGCAAACACAACTGATATGAGTGAGTATTAACTCTAAAAGCCCTCCAGACTCTTAGTGGATTGAAGACTGGACTTCCTCCCACAGCTTATACTGTTGAGAACATTTCCATAAGGAACACACTAGATTAGATACTGAAATATTCTAAACCTCAAACCAAGTTACACTTGAAATTCGTTGGACATGCACCTACAGGGGGAAAAGCTAAGATTTAGGGACATTCCTAAGACTGTTGAAATTCCCAAGCAATCATTGTTCTGGGTAGCTCATAGAAAGAAGGTGTAATAGTGTATTCACTATTACATTGGAGCTGGGGACATGCAGACCTGTGCTTGAAGACAAAGAATTATTTTCATTTAATTTTATGTCCTGGTTAAATTTCTGACAAGTTGGCACAAACTAAAGTCACCTGGGAGTTGGGAATTTCAGAATTGCCTCCATCAGGTTGATCTGAGTGCATGTCTATGGGGTATGCTCTTCATTGATGGGGGAGGGCCACCCCTGGCAGATGGTCCTGGTGTGTATAAGAAAGCAGTATAAAAGCCACTGTCCTCCAGTTTTTGCTTCACATCTCCTGACCCAGAATCCCTTGTTAATGCACTATAATACAGAAGTGTTTAGTTAAATAGCCCCCTCCCTTGCCTAAGTTATTTTTGGTCATGATGTTACGATGTTTGATCACAGCAACAGAAAAAACAAAATAGGAAAGACTTCAGGCCATAGCATCAGAGAAGCATTAAGAGGACAAGAGAAAGGTCAAGGATCTGAGTGGCATGAGCATGTTTGCAACCAGTATGGCTTACAGCTCTCACAGGAAGGTAACTGTCATGCTCAGGCTCATTTCCCAGTACATTTTAAAGAGAAGATTTCTCTCACTTGAGTTGATGGGACTCTTTTCTTGAAGATACTAAGTCCCTGTTAACTGTTCCTCAGAACAAAACATCTCAGTGGTCACAAAAAAGGAAGTTTAGCTTTGAAGTATATATTTACAATATTATTTTTATGAACGTCTTAGAGTTACTATTGCTTTGAGGTGAAACACCAGAACCAAAGCCACTTGGGGAGGACAGGGAGAATGTGACTTACACTTCTCTATCACTCTTCACCAATGAAGGGCATCAGGGCTGTAACTCAAATATGGCAGAAGCGTGGAGGCTGAAGTCAATGGAAATGCCATGGAGGGCTGCTGCTTACCAGATTTTTCCCTCTGGCTTGTTTAGACTGCTTTCTTATATAACCCAGACCACCAAGCATTATCCCCTTCCTACCAGCGAGGGACAGTGATACCCCATCCATAAAACCACAGAGAAAAAATGTGTTTATGTATTTACATCCATCAAAAACACCAATGACAATTTATGCTGGAGAGGATGTGGAGAAAGGGGAACACTCCTCCATTCTTGGTGGGAGTGACAACTCATACAACCACTTTGGAAATAAGTATGGAGAATCTTCAAGAAAATGGGAATCAGCCTACCACAAGAACCAGTAATTCCACTCTTAGGCATATACCCAAAAGATGCATAGTCATACAATAAGGATGTCTGTTCTACTATATTCATAGCAGCATTATTTGTAATAGCCAGAACCTGGAAGAAACACAGATGCCCCTCACCTGAAGAGTGGATAAAGAAAATGTGGTACATTTGCATAATGGAATACTATTCAGAGGAAAAAGACAATGGAATCTTGAAATTTGCAGGCAAATGGATGACACTAGAATAAACCATCCTGAGTGAGGTAACCCACTTACAAAAAGACAAACATGGTATGTACTCACTCATATATGGATTTTAGACATGGATCAGGGGTGTGCCAGCCTACAATCCCACTGCCACAGAGTCTGGGAAACAGAACCTTCAACCAATTACTGAGGGAAGCAGAGGCAGAAACCCACAGCTAAACAATGAGCTGAACTCAAGGAACCCAGTGACAGAGAGGGAATATTGATGAGCAAAGGGGTCAAGTTTGGGCTTGTTTAACCCACAGAAATAGCTGAACTGAACAAGGGGGAGCTCTTGAACCCCAGACTGATGGCTGGGATTCCACCATGGGACTGATCCAGACCCCCTGAATGTGGGTGTCAATGAGGAAGCCTAGCCAATCTATGGGGCCTTAGGTTGTAGAGTGTAGTTTTTCCTTGCCTGCCACTTTGGTTTTTTCCCCCACCAGTGACCTGGGCTCTGCCATAGTTACAGTCCCCAAATAACACACAGGACGCTATATTAATTATAAGCTGTTGGCCATTTGCTTGGTTTCTTACTTGCTAGCTCTGACTTAAGTATTTAACACATAATTGTTAATCTAGGCTTTTCTCTTATCGGAGAAAAGGGTCCGGACCTCTTGCTCCTGTGGTGGGCTACATTGTTGTCTCCTGTGTCTCCTTTTCCAGAATCCTCCTCAACTCCTAGTGCCACCTATTTTGCTTCCCTATTGGCCAACAGTGCTTTATTGACATATACACAGGACTTCTCTACATCTCCTCCTTATGTCTAAATAAAAAAATAGGTTTTAACTTTAACATAGTCAAATTATATATAACAGAACAGTTATTAAGTAAGAACATAGTTACAATATTTTGTCCATTAACATTTAGTAAGATTTAAAGAAAATATCATCTATCCTATCTTTGTGAGTCTAAAGTCTTATGTGGCTTGTCTTTTGTCATAACTAAGGAAAACTATAATTATAACTATCTAACTTCAACTCCATCAAAGGCCACAGAAGGATAATATATAAAAACTAGAATTGACAGAGACATCTGGCTACCTGGACAGTCACCCAAAGTTCCTCTGTATTGTTTGGGCATCCAACTTCAGCCCATAGGCCACAATGTGTCTGGAAGTCTTCTCAGAAATGCAGGAAAATTTAAACTGTCCATCTGCATTGGTAGTCTGTCAATCATTTTTCTGTGTCCTGCAGAAAGTCTGGTAGACTCTTCCATGAAGCAGGAACCCCAAAGGACTGTTTGAGTTCAGCAGTCACTTTCCTGTGGGTCCTGCGTGTCCAGTTTAAACAGCAACAGTCAAACAGTCTAGGCAAGAGCATTTCTTGCTCAAATGGCTAACTTGCAATGTTGAAAGCAAACTCCATAGCAAGTTTCTTTGATGCCCATCTTCCTCTCAGACATAACTGGTGCTGTCAGCAGCAGACATTTCTCATTGTCAAGAAAAACCCTAGGCCATTTTAAATGCCACTTTCTGAAGGTCTTTGAAAGGTTTGAAGACTATCTATCTCAAATATATTTCTGTATGTCTAGAAAACCTAACTAACCTAACTATAACTTCTGACTATTATAAGTAACTAGCTATAATCTGTTTTAATTATGCATTATGTTTTAAAAGATTAGTATAAACACAATATTTAATCAAGAGGAGAAATATACAAAATTGACCTTGAATTTGTATCAATAGATGAAAAACCATACCAATATAAAGTATTCATTTCCATGCCATAATCCCATTTTACCTTTAAAAAGAGATTGGTTGTGATTACTCACCAATTATATGCAACCCCATTTAAATGAAAACAAATATTTATAAACAACATGGGAATTTGGACGTTGCTAATTCCAAACTGCTTCCTGCTGATAACGGGGTGCTGTCCATACCATGGGGATCATGACAAAACACAGAAACCTGTATAAGTCCTTATTTTTGTGGTCTGTAAGGCTTAGCTGTCTTAATTGTTGGAACACCTGGCCCACTGCTTCTGGGGGTTTTGGTTCATCAAACCACAGAAGCCTGGAAGGAATCCAAAGCTTTCCATTTTCTGTGGAAACATAAACAAAAACTCTTTTCCCAAGTAACTGGTCCTTATATTTAAAGTTAGAGGTCAAAGCATTTTTGAAATATATAAGTTTGATTAATTCTGCAGCATTTATAATCAAGTATACTTTAGCAGTTTTTCCTTCTTTAGCAATCAAAAAACTGAAAAACACAATAGCATACAGTCTCTAGACTGTGTATTTTCTATCTTTACATGGCTTATTTATTTATTATTATTACTCTATTTCTTTTACTTTTATTTATTTATTTATTTCTCTGAGACAGGGTTTCTCTGGAAATCTGCCTGCCTCTGCCTCTGGAGCAAATCCTATCAGTGTGCACCACCACAGCCAAATTCTCTATTTATTTACCACTATGCTATTTCTTTTTCTCTCTCAATCCTATGTATATTTTAAAGCACACAGTAAAACTTTAGAGGTTTTTCTTCATCTGAATCTGTCTTTACTGTAATTCTTTATTTTTTTCTGGCTATATGTCTAATCTGCTAAAAACCATGGCTGTTTAAACTGCAGTTTTTCCAAGATGGCGGGCTTAAGTTTGACTCCATCTCACTGCCTCAGTCTATGCTGACATCCAGCAAAAGCTGCCGGCTTGGAAATGTGGTCACTGCCACTTCCACGTTTCAATTGTTAGCAGAGCCTCTTAAAAGAATATGCTGAGTCAGGAAGACTCCCTTAAGTGAGCAGCGTGAGTCTCTAGTTGTCTCTAGCAAAACAGAGCCCACCTGAGAAAAATGGAAAATTGCTGCTACCAAGAAACTGTGCTTCTCTCTGTTCTTTTTTTTTTTTCAAAAATCCTTTTAAGTTCTTGTCATTCTACATGGAAATTCAATCTTACTCCGGACAACCATATGTATAGTGTAGTCTTCCTTGCCAGACTCCTGGGCCCTGTCATGTTGTCTGAATCCCCAAATAACACACAAGGGTCTCCTGACACCATTTGTAGAATGTAGTTTTTCCTTGCCTGCCACTTTGGTTTTTCTCCCCACCAGCCGCCTAGGCTCTGCCACAGTTACAGTCCCTAAATAACACACAGGACGCTATATTAATTACAAGCTGTTGGCCATTTGCTTGGTTTCTTACTGGCTAGCTCTGACTTAAGTATTTAACCCATAATTGTTAATCTAGGTATTTCTCTTACCAGTGAAAAGGGTCTGGACCTCTTACTCCTGTTGCTGTCTACCTTGTTGTCTCCTGTGTCTCCTTTCCCAGAATCCTCCTGGACTTCTAGTCCCACATAACTTGCTTCTCTATTGGCCAACAGTGTTTTATTGACATATACAGAGGACTTCCCTATCATTAGGTAGTAGATATGTATTTATCCCTGGCATACAAATGAACTTTGAACACCTATCCCACAATGAGAGATGCTCTCTCAGCTTGGACTCTTGGGGAAGGGCCTATCCCCTGCCCTGGGAAATGACAGACTATGGACACGCTCCATGGAGGTCCTCACCCTCCCTGGGGAAAGGAGTGGGGGTTCGGGGATGGGAGGTTGGTGGGAGAGGGAGAGGGAGCTGGAATTGACATGTGAAGCAACCTCGTTTCTAATTTAAATTTAAAAATAAAACAACAACAACAACAAAAACAAAACAAAACAAAACAAAAAAACAGAAGGGAGGCTTCTTATCCCACCATCCAGAGAGAGTGATACATGGTAGAAGAGCAGCAAATTTACATCAAGGTTCAACCTTTTATGTGGGAACTTACTGCCTTCATGGCTTTACTACTTTCTATAAGTTACTTCTTTATATGATTACTTTATTATTAAGTAGCATGGAAAACTATTAAGCAAATAGGTAACACACTTAACACATAGAATTCTATTTGGAAAACATTATTTGTAACTCTAAAATTATGACTAGATGTTTCCACAGTGACTATTTGAAATATGCATGGACAAAAGATTGAGGTGCCTGGTGTTTGTGTCTCCCTTGGAGGTCGAATAAGAAGACTCTTTGCTTATTGTTTCACCTCTCATACTGTAAAGAGGTGTCCTCAAGGTGTATTTAACAGATTTTTGGACACAAGTTAGTGATTTTGCTGTTGGAAGTAACACATGAACTACTGAAGTGTTCTCTACTGTTCTAAGCATGAGGAAGCTGTGATGTCTCTCTCTCTCTCTCTCTCTCCCTCTCTCTCTCTCTCCCTCTCTGTGTATGTGTGTGTGATATGTGTTAGACAATCTTTGTTAAAACAAACATGAATTATAATGCAGTTGCCCATAAGAGTTCAATGGTAATGAATCAACAATATATATTAAATTTAAGTGTCCTGATTCAGAGCTTTATGTAATAGAAAGGTTTGTATTGATCATTTGACAAAATGTGCTTGCAAGAACCTGTCCTTCTATTTCCCTTAGAGGTAATGATTCAGTATTTGCTAATTCAGTTCTTGTGGTGACTTTATAGAACCTGTGCACTGTGAATAATGGGAATTGACGGTATCTATCTCAAGGTGTAGACTTGCACAAACGGATGAATTTTCTTCTAGGTAACCATGCAGTCCTTGTCTTAATTTTCTTCCTATGTTTTGGATTTTTCACTATTTGGCTTATTTGGAGAGAGTTGTCTGTGTCTTCAGATTGAGGTAGGAAGAAAGCAGCATTCTTTGGTGGACTTTTTATTTTTCTTTTGGAAAGCATAGCCTGCTTTCACCTTCAGGATTGTTTTCAATTGTTAGTGAATTGATTGCTGAAGTGCCTCACCCTTAGTAGTTTGCAGAATTTCAAGTGGAATCCCATTTATATGGTTTCCATTGCCCTTCTAAATTCTGATTAACCTGCTCATTGACACTTTGGCCCTGGCATTACTTTGTGGGTTTCTGGATAATTATGAAAATATACATGAGTGGTGAACAGTCCTTATTTACTTTATTATTTTGGAAAATGTTTTTTTTTATTTTTGAGTCATAACTTATCCTCTCTCCAAAACAGAAACTAATTGAGGTTATCCAGGAATCAGAAACAAGAGATAAGAGAAACAAGGCATGAGGACAATATTACAGCAGGAAGCTTGTTAAACAACATTTCCCAGAACAGTTTTAGTTATAACAATTGCTCCTGCTGTTTGCAACCAGGCTCTCAGAAGCTGACACAGGCTGATAAGAGTTTACTGTTGTAACAATACATTTTACTCTCAACGTGACAGCAAAATATAAGACAGACATGGGGGGGAGCAAGAGGAAACCATGGAGATGTATTGAGTTCGGTGCCTGGCTGCCCTTAGGCTACCACAGTGTTGTTTTGTGCCAACCTCCTTTTGAACTTTCAATTTTTTTTCTCTCTCTCTCCAGGTATATAAATGGCTTGGCCTCTTGCTCTCTACTCAGGAAATGAAGGTTATTTCTAGTCATCATGACTTTTACAAAAACTTAACTTTTTAATTTTCTGCTCTTTGGCACATTTATTTTAAAAACTTGTTTTGTACTGAGGCATGAGAGAATGACCCTTGAGCACATGTGTGAGTAAACGGACACAGGAGGGTCTCTGTTTTATTGAAACTGAAATAATTTCATATAGTCAACACTGGATTAGGACAAATGAAACACAGAACCACCTACCTTTGTAGAATTAGAGTAGGGTATCCAATTTTGTTATCCATTAACAGGATAAATTTGAGCATCTTTTAATAGACCTTCAAAGTCTGTTTTTTCATGTATTTGACTTAGCCAAGTGTGTGAGTTTTTATGCAATGATCTTGGTTTCAGTTCTTCCGTTTCAGGGCAGAAGTAAGCATAGGTCATACATCATGGACTGTATCAAGGTACATTATACAATCAATTAAATTTCAGATTTGGCAACAGCTTCTTGCCTGATTAAACAATTGCTTTATTATCTGTTGATTTAGACCTATAAAATGGGAATACCAATTATATCCAACTTCTTATTTGTTGGGAAGAGTCTAGGAGATGATACCTATAGAGGACTTAGCATAGATCTGAGTCCTGTTCCACAGGGGTATTGAATATTTGCTACTACAAATTAGGTCAAAAGCATGTACATGGAGAGGTCACAGGTCCTGGAGTGTGTGTGTGTTTGCGTGTATGTGTATGTGTGTGTGTGAGTGGGAGCTACTCCTGTAGTTTTCCTAAATAGACATGATGTGTCTGCCATATTGCCTCCTTAAAAACTGCATTTTGCTCACATAATAGTGATGATGTCACCTTTGACCAATAAGTTGCTTTTATAGTGGGCAGTCAGGACTGCAAAGTCTTCCAACTTTAACTAGCCAACTTGCTAAGAGTAAGGGACTATGGAGTGCTCAGCCATAAATGGGACATCATTACTAATATCCCAACTCAGGACTTAGGGAAAATCATGGAAAAAGGAATGAGAAGAATGTAAAAGCTGGAGGACAGAGCTGTGGAATTCTGCCTTCCAGGTATGGGGTATGACTGTTACACACTTGAACACGCAAGAGCTGCTATTGACTGCACAAGATCTATACAAGATTGGGTCTGTCACTATCCCATCACAGAGGGGGAGGGCTCATGGTGCCCAACTCATCATGGTTGATGAGGGAAGGAGAGGCATTTTCCTCAGCTAGTATATGCACTTAACTACCTCAAGTATGCAATATTAATGGAAATTGTGTATTCATTAAAAAATGAAAGTGAGAGGGAACAGTTAGAAAGAGGATAGAAACAGTAGTAATGGCACAGAGAGGGTAATACAGAGTAAATATGATTGAAATGTATTGTGTGCACATGAAACATAAATTATGTTGAAATCCATTATTGGGTATAGTTAGCATACACTAATAGAAAATATTTAGTGAATATTCACAGGAAGTACTTTTGTTTAAAATATGGTGAGAAATATAATTCTGATCTTTTTCCATGTAGATACTAAAAGAACATAGTTTGATATTTTACTTACTCTTTTATTAAGGAGGAAATCAGGCAGGTACTACAATAGACTCCAAAGAGACATTGTAAAGAACCATAAACATCAGAGATTTATGGATCAGAAAAAATGAAATTTACTTGCAAAATGACACAAAGCTGGCTGGTGGTAAAGAAGTTCTCCTTCCACTGAACATTTTATGTTCACAGTCAAATCTTTCCCATCATAATATAATTTTGCTCAATTTATAGAGTTAAGAAAAAAATCTCAAAAGCCAAGAAGAGTCAGAATCCAATCCAGAATACTATTCTAAAAAGAAACCCTAATGCCCCATTGGAGAAATCAGTACTCAGAAGTGTTAATGAAACTTTTATACACACTCAGATTGTAGCTGTGTAGGAAAGAGCTCTGCTTAAACTGACTTGTGATACTGCAAAGGAATTCTGTGCTCTTAGGAGACTCAGGAATGAACCGAACTCTTCCTAAATGAGAAGTCCTTGAGTTTGCTCTGAGGATTCTCTCACCTAAATGAATGTCATATAAGTTTTGGCCCCACTTTGCCTTCTTTGAAGTACCCTTACATGACCGAGAAGGGACCAATGTTCAGCTCTGTGAATATATGGGGAGATACAGATAGTTTAAAAGTATTACAACTCCCCTATCATTGGCAATTTCTTATTGGATAGTTGGGAATCTAGTCAGGATTCTATAGTAGAATACTATGGACCACGGGCAATAGAATCACAGGGAAGTTGTTTCTAAATATTGTGGAAGCTGGATTTATAGGACCTAGATGCCAGATGACATGGTGTCTCATAAATACCTGCTTCCTAGTTTAGAAAGACAGTATTTCAAGTAAGACAGAGGACATCTTTTAACACTAGTCTTACACATATTTATCCACAGGGATTTCCATGCATATATTTAGAATTAATTTTTAATATTTGAACTTTTTAAGGTAAATATATCCATTATATATATTCTTAGTTAACAGTTTTTCTGTATAAATGCCAACAAATGTGGCTTTCAGGTTTTTTCTTCTTTTTCTTCCTTTCTATCATTGTTTTAAATTTTGGACCACTTATTTTATGAAATAGCTTTTCAATATCTTTGCTTTATTGACTATTTAGAACCTTTAATTTGGCAGGATACCTTTAATACCAAGAGAGCTATCAAGATAATGAGATAAAAGACAAATCATAATATCAAGTATACTAATTCATAATTCCTACTGTGACTTGCAGATGGAAGTCACTCAAAGTAGAAGGACATAATTCACTGGTACAAATGGGGTTTCTGTAAATAAACTCTTGTCTCTCCTAACTGCTGTGCTGCCAACACTTTTGACTTAACAATAACCTAGATCTATCTGGAGAAAAGGAATCTCAACTGAGAAAATGCCTTCATTAGATGAGCCTTGACAAATCTGTGGGGTATCATTTTGACTAATAGTTCATATAGGAGGGCATAGTCCATGATGAGTGGTGCCAACCCTAGGTAGGCAGCCCTGTGTTTTATATATATATATATATATGTATATATATATACACACACACACACATATATATATATATATATATATATATATATAAACAAAAAATAAAAAAACAAAAAACAGGCTGAACAAGCCATGGGGAGGAAGCCAGTAACCAACACTTCCCCAAAGTCTCTCTTTGAACTCCTTACTCCAGATTCCCACCCTGAGTTCCCACCTTGACTTCCCTTAATGATGGACTGTTATCTGGATGTATAAGATGAAATTAAGCTCTTATTCCAAGTTGTTTTCTTCATGGTATTTATCACAGCAATAGAAACCTAACTCAGACAATTGCTATTTGTCTTCCATGTTTCTTAATCAGTTATTTCCCTACTTTTCAATTTTTAAAACCTCTTTCATCTTATTCCATATGTACACATCTGTATTTGTGTGTATGTACATGCAGTGTGTGTGTGTGTGTGTGTGTGTGTGTGTAGTTCAGACAGATGTCAAATGTTTTCCTCAGTTACTCTCTACCTTAGTATCTGATGGAAATTTTCTAATTGAAGAATGAGTAGTTGTGGTTCCCGATTTAAAGAAAGGCGAAGACTGAACCACTTAATCACATATCTAGGTTGGATGCAGTCTCTGCCCTCCTGGTGCTCTCACTGCAACCGGAAAGAGTGAGCCAGTCCCTTCTCTATCTTATAAGGTGTCACTCAGCTGAAACCACATCCACAGGGTGTGGCCACCACTGCAAGTTCACTGGCACAACAAGATGCTGCTACATACTGTGACTTCTGATTTGCACCAAAAGACAATTAATTAAAGATTTTGATACTTATTTTCTTATATGTAAACTAAGCTTATTAGGACAAGAATTACAATACTTAGAATAGTTACTCAACATTTATTTGTTTTCTTCTGTTTCTACTCCCTCTTTGTGTTTGAATGCCTGTCCCACTAAGGCACTGAATTGAGTACCTCCCTATTCAAAACCTGTGGATCTAGTAGACAAATGTAGTTCTGTATAAAGACAGGTAACATAAGAGGAGTGGTGTGGCTGAGCCAGCCTCAAAGTTCTAAGCATGGGAGCTGTCCCTACTACTAGTTTGTAATGCAGTTGTGCTGGAGGGGGCGAGATGCTCCCCCCTTACCCCTTACTGCCTGCAGCAGACAAGAGAGCTGACCTTCCCCCTTATCACCTGCAACACTCAGGAAAGAGGCTCTTGTCCCTCACCTAGGCAGCATAGCAGAGCTGTCTGAGGTTAGAGTAACCCAGCCCCAATGTTGTGAGCAAGGAAAAGCCGTCTCCATTTTGCATCTGACAAGTGGCAGCATGGGAGAAGAACAGATCCCCCTCCCTGCACTTCAATGCTTGAGACAGGTGGAGGAGCTGGTCCTGGGGTCATGAGAGAGGGAGGGCTGTCCCTACCGCTCACCAACTGCAGCACTCAGGAGAGTGGCCCCTGTCCCTCTCCTGGGCAACACAACAGAGCACAATAGAGCTGACCCTCGTGAGGGTGAAAGGGTGGGAAAGCAGGAGAACGGGCCCCACCTTTCTTATTGCTTCAAGTGGTGGATTATCTGGGGGGATGCTGGAGAGCTTACCCTCGTGGTGAGGACAGGGGAGAACTGGAAGGCAGAGCAACCATGAGGTTGCTCAGGCTCAGAACCAGTATTATGAGTTAGCCTGCCCCAACATCCACCCTGTCTATGATAGGCTGGGGCACTTGAAGGAACCTGACCCACAGATCCAAAGCTGCAGGATCTCCACAACACAGGGAAACAGCAAGATACAAGAAGAGTCTCAGTGAGGCCCATGCATCCGTAGTGTAGTAGAAACCAGAGGTCTTGCAAGTAAAGATATATGGACAACTGGTATACTGTGTGACTCACTGTGTCATATTGAAGTTTCCATGGCAAGATTTTTAATTCTGGCGCTTTTTGAATTTTTCCTTTTTTTTTAAATTTTGAGGTTTTTTGGGGTGGGGGGTGCAGGGGTGGAGGGCAGATGTGAAGGAATGGGAAAAGAAATGGGGTCAAGATACATGACACATAGAATAATAATAAAAATACAGGTAACATAATGCTCTTTGGATACATATTTATTAGCTTTATAACCTGACTCCATATTTATTAGCTTTATAACCTAGAACAAGTTACTTAAAATTTCTAGACCTTGTTTTCTTAATTAATATGAAAGTATAATTCTCTTTATGAACATGTCTTATATTTAAATATGCTAATATATAGAGTAACTAGCTCATACTTGATATTCAATACTTATGAACAATTTGCAAACAGTTGAAGCAAGGAATGACTTATGAAGATTAATTTCTCTCACTGAAAATGTGTTAAAGGAAATACTGCCCATTTAGGAAAAATCTCTTTATTGAACAGTTTTGATTCTAAATTTTACCTTTTTACATTGAACTCATTAGATTTCCAGTTCCTTTGATCTATAATTGTATAAACCTCTTTTCTATTTTCATCATAAGCCTATGGAATTCTATCAGGATTGGCCAAATTTTGTAGCAGACACAACCTACAAATCTTACAAAGTCAAGATGGCGATAGTTTTATTTTCATTCAAATTACATTTCTGTGTTCAACAAGAATTGTTTGCACAGTTAATGTTGTATGACTTTCAAACTATTAGTTGTTATCTTACATTGGTTGATAGAGAGGCCACCAATTTGGACATTGTCCCAACAGACAATGAAAGCTTAAAATAACACTGGCTCAGCTACCTATAAAGCAATACTGATTTATGATTTTTAATTTTTGTAATTTATATTTCATCATTTTCTCTATTCTTGGAAAATTACTGATTACCTGAATATATGACTTAACGATGTTAGATTGCTGTAAAAAATTTCTAAGTGCTTGGCTCTATTTTTGTATTTGCCTTGTCATGGTTTTAGGGAAAAGGAGTGGATGGGACTGTCTCCAGTTTGGAGTAGTACTGATCTCACACTGGTAATTTAATTCTCTGATGTGAATGTGATGTGTATTGTTTTCTCTGAGATTCATAGGTAAATATGACTCATATGTGTCTTCCTTTAGTGATAAGCAAGCCAAGGAATTTATTCCTGTTGGGTGTTTTCAAAGGGAAGTGTGACTAAAGGAAATGTTTACCATCTATTTTCTATACTAATCAATAGTCTCTTTTAATTTAAAATATGGAATTCTATGTTAGCATAGCTTGAGTGACTCTGAAAAGGTAATAGTACTTCTCTTTCCTAAGTTCCTAGTTATTTAAGCTCTTCGCGAGAATTGTTACTGTAGGAAAATGAATAATGTCTCATAGGTCATGAGAGGGACTTTATACATATACATATATGTATATATTTATAAACATGTGCCATTACAACTTTTAACAAATAGATTTGAAGACATGAATAACTGTGCAATGATTTTATTAAGAGAAATAACTTATGAAAAAGGAAACAGAGAAACCAAGAGAGTTTGAAGGATCTATTAGTTTATAATATAAATTCAACTCCAAGGTAAGTAGGGAGGGAAAGTTGGATTGAAGCACTGTGAGTGGCTGCACAGTCTACACAAGGTTCAGCAAGTTTATGGGGAGACTTGAGCCAATGTTGGATTACAATGGAGTGGTGCATTCCCAGAATGCCTCTACATTCCCCACATTGTTTTCAATCATTGTTTGGGTACAACCGGTGATGGCTTTTAAGGCACAGAAGCTATGCCTCGTTTGCCTCCGGTAGAAGGACCTGTGAGGTATATGTTCATGGCTACCTCATGCTTGTTCTAGTGTCTTGTCTTCAGTGATTTAAAATATTTATTCCTGTTTTATGAATTAGTTACTGAGGTCAAAGGAGCTTAATGGATTAAGATACTGGCTCAAGGTCCCAGAGCTATTAAATTTAGAAACAGAGACCAGTCCCACTTATATTCTGCTGTCTCCAGTGATATACTCATGGTCTCTCTAATTGAAAATATTCTTAGTAGATATTAAGTTATTTTTAATCTTTAATCTGCCAAGCACTCTCCATTTTGCTGGAACCAGCACTTCCTTTTCCAAATGATGAAAAATTTGTACTATCCTGTCGCCTGATGGCAATTGAGTTGTCTAGGAAGGAGTACCTACTCAAGCTGGGCTAATTATGCTCTTCCCTGGGACCTTCAAAGCTTGAACAGCTTCTGAGTGCTTAGAGTACAGAATAGAGGAGTTGTTGGCAGTCACGCAACTCACTGTGGTTTAATGTAGTTTTGGAGGATGAAATAGAAATGCACAAAGAAGCTGGGATGAGAAACCAATGTCCTTGAGCACAGCTGCATTTACTTTCCTTCTAACTCTTAAGCAAGATACTTCAGGATCCTCCTAAAGATGTTCCCATTGTGCCTAAGTTGTAAATGGGTTTCTTGACCTTGATTGATATAGTTTCAGAGAAATGTAGACTTCAAGCCTTTGGTGAAATAGCTCAGTTGGGAGAACATCAGACAGAAGAAGTGTAGACTTTCAGGTCTGTTCCAGTGCAAGTACATGTAGTGATTACACTCTTTCCTATTTTCTTTTAAAAAATGCTCTTGATCAGCAACTGGAAACTGGTGATTAGCACCTGTTAATAAACAGAGGATTCAGCCCAGTCTTGAAAGGCATATACAACATACCAACAAACCAGGAGAAACTGTTAGTCAATAGTGCAGGGATTGTTCCCATTATTAAAATTCCCACCTGGCTTCACAATTAACCAATGCGAGTGTAATGCTGATAATATGAATTGTTCACTGCTAAATCAACACTGTTTCAGAATGGAATAGGAGAGATGACAGTATCAAACAGGTTTTAGTTAAAGATATATAACAAATTGATTACTGTTAGCATAAGATTGATACTTTGAGTTGATGTTTCATTGGTACATGTCTACACCTTTGAAAACTAAAACCTAAAGATAAATCTATTTAGTATTCTAAACTCAGGTATATGGACTACATTTTAGAGATGATAATGACCTGTATCAGGAGAGCAGTTTGACTTTGAACAAGGTTATGATCTTACATAAATGTGAAGTGAATTTCCTAGGCTAAAAATTCCCAATTACAGATTGTATAGGTTTGATGAAATTATTGGGACTTCTGTGATTATGGAAAGTTGGAATTTTGCAGGTCTGAAACCAGATTAGCTTCCTCCATCTTCAGCATCCTTAATAGCCATTCATTGCTTATCTCTGTGTTTTACCTGAGACTTGTGACTGTTAGATAAACCTCTCTGAAATGTACTATCAGATCACTAGCTTCTACAAACCTGAATGTGGAGAATGTCCTTGCATGGCATCTGAGGTCTACAGCAGATATTTCCCTACTTTCCTATAATTCACCTACCTGATGTTCTCACAAATATATTTTGAACTGCTTTGATTTATGAATTTCTTTTAATATGTAGCTATGAAACTGTTACCATATTGGAACATGGTATTTGTGTTAATCTGAACACATAGCACATTCTTGTGCTATGACCTTTTTTGATTTACTCCAAGAACAAATTATCTCTTGCTTCATTTGAGTTAAGGGCTGTCTGTGTTTTGGAGTCAACACTTGGCAAATCTGGGAGTCTAAGTTTTTCTTACCTTCGAGGTAGGCTCATACAATAATGATCTCTAAGGTTTCCTAGACTTGTATTACACTCTTATTTGTGTTTGTCTTTGAAAGCTCTGTCATTGAGCAATATAATATTTATGTTTCTCATCCTCATCATCATTCCAACATAAAGAAGACAAAAATATAAACAAGCAAATTCATATGTGAAGTGGAGTGTTTTGTTTCCATGGGGAGAATGGATGAAGACTATTCAAATGTTATGGCAGACAGGTTTTGTTTTCTACCATCCCCACTTTCATGATGCTGGTTGCTGAGCTCAGAGTCTCACATCTTTACTACTGAAATAAAAAGGACAGCTTAGGATTCTACAGACTAAGTCCCCAACTCTAGGAAGCTTGGGTTCTAGGGACGTGGATACTGTTAGTGGAAGGCTGTCCCAAGCAGGACTTGTTTGATGATTTTGAATCACGGTAAATTCTGTTGTATAATTCAAAATCATGTTTATTACAGCTCTGACTTTCCTCTACTGGCAAGATAATTTGTAAGAGCTATGTGGTAAAATGCATTCTTGCTAAATCTTTTAGATGAAGTCAGTGGGGAATTGTCCTAGCTGAATGGGGAGGAAACAGAAGAAGGAAAGAGGACTCGGGCTGCAGCAGGTGAACTACAAGTGGGATAATCAAGAGGTTGTATATCAGCAACCTGTATATGGAAGGAACCTAAGAAGAAACTTCAGAAGTCTCAGGAAGTAGCGTCATGGTGGGGATTCACCTTGGCTACACTGTGTACATAGTTCAAAAAGATTGTCCCAGAAGTAAATGCATGGAGAAATCTGCTAGCTTCTTTTTGGTTAGAGGATGATTATGACTAAGGACTATTAGTTTTTCTGAAGTCCAACCCTGAAAGCTTCTCAGTAAGACTTTAAGTGCTAGGTGATATTCTTGGGAAACTTGAATAATAATTTGTACTTTTGTCCTGAAGACAATTGCCACATTACTTTTATACACTTTTCTTAATTACTTTTTGTGACAAGACATTTGTGTCTAGCCCAGGTTGGTCTGTAAATCTTTATGTAGCCTAGGTTGGCCCCTTGCTCACAGTGATCCTTTTGTTGTGCCTCTTAAATGCAGAAGTTATAAGAATAAATTTTTTAAAAGATGACACATCCAGAAGCATAACTATGCAGAAAAATAATGATTTTCATATTGTTTGCCAGCCTGTCGCTCTGTATTCCTTTCTGCCATACCACCCTGAACACACCCGATGTCGTCTGTAATTCTTTCTGAATGCAATTTTGATGACTTCTTCATATAACAACAGTTTAAGGTTATATTTTTATTGACTGAATATAAATATAATTCTGTCTTCTAGAATAATTGAATTTTTTGTACTTTTGATAATAAAAAACAGATGTTCATAGGACCTTACACCATCATAGTTCTGTGCAATTATTTTGTATAATTTCCATTCAAAATGCAAAGACATGCATGATGTTATTGTATTTTATACCTTTATTCAAGATAAGAACTGACAGGGCAAGACTTTTGTTTATGCATCTTTGAGAACTGAATCTACTTAAAATTTTACCAGTATGATGTGTGAAATCACTCACATCATTGCACATGTGAGCTTCTGGCACTAGACTTTTAAAGCTATGTATGTTTCTCCCCTATTTCTTTGTTAGTAGTACCACTGGGTACCAAGTTCATATCACAATAGCACGTTTCAGGCAGGAGAGTAAGCTTGAGAGGGATGTCTGAAGGTTCCAAGCTTAACATAAAAGGGGTTAGAGAGACAGAGCGGTAGTTAAGAGTATGTACTGCTCTTGCAGAGGACATGCATTTACTTCTCAACATTTACATTTGTCAGCTCAGAAGCTCACAACCACTTGCAACCTTAGCTCAAGGGGCATCTAATTTGGCCTTGAAGGGTACTTGCACTCAAGTGCATATACAATAAACATAAAATAATGATAACAGTAATAATAATAACAGTAGTTATTATTATCATGAAACCAGCCTTGAATGGAAGAGATTTCCATTCAAGGTTGACATATAATGCTATTCAGTATGTACAAACCATCCCAATTTACTGAAGTCAAGTGTTATGGAACCTTTGACTTTTCACCAGTTCTGGCCCACTTTTAATTGCAGGGGTACTTCTTTTTCTTAATAAATGTGTCTTCTACTGTTACTATTCACATCTGTATCCTTATGCTTGGGAGCCCTAGCTGCTGTTCACTAGTCCCTGATGTCCATCTACAAAACTTTAGTTCATAACCTCATGTCCTCTGAGTTTGCACTTAGGTGGAAAGATGTTCCTGCTGGCTGTGACTTATAATATGCAGGATTTTCTGAGAGCCATAAATAGTAAATAAATCAAAGCTCACCACATCTTTGCATGAACTTCTGGTGCTTCCCTTCGATAGCTCAGCTGGTAGAGCGGAGGACTGTAGAGTGTGCATGAACTTCTGCTTAGTCAAATTGTAAAACATACAAACTTTTTCAATACAGAAGTAACAGAATGGTGGGAGTAGCAGAGAGAAGACACAGTTTTAACTAATTGTGGTCAAAATTAGCCTTTTGACAAATCTTACAATTACAAACTAACCAGAGCTGAGGAAGTAGTGTTTGTAAGTTAGGCAACCTGAAACTTTAGCTTCATTAGATAGATAAATCCAGCTCTGCTGACCAGGCAAACAATTGCTTGTTGGGTGAGTTTTCCTTTAGTTCAATGTTTTTGTGCAGTGTGAACTCCAAAACTAAATGATTGCTTGCTTAGGTGTTCCTTAAGGAAGTACTAGCTTTGGCAGGTAGTGCTGCACCATGAAGCCTTGCTCTCCTTTCTCCTTGGCGAGACAATTGTAATAAAATATGATAAACCTAATCATAACTGTAATAAGAAAAAATGTACTTATCTCCTTATTTGCACAAGCTATGTGTGTGGGTATTATTGGCTGTAAGCTTTGGGTTCAGGATCTGGGAGGCACATGAAAAGCTTCATAGCCACATGATTTCTGTGTAGATCAATTATTATGCAACAAAAAGGATCAATAACAGTGGAGGCTCACAGAACTAGATTCCAGGGGTGGAATAATCATTCTGTATACTGTAAAAACTTGTCACTTGAATTGGTATAATAAAACACTGATTGGTCAATTGCCAGGAAAGAAATATAGGCAGAAGTGACCAAACTAAGGATGATGGAAGGGAGACGGGCAGAGACAGGAGATGCTAGTCAGACATAGAGAGGACAGGAATTGAACATAACATGTTAATAAAGGTACTTCCACGTGGCAGAGTGTAAATGAGGAATATGGGTTAATTTAAAATATAAGACCTAATTTGTTATAAGCCTGAGCTATTGACCAAACATTTATAATTAATGTAAGCTTCTGTATGGCAATTTTGGAAGTAGCTGCTGGGTATTTGGGACCTAGAGGCTCTAGGACAGGAAACATCATTTTACAGGTTTCTTTTGTCCTTTCCTAAGGATCTCTGATTGTCCTATCTTTCAACATGCCCCTCTCCCACACACCCACACATATAATAAAATGAATTACCAGCTCTAGTATCATCCCAAGATGAAGACCTTCACATTCCTGTCCTACACATATACACACTTCTTACATTTCTGTGCACAACTTGAATTTGCCCTATTAAGAGATTTATTTATTTTGAATTTATGTGCATGTGGCCACATGGGTACATGTGTACCCTGTGTGCATACAGGTGTCTGCAGAGGACAGAAGAGGCTATGAGATCCCCTGGAGCAGAGATTGCAGGGTGCTATGAGCTAAACCTGGGATCCCTGTAATAGCTGTGCTTGCTTTTAACCATATAGCCGGCTCGGCAGCCCCTGAACTCCTCTTTGTATAAAATTGTCAAGCTTGAGGAACTGTCACCTGAAGACAGTCTCCAATATGTCTATTCCATCAAGATGTGTCTCAGCTGCCAAGAACCATCATGGTTTATGTCAAGTCATATTTTCTAGGATTGTCTTAAGTTGAACAAAATAGTTAACTTTTTTCTCTTTATGATTGTCTATCAAAAGGGCACTGTTACTTTCCAGTGCTTCACTATAACCATGTAGGCATGTTTAATTCTATGAAAAAAGCTGTAGAAAGTCTGAAGGTGGCAATAATAGACTACATTGGGTTTTAATATGCTGATGAACATATTCTGATTTAATTAACTTATTTTTGTGTGTGTATATATATATATGTGTGTGTGTGTGTGTGTGTGTGTGTGTATGTGTGTGTGTGTGTGTCTTTGTGTATTTACATGTGTGTTGGTACTCGTGGAGTCCAGAAGGTGTTGCCTGCCTTGGAGTGGGAGCTATATATATTGGTGGTTATGATCCACTGGATATGGGTATTGAGAAAAAAAAAACTCCAGTCATCTGCAAAAACAGCAAATACTCTTGAACCATCTCTTTAGCATTTCAAAGGTATATCCAAACTCCATCTGCCTATGCCATTTGCTTTATATTATATTTGGTGGCAAAAGGGATAGCTAAACACTGAGCTGAACTCCTGGAATTCAGTTGCAGAGAGGAAGGAGTGATGGATGAGCAAAGGGGTCAAAACTGGGCTTGTTTAACTCACAGAAACAGCTGATCTAAACAAAGGGGAGCTCATGAATCCCAGACTGATAGCTGGGAAACCAGCATAAGACTGATCCAGACCCTCTGAATGTGGGTGTCAGTTAGGAGGCCTGGGCAATGTATGGGGCCTCTGGTAGTGGATCAATATTCATCCCTAGTATTTGAATGGACTTTAGGAGCTCATTCCACATAGAGAGATATTTTCTCAGCATAGAAACATGGGGCCCTGCTGCAAATGATATGACAGACTTTGATGATCCCCCATGGAAGGCCTCACCCTCCCTGGGGAGCAGAAAACAGATGGGATAGAGGGTCAGTGTTGGTCAGGGGAGGAGGGGAGGGAGAGGGAACTGGAACTGACATGTAAAACAAGCTCATTTCTAATTTAAATAAAAAGAAAAAACTCATAAAAATAAAAAATTAAATAATGAAAAATGGTACAATTGTCCAGCTTCACATCTAGGGTGTAGCACATCCCCCAAAGACCAAGTTTGTGAGTCCATCAGTTGCCTACAGGCTGTGCTGCATGGCAGGCACTGACCCCTTTGATTCATAGACATTAATGCAAACAGACATAAGAACAAAGGATAGTGAAGACACACTGAGAAGCTGAGTGCAGCCCACTGTCCTACCTCAGCTTTGTTCCTCCTGGAGATTTAGGAACTGTCAAGCAAGTCTAGTGGTCTTCAGAAAGTGTTTGAGAAGAATCAACAAAAGTACCCAGTGTGTAAATGGCAAGATTCGACACCATGGTTGTTTGCGCAAGTGTGTACATGAGACCAATGCAGAAATAACATCAGGTATTGGAATCTATCTCTATAACTTGCTACTTGAAAATTGAGGAGCTCACAGTGACACAGGAAGCTCACTTTTTACTTTTTTTTTGGCCAGGGGGCCTTTCTCTTCAGAGTTTTGCTTTTTCAAGAGCCACAGACATTCATTTTGTTGCACTGTACAGTTAGCACAGTTTTTCCCTGGGCTAAGAATGGAATTGCTAACATTGCTTGCTCTGTATTCTGAAAATCACTGTCAGGTGTGAATTAAATGCCTTATTTGAAGGGTTCAGCTCCTTCTGATCCATCACAAAGGGGATTTTTATAGAATAATAATCATTGGCACTAATGCAAATCTTTTCATTGTAAATGCTGTAAGTGCTCCAAACAGCCCTCTCCCTGTTATCTACATTTCAATGATTTCTATTACCCTTCCATCCAGGTTCACAGAGATTTATATGAACTCCTTTAGCTCTTCCAGAACAGCTTTGGTTGAGCCTAAGTGGAAACATTTGAATAATAGTTTGGGATTCCCAGAGGAAGGGATAAGAACACTTCAACGATCTGTGGGTACCTTATATGTTCAGAATTTAGGGGAGGTGCCAATGGTAAGGTGGTACCCTTGAAATGACAGGTTAAAAGCAAGTGAGCAGCCATTAATCTCCCCCAAACCCATAACTTTTTTATTATAATGAGACTACAAATAGGGACTTTAATGTATTCTGCGTTCCTGTCTGGGTGTTCATCTTGTAAGTATTTTCTAATTACAAGTGCTTACAGTCATAACATGTTTAGTTAGGAGAGAAGGTAAACACCATTAATAATCATTAGTAAATCCAGCCAAGTCATCCTATAGATGAAGCTTCAAGGATCAAAGAGGTTTCTTGATTTATTCAAGATCATGCTCCATGTTAATTAACACAAAACTGGGATTTCTCAGGGCTTCTCATTCCCACAGCCTTGTGCTAACTTTTCTATTCTAGGTCTCCCCCTTTCTCTCTCTTCTTTCTCCTTTTCTTTCTTCATTTATATTGTGGCTAGGTTTTAATCACATGGCCAAACTTTGTTTTTTAACTATGAGAGGGAAAGCAGTAACAAAAGTGACAGAAGAGAAACCGACCAGACTTTTCCTACCCACCAAAGAAGGTGTTTACACATAATTTGTGTGACATTGAAGCCTGATCAGGGCTTCATTCACTAAATTAATATAGGTTATCTGAAAAATATAGGTTGCCATGTGCGGATGTAATCAGTAATGGGCCATACTTTTCAATAAGAAATTTAATAGTCATAAAATGATCATAGAGCCTATTCCTTCAAAGTAAACCAGTAAGACTGGTTAACTGGTCAGTGAATGTTGCAATTCAAGACGCAGATTGTCTTGGGCCATTGTTAGTCCTCCTAATAGCCATTTATTGCCTTCCTCTCTACTTGACCCAATAATTTTGCAACCATTAGGTAAATCACTTGTAATCTGCAAACTGAGCCCCAGTTTTCTTTTTCATTTTTTAAATTTTTATTTATTCTTCTCTCTTATAATGTATCCCAACTGCACCTTCCCCTTCCTCCACTTCTCCCAGGCCCCTGCCAACTCACCTCATCCTCAGATTCCCCCTCCATCTCCTCTGGAATGGAGCAAGCCTCCCAGGGACATCAACCGAACTATGCACAACAAGATACAAAAGGATCAGGCACAAACCCTCATATCGAATCTGGGCAAGGCAGCTCAGTAGGAGGCAAAGAGTGTCAAAAGCAAGCAAAATATTCAGAGACACCCCCATTCCTACTGCCAAGAGTTCCCCCAAAACACCAAAGCCAACAACAATAACAAACATGAAGAGGGCCTTGCTCAGATCCATACAGGCTCTGTGATTGTTGCTTCCATATCTGTGAGCCCCCATGAGCCCTGCTTAGTTGATTCTGTGGAATTTTCCAGTGTCCTTGACCTCTTTGTCTCCCAAAATTCCTCCACCCCACTTCCACCAGGAGGGACCCAATGGAGACTCCCAGTGTATACTCTCTTCATCTAATATTTGGCTTGCATTGGCTAATATTTTCGTCTGTATTGGCTTTTGTCAGCTGCCACAGGCAGCCTTTTCAGTGTCATTTGGACTAGGCCCAAATCTATGAGTATAGCATAATACCATTAAGAATCATTTCATTAATTAATTTTGAAATTTATTTATTTATTTTCTGGCCAGTAGTGTTTGATTCTACCTTAGGTCTCTGGACTATCCAGCCTCTGGTTCCTGGCCATCCAGGCAGTGTCAGGCCTGGGCTCCTTCTCTGACCTCAAATTAGATCAGTTATTGGATGGTTACTCTGACAAGTTCTGTGCTGTCATTGCCCCAGCACATCTTGCAGGCAGGACAGATTGCAGATTGAAGGCTTTGTGGCTGGGTTTTTGTCCCAGTTCTACCACTGGAATCCTTAACTGATTACAGACAATGGATGCTTCAGGCTCCGTATCCTTCATTACTAGGAAACCTGCAAGGATTACCCTCATGGATTCTAGGGAGTTCCTACTGCATTAGATTTCCACATCATCCCTCAAATACCCTCCAGTTCCAGCTGTCTTTCCCAGTACTCTCTCCTTCCGTCCCTCCCCCACTACCTGATCCCTGCTACTCCCATCCCCACCCAGTTTTCATTTGGAATGCCTTAGTAGACCATCATATTTGACAAACTCACAAGTGGACAGTGTCATCAGATAGCATCTGAAGCTGGTAACAGGTTTCTTCCCCACTTTTCTGCAACCCACCTCTCTGGTGTTGCCACAGATATATTTGTGGTATCATCCTTTGTTCAGATACTATGCAAACTTCATCAAACTGCTTCCATGTTTGGAACATGGAATTTGGGGTAACCCAAATCTCCAAATCTGTGTCCCCAGACCATGGTCATTCATATTTGGCTTTGGAATAAACTATTTAATTCTCTTTGAGGCGAGAGTTGTGCCTTTGCACCTACAGATCCTGTATTATTTAATGCATGAACATTTTTCACCTTTTATTCACAAGCAGATTTTAACTGTTTGAGTTTCAAGTCGTTGTTTAGAATTTGGATAAGTTAAAACCATTTTTTAATTTGTTTTCAAAAGCCTATTGGAAAAGCAGAATTAGGTATTGACCACTAAAAATACCTTTAGTCAAAGAAAGCTACCTATTGTTTAACATTTTGAAGGACATCTGAGGCGTATGTTTCTTTCCTCAGGGGTCTGGTATCCCTCTCCCTCTTGTGTGATTTTATTGTAATGCTCAATTGCTGGGTCACACTCGTGCAATAGAATCATATAATGTCAATGCTAGAATAGAGATAAGAGAGGCAAGACCCATCATGCAACTGAAGAGATTCAGAAGGATAAAACAGCATATTCAAGGACTCCTAATTCTCTTCAAGTTGGGACATAGAGGTAAGCTGTTTTATCATCTCTGGAAGAATGTAATTCTTATGCTAGCATAAGAAAAATCTCTGTGGCTGTTCTGCCCTGGGGGGTTTTTAAACAGAGCAGGAAATTTTAAGTTATGATCCACAAAACAGTTTTGTTTTGGCCACAGTCCACATTGCCATTCTGATAGAGTTTGCAGAATAATTCACTAGCATGTATGCATTCTGTTTTTAGCTTTAAAGAATATAATTGAATTGTAGATTGTGCATAAGCTTGGTAGTTGCACATACTGTGGGGAGATCTTTTTCTCTCAACCAAAGATACTGTCTTAGAAGAAAAAATAGGAAGCACAGTGTAACTGACATCAGGTGTGTTTCAACCAAGGTTGAAATGAAAGCAATGACATTGAGCTGCTTTGCCAAGCTTGGTAAATTCTCTCATGCTTGCTGCTTGCTGCAAACACTAAGTTAAAATGTGTTCCATTCCAATCCTCATCTGTTATATCTATCACTTTATGATTTTTTGTTGCTGTTGTTGTTAAAAAAGAAAAACATGGGGGCATTCCCATCTTACTGTACCACTGTGGCTTGAGAATAAAATGGAGAAAGAGGCCTCAGGATGAACATATGGGAGAAGTCGGTTGGCAGGAAGACTGACTGTTTCTCCCAACAGACTAGGCAAGGGTACAAGTAGCAGAACATGCATGCTATACAAATTTGGTAGAAGGCAGTACTATGTAAACAACCCTTAAAGGACCACAATGGTCTTGCTTCAGGGCCTTTGAACCCCTACTCTTTCTAGCACTCTGACCTGTTTTGGATTTTGGAAGTGATTTCTTAGTAGACAGTCTCTATGTCTCACAGTTTCCATGTATACTTGGTCCTTTTCTAGGACACAAGGACCTGGAAATTACAGTGAGTACCTTTTGTATCCTGAATCATTCCTATAGCATCAGGGCCATTTGGCTGATGGCTATGCAGTGATTTTTAGAGTCAATTGCAAATGTTTGTAGAAGTTTGGCAAGGAATAATTAGGACTAAAACACTGTATAAAATCAGTTTGTTCATTTAAAAACCCACTCAGTGCTCTTAGTACTGCCAGTATGTTTCACGAATGTAGGGCCTTGTATTAGATCTTGTGTAGCCTCTTAGGGGTTTCATCCTTAATGAAAACCGAGCTTCCCTCCCAGCAGTTGCCATCAACAACTCACCTAGCATTTGGACTTTGTGAACAAAAAAATCCACATGAAGTTGGGAGGATATAGTTGTGGGAGGGACAAGGGAGGAATCAAGGGCATGGGGGATGGGGGTGAATTTGATCCAACTGTATTATATTGTGTACTAAAGTCGCAAACAATATTAGTATAAATGCAAAAAAAGCAATTTGAATATTTTAAAAGGAAAATATCCTTCTCTAGATGCTATAAAGAAAGTTTAGGTACAGTTTTCATTCCCATTTTTCCAAGTCATATGAGTTTTTTTGGTGATCATGTCTTTCTATTCTCTCAATTTACACAAATGGGAACAGAGATGTCACAAGTATAGATCAATAGTTTCAGGAATGAAAGAGATAAAGATAATAACTATGAACCTACAATCTAGTATATAACCCAGTATTTGAAAATAAAGTTAAATTAATCAGGAATGAATGAGCCCAAATTTCCAAAATTCCAATTATTATTTTTCTATTCAGTGATGATTGCCTGCCCATTAGATCTCTCATTACAATCTCTTACCTTTTATCCTTTCAAGGGATACCATTAAACTTGACTCTGGCTGACTGGCATTCATGCTGGGGCACTTGAGTTCTCATAGTGAAGGCAGTCCACGATCTATGTCTTTCTACATGGCTTGAACAGGCACTTCAATCAGTGCACTAATTTGGAATTGCTGAGAGCTCAACTCCCTATCTACTTGTTTCTTTTAACATGGACATTTTTAATCAAGTGCTTAATTTGGTCCTGGGAGACTTAAATCTGCTTTAATAATACATGTGACAAAATTTACCTCTTTGCTTTGAAAGTTATTAATTATGGAGAGCATTTCAAATGAGCTATCATGGCCAAGAAAGCATCCTTTTTGGATGCTTTTCATATTTTAGTACTTGAAAGAAGTAACAAACAGTGAAGGGTTATGAAACACCTGTCCATATGGACAGTGGTGCTTTGGTGAAACAAGCATGATAATTGTGAGGACTTTGGGGTGAGGAGCACATATTAAGTTGTTGTCAGGTTACTCTTATAGAGTGTACATAACCCAGAGGGATTAACCTCTTTTCAGAGTAGATAAAAGCAGAGTCAGGAAGGAAGAACATTAGACAGATGAGTGGGTTACATCACTAATCCCTTTAAAGGAAGTAGAATCATTGGCTTCCAGTGATAATGGCCAGTTGTAGGTCGCTCTAGGCTTCAGGTGATTTTGCTGGTCTGTTCTCAGGCTCATTTATATTGTTAATTCTTATGGCCACTACAGTTATTACATCCTACTTAATAAATTAGCAGAAGGCTTCCAAAAGATTTGTAATAGGGCCTCTGGGCTTCAGATATACAAATACAACTTAAATACCGATGCAGTTAAAAGGCTTTAAACAAGCTTCTAAATTATTATGCCTTAAAAGCAGTATATCCCAGCCAGCCATTTGCACATGTTAGCCTCAAAAGATGGCTTTTAGTGGCTTAGTTCCAGAGTGTCCTCAATTATTTTCTCATTCCTTGAAATGATTTCTAGTCTTTGTAAAATACTGTGAGTGCCATGCAAAATACTTACTTTCACCCTCTGTGGGAAAATATCTTCGAAAATATGGTTGCTCAGAAGTTGAAGTATGGAATAGGTTTCCAGGAGTGAGAAATTTATGTCAGCTACTCAAAGGCATGCTTGGTCTTGAACCAGGAGCTAGATAGAAGACAGAACTGAGAAAAGCTTTGTACGCTGTTTTGTGAGAAAATTCAGGGATTAAAAGAGTAAGTAAACCCAGACTGTGTTCAGATTTCCTTGACTACCACAAGCTGGTGAGAAAGTATTTGAATGCTCTATTGCCATGTGGTCTTGAATCTGGCAGATGATTTTTCCTTCTGGGAACTGTCCTAATAAGGAAAATGTTTCCACTAAAATAATGCTCAGTAAGGAAATGTTAAAATAAAATTAGGCGAGGAGAAGTGAGACATACCACTCTTGAGTTGTAAGCAGAGTCTAAGTGGCTACTAAGGGCTCTTAGGTGGAAGCTAATCCACCGAATGTCTTTGCCGGTACTTCCCTTTATGCCATTTGAGGATTTTGGAGAGGGTGATGACAAAGTTTTTCTATTATGTAACAATAGTGCCTGGGACATCTGGAATGACTAAAATTGAATGGACGTAGAGACAGGAAATGGAGATGAGCTTACAATGCTATTGGTAAAAGAGTAGAGCTTATATGTTGGATGCAAGTTAGAATAAAGACAAGCCACTGTCAGGAGCTTGGGGTCTGGTGACAATTGTGATTAGACCATAAAGAATTTTTGTCATTATTTTAGATATTTATAACACTTCCTTTTGCAAGGGACTTACATGTGCTAAGTAAATAATATGCTAGTCACATACATACATACGTTATATATATTTACTTTAACCAAGTGTCATGCTAAATATTTTTTCAAATGAATATGTCTTCAGAATAAGTTCCTTACATTAGATTAATGACTTTGATCTATGAACACTTCACAGTGTTTAGGAAAAGGCCACTGACCACCTCACCTATATAATTTTTATCATTTCATTGCATATCAAACGGGAATTATAACAAAAATAGACTGTCATCAGTAGGAATTTGAAAGTGAATTTAAAACAAAAAAACTCATGCCTTCCAGAAAACTTAAGTGGGTTAAAGTATTAGTCTATGACTTTTTAAAATTTTCTGTGGCTCATTTGCATGCACCCCTTCTCATACAGGAATACCACAATACAAACTAATATGTGACTTCTTTTTCCCTTTTCTTTATTTCTTATTCTTTATCCTGGTAATTTTCAGTTATTATACTCTGGGCATGAGGTTTCAGGACTTGGTTATTCTTCTGTGAGCATCAGCAATAGATCCTAGTGAGGTCTATATGCAATAGGAATGTCTTTTTTTTTTTTTTTGGTTTTTATGAGACAGGCTTTCTCTATATTGTTTTGGAGGCTATCGGTCCAGCCTGGCCTCAAACTCACAGAGATCTGCCTGCCTCTGCCTCCCGGGTGCTGGGATTGAAGGCGTGTGCCACTACTGCCCAGCCAGGAATGTCTTTCTTTCTGTCCAAAGTATAGCATCACAATACATCTCCACAGGAATGTGTAAGATCTTGGAGTTATGAGTAGTGAAGTCTATGTGCAATAGGAATGTCTGTCCTGCTGCCCAAAGTGTAATATCCCAATATGTCTACACAGGAAAGTCTAAGATCTTGGAATTATAGGTACTTTTTTTCCTAGCAAATGTCACCCAATCTCATTTTTATCTTCCATTTCCCAGAGAGTCTATAGAACACAACTTGATCGATGTGTAAGCATCATCCTGTGTTAGAACTGAAACTAGAGAGGGCAAATGGCTTTCCCATTACCCCCACAGCTCTTTATCAATAAAGGTAGACTTCTGGAATGACTAAAGTTTGCCAGCTTTGCCAAGGCAACAAATAAAAGGTGATGTGCATGATGTATAAATTAGCAAGAAATAGAGCATTTTTGAATGATTCATTCATTAAAATATAATTAGCTCTCATATAATTCTTGGGTATGTCATTTTTGAATCTTGTAGATATCTTGTACAAATAATTTCTTCTCTCAGGATTTCAAATTACTCTACTGAATTTTATTAGTTGTTAATTAGCAGAACATGTATAAAAGGACTTGCATTCTTACCAAAGAAAAGAGGTAATGTCTGATCTCAAATTTCACAGCATGATAAGGGGTAAATATACACCTAGGAAGTGTAACATAATTCAACAGACAAAATAGTACCTTTAGGTGAAAGATTAAAAAAAAATCAGGGGGTCAATAACACTAGCCAGCAGCAGAGTGAGCCTTATGATTCCATAGTCAGTCTCTCTCCCGAATGGCTAAGTTCTCAACCCACTTTAAACGATTAGAATAGAAAACAAACAAGAGAAGGAATAGTAGATGTTACATTATTCTTTCTTTTCCTGATTTTCCTCTATGTACATTCTTTACATTTGTCTCCTGGTAGTAAAATATATGTAAATATTTACAGATGATCATCAATTGTGCTATTCTTGTCTTGCCTGTTTTAAATACATACTATTATGATCTAGACATAGAGTAGCCTCAAAGGCTCATGTGTTTAAGCCTTTATCTCCAGTTAGTGTTGGCAGAGAAATGATTTGATCATGAGGGTATTGATTTCATCAATGGACCAATCTATTAATGATTCCATATGTGAGGGAATGGGGGCTTTCCCTTTAAGTATGCATTTTATCTTACCCTGTGTAATCTCAGGTCATCTCATCTAATCCCTGTGACCTGCACCTATCTGTTTCCTGGCTAGCCTTCTGCCATTGTTATTCCTCTCTTGCCACAGGCCTAAGTACAATGAATCCAGCTTGCCATGGAGTGAAATTTCAAAAGCCATGAGCCAAAAATAAATCCTATCTCCCTCTTGGTATTTTCTTGGTTGTATTGTCACAATGATGAGAAGGGGATTTACCTAGTAATTTGTTAGTTTTGTGTTTATGTCCTCCTGAAGAGTACATCAGAGTGTCTTTTCTCTGGGAGTACATTACTTTTTTTTAATGCCTCACACTTAGTATATCTGCTATGATCACGAAGGGATGAGAGCAAAAGACAATATAGAATTTTATTATTTGCATATGTTGGTAACTAGTAATGCATTTGTTGATGAAGAACTATATTTATTAAATTTATATAAATTTGTGTTTAGCATAAGCAGTCACAATTTTTATTTTTGATTGTTTAGTTGAACCATTCTTCTTTACCCTTCAACACTAAAAATGTGTTGAACAGTCAAGCATAAGGAAATTTTGCTTAAAATTTACCTATTACACAAGAACTCTTCAGAATACTGAACATATAAAACAAACAACGTGCCTTTATTTAATTGACTAAGAAGTATACAATAAATGAATGCCCAGTTCATCATCTTCATTGCTTCATTTTATCCCAAATATAATCAAATCTATCTTGATATACTATCATTGGATGAAATACCTTACTTTCCCATTACGTCTAAGGACTCCAGTAGGTAGGATTACTGTTATTAATCCTTCTCAATTTATGAATTCTTCAGCTATATCCTTGACATAGCAAAAGGTGAAGGGAATGTCCTATTATTTTCCAAGAGCATAGGGTTCAAACTGGACCTATGACCTTTTTGTTTTTATTATTTCTTCTTTTCTTTTTTTGACCAATGGAATCCTAGTAGAACTGGCACGAGTGAAGGTACAAAATGTGTTTGGCTGACTGTCACTGGTCTTGTCTCAATAGTTGTGTTTTATATAAAGTTAATCTTTTGTCTATCCCTATGCATCAGTTCTAATTCTAATATAATATCCATCATTCTAATTATGCGATGTATTTAATATTACATAAGGTAACAAACAAACTTGTCTAAGGTTGTTATGATGTAAAAGACTTGATAAACATGAATCATTTTATTTATTTATTTTTTTATTTAAGTTTTTACACATGTCACTCTCAGTTCCCTCTCCCTCCCCTCCTCCCCCATCCCTCAATCCTACCGACCCCCCACTTGCACTTCATCCCCCCTCTGCTCCCCAGGGAGGGCAAGTGCTTCCATGAGGGATTTTTAGAGTTTGTCACGTCATCGCTGGCAGGGCCTAGGTCCTCCCCCATGTGTCCAGGCTGAGAGAGCATCCCTCCATGTGGAATGGTTTCCCAGAGTCCATTTGTATGCCAGGAATAAATACTGTTCTACTCTCCAAGGTCCCACAGATTTCTGAGGCCTCTTCTCTGACACCCAAGTTTGGTGGGGGTGTGTGTCTGAATCAATCCCATGCTGGCCTTTCAGTCAACATTCTGGGGTCCATGTGTTCCCCCTTGTTTAGGTCAGCTGAAACATGAATTATTAAAAAATAAAGTCAAATTAATGTGAGATTGAAAGAAAAGAAATCCCTAGAAGGATGTTTCATTGCAATTGCTTTGTTGATGTTTTCAGCTCTGATTATTTTTATCTCAGATTTAGAACTGAGAGTCTTGCATGATGTAATATATGTGGTTTCATGCCAGAAAATTTAGCTAATCATGCATGGTGGTACATTTTTATAATCCCAACTTGTGAAAGCTGAGGCAAGAGGATTGTGAATTTCAGACTAGTCAAGGTTATATACTATATTGCAGTCTTGAAAAATGAAACTCAAATCCCAAATAACAAGCAACAACGCAAACAATGAGCTTCTATAAAAGATTATTCAGAATTTCTTATTATCCATTTAAGGTAAATAAAATGTTTAATTTCTGCATTTGTCTTGTGATTATCTTCAACCAATATTTGTGGTTAACTGAACTAAAACCATTTTCAAATGCAGATCCATAAATTTGATAGCATGATAAAAATTCTTTGATTCTCTGTAGAAATTCTAGAATATCTTATACAACTGTTTGAACATTTTCTTGAAAATGAATATGTAAAGAGCAAACCTCTCTTTCCAGCTTCCCCTCCTGTTTATGGTCTTCTGTCTGTCCCAGTTTGTAGGTATATTGTTTTGTTAATAATTTTTCTTCTAAAAGTAGATACCCCTTGCTATAGATCATTTACCCAGTTCACTTCCTATATAACCACTTTTCATAGGAGTTGACTAAATTTCACTAATGCTGGACACCTCTGGTTATTTTCACTTCTGTTTACTCCCACTAGATCAGGGTCCAGAATCAACTTGTTCTAAAAAATCTTTGGAAGGGAAAAAACCTAGCCATTACTCCTCTGCTTTCATCTTTTTTTTTTTTTGGTTGCTACCAAATGAAATCTCTGCAAGTATATTGTTTGTCTTAAACTGTAATCTTTACAAAGTATGTATAAAATAGAGCCAATCGTCGAGGGAAGATTCAGTAATATTTTCCATGCATCTGGACTTGGATTTGGTATTGGAAGAACTTGGATTTGTTTCAAATTTAAAAGAAAATGCTGCACATATTGATTGATGAGGCACACTGCTGGTAGTGGGTTTTGAGACTAGACGGTCACCTCCTTGGAAAAACTTTGAGATGAATTTTTTTTGTGGTGTTGTAGGTTCAAAATCAATCTATAGGTGATGACATTCCATCAGCACTGGCTACAGTTGGAATTGAGGAAAGCACTCCTATTGGAAAAGTAAGCTTCACTCCATATTGCCCATAAGTCAACAGCTGTGAGTGCAGTGACTAACCACATAAGGACATCCAAGAGCCACTCAGCACCAGATCACCAACAGTTTGGAACACATGAGAGTCATTTGGAAAGAAAGGCAGCTCTGGCTTTAACATTTTGGTTGTTCCAATTTCAGAAGTGTCATTTATCACCTGGAAAGAAAAGGTAGACCAGAAGGCCTTGGCTTTAGTAAAGAACACACCTTTAGACAGTTTTTAATACCGTGATATTAGCATAGGATCTTAAAGCAACAGATTCAAGGTAGTAGGCTGTGGCTAAAGAAAATCAGACTGTGTCTTTCATTGATATTAAATATGCTCTACTATTATAGTGTTTTTTCTTTATAGTATCTTCAAGAATTAACAGCATAAGGGGCTTTACATAGTTTGTTCCATTCAGATATGAAGAAATTCTTGGTTAAGTGGTATAGAAAATGACACAAACAAAAAGCCACCATGAGTATCATATAAGTTGTTCACTTCTGTGGTGATATAAGGAAGTTTTATTTATTTATTTATTCATATATCTATGTATATCTAAATATATATGTGTGCGTGTGTCTCTGTGTGTGTGTGTGTGTGTGTGTGTGTGTGTGTGTGCTTGTGTGCAGGTGCACATACCTATATTCTCAGAGGCTGGATGTTGTTTTCGGATTCCTGGAACTAGAGGCTTGTTTAGTGGGTGCTAGGATCCAAACTGTGGTCCTCAAGCACTCTCAATCACCGACCCATCTCTAGCCCAGTTATTGTTATTCTTATTTGATTAATAAACCAACACCAGACCAATGTGTCCATGAAACTGGCTTTATACAAACCATAAGCATGACTGTGTTTTTCAGCATTTACCTAACAGCAAAATGGCAAGCTTCTTGGCTATCACATAATGGAAAATCTGCTAGACTTAGAAAGAAAACAATTTGAGTCTAAGCTATTACATTGTAGCTCCAAGAACTGTGAGAAAATGTCTGGAACACCACACTATCTGAAGACTCAATATAACCAACTTCCCCAGAGTGGTTCAGTAGTACAGTATATGTGAGAGCAACCCACACTCCTAACTGTACCTTCCATTTGATGAGTGTTGCATAATCAGTGCATGACACAAACCTTGGCTCATTTGGATATTCATTTAGCACTTCGATATCGTACTGTCTCTTGTTGCTTTAGGCAACTGATTGCTTTAAATAAAAGGTGTGTTTGATGCCTGGTAGACAACACTAGCAGCTGTGACTCTGATAGCAGCAGAGAAGGCAGTATATAAAAGCATATCGTTGAAACTCTGACCATATCAACTGCATAAGGTTCAGCAACCTTCCACCTCTACAGTTGATAAGCATTCCTGGGAAGAAATGGCTCTATTAAGCATGCTGTTGACAGGCTGCCCTTTATGATCCGAGCAGATGGCTGTCACTGGTCTCGTTGCTTCTTCCCTCCCACGAGCCCAACTGTCTTTATGCCTAGAGAAATCAAAGGGAATAATATATAGCTCATGGTAGCAGATAAACACAAACTCCATCCTTTTCTATTTTAATTGGACCCTCAAGCAGGGAAACAGGAAGAGGGTGGCAGCTACAACACCCAGCCTCAGATGCCTGCACTTTGTAGTCTGCATATGGAAATAAAGAGTCTTTTATGCTGTTCTCAGCATGGTTATTTTTCACACTGAAATGGGATAAAGGCAGCTGATATATAGACTTCATCCTTGTCTGATGTTATTTTTTTCACATTTCCATCATTTTCTTTCTACATTAATTTCTGCCTTGGTGTTTCTGCCTTAGAAATATTAGTGATTTGTGCTAATATGCTCTTTTAACTGACAGTTAGCCAAACCCAGTGGTTAAGTAAAGGGATTAAGAATTGAACCTGATTAGGTTCTTCTATTTATTCTGGGAAAATACTGCAGAACACTGGGACATGTTACAACTGAGATGCTTGAGCTAAGATATGAAGAAAACAATTTTACCCTTTTCCAAGGACTCTGGGCTCATGAAGTAAAATTACTCTTCCATGATTAGTCAGTCCCAGTTAATACACTCAAGTGTTCATGGAGAGTTTTGTAAAACTATTCTAATTTATTATAACTGTAACACTTGAAATTTCCTAGTTTTACACAATTGTGAGTCTCCAGTGCTTTTTGAAAGGAGCAGCATGGACAAGGAAATTTTGATATTCATGATTATTGATTTCACCCAACTTGATGGTCATTCAGAATCTAAAAGATTGAGAAGTTCTCTCCTTCCCTACCCTCCATTTCTCCCTACCTCCATCTCTCCCACCCTCCTTCCTTCCCTCTTTCTCTTTGGAAAGCAGTAGTTTCTTCAGTAAAAGTTCTCAACACTACACAGCAGCAAAGGACTAGCTATATACTGAGTGTTCTTGTAGAGCATCTTAAACAAAACAGAATTGGCACATACTACAGCTCCATCTCAGTTCCACAGAAAGAAAGTTTATAACAATGTACCCCTGGTGATAGCAATGTGTAAGAATAATCTACCTGCAATAATATTACTTCATCATCTACTAAACTCATCATCCAGCAATATATGTGAACATTTATGAAAGAACAAAAAAACTCACATTTTTTATTTGACAATGATATAGATTTTCTTGGTAATTTGCAATAAGATGGCTTCATTATAGTAAAGTTAGATTTAAGCCGAGTTGGAAAGGAACACTGTAGAAGTCAAAGTAATAATTAATAATCAGTACCTTTCCTGTGATCACCTTATGCTCTCTGGTAACTTGCTAGAAGTATACATTTCAGGGCTGGAGAGATGGTTCAGCTGTTGAGAGTATATATCTGAATTTGGTTCCTAGATCCCATGTCTATTGACTTATGACAACTTGTAACTACAGCTAGAGGGGGAACCAATACATCCAACCATAGGCATAGGCACTGTTCTTAGGTGCACATATCCACCCCACATGCTTAAGTAGAATTGAAAATAAAACAACTGAATCTTAAAAATTTGTAAATTACTGACATGAAGAAAAACATCCTCTCTGCTTTCCTTTAAGCTTTACTTCCCTTGATGAACTTGGCAGAGCCAAATAGTCATAGGAGAGAGAGAAAACTATATTCATTTCTGAGTTGTCTGGCATGTCATGACTTTTAACTGAAAATGATTTCCAAATCTGACAGAGTATTTGGGACCTGAAGTCCATGAAGTTGAGGAATTGGCGGGGCCAGTGAGGGGGATGTGGCTTGGATGCTTATTGGCCTTATTTCATTTAGTTCAAAGGCTAGGGTGACTTGGTACATTTCACTACTTCCTAGCCCTGAGTGAAGACAGTTGAGTCAGCAGCTGGGCATGAGGTTTGTAGTAGGATATTTCATTGTGTTGGAAAGCAAGTACTACTGTGGCTTTTTTTCCCTTTTTGCCCTGGGTTGGAACTTTATTTGTGATTGAAGAACAGAGTTCCATCTCAAAGGATGTTTTTGATGCATTGCATGTCATATTTATTGTGAAGGTTAGGTAGAAAAAAAGGAAAAACAATAAAAGTTTGTACATTTGAGTAGTTGTATAAACTAGGGCTGTGAAAGCTGTAATTTGAAAACTATGTGGGTGGTAGTGTTGTTGAAGAGAGGAAGGAAAAGATAATTATGGGAAAAATACCTCAGATATATACATCAAGAGATACTAATTACATAACATGGTTAATTTAGGAAGTGTGGCTGACTAAGAGTCACATTGCATCATGACTCAGCTCTTGATTAATAGCAAACTAACCCTGAGACAGGCTGGCATAAGTTTAGGCGGAATATGAGAAATAGTACTAAAGCTAGTGCTTTATGCTGTAGTATTTGCCTTGTATTTTGTCTTCATTTGTTCTCTGTGTTTCTGAAATATTTACAGTAGGTATTGCAATGTCTGTAAGATAAGAGAATGGAGTCCAGGAGTGGCCTCTTTATCTAAGTTTGAAAACTGATGGTCTCTTGGATGCATAGGCTCTTTTATTTGCTGAGATATTCTTGCCAAAAATGTTACTAAAAAGATAGAAATAAAAGCCCTTCCCCAGGTAGGCGAGTGTATGTTCAGGATATTAGTCACAAGAAAAGGAGGAAGCTTAGATTTGTAGCACAGATTCTAAAAGTGAAGCCTCTTTACCTTTTTTTCCTACAGTCCTGTAGTTTATTATTATTGTTACCCAACTTGAGAGTATCAAAAGGCATCCATTAAATTGTTATTCATCCACGAGGATGATATTCTTTAATATTGATTGCAGCACCTTTGGTGTCTGGACTAAATTAAAATTAAACCTGACTTTAAGACACATAATGATGGGTCCAAACAAATAACTTGGAAGAAATTTGCTGTAGGAAGAAGACAAATCATTACCCTCACTTTTGGTTACTCATTTTGTTTCCTTATTTTTGGTATTATTTTTCTGTCTCTTCTGATGAATGTTAGACTTATGGAGAGAAATAGTCCTGCCCTTAATCTCTGTGTCCACATGTCTTTCCCCATGTAAAATAAACCCTATTTCTTCCCCTCAAAAATGTACTAGCTTGTAACCAAACAAGTGAAAGGCCTGTATCTTAAGAACTTTGAGTCTTTAAAGAAAGACATTAAAGAATGCACCAGAAAATGGGAAGATCTCCCATGCTCTTGGATAGGTAGGATCAATGTAGTAAAAAATGGCAATCCTGCCAAAAGCAATCTACACACTCAATGCAATCCCCATCAAAAAATCCCAGCACAATTCTTCACAGACCTTTAAAGAGCAATTCTCAACTTTATATGGAAAAACAAGAGACCCAGGATAGCCAAGACAACCCTGTTCAATAAAGCAACTTCTGGAAGTATCACCATCTCTGATTTCAAGCTCTATTATAAAGATTTAGTCCTGAAAACAGCTGGGTATTGGCACAAAAATAGACAAGTAGACCAATGGAATCGAATTGAACACCCTGATATTAACCTACACACCTATGAACACCTGATTTTCAACAAGGAAGCTAAAATCATACAATGGAAAAAAGATAGCATCTTCAACAAATGGTGCTGGCATAACTGGATATTGGCATGTAGAGTAGAATACTTCAGATAGATCCATATCTATCACCATGCACAAAACTTAAGTCCAAATGGATCAAAGACCTCAACATAAATTCAGTCACACTGAACCTTTTAGAAGAGAAAGTGGGAGGAGACCACTTCCTGACATTATACCAGTGGCACATACACTAAGATCAACATACATGGGACCTCCTGAAACTGAGAAGTTTCTGTAAGGCAAGGGACACAGTCAAAAAGACAATAAGGCTGTCCACAGAATGGGAAAAGATATTCACTAACCCCATATCTGACAGATGGCTGATCCCCAAAATTTACAAATAATCCAAGAAGCAAATCTCTAAAACACCAAAGAATCCAACTAAAAAGTGGAAGACAGAATTAAATAGATAATTCTCAATAGAGAAGTCTAAAATGGCTGAGAGATACTTAAGAAAGTGCTCAACATCCTTAGCCATTAGGGAAATGCAAATCAAAACAACTCTGAGATACCATCTTACTCCTGACAGAATGGCTAAAATAAAAAACACCAACCACAGTTTATACTGGAGAGGATGTGGAGAAAGGGGAACACTCCTCCACTGCTGATGGAAGTGTAAACTTGTATAGCCACTTTGGAAATTAGTATGGAGATTCCTCAGGAAAATGGAACTCAGTCTACCACAAGACCCAGCAATTCCACTTGTAGGCATATGCCTAAAAGATGCCCATTCATGCAACATGGATGTCTGTTCCACTATGTTCATAGCAGCATTATTTATAATAGCCAGATCCTGGAAGCAACCTAGATGTCTCACAACTTAAGAGTGAATAGAGAAAATGTACATTTACACAATGGAGTACTACTCAGCAGAAAAAAAAACCAACAGAATCCTGAAATTTGCAGGCAAATGGATGGCACTAGAAGAAATCATCTTGAGTGAGGTAATCCAGTCATCAAAAGACAAACATGGTTTGTGTTCACTCGTATATGGATTTTAGACATGAATCAGGTGAGTGCCAGCCTATAATCCAACAGTCAGAGAGTCTGGGAAACAGGGAGGACCCTAAGAGAGATATGCAAGATCCCAGAGAAGTAGAATGAGGCAAGGTCTCCTGAGCAGATTGGGAATATGGGGGGAGGGGAAAGGAAACTGGGACAAAGAGAGTGGGAGAAGAGGAGGGGAAGATATAGAGGAGCAGGAAGGTTGAGTTTGGGGAAGAATACAGGAGAGCAGGATGAGATATTTTGTAATAAAGGGAGTCATTATAGGTTTGGGAAGAGAGCTGACACTAGTGAGATTTCCAGAGATCTACAAGGATGACACCAACTGGCAAATAAGCAATAGTGGAGAGACTACCTTAATTGCCCCTCCCTGATGATGAGATTGAGGATTACCTTATATGCCATCCTGGAACCTTCATCCAGTGACTGATGGAAGTAGAGGCAGATACCCACAGTTAAACACTGAATTGAACTTCTGGAACCCAGTGACAGAGATGGAGGAATGTTTAGCAAAATGTTCAAGACTGGGCTGGTGAAATATACAAAGACAGCTGACCTGACAAGGCGAAGCTCTTGGAACCTAGACTGATGGCTGAGAGGGCAACAAGGATCTAATTCACACTCCATGAATGTAGTGTCAGTGAGGAGGCCTTGGGTAGTAGATCAGTGTCTACCATGGGGTATGAATGAACTTTAGGAGCCCATTCCACATGGAGGGATGCTCTCTCAGCCTGGACACATTGGGGAGGGACTAGGTCCTGCCCTGGATGAAATGACATACTCTAGATATACCCAATGGAGGGCCTCACCCTCCCTGGGGAACGGTGTGGGGATTGGGTGGGGGGCTGGGGCAACTGGAGGAGGGGCAAGGGAGGAGGGATGGGAGAGGAAGCTGGTATTGACTGGTGAAACAAGCATGTTTCTAATTTAAATTTAAAAACATTGGAAAAATAGTATTAGCTTCTGCACAATGGCTACAGCACTTTTTTTTAATACCTCAAATGGTTACACTAATTTGTCAGTAGCAAGTATCAGTGACAAGTGGAGATAGAGTATTATTTATGCTGAGATATCCAATCTTTACTTCTTTGGGTGCTTTTTTGAAAGATGATGCTCTGGGGAATAAAATCCAACATTTATCATCATTCAGTTGACTGTGTGAATTGAGTGGAGTTTTCTCTGCTTTGACCTCATTGGTTCACACAGCAGAGTCTTGCAGAACCCCTCCTTTAGAACTCTCGCTACTATCCTACCCTTGACATATAGAGCAAGCTAGGATAAACCATTTCAAATAGAGCGTTACAGAATCTACCTTCTACAACGTGTCTGTTTCAAGGTTAGGCAATTTGTGTATCAACTACAATATCATGTAATTGGGGATGGGAGGAGAAGAGGATGTGAATACCAGCTTGGAAGGACAGAGGCAGCTGATAGAGTTTCAAGGGTAGAGGGAAAGACTACCTGTTCAGCGGCCATCATAACACTGTTACTTATGGAATAGTTCAAAAATAATTTATTCAGAAGATACTCATGAGCACCTCCCCAAACTCCCTTTACTTCTCAGACTCTTGACCCAAGATCCACTGGATTTAAACAAACCATTAACATCATCCGTTGTGATATTTGATTTTATTAAGATGTTTTGTATAGAACCTATCCTTTCTTATTGCATTGTGCTTTGATTATCCCTTGGTTTTGGAACTTTCTTGCTGGTGTCCCACAGGCAACACCATCCTGTATATAACTTAATGTGATAGTCTCTTATTGAACATTTTTTAATATTAAAATCTCTAAAGATAACCACTGCTAACTCCACAGTGTGGGGGTTTGAAATGATGGCATTCCCCTTGCCTCACACTGTTACATGACAGTGTTGGATGTCACTACAGAACTTGAGGTAAATGTGGCTTTTATGCATATTGTCTTGTTATGTGTAGCAAAACTGTGGATGTAGGTTGAGTTAACCTCATTTTATTCACCTGTCATGCAGCTCCATTATGTTGAAAGGAAATGTCCCCAAGGGTGACATGACAAAGAGAGCTCAGAGAATTATTTTTCAGTTTTTGTCTTTGATAAATTGACAGTTGTGATTTGGCACATCTATTATGTAGATGACATTAAATTAAATGATATTATTAGTTGTTTTAAAGGGGAAGATTTAATTCTAAGATACTTAAGGAGCTGGGTAATGATGGACAGAAAAAAAAGACTAAAGCCATTAAAAAATCTTGACTAGTTTGTAGTAAATGCCAACCCTGTGGTTCAAAGGCAGTGCAGAATTCATTTATAACTTTTCATCGCAACAATGAATGCTGAATCCCTAAGGAAAAATCGAGTTTATTTCAAGTACAATGGGTAGCTCACAGAGTTGTTGGAGAGCAGAGGAAAGCAGCCTAGATGAAGCAGTCAGAAAGTCCTTCAATGTTTCTCTACATACATCTGAGCAAGCGCTGTAGAACATCACATTCTGACTTTTTCATGTGTATGGATTCCGATGTGCCATGAGACTTGCTGTCACAAGCAAAGAGAATGCCTCACCCATTTCCCTTTATTTCATTGGGTACATGTTCAGAGTTGTGCTCATCTGATGGGAAGAATGTTGGTTAATATCTGATTCCTAACGTAAAGGTTGCTAGAAAATGACTGTTTCATTTTCTAAAAGTGGCTGTTCACTGAAGCCTGAGAATGGGCGTTGAGAAGCTCAAAGGGTGAATTCCAACTATAAGAACCCAAATAAATATTTTTATCCTACATTTATGGATGCCTATCTACATATGTTAGGCATGATGGAGGTTACATCCTTTATATTTCTGCAATATTACTTATGAGACTGTTTTTATGCAGCTAATCATACTTTTTTATATCTCATATTTTGATTTGAGGACTTCCAATTATTTTATGTACAATTTTCCCACTAAACAATATGAAGAAATATTGAACTGAAGTTCTTTTACTTGACAAATACCAAACTTTTGAAGATTTTCATATTTAGTATGGAAAACATTCTAGCAGATGACAAAAAATATTCTAACAAGCTTGGTGTATTCTAATTAAAATGGTAGTTTATAATGTTTGAACTTTTTGGACAACATGAAAAGAGAACAATTCTTAGAAAAACTTTACTGAAGAATATCAGCATTAAGGGATGCAAATATACACATGAAATCAGAAACAGAGGATCCCAGTGTAAGCAGAAATATAACTGGTGTGTTCCCTAAATTTTGTATAGTCTCTGTATTGAAAAAGTCACAAAAATGAACATGTATGGTTGGGATGGAGTATCCACAGACATTATATTAAAATCACCTTTGATCACTAGAAGTTTACGGTATAAGGAACATGCCACACTGTTTAGTACTTCACTAACATACTCATGATTTACTACTTCATAAGTGCTAAGGCAAGAGTATGTTTTTTTGCCAAATATGGAAATAATTCTAGAACAACTATTTCTTTGGATAGATATTTTTTAAAGTAATCTCCATGCTGCTGGGTTCCGTTCATCAGCAGTACCACCAGCATTAATGTTCTCTGCCTTCTAAAGACAGGTCTGCATATGGAAGGCCATTGGGAACTGAGTCTGTCAGTCTAAGGCATATCTGATTGGCCAACCGTTTGACCCAATTTACACCCACATAACTAGGACTTTATGGTCTAAGGACCATTGAACTCTAATACTTGTGGAATGTGTCTCAATTATATCAACACCTGTGCTGAATTGGATGGCTTTACTTCATTACAACATCTTGTGGTTCTCAATAATCTTCTACAGGACATTCCCCACTGGTGGTTTGAGGATCTACTAGATGAACAGCCAGTAACTAAGTAGAGCCTGAGAGGTAGAGTGTCAAGCATAACAATGTCCATGGTGCTCTCAAATAGCTTCTGGACTCAGTCTTTTCATCACCCATGGCTTAAGAACCAGTTCCTGACAAGCTGAGGTGCCCACTGGGGTATTTGGCCTTTGTTTCTTATATTATCTCCCCATTGATTTTTCTTTGGTGGGGGTCAAATTTGTTTCCAGAATGGTTTGTGATGGGAAAACAAAAGAGGTGAAAATCAAATTATAAAAGAATACTAGTTTAAACAGAAAGTTATTGTAAGGGTAGGTTTAAAAAAATATATATATATATAAAGAAAGTGAAAACTTGGGAAATCACCAGTGAGTGCACAGAAGTTTCTCAAGGAACCCTTCTTTTGTGAGCCTTATTCCCTTTGGGCAGGGTCTCCCACTGTTTTTACAGTATTTAGGGCTCATCTGTGGCGAGAAAGCCTTTTATTTATTTATTTATTTATTTATTTATTTATTTGGCCTGCTCCCATCTCCCCATGCTGTTGTAACAGATTATCCATGACCACACCCAGCTCTCTTCATGAATGCTAGGGTCTGAACTTGCGTCCTTATGTTTACACAGCAAGCTTTATTACCCACCAGGTCCCCTCTTCAGACTCCTTCACTCCCCTTTAGGAAAAATTCTTCTATAACAAATGTTTTGTGCTTCCACAATGATACCTTGCTCTTTTTTCTCTCTCTTTTTTATTTAAGTTAGAAGCAAGGTTGCTTCTCCCTCCCCTCCTCCCCCACCTTCCCACCTAATCCCTACTTTACTCCCTAGGGAGGGTGAGGTCCTTCATGGGGGATCTCTAAAGTCTGTCATATCATCCAGGGCAGGGCCTAGGCCCCCCTCTCCCATGTGTCCAGGCTGAGCGAGCATCCCTCCATGTGGAATGGGCTCCCAAATTTCATTTGTATGCCAGGGATAAATACTGATCTACTACTCGAGACCCCATAGACTGCCGAGGCCTCCTCACTGACACCCAGATTTAGGGGGGCTGTATAAGTCCCATGCTGGCCTCTCAACCATCAGTCTGGGGTTCACGAGCTCCCCCTTGTTCACTTGTTCAGGTCATCTGTTTCTGTGGGTTTCACCAGCCTGGTCTTGACCCCTTTGCTCATCACTCCCCCCTCTCTGTCACTGGGTTCCAGGATTTCAGTTCAGTGTTTAGCTGTGGGTGTTTGCCTCTGCTTCCATTAGCCACCATTTTGGTGACTGGGTTACCTCACTCAGGATGATTTCTTCTAGTGCCATCCATTTTCTGCAAATTTCAGGATTCCATTGTTTTTTCTTTCTGCTGAGCAGTACTCCATTGTGTAAATGTACCACATTTTCTCTATCCATTCTTCAGTTGAGGGGCATCTAGGTTGCTTCGAGGTTCTGGCCATTACAAATAGTGCTGCTATGAACATAGGGGAACAGACAGATGTCCTTGTTGTATGAATGTGCATCTTTTGGATATATGCCTAAGAGTGGAATTGCTGGATCTTGTGGTAGATTGGTTCCCATTTTCTTTAGGAATCTCCATACTGATCTCCAAAGTGACTGTACGATGAGTTATCACTGCCACCACCCCTTTGTCCACATCCTCCTCAGCATGATTCCTTGCTCTTGATGCTTACTGCAAATTCCACACTGATCTAAATGGCCTACACATGTCCAGTTTACTTGATTCTTAGAACAGCACCAAACCTTCAGCATAGTCTCTAGCCTCTACTTTGGATGCAAGAAGATAGAGGATTAGAGAGTTTTCAAAGCTGTGATTTGAACTCCTGTAGTGCAGTCTACATTCAGAACCTGTCTTTTATTCTATCTGGTTGAATGTTCCTCTGTGATGTGACATGAAGTATCTGGCCCTTGCTAGTGGCATGTTTTTGAGCAGTATCATAGTCTTTGATTTAAAGGAAACTCCTAAGAGTTACAGACTTGCTATGAATTTTGGAATTCAATTGTGTGACTGCTCAACTGAGGGTCTTACACAAATGTTGTTTTTTGTCCTCAGATTGCTGGAAACATGTTGAGGTGCATTTATAGTGGACTCAAAAATATGGCATGGCCGTTTTCCTGAATCGTTGTAAAAGTGGTGGTTGGACGCTGATGGTAAAGAAAATGCTTAGAAACCCTTGCCTGATTACAGTGCTGGAACTCATTAGTGGTACTGTTTCTATCTCTACCACTCTCTTCCTTCCAAGAGGGAAGTCTCCAGTTTTCTCTGCATCTGCTCAAGTCAAAGCTAGGTGTGAGCAAATCAACAATCTGAGTATAATCCTTTAGAGGTTTTGAAATGTATTCATTTATTCAGATCCTTAAGCGTCCACTTCCTGTCTTTCAGACCATTGTGCCAACTGGGCTGTAACTGAGTCTTTTCTGCTATTCTTCTACATAAACCAGTGCAGAAGTGTGTGGACCTACGTACCTGAATTTGTCTTTTGTCATTGACTTTCTTGCTTCCTGTAAGGGCCTTCCTACAAGACCAGAAATTGGACTTCTGATATTTAATGGTAGCTCATTGCCATAGGGCCATTATTCTGGGTAATTTTATCCTTCAATGCCACAGCATTGGAATTTATTATTATTGTTATTATTATTATTATTATTATTATTATTACTGTCATGTGAAAGGTAGTAAGCAGCAATGGCAATTAAAAGTGGTTAACGGCCGCTCTTTATTAAAAGCTCACGTACATTTGTAGAAACGTTAAGCACATTCCACATCTTATAATCATGCCAGCACATCGGTGAGTGTACAGATAAATATATGAGTAATGATGCTATTTCACATGAGGGAAAGGAGGCAGCAGCAACAGTCAGGAGTAATCTTAACAATCTATGTAATCAAATTGCTATGATATTCCTCCTCTGTTTGAGCTTCAAGAGATTGACATGTGAATATAGATGTATTCAAACACTGATCCAAGGAATGAGGGAGAAAGGATCTTTCCTGGTTTGTACAAGAGGTTCGCTATCAAACACTCTCTAGCACAAGATAGGTACTACGTTTGACTCGCTGTAGAGATTCCTCTTCACAGGATTTGGATTTTCCTACAGAATAAAACGAATCTCCCCAACCCCCTACTTTTCAGTTCTGTCCTTTCCCTTGAGAAAGTTCAGAAGCCTGCAATTGTCTTACGACCGAGACCAGTAGATGGCAGCAAAAGCCCGCCCTAGATCCAGCTGGTGCGTGGCACCGCGAAGCCCAAGGCAGCTTTTAAAGTATCAGCAGCCGCCTCCTTACCTGACATGACAGAGGGGCTGATTTTCCAGGTCACATACGTCTTATTACTTTCGAAAATAATCATGCAAAAGGCTTTCCGTTGCGTTTGTTGCTGCGTTTCTTCAGGATGCAGACCAAACCCGAATCAAACTAATAACAGTAAAAAATAAATGGCGACCCGGGAGAAGGGCAGATAATTTCCATTAAGAATGCTCCTCACTGGTTTTCCAAAGAACTTTTCTTTTTTCATCATCAAATCTTATCAGTGAAGCAGTGTTCTTTATAAATTATTTATTAGCCTCTCTTCTGTATCTTATCTTTCCCCACTATTGAAATAAGCATATCCAACATGGGGTGAATTCTCTTGTAAGGATATCTGGTTAGAAACATTTCTTCCCACCCTCATGTGTTGCAATGAAGCACAATTGGGCCAAAAATCAAATACAAGCGGTGATTTTACTTTACATTAGAATTTTCTTTTTGAAAAACATTTGCCTACACATCTAATACTTTTGTTAATATTTATTTGATTTTCAGCATATTGCTGGCTCTTTTATCTGGGCCAGTTTGCCCTGTATTTCAGCCGAATTGGTACTGTAATCTGAATAAGAGGGTTCTACAACATATGCACCATGTTGGCAAGCAAAACACATCTCCAAGTGCTTGCTCCATTGTGTCTAAAATGGAGACAAAAGTATTTTACATGATTATTATGAGGGTTATATACAATTAAATGAATTGGCTAGTGAGACTGCTAGCTTGCTACTGACTAAGAGCTCACTGGGACTTCAGCAGTGGTGTAACTACAGTGGCTAAAATTCCTCCTAGTTTTCTGGGCCTGTGAGTCTATTCAGCAGCATCTCCCTACTCAGCCATAGAGTGACAGACATCTATCGAGAAAAAGGAGAGAGTTGAAAGATGCTGAGAAGAGAATGATCTAGAGGATGAGAGACTGACTCACAAGGAGTAGCATTTCTCTCATGACTAATAAGTACCAATACATCATTCATCTCTGTCCAGAGTTCATTTTGCATCAACGAGACTTAATAGAAAGAAGAAGAACAATGATATTGCTAGAGAGGAGAAAAAAATTAAAACAAAGTTTCTGAAGGAATAGAAAGAGTGTCATCACCATTGTCTGTATTTGATCTAAGGAAGATTACTCAGGATGGATCATAGCCTGGTGGCATAGGCCTGTAATCACAGCTATGCAAGAGGGCAAGGAAGGAAGATGACAAGTACAAAGCCAGAATGAATTACACAGTGAGCTCAAGGGCTATCTATGCAAATTAATGAGTCCCTGCTTCAAAATAAAGCAAATAAAGGGGCATAGAGCTAAATTTCAATAGCTTGCATAACATTTGTGAAGCCCCATATTCAATCCCCAATAACACTCCTTAAAACATTCCTAGAAAGAATTGATGACTAAGTGCTTTGAGAGCTAACTCTAAAGGATATATATATGTATTAAAGTTTGTCATTTGTTTGGAATGAAATTCTCCATTAGAAAACAATATTTCTTCACATTGATAGATCTGGCAATCTAGACTAACTGCTTTGGTGACTTTCTGAACATTTGGGGAGGTCCATCCCTTTGTGGCCATACAGTGCCAGGAATATTACTTTGCTGCATTTTATAACACATAGGAGCCAGAGTTCTGAGGCCCGTTTTACAGATGAGCAAATGGAGACTTTTGCTCAGGGCTAGCTAAGTGCAGGTGAGGATGAACTACAGAGTTCTGTGCATTCTCTGTCTCACTGCCATTGCAGCCTCTCTGCCTGCACAGCTTCTAAAACAAGCAAGAACCTGCTGCTGCAGCCTTTCCTCAGTCTACAACTGGCAGTGCTTTTTCTTGTTTAAAGAACTTTGTAGTCCATCCTTATTTACCCATCAATGAACATTTATAGGAAATGCAATATGGAATATCTTAGGAAGGAGGACACAGAAAGATTTCTATAAGCAAAGACCTTGAAGACAAGAAGGGCTGACATAATTTGCCCACACTTAGGAAATACACAGAAAATTACCTAGGACCTGAACACAGAGGCTATTGAAACCAACATTGAGCTAAATTTTGTTTGATATCTGAGTGGCCATAGAAGTCAATCACCTTTAGGAGTCATGTCATTGTAAAATGGCAATGGTGAGAAAACGTCCTTAATAGACTTAATCTATTTATCTACTGTCTGTCTGTCTGCTTATCTACATTGAATTTAGCCTGTGCATGATGAAATTACAACCATGGTATTCTTATGTAGAAGGTGCATTAGCTACTAGTATACTACTCCCTGCTCCTGTGTCCTCAAGAAATCTCCAGTTCTTGCCAAAGGTTGAAGATCAATTTGACATTGGATATTCAACTTAGCCTACATTAGTGTAAGCAACAACAGGAGTTCCTGAATTTAAGAAAAGTGCCTAAAAAATCTTTTCATAGAAAGTGAAACAATTTATGTTGACCTTAAACTTGAAGCACATTCATAGGACTCATAGGACATGTATATTGCAATTAACAATCTTTTTTAATTATTTGTTATGAATTGGATTTCTTGTCTATGGAGGTGGTTTTGATAATGAAAATAAACAGTTAAAATGGCAGATCTCTGATTTAGTTTCTGAAAACCATGGATTCTCTGTTAACATCTGAAAAAAGATTTATGCAATATCTGATTATATGTATTCCTAATATCTAAAAATACAACTCACATTAATAAAGTTGGATATGTTCAGGTGGACCATAGAAATGTTAGTTCCAATATTGCCTTATCTGAAAAATATGAGGACTTGCAATGGTTCCAAGTACTAGATATGTATTTTTATTTCACAAGATTTATCATGTGCCAGGTCTTGTGGCAAACATATTGCATATCTTTCCATGTGAAACTGACAGCAAACTTTGCAAAGTATGTGCTGCTTCTGTTTTATTAAGGCTGAGTTGAGTGGAGCTCTGTAGGTAGCGAGTGAGTCAAGTTCCTGTGGCTGACACATGACTTGAATTCTAGCTCTCTGATTTTAAAGCTTGGGTTTATAACTGCACAAATCTAACATCACTATGAAGAGCTCTTCCATCTTGAGACAACATTTCAAGTACTCCTTACTGTAGTAGGCAAAAGTGTTTTGACATATGCCTTCAGCTGGAGGGGGAACAAGGACAACTTAGGGAAAATGCAGACAGTGCATCACATATAAACTTAGGCATTACCTCTCGAGGCATAGAAACATAACGGTTTAGTTTTCTGTATCTCAAAACCATTTTGTTCTCAAGATCCCCCAAGCTAGCTAGAGCAGACAATGTATTTTTATGGCGTTCTGGTATGCTCAGTCTTAACTAGTTCAAGTTGCAGTCAAATCTAAATAGCTCCATTTTAACAGTTATGTTTTGTTGGGTGCGGGGAATTCAGTACTTCAGGTTGCTGATACATCACTTTTTAAAATTTTAAATGTTTTATTTATTTTACATACCCACCACAGGATCCCACCAACCCCCCCACCCATGCATGCCTCCTTTCTCTCCCTCTCCCCCATCCACTCCCCAGAAAGCATAAGGCCTCCCATGGGGAGTCAGAAAAGCTTGATATATCAAGTTGAGAAAGGACCGAATTTCTCCCTGCTACATCAAGGCTGAACAAGGCATCCCTTTTCAGGGAATGGATTCCAAAAAGCCAACTCATGCACTAGGGCAGATCCTTGTCCCATTGCTAGTGGCACCACAAACAGACCAAGCTGTACAACTGTCACCCACAAGCAGAAGGCCTATGTAGGTCCCATGCAGGTTCCCTAGGTGTGAGTCTCTGGTCCAAAACAGGGAGGAGGGATTATGTGAGCTGGGAAGGTGGATGGGTGGTCAAGGCCATGACTGGGAAACCCATAGAGCCAGCAGATTGGAGCTCATGGGAGCTCACCAGCTCTAGATACTTTACTTTTTTCTTCCCCCCTTTTTAATTTAAATTAGAAACAAGCTTGTTTTACATGTCAATTTCAGTTCCCTCTCCCTCCCCCTTCCCTGCCCCTCACTAGCCCCTATCCTATCCCCTTTCTGCTCCCCAGGGAGGGTGAGGCCTTCCATAGGGGATCGTCAAAGCCTGTCACATCATTTGGAGCAGGGCCTAAACCCTCCCTCATGTGTCTAGGCTGAGAGAGTATCCCTCTATGTGGAATGGGCTCCCAAATTCCATTCATGTACTAGGGATAAATACTGATCTACTACCAGAGGCCCCATAAACTACCCAGACCTCCAAACTGACATCCTCAATCAAGGGGTCTGGAACACTCCTATTCTGGTTTCCCAGGCGTCAGTCTGAGGTTCATGAACAACCCCTTGTTCAGATCAGCTGTTTCTGTCAGTTTCTCCAGCCTGGTCTTGACCCATTTGCTCATCACTCCTCCCTCTCTGTAACTCAGTTCCAGAGTTCAGCTCAGTGTTTAGCTGTGGATGTTTTGTTCTGCTTCCATCAGCTACTGGAGGAAGGTTCTAGGATGGCATATAAGGTAATCATCAATCTCATTTTCAGAGAAGGGTATTTAAGGTATCCTCACTACTATTGCTTAGATTGTTAGTTGGGATCAACATTGTAGGTTCTGGACATTTCCCTAGTGCCAGATTTCTCTTTGAACCTTTATACTTCAATTTTATCCAACACTTTTCTTCCACCTGGTGCCCTTGTTTCTTTGAGAAGCTGCTACTCTTGCACACAGAGGGGAGAGACATCTCTGGCTAGTGTGATAACCTCTGGTTGGTGCTGGTCTCTGTTGGTGAAGAAATTCCCCTTACTTACTTATATCATGGTCTTCTGTCTTCTGTGAATAAACAAGCTTTGTGAACTGCCTCATCTTTTTCCTTACTTACTATGGTTAGTATTAAATGTCAACCAGACAGAATCTAGAATCACTTAGGAGATGGGCCTCTTGCTGTGCCTCAGAAGGATGATCTTAACTGCATCAATTGATGGGAGGAGAACCATGTTAACTGTGTGTGGAACCATTCTCCAGATAGGGGATCCTGAACTGTAGAAAATGGAGAAAGTGTTCTGAGGACTAGCACACATGCATCTGTTTCCTGCGTGACCAGCTGCTTCCAGCTCCTGTCACTTTGACATTCCCATCATGAAACTTCAGCGGGTAGAATAAACCATCTCTTGGTTAGAGTTAGGTTGCCTCCCTCTCCCTGTAAGTTGAGGTTGTGAGGGTATTTTATCGCAACAGGAGGGAAAACTAAGATATCACTGCACATGTAATTCAGTGGTGCTTGGTTTTCTTGGTCTCTCCTCAGGGTCTATGGAAACTACTGTATTTGTTGTAAGCCATAATGAGCTAGCTAGTTGAGCCAACCAGTGAAGGAATGGAGAAACTCTCAATCTCTCTTTGCCTTATCAGCCCACAACTTCCTCAGTTTCTTGAAGATTGTCTTGGACTGGTATTCCTCCTGGATCTCCCCCCAAGGTCAGGGGACTCAGAGTTAGTGAAGTATAGACATAGCACTTAACCCTTGACTCATTCTTTTTAAGATTTCCTGTTCTCTAGTGTGCATGTCTTAGATGCCTACTTCCTACTGTGCCGGTATTCTAGGCCCATCTTTTGTTTCTTTGCTTTCATTAGGTAAAAATAATCCAGTGCTCTGAGTTTTCAGGAAACTATTTTCTGTTTTATGAAGATTTGCTTTCAGGAATATTGTTTAATTATGGGTCTATGGAAAGGTACTTTGATGAAACAAAAAACTTAGTAATGGCTCCCTTATTCTTGGCATGCTTATCCAGCCCTGGAAGCAATTACAAATGCCTTGACTATAATTTGTTGAATGGTAGCAATCCTTGGGACAATTGGTAACAATTAAGAGTTCCAGGAATGACAGGGAACTCTAGCTTTACTGAGGCTTTTGTTAACCTGCTGAAGTTTCGAGTTTTCACTGGAAAATGAATATTAATCTTGCTTTACTATTTCTTTTTTACCCTTGCATATAAATGTATCCATATGCTGATATAAAATAAACATTTAAGGAATATTTTATGTCAATTTCAGATCAACATATTTAATATGGGCATACTTTTCTGAGTCCACAAGCTTAGTGTTAACTTTACTGGTAAACTTGGGATCTGATGTTACTTCTGGTTGATCCTTTGTTAGTTTGGGTTCCAGGACACCTATAAGTAGTATATTATCCCTGAGCATATTTCTGTTGGGTGGAAAGCAGAGTGGTATCAGTTCATGCTGCATCAGTACAAAAGCAAGATGGAAGGGACATTGTTGCACTATTGTCTCATGAGCTCCTTGGGGAAGAAGAAAAGAAATTTCATTCACCTCAAATAGGGAAGGAGCCAGTAGTCCAAAGAAAGATTCTGTCAAGTCCAAATTGTCAAATACATGTGTTTATTTTGATTGTGTACAGGAGCATGGGTGACTCAGGGCAGCTAAACTACTGCATGTCTCAGTCAATACTTTATCTCTTCTACACTCTATGGAGTTGTACTGGAGGAAGAGGTGGCAAAACAGGATCTTTTGAGACATGTACATCTAAGGGTAGTATTATCACCTGTGTTACCACTTCTAGAGACTTAGATATCTGTCATACCATTGTGTTTATTTTTTAATAATTGACTCTAGATCAAGGACCTCTGTAGGTAGGTCATTGCCCCTGCTTCAAAATAGTTATGGTTGTATCAAGTTTAGAGAAAACAACTGTAATACACGTTTAAAACTTATATTGTTAATATGTTTAAAACTATTATCTTTGCTTCAATACTCAAGTAAGTTTTCCTTAAAGGAATCTAGATGTCCTCCACAAGAGAAGAAAATGAAAATGTTGCTCTCTCTACTCTTGATTTTGTTTCAATGCTGGGTATAAGTCAGAGCTTGGGTAACGACTCAGGCCTGGTTTCATATGGCTTATAGGCTATGAATTGTTTTTGCACTTTAAATAGCTATAATAAAGCAAAACAGAGAATAGTATGTAGCAGAGATCAACCTTGGCTGGAGGTTTAAACTATTTAATATGTTGTCCTTTGTGTAGCAGCTATCATTTTCTGAACATAAAGGATAACTTGTTTTGTTCAGAATTGGAGTCTGAAGTTTTAATTCTAATTCAGACATTTGAAGTCAATAGGAGCTATATGGAAATTGTATCCTTGACCTAACAACAGTATAAGAAGAGAGAAAGCTTCCCTAGATTTTCATGTCTTATGTCTACAGAACTGAAAGCACCTTGACTGTTTCTTACAATGGACTGATTAGTTTCGAGGTTGACAGTAAGTGTGGTATCATTCAGACACAGCCAGAAAGGACAAATTGTTCATTTTTTGTTTATTTTGGATTGTTAGCTCCCTAAACCAAGGCTAGGAACTCTTGGATTTATAAGGTGGATGAAATATTTTCAGTACTTCAGGAAAGAAAGGAAACTCTCGAGAGATTTGGATAGTTAAAATACAGTAATGTTCTTTTCTTTCTCCATGGCTTCAGAAAATCCAAGCACATTTGTTCAGAATAATCAAGATCAGCCATCATAAATATGTGATTTTTGGTAGGATGGCAGCCAAACCTGCCCACTAAAACCTCTTGGGTCATTGATAATAATTAAGAGGCTGTACTTGTGGCTTCCTAGGGGGACCAAAATCAAGACTGTATTATGATTAAGTGTCTGCTTGTGATATGTGCCAGTGAGCAGTATTTGTTTAAGTTGGCATATTTTAATGCTTGTGTGAAATATTTTTTTTATTTTTCTGCCTCTAATTATGTTATGATTAAGTTACATCCACTAGAGTGTAATTATCTATTGCATAATACTTTTTATACGTGGGTCCCTAGAAATTTGTTACTTCAATAGTGCTGACTGAGGGCTTGCTGGGCCTCCTTAATGATAAAACTTTCTTTGACGTAGTTAGGTTTATCTTCTTTTCCCTAGGAGCCCCTTAACAATCATTTTCAAAAGAATAAAATCCTAGCCTGAGCTGTTTATCTTGCAGATTGGCTTTTTCATCTGGCCCTTATGAATTCTGGGGCAATCATGATCATAGTGGGTCCCAAGTGCAGCAGGAATACTCAGCAACAACAGTGAGACACTTCACCAGAGATGGCAGGGAGAATTCATTTTCATTTCAGCTTTGAATTTTTCCAAAGTCACAAGTAAAATATATACATGTTATAATTTATATTTCTTTTTTATTTTATAATGTTTTTCTTTTTTGAAAATAGACATTTTTCTCATATAATATATCCTGATTATGATTCCTCCCCCTCTCCCATTACTCATTGCTTCCCCTACATCTGAAACTACACCATTTCTGTCTATTATTAGAAAACAAACAGACTTCTAAGGGGCAGTAATAAAATGAAATAAAATAACACTCATATTTTAGTTCTGTAACACTTCTATATTTTAGGTAGTTCTATAATTTTCTTTGTCTCAAAGACTCAGTGGCATTGTTTCTATTATTTCCCTGAGTGGGGTGGATGATATATTCCCCAAAGCAACCCAATCTTGATTCCTCTTCTACCTCTTTCCCATATTACATCCTAAATTCCATGATAACAAGACCTTGATTAGCTTTCCTATCATTAACTCTTAAGAATCTAATTCTGTGGCACTAGACTGCTGAATAATGGTAGGTATCTCCCAGATACCTCTGCCCTTTGGTGTCTTCCAAGTCTCTTAACCTCTCTTGGGTTTGTTTTCTATTTCTAGGAATTCAGTAGTTAAGTTACATCAGCTTGTTGTTGATCTATGATCACTTTCTAATTTTCCTTCTGTGTTGCACCTTGGTATTACAACAAAAGCCACCTTCTTGTGAGTGGCCTTTTGTTGCTTTTGACGCTTAAAATCATAGCCAGAGTTAGCTGTACTGGTAACATGCAGAGGAGTGACAGCTGCGACAGACCAAATTCAGCATTGGTGAAAGGATGGCTGGAACAGTTCCAGAGAATGACAAGTGGCAGAAATAGCAAGGAGCTGAGGATGAAGAACCAGTGAAGACTGTTAAAGTCTAAAGATGGAGAGAGCCAAGACCGCTTATGATGGACAGCTGTGATGAGCAAAACATTAGAGACTGTGAGCCCGCTAAGTCTTAAAGGCCAAGGATTCCAACACAAAAAGCATTAAGTGCTGACTGGCACTGGCTGCTACTGTGGCTGACTTCTGCTTAGCTCTGAGGATTTCATTAACTCTTGAGTGGTGGGCCACTGCCTGCAGTCTCTAACAAGAGTGCCTAGAACCATTCATCTTGTAAGGCTAGAGATGAAAGTTCTCATGACGTAGAACATCAAGCTTCTGATTTTTCGGCCTAGTCCATAAACCTTTTGGCCTTCAAGGACTCAGGACTTCCAACACTAGGCAAGTGACCCTTCACAAACTCAGGATTTCTATGCAATTAGAATAAAGAGCCCTCAGCTAACTCACTGGTAACAGAGAATGGTGTATTTCCATTCATTGTGCAGGGGTCGGTGGAAGAGTTCTTCAGACAGAAACCACAGCATGATTAATGGGAGTGAGGAAGATACATTAGAATGGTAGTGGAGCCGGAAGACGCAGAGTGAATGGAAGGAACCTCTGGGCATGTTTGGAGCTGAGTGGATGAGTGTCAAAGTTGGCTAAGGCCACTATAAAATGAAATTTACATCTACCATAAAAATATAAGAATGGTCTTTATGATAAAGAACAAAAGGTCACAGACTAATTCTTGACCTTAGTCAGTCTTAATATCCACAAAGATAAGTTGAGCCTCATATCTAAGTGCGGGCCATGCACATGATAGCCTTCAAGAATGGTCAAGAAACAAAATAAGAAAACATTCTACAACATTTAACCTAGAATGGATTCAGAGGGGGACATCTTTTTTTTATTGAAAGCAATTATACTTTACAACATGTGCTTTTCTCTGATGTCTCAGCTTCCCACAATGTCTGGCTTCATTAGCACAGACAGGAAACAGAGATCTGTGATGAGCTGCAACTAATTGTTTTGATTAAAATAAAAAAAATACACAACGTAATACTGTATGAGAAGATCAATGCTTCTATGCTGGCAAGCTTAGAAAGAAAGTAAACAAAGAGAAAAATAAAAACAGCATGGTGCTTTGTGTCGCATTTTGTTGATATGAAACATCAAACCAGAAGTCAACTTAGCTGAGTGATGGACCAGAGTCATTTGAGCAAAACCTCACTACAGCTTGTCCCTGTAAATCTCTGCCTAGCTTCTCTGGAGGTGTGGATTGTAGGCTGGTAATCCTTTGCCCTATGTCTAATATCCATATATGAATGAGTACATACCGTGCTTGTCTTTCTGTGACTGGGTTACCTCACTCAGTATGGGTTCTTCTAGTTCCATCCATTTGCCTAAGAATTTCAAGATTTTATTGTTTTGTTTTTTTTTTTCTGCTGAGTAATACACCATTGTGTAAATGCACCGTATTTTCTTAACCCATTCTTTGGTTGAGGGGCATCTAGGTTGCTTCCAGGTTCTGGCTATTACAAATAATGTTGCTATGAGCATAGTTAAACATGTCCTTGTTATATGAATGTGCATCCTTTTAGTATAAGAAACCTTGTTTCCCACTCATCTAAAATTTGTCTTCTTACATTTTAACTTAGGAAGCAGAGAGGTGGAGCCGATTAGTCATCTGATTACTTAGTTTCCTCTATATAGAAGCTAGGAAATAAGAAGGACCCTAAGAGAGATATACATAGCCCCCCAGAGAAGGAGAAAGTGACAAGAGCTCCTGAGCAAATTGGGAGCATGGGTGGGAGAGAGGTAGCAGAAAGAGAATGGGAGAAAAGGAGGGGGAAGGGGAGCATGAGGGATCAGTAAGACTGAGTCAGGGGAAGAATAGAGGAGAGCAAGAAAAGAGATACCTTAATAGAGGAAGCCATTATAGATTCAGAGAGAAATCTGGCACTAGGGAAATGTCCAGAGATCCACAAGGATGACCCCAAATAAGAATGTAAGCAATAGGGGAAAGGCTACCTTAAATGCCCTTCCCCTATAATGAGTTTGATGACTATTTTTTTTAGTTTAATGTCTTTTTTATTTTTAAATTTAAATTAGAAACAAGGTTGCTTTACATGTCAATCCCAGGTCCCTCTCCCTCCCCTCCTCCCTCACCCTCCCATAATCCCCTGTCCCCCTTCCCCAATCCCACTCCTTTCCCCAGGGAGGGTGAGGGCCTCCATGGGGAGTATCCATAGTCTGTCATTTCGATCAGAGCAGGGCCTAGGTCCTCCTCCAAGAATCCAGGCTGAGAGAGCATCTCTCATTGTGGGATGGGCGCCCAAAATCCATTTGTATGCCAGGGATATTGATCTACTATCAAAGGTCCCATAGATTGCCTAGGCCTCCTCACTGACACCCACATTCAGGGAGTTTGGATGAGTCCCATGCTGGAGTCCCAGCCATCAGACTGGGGTTCAAGAGCTCCCCCTTGTTCAGGTCAGTTGTTGTTGTGGGTTTAACAGCCCAGTCTTGACCCCTATGCTCATCAATCCTCCTTCTCTGTCACTGAGTTCCTTGAATTCAGCTTAGTGTTTATCTGTGTGTGTCTGCCTCTGCTTCCATCAGTCATTGGTTGAAGGTTCTGTTTCCCAGACTCTCTGACAGTGGGATTGTAGGCTGTCACTCCCCTGATCCATGTCTAAAATCCATATATGAGTAAGTACATACCATGTTGGTCTTTTTGTGACTGTGTTACCTCACTCAGGATGGTTTCTTTTAGTGCCTTCCATTTGCCTGCAAATTTCAGGATTCCATTGTGTGTGTGTGTGTGTATGTTTTTTGCACTGAATAGTACTCCATTGTGTAAATGTACCACATTTTCTCTATATACTTTTCAGTTGAGGGGCATCTAGGTTGCTTCCAGGTTCTGTCTATTACAAATAATGCTGCTATGAACATAGTGGAACAGATGTCCTTGTTGTATGAATGTGCTTATTTTGGATGTATGCCTAAGAGTGGAATTACTTGGTCTTGTGGTAGGCTGATTCCCATTTTCTTGAGGAACCTACATACTGATTTCCAAAGTGGCTGTATGAGTTGGCACTTCCACCAGCAGTGGAGGAGTGTTCCCCTTTCTCCACATTCCCTCTAGCATAAACTGTCATTGGTGTTTTTTGATTTTAGCCATTCTGACAGGAGTAAGATGATACACCTTAAATGACATCCTAGAGTCTTCATCCAGAAACTGATGTAAGCAGAAGCAGACATCCACAGCTAAGTATTGAGTTGAACTCCTGGAATCCATTTGTAGACAGGGAGTAGGAATGAGCAAAGGGGTCACGACCATGCTGGAGAAACTCACAGAAACAGCTGACCTGATCAAGTGTGAGCACCCATGTTGCAAAACTGGGAAATCAGCATTGGACTTAACCGAGCCTTCTGAATGTGGGTTTCAGTTAGGAGACCTGGGCACTCCATGAGACCTCTGACAGTAGTGCAGAAATTGACTTTGAGAACCCATTCCCCATGGAGGGCTACTCTCTTAGCCTAGATATCTGTGGGAGCCCTATGCCCCCCAAATGATATGACAGATTTTATGATCCCCCACGGAAGGCCTCACCCTCCCTAGGGAGTGGATGGGGAGTGGGATGGGAGGGGGAGTCGGTGGGTGGCATGGGAAGACAGGGGAGAGAATGAACTGGGTTTGATATATAAAATAATATTGTTTCTAAAATACATCATTTTATCTCATCTAAGAGTGAATATGCTGTCCCTGCAGGAAACCCCAATCTTAGATCTGTGTTCAGATTTTAAAATTTTATCATGAGTCACTTACAAAACATTGTGACATCAAAAAGCAAGAGCCTGTCTTTACCTTCAGAACTGAAACTAATGATACCATAACTGATCTAATGATATCATTTGGCATTATCAGTTGAGCTTCAGGCTTTCAAATCGTTTAACCACATTTCTGTTAGCTGATATCAGCGTATGCTTAGGAAACACCTATCCTGGAGAAACAATATTCCAGTTCGTCATTAGATGAGCACAAAATTAAAAGCAATGTTGTTTAAAATAAAAGCTTAAAATGTTTTTCCAGTGTTAGACATACAGAAGCTGTGTGTGTGTATGTGTGTGTGTGTGTGTGTGTGTGTGTGTGTGTGTGTGTATATGGATGGGGAAAGCAGTAGGTGAATATTGGTTTCTAGCAGGTAATACAGTCATTTTTGGTCTATGCTTCTAGTCACAGTACAGTAGGCTCAGCAATGATTGTGTGGAATGGATATTTCATTTGCAATTATTAGTGCTTGAAATTGAATAGGTGATTTTTGTACCATAAAAGTGGTGCCTTTGCCATAGAAGGTAAAAATGAGGTGCCTGGGAAGCGGTTCTGCTGCTCATTATGGCTGTGATCTGCTGTGTGGCTATTAGAGATTAGATGTACTTTCATTGTATCACTCGGTTGCTTCTTTCTCAGAGAAAAAATGTCTACTGGATTTCTAAAGAATTCTTGTAAGTCTTGCCCTTGACTTAAGCAGGAGCATACCACAAAACCACAGACCACACTGGCAAGAAATGGGAAATCTTTTGAAACCAACATGGCAATATTTGAATTGGGACAATAGTAGAAGTCAAAAGACCTAAAAATGTGACTTTAAGAGCTGAGTATGTGTTACCTGGCACTGTGCACATTGGGAACCTACAAATGTTGTTTGTAATAACTTGAGAGATTCAGGGTATCTGTTGTGGGAGGGGGCTTTTCAAGACACAGGACAATGCACTGATGAAACTAACTGCATAGATTTCTGTGCCAGGAAGAGATGATACATTGGAGTAAGAAATAAGTGGGGAGGAATGATTTACAACAGTTGGCCAGTTTGGTTTGTGTGTACACATTAAATTTCATGATAGAAACTGGAGATGCTTGGGAGTCTGTTTAACAGAGTATTGTGTCAAGTCCCAGTGATAATGAATAACATGATACAATCCTAGATTTGGTAGCATATTTGAGACTAGACCTCAGGCTTCTTGAACTACAGAGCACCAAAATTTCAAAATGTGAAAACATATAAGGAAAAGTTAAAGGTGTCTGTCAGATCATAGGAGGGTACCAGCTGGTTTTAAGCTTAGCTGGAGGATGGATAGGGAAATGGCTTTGATGATACAGGAATGTCAGTGGCCACCATCATAACAAGCCAGAATTAGGGAGGCCTGCCAGATAGGCTGATATGCTGTATGTGTTTTCACATCTAGTTTGTTTTTATTTGTTCAATCAATCTCTGTATTTGAATGATTGTGTTTTTGAAGCAAGGTCTCACTGTGCAGTCAATGCTGACCTCAAATTGCAATGTCATCCAAGTGGTCACAGACCTTGCAGTTATCCTGTCTTGGCCTTCTGAGTGCTGGGTAAACAGGCATGTGCCTCTTCTGGAACATGTCTGTGACTGTGAGCTCATTAACACCTGCCTTTAGAAAATTCCAAACTCAGAAAAGCAAACTGTAAATACCAATTTATTTATTTCTTATATTTTTAAAAACTGTGCCAGGCACTGAGCTTGTAGCAAAGGACAATATGGACACAGTCCCTGCATTTAGGGCACTCTGAGATAGGAAACAGACATGTATAAATAATTAGTATATGACGAAGGTGAATGTTAGCATTATGTGAGCACAGCATAGGGACATCAGATACAAATACAGAGGGGGTCAGGAAAATCATTTACTGAAGGTCTAGGAACAAAAGCTATGATGGGTTAAGCTGGCTGTAACAGCTCATGTGTAACCAGATTTATAGCAACCCCTTCCAGAAGCTGTGGCTAACCCACACAGATGCAGACAGACTTAGTGCCCGGGATTGAAACAATTCCTTCTCACTAGGGTCCTAGGAGTTGAATGAGGCAATCACTTCTCTTGATTTCTTTGGCTGGGAAGAGAAGATTTTTGGCCCTTTCCCCAGAAGGCTGTTTTCCACATTCATCACTTTGTGTGACAGCTTAGCTGTGAGATTAGCAGGTACTGACCTAAGCAGGAAGCATCCTGTTGGATGGAAACTGGACCACAAAACTGATTGTTTTGGGCTGTGTCCATTGGGATAATGGGAGACCTGAAATAGTTTATTTTTCTTCTTTCTTCTCAAATGCTGCCGCCTGCCACTTGGGGATTCTGAGTCAGACTCTCAAGAACTGTTAAGCTTCCTGTAGAACCTAGGGATGCTGAATAGGGAAGTGTACTATAGAAGATTGTTTACAGCTGACAGATCTGAAATTCAGACTGGAGATGAGATGACAAGTGAGTGCCTAAGCCTCTTAGAACAGGATTCATCTCTTGAGCCTAGTCCACACACTTTTCCTTGTCCAGACAATGTTCAGATTCACAGTCATGTTCCTCAGCAACCTTCCTCTGGAAAGTTGATTGAGTTACAACTTGATGTAAGCATGCATAATGCACAAAACAACATCAGTATCAGGAAACTGACTTTTTTAAAGGTTGATATCACCAAATTGTAACACAACATTGGTATGTAGAGAGTTTTTAGTATTTATAAAAATCTTGAAATATTGTCAGTTCCTGGACTGGTGTCTCGTTTTATCAATGTTGCTATCTAGCTGTGCAATTTTAGCTTATTGAACTTTTGTTTAATTAGAAGCAAAACAGCAATGTTTAGCCATTCATTCATTCATTCACTCATTCAGTGTTGACAGACCCTTTAGTGTATTCTAGGAAGTACTACACATACCCCTATAGAAAATTCATAATTCAGAAAAGTACAAAGGTAAAATTAACGTCAAGGTTAACCTTTGTTATAGGATAAACAATAGCTCTTTGTTTTCTTCTACTGTATTTTCTTTATTCACTCATCAACAGCTACCTGTGTTGCTTTCTACATGCTGTTATGATGTAGGTGCTTTAACAGGGACTTTATTGTCACATACTTTTATTCTTTATTTATTGATTTATTTAGCAGATGTCACACTCAATACCTCATTATCCAGAGAAAATAGTAATGTTTTTAGGTAGGAGGCATGGTATAATGGCTGAGATTTCAAAGTAAACACTTTTTTTTTCTTAATAGGGGTTAAAAAGAGTTGTATCCTTTAATATGTGGCAGGTATGAGGGCATGCAAGCTATACTAAAAGATATGGCAGCTCCTTACTTGCAACATAATCTAGATGGGAGCACAGAAACTTTGCAGTGCACAAGTACATGTGGCACTGTGACAAGTGTTTGAAGAGATCAGTAGAAGCTATAAGTTGATCTGCAATGAAAAGTAAACACGACATAGATTTGGAGGTAGGAGTCAATGGCTATACTAAAGTATTGAGAAGTCTGGAGTTGAATATTTGAAGAAAGGGCTTTTCAGAGAGAAAAATAAACACGTGATCAAGGTGATGGAGTAGGCTGTACAGCCTGAATTATCTCCCTGGGACTCATATGGTAGAAGTCAAAACTGACTCCTACAATTTGTCTTATGACTGCCACCTGTTTTTTGTCTGTCTGTCTGTCTGCCCTTCCCTTCCCCACTTCCTTCCCTTCTCCTCCTTTTTCTACCTCCTGAGATACTCACATTAACCAGTTAATACTCTGCAAAGGCTAATTAGAAAGAGAGAGACGAGAGAGCATTTGATATAGGTTTGTGAGACCAGGAGAGAAGTACTGTCTGATAAGCTGCTAATCACTTCTACATCCTAATTGCTTGAGCTACTTCAAATGCAGGACACTCATTGCTAAAAGCAAATGAAATAATCTCTTCTTTTCCCTGCTTTGTATAGCTGGTATATCACACTTGATTGAGTGATGTGAGCTGAGACAGAGGTTCACCCTAGGGCTACTTCCTGGCTTAATATCTCTGGTAGACTAGTTATACTTTATTCACAAAAGCTCTTCTATTTAACATCTTCTTTGTGCCTGGAATTTGGCCATTCTTACGAAAACCAAGTGCCAGCACAAGCATTGTAATGCCCACAGAAGATGGTTAAATATGACACTGCATTTTGTTTTTCTTTAAAGGCAAAGTAAATATCAATTGGAAATATTTTCATGTTTATTTTGTGTGCTTCACCTGGGCCTAAAGGGTGGGCACAAATGGTATCACAAATGATCAACATTAATTAGGTTGCTAAGCAACATAACTGTGGAAACACTACACTGTGAAATGCAGGTAGAAAAAAAATCACATTTGGTCAGCACCAAAAACCAAATTATTTTCCTTAATTTTAAAAACAGAAAAATTTGAAACCTCTGATCCTTCCTCAGATTTTTGTTTATCCTATGGATTTAGTTTTGAGGAGACACTGTTTATTTATTTTCTTTACTTTTGCTGAATAAACTCAGTCCCTCAGTGGATTGAACAATGCTCAGTTACATAGGAGAGGACAATGTCATTAATGAGTCAACAAATTCCAATGTTAATCTTATTGGCAAATGCCGAGGTGACACTTTCAGATTGCTATGTGCCACATTGATCTGATCACGTTTGGACCTTCCAGTTATATCTGAGAATTGACACTTGCCTTTTGAAAAGCTGTGGGGATGCTGATGCTTCCATCACTGTGCTTCCTGATTCTGTAATCTTAAAATACGTGTGTCCCAAGTATGGCAAGTTTCCTTTATGACTCTGGCTTTTCGTCTGTTCTTTTCTTTCCCTTTCATGCTTCTCTCCTCCTTTTCCAGTTAAACACCCACTTATCCTTTAGCACTCAAAGATCATTGCTACTGTGAAGACCATCTACTTTCCTAGGCATAGACTCGTGATCTCTGCTGAGCTTTCATGAATTCATATGTGCTGTTTATCATTATGCCTATCAAAGTTATCCCTTCAATAGTCACTTTACTGCACAGGGAAGTTATAAAACAGCCTCAAAAATTTTTATTTACAGGTCTGTGAATTCCACAACACAGTAAAAATTCTTCCTTGACATTGAGTAGAAATTCAGAAAATGTTTAAAGTACACATCATCAATAATACAAGGACCAACCACGGTTGAATACTTGTTTTCATTATGGTCATGCTCCTTACTTTTGCCAATGCCTTTAATGTTTAGATTCTAAACTTTAGAATATCCTTTGCTGTAGATATCATTCCACCTGTCTTATATTTAAAATTTCCAAGGCATACCAAAGTTAATTAGTTTGGTCAAGGTTACCGCCCATGAGGAAGGAAAGCTAAGGTTTGACCCCCCAGTTCTGTGTTATTCTGAAGGTCATAGAAGCTACCTCCCACAGATATGATTTATGTTGAAATCACAGGAGCAGCAGGATAGAAAAATTAAAATGATGACTAATAATTATTCACATCTGAACAGCGTTTGTCCATTTGCAGAGTATTTTAACATCAATGGGTACTTCTGACTATATTAAACTACACTTTTCTCATTTAGAGAAATCACAAATAAAATAGAAACTAACTGAAGGAAATTAAATACTAAAATTTTTTAATATTTAATGATAACAGCCATATGCTTTTGATCAACATTTTGCTATCTATTACTTGTCTTTCTCTAGCTTTGTGTGTATGCAGGCATGAGTGTGTGCGCATATTCATGTGTGTGTGCATATTCATGTGTGTGCATATTCATGTGTGTGTTCATGTGTGTGCATATTCATGTGTGTGTGCATATTCATGTGTGTAGGATGCTGGGCACAATTCTTCTTTCATACTTTGTCAATAAGTATCAATGACTTTTTTTAAAAGTCCACAATGGTATTACATTTTAGAGCTTTGATGTGAACCAATTTGTAGTATTCTGTGGGTTTTGCTTGCATATTACAATGCATATTAGTTTTTCTCCCAAAGGACACAATAGCTGGACCAGTTGTTGCTCAACATTTGAGTCCTTTTTATCTCATTTCCATTTACCTTTGGAACCATAATATTAAGAACATAATAGTCTATATTAGGTCACAGCATTGCATTCTTTCTTCAGTTATGGCAGACTCCACTCACTTTCCCACCTCAGTCTGCTTTGGGAGCCAAAGTATAAATATTCCATATTTCTATACAGTTGACATCTGTAACACAAAAAATAAAATAACAGAGCAACTGACAGTGGGGTTCAAACTTCAAGTTGAATATCAGAAAAGCAAAGTAGCCAGCTACTAGCTCTCACCTCTACCTCAGGCTGAAAGGGCTGATCAGCACATGAGCTCTCCACCAAGTCTCAAACTGCTGCTTCTCCTCAGTGTGGCTGAAGAATGAATGCCTCTCTGAGACCTTGTTTCTGTCCTATATACTTCCCTTATGTTGGGATTAAAGGTGTCAGCTATAATTCTCTTTTAGACTGATTCTTTCTTGTGTAAATCTGGATGGCCTTGAACTCACAGAGATCCTTCTATCTCTTAATCCTGAATCTTAGCATTAAAGGTATGTACCACTGCTTCTAGCTTCTGGCTGCTGGGATTAGAGGTGTGTGTCTTGCTTCTAAGGCTTGTGGCTGACTTTACTTTTCTGAATCCTCAGGCAACTTTTAATAAATCATAAATAATATATCACTGCAGACATCTGAACAAAGTTCTTTTTGACTTGTACATATTTCACAAACTTCAGTGGTTTAGCTGGTTACACATTTTCTAATTAAATTCAACATATATTGCTACCCATGAAATGAATTGTTGTTGGGTAGATGTTCAAAACTACTTTGTTTGCAGATATCAGTTACTGAAGAGTGTGAAACTATCATTGTCAGAGTACTTGGTATCTATTGACTTGTATCTTCATGTGTTATACTGTTGTGTGTGGGTAGAAGTATGTAAAAATGTCTCAAAGGTAATTTGTAATTACTCTCTACTTGAAAGTATTGGATCTCAAAAATCATTTTTGCATCACTATTCTGAGATTACAGCCATCAGGGACAAGCCAAGAAAAGAGTCAAACAGCTACTCACAATAACTTGGGGAGCTCAAAATTATTCTTATCATCCTTAAATATTGCCTTTTTTTCCCAATGATGTCTAAAATGTCTTGCAGTAGTCATGGTGACTCCCTGAATATTATTTTAGGTTCTCATTTGATATATATGTCACAATATATTATAGATAGTATTTCCTTTCTATACAGCAAATTAGCATAAGTCTAATATATGAAAACAATATATTTAATTTTATCATGGTTTTCTGTGCATCAGGAATTTGGGTTTGACGTGACTGAATCCTGGGCAAATTTGTAATCATAATGTCTGTCAAAGCTGAATTCTCATCTGAGATGTGAATGAGGAACTTTGACTTTGAAGTTTCTTCAGAATTATTTGATATATTAGTATATAGGGTAGAATTCATGTTGGCATTTGAATGGAGACACTAAATGGAGTCTGCTCTAATGATTATATAATGTAAAAATCATTAACGTGACAATCACTTTAGTCACAGTTTATTGGTAAGAAAAAGTTTCAGTTCCTACCAAGTATCAAAGGCAAGGGATTAAACTAGGGCACAGATCCCAAATCGCAGATTATGAGGGAAAAGCTGAGTCTACCTGGAATTCTGTCCTACACTGCACTTAGCCTCAAGTGACTCATGTTCTTTTCACTTGCAAAACACCTTTATATTCACCTAACAATTCCAAGAATATTGTTTTACTGTAAATTTAGAATAAAAACAAAAGTGATCATATAATTCCAGCTCATATGGTTAAGAATCCTATGTATAATCTGCTAATTGTAACTACTAAGAGGGAATTTATTTTAGGGTACAGACCTGTAACACTACAGAAACAGTTTACTTAACATACATGAGTGAGGCAGACATAGGGTGACACACATCAATAAATTTGGTTCAAAATGGAGGAAAAGTGAAGGTGTGTATGAGTTATTTATTCATGGAAGTTGTGAAATCTAGATGGCAGAATGCTGGCAATTCATGGTGTAGTTATCAAGACTGAGAGGAATCTGCTATGGTCTCTGTTCTACTCTCTGGGTTCCCAATTCCATCTGAGTTGTTGTCCACAAAGAGTATTATGTGCTTGAAGGAATTGCCATAGCAACATATTTCCTGCAAGTTGAAATTCAGAAATTTAATAAATGTTTAATTTTGATGGCCTATTCATATCTAGATAGCATGCTTTTGATAAAATAATTTTGGAATACCCCATGCTTCTCCTGAAGATTTTAATTATGTTCACTTCATTAGACAAAACAATGGGCACATATTTCAGTATCTTATGTTCTCTATTCTGAGCTCCTGTTGAGAAGTCTGAGGCACTGGGGTGATAGAGAGGGTCTCTGAGATGACATTCTTTAGAAAGGATTCTTCCTGTAACACAATATATTGACCTTTGAACTTCCTAAACTTCTCATAAAAGATTACAAGCAACTTCCTTGTGGTTTCCGCTATACCACCTTCCTTATTGTCTTTTGCCATTTGGTGAGACAGGGATTTTCCAGATCAACAGGTTCTCTTTCTTTTTTCTTTCATCATTTTATCTCTGCTTTCTTATAACCAGCGGGAAGAAACTAAGCTGTACTTTCACTGCTTTGTTTAGAAGTCTCCTCAATTTAATATCCAAGTTTATCATATGAATTCTGAATTCTGCTTTCCACATAACTTCAGGAAATACATTTGCTTAGCTGTCTGCACTATACAAAAAGGATCCATCTTCCTCTAGATTCCAATATCTTATTTTCCACCCCCTGAGCCCTCACTGACCATATCCTCCAGGACCCAACTTTCATTGTTCAAGTCTGCATCAATTTTTTTCCATAACTCTCCTCCAAATTATCTCAGTCTCTTACAAAGAATGAGTTCTAAACATAATCCTGTACTTGAGTTTTAACTATGGGGTGTGCCTGTCACAAATAGAAAATCTATATAAGCTTTCTATGCTGAATGCAAATTATCACAAGCTCAGAGACTTAAACAACAACTTCGTCCACCTCATGTTGTCACTATGTCAGCATTTCTCAAAGTGTGGGTCATGATTTCCTCAAGGGATGTCAAAGCACCCTTTCACAGGGGTCATTTAAGACCATCAGAAAACACAGATATTTCCATTACAATTCACAACAGCAGCAAAATTACATTGAAGTAGCAATGAAAATAATTGTATGGTTTGGGGTCACCACAATATGAGGATCTGTATAAAAAAGTTGCAGCATTAGGAAGACCGAGAACCACCACTGCTTTAGGTTTTGATTTTGTGTACTGCTCAACAGAGCTCTACAAAACTGCCACCAAACTGTCACCTGAAAGAGAGTTGAGCCTACCCTGGACATAGAGCTTATAGAACCCACTTTAAACTATCTGTAAATTAATATGGCCATTAAATATAGGTGAATATTTAAGTGATTGTACCTATAGATTGGCACCTTAAATCCAAGGATATGAAAAAAGTCAAAGAAAACAAACTGTGTGTTATTTTTTAAAAACATAGATTCTGATTGTGAAACTGATAAACCACAGAAAAGTGATTTCGGAAAATGATAAACTGTAGTTTATAGGAACATAAAGCCCATATAGGCTAGTAAAAAGCAATAGATATACAATAACAAATGGTAAAGAAAAGAAATGAAGCAATATTAACGTTTCCATGACTAAGCTTCAACATATTCCATATTAGTAAAGAGGTGGCAATTGTCCTGTCTGTTGAAGTTGATAAGTTGGTATGGCTGTCCTCAGAGAAGTGGAATAATCTATAAACTAAAGCTTCAAAATTATACAGTTTTATTTAATAATTTTTCTTTTATAAGTTTATTGTAATGAAATAACCAGCAATAACCACACACACACACACTTCAATGTTCTTCAAGGTACTGTTCAAAAAAAGAAAGCATTTGAAAGAATCCTGAATACTCATCAAGAGGGGATGTTGAGAAAATTATGGGATATTACATTCATTAAGATGAATATTTAATGATGTGGAGAGATGCTGTGATAGGTTTTAGAAAAGTCAGGATTAAAAGTTGCCTCTGTTGTGAAACTGGTACTTCAAATAATTTATGATTAGAGTGAAACAGATGAAGATACTGGTGATTATCTTTGGGATTTGGAATTGTCAGTGTCACACAATGCTTTCAGACAAACAGACACTTGCCTTATTTTGAAGTCTTTTCATAACTTACAGATTATGATACATTTTATGTGTATGGTAAAGCAAGAAGTCAATATCCTTGGGAAACACCACAGCCTGGAGTGTTAACAGTCAAAGACACTTTTTGGTTATCACGGAAGTGCCTTGGTAAAGCTAGTAGAAATGGAGAGGAGGAACAGATGTCACAAACAGTAATCATGCTTCATCTTGTTCTTATAATTTCAGAGCACAATGTCATGATAAACAGCACACAAGCAATAAGAACATGTTTATAAAGTAAGTGAAGAAAGTGTTAGTGTTTTGCTTGTTTATTCACACTGGGAACATGCCAGCCCTGAGAGGAATAAGAAAACACATGTATTAATTATATGAATAGCCATTCTTGGCTTAGCATAAAATCCTATCTGGGGATCACAAATGTTTTAAATGCCTTGCTTGAAATGATTCACAGACATAGAAGGTGAAGTTTGCCCTGACTCATTGCTGGAAGAGTATGTGATGAGTGTGAACTATTTCAAAGGAAATGGAATAGAATCAATTTTTCTGTCTTCTGTACATTATGGGATTTAAGGGCATACACATAATTAAATTAAGACAATAAATAATACAGGTGTATGTTTACCCATCCAATTTTAACAGTAGTAAGTAAATATTTAGCCTGATTAAAAATAACAGTAGTAAATTAAAACAATATTTGTTCATCCTGTCCTTGTAGAATTGCCCAACGTAGCCAAGTCCTGTTTGACAGCGCTGCAACAAGCCCTATACAACAGCATTGCAGCAAGTCCTACATAACAGCACTGCACAGTCGATGATTGCAGGATGATTGATCAAGGAAAGAACAGATATTTAATTTATAATTTGAAATGAAGTTTAAAATCACAAATGCTTAAGGCCAGCAAAATATATTCTTAACTACATGTTTAATTATGATAGATATATCTCAACTATTTCTTACTTAGGTTGAATGGAATTGTGTGTGAGGCAACGGAATCAAAGTAATAGGGTAAAAGGGTTTGAGGACTAAATACAATCTTTTTTATATTTAAATTTAAATTAAAACAAGGTTGCTTCACATGTCAATTCCAGGTTCCTCTCCTTTTCCCTCCCCTCCTCCTGTGCCTGCCCACCAACCCCTCACCCCGCCAATATCCCCTTATTTCCCCAGGGAGGTGAGGCCCTCCATGGGGTGTCCATAGTCTGTTATTTCATCCAGAGCAGGGCCTGGACCCTCCCCCAAGTGTTCAGAGTGAGAGTGCATCTCTCATTTTTGAATGGGAGCCCAAAGTCCATTTGTATACCAGGGTTAAATACTGATCTACTACCCAAGGCTCAATAGATTAACTAGGTCTCCTCACTGACACCCACATTCAGGGGGTCTTGATCAATCCCATGTTGGATTCCCAGGCATCAGTCTGGGATTCAAGAGCTAATCCTTGTCAGGTCAGCTGTTTCTGGGGGTTAAACCAGCCCAGTCTTAACCCCTAAATACAATCTTGAAGACACTGGGGACAGACTTTTGATTGGCAGTTTTTCCACTTGTCTTTTTTTTCAAATTTGGAATTCATTTGGAATTCTAATTTGTATTTTAATTAATTTTTTTCCTTTTTAGCTTTTGTTTTACTTTATAAAAATTACATATCTGTCCTCCCATTCTCTTGCCCTCCCATCCTCTCATGCTTCCCACCGACCCCTCAACCCACCCACCACTCACTCCTCAGGGATCATGAGACCCTCCACGGGGGACCATCAAAGTCCATCACATCATTTGGTGGAGGGCCTAGGCCCTCCTTTCCTTATCTGGGCTGCAATAATATCATTCCATAGGGAATGGGCTCCCCAAGGCCATTTGTGGCCTAGGAATAAACCCCAGCTTCACTGTTAGAGATTCCATAGACTGTCTTGGCCTCCTAGCTCGTAATCACATTCAGAGGGCTTATTTGCAAGCTGATACGGTGTTTGTGTACCTCGAACTGCAATTAAACACACAGAACCTTTGCTTTCTTATGCTAATTTCCCCCAAAGTACTATACTAACGTTCCGTTCCAGAAAGTGTGACTTAGCTCATATTTGCCCTCGGTCTGGAGATTAAAGTCAGCCCTTTGGATTCACTGTGATTGCAAGTCATAGTCTTCCTGTCCGGGCCTGCTGCTTTCTGGGCATCACACTCTCATTACAGAGTGTCTACCCTCAGGTCCCCGCCAAACTTACATCGTAACTGCTCACGAGAAGACAACAGTTTCCCCCTAGTTTTATTTCCATGAAATTACTTCCAGGTTAGCACTTATTTTGCTGTGTTCTTTGGCTGGAGGGGAAGCCAAAGTCCGTTGGCCAAGACCAGCATCAATAGAGTGTGCAAGTACTGTTCTGTCCCTTCTTGGGGAGGCAACTGGGTTTGGGTCCCAAGTGCTTCTGTTGGCAAAATGTTTTTGTTAGCTTTAGAGAAGAATTTTTGATCATTACTATTGAGGCATCGTCAGACTGAAAGGAAGAAAGATGAAGAGAAGGAAGACTAAGCAATTCCCTCCAACTACCCCTCTACCCCATAGACAGCATAAAGTAGCTGCAGGTAGCATAGAGAGGGTTTTTTCTTTGTTTTTTTCATCTGTGAGCCCAATCTGTGGTGTCTAAATTGAATTCAATAATGAACAATGCTGAATTGTTCCCACAGTTCTCATCTTTTATGGAGACTTTTTTCTCTCCCTGAAAATAATTATTTTTGCCCTGGGGAATGCTAAAATCGAATATTCCAGAAAAAAATGTGCTTGAACTAAACAATTGAAAAAGTATCACACCTTTTTCTTGGCCTCCTTCTTTCCGTCTGTGTAGAAGGGGTAGCAGATATTTTTGTTAGCATTCTAATAGCAGACTTAGCTAAAAACTATGGTATTTTTTAGAAGGAAACTCTTATCTGTGATTGCTCTTAGGAGAATGTAGTAATGTTTCTAGGATATACTATAACAAGTAAGTTTGTGATTGATGAATTTCCTAAGTGATCCGTAGAAAACACAAGTTTAGATATAGAGCAAACACACGTGCAGATAGTGTGTGGCAGTGTTTGAATGTGTGGGAATGTCTGAAATAATGTGTGTGTTAGAGAGTGTACAAATGAGTGTAAGAGAGAATGGGAGTGCACACAAGAGTGAGTGAGTGTACATGAGTATGAGAATTTGTGGGGGGGGGAGAGAGAGACAGAGACAGAGACAGAGACAGAGAGAGAGAGACATGGCTGTGTTGTTGTCCACCAAGGTCCAGCAATAATTCAGGATTATTACTCATCTCTTGGATAAATAGCAGCTTAAATACTTAGTACTCTACAAAGAACAGGTCTTTCTATATCCAAGAAAGTATACAGTCAGAGTGTGGCCCCTGAATATTTAAGGGCCTGTGGAAGAAATGGTGATGGACCAGGTGAAGGAGATTTTTGGGGAGTATCCTTTCTAAGTAACTAAAACATTTTCATGAGGGTTTTGAAGAAGGAGAATTTTGAGTGTTCTTTTTGCAATGATTGATGCTGGTACACATTTAAAAAATTACCTTACCTCTTACGGTATAGTAATGATTATGATTTGTAATCTTCAAAGAAGTACCCATTCTTTTATCTTCTTCTCACGGTATGGTCAACATGTGTGATGTCTGAGTCTCTCAGTGGGTAATCTGGACTATGTTTTTCTTCCACAACCCCCTCTCTGCACCTTATGCTTAGAATCTGTCTGATGACAGGCTGATGAGGGAGGTTTCTTTTAAGGGACTGATTAGAACAGTGAGCAGTCAGAAAAAAAAACATTTTTTCCTTGTTGAGCTTTCCCACATGATGGAGGTCCACAACGTACCAAGTTTCCTTTCACTATTCTGTGCACGAGAAAAGAGAAACTTTAGACACATATGTGAAATACGGCAAACGGATTTTAGGAAGTTTTTTTATATTAACTGGGAAAACACATTCTCATGGCATTAACATTTTACCATGTTCCAGTTACAAAATCATTTGTAGTAAAATGGGTCTATTTATTTATTTTTTTGTATTTTGTGAAATATTAGAATTTGTCAGATTTGAGAATATGTTTTGTGTATATTACTCAATTGGTATTTGGGAAATAGTGTTCTTTTTCAAAGGCAAATATTAACACATGAATGACCTGTGTAAGTCTTTAGCAAGTCTAAAAGAAATCTAAAAGCTTATTCTTTCACCTTCTGCTTTGGTTAAGTGATGACTCCATCACAGTAAAATACAACTCTTTCCTTCCCGAATCTTCTACATTCAGTCTATACTCTTAAATGCTAGATTCTTTTCATTTTCCTATGAAGTATTGGGCCCCATTTATAAAAGACAGGGCATATGTTTCCAAATTGCCATTATCAAAGAATCTTAGGGAAACACCATGGTGAATTACACTGGCCAATCTTGGATATCTTTGACATTTTGTCTGAATAAAGATAGACCTCAATGCCCAGGTCCTTTCAACACTGTATATCTCATATCCAGGTTGCTAAGCCTCACAACTTGCCAGAGGTGGAGAAGGATTGATGGTTGCATGTTGGGTTACATGTGTATGGCAGCTGGGTTGCTTCTTCTGGGAAGCAGTGGACTCACTAGCAAAGGTGGGATCAAATTTGATTATGGTGATGTTAACAATAGCCACAAAATGTTAACTGCCTTTTGTGTACTACAATTTTCTAGAGCCATATACTTTAAACTGGAAAAATGTCCTTTCAAGGTAAATGATATGAAGTAAAATGTATGTTCTGTATGAAGACAGTGTGAGAAGGTTATTCTAAAGGTTTTCTGGAGCAGCTCAGTAAACACGTAGAGATGGTTATCCACTAGGAGAATAGAGAAAAGGATGTATTAGTTATGGTGGTATGTAGAAGCCCTCAGGATGGAAATGATTCATTCTATGCAAAAATCAGAACATGGATTTGATGCTCTGGAGAGTGATGATGAATGTAGCAAGGTGGTCAAGCACTGGGTTGTGAGGACTCTGTCGTTAGCACATTTATGAGAAATAGTTACTGCATACTGTCCTTGTTAGTTTTTATTTTCAAATTGAATCACTTTAGAATCACTTTAAGAAGTACCTTATTCATTTTGGACTGTGGCCACATCTGTGAAATAATTTTTTGTTATTGTTTTGGTTTTTCAAGATGACTCACATACAGAATTGGAGGAGGGCCAGTTTCACAAGCTATGCAGCTAGAATCATTGGTTGAAGTAAGTGGAAACACAAGAAAAAAATAATATCTGTTAAGCAGTATTAACTTAAAGCCAGTGACGCTTGAAGATTAATTGTATAGGGAGATGTTAAGTATGAATGCCAGATTTTTAGTTAAAAAGTAACTTATTTGGTAATCCCATTTTGCCAGCTATGTTTACATAACACCTTTTCAGTTTCTTTTATTTGAAAAATTCTTACATTATGAATATTGATCATGCCAAAGCAGAAATTAGAAGGTCTCTTCACAGCTTTTTTTTCTTTTATTGCCAAGTTATACTATCAGAGATGTTTTACTTCCCCTGAAAGTGAATAGAATGTTGAAATAGCATGCCCAGGATCAGGCTTTGTGTTAGAACAGTGACAGACAGACTGAATTGTCCTAGAATTTTGCTTTCAGTTTGAAGTATCTTCATTCAAGAGGCATTGTTGCTGCCCAGCTCTGGAAGCCATTGTAGCTTTGGTAGAATAACTCTAACAGGATATAATTAAGTCTGATTCTCGGCTACATAACTTCCAATTTTACTGCTATTGCCTCCAATTTCTCTTCAATTGACCTTGCTCCCCTGCCAGCTTATATTTCCCACCATAGTCCAAGTCATCCTTTTAAACTGAAAATCTGATAATACCACTCTCCTAATCAAATCTCATCATGGCGCTTTTCTGGTCTCAGTCAAGACTCCTAGGAATGAGTTTCCTAGGGCTGCCATGACAACTTGCCACAAATATGGATGGTCAAAAGCAATAGAAATGTATTATGTCCAAGGTCTGTATTCTCCAAGTTTGAGCTAAGGTCTGAGCACAGACGTGCCCTTTCTAAAACCTCTTGGGGAGTGTCTTTCCACCTTGTGCTCTAGTTCCCATTGTTGCCCATGGTCTTTGGTGTCTGCTAGCTTATATCAGTGTAACTGCAGCATCTGCGCCTCCTGTATCATAGGAGCCTGTCTCTGCTGGGTAGTTTTCTGTTTTCACATGGTACTTTTTTTTGCATAAGAAATCCAGTTATAGTGAATGAGGGCTGATCAAACTCAAGATGACCTCAGTTTAAGTGCTGTATAACTGCAAGAGCTGGTTTCCATACAGTCACCTTAGCATGGTTTAGAGATGAAAACAACATAGTTTTTGGGAGAACAAATATCAACTCACAATAGTGCTCTCCATGGTAATTTCTTCATGTTGCTCCTGTACAGTTTTCCATCATCGCCTGCCAGTTTGTTCTCCACTCTCTCTACTTTTCAGTCTCTCTTGACCATTGGCTTCTGTCTGTTTTGTGCATTCTTTACAATTTCATACATCCTCACAAGCAGATTGTTCCTACCTGAATAACCTTTCATTGATGCGTGTCCCCTTAGTGACCAGTCTCAGGCATTCTTTCTTTTCTCTATCTACTTGCTACCTTATCTTAGGTTTCTCTCCTTTGAACTCACAGATAACTCTATTTTGTCCATATTTATGGAGATACCTCATTTCACAGTAGTATTTGCTTCTATGTTTTTGCAGATTATCAGTACCAATTGTTTATTTTTTATTTTACATAAAACTCCAGTTCTCCCTCTCTCCCCACTCCCATCTCCTACCTCCCACCTGTCTCATCCCCCATCTACTCCTCAGAGGAGGTAAGGCCTTCCATGAGGAGTCAACAAAGTCTGGCATACCAAGTTGAGGCATGACCAAGTCCCTCTCCCCTCTATCAAGGCTGAGCAAGGTATCCCACCATTCGGAATGAGCTTCAAAAAGCCAGTTCATGCCCCTGGGATAGGTCATGGCCCCACTGCCAGGGAATCCCAAACAGATGAAGTTACTAAATTTTGGTAGTTTTGATTATTTAGTAGTATAGATTCAGGGGCTTGGAAGAGCCTATGCTCTTTTTATTTATTTTTTTAATAAGTGAATATTCTTTAACACAGGTTCCTACTGGGAGTCTTACATTGTGGGTCTGAGAATGGTTTATGTCACAGAAACTTTCCTGCAACTTTTTTTTCAGACTGACAATCTACAGATTTTATTAGTTCTCTGTCAAAACATTAAAAATATAATTCTATAAAAGCCTTCTAGACTTTGCTTACTTCTCTTCAATTCATTAAAGTTATTTTATGCTAGGCATTATAATGTTATATTATTTTATCTATTATTATTATTATTAATTTCTAGAAACATCAAGACTTCAAATACAAGCTAAAAAATCAGAGCATTGTCTTTTTTTTGTAGAGATTCTCTGAGTATTTAGTTGAAATGCTTAGCATTTAGTACCCCGATTACTAATTCCCACTCTAAACTCTATGTCAACCTCTCTCTCAATTATTTGCTATTTTCTCAAGTACAGAAAGGCACAAATAGCAATTGATACAAAATAATTTAATATTCATCATTAAACATTTTCTCTTTCATTGTTGTATATGGATACATTTGTTTTAAAATTTCAAAAGTACATGTAGAATTTGTTAGTTCAATAATCTTTTTATTGTATGTGATACTTGCTCTTTCTTCTATTTTCCTTGTTCTTGAGAGAAGTGCATTTTAGTGTTTCTATTTTTTAACTCCTCTTATATATTGCCCAAAAATTAAAAGAGAATATACAAGTTTATTGGAGAAAATTCCCTATTATTATTTGGATAGTGTCATTATTGTAGTATATATAGTAAGAAACTGATACTCTTTAATGGCATAATTTGTCATTAAATTAGGAGTATTGGACAGGGCTAGTAGAGCGTGGGGTGAGGGAGGAACAGGAGGCAAGGAGGGAGGTAAAACTCGGAAAAACATTCAAGAAAAAATAAAAAATAAATTCATATGTAGTAGAATCTACATATGCCTTGACCATGAGTTGATAAATTAAAAATAATTTTACCAATTGGTAAATGTTGAAATATTATAAAACTATTGTCATAATAATGCTGGCTACAATTGATATAATCCATTCAACCTAGAGTTAACCTGTGTGTCTCAAGATATATAAGCACATATAACTGGAATTGAACGAGTACAAAACATCACTGTGGGTAACATTTTATTCAGTTCATTAGTGTACCAACACTGACACATAGTATGGTTGAATCTAGGTGACTCTCATAGGCTCATGTATTTGAACAGGAGGACTCTGGTTAATACCAGTGTTTGGGAACTATGGGGGAGGAGGTTCACTGTGCCTGGCCTTTAGGTGATATAGCCCTTTCCGATTTCCTGTTCACTGTGTTTTCTTAATTACAGATGACAGTTTGTTATCAGTTTCTTTCTTTCCCTACTATCATGTTTTCCCTGCTTGTTGCCATGTCTTCAATGCTGTCATTGTCATTGTCCTTTAAATTGTGAACCAGAATAACTTCTTCCTCCATTAAATTTCCCAGTGTTAAGTATTTTGTTGCATTAATAAGAAAAAAAATTATACAGAAAATCAGGACTAAGAAACGGAGCTATTGTAATAGACCTGATAACATGGTTTAGGTCATTGGAACTAATTTTTGAGAGTTATGTGGAGGAGTCTGGAGATATGGGCTGGAGATGACTCATTATGTCTTGAGAAGACCTTAATTGGTAATCTGGGTGGCAATTTAGATGACAAGAATGCTGAGAGAAACAGACAGTGGAGGTTTCTCACATGAGGTGTCAAAATGGGAACAAGTACTCTGTTGTGACCTGTGCTAGAGATATTCTGGCAAATAATCTGGCTGTATTCTTTCTTTATCTTGAGAACTTGAGTAAGACTGACTTCCACAGCAATAAACAAATTTGTTTTGTGGAGACAGTTCCATGGCAGCTCAGCATTCAGGTTGTGGAATGGCTACAGTTACTGCTCTCATCCAGTTCTAGAATAGTAGGCTCCCCTGGTCAAACCCACCACTGAGGATAGTAATTTTATAAACTTATCTATGGAGCTATATGGAATGTGCTTTGAGTGTGGATTAAGGCAATCAGGCTCCATCTGAGCTGACAGAAAACCTTTCATCATTAACAGTGTGGTGCTGATGTTGCACATATGAAAGATGTAGGAGGCTATTGGAGTGTTGCAACACAGTTCAAGAGAACTGCTGAGACTATGAGATGTATAGCAGAACTGGTGTTCTTCAAATGCAGTAAGTCTTTAGAAGTCATGCCATGGTGCTATGTAGATGAAGTCTAAGTTTTGATGTAGACCATAGGATGTTAGATATTGCAGGACCATGGTTCATCTGCTGAAGAAAATTAAACACATGGGGTTGAGTCTGTCTGAGAGAGATATTTTATGTGATTCAGGCTTCAAAGCTGTAGAAGTAGGGCTATCCAATCTCTTTAGAGCCCATATAATTCTATCACATTCACCAGATTCTAGACATGGAATCCAGGATTTGCCATTTCCTAATTCCATCTCTTTGATAACAGTTTTGCTAAATGTCATCTTTCCTTGATATGCCCCTATTGCTTTCTTTTGGACTTGAAGCATTTATTCAGTACTATACTTCTATATTGGAAGTATAGAACTTAAAAACTTTCAGAGTCACAGCTAAGAGTTTGCCCTTAGTTTTAGAAGAGACTCTGGACTTTGGGATTTTTATACAGTGTTGACACTGTTACACACTGTAAAGCTGTCTAAAGTTGAACTGAATTCAGTTTTCATTGAAAGATGTCCACGAGCCTTTTGAGGACTGGGTCAAAATGTAGTTCAAGTTTGAAATATTCCTCTAAGAACTCATGAATTTTAATACTTGGTATCCACTTGTAGCAGTATTTGGGGTGCTCTTTGGTCCATTCTCTGCTTTCTGACTGCAAATGTTATGAGATCAAGTGGCCTCTGTTCTAGTTCCCACTTGCTCCCATGGCTACTTCCATTCAGTAACGGCATAATCTTATACTCTGCAGCAATGTAAGCTCTTCCTCCTTCAATTGCTTCTTGCCTGGTACACAAGCAAAAATTTAATTATTACATGTTGTGATGAATTTGAATTGTTCTTCATTGCATATTCGTGTCTTCCTTTTTCTTCCTAGGGACTTCATGAATCCGCAGAGTATGTCAAATAATTCAGAGAGTCATAGTTTGAGTGGTGAAATTATATATTGGATAAAGAACATGTGAGGTATAAATGCAACCGTATGTTATTCAGTCTTTGAAAGGAAAGATGTACAGCTATTTGCCATCACATGGATTAACCCAGAGCATATTATATTATCTGAAATAAACCAGTCACAGAATGACAAATACTAGATGATTCCTTTGTATGAGGTTTCTAAAACAGTCAAACTCGTAAAATCACAGAATGGGATGCAGTAAAGGATGCCAACAGCCAGGGGGAGGGTGAAGTGGCAAATTATACCTCTTGTTATGCGAAATGAGTAAATTCTAGATCTGAGATATAAAATAGCTGCACAGCACTTACAGTTAACAAGGCAAGGTTGTGTGGCTTAAAAATGTTGCAGATAGATTTCATGTGACATTCTTACCATCTCTCATCTTTCCTACACCAGAATATACTGGAAAACTTTGTGGTAATGAATCTGGAGCTACCATTGTACAATGATAATATCATATATATATGTATATATATAATTATATACATGTAGATTATGATATAAATTAAAAGTATGTCATTTTGGTATGTTTATTAGACTTTAACAAAGATTAAAACGTTAGTATATTAGTCACTGCTGCATACAGCTCAATTTTTGAAATCACATTACTTATTGCAATAAGAACTGATTTAATGCATATAGAAAAGACATGTTTTTGTTATGTGTTCTGCATTGTAATCAGTTACATTTTGCGTATTCAAACACATTGTTCTGCCACCAGGATGACAAAGGGATCCATAGCACAAACCTTTAAAAACTTTTACCCTATGTACTATAAGCTGTAATTTTTGATTCCTTCATCTTATTTGAGATGTATATTTACCTGGTGCTTTGAAGGCTTCCAATGCAGAAATACAAGGGATTTAGTTCAATGAGTCATGTGTCTAGTCATGTCTGTAAGGCTGAGCATTCAATCTCTCATATGATTTCTTACCCTCAGGACCACTGTTTCTTCCAAGCTCATCTTGGTCCAGTTGCCTGAAAGCTTACCCATCTTCTCTATATTAACTAATTGCATAAAAGTTCCTCTTGTAGGTAGTATGAAGAACTGGCTTTAAATGTACTGGCCTGTGCTTATAATTTATTTTACAATCTGTGCCTGAGTTGGCTCATAGACATATCCTCTTTCATTGGTTGATGGTAAAGATTAAATGACTGTATATCTGTGAAACCCTTAGATGTGCATCACTAAAGAAAACATAATATATAAATATATAAGTCTCCGTACAAGTTCATGTTCACAAACTATGGCACATAAACATTTTAAATTTTAAAATAAAGTTGGAGTTGAATAAAGAAAAGACAAAAAAATATGAAGAAACTGAGGACCATTACCTGCTGTTTGTGATGCTGACTTCAGTGGCACATCATTTAGGCACTTCATGTTCTTACTGTACTTGCAGAATGAGTGAGGATTCCTGTAGGAGAGAGTTTGTACACCAATGATACTGTTCTGTTCTAAAGTGATTTGTGTGAATGAACAGGCACAGGACAAGTTAGTGCCTGTTCATTCAAACAGTGACTATTTAATGTACACTCATACCAAGTAGGCTATGATGCAAGAGTAAAGATGAAAACAAAAGCTGGGAAATTACCTATCATCTAAATTCATGTTAAGAATCATACAAGAATTGAAAGCCCACCTTACTTCGTTGTATTGTTATATTGTTACTTTGCTCTATTGAAATGTTCTGTTAATTGATCAGTCTGGTTATGTTTAGAAAACTTTTAATTTTACTGAACAATTCAATTTTATGTAAGACCTATTTGTAGAAAATTTCAATATATTGTGGGTGAAATGCAGGGGTTTTGTGCAGGCTATATAATGACATGAATTTCTTACTCATCACTTGAGCAGGGTAAAGAAGGTAGAAATAAGTTTTCAGAGAGAAGGCTATTTTTATTATGAGTTTTGATTTTTAGTTCTTAAAGGGGGAATCAATATGATAAAAAATGCTCTCCAACACTGGAAAAGAAGCTGTGTTCTGTCATTTTTCTTTTCTAGCCTGTGAAATGTGGATAACTATGTTGGCTTTTTGAAATGATAAGACTAAATTAATTAAAGATCTATGCAAAACACTCAGAACTCTATCTGCCAAAGGGCAAAGTGTTCACTATGCACTAGGTGCTGTACCAGCTACTTTTATTCTATGTATTATTTCATATACTATTTTGTCAAACCCTACGTACTATTATTGCTAGTCATTTTACAGACCAAGAGTCTGAATCTTAAGGAGATTAAGTAATTTGCATGAAGTGACAGATAGTAGTAAGTGGTGAAATCAGGTTTTCTGCTCAGACATTCTGGCTCAATTCCATTACATCGGTTCCCTAACTAACACCTGCCTAATGGTCTGCAAACATTCAAGTATTTCACAAGCTAATTGGCACAATAATATTTGATGTATTGTAAACTGCTATATAAACATTTAATACTAAATGTCATGCATTAAATAAAATAGTATGGTTATTTTGTACTTGAAATTCCTGAGTTCCCCAGTTAGAACTGTCAGTAATAAGCCATGTTTCAGGAAGGTGATGTCACACTTTTTGTAACTTAGCTTTATATATACTTGAAACATTTGCTTAATTTTATTCTTTGCATAATTTGTGACTTTTGGAATTTTAGGAGTGTACTCAGGTCCAAGCCAAATACATTGACACACTAGGTAAGATCTAACATCATTAGCGAATACTGTGTGGTAGGAAGGGAAATTCAGGGCATTTGATGTGATAGACAAGGGATAAAGTAGGAGGAAGTACAGGAAACCTAGAAATGTGTTTAGGGCTCTTTCCTGATAAAGTGTATAGAAAGGCCACAGAAATAAGAAACCATATACAGTATTGGAGAGTTGAGCTCCTTTACCTGTTTTATTCATGGGCTGATAATATGAAAATTCTTAGTTACAGACTGGTAAAATATTCCTGTGTGTTGAAGACAAGAATATTCTGAATATCTGCCTATTAAAAATTTGGTCTCCAGCCACACACTTGCAGCTGAGTTTGAGGGCAGTCACATGTAGGGTGGTGGTGCTTGAGGAACCTATCTTACAGAGTTTCTGCAAAGCCAATGAAAATAGGGAAGCCAATTGACAGAGTATCTAGAGTATTGTCATGCTTAACGAATAGTAGCTGATTGATATTATCCTCAGCAACATTTCTTCTTGTCCAGCATTTCTGGAAGTCACCAGGGTATATCTCATGTTTCCTTAGAAGACATCTTCTCAGTATAACTTCATAGTCGCCCATTTCCTCCTTTTCTGCTGTCGAACCTGATGGCAGAAGCTTCAAAACCTGCTGACTATAGCAGCATTCTTCCCACTGCTGCCTCAATAGTGGCGTTTTTCAATGTTGGTTCTGAAGGGCAGTTTAGTCCCGTGATTCCATGTTAGGTCTACTAGAATCGTCATTATTGATGAGATAGCAACTTCTACCCCTAGGACAACATTTGACACTCACAGTAAGCTGACTGCTTTATTTCTCCTAATTAACAGATTTTCCAGGTTATATCTTTTCTCTTTAAGGGGCAAGGATTGATCTAGGGCAGCTTCATTGTGAGAAAAATTGAGTGAAGGATGACTTTCCCTACTATTGATATTTTGACTTTATTTTTTCTTAACATGTCTTCCTAGAAGATCTTCCTATAATTCATATAAAACGCAGCCCTTTAATATGTCTTAAAATTGGCTTTTAGATGCTTTTCAATATCATTAGTTAGCAGAGCTCAGTATAAAATGGAAGGTAAATATTCACACATGCATTGCATGTTTCTATTAGCAACTAAAGATATATCATGACAAAAGGCATTGGTGTTTCTTTCCATCTGAGTGTTTGTAAATATTTTATCCCTTTTTAGTTTTTGTAGGGGTCACTTTTTATTACTTAGAGTGATATTAAATGTTATAATTTTTGTGCAATAAAACCCAGTTTTTGTCCCCTCACCCCTGGTCAGTCTTCTGTACAACACAAGTGAATCATCCTGCTTAGTCTCCCTAGATTCAGAGAATGGCTTCCTGTTCCTATTTTGAATGATCAAATAGCTGATGATTATTGATCTGTGTAGAAAACTTCTTTGGCAGTTATTAAAAAACAGCCACCAATTGATAAGTTTCTTAGATGCTTCACAGTTTTAGATTTAATGAGAGGATATTGTTATATCCCTCATTTTGTCAAATTAGTACCAATGGGATTGATTTCAGTCTATAACGAATATATTGTACCAAGTTAGGCAGGGATCAGAAAAGTTGGCGATGTCAACCCATGAATGACCTTTATATTAATCAGCATACAAAATAATGTTTTCCATCATAATATTTTCATAGATGCCCTCTCCTGCCACTGTCTAATCTTCTTGATCCTTCCTTCCCTCAAAATAGTTCCTCTTCTGCTTTACCCCATCCACTTAAATATAGACTCCCATAGCAGGGAACACAGGATGTTACTGCCTTTCTCCTCATCACTTTCTTTTCTTCTCCCTCCCACTTCCCTTTATAACGTTTCCTTCCTTCTGACACATCCCCCCTGCTACTTTCACGTTCTATGTGGATATTCATTTACTTTAATCAATTATGATACAAACCAGCTGATGGTAAAGAAGAAACTTTTAGGATATTTAGTGCAGGTAGTGATATAAAAAGTCAGCTAAATTGGCATATTATGTTATATATTTACATAAGAATTTACTTCAGAATAAATTACATGAACACATATATACATGAAACTATAATGTTGTTGCATTTTGCCTCTATAAGGATTGGATTACAATTTTCAGGCTTAAGTCTCTTAAACCCAAGGTATTTGAATTTATAGTAAAAATCTAAAGCTTAATGTTCCAGTAAGCAGTGAACCTTTTACTAAAACGATTTAATGTTACCTTGTACACCAAGAAGACCCATACAGAGGCCCTTCTTATTATTTTTATGCTAGGTAAATAATCTTCTCATACTCATATTTTTGGCTTAGTCAACTTCTAGATAGATTTCCAATTCTAGCTTACCTAATGCTTTCTGTAGAAGGCTTTTTCTGACCCATTAATTTTTACGGGATGTGCTAATCTCTCACATGGATTTCTTTTTGTGTATTTCCTATAGTATTACTGTATGTGATAAATTCCAGGCTTACATGTTGTTTCTGTGAGTACTGTTTGGAACAGCCCTCCCATAGGTAACAACATAAACTCCAGATAAGACACAAGAAAATAATGAGCTGAAGATATTGGAGAAGAAGGAAAAGGCAGGAAGATCCCAGAGGAAATGTGAACATGTGTAAGAAGGGATCAGAACAGGATACGTTTCTTGTCTTTATGGCTTTTTATCCTGAGGCAAGCAAGCTAGAGTCAGCAATCTACATAGTGGTGCAAACAACAGAATGTCTGACATCTTTCTGGCCTGATGAACAGAGAACAAACTTGGAGGAAATCAGCCATGAAAAAGAGTGTGCACTCCAGGGATGGAGAGAAGCAGAGTGGGGACCAGAAATTATGTGTAAATGACTAATTTAGTAAGTGGCTGAAACCTGGTCCAACAAGCACAGGGATGACACAAAGCTTACCTTCAACAGAAGTGAGCTGGTACTCAAGATCCAAAATTTACTTATTGGCCGCAATCAGTTCAATTTCTATATTAAAAATATTTATAGTCATTGAAGGTATGTGACAACATCTAGAACTTCTGCAACATGGTTTATCCAGTGTCTGGGATATACTACAAAATTACTCATTTTTCAAGACTCAGTTTCAAAAGAAAAAAGCATTTCATTTATTTAGATCTACTGTAAGATTTTTATGCAGTTACTAGGATTATACTCATGAATCCAAGCAATACAAGATACCAGTGGATGGAAGCATAAACCCTTATTACGAAAACAAGTGGAAATAAATGAGAATTTTATAACTGAAACCGAGTAAGCAACAGTAGAATTTCTTGATTAGGTTTTACAACAGGATTGAGTTAACAATTCTTTAGTGTTCTGGAAGACAAGTAGCAGAAAACTAGTATTTAATAAGGAATGGAACTGTGAGGGTCTGTGGGGTGCCAAAATATTGTGTGTTTCAGGTAAAGAAGAAAGCTTGAAGACAATAGATATCAAAGAATAATTACCTTTCATATACAATAAATAGATCAAAGTGGATCTGTGATAAGAGGAATCAGAACACAGAAAGTTTATTTGTAATGTCAGAGAGATTAATGCTATCAGAAAATGGAGACTAGAAAGCTCATGATCACGATGTAGGTCTGAATTAAATAGGGGTACCCATTTTAAGGCATATACTTAAAAGTACCATACTTCATTACTCATCAATTTAAATTTTATATGAAAAGAGAACAAATCTAACCATTTGAGTTCCTCTCTTATCATTAGGTTCCTTCTACTGACCAGTGTACATCTTCAAGTAGACTGATTCTCAGTGAATGCTCCTTGAGTTATTTTCTGTATATTTTCATCTTTATTGATCCAGTGACCAAATTACTTCAAAATACATGGGAGAATGAATGACCATAAGCATCATGAGCTAATGAAAATCTGAACATTTCATATGCTGCAAGCACATCATACAATAAAAGGACACATTTTGCATTTTGGAACTTAGGTTGTTTTGTGTCAGGTGTATATTATAAATTAAGATATTACAGTACATTGTCTCAAAGAATTATGAGAGCCCTTATCTATGCAAATATAAAGTAAATATTGTTCTTCCCACCCTCCACTTTAATTGACTATACAGACATACAGAAACTAAATAATGCAAAGAATAAGATCACATGACCAGTCATAATATTATTATGAAACAACTCCCCATGCACATAAAGTATCTACAAATTGAGTTGAAATACCATTTTGTAACTTCAGGAACCACTCAGATCTGGAGGGACTAAGGAAAGAAAGAGTGCAATCAGTTCCAGGTGAGATCTGGAACTACAGAAGAAGGGTAAATTAGTAAGGCCTCTAGAGTGTGTGTTGGCAAGCACTGTTACTGCTGGCAACAGAAGTGCTTTCCGTTGGATGAGCCTCTGTGTGCCAGGACTCAGATACAAGAGAGCCTCTGGGACTGGCCTCCCAGAATATAGAGCAAGCAAGAAAAGCATGGCAGGCAGAATGGACTGCAACTGGGAAGAAACCAGAAATTAACAAATACTGATAATCACACCTTGTCCTGTTGACTTGCAGGCTCATGCTTTTTTTCACATATCACACTGGCTCTGCTTTAAGGTTCAGGAATTTTAATAGCAACCCCAGATTACGTTATGGTTTGCAACTTGGAGAAATAAGAACTTTCAGCTTGCTTTTAGTGATCAGAGACTATCAGGTTACTTCTGAGTTGAGATGAGAAGATGGGGATGAAACACCACCATTTAGTTTTTAGTTCTTGGTCATTAGCTCAGACACCTGGAACCATCTTTTACATTCAACATGTACTTGTCCCTAGGTTAGTAGAATTTTAGGACCTACATATGAATGCAACTGGGTTACTAATTAGATACCACAAGGCTCGCTGATGGATGGTTACACTATACTGTGACATTTTAGGGGACAGAAAAGACAGGGACTGAGATAATTGTTCTCAAGCTAGTTAAATGCAATGCAGCTCAGGAAAGGACTAGGGTGCAGTGTCTAATTTAAATTATTTTCAGCCCAGCAGGTCTTTCAGTATGTCCTTTAGAACTGCCAGCACTAGCCAGTTGCTTAGGAAGCATTAGACATATTTTTTAATCATGAAAAGTAGTTGAATAGATAGAACAAATGAAACATTTCTTTCTGGGTTAATTAAAGAAGTTAATGAGTTTCACTCAGTCTCTATCTGTTGTAGAAAAGAAAACAGAACAGGGATGATAGTAGTGGGTACCTTCAATGAGGGCTATGAGATTTAATGGGAGCAAGGGCCACACAGAACTTACAACAGTGACTAAAATAACAAGCACTTAGGAAGTGCTATCTGCCACCATCAGTATAATTATCATGTTTTTTCTTAGCCTTATTTTAATGATACCATCAATATTTTTTCTGTCCTAGTTTGAAGGCTAGATGAGCAACAAAAGTCTGGAAGAAAAAATCCTCATTAATTGTATCAAAGGATGTTATTTTATCTTCCATCAGTGGCCACAAACATCACCACAAATTCAGTGGGATTAGAACCACAGGAATTAATTTTCTCACTCCATTGGAAAGAAAAGCACAAAATAATGGTGTCACTAGGGATAGCTGTTTGTTCTGAAGAAATCTATTTTATGTGTCTCTTCCCCATTTGGGTAGTTCCTGGAAATCCTGGTTTTCTCTGACTGGCAGGTGTATTAATGTTGGCCTCTATGTTTGTAACTCTTTGCCCTCTGACTTTTCTTACCTTCTGCATCTCATGATGATGTATGTTGTTGGTGTGAAGATCTAACTGGTTACTTTGAAAGTATATCATATAGAAATCTGTCAGTTGAATCTTCAAAGACTGTTCAAAGAAAGGTCAAGCTCATGGATTCTAGACATGCATTTCTTTTTGGAGAATATTAATTCAACTCATATGTGTTGACCTGGGCCAAGCAAGGTTCATCCATAGTCATGAGTCAAATCTTTCTTAAAAGAAGTTAATTTTCAGATGGAATCTTGCTTTGTAGCTTAGAGCATCCTGAAACTTTAAGTCTTCCTGGCTCATCCTCTGAAGTGTTCGGTTTAGAGTCCTGTACCTCTAGCACATCGAGCAGGGCATTTATTTTGGTCATGATGAAGATAAAATTTAGGATGTGGAATGAAAGTTCTCTGTCACTGAGATGTACTGTAGCCTGTGTCAAGAGTGTGTTACAGAAGGAACTCATACATAAGTAAAGTCAGTAGAGAGATAAGTCAGGCTAAATAATGAGTCAATAGAGAATGAAAGAAAAGAATATACACACATGCACACATAGACAAGAAGGGAGAGGGAGAGAGAGAATGAGCAGGGGAGAGAGAGACTACTAATGCTCAATATTGATCCCATTGAACCATAAAGCAATTCTGCCTATTACTTCCTTATTTCTATGAGCCAGATAAAAGTGTTTATGAATATATGTGTAGTGTGTATATTTATGTTTGTGAATATATTTTGTAGTCTTGTTTAAGACAAGCTTCTGTCATGTACAATTGAAATAATTCTGAATCATAAAACTATGAATTCTAGTAGACTATAATTCCTTCCTCTGTTGTATCTTAATATGAAGGAGAAGAGAGGTTACTAAGAATGGACTCTCTGATTTGTAATTCCTTCATTGAAGTTGACTTTGGAGATGACTTTTGGCTCTATAAACACATATTGAAATTGTCTGTTTACCCCTATGGAATGCTTAAAACTCACTGATATATTGTATGGTATTCTTTTGACTATATTTTACTTTCTGTGATCTTCAAGTGTTCCTAGGAGATAAATTTTATTATCCATATTTATAGGTAAGAAAATGAAACTCAAAAGTTGATCTGTCCAAATGTTATAAAATTAGTTAGTGCTTATGTTAGGTAATGGATATCTTCTTTACTACAGTATCCCAAGGGTCTGTCAGAACTTGGCACATGGGATAACAAGAGTTCTCAAAGTATATTCCTTAATGATTGACATTAGCATCATTGGGGGGCCCATTAGGAACAGAAATTGTCAAGCTCTATTGCAAACACAGTCAGAGTCTCTGAGAGTAGGAGACTGCTGAATGGATGATTCTGGTTTAATAAAATCTGAAGATCACTGAGTTGAAAAACAATGAAGACATTGAGCATAAATGTAGATGCTCTCCCTCTCTCTCTCTCTCTCTCTCTCTCTCTCTCTCTCTCTCTCTGTGTGTGTGTGTGTGTGTGTACAATGTGATTTTTAACATGAGAGCAACAGAGAAAGTTTAAATGATCATTTCTCCTTTGTGTGAGCTCAACTGATTGATAGGTTATTCTTTTGGTACACAGAGTTTAGGACCCACTTGTAGTACTTGTACCATAAGCTCAGGCATGAAGAAAACAGTAATTTCCTATCTTTCAGAGAATATAGGACTTCCATCTCATGGTTGTGAATGTTGTTACTAGTGTCTCTCAACATGCCCTTAAAGCACCAACTTACCAGGAAAAAAAATCATCTTTTCACACCATTTAGCCCATTGCTTACCTAATGGGACATATAATGTGATGAAATTGCCACCTGGTGGTTGAGATGTGGGACCATTCCCAGGAGCATAGTTACACAGGCTGCTATTTAATATTTTAACTGTACCTACTCCAAAGGAATGCTTGTGGAGTTAGTTAATGTTATGACAAGCTATTGATTGGAACTGAGATTTTTGACACTTTTAAAATGCCAGAAAAGTGAGTTACTAGATTTAGAGGGAAAAGCCAGCCACTTGATTTTTAGAGAAGTATTTATTTTAGATATAGGCATATAACAGAATAAAATAAGAGCTCAAAAATTAATAAATTAGCACAGTTATACTGAAAACGATGTTAAGTGTGATGGCAAATGTAAGTATAAAGTTACATGATTCTTTTAACAAAATTAAAAATACACATTTCTAGGAAATATCAGGATGATTTTAGTCTTTCATGTACAGTCTCCCCTATGAAATATTGAAATAATATATTAATCAGGAGAGGAAAGGGCTTGTCCCTAAAGCAGAATGACTTAATAATACTAAGAAGAAAGGCTAGTCTCTGTATTGTTATAAATTTGGTAGATAACTGTGCTCTCACGGTGTAGCAGCTATTCCATGAAATCCGTGACTCCAGCTACTCTGACAATGGAATATGATGTTCCAGTGTTACCATCTAAAAAGACAACACACATTACCTCTGCTATCTCCTCATCAAATGTCATCTTTATCACTCTGCGTCTTTTGATTAAAACCTATCGATGGCCTTACTGAACTGTGAAAATTTTGGAAATGTGGCACAAGCCCATGGTGTTTGATAATAAGCAAATATCTTTGCTCCTAGCACCTACCTTTTCTAATTAAATGAGTTTCTAGGTCACTCTACGGCAACTGTATGGGCTGGTAGCCTGTCAGGACTTGAGGATAAAACCTTCAATTCTCAGAGATGGTGAGCCTTCTCTCTATCCCTTGGATAACCACAACACAGGACTCCTTGAATCTTCTTCTCACAGCTGATATCCATTTTCTACTCAAATTCTAGGGATAAAAATATTTCTTAAAGGACTTGCCCTTCCATCAATCTCCAGGACACTAAGTTACTTTTATAATCAAATCAGATTGCCAAAAGGTATCATTCCTGAACCTTTAAAAACAGAAGTAGGGCAATGCCCCATCATTTTCCTAAGCCTCCTTATTATTAGATGTGTTTACTATAAAATTCTTTATCCTAATTTTGAAATATAAAATATAGTTAGTTTTTAATTTTAAAGATATACTAAAACCAAAATGGTTTTTGATTATATAATGACTTTCTCCTTCTTTTTATGTAAGGCAGCTAGGAGGCTAGAACTTTCTCTCCTACCTGATATTGATGGATCTTTCTTTCAGAATTCACTGTCACTTATAGGTGTGAAACATTCTTTTTGAAGGAAGTAGTGAATGGAAATAATGCCTGAGACAAATAACTTGATCTTTCAAATTTTCTTATAGATTATGGTTAAGCTTTGACAGCTCCCACTCTAGCTTTTTCTCCTCCAACATTCTGATCTAGGCACTGGCTGGCAAATAGCCTTTCTTCTCTAAGCACTTCTCCTCCAGAGAAGAGTTTGCTATTATATTCCCCACCCATCATGTGCTGAAGGGAGAAAGAGAACATGAGCTGGCATCATTTGGACTTGTGTTTTTCTTTTGCTTCATGAGATAGATTTAAATCTTTTGGAAAGAGTTGAGCAAAATGAAATAAAAGACGGTCTGTGGCACGGTGGATGTATTGAGTTCTTAAGAACTGTCAGAGGCCAAGTCCAAGTACACAATAATGTCAAGTAAATGGTAATGTGATGGGGACGAATAAGTTCCCAGAAGTTTGTGGTGGGTGTGAGCACCCAGGAAAAGGTAAAAATGGAGGAGAAGGCTTCAGGCAGCCTGGCTCGAAGCAATTTGGACAAAGTGCTGCCTCTGCTGAACCCCAGTATTTACTGCTGACACTCTTCATTTTAGAATTAGTAACTTTCAATACCCATGACATTTCCTAGATGGCTTTCTTTATCATCCAACCTTTTACCTGTGTGTGTGTGTGTGTGTGTGTGTGTGTGTGTATGTGTGTGTGCGCACATGCGCACGTGCATATGTGCTCACGTGCATGCACGTTATTTCCACAGTATGATTGCAAATTGCTACATGGCAGACACTACAGCTACCTTTCTTTGCCTCCTTCTCAGTGAACAAATGACACAGTTACCACCCTAGCTCTGCTGCTCACTAATGGTGTGTTGTGGGAAATATTACTTGACTTCTCTAAGTTGTAATTTCTTCTACAAAATGAGATGGATAATATGCACACTGTAGTATTTTAGAGGGGTTTAGTGCTATGTAAAATGCTTGTTTTAGGCAATGTAAATATTAATATTGTAAATGTCAGTTGTTACCTTCCCTGTTCGTAGAGGCTGAACAATCATATTGTATAGGAAGTATAGTATGCTAATAGTACAAATTAGTATAATATATAATGCCTAATTGTGGCATAAATTTATAGTTTACTTCTATACTCTTGAAATACAAGATGTAAATGCAATAACATGTGGCAGCCATTTGAATATTAGCTTTGATAACTTACCACAAATTCTGAAAGCTTTCTATTATATATTATATACTTTATGTCTATGTATGTATTTAGACTACACTTGGAAAGTTAGTAAACAGACAAAGTCTGTGTGAGTAGGTCCTGAGTCATTTCATCAGATTTGTGTGTTTAGGAGTGTGTTGATTGTTGTCAAGTTCCTGTGTGTCTTTCATGTGAGGAAAACACCGGGGTTGTCCATGGCTAGACTAGGCCAAGTTGATCAAATAGGCTTCAGGAAACCGGTTTACTTTAATGAAGAAGGCAAGAAGGAGTTTTGTGGATGTGACCTAATGTGGAGTTACCGTTTCCATTTGTGATGTTTACAAGATCTTTCCTAATTGATTGCTGAAGCTGAGAGAGAGAAAGAGAGAGAGAAAGAGAGGGGGGAGGGAGGGAGAGAGGGAGAGAGAGACAGAGAGAGAGAGAGAGAGAGAGAGAGAGAGAGAGAGAGAGAGAGAGAGAGAGAGAGAGAGAGAGAGAGAGAGAGAGAGAGAGAGAGAGAGAGAGGAGAACTCTCTGCGGACCTGGGCACCACTTCTGTCTGTGAGATCCTTCTGTTCTGTGAGGGGAAGGAAGCAGCAGAGAGAGGGATGGCAGGTAGCTAGCTGGTTTGCATGCGGTGTGGGTAGGCAGATCAATCAGGCTCATGTGAGTGTCTTAATCAGAGAGCTGTGGTTCACTGCAATGGTGACTGAGCCGTGCCTCCTTGCCAATGGCATCCTCTGCTTAGACACAGTATTGATTGTTTATCTCCCCTTCCCTTCGAGGAGAGTTTCCGGCTGCAAGGCGATGTCAGGAAAAGGGCAAGAGGAGTGTTTTGTGCATAGGATTTGGAGCAAGGCATTAATTCACCAAGCAGCAGATACAGTGCCACTCAGTGTAGACTCTTTAGACTAATGAGGAGTGGGGATATATGAGCAGGAGTGTCGCATCAAGGATGCAAGCAGAAAGGTGGGGGAAAGTGATTCAATGAGTGGATCAGAAGTGGATTTGGTTTAGACAAGCAGGCAGCAGGCAGGAACTCTGAGTGGGGTCCTGCTGAGTGCATTAGTTCTACCTTGCAGACACAGAAGTTACTGGTTAAAGTATTTGGAGAAATATAAAATCTGGAAATCAGGCAAGGATTAAGAATGTAATGGATCTATATGCAACTTCTGCATATAAATATTTTTTTTCCTTTGAGGACACTAGTAAGTAAGTAAGAGCATTCCTCAACTCATCACAGAAAACAAATCTACATTTTTTCAAACATATGGAATTCGGGGTAAAAGATACAGAGCTTAATTACTTCTGATTTAGAGTTTTCTATGAGGATGAAAAATTGAATACAGTCAAGGCAGTCTTTCTTCAAACCAGAAAAGAGATGCTATAGGAAGAGACACAGGAGGAGGGAGGCAAGGCAATTTGAGATGATAAATGAAGAGGTAACATAATTCTATGTACTGAATTGTCATAATAAAAATCAGAGGTGATTCTTTACTACCTCATTGTTGTAAGCAGTTAAGAGGCATATATATTTTCACAAATTTGAACTTCAGAAGCCCTTAAGCAAAATCCTGCAAGAGAAATGAAAAGGGATTATCAACACAGACATGGATGGCTTCTAAATTACCTGCCAACTACAGAGTATTTAATTTGATTGAATGTCTCAGTTTTTTGGGGAGTCCTTCTTAAACAGGTAGTATTTGAATAATACATGTGCTAGCTATTTTATTTCTCACCTCACAAGTCTGCATTCATTTTCTGCTGCCAGTGTCCTGCTCTGTACTGGAGAGGCTAGGCCATGTCAGACATGCCAAGAAGTCCAAGTGCCCCCTCACCATTCCCTCCCTGTTGTGGGAGACAGAAATCTCTCACTGTTGCCTGTTACTGATTGAATGCCTTACATCTGCTTTTGTTCTTTGTTCTTTGTCCATCAGCACATTCGTTTGAGCCTCCTGAGGTGAATCCTATTTACTGTTGGAACTGTGGCATATAATTGTTATAGGTTAGGTTTGTCCCATTATACAGAAAGGCAAAGGCACTCACTTCTTTTAGAAGCTGACAAGTTTTATACTGGGAGTCCTCAGACCAGGCATGCAGACTAGAAAATGGACCTCAAAGGTGTCTAGGTCCATTAAGATCTAGAGATCTTGAGATCTGTGAGTATTATGTGACACAGAAGATGTGGTAGATATGATTTAGCTGAAGGTCTTGATAGGCAATTACTTTGAATTACCCTGATAAGATTTAGATGCTGTCACCAGTATCCTTAAAGGAGGTAAGTGGGAGGAACAATTGATCTAGATGAAGGCAATGTGAATACTGGATTTTGTGTTATTGGACACTGTGATATTGCTATGCTTTGAATGGAGATGATCCCTCACAGCCTCATGTTTTTATGTGTTTGGACTCTTTCTGTGGAATCTTGAGGCGAAGGGTGCCTGGTCAGGGTACCACTTAAGGGCTAGTTTCTAAGGATGAGCCTTGGATGAGGTGCTAGTCCCTTCTCTGCTACCCAACTCCTTGCTGCATGCTTCCCACTACCATTACCTACTCCTTGTTCTCCCTCCCCTGATGAATGACAGTCTTCTGAAGCCATAAACCAAGATGAATGCTTCTTTCTCTAAGTTGTATTGTTGGGAATTTTGTCACAGAAAATAGTGTAAGGAATGTAGAGATAAAAAATTGAAAAGGCAAGGGAATGAAAGTCCCAGGGAACCTTGTGATTCCCAGGGTACACCTTGATTTTGGCTCAGCAAAAGCACTTTAGACTTTTGGACCTACAAAAGAATGAATGTGTATGATTTTCAGTCACCGTTTTTTAGTATGCTATTTTTGCAACCGCAGGAATCTTGCAGTGTCTATACAGTGTCTGGCTTGGCTTTCCAATAATTTATCGAGAATCCAGCTTTGAGTTGCCATGTTTCTTTTGGGGATGCATGAATGTGAACCCAGATTGAAATAGATGGATAAGGTCACAATGGTTACTGCATAATTTCTCACAGAGATGTAACTCTCCTATTATTAGTAGACTAGTTAAAGTGACCAATCCCTTTTCCTCTTATAGCTAGACAGACCCAGGCAATCAGTCTCTCATCAGGATGCCAGTATATTGATTATAATAAAAAATTAAATTCTTCCACATAGGTGATAATCTTTAACATTTTCTTAAACAGTCTCTTTTCTTCCTGCTAACAGAAAATCTGAAAAGACAAATCAAAGCTGAAAGTTGTGGAACAGTGACTCTGAACAAGGGCAGCTTGATTAACTGCTTGTTGAATGGGAAGAGGATAGGACATGCTGAGACATGCCTTTTGGATGGATCATTTGAGTACCTCTGCTTGGAGTCCTAGTGCATATCTTCTCTGTACAATGGAATTAGGATAGCTGCACTTTTCTTATAAGAATATATCTCCCTACTAAATACATGGATGACTGGTGCAAAATGAATTTCTGTGATCCTTTTAAAAGTTGGAATATTTCTGTTTATATTTTGATAATTGTATGCATGTATAAAATATAATTTGATTATATTAATTCCATACCTGTTTCCCACTCCAGTTCTTCCTGAGCCACAGTGATACTTCATGCATGTTTATTTTTTCTTTCTTTCTTCCCCTTACCTGCCTCCCTCCCTCCCTCTCTCCCTCCCTCCCTCCCTTCCTTCCTTCCTTCCTTCCTTCCTTCCTTCCTTCCTTCCTTCCTTCCTTCCTCTCTTCTCCTCTTTTCCACTGAATCTCACTAGTGCTTCCAATATGTATATGGACATGTGTTTATTCATTAGATCATGGTCAACCAGGGGCTACATTCAGACACTGCTTCCCCTAACAGCCATCAGCTATCAGTAGCTCCTCAGCTAGGGGTGAGATTGTATATGCTCCTCCTTCATACACACTGGACAGTTGACTTGTTTGATCTTCCATAGGTCTTATGTAGGCAATTGCAGCTGCAGTGAATTTGTGATTGCAATAGTCCTGTCACGTCCAAAAGACATTGTTTCACTCTAGTCATCTCTGACCTCTGGCTCTTACAGTCTTCTTGTACTTTCTTTTGCAATGGTCCCTCATTATTGTGGGGAGCAGTATAATAAAAATATCTCATTTATACCTGAACACTTCACTGACACCCTTTTTTCTTCACTTAGACCTATTGTGAGCCTGTATATTAACCGTCTTTTCTCTGAGGAGGACTGATAGCTGCACTGGTCTATGTGTATAGAGATGCCTATTTACATGAGCGCTCTGCCATTGAGCCACATCCCCGCCCTTGGAAGGGACTTTGATATGATTAAGAAAATCATAGTTCTAGGTGTTCCCTTCTTTAGTCAGGGTTAGAGGACAGTACAGGCATGAGTATTCTGTGGAGTAGATCTTACATCCACATGGAAAGTAATTTTAAGTTATCTCCATAAAATTCACACCCCTATTACACCCATAGGCATATCTTTTTTTTTTTTTTTTTTTTTTTTTTTTTTGGTTTTACGAGACAGGGTTTCTCTGTATTGTTTTCGATGCTGTCGGTCCAGCCTGGCCTCGAACTCACAGCGATCCACCTGCCTCTGCCTCCCGAGTGCTGGGATTAAAGGCGTGCGCCACCAACGCCCGGCCACCCATAGGCATACCTTGCCAGGGTGATTGCTATTTAATGCAGCAGTGTTCAAGGTAAGGTGATCAAGGTGGGTATAATTTTTGATGACTTTTTGTCTACAGCAGCCTACACAATACCCTCTGGTACTAGAAAAGGTAGCCAGTGGTCAGATGCTAGTAGGTAAGTAATATAATCTAGTATTCATGCCCAATGACTAAAGTGTGTGCTGTCTTTAGGAATAGTGTCTTACCATAAAGTTACTAATTCTAGTATTGTAATTTCTCATTTGTAGCCATACTTTTGACTTTTGTTGGGATAGATGTATTTATTCTTCTTTTTTCCAATTTTAATTTTTTTTGTTTTTTAAGCATTTTTTATTTTTAGAAACACTCTTATTTACATATCCATCCCCCAATTCCCTCGCACTCCCATCCTCCCATGATTCCTACCGACCCCCCAACCCACCCACCACCCACTTCCTATGGTGAGACCCTCCATGGGGAATCATCAAAATCCATCACATCATTTGGGGGAGGGCCCAAGCCCTCCTTTCCATATCTGAACTGCAATAGTATCCCTCCATAGGGAATGGGCTCCCAAAGTCCATTTGTGACCTAGGAATAAACCCTGGCTCCACTGTTAGAGGTTCCAGAGACTGCCTTGGCCTCCTAGCTGATACCTATATTCAGAAGGCTTGGTTTGGTCCAGTGCTGGTTCCCCTGTTTTACGACTAGAGTCTGCATGCTCTAATTTGGTCAGGTCATCTGTTTCTGCTGGTATCTCTGGTTTTGTCTTGGTTGATTTGATCATCTCTCCTCCCCTCCACAACTGGATTCAGGAATATAGCTCAGTGCTCAGCTGTGGGTGTCTGTTTCTGCTTCAATCAGCTATTGGGTTAAGGCTCTAGGAATGGTAACCAAGGTAGTCATCAATCTCATTATAGGGGAAGAGCATCAAAGGCAGCCACTCCAACACAACCGAGATTCTTAGTTGGGGTTATCCCTGTGGATCCCCTATCATTTCCTCTGTGCAAGACCTCTATCCAAACCTATAGTGGCTCCCTTTATCAAGGCATCTCTTTTCTTGCCCTCTTCTATTCCTCCTGTCTCAGTTCTCCTGTTCTCACCCCCCTCTCCCCTTCTTCCCTTTCCATCTCCCTTCTCTCCTCACCCTCCCCCTGTGCTCCCAATTTGCTCAGGGGTTCTTATACCCCTCCCTTTCTTCGGGGGACCATGAGGTTTTCTCTTGGGGGCCTCCGTGTTTCCTAGTTCTACTGGTGGTGTGGATTGTAGGCTGGTAATCCTTTTCTTAATTGCTGAGCCATCTCTCTAGTCCCGCTGGTAATCCTTTTCACTATCCCTAAAATCCATATATGAGTGAGTATATACCATGTTTGTCTTTTTGTGACTGGGTTACCTCACTCAGAATGGTTTCTTCTAGTTCCATATATTTGCCTGTGAATTTCAAGATTCCCAACACAATTCTTCACAGATCTTGAAAGAACTATATTCAACTTTATATGGAAAAACAAAAAACCCAGGATAGCCACAACAACCCTGTACAATAAAGGAGCTTCTAGAGACATCACCATCCCTGAATTCAAGCTCTATTATAGAACCATAATCCTGAAAACATCTTGGTATTGACACAAAAATAGACAGGTATACCAATGGAATTGAATAGAAAACCCTGATATCAACCCACACACCTACAAACACCGATTTTTGACAAAGAAGCTAAAATTATACAATGGAAAAAAACAAATGGTACTGGCATAACTGGATTAGGACATGTAGAAGATTGCAGATAGATTCATATCTATCATCATTCACAAGACTTAAATACAATTTTTAATTTTACCTCAGTATGCATTTATATAGTAAAATGAGCAGATAAGTTATGGGCATATTACTATACTCTCAGCACTAAGGAGGTCAAGGCAGGAGAAACACTAGAGTTTAGAATTCAAGATCACTCTATGCAACATTCCAAGGCTTCGCCTCTAAAAGAAAAAGAGTGAAAAGTAACTATCTTTACTTTTCTTTTGAGTGCTGGTGGAAGAATGTGCTTCCATGTTTTTCTACATGCTGAAACAAATCTTGTATCCAATGACATAATTTATATAAAGGATTAAGCTCTACTCCATAGAGACAGCAGTCAATAAATGCAATTTTGTATGTTCATGCACTCCAAGAATTTGGAGTGTGGGAAAGGCATATCAGAGGCTAACATTGTGAATGGGAGACTCAGAACTCCTCGTCCTCTGACAATCAGACACCTTTGGGAAGCAGAAAAATCCAGCACTTAAAGCTCTGTGCCTTTGTTCTTTTGATGAAACATACATTGTTCATGAAAGAATTCTGTTTTTTCTTTTCATTTCACTCTGATCTGGTGATGGATACACTTTCAGACAGAGGTGAGATTTCATTATTCCAGAGACCTGTGAAATTCTCAGCAGGCAAACACGTCTTTAAAACAATATCTCCACCTCACACATTGATGTATTGCAGAGGATGAAATTCAATGATAAATATATTTGATTTGCTCAGACATCTGCTATCAGATCACCATGTGTCGCATGGTTTTATCTATTCCACCTATGATTTCTGAAATAAGCTTTCACCAGAACTGAACCCTGGAGAATAACCATTATTTTCAAGAATGCTGCACGTTTAAAAGTACGTAAATAACCAAATACTAATAGTTTAATAATAAAATATTATGTTTAGAGTACAGTACAGCAGAACAAATGAGAATTAAATGATAGTTCAGTATGTCATTGTTCACGAATAAAATGAGTTGATAAACAAAATCATGTAGGACAACAATCAATCACCTTATTAAAAGTAACACAGACAAGCTCAGTAACATATAGGGCCAGAATTGAGAATGTTTTATTTGAAAAGAAAATTAAACCCTATCAGAAAAACATACCTGTATTTTTCATATATAAAATTACCAGCCTTAAATAAGTATATTTCATTTACCTATTCTCTAACCTGCTTTCACTAGACATTTTTAATGATGTAGTGATTTTTACTGTCCTAGAAATACTGTACCACACACTGATACAATGAAGAAGCAGTAAGCATTCATTGTATTTTTGTTTTAATTTAGACAGGAATAAATGCATTTTAGCACTGTAGTAAACCTTCAGCACTGCTACAGATGTTTCTATCAGCTCACTAGGTAGAGAGTTAAATATCTATTTGGTGTCACCTAGATACAGGAATTAGAGAGCAATGATAATGAAAAACAAACAAATAGAAGTTTTTGCCATCCTTTACCTTACAGTTTTTTAAGGCAGTTAATGGAAGCCTCCCTTTACCCAAGTGCCTTTCTCTCAGTATGGTGGCTACATTTTCTTTTAATCTTCCTTCATTATTTAGTAAGTTCCTCCTGAGGTGGTGTAAAGCTGGTGGGACAAATACCTTATCACTGAATGCCTTTCTGAACTGTTAATTTTTTTTTAAAGTGGGGGAAATAGAAGGTGATTTGGTTAGATGATATTCCATTTTAGTTCTGGTAAGAATTTTCTTCTATCAGTACATACATATATATATATATACATATATATATATATATTAGAATAATATATAGTATATTATAGAAGTGGAAATTCCATAGAGTTCTTCTATCAGTTCTGGAATGATACTTGCCTCTGAATCCTAATATGGCTATCTTTATCTCTGAACTGTATGACTTTGACAAGTTACTGAGCTACAATACTCTCATTCTTGAGGTTGACAAAGGGCATGTCTCAAGAATTAGTGGTTACTCTTCACTACTGAGTGTAAAAATACAAGTGTCATGCCTGACATACAGGCAAATGAAATGTTCAATACAGGATAGCCATGGTGTTGCTCTATCAATGGTAAGGAAGCTTTGGTTTTAAAACAATGAACTTTTTATGTTCAGATACTTTTTATTATTTCCCCACTTTACTCATTTATTTATTCACTTAACAATTAAGTAAATACTTCTGAGTGTTTTTTTTTCAAAATTCTCATGAAACATCAGGTGGCCAAATGCAGAAGAATCATGTGAAAGAGAACAAAAATGTCTGTGTTACAATGACTAATGATCTTGTACTCTAACTCTCTTGTTCCTTAAAAACTCATCACTGGTCTAACTGAAAATTTTACCCTCCATGAATTGTACCATTTACCACAGAAATACAAATTAAATGTAAACAATGGTTGGATGTTGTATAGACTCTGCTGAGAGACATTTTCTCAGCATTATTTGATTGATTTACATGGATGAAAAACTATTTTATTTTGTTCTCAGTACTAATCACTTATTTTAGAAAACTTGAATTTATCTTTTTATGTTTTAGTAAGTTAGACAGTTAAGAAGTGAGGTAGTTATATATAAGCAGGGAGAAACATAGAGGAAAATACTGATAGATCAGAGAGAGGGCACAAACCACTGCCACACCTTGTCTCAGTAGACAAGAGAGTGAGTTCCTGTTTCTCCCTGCTTATATCCTGCTTCTGTCCAGCTTCCTCACTTCCTGTCTGTCTGTACAGACCTCCAGACCTCTATGCAAGGTCTACTCTCTGACAGGTTTTATTTGTAAAAGCAAGATATCACCACATAGATAATATACATAAATGTATTAATTGATATTTGAAATATATGTCTAAGGTTGTTTTTGTTATCAATAAAAATGATCCTTTTATTTTGCCTACAAGAATCATGGAAAGTTTAGGTAGACAATGGAATGTTCTGAGCAGAAGAAATATTCACAGAGTACATTTAGTGTTGACAGCCTGCCTAGATGGACTCCTGGAGAGAAGAAAGAAGCTAGAGAGAAGTGCGAATTTTCTTGAAAATATTCTGCTTTCCCTCACAGAATTTGTTAGAATTTGAGTGAAAATATCCAGTTCATATTAGATGTAAAAATATTATTGATTCATTAAATGGTGATATATTTACCAATAGGATAAAATGCAAGTGAGTGTAAGTCTCAAACAAAAGTTTGGTGATGAGATGTTTCAAACAATTTAAAAGTTTGCTTCATGGATTCTCATTGGGAAACAAATGATTCCATTTTCAAGAATTGCTTCTTTGCTGCCTTACACAGAGAAAAGCTGCGGGGTACAGGATATCATGCTGAACATTATTAGAAATAAAGGGATTGTTCGAGGTCAAAATATCTATCTCCAAGTGCGAATTACATTCTTCTTTCATAGTTCAGTACTAATTTCAATGACTGACTATCCTTGCACCATGTAATATTAATTAACATTGTAAATGTTGCAAATGTAAATATATAAATGAAGGGAGCATATAAGGTCTATTTTGCATTAATAGAAAATTTCTTTCTATAGCTTGTTACACATAACTTGCCCTTGCTGAGTAAAAAGCTACTGGAGAGATGTTTTACAGCAATGATAGGATACAAAAATTCATTGAGCTCATTCATATGTAAACAGGCAGAGCTGCAGAGTATTATGGAGAACCCTAATACAAAAGATGTGGTACTCCAATTCCTGTTGTTTGGACCTGAATTTCTGACCTCCGAGTGTTCCTTGTTACATATATACAGGAAGAGAGGATTTTTGCCTGTGGTGTAGAGAGATTCTAGTTCCTGGAATGTCACACATTTGTTCTAAGGGCATTAGCTGAGTGCTTGTTGTATGAAAGTGTGGTAGTAGAGTTCAAATATATACACAATGCTTGGGAGGCAGCTTTCAAAATATCTAGAATACAGTGGAACAGAGTGATAGTGATAATATTAAAGAAATTTCAAGACAGGGGGATAGTAACAGGAACTAGTCAGAAGCAAATATGTATTCAATTCCCTAAGAAGTGCTCAGATCCCATGTGATACCTATGATTACTTTTTGCCTTATTCTGTTTCATGTTGTTTAACAGAATATCATAGAGCAGGTAATTTATAAAGAAAAGAATTTTATTTCTTCTTGATTCTGTTTGGGTCACAGAGGAAGCCTTGAGTGAATGTCAAAAAAGTAGATGAAGTTCATCATGAATGTGTATTGTTGACATTGGCATGGCCACATCAAAGATCAGTGTCTCATACCCTCAGAAAATTGACAAAACCTTCCTTGGAAGATTCACACATTCAGAATAGCAAAGCCTGGATATGGTCCAAGTACCAATGTTTTTAAGGGTGTGCAAAGGGTAGCAACTACAGCTTTTTCCTTCCAGATGTTTATAGCCTGAGACTACTTACCTACAGACATCTCCTACAGAGACTAGCTAAACATAGTCTCTATACTGTATGTAATCAAAGCACTGAGACTCAGATTCGTTGCATGGTTGGTGTGGTTTCATCAGAGCTCACAGAGTCCACTTGATTACCCAGCTTTACTGTACCTTTGCCAATGCACCTGTCCTTTCTACAGGTTTTCAAGACCAAGCCATGCTGTATGTGGTAATTCTGCTGTCTAGGAATTCCAAGATTTAGAAATCATTTTGCTTCCTGATCCTGTGGAGGATGGGCAAAAGAGGTTTAGAGAGCAGAAGGGAGCTTAACCCCTCATTTTGTGAGATTTCTCCCACTAAGACATCTTTCTATGCTTGAGGATTCTTTGTGGACTTACCAATGCTTACAGGTCCTACCTTGTAATAATGCTGCAAGGGCAGTTAAATATAAACATGGGATTTAGGGAGCAAACATTCAGTGTGAAGTATTGCACATACTGCCTCCATTAACTCAAATTTCTGCATCCACATTATATTTATCAGATTTAACCCCTTCTTGACTTATCTCCAAAGTACAAAGTCCATGGGGAGTCTCACCTAACTTTCACCATCAGGTGAATTCACAGAAAAGTTGAATTTGTGAAATCAAAACAAGTTATTTATTTCCAAATCATGGTGGGGCAAGTATAGGTTTCTTCACTGAAAGGGAGAAAAAATCAAGAAGGAGGAATAGCAGTAACTATATAAAACACAAGAAAAAGTTAAATTTTCTTAAAAGTTGAGTACAATCTTTGACTCTACCTCCCCATCCTTTTACACTGAGGAAAGCCAACAGATTGTATTGCCCCAAGATGAAAGAGGATAAACACATCCACATGTCTGAGAGAGGGCCAAGCACAGGGAATTCAATAGCAACATGTTCTTGAGATAACTAACCCAATCATTTCCTATTACTGCTTTAATATCCTCATGGTATGGAGCTCCATGGCTGAAATTATTGACCCTGAAGTGAAGACAGTCTAAGCTGGGGCAAAAATAAACACATACCCTAAAACACACACACACACACACACACACACACAATTGTTACTATGAATCTGCACAATTTTGTCACTCCCTCCTTTCCTCCTTCCCTCCCTCCATCCCTCCCTCCCCCCTCTCTCCCTTCCTCCCCACTCCCCCTGCTCCCTCCCTCCCTCGCTCCTCCATTTCTCCTTCCATCTCACTCCCCCTCTCTCTTCATTTTAAATTTCTGGCTCCTATACTCTCGCCTACACTTTCTCTCGCTCTCAGTCTGACCTCTGTCTTCATACAACATTTTCTTTTTTCTTTCTTTCCCACTTTGTGAGGATATTTGCTAAAACATTAGCCCATACTAGCACACATAAAATGATATGCAGTTTGGCTTGCTTGCACAAGGAACTTTATACTGTTCATGGGATTCACATGGGTGCATCAGCTACATTATAAAGAATTTCACATTTGTGATATGATCTAAAAACTTAAAGCTGAGACTATTTAGTCCATGAACAATCCCATTAGCAATATAGATATTTCTCAAATTCAACCTCGAGAACTTCTTTATCCTAATTGCTTATGCTTTTATGAATAGTATAAAAGATTCTCCAGTCCCACATAAGAATGTCTTTTTTTTTTTTTTTTGGTTTTTACGAGACAGGGTTTCTCTGTATTGTTTTGGAGGCTATCGGTCTAGCCTGGCCTCGAACTCACAGAGATCCGCCTGCCTCTGCCTCCCGAGTGCTGGGATTAAAGGCGTGCGCCACCACCACCCGGCTCATAAGAATGTCTTAATCAAAACTTGGTGTGATGCCCAAATCTCCATGTTCAATGGATTTTCAAAACAACTCATGCATGCAGTGAAGTTTGCAATGTGATCATTTGTTTGCTCTAACAACATATATATACACACATGTAATATATATATGTTAGATTATATATGCTACAACAGCAAACAAATTATACATATACATAATATATATGTAGGTGTGGTGGGTGTGTGTGTGTGCGTGTGTGTGTGTGTGTGTGTGTGTGTGTGTGTGTATTGTGCTCTGTTCTTTTGCTAGCAGGCTTGGTTCTTCAACAAAGATACTTTTCCAAGTACAGGGGTTTAGTGGAAAAAATATAGTCACTGGTTGATGGCCAGACCCCTGCAGTGTTTTGAACCTTTAAAGAAGTGAAGACTGGTGGCTGATTTGTGGTTGAAAGGGTCTAAATGTTCTCTCCTGGAGTTCAGGGAACCAGCTGCTTCCAGAGCTAGCAAAGGAGAGAAATCCTTAAGGCAGAGGAGTTTCAATTTGCATGCAATGTACTAAGCAATCCTCCCATTAGCTGACTGTTGCTTCTCTTGATGACTACCTTAGGGAGGAGATCAGGGTTGTGAACTTTGAAGTGGATTATTAATTATTCATGTCTCCTTCGCCTGGATGGAGGTAACCTGCATCTCAGGAGCCAGGCCCAGAATTCATTATCTTCCTGCCCATGTTTGCAATAAAAATAACACTGAATATTAATCCTTTCACCTTCATTCTTAACTCCCTCTTCCCCCTCTTCCATTATCAAGATAGATTATGCAAAATCCTGTTTCCTCCTTAATTCTCTTCATTCCTACATCATTTATTGTTTATTCAATTATTTGGAAGTCCATTAAACTTAGAATTAAATTCAAGGGCTAGCTGCTGACCTGGAAGCTCCTAGAATGAAGGATTTCCCTTCACAGGTGTTCAGTTTACTATGTATTTTACTACATTTGTGATAATCATGTCTTGGTTAGATGCTTATAATCTGCCCGTTTTATTTTCCTATTTTGAAATTTTGAATTTTATGGCTTTTTTTTTCTTTAGGTGGAATTCTCTACAGACTTTTCTGCCATGTTCCATTAGTTCTGTTTTAAATAACATCATCTTCTTTTCAAGTTTGTATGTCTGTGTATTCTATGTCTTTATTAGATATTAATTTGAAACTGTGTTCTCCCATTGTTTACTTTTCTTATAATTCCTTTAGCAGTAATTCTTCCAAAACATAAATTAAGAATTCATTCTTTCTTCTTTCATAACTTATGTGTTACATCTCATTTTTGCATTTTTCTTTCTGCTCTTTTTTCTTTTTTCATAATTCAGAAGAAGTTCTGAGTGCGTTTTAGCTTTGCTATTTTCTATTAAATTTACCTTAAGCAAGGGTTCTCTCTCTCTCTCTCTCTTTCCCTCTCTCCCTCTCTCCCTCTCTCCCTCTCTGTGTGTGTATGTGCACGTGTGTGTGTGCCCATGTATGTGTGTGTATATTTATATGTTTGAGTATGCATATGTGTGCAGAGGAAGGCTAGAGGCTAATGTCTGATGCTTTTCTCAATTTCTCTCCAGATTTCATTTTTTTTTGTTTTTTTGAGACAGAGTTTCTCTGTATTGTTTTGGAGGCTGTCCTGGAACTTGCTCTATAGACCAGGCTGGCCTCAAACTCACAGAGATCTACCTGTCTCTACCTCCCTAGTGCTGGGATTAAAGGTGTGTGCCACCAACACCTGTCCAGATTACATTTTTACAATTAACTTGTAGCTCACCAATTGTACCAGACTAGCTAATCAGCAAGCATCAAGTATTGTCCTTTCTCCTTTTCCCCAGTGCTTGAATTAGAGGTATTTACTGAGACAATTGGCTTGGCTTGAGGGCCAAATTCAAGTACTCATGCTTAGGTCGTTACCACATGACCTACCGAGCCAAGTCCTCAGTTCTGTTTTCCCAAACTTTAATTTTCAGGAAATTTGTCTATAAAGAAGAAGTAATGGTATCTTTTATATTTCTGTGTGTATGTGTGTGTGTGTGAGAGAGAGGGGGGGGAGAGGGAAATCAATATTTGCCAGTGCCAACAGGGGTCTATCCAGAACTGTGAGGGTATTTCTAAACATGTCAGTTGAAGATGAAAGAACTGTACTGAGAATAAGTAATCCATACCATTTATGTCTGTAGGCTTCCTGACAGTAGACGTGATGTGCCCAAACACTCATGTCACAGCATAATTTATCCCTTGATCTAAGAGCCAAAATAAATGTTTTATTCCTTAAGTTACTTTTTTCAATTTGTGGTCACAAAATTAGAAAAGTATTTTTGTTTGTGAGCCTACTCCTTAACGGCTGATCCATTCCTCCAGCCTAATCAGAAAAGCCAACAGTGTTGAAGCCTTAATCCCAACTTTAGCCTCCACAACTCTGAAGCATACATGTTGACTGTTTATTATGACATCTCTGACAATCTGTTGCAGGAGCTGACATTGATTGGGTCAACTATACTTTAAAGTATCCATTTATGCTGTTTCTAGAAAAAATGAGTTTTAACTTATTGTCATCTTTCTAACCAAAATATATGCTTTATTTGTCTTCTAGATAGGTCACAATCTAATCAATTGACAATAATAATCATTAGAAGAAAATCATGTTGATCTTTTAAAATGATTAAATCTACTAGCTTATGAAGTGAGGCTAGAAACTCTAAGTGAATTCTCTGGTATTCTCTTTTAGAATTGTATCATATATTTTAAACCTGTTTCAGGGAAGAGTTATACTAAATATATTATTAGTTTTACTTGTTTAGAAGGCTGCTGGCTCTGTTATCCTGTATATGGCTGTTGAACAATGAACTGTTTCTTATTTAAGACCTTCCACTTTTATAACTCCCTATGACAGAGTCACTATATCTTGCCACTGACTCAATTCAAGTCTAAAAATCACTTATGCCCACACTCTAATATGTTTTCTCTCCTACTTGATTTATAAACTTGGCCCTTATATTTTGAGATCTGGAGATTTGATACAGGCTTGAGACATAAATGATGACATTGTCTGTTATTCTCTTTCTTCTCCAAAGAGATAGATCAAACAAGGATTAGAAGCAATAACTGTGTGAAAGGAAATATAAAAAAGGAAGCCTCAACAGAAATAGACTTAGAAGTTCAGGAATTCATTCTGTTATTTTCTACATATTTATCTTGTGTCTATGTTTCCCTAAGTGTATTAACTGAGATATTTATTTTGGATAAGTTAATGCTTTCTTCAAATTGTGTCATATCTCTTAAGTAGAATATTTATTAAAATCAAGAAAGCTAGTCTCACAGAGCAATACAACTATAGACAAGAATAATAAAACAGCAGCAGTTTTTTATGAGTACTTGGGCCCAATAATGTGATAAGTACTTTGTTTTTTGTCATTTCTGTTATATCTCAAAATCATGGCAAACTGTTATTTTTCAATGTGATACATGCAAAATAAAGCCTCATTAAGATGCTAACTTTTATATCATATCACTGATAACATTTGACATTATAGAAGCTAAGGGGAAAACAAAAGGGCGAAGATTCCTCTTAATTTGTATATCATTTTGTATAGAACATAGTTTCTTTAGTGTAAAGTTCAGTACCAAGGACAGGTCCTACAAACTAGGAAAACCTAAACTGAAGTTTGCTGCAATCTAGTCCTAGAGAGAAAATACAATTTACAATAAGGGAATAGAATGAAACAATTCTAGGCATCTTGACAGCAAGTCACCAATATAGGTGTTGAATTAAATTTTTTCTGGTGTCATGTATACCCTGATTTAGATTTTGCTGGATAAAACATGTTATAAGGCCCTGTGTATGAGAGTGAGTAAGGATAGGACAGTCTTTGGAACAGACTTTGCAGACAGGAGATTTGATATATTCTCAGACAAGCTGGAATTACAAGGCTATTAACTATCTAATGCTGTAGTGAGACCAGAAACAAAAGTTTTTCCTATGGAATAAATAGCAATATTACTGGGGATTCCACTATCCATGTTTGTGACAATGAAGACTTGAAGAGAAGAACACCAGTCATCATTAGCCAGAAGTGAACATTTCTGATGGAAACTTTGGGGGTACAAATGAGTTTTTCTTGTTTGAAACATTTATAATGATTTCTTTCTTTATATTTAGTAGTGAGATTTTTGGAATTTATTTTCCTGACTTACAACTCTCTACCTTAATACTTACAAATGCTTTGGCCATTATGAATACATATCACAAATATTTTCCAATAATTTTGGGAGGAGAAAACAAGATTTCCATTAATTACTTTAGTGTTGAAATAAGAAATATTACAAGCTTCCAAGTTTGATTTCCTACTTGCAACTTCTTTATTTTTTCTGAAATTTCCATTTTTGTTAATTCCAAGTACACCCCAACTTAGAATTTGTATTTCCTTACTATTAGGTAATTTTTCTAACCAACTGAGATGGACTTTCCTGTGTAAAACCTTTCCAGTGGAGACACAATTAAACATCTAATTACCCAAGATTTTTAACTGACAACACACCAAAGTAACACACACACACACACACACACACAGAGGGAGACAGAGAGAGAGAGAGAAAGGGAGAGACAGAGAGAGAGAGAGAGAGAGAGAGAGAGAGAGAGAGAGAGAGAGACTCACCATCAGAGCAACTTCCTTTTTCATTAGTTGATGATTAATGTAGAAACTTCCAACTAGTCAAAGTACAGAGAATACAAGATGTGTAGCTCCAAATGACTCTCAGGGATCACCTTGGAAGTAGGAATGGGTATAGAGAATGTAACAGCCAGATATAGTAGATGTGTAGAATGAAAAAATATTTATCAGACATGGCAGGGACATTAGACACATGAAATCATAGCAACTATAACTGTATGCACAAAACCTCCCCCAAATCAAGCCAGACAAAATTCTAGGTTCTCATGGATTACTAGTTGCCCTATGTGTGGAGCTATTGGCAGTTGATGGCTACTGAGAGAAAGAGAGACTAGGGTTTTTTCATATACATTCAGGGTTTACACAGGCTTAAAGTCCTAGAAATTCACTGTGAGCCTTGACGAACACAGCAGGATTTGTCTTTCCCTATTAATCAGATACAGTTGGTAAAGGATTTTTATTGATGAAGAGTGTTATATAAAGAATCTTGCTATTCAGAGTATTAATCTTGAATTCATGCATACTTACAGAGTTGCTAAATCTATCTTATGTATTTCTGTCTCTCTCTCTCTTTTTCTCTCTCTCTTTCTCTCTCTTTCTCTCTCTCTGTCTCTCTCTCTGTCTCTCTCTCTCTCTCTCACACACACACAGACACACACACACACAATTGACTTGACTGAAACAGTACCAAACCATCAATATAGTTTAGAAGAAACAGAATCATGGTTTGAAATATCATGCTTTGAAATTTTAGTCACTTTTATTTAAAACAAAGTATTTCTTTACCATTTTAATTGTGCTCCCTATTTTTTCAATACAGTTCAATCTTTTGAAAGCTAATGTAATTCATAGGTAAGAAATAGTAACTTAGTTACCTACTTCACTAGTAGCAATTGAGTGCCTAGTGGATTTGTAAGACTTTCATTACTTTTAATGAAGGATTCTACATCTCCATTTGAATGATCAATAAGAACGTGGAGGAAATACATTTGAAATGTATATATAAAACTAAAATTTAGAAGTATGAAAATATTAAGAACATCAAACACTTATTTCTAAATTTTTAATGACAATAATGAAAATTTTGCTGATATGAATTTACCTTCAGTGTATTAATGAGATTTATTCCTAATAAGACACTCAGATTCATTATTTGTTTCATGAACCAGTTGCATTGATTAGGAGGTATATCTGCATCAATAACATTCATATCAGAGAATTTCTCTCAGAATCTTCAGAACCCTGGGTACTATGCACAGGTAAACCTGTCTGGAAGTACAAGGCCATTCAGAGTCTGCTGACATCACTGTGCTGGTCCTGCTTCCACCCACCTGAGGAGGTGAGTGTGGGCCTGTATCCAGTCTACTCTCTTATTGCCCTGCTCAGAGTCTTTTGAGGCCTGGGAACTGCACATGGCTGAATCTGTCCTGGCAAATCAATTCATCCAGAGTCTGCCTACATCACAGTGCTAGTCCTGCATCCACCCATGGCAAGAGGAGAGCCATTAGAGTATTGAACCTGCTTGCAAATGCTGGAAGAGAACCTTGTGCCTGTAGCAACCAGAAGAGTAAGAGACCCCACTGGCACCCACTGGAAGAAGGGATGGGAAGATGACAGTATAAGAACACATTTAAAATCAGTATGATCAATATGATGCCAGCCACCAGAGTCTAGGTACTCCAGACCAGCAAGATGTGAACATCCCAACACAGATGAAGCAGAAGAGAAGGACCTTAAAAACAACTTTAAGAAGATGATAGAGACCCTCAAAGAGGAAATGAGAAAATCCCTTAAAAATGGAAGAAAAAGCAAACAAAAATTCAAGACATGGAGGAAAAGACAAACCAAAAAATTGCAAGAAATAAAAAATAAATAAAAAAAAACCTCACGCCTTTAATCCCAGCACTTGGGAGGCAGAGGCAGGCGGATCTCTGTAAGTTTGAGACCAGCCTGGACTACCAAGGGAGTTCCAGGACAGCCTCCAAAGCCACAGAGAAACCCTGTCTCAAAAAAACAAAAAACAAAAACAAAAAAAACCAAGGAAAGTCAATAAAAAGCAACCAAACAAGTGAAGGAAACAATTCAAACAGTTGAAGGCTTAAAAGATGAAATTGAGGCAATAAAAAATAAACACAGTCTGAGGGAATATTGGAAATAGAAAACCTGGGTAAAGGATCAGGAACTACAGATGCAAGCATAACCAACAGAATACAAGAGATAATCTTGGGTGATGAAGACAAACTAGGAGAAATAGATTCATCTACCAAAGAAAATCTTAAGTCCAACAAATCCCTAACACAAAATATCCAGGAAATATGGGACACCAAGAAAAGGCCAAACCTAAGAATAATAGGTAGAGAAGAAGATGAAGAAACCCACCTCAAATGAGAAGAAAACATATTAAATAAAATCACAGAAGAAAACTCTTCCAACCTAAAGAAAGACATGTCAATGAAAGTACAAGAAGATTATCAAACACCAAATAGACTGGGTCACAAAAAAGTTTCCTCACCACATAATAACAAAACACCAATCTTACAGAATGAAGAAAGAATATTAAAAGTAGTAAAGGAAAAATGCCAAATAACATATAAAGGCAAACCTATTAGAATTATACCTTACTTCTCCATGGAAACTCTGAAAATCCGAAGGTATTGGACTATGGATGCCAGCCCACAGTACTATACCCAACAAAGCTTTTAATCACTATAGATGGAGAAAACAATACTGCATGACAAAATCAGAATTAAACAATACATATCCACTAATCCAGCCCTATGGAAAGTTCTGGAAGGAAAACTCCAACCAAAGGAAGCTAACTGCACTCACAAAAACATAGTCAATAGATAATCCCATTTTACCAACAGTCAAAAGAAAAAAGGGGAGAAAATTTACACACACATCCACCACCACTACCAACAACTTCAAAACAAACAAAAAGAAGGAATCAATGGTAATTAATATCCTTCAATACTAATGTTCTTAAATTGCCCATAAAAGACACAGGCTAACAGATGGATACAAAGACAGAATCCATCCTTCTGCTGCATACAAGAAACACACTTCAACTTCAAAGACAGACATCACCATAGAGTAAATGGTAAGGGAAAGATTTTCCAGTCAAATGGACCCAAGAAAGAAGCTGGTGTGTAGCTATCCTAATATACAACAAATTAGACTTCAAGATGACCATCTATGCCACAAAGACAAAGGCACCCACACTTGTAAAAGAAATATTATTAAAACTCAAGCTTGGGGGGAAGGGGAGAGGGAGCCAGGAATAAGAGAGGGGGAGAAGTGGAGGGGAGATGAGGACATGGGGGAGAAGGAAGGTTGAATTGGTGGAAGAATAGAGGAGAGAAGAAGGAGAGATACCATAATAGAGGGAGTCATTATAGGTTTGAGGAGAGATCTGACATTAGTGAGATTTCTAGAGATCTCCAAGGATGATACCAACTGGCAAACTACGCAATAGTGAAGATACTAACTTAAATACCCCTCCCTGATACTGAGTTTGACGAATGCCTCATATGCCATCCTAGAACCTTCATTCAGTGACTGATGGAAGCAGAGGCAGACACCCACAGCTAAACACTGAACTGAACTCTTGGAACCCAGTGACAGAGAGGGAGGAGTGATGAGCAAAGAGGTCAAGACCTTGCTTGTGAAACCCATGGAAACAGCTGACCTGAACAAGGGGGAACTCTTGGATCCCAAACTGATGGCTGAGAGTCAGCATAGGACTGACCCAGACCCCCTGAATGTGGGTGTCAGTGAGGAGGCCTCGGCATCCAGATGGACTTTGGGAGCTCATTCCACGTGGAGGGATGCTTTCTCAACCTGAACACGTGGGGGAGGCCCTAGGCCCTGCCCCGGATGATATGACAGACTTTGGAGATACCTCATGAAGGGCCTCACCCTCTTTGGAGAGTGGAGTGAGGGATTGGGTGATGGGTTGGGGGAGGGTTGAAGGGGACGGGGGGAGGAAGAGATGGAGAGGGAGCTGAGATTGGCATGTGATGCAAGTTTGTTTCTTATTTATATAAAAAAGAAAATGTGGTACATTTATACAATGGATTATTACTCTGAAGAAAAACCAAACAAAACAATGGAATCTTGAACTGTGCAGGCAATGGATAGAAGTAGAAGAAACCATCCTGAGTGAGGTAACCCAGTCACAAAACACAAACATGGTATGTACTCACTTATATATGAATTTTAGGAATAGAATAAAGGGTTACCAGCCTACATCGCACACCCCCCAAAGAAGCTAGAAAACAAAGAGGATCCTAAGAGAGATCTCCTGTAGAAGGGGAAATAGACAAGATCTCCTGAGTGAAATGGGAGCACAAGGGGTAGGGAAAGGGAGTTTAGAGAAAGATAAACCGAGAAGAGCTGGGGGGAGGAAGACATGAGGGACCAGGAATACTGAGACAGGATAGAATAGAGGAGGACAAGAAAAGAAATACCTTAATAGAGGGAACTATTATAGGTTTGAAGCAAAATCTGGTGCTAGGGTAATGTTCAGAGATATACAGGGATCTAAGAAATAATGGAGAGACTCTCTTAAATGTTCTTCCCCTATAATGAAATGGATGGTTAGTTACTTCATATGCCATTTTAGAGCCTTCATCCTGTAACTGATTGAATCAGAAGCAGAGACCCACAGCTAAGCACTGAGTCGAATTCCTGGAATCCAGTTTTAGAGAGGGAGGAGTAATGATCAATGGGATCAAGATTAGGTTGGGGAAACCCACAGAAACAACTCACCTGAACAAGGGGAAGCTCATGGACCCCAACCTGGCAGCTCAAATACCAGCATAGAATGGAACTCAACCACCTGAATGTGGGTGTCAGTTATGGGGCCTCGGCAGTTTATGTGGCCCCTTCTAGTGGAACAGTGTTTATCCTTAGTATACGATGGACACTGGGAGCTCATTCTGCATAGATGGATACTCTCTCAGCCTATACACATAGGGGAGGGCCTAGACTCTGCCCCAAATGATGTGACAGACTGTGATGATCACCAGTGGAAGGTCTCACCCTTTCTATGGAGCAGAATAGTAATGGGATGGTTGTTGGTGGGGACTTGGGAGGAGGGGAAGAAAAGGGAACTGGGATTGATTTACAAAATAATATTGTTTATAATTTAAATAAAAAATGAAAACATATAAAAATATATTTTTCTCTAATCAGTTAAATAATTCACACTAGTAAATAATTAAATATATAAACATCAAGTTTTGGAAATAAGAGAAATATTTAAAAAGGCAATAAAGTTCATTCAAAAGAGTTTTAATTTATTGATTCAGTATTTATTATTCTGCTATATTTCTGGGCTAAGCAAACATTCAGGAAAATAGTTCTGTGGGCTCTTGTTAAAGAAACTTATTTAGTGTGCTTAATTTTATATTGACTCAATTTCTTGTCATTTCATATACTTCCATTGTGTCAATTATATGATAAAATTTTCAAGATTATGAGGCCCCATGTGGCAGAAGAGGAGACAATTATCAGTATGAAAGAAACCAGGTGACAAAGACTGAATACCCTTTCTGGCTTGGGCTACATGTTACATACCTCATGTCTGAGAAAAGATTTTGACACACAGACATGTGATAAAGGTCTGGAGGAGTTAGTATGAATAGCCCATAAAAGATCAGAACTCATGTGGCCCAGACCTTTTGAGCCTCTGTCTTCCCAGTTCATTAGCCCACTTCAGTCCTAGGGACCCTTTTATTTTGATAAATTGCCTCTGTTTCACTTACAAACTGTTTCCCAAGTCCACTTTATTTCTCCACGTCATATGATGACACATATACTCAGATCCTTTCCTCTAATACTAGCATGGTCAGTTTCATTGTCAATGTCACTTGGTTTTAGAATCCATTAAGTTAATCTAACACTGATCTTGATATTGTAATAAAGGTATTTTGTAAATGTGATCACTGCCAATAACTTCTTAATTGTAAGTAAAGGAGTTTATTCTTGTTGATGTGATACAATGAGATGAAAGGCCTAACTGAGGAAGCAGAGATTTTTCTGAGAAAACACAGATTTTGTCTTTGGTTTCTGGTGAATTTTTTAGCACACTTCTTGATAGGCTTTCTTGCTCAGAATCCAAAGCTTTAAGGTTTTGGATGCAACTAGCTAGTTGCACAATTGCTTGCAAGAAAATCACACCCCAAATCTTAATTGTGGTAGGATATATCATCAAAGGTTTTCAATATAATCCAGAGATCACAAGACAGCTACCTCTTTGGCCATGTTCTCACACTGAGGGTTGCTATTTCTCTGTTATTGTGACCCCAGAGCCTACATCTTCATCCATTTGTGTCCCTATCACAAAATACTGGAGACATGGTAGTTTTCAAATAACAAGTATATTTGTACTCTTTTGATGGCTATAAAGTCCTAGTTCATGAGGCCCTGATTAGTTGTGTTCTTGATGCTCTGGCTCCCAACACAGTTCCTTAATGCTCCGTCCCCAAGGGTAAGAGCTGTGTCTTCATATAGGGCAACGTGGGAAGGGAAGCAGATGAATCTCCTTTTTCAAACTTGGTTATAATTCATGGAACCCAGTATCATTCATTCTGCCTTCCCTTTCATGACCTGACTGCCATGTGAAAACATTCAAACCATGCATCACAGAACCCAGTAGAGACAATCCCTGTACCCTACCATCTGTGAAAACCATTTAAGATAGACAATGTCAAACTGACTCATCCATTTCTATCCTTTGTTGCCATAGTGAAAACTTGGGTTATTTTCCTCCAAACTCCCTATCACTGTTGATGTTTTACCATGTTTCCATGATGTGCCCTTCCCTTGCAATCTGAGAGTAGGGGAACTGTTTTAAGGAGCAATCATCATGTGACTAGTGGGCCTTGTCATACATAATAACAATAATCTACATTTTAAACCAAATGCTGATGCTCTTATGTTATTCTACAGTAATGCTTAACAACGTTTACATGCTTAGATTTTAAAGTTTATTTTGTATGAGGATTTTAAAGGTTTACCATAGTATGGCAAGCCATACTTTATTTGCTCAATTTCCAGATATGTTTTACAGGTTTTTGAAAACTCCATTTTTCCTTTTTAAAAAATACTTTATTTTTGACAATTACCTAAATGGGATGTGCTGTGATCCTATTCTTTCCTTGTTGCCTTTTTTATTCCTCTTCTGCAGTAGCACAAGAAAAGAAAATGGGGGTGAGATGGGGACCAGATGAGAAGGAAGGAGTCAGTGAATTACAATTTCCAACAATAAAGAAGACTTTGTAAATACGTTCCTCCCTTTCTACGCTTTCTCTTTTCCTATCTCCCTTTCCCTTCCTCTGTCTGCATCCCTCTCCCTTTACTCCTCTCTTTCTCCTTCCCCCTCTCCTTCTCTGTCCCCTCTCTCCTCTCCCTCTCCTTCTCCCATTTCCTCTTCATCTCCATAATTTTTTTTTATTGAGACAGAGTTGTGCTTTGCAACTTTAGCTATCTTGAATCACTCTGTCAGCCAGTCTGTTGTTGACTTTTTCCTATCTTAGTCTCTTTATGCTGAGAATACAGGTGTTAGCCACCATTTAAGGCTTCTCATGTTTTCTATTTAATGTTTTGCTGAATTTATATCTAAGGTTCATTTCCACATTGTCAAATTTGGGAATATGTAAAAATAATTCCTCAGCTATTTTTTTTTCAGAGAGTGCCTGGGCAATTTTACTGAATCAAAACTGCCTTGTTTTTTTCATTTATACATCTTTATACATATATCTTTCTCAAATGTATATTCACACATATTAGGGATATCTATATCTGTGTTGCTTTTTTGGATACCATACTGAAATGTCTATTTCAGTTTTTATTTATTATTAATCTGTTTTTTTGGTGTTTTGATACAGCGTTTCTTGTATTGTTTTGGAGGCTGTCCTGGAACTCTCTCTGTAGACCAGGCTGGTCTTGAACTCACAGAGATCTACCTCCTCTGCCTCCCTAGTGCTGGGATTAAAGGCATGAGCAACCAATGCCCAGCTTTATTATTAATCTGAATGATCTACATAGAAAAGCAGAGACTTTATTTGTGTTAATCCTATCAACTTGAATATCAAAAATATTATTTCTAGGCTTATTTGATTACACTTAAATTTTTATATGTTATATTAAGACTTGCTTAATTTACCTTCTTGACAATTTGGTCACAAGTAGTCATAGCCAGATGGAAATCTTATCAAGATGCAAATTCACATCTATGAAAGAAGTGAATGGAATATATAAACTTTTAAGTTTCTATATTATCCTCACCTATGTTAGTTGACTTTGAAATTAATTGTTTTATGGGTTTGTGAGATGTCTCAGTGGTTAAAGCGCTTTCTTTACAAGCAGAAGGGTTTCCAGAAGCCATGCAAGTGCTGGGTGCCTGTGGCAGCCTACCTGTCATTCCAGTCTCAGAAGGCAGCTCAGGTATTCCCTAGAGCAAGCAGGCTATTGAGATGAGGTACCCTTATCAGTGAGCTTTCAGTTTGATTGTGACCATCCCTCAATGAATAAGGCATAAGAGTGATTAAGGATGAATCTAAAGTGTTCTTTTTTGTTACTTACAGATCTTTATATCTATCTCAAATATATTGTCCCATATATTAGGGTATCGATATCTGTGTTCCTGTTTTGGATACCACACTGATATCAACATCAATCTTGGTTCTGTCCTCATACAAATGATCCAATATAAGCAAACATGTATACCTGATCATATATACAACACACACACACACACACGAATAAAAGCAGGAAAAATTATTTCTGTGTACTGAACACATGAATTTCAATATTCTTTAGTATGAAAGTTGCAAATATATGGCTTAGTATATTTGTTAATGTCATAGAATTAGGATAGTTTTGTCTTTTATTTTTCCTTTATCAATGTATTTTTAAAGCAGTATTTATAAAATTGTTTGGCTGTTTAATGCCATAATGCATTTCTAATTGAAATGAGTAGAAATTGAAACTTTTAAAAGGTGTAATTTTTCAGGATATTAAAAGTGAAACTTTAATCAACTTGAATGTTAATTAAATTTAATTTAGTGATGAAAGAAAATTAAAAAAGCTATGCTAAATGAGGTCCTACAAATCTAATTGAACATGGTTTTGAAAGGTGAGTTTAATGATCATTTTAAAAAAGAAGTTATTAAGCTGTGGTTTGGGTAACAATAACAATAACACTAACATTAGCATTCCTTAATGTTTTCTAGTCCAAACACAGGGTTGTAAGTATTATAAATGCATGTATAATTGGATCACCATAACAACCATATGAAATATGTGTCAAGTATGGCAAGCAGCCTGAGAAGTTTTCTAAGTTAGCAATTTGCAAGGTAATACAATACAGATACACAGATTCACACACAGAGGATGCAAGATGTTCCATAAGAAGCAAACACTAGGTTGTAATAATAGCAGAAGGCACAATATTAGCAGAAGGCACAATGCTATAATTTCAGGTTCCCCAAATTCCCATAGGGGTCATGCAGTATGAACCAGATGAATTTACAATTTTCTTAGAGCAATGGTTCTCAACCTATGGCTTGTGGCACCCTTTGGGTGGTGGTGTCAAAGACCTTTTCATAGGAATCAATGAAAACCAACAGAAAACATGCATTTACATTACAATTCTAAATAGCAAAATTACAATTATGAAGTAACAACAAAATAATTTTATGGTTTGGAGTCACCACAAAATGAGGAACTATAATTTCCCAAAGATAGAATCTCATCTGCATAACTTTATTGTTTTTGAATTTATATATTCATCTATTAAATATGATTTTTAAAATGTGCTGAATTTCTAATTATTTTACTTTCTCTTGTTAACACGGAGACTATCCTAGAAGTCATTCGGGGCTTCTTCTTTTTAGCTGAGAAAGTGACAGTGAACAAGTAACCTTGTTTTTGACTTGTTAGGAAAGAGGAGAAATGATGACCCTTGGGACTCTGAATGGCACTGTTTCAGTGAACTGGCATGAATGAATTTCTAAATAGAAAAGGACGGAAACAACTTCTTTATTACAGTTTGAGTTATTCTTAGTTTGTGATTGGTATTTAATTTGTGCACTAGATTACAGTACTGTTAACACATCATGGTTAATCTTGGTAAACGTCATTTAATTTAGTTTGTAAAACTGGTTTTCTGGGAATTGTTATTGTTAAGTAGAATATTTTATCCCTTCAAGATTATTATATGGCGTGACAGCAAGTTCTGCAAACATATTCTTGTGAAAGGACTAAAGTTACAAAGTGACCATCAATGTGTAGCTATGACTGCTTCAGGAGGCTTACATTCGTGCTAATCTGTCAACATATACACATATGATAAGAAACTACAATACTGTTTTTACTCAAATACAAAGAGAAACATTTACCAGGCATAATCTATTAATTCCCTCTAACTTAAGTGAGACATCCTTTATTCTCTGCCTGCAATATATAAATTTAGTTGAATTCAGCAAAAACTTGTATTAATTCATTGAAAAAATTAAGGAATTGTGTCTTGAAATGTCAGCAACACATCTAATATACAGATTAAAATAACAGGAGACAATTTGGTCATGTGATCAATTGTTCCTATTTGAGGGAAGATCTGTATCAATTCAGACCTACCTACTTAAATCCAAATCCTATTCATTTGGCCTATTTAAACATCTACAAATAATATTCTCTAATTTCTATAACATAGTATATAGTGGTGGTTCCACTTTCAGGGAATGTAAAAACATATCAACTAAATTAAATAATTATACTAATAAAATATTTTATAAAACTAAAATAAATGAAAATATATACTAGATACAGTCATAACTTATTAGCTTATAATTATATCACATTTAAGTTTCATTATCCTTGTATGTACAAAGCAACTAATAGTGTGAGATTTAGATTTTAAAAATTATATACACATGAAATACAAAAACATCATAAATATTTAGACACTTTGCTCTGGGAATCTGATTGTTTCTAATATTTACTTTCATTTCCTAGAGTGTTAGCAGATTTCAGCTGTGAAGAAATTTCTAACCTTGCTCTTGATACTGTGTTGGAGAGGCTCTAATATCAAATGATGAGATGACACCGAGGTAAAGAACCAGGAGGAGGGAAGTCACTAATTAAAATCAGTGGATGAGGATGAGTTGGAGTTTGACATGAGTCAATAAATTATGATGAGCAAGTTGTAGTCTCTAATATTGAAATAGATGAGGATGCTGATTCGAACACTTGGCAGAGGAGGCCTGCGAAAACCCAGGCAATCATTCTGAAGTGTGTCTGCGTATGTTAAATAGTAATGAAAGCAGCCCCCTCTGTGGCTCACCCCAGCTGTGGTGGTTTGTCGTTTTCAATAAAATCTTAATTCCTCTCCCTGAGAATGAATGCGTGCTCTGGTTTATAAAGGGATAATGCACCGGCCTTTTTTCCAGTGGCTGACAGATCAGCAAATACATGTAGGCACAACTGCCTATTTGCTATTTACTGTTATGGTAAATGGAAAGCCATAAAATGGGATCTGTTTAAATTGCATTTTGCAAACAATCCTTACTTTATGCCACACATTCAGTGAAACATTATGATTATTATTTATGAGGCACAGTTAAGGGTGCCTTGTGCTATAAGAATTGTGGATTTCTTTTACAATTAATTTTGCAAAAGATAGAGACCCAGAGATTATCTTGTTGGGAGATTTCATTTTATGGTAGAGTGAAGGAAAAAGTTGTAATAACTTGGCCATGATTATACAGATAGCTAAAATGGAGTCCAATTGTTAATGCAGGAATGCAGGCATCTTTAATTTTCAGTACAACTAGAATGCCCATGCCTTTGTATTCCCTTGTTAGCACAAGGAAATAAAATTCTCTAGGAATAGGAGTCATTGTCACCATAAATAAACATTTTGTATAGGCCAATAAGTGAGGTGTGTGTTTATGTGTGTGTATGTGTGTGTGTATACATAAATACATATCCAAAAATCATGCCTGACATTATGAGGAAAATGAGTGAAATTTATGGATGTAAATTTATATGCATCCATGTATCATATCTATCTATCTATCTATCTATTATCATCTTTCTTCTTAATCCACTTAACCTTTGAGAAATTTTTCCAATAAGAATTGAATTTCTGCCAGGTGTTGGTGTCACACGCCTTTAATCCCAGCACTCAGGAGGCAGAGGCAGGCAGGTTTCTGTGAGTTCCAGGCCAGGCCAGCCTGCTCTACAGAGCGAGTTCCAGGACAGCCTCCAAACCAATACAGAGAAACCCAGAACAAAGTCTCAGAAAAAAAAAGAATTTTAAGATTTTTCATGTTATATAATTATAGAGACAAAAGAAATATATCATGAAACTTGTTTCTTTTTATGAAATGCATTTACTTATTTACAGTTCCTTCATATATATATATACATATATATATATATATATGTGTGTGTGTGTGTGTGTGTGTGTGTGTGTGTATAGTCATATGTGCATGCACATATTTTTGGGGGCATGTGTGAACATATGTACTCTGTATGTTGCTTAGGCCAGTAAATTTGAAAGCTACTTCAATCCTCAGACATCATCGTGGTCGTTTGAATAAGAATGACCATCATAGACTCATATATTTCAATTTTTACTCATAAGAGTGTGGCACAACCTGAGTAGGATTAAGAGGTGTGACCCTGTTTAAGGCAGTGTGCCACTGGGGGTGAGCCTTGAGGTTTCAAATATCCCATGCCAGACCTTGGCTCACTCTCTTTCTGCCTGTCGATCAGGTTGTAGCTTTCAGCTACTGCTCCAGGCCTGCCTACATGCCACCACACTCCTTCTCATGATGATAATGGACTGAACCTCTGAAACTGTGATTAAACCCCCAATTAAATACTTCATTTCATAAGCATTACCTTCGACCAGGTTATGTCTTCACAGCAATAGAACAATAGTGCCTAAGATACCTGGTGTCTTCCTTGGCTGTTTTCCATTTTATTTCTTTTTAAGACATCGTTTCTCATAGACCCTGAGTTCTCTGAGTTGGCTAGGCTGACTGGCCAATGACTCCAGCTAGAACTCAAGGACCATAAATAACTATATGGATTTTTAAAGAGTTACAGGGGATCAAAACTCTGTTCCTCATGCTTTAGTGACAATCACTTTACAGTAAAAAAACATTAGTAATGATTGTCTGCCCTCACATTATTTGGAGCCCCTTATGTACAGTGTGTATCGTTTGCATTCAATTTGTTCTTTTAATAGTTTCTATTCTAATTTTGTTTTTGACCTATAAATTTTTCAAGACATATTGTAAATCACTTGTGTTTTCCTTGGATTTTTGTATTTAAAAATGAATGCCAACCTATGATTATCACTTAGATCCTGTGATTTTCAGTAAATCCTATAATCATCTAACTAGTCCCCAATATTCATAGTCATGGGAAACTATCAGGGCAGTTACTGAGTAGCAGTATTTTTCTGGCTGGAATTTATTTTCCTCATTTACTAAGCTGTTAACCTCTTGTTTTTAAATGCTTATCAAACGAGAAAGGGAGAAATAAGAAAATATGTTTTAACATGTTATATTAGAAATTGCTTTCCCTGAATTATATGTTTAAACTTGAATGGAATTTAATAAAATATAAACTTTTATTTCTTAAGGATATGAAATTTATAAAGGGATGTAGTTACATAAAATTGAGGTCATTTTATGCACTAAACGAGGTCATTCTATAATTTCATTTTGTAAAATACTCATTCTTTAAATTTCATAATATGTTCAATGTGTAAATTTAAAAATGTACTGTCATTTATGAACTGTTTTGAGGACACTTTTGGCTATTATAGTCAACTGCATTAGTCTAGTAGAGTTTTGAATTTCAAAGTTTCAGAAACAATTATATGTATGTGTGTGTGTGTGTGTATGTGTGTTTGTGTGTGTATCTACATATAAAAGAGTTGTAGAAAATATCCTTCCTACTCAAATTCTATTATGCCAAAATTATGATATTAACTGAAGCATTTTTCAATGCTGCCTCATTCTGGTTTTGTTTTTCACATGTCACTTTCAGAATGCAATTATATATAAAGTAAAGTGAATGAAAACAAATGTCAAGGTTGTCTTAATGTTTTCTCAAAACCCACTACAATGGATAGAGTCCATATGAGGGAATGAAAACCTGGAAGCCATTGCTGTTATTTAATCCAAACAATTGGCTATTTTTCTTTCAATAGGGCAATATACTTAGAAGTTGACTCAATAATTTGCTTGAAGGAAGGCCTACCATTTGCAGTTATTGAAGTCAATAATCATTTCCTTGTTAAAATGTAGTCTATCTTGAAGATTTTCACATTGTTGTTCATAATAATGATAAAATAATTTAGAAACATTGGTATACTGTTTCCAATGAGGAATAATTAGTGTTAGCATGGTAATAGAATCTGTTATTAGGAAGGTTCATGACAACCAATGGAGTAAATGCCCAAGATTAGGTATCAGCAAAGAGAACTTAGATGACATCCAAGGCTTTTGTGATATATGAAGTTGCTGAAGGATCAGAAATAGCAAGGTGGATGTGGTGATATGTAAAATACAGTAAATTAATAGAAGGAATAGAATGATGGAAGCATGATCAAAATGAGAAAAAATCAGATTTTATATTTGGAAGTAAGTTTCACGTAATAACTAAATTTAAGTTATTGCTAATCTCTACAAGTAGACATATATTTCTGGGGGTTCAAGAAGTTAAGGGTCTCTTGAAGGTATACTTTAACTTTCAGTGACATGGATATGAAGTTACCAGCAGTAGTTATAGATGACTAGTAGACCAGAAGCAAAGTTAAGTATGACTAAGATAACATAATTTGCACTGGGATGGTAACGCTGTGGAATATTTTAAATGTAGGGTGGCAATTAGCCACATACTGATTTTATATGGTTCAGAATCTTTTTTAAAAGTTTTTTTTTGTTGTTGTTTTTTTTTACGAGACAGGGTTTCTCTCTATTGTTTTGGAGGCTATCAGTCCAGCCTGGCCTGAACTCACAGAGATCAGCCTGTCTCTGCCTCCTGAGTGCTGGGATTAAAGGCGTGTGCCACCACCGCCCGGGCAAAAGGTTTTTATTTTAATTTTTTATTTTAATTTTTTAACTCATTTTACATTCCAACCCCAGTTTCCTGTCCTCATGCTCTCCCTTCCTACTTGCTCCAACTCCCAACCCATCCCTCTATCCATTCTTCAGAAAGGGGAGTCAACAAGCCTGGCACATCAAGGTAAGGTAGGACCAAGCATCAGAGAGGCAAGTGGCAGGCAAAACCTCAGTTCACTGGAAAAACAAACTTTAGAAAGTGAACCTTATTTTACCCTCATATGCATTATTATCCTGAGCTTCATGTACTGTGAATGCAGTTGATTTCTTGAAATCAAAAGCAAACCAATAGAGGCCAGGCTATTGTAAATCTGGCCCTAGAAGTTGTTCGGGATGCTGAAACACTGGTTATAGTGGGGGAGTATAGATTACATGTACTTTTGTTTTTTTAATGAACAATTTAAGATAAAGCTTCCAAAATTTTCTTATTCATGCTTATTTTCTTATTTGTTCATCTAAGGTCATATAAAAGAAGTGCCAGTAACTTTGGAATGATATTTCTTTAGACTCCATAGAAACACCTAATGAGTTTCCTAGATATATTTGGGTCTGAATCTCTGCATTTTCAATATGTAACATGGTTCCTAATGTATAATATATTTCTATTGTTTTGGGGATGGGTCAATGAGTATATCGAGGCAGAGTTAAGTCTTTCAGAATTAGGTCATTTCATACTATAATTTTGTACCGAATATTTGAAGTGCAACAGGAATGCTATATGTCCCCATTATATGTACACATTTTATCATTTTCTATTGTTTCCACCAAACTCAGGTAACTGGTCATAGTCCACTTGATTAACTGATTAATCTACAGTAGATTAAGGATCTACAAATGGGCTGACTTAGTTGACTAATCACATAAAGCTAGTGTACCTCATTCCACACATCTTATTCTTTCAGTAGTATATCAAGTTAACAAACCTCTCATTGTTAAATTTTCCTCAGAATAGAATGCTACTAAGAGGGAATTAAAATTATTTATAGAAAAGCCTTAAAAGAGAAAATGACAATCCTTGATGACAAATATTGATATAGTAAAAAATCAAATATACTTATAATATATTTAGTATAAATTTATATATTTATATATTTTCCCTGAGACAACCATGTTATTTTATTTGTGTGCTAAGCATTTTCACTAACTGAAAAATTTTGGAGCAGATGAGACATGCTTGAGAAGCACATTAGGATGATAGAATGTGAATGTGTATATTTCATTGTTTTAATCTAATCTAATACAACATACAGCAAAGTCCTTCACACACACATTTAATGGCATGCATCATAATGGTTGTGTTGCATAATAATTAGGCATTAATGATAAGTAGTTCCCATAAATTACTGTAATTAGTATTACTTCTCTAACACCACAATGTTTTTTTAGGCTTTCCCTTCTAATTTTGCTAATTCTTCAGCATCTAACAGCAACACAAATGCTACCAATTTTGGTCTTCTATGGGGGATCTAATTATCATTATTCTTTACCCAGTAAGATCTGGACCAAGCTTTTTCTGGATTATGCTGAATAAAATAATTGCACAGTTACTAACATGCCCTCTGTTTCAAGGCAGATATGTTGGGTTTGGTCATCATAGCTGTGTTCTTTGTATTTTCCCAGGGTTAATACTGTATGCCTTACCCTATATGCCATTGATCTTCTTAGTCTTTTCTTGGTAGAGCCCAGAGTTTTAGATATTTATTATGCATAATTCAGGAATGTCTGGCTGGAGCATAATGTGACGATGAGAGACAAATCTTTGCTGTGTGATGCACAGATGATAGGTTAAACATAGAATAATTTGCAAAATGGATCAAGACAATGGAAATATATTCTTGGTAACAAGTATTCTTCTTTGAGAAATGAGCTCAAAGATTAATTTAGGTCACTAATTTATATGTTTAAAGAAAGGCAGGCCCTCTGCATGTGTGTGACACTTGTGTAGCTTGGTTTCTTTGTATGGCTCCTAGCAGTGAGATGAAGATCTGTGTGTCCCTAGAGCTTATCTTGATTTCGGGAATATGTTCGCCACGATGAACTATCTGACCCAACCTTTACACAAGGGAAGGTTCTAGGTCCTGCCTCAACTTGGTGTGTCATGCTTTGTTCAAGTCCATGGGAGGCCTGCCTCTTTTTTTTTTGCTGTTTTTTTAAATTTAGAAACAATCATTCTACATATGAATCCTCCCTTCCCTCTCCCTCCTATCCTCCCATGCCCCTCACTGACTCTTCCATCCCACCCCCTATCCACTCCCCAAGGAGGGTGAGACTTTCCATGGGGGATCATCAACATCTGTCACATCATTTGGAGCAGGACCTAGGCCCTCATCCATGTATCTGGGCTGAAATAGTATCCCTCCATAGTGAATGGGCTCCCAAACTCCATTTGTGCACTAGCAATAAATACTGGTTCCACTGTTAGAGGTCCCATAGACTGCCCAGGCCTCCTAACTGGCACCTACATTCAGGGGGCTTGGTTCAGTCCAATTCTGGTTCCTCAGCTTTAGGATTGGGGTTCCTGTCCTCTCACCAGTTCAGTCAGCTGTTTATGTAGGTTTCTCCAGCATGATCGTGACTCTTTTGCTCATCCCTCATCCCTCTCTACAACTGGATTCCAGAAGTATGGCTCAGTGCTTAGCTATTAGTCCCTGCTTCTGCTTCCATCAGCTACTGGATGAAGATTCTAGAATGACAATTAAGGTAGTCATCAGTCTCATTATAGGGGAAGGGCATCAAAGGCAGCCTCTCCACTACTGCCTAGATTCTTAGTTGGGATATTCTTTGTGGAACTCTCAACATTTCCCTAGTGCCAGGTTTCTCTTTAAACCTATAATAGCTCCCTCTATTGAGGTATTTCTTTTCTTGTTCTCCTCTATTCCTCCTCTGACTCAGTCTGGATTGAGAAGGAGCAGGAGAGGAAGGGGAGTGGGGTAGATGAGAAGAGGGGTAAGGGTGGGGAAGGGTGGAGAACTGCACTTGGTATGTTACATAAATGAAAAATGTTATTTAAATAAAAAACATAAAAAATAAGAGCAGAAATAGGAAGAAAGCCAAATATTTAGGCACCCTACAACACCATCTCAAAGAGCTATTAGAAAATTCATGGAGGATAAGGACATAATCTGCTTGAATAACCTTTCTTTGAATGATTGATAAGTCAGGGTAACTCTTCTTATTTAAAAATATTTCTCTGATGACAAGAGATAGCCTTATTTCGCATTATTTGTGAAAAGTAGGAAAACAAAGGTCTACATAGGCATGCAAACAGATGCATAAATAACCATAGAAATAGAACTGGGATTTCCTTGCGTGGTTTAGGAGACTAAAGGATATATAGAGTTACTAGACATGCAGGTGGGGAAAATGTTGTCCTCCACACTCGAAAGATCTGACTCCTTGGCCATTTAATGTCTTCAAAGTACCTATATATCATTGTGCAGGCTAGCTTTATGTCACCTTAACACAAGCTAGACTCCTTTGAAAGAAGTGAACTTCAATTGAGAAAACTCCCAAAAGATCTGTGTAAAGACAAGTCTTCCTGCCAGCCTGGTTCCAGTGCCTTATCAGTCCCAAATAATACACAGGAGGCTATATTAATTATGAAGCTGTTGGCCTTGCTTGTTTCTTATTTGCTAGCTCTGACCTAAGTATTTATCCCATAATTGCTAATGAAAGTATTTCTCTTATTGGAGAAAAGTTCCGGGCTTCCTATCCCATGGCAGTTACATCTCGACTTCGTGTGTTTCTTCTTCCCAGAGTCCTCCTGGACTCCTAGTCTCACCTATCTTGCTTCCCTACTGGCCAACAGTGCTTTATTGACTTATACACAGGACTTCCCCCATCATCTCCTCTTTACTGTCTACACAAAAGAAAGGTCTTAACTTTAATATAGTCAAATTATATATAACAGAACAGTTATCAAGTAAGAACACAGTTACAATATTTTGTCTATCAACATTTAGCAAGATTTAAAGAAAATATCATCCATCCCATCCTTGTGAGTCCAAAGTTCTATATGTAGCTTATCTTTTATCATTATTAAGGAAAATTATAATTGTAACTATTTACCTTCAATTCTATCAAAGACCACAGAAGGATATTATATAAACACTAGGATTGACAGAGACATCTTGCTACCTGAACAGTCACCTGATGTTCCTCTGTAATGCTGGGGCATCCCATCTTCAGCCCATAAGGCTACAATGTGCCCAGAAGACTTCTCAGCAAAGCAGGAAATTTCAAACTGTCCATCTGCATTGGCAGTCTGTCAGTCATTTTTCTGTGTCCTGCAGAAAGTCTCATAGACTCTTTCATGAATCAGGAACCCTGAAGGACTATTTGGGTTCAGCAGTCACTTTCCTGTAGGTCCTGCATATCCAGATTATACAGAAACAGTCAAGAAGTCCAGGCAAAAGCAGTTTCTTGCCCAAATGGCTAATCTTGCCATGTTGAAAGGAAACTCCACAGCGAGTCTCTTCGATGCCCATCTTCCTCTCAGACATAATCGGTGCTCCCAGGAGCAGATATTTCTCATTGTCAAGAAAACCCCTAAACCATTTTAAATGGCATTTTCTGAAGGTCTTTGAAAGATTTGAAGACTATCTAACTCAAATATATCTCTGTATATGTAGAAAACCTAACTTACCTAACTATAAGTTCTGACTATTATAAGTAACTATCTATAGCCTGTATTGAATTATGCATTACATTTTAAAAGAAAAATATAAGCACAATACTTAATCAAGATAAGAAATACACATATCACAAAATTGACCTTGAATTTGTATCAATAAATACAAAACCATACCCATACCATAATTCCCCCTTTTTACCATTAAAAAGAGATTGGCTGTGATCACTAGCTAATTATAAACAGCCCCATTTAAATGAAAACAAAGATTTATAAACAAGATGGGAATCAGGACGTAGCTCATTCCAAATGGCTTCGTGCTGGAAGGGGGTGTTTTTCATACCATGGGGATCATAACAGAAACTCAGAAACCTGTATAAGTCCTTAGTTTCAGGGTCTGTAAGACTGCATCATCTTAGCTGTTTCAATTGTTGGAACACCTGCCCCACTGCTTCCGGGGATCTTGGTTCATCAAACCACAGAAGCCTGGAAGGAATCCTCAGCTTTTCATTTTCTGTAGAAACATAAACAATAACTCTTTTCCAAAGTAAAATATCCTTATACTTAAAATTTGAAATCAAGGCATTTTAAAAGATATAAGTTGAATTAATTCAGCAGCATTTATAATCAAGTGTACTTTAGCAGTTGTTCCTTCCTGAGCATTCAAAAAACTGAAAAACACAATAGCATACAGTATCCAGACTTTCTGTGTATTTTCCATCTTTGCATGGCTTATTTATTTATCTATTATTACTCTATTTCTTTCACTTTTATTTATTTTTCTCTGAGACAGGGTTTCTCTTTGGAAATCTGCCTGCCTCTGACTCTGCAGCAATCCTACAGCTTGTGCCACCACAACCGGCTTCTCTATTTATTTACCACTATGTCGTTTCTTTTTCTCTCTCAATCTTACGTATATTTTTAAACACACTGTAAACCTTCAGAGGTTTTTCTTCATCCAAATCTGACTTTACCGTAAATCTTTGTTTTTCTGGTCATGTGTCTTATCTGTTGAAACCACGGCTGTTTAAACTGCCGTTTTTCCAAGATGGCTGGCATAAGCGTGACTACAGCTGTCGGCTTGGAGATGTTGTCACTGCCACTTCCAGCTGTGCTTACACACCTTTCAATGTTAGCAGAGCCTCTTAAAAGAACCTTGTTGTTTTTTGTTTGTTTGTTTGTTTGCTTATGCTGAGTCAGGAAGACTCCCTTAAGGGAATCACATGAGTCTCTGCTTGTCGCTAGCAAAACAGAGCCCACCTGAGAAAATGCTGCTACCAAGATCCCATGCTTTTCTCCGTTCTTTTGTTTCTAAAATTTCCTTAAATCTTTTGTCATTCTATGTGGAAATTCATCATCCTACTCCTGATCACCATTATATAAAGAGAAGCCTTCCTGCCAGCCTGGTTCCAGTGCCTTATCAGTCCCAAATAATACACAGGAGGCTATATTAATTATGAAGCTGTTGGCCTTGCTTGTTTCTTATTGGCTAGCTCTGACTTAAGTATTTATCCCATAATTGCTAATATAAGTATTTCTCTTACTGGAGAAAAGTTCTGGGCTTCCTACCCCATGGCGGTTACATCTTGACTTCCTGTGTTTCTCCTTCCCAGAGTCCTCCTGGACTCCTAGTCTCACCTATCTTGCTTCCCTATTGGCCAACAGTGCTTTATTGACTTATACACAGGACTTCCCCCATCAGATTGATGAAGGAGGGCCCAGCCATTGTGGGTGGTGCCATTTTAGAGCTGGTGATCTAGGGCTCTTTAAGAAAGCTGACTGAGCAAGCCAGTAAGCAGAGATTCCCCATGACTTCTGCATCAGCCCTGCTTGAGTTCCTGTCCTAACTTCTTCAGTGATGTGGAAATGTATGTCAAATAAACCTTTATTTTCTCAACTTGCTTTTGGTTCAGGTATTTTATCAAAGCAATGGCAACTGCAAGTAGGACAGAGATTTGTAGCAGGATTGTGAGGTATTGCTGTGATAGAACTGACCATGTTATTTTGGGGAGGGCTGTGCAAGGACCTTGGAACTTTGGGCTATGAAAGCCATTGAGTGCTAAAACTTAGTGAGCTATTATATGGGGGCTTGGAAGGTAAGAGTGCTTGGAGAAATGCCCGGCTTCTGAAGTTCCAGAGGGAAGTTTGAGAGTCACTCAAAGAATCTTTTGGGGCTGTTGCATATTTTGAGTTATGAATCTGTGTGATTCTTGTTAACTAGGGTGGAAGAATGAGCTGTGATTTAACAAGAAACTAGAACCAGTGAGGCAAAAAACCTTTGCTTTACGGGGACAATAGATGCTTGTAATCTGGAGTCAAAACATTAGGGGTGATTAAGAAAAGATCAACATCATTGACATGAAATCTTCTGGGAAATATTTCCTCAAAATCTACACACAGAAGTTGTGTTCCAGAGGCAGCTAAGGTTGTACCTTGCTCTGGCAGTCTAACTTGGTAGTAGAATAGTCACACAGGTGATATTGGGTTGTAAAGGCATAAAGGGATATTGAAAAGCAGCTGAGGCTTGTCATTGTGAGTGGCCAGGAGAGGCCATGGGAAAAGGCACAATCTCAGTACCATTTGAAGCCCTAGAATTGAAGGGTAATGCAGAAAAGTTGACTCTTGGAACCAGAGTCTGGGAGAGTCTATTGGCAAAAATGCAGGTAAGTTGCAGTAGAAGACCCCAACATTTTGGAAATGCTGGTACTTTCTGATGACCATCAAGACCTGTATCGGTGTGTGTTGTGGGTAGAGCCATCTGAATCCTTGAAGACAAGCTCTGTTTGCTGCAGAGGGCAGAAGCAGAAAAGTGACCCAAGTTGTTTGAAGGAGTCCATAAGATAGTGAATAGATCCCAGACATTAGACATTGAGATACCATATTCTAGTTTGTTTTGTCTCTGATTTGAGTGTAACTGTGCTCTGGTTCTTTCATTTTCAAGTAAGAATGTATTTAACTTAATTTTAGTTTTACATGAGCCTACCGTTGAGAGACTTTGATCTTTTAAGGATATTTTAGAATTTTACAAAATTTTAGATGTTAAAACCCATTGACTATTAAAGACACTGAAGTTTTAAGTATCTGAATTTTTAAAGACTGTGGGAATTTTAAATTTGGAATGTATGTGAAATATTCTTGATATTATTTTGTGATCGTGGGTATGAACAAGAAAGAAAAGGCTATTGCTTGACAGTTTCAAGTTGATAAGCGATCAATGGTTTGGCTAGTTTTATGTCGACTTGATACAACTAGAGTCATCTGAAAGGAGGAAAAATATGTCCCATAAGATCCAGCTATAGAGACAGCTGATCTGAACAGGGGAGAGCTCTTGGACCCCAGACCGACAGCTGGAAGGCCAGCATGGGACTGATCCAGACCCCCTGAGTGTGAGAGTCAGTGAGGAGGCCTGGGCAACCTATGGGGCCTTTGGCAGTGGATCAGTGTTTATCCCTGGCATACAAATGGACTTCATGTGTCCATAACACAAAGAGGAATGCTCTCTCAGACTGGACTCTTAGGGAAGTGAGTGGACTCTGCCCTGAGTGAAATGACAGACTCTAGATATCCCCTATGTGGAAGGAAGTGTCAATAGGGTGGGAGGCTGGGGGGATGGTGGGGAGGGCAGTAGGAGGGGAGGGAAAGGGAACTGGGATTGACATGTGAAGCAAGCTATTAAAAATTAAAATAATAAAATAAAAAAGATCCAGCTATAGGGTATTTTCTTAACTAGTGATTGATGCAGGAGTGTTCAGCCATTGTCATCATTGGGCAGGTGGTCTTGGGCTCTATAAGAAACCAGACTGAGCAAGCCATGATTAGCACACAGTCCCCCTCCATGTCCTCTGAATCTGGCTCCAGTTTCCAGCCTTGCTTGAGTTCCTGTCTTGACTTCTTTCAGTGATGGACTATGATGTGAAAATGTAAGTTTCTCTATATAATACCCTATCTAATCTTGCCTTGCAGACAGTTAAGGTCTATGACGAATGAAGTAAAAGCAAAACCAAATATTTCTGTGGAGATTCTTGTGGATTAGGAATATCTAAAAATGCTTTGTTAATGCTCATTCATGTGAAATTCACACAATTCATTGAGAGCAGTCTTATTATCACCACTTCATAGGTGAGAAAACTGAGATCCGGAAAGACTAAATAAATTTCCCAGTTCTACACCTGTCTAATCTTAGCAGGTTTTAGTTAGGTTCTGACTGTGAGATTGCTTTTTTTAAGATTTTTAAATTTAAATTAGAAACAAGTTTGCTTCTCATGTCAATCCCTGCTGCTTCTCCCTTCCCTCTTCTCCCAGCCTCCCACCCCTAAACCCCCAATCCAATCCCCACTCCATTCCCTAGAGAGGATGAGGCCCTCCATGGAGGATTTCCAGAGTGTGTAATTTTGTTCAGGGCAGGGCCTAGGCCCTTCCTGCAAGAGTCCAGGCTGAGAGAACATCCCTCACTGTGGGATGAGCACCCAAAGTCTATTTGTATGCCAGGGATAAATACTGATCTACTACCCAAGGCCCCATATATTACTCATGCCTCCTCATTGACACCCACATTCAGGGGTCTTGATCAGTCCCATACTGGATTCCCAGCCATCAGTCTGGGGTCCAAGAGCTCGCATTTGTTCAGGTCAGCTGTTTCTGTGGGTCAAACCAGCCAAGGCTTGACCATTTTGCTTATCACTGCTCCCTCTCTGTTGCTGGGTTCCAGGAGTTCAGTTCAGTATTTAGCTGTGGAAATCGCAACACTACGTTACTTTTCACAGAGCCAAAAGTAAGGTCAGTTTGAAAACCCAAGAAATATTATGCTCAGCTGAAACCGATGTTACACAGGGAAAGGTGACGGAGATATTTCTATGAAGATCGAGGAAGAACGAGGAGACACAGGGAGTCGAGGGAAGGTGAGAGGGAAGAAGAGTGGAAGGAGACTCTCTGTGAGGTCAAGAGACAGGAGAGAGATAAGAGAGATGGAGAACTGACAGAAAAAGGTAGAAGAGGAAAAGGAGGAGGAGGACTAATGAAAGAGACAAAAGGGAGGGAGAGTAAGAACAAGGAGAAAGATCCAAAGTTTACAAGGGTGAGAGCAATTCTTGTAGTTACGTTTAATGATTTCAACTAATTTCCAAGGGAAGAGAAAATAGAAGTGTAATAAACATCCCTTGAAGTCACTCACTCCCACCATCCCTCACCTCCTGAACCTCTGTGTACATTGTGTAGGACACAGCAATATTTCTCCCAGATTTGTTCCTCATCGTGAAATTCATGATATGGAGCTGGCACTAAATAATCCAGCTTCTCTCTTATAAAAGTAATTAATGCATAATTAAAAGGCACAACATGAGCCAATAAAGGCTGATGCTTTACTCAGTAAGGAATCAGCAGAGAAAGCTCAGTCTAATGAAAACAGTTTGATTTGTTTCTTGGTCACCCATCGCAGTTCATGCTAATCTCACTTTATAATTTGCAATCTAAAGGTCAGTAACAAACACATTTTCAAGATCATCATTTTATTCCCTAATAAAATAATCTTCTACCATAGTAGAGGGAGCCATTATAGGTTTAAAGAGAAATCTGGAACTAGGGAAATGTCCAGAGATCTACAAGGATAGTCCAGAGGTTACCTAAATGCCCTTTCCTGACAATGAGATTGATGACTACCATATATACTATCCTAGAGCCTTCATCCAGTAACTGATGGAAGTAGAAGCAGACACCCACAGCTAAACACTGAACTGAACTCCTGGAATTGCAGAGAGGGAGGAATGATGAGCAAAGGGGTCAAGACCAGGGTGGTGAAACCCACAAAGGACTGACCCAGACCCCCTGCATATGGGTGTCAGTTAGGAGGCATTGGCAATTTATGGGGCATTTGGTAGTAAATCAGTATGTATCCCTAGCATACAAATGGACTTTGGGAGCCCATTCCACACATGAATGTGACTTTTACATATGGTTTGAACACAAATGCCTGGAGTGATAGGCAAGGATATCAAGGTCACATATGGGGCCAAGGAGAAAGGCATAGATGCCTCCAAGTTGTCAACTATAAAACATTGGAATGAGTCAGGTTATTACTGTAATTATTCTATTCAGAATTTACAGACTTTTCTGCATGCTACTAAGAAAGTAAAGAAGAACTAGAATTATTTTATTTACTTTTGTTTGTTTTTATAAACAAACATCACACATATGTATGTCTCATATTTTTAATGAACAAACAAGACTTTTGAGATCAAATCACCTAGATTTTAGTTTGAGGTGTTTGGATTTCTTATTGCATCAGTCAGTATGCATTGCAGGGAACAATACCTTGTGGGTGTTTACAGTGGGAGAAAATTGAATGCAAAGGCTATGGGCTATAGTTCTGGAAACAGCTGGGTTGTTTGGAGATCCCTGTGGAACTTCTTTGACCAGCAACTCAGCTAGGTGTAACACACTCCTGGTACTGAGATCATCATTTGGTGAAAAAGATGTCCAGTTGGGGCTTGGTCTTCTCCCTCATTTGATGATTTTGTTTAGATTACCTTCATATGTATATCTATTTTAGGAAGCTTATACTATATTAGGTGTCCCTACTACTCCTCAAAGGGAGCTTAACTTTAGTTGTCTCTATAATCCTCTCATCTCCCTCTCCTTCTCTCCCAACTTGATCTTCCTGTTCTAGCCCCTCACCTCTCCATAATTTTCTATTTTATTCCCTTTCCTAAGGAGATCTATCTGTTCCCTCTAGTCATTTTCTCTTTACCCTCCCTCGGTGTTTCTACACATTGTAGTTTTGTTATCATTGACTTAGCAGTTAATATACACATGAAGTGAATACATACCCTATTGTCTTTCTGGGTCTGAGATACCTCACACAGGATGATTTTTCCTAGTTGTATCTATTTACTTGTGAATTTCATAGTGTCATTGTTTAAATAGTTGAGTAATACTCCATTGTATAAATATACCTCATTTTCTTCACCCATTCTTTTCTTGAGGGACATGTAGATTCTTTCTAATTTCTGAGAAAGTGTCTCTGCGATAGGATGAAACATTTTTGAGTTTGTGCCTAAGAAGTGATATAGCTGGATCATGAGGTACATCAGTTCATATCTTCCCAAGAAGTGCTACATTGCTGCACTCCTACTAGTACTGGAGATGTGATCTCCTTACTCCACATCCTGGCTAGCATGAGCTGTCACTCATTCTTTTGGTCTTAGACATTCTAACAAGTGTAAGATGAAATCTAAAAAATAATTTTCTTTAAGTGTTTTTCAGCCATTTGTGTTTCTTCTGCTGGGAATTCTCTGTTTTTATCTGTTCCCTTTTTTAAGTTTGGTTAGTTGTTTTCCTGTTCTCTAGTTTTTTACTTCTATTTGATCTGTTGTTGATTTTTTAAAAAAAGCCTGTTCAGTGCTGTCACTTTGTCCAAATGACATTATCCTTTGCCTTACAGAAGCTTTTCAGTTTCATGAAGTCAAATTTATTAATTGTTGATGTTAGTGTCTGTGCTAATGGTGTTCTGTTCACAAAGTATTTCCAGTGCCCACTAGTCAAGGCATTTTTTTCTTTCCCTTCTATCAGGCTCAATGTATCAGGTTTTATGTGAAGTTCTTTGATACATTTGAAGTTGAGTTTTATGTAGGGTGATCAGTATGAGTCCATATGTCTTGTACATGCAACCATCCAGTCTCACCAATTCAATTTGTTGAAGATGCTGTCTTTCTTCCAGTGTGCCATTTTAAAAAGACGTTTTTTCCTATAATACTTAAACCCCAGTGCCCCTGTATAAAAGCTTGGTCCTCAAGGTGAATTCATTGGAATTTCTATGGATATATTGGAGGTGGAGCATTATTTGAAGTCCTTAAGTCACTGAGGACAAGACTTCAAAAGGAGTTCTGAGACCCCATCCATCCTCTTTCTATCTACTTTTGGGTCATGAAGTGAGAGGTTTGATCTGTCACATACTTTGTTATGATGATGTACCATCATTGACATCCCAAACCAGTTGAACTGTCTTATCTTATACTTGACCCTCCTGATCTTGTGAGTCAAATATTAACCTCTGTTTCTTCTCAAGTAGTCAATGGCAGGTTTCTTGTTATGGTGAGACAAATATGATATAATGTTGGATTATTATTTCAAAATATGCTATGTATATTCATGGATATTTGTTTTGTATCAGAATTCCCAAGGGATATGCTTGAGGGATACACAATCCATTAATCATTACAAATCTGGTGCTCACTCACACATCTTCAGTATTTCTAGTCATGGGTTGATGAACTTCTAACTTTTAGCAATTATTATTTTATGTAGTCAAGAGAATGAAACTAAAGATTTTATTTATTCTATCTGGGAATAAACTTTTGTAATTCTGCTTAATTTTGCAGAAACATCAATAACTCAGTGATGGAGAGGTTCTATATTCCTTGAAAACTTTTAGTTGTTGTGGAACCTATAGGGAATATTTATGCCCTGCTTAAGCTATTAGATTTATCAACTTCTGAAACAGAAGATGTCCATGGAAATAACATTCATCATTGATTTATACTGATGAACTAGAAGAAACCCAATAATCAATGAATTTAAATCACAAAATATTAATTTTTCGTCACTAGCCCAGTACTTAAAATATTTAACAACCTTATATTTGTTGTAAATTAAAACTTGTCTTTAACATGGTGGCTGTTTCAGAAAATGCCTGGGTGTGGGAAATAATTCCACTTCTATTGAATCTAATTAGAATGAAATACTTTGATTTCTCATATACTTCAATGCATTTATATTTCACATAGTTTTCTAGGCAAGTGTTCTCAAAAAGAAAAGACTACCTTTTTCTCAAGAGATATTTTGTACCAGTTAGATTCATCATCAGTTAGATAAGATATTCTCATTTTTCTTTTTGTTTTCTGTTTTTACTTGCTACTTAGATTGTTACAGGAATGCTACAGTAGATATAGACATTATCATGGTCATTTTGCAAAAGCAACAAGGACTGCTTTCCAAAGTTTAACTAAAACTTCTAGATGTACAATGCCACACACACACACACATATAAGATCATCTAAGATGTAGGATGGATTTCTGCAGAGTATAGGTCAGGTCCCCACGCTGTCTAAAATGGCTCAGGAGGTTGATTTGGGGCTTGGCAGAGAGTAGACAGGTATAGCCAGAGTGTGATTCCTACATATGGTTTGAACACAAATGCCTAGAGTGATAAGCAAGGATATCAAGGCCAGATAGGGGGTCAAGGAGAAAGGTATTGATGTCTCAAAGCTATCAACTAAAGCATTGAAAAGAGTAAGGTTATTTATATAATCATTCTAATTATAATTTACATTTATTACAGACTTTTCTGTATGCTACTAAGAAAGTAAAGAAGAACTAGAGTTATTTTATTTACTTTTGTTTGTTTTTATAAACAAACATCACACATGTATGTGTCTCATATTTTTAATGAACAAACAAGACTTTTGAGATCAAATCACCTAGATTTGAGTTTGAGGTGTTTGAATTTATTATTACATCAGTCAGTATGCATTGCAGGGAACAATACCTTGTGGGTGTTTACAGTGGGAGAAAATTGAATGCAGAGGCTATGGGGCTGCTATGTTTGTTACAGGGCTGAAGAAACAGCTTTCAATCTGTCCTCCCCAGAGTGACTTCATACCTTCTCTTAAGGAAAGTTTTATTTTAGGAATTACCCATGAAACTCTGCTGGAAGCAAGCATTTCTTCACTGCCATTGAAATGCTTTCTGACACCCTTGACATCTGGCAGTGACACTGGATTTCTAAATTGGGAGAATCCCAGGGTCGAGGTCTTGCAAACCAGCCACAGTTACCAAGTGCCACAAAGTAGTAACTTTGCTCTTTCCTTCATTGCCCATATATAATTGGTAAAATCTATTTCATTATTCTACTTTGAATTAGGCCTGAACAGTATAAGTGGGAAGAACTAAGTAAGAATGGTCTTACACTTGACTTCTAGACTCAGTTTGTATTTCATAACTCTAGGCACAACATCTCCATGGAATGGATACAACATTTTGTGAATGCGTGGAATGACATCAGACTTTGTGCTGGGTGCTTTATACAGACAATAAGCCTCTTTCAAACATCCTTCAATGAGAAGGACAGAAGGCTCAAAGGGACTAAGTGACTTACTTAGGAAAATCCACTAATCTTGCATAGGGTTAGCATTTGAGTATAGATATGTTTATATGCAATGTGTAAATTCCAATCTAAGCAAAGTCTGACCAAGGCATATCATTACATGGTCTAGAAAGGTGAGATTCCAGAAGTGATTTTGATTTCTATTTTTTATATAAGATTTCAATTTCTGAGCTTACTTGTGACTTATTTGGAAAAGAATGAACTCTATTGGGCATTAAAATAGTCTGTCAGTTTCATTTGAGAAATTTTTATTTTCCTAGACTCCCCTACAGTGTCAGTCATCAGTCTTCCTACAAGGGAATTTTGCCTTTCACCTCAGAATCTGATGGGTTTCCTGTGGTGATGGCATAAACAATATCATTAATTCATGACTAGAAAGCGCTTCTTGTTAGATGGAAAACATATCAAAGCATTGTGTGGAGAATTTGAAATGCTGTCTATTATTTTTAAACAATGAATATGTATTACTAGTCTGTTCAGAAAGAAAACATGCCAGAACATATGAGAAGAGAGAAAATGTGGATATAAACAAACAAACCAAAAATAGAGAGTGCTTTCTTCTTTCCTTTGGGTTTTGCTATTACAGCAAAGTCTGTAAAACTTGATCAAAAAACATGACTTTCTGTACAGTGATACAAAGGACTTTAATTCCATTAAGATAATAAGTTAAATCATCCCTGAAGATTTACCTGACATGGGAGTACATTTATCTAAGGACTTTTACTCCACGTTTCCAATACAGAGGAAAGTTCGCAATGGCAAGCCTTTTCAAGATTGTGTTAGCTGTCAGCTCTGACCAAGTAAGGTTTTCAGGGATGTCCCTTTGGGAAGAACCTGGAAGCTAAACTAATGCTTTCTTTACATTTAAATGTCAGCTACAAGTAGGTATTAAAAAAACTGGATATAACTGTATTATATATGTATATAAACATAATTCTAAATATAAAATATTTTGTTTTACAATGTTTGATATGTTTGGTAAGGAGTTATCTTCTTTTTAATACAGAAAATAGAAAACTTTCAGGTCACTTTATGTCTATAAATAATTGGATTTGTTAATGAAAAATATATAATACTTTATTTTTTAATTAATTAATTTATTTTCCATTCCAGCTGCATGTTTCCATCCATTTTCTCCTACCATTCCCCTACTCCACTTGCCTTAGTCTACTCTTCTGTTTTTGTTAAGAAAGGAGCAGGTGTCCCACGGGTATCAAAAAAAGCATGGCATATCAATTGTATTGAGTTTGGACAAGGCTATCCAGTATGATAAATAGGTTACCAAGAGCCAGCTAGAAAATTAGGTACAGTCCCTGACGTTTTCTAGGAGTCCCACAAGCAGAACAAGTTGCACAGCCAACTGTCATATATGTTAGGGGGACTAGGTCAGATACATGCAGGCTCCTTGGTTAATGGTTCAGACACCATGTGTTCCTTTGAGTCAGGTTAGTTGATTTTGTAGATATTCTTATGATGTCTTTGACCTCTCTGGATCCTACAATCCTTCCTCCCTCTGTCCAGCGGGATACCCTGATTTTGGGATAAAGTTTGGCCATGGATCTCTGCATCAGTTTCCAACAGTTACTGGATGAAGGCTCTCTGATGACAATTGGATTAGTCACCAATGTGATGATCACAGGAGAGAGCCAGTTAAGGCTATGTGTCCCCTATTGCTACAAGTCTTAGATTCATGGGGGTTTCCCTTGGATCAGGTTTCTACCTGACCTTGAAATGCCCCCTCTTTCCAGTCATCTCTTTCAGTACTCTTTCCCTCCACTTTCCCCCTAACCTGAATCCTCAAGTTCCCATCGCCACCCACATCCATACCACCCAGCAGATTTCTTCTATTTCTCCTTCCTAGGGAGTTCCATTATTCCTCCCTTGGGCTGTCCTTGTTACCTAGCATCTCTGGATCTGGGGATTGTATCATGGTTATCCTTTACTTTATGGGTAATGCCCATTTAAGAGTAAGTACATACCATGTTTGTCCCTCTGGGTCTGAGTTACTTTACTCAGGATGATTTTTTTTCTACATCCTTTCATTTACCTTCAAATTTTCTGATGTCATTGTTTTTATTTTTATGTTTTTACTTTTCAAGATCTAAATTAGAGACAATAATTTTTATATATCAGTCCCAGTTCCCCCTCTCTCCCATCCTCCAATGCCCCCCACCAACCCCCATCCCATACCTCTTCTGCTCCATAGAAAGGCGGAGACCTTCCATGGGGTATCACTTAAGTCTGTAACATCACTTTAGGCAAGGCCTAGGCCCTCCCCTATGTGTCTAGGCTGAGAGAGCATCCCTCTATGGGGAACGGGTTCTCAATGTCTATTCATATACTATGGATAAATATTGTTCCACTACCAAAGTCCCTGTAGACTGCCCAGGCCTCCTGACACCCACATTCAGGGGACCTGGTTAAGTCCTATGCTGGTTTCCAAGCTGTTAGTCTGAGGTTCATGAGCTCTCACTTGTTCAGGTGAGCTGTTTCTGTGGGTTTCTCCAGCTTGGTCTTGACCCCTTTGCTCATCACTTCCCCCTCTCTACAACTGATTTCCAGGAATTCAGTTCCATGATTAGCTATGGGTGTCTGCTTCTGCTTCCATCAGCTACTGGATGAAGGATCTAGGATGGCATATAAAGTAGTCATCAATTCTATTATAGGGAAAGGGTGTTTAAGATAGCCTCTCCACTATTGCTTAGATTTTTTTAGTTGGGGTCCTCCTTGTATACCTCTGTATATTTCCCTAGTGCCAGATTTCTCTTTAAAGCTATGATTGCTTTATTAAGGCATCTCTTTTCTTACTCTCCTCTATTCATTTTAGACAGTTGAATAATCTTCCATTGTGTAAATGTACCACATTTTCTTTATTCATTCTTCAGTTGAGGGACATCTAGGTTGTTTCCATGTTCTGGCTATTATGAATAAATCTGCCATGAACATAGTTCACTAGGTGTTCTTGTCATGTGATGGGAAAGTATCTTAACTCTATATTGGATAGAGGTCTGATTTCCAAAATATATAAAATATTCAAGAAGCTAGACATAAAAAACAAGTAATTCAATTAAAAATGAGGTACTGACCTAAAATGAGAATTCTCAACAATAGAATCTCAAAAGGCAGAGAAACTCCTAAAGAAATGTTTAACATCCTTTGACATCAGAAAAATGAAAATGAAAATGACTGAGATTCATCTTAACACCTGTCCAAATGACTAAGACCAAAACCAAATGTAGCAACTCATGCTGTAGAGCATATGGAGCAAGGGGAACATTCCTCCATTGCTGGTAGTAATGCTAACTTGTACATGTACTTTGCAAATCAATATGGCAGCTTCTTAGAAAATTCGGAACTAATGTACCTCAAGATCCAGATATACCACTCTTGGGCATATATCCAGAGGGTATGTGGCAACCTCAGGAGAACCTACTACTGTTACTTTCATAAACCAATATAACCTCTAACTACATTACTTACTAATTCTTATTCTTTTACTCACAGAGAAGTATAACTCTCACCCTCATCAAAGACTTTTTTTTTGCAGTAGACATTTACAGAAACTTACAATTGGTTGAATACAGAGAACTGACTGTGGGTACCTAGTCCTCACTGTTATATCTACAACATAACACCTGTAACTAAGACTCTGAAAACAGCATGGAAGAGGGCACGAGGCAGAAAGATTGTAAGAGCCAGAAGAAGACCACAATGTTTGCTGGAAAACTGTGTTGTGTCTGGTATTAGAAGGAAATGGTATCCATGAAATCTCAATATTATGGCTGCCTAAGCAAATCCTGATCAATTACAATGCCAGTTGACATGCCAGTGTGGATGGAAGAAATTTCCCAATGCTCACTCTCTGATAAAAAGTTTCAGGACAATTAACAAGTACTGAGAGAACAAATCCATGTTCCCTAGGGATGAGCCCCCTGGTTGTTTATCAAATGCCAAGAGGTCATTCTTAAAATCTATGTACTTATGAGCAACACAAAACAGGCTCAGCAGGTTGTATTTATATATTTATTAATACACACACACACTATCACAAGGCTAATGAGAAACAGAACCTGATCTTAAGCCTGTACTGACATTCTTAACCATAAAAATCCATCATCCATTCTATGTTCTCCATCATGGTGAGCAATGGAATTATCCAGTGAAGACATTCCTGGATAATTTCCTGTCTGAAATGATGCTATTAACTGACTTGATCTCCTAACTTGATGTAAAGGAACTTTCCTTCATTGAACTAGACAATCTGCTGCCACAGCAGCACTCTTGATGCTTAGAGGCTTACATTACTGCAGTACTTGTTTAGCAATTGACAGAGCTGTGACTCCAAATTATGTCATGCATGTTCCAACTCATTTAAATTGTCTTTGTAGTATGTTACCTATTAAAGAAATACTATCCCCTGTATGCTGATTATATAAAATAACACAATCATCTGTTGAAAGGAAAACAATAACTCCTTGACTATAGACTAACAGAGTGATTGCTTTTTTTTTTTTAGTGGAATGTAAGGTAGTTGCATGTGTAATACTCTTTATGCATTTGGATTCAGGGCATATTTTGCCACATGTTGCTAGGAAATGAATAGGAAAACATTTCAAGGATATTTCATTGTCCCATCTACATATGCTATGTCTATGTTGGGGTTAAGGAGAGTGCAACATACCCTGCTATGCACTCTGCTCTCCTTTGGTGGAAACGTTTCTATCAGAAGCCGTGCTACCCATTAAATGAGAGCTTGGCATGTGGCTTATCTTTCAGCTGGGTGGTCCCAAGGGAAAGTATGCTGGCTAAATTGGGGTCATTAGCATGCTTGCAGAGGAGCAACTGAGTTACTCACTTTTAAGCATCATCATTTTCACATTTAAAGTAATTTCGGTCAGTAAGAGTAAATTATGCTCATTACATCCAAACACAAATACATGTTTAGAAAGCATGCGGTTTAGAAAACAAATGGGATACAAACCCAATTCTATTGTCTCATTAGGAGCATTTGCATACTTCTAGTGGCTATTTTTATTTCGTACTTCTATTTAATTATCACAATGTCATATTTGTATTACCCTCCCTGCTGACATGTGACTGATCATATCCCCTGAAAGGATACTCTTCTGCTTTTATTTGTTTATTTTCACTGATTTCTGCACCTAAGACTACACTAACCGGAATGCAAGCTGGGCAGAAATGTGTGAAAATCCTAGGTGACACATCTGGAAACGATGGATCCTTATGAGATTACAGCGGTAGTAATTTAGACAATTAGTGGGATACAAAACTAATGCTAATGTCTCATTAGGGATATTTGCATAATTCTACTGGCTAGTTTTGTTTTCTAGTTCTGTAATAATGATCTTGAGGTATCTACAAACGACTGACTGAATGAACTTGCTTATGGTAAATGAAAAATGATTGCACACACTTTACTATCCTACACATGCTTCAGTCTAGGCTTGCCTGGTTGCTTAACTTTGCTACTTAATGGGAAGCTCCATTCAGAGATTTCCAAGGCAAGGACATAAGAAGCCTTCAAACTTCTTTCCAGGTCTCTTAGAATCTCAGCAGAGGCAGTCTTTAATCATCCCTTCCAAAACATTCATTGTTTTTTAAAAACATTTTCATGTAGTTTTTTATTAGAAAGAAGGCATGTCAAACATGGCAGCATGTTGAAGTTTTGAGTTGACAAAGAGAAAGAGTGATGAGAAAAAAAAGCAGGAATGAACAAATGTGGGGACACCAGGCCTTGAGCAGAGACCCACTTCCCCAACAGCACGGGAGTAGGCAGCTGTAAGACAATGTTTACTAAAAACATGTTTACTAAAAACAATACAATGCCCGGGGGGGGCAATAAGTTCCCTGCCTGGCCTCTACCTTTTCCAAAGACTAACCACCTCTTTCTAGCCACCCACCTCCACCTCTGGCGTCAGGGTATATAATAACCAGCCAGAATAGGAATAAAGTGAGCCTTCTTGAGGATCCTTGGGGTCTCTGTGTTGTCAATCCCCGACACCCTCCGCACATTCTCAGACGCAGGCTGTGCAGCAGACGCGGTAATTGGAGGTCCCAAGAAAGGCCTCCCTCCAGAAAAGCTTCTGCTCTCTCCTTACCCCTGGCTGGTTCTGCTCTGACACCAGAAACTGACTTGGGTATGTCAGAAGAGGCGGTTAGTCTTTGGAAAAGGTCAAGGCCAGGGTGGTTAGGTGGGCAAGCCCTTTTCAGGAACTTATTGCCCAGGGCATTGTATTGTTTTTAGTAAACATGTTTTTAGTAAACATTGTCTTACAGCTGCCTACTCCCAGGCTGATGGGGAAGTGGGTCTCTGTTCAAGGTCTGGTGTCCCCACAAACAAAGGTCTTTATTTTGATTTTCATGGCATAAGCTTGGCAAGGTAATCAGATTTATGGTTGATTAATTTGAATAATTTCTGCTGCTTAGGAATATAGCAGGCAATCCATGTTATCTCTGTGTGATACTGTAATAATTGTGATATCAGAATGCTGTCCCAAAATATAACAGTTCACTGTAGACTGGATGAAGTATGATGCCCAGGGGATGTAAACTTTGGATTGTTTGGTTTGCACATGAAAGTTACTCTTAGATGAGGTTTTATTATTTATTTATTTGCCCTAGGATCTAGCTTTCTCTTGGAATAGCATTTTTCCTAGATCAGCAATCAGAATACCAAGAATAAAGAAAATACATATTATTAATACCATCGGGTAAATGTATTCATATGACCTCCAGAGCAGTTATCTTCCACCTGAATGATATTGAGCAATCCCATCTGCAGCATGTGAAAGTTAGGATAACCTAAAATAACTGCACCAATATTTCTGGTCATCGAGATATAGTGAGTTGTTTAAGCCACAATATGTAGCATTTATTTAAGTAGTAGTAGTTGCCTGAGTATTCTACAACTTTTATCCCTACTTTCTGTTTCCAAACTAGTGAGTCATTTAAATGACATTCCTTTTTGATCAATGCAAATGTTAAGTAAAATTTTAACTAAAAGTTATTGGTTGGTGTCTTAGCACCATTACAATTGGATAATATGATTAATTATATTTTCTTTGATGGTAATTTCTAAGGAAGGAAGAGTTTATTTGACTCACAGTTCAAGGATACAGTACATCAGAAAGTGAAGACATGGTTGGAGGAACATGAGGTAAACAGTCAAATTGTATTCATAGTCAGGAAGCAGAGAGAAATGAATTCATTGTCTCAGCTCTCTTTCCTTTTTATTTAGTTAGTATCTCAGTCCATGGAAAGGTGTTATTCACCTTTAGGATAGGTAACCCTCATTTGATCTCAATTATCCTAGTCCTAAAAGTCCTCAGACTCCAGCCATAGGTTTGTTTCTATGATGATTTTAAATCCAATCATGTTGACAATGAAGGTTCATCATCACAGATACTTACAAATGGAATTTGAAATTAAATTTGCTCCACCCTAGGAAAGCACAGTAACATACAGCATTTAATGATGTTGATGAGTAGAAAATTGACATATAACATGGTCTTAGTTTCTTTCCCTGTTCTGGTGATAAAATGTGCTGATAAGAGCAACTTAAGTAAAAAAATAGTTTATTTTAATTCACAGGAAATTTAATACAGGGAACTCAAAGCAGAAAGAACAGGAAACTAGTGGTCACATTGCTTCTTCTGTGAACAAGAAGAGACAGTAGCATGCATACTCAGCTCACCTTTTCTATCTTTGGAAACTCAGGAGACCCCAGTAAAAGAATGGGCCTTCTCCCAATTAAGATGTGTTGTCTACCATCACTTACGGTTATAAAATAACCCCTACTTGCTCAGAGACCCATCTTCCAGGTATAGAGCATATCAAGTTGAAAATGAATACTAACCATTATGAGTATATAAACTAGTTCAAAGAAATAATAGAAGTTATTCTCCCATCCCTACATTGTACATTACAATGTGTTTGTGGCTCAGCAGTTAAGAGTGAGGATTTCTTGGTGCTGGAGAGATGGATCAGTGGTTAAGAGCACTGACTGCTCTTGCAGTTGGCCCGAGCTTGATTTCCAGCACCTGCATGGCTCATTAACTGTCTATGACTCCGGTTCCAGGGAATCTGATATCTTGGTCTTGCTCAGGCACCAAGCACACATGATGCAGAGACATACATGCAGGATAAAACACTCAAATACACAAAGTAAAACTTAAAATAAACCTTTTTTTAAAAAATGAGGATTTCTCTTGTGGAGGACCTGAGTGTGGTGCCCAGCACCCAAATCACTTACAACAACCTGTAACTATACCGCCAGAGGATCTGACAGCTTTCTGGCCTCTGCAGGCACTCCCATACTCCACTTCCCCCCCCCACCACCACATAATACACATATATAACAAAATAAATTTTTAAAATTACAAGTCTTTCATATTTGAGTAAGCAGCTAATTCATTATCTTTTACAGACTTGTTCTGCAACTAAAGGTTGCTGGTGCCCCTAGGTGATTGTAGCAAACATGGATCATGTCATTGTCTTGGTCCTGATGAGGGGGAGCTGACATTGATGAAGGATGAAGCAAGCTGATGCTGTCTCACATTTCCTTGTTCCCCAGTTACCTCCATCTGGAGTTTAATATGCACTTATCTCTTTTCTATTCCAGTGAGTGTGTGTGGGGGTGTCCTGTAATGAAAATCTCCATATTAGTTATCAGCTGTCAACACTGACAAATTTCAATTACCATCCTCTGGCAGCCGTTCACACTAGAGAAGTAAATCAGGGTGGCACACTGGGATAGCATACTTGTGACAGATCTATTTTAATTGCCTTTCTTATCCATGTTTAACCTCTTATCATTTTGACAGTAGAAAGCAATGCACAGAGGCGGTATCTTTCCTACCAGTGATCAGGATAGGGACAGGGTGGGAAAATAGTCTGCTGGGAAGAGACTGCGTATCATCCATCAATATATGGACTGCCATTGATTGCTGGGGTTGCTTTCCTCTCCTTCTCAGGCTAACTATGGTAATTTTCTCTTATCAAAATACTTTGCATTTAATCAGCTACCTAGATGGATGTTCACGCTGATCATCCATAAATTATGCATCAATTAAAAAGACTTGGCACTTTTTTTTCTTTGCTTCATTTTTTGAGTGATTAATTTTCAAGGGTCCATTGCAGGAGCTTCCCTTGGTGGGCTCTTACTTCTTTTGTACAGTGCTGCTCATCTAGCCTTGTGATTGCGGCTGGATGGAGCATCAGAGGAGACTACTCAAGGGACTGGTTTCTAAGAGTTGTGCAATTTCTCTTTTCCTCCTTTCTTTTGCTTTAATCTTAAGGGATCTAAGAGCTTTTCCTTGAAGTAAAGAAGAAATAATTTTCATTAATGAGGCAGCTGAGGAAGTGCCTGTGACCTTTGAGCTTCCATATCCTTACTTCTCAGGGGGTTTTACCCTGTGGTTGCTGCTCATATTCTGATATCTGTTATAATTCAAAGTTAAATCACAGTATCATTCTGCAACAACCACTAGCTAATATTTTATGCTGGAACATACTTAACATTGTAATATTGATCATATAACATGGTTATATTTATTTTAATCTTCCAATAACCCCTATGTTTTTATCTGCATTGAACAACTGTCTTAGATGTTTGGAGATTTTAAGTAGCTCATTCAGGATGATATGTGCAGATGGCAGTACTTGGCTTTCATTTTAGGAATTTTGACAGGAGGATTTGCATTCGCGATATTCTGTTGTGGTATTCAAAATACATGTTTGCATTTTATTGTTAAACTTTTTTATTTCTCTCTCTTTTTCTTTTCATTGAAAACAGATTCTTTTCTCATACCATATATATATGTGTATATATATATATATGTATATATATTCCTCCCAGTTCCTCCTCACATCTGATCTCCTCTGGATCTACCCCATTGCTGTCTCTCATTAGGAAAGAACAGGATTCTAAGAGATAACAACAAAATATTACAAAATATAATAATAATAATAATAGTAATAATACATCACATTGAGACTGGACAAGGCAACCCAACAAAAGGAAAGGAGCCCCAGGAGCAGGCACAAGAATCAGAGATCCACTTGTTCATACACACAGGAGTCCTATAAAAATACTGAGATAAAAGATAGAATATATACGCAGTGGACTTGGGACAGGTAGGCATGTAGACCCTGTGCTTGTGGCTTAAGTCTCTGTCAGTTCATAAAAGTATTGCTTAGTTGATTCAGAGGACCCTGTTCTCTTGGTGTCCTTCATTCCCTTGGGTCTTACACTCTTCCCACCATCTCTTCCATGGTGGGGGGGGGGTCCCTGAGATCTGAAGAGTGGGATTTGATGGAGATATATGTTTTACCTCTATGTGTTTCAAGGACTCTCTCTCTACCTGATGTCTGGCTGTGGGTTGGGTCTTTGTATTTGCTTCCTTCTTCTGTAGGAGGAAACTTCTCTGGTGAAAACTGAATAAGGCACTGATCTATGAGTATAGTATAAGCCATTTTACTCATACATTTTTCTTTTAGACCATTAGTACTTGGTTTTACCCTAGGTCTCTGGGCTGTCTAGTCTTTGATTCTTGGTCAACCAAGCAGTGTCAGGTATAGGTCCCATCTGATGGATTGGGTCTTAAGTCAAATCAGAATTTGGTTGGCTACTCCTACAAGTTCTGCCATTACCTTAGCATATGTAGTGGGCAGGGCAGATTGTCATTCAAAGATCTTATGGCTTTGTTGGTGTTTATGTTTCTCTTTTGGTAGCCTGCAGAGTACCTTCTATTATCAAAGACACTAAAATGAAGAAATGAAGGCTCCACGTAAACAACAGCTTGATTTTGTCTTTTTCAATGTGTTCAATGTGTTGTATGACTCAGCAATGGGGCTCTGTTGCCATTTTTTTGAGAGTAACTGATTGCCTTAGCAACAGCCTGAATTGTTTGGTGCGTGACAGAAGGATGCAATATAACAAGGCTCAAGTAGTGGTGTCTGTTATTAGGGAAAGGGATCATAAAAAGGGGAAAGGAAAGGGGGGAGACAAGCTTTCAGAGACAGGAGCAGCAGGAGACAGGAGAAAGGAAAGAGGGGGAGAGAGAGGAGAGAGATGAAGAAGAGAGAGAAGAACAGAGACAGAGAGAGAAAGAGAGAAGGATGGGAGGTAGGCAGGGCCTTTTAAAAGGGGAATGTAGTGAATGTGCACAGGTGGTACTCTTAGTGGCTGCAGCTGAGGGCGTATCCTGTCATAACCCCAAGGATAGGCCAGTACAGATGTCTGAATACTAACAATTACATCTTATATTTGAGGTAGGGTTGCTCATTTAATTTGTAGCTCATCGTTGCACCAAGATTGAGTGACTAGAGAGTACTCTTGATCTTCCAATCTCTTGCTCCACAGAACTGGGGTTGAAACAGGTACTAGTATGCCTACTTGCTTGTTAATTTATTTAAATTTTTAATGTGGGTGCTGGGGAACTGAATGAACCCAGTTCTTCATATTTGTGAAGCAATCACTATCAGCTGTGACTCCCCCTAGAACCTTGTTTAATATCTAGGATATTATTACTTTCATACTAAAGAATATCCTCTTTCTGGGCCTCTGAAAATTCCCTAATGCTCTGATAAGGATGATGAGGTTTCGCCCATCTCAGGAAAAGACCAAAAGTACTATGCTAATTTTCCCGAAGTGGTGAGAGGGAGACATAGATAACCCTGAAACTGGAGAAGTTTACTGAAAGAATTGAGCAAGTAACTTCTAACTTGAGGCAAAGAGCAAAACTAGGAGCAAAAATAGAAACAGATAGAGTCCCAGAGTACAGAAGAACTTGGCATCCACAGTTACTCTCTAGTCTTTTATAGATACAGAGTCACAATGGTAGCTTGAATACTGTTTCTTTTTTATTTCTTTTCCTTTCCATGCTTAATCTGATTATATAGGATTTAAAGAGTTGTATAAATGCAGCTCCAATAAGGGGAAATATCACACTCCAATCTTTAAGTAAATGGAAAAGTTATCAGTCGACAAGATTTACTATCTACTACATTTGAAACAAAGGAAATGTGCAAAATGCTTTAAAAATAAAAGTCCTCTTGAATTTCTGTGATGCCCAGCAAGATGTCCTTTTTACAAGGTGAAAGGACATTGAAATAAAAAGAATAAAGTGCTAGATAACTTTAAATTTTGAGAAGGCAGTTAGAACAGGAGGGAGAATATACAGAGCTTCAGATCCTAAAGGCCAAGATGACTCAGAAGGAGGCAAATTACAATTAGTTATTAATCATGTGAAGGAATAAGTAGGTAATTCAAAGCTTTCATTTGAACAGTTTGTAATGTTTAAATTGAAAGACTAGCCACAACTGATTTTAACAGGACTATTCCTAATCACTGGAAGAATAAACTCTATTATTTGATAGAATGCTCCTTTCTACAAGCAAACAAATCAAACAAATCAGAGATACTCAGCTGTTCACTTATAAATTACAAAATGCTTTATCTCTACTGTGATACATACAATATACTGAAGACAACTCCATGGATATTTAAGACCTCTCAGTGCCTTATATTCCTTTAGAAGAATTACAGACAAGAAACTGTGTAGATCAGGAAATAATAGGTGCTCTTCAGTAAAACCAAGAAGTCAAAGTATGCTGTAGAAATGCCATTAGCAGTTTAACGTGGAAGCACAGATTTGAGTTATAATCATTGACTTTGCTCTGGGAATGTGGTGCATATATCACACAGATCTCTAGCATCTGATATTTAGGTCTTCGAGAGGAACTCATGTAGCATGAATAATAAAAACCCAGAGACAGATTTTTGTGTTCAAGCTGAAAATAAGAGAAGCAAAGTAACCAAACTACTAGAGATCTCTTACATCTGCCACGGCTGGGATGATCCTGATTTCAACATGGCTGGAGACTAATTTCCACTATACTGAATACCTCTCTAGTGCTGGGATTAAAGGCATGTACCATGACTGCCCAGCTTCTATGGTCAATTAGTGTGGTTGCTGGGATTAAAATTGTGTAGCACCACTGCTTGGCTTCTATGCCTGTGGCTAGCTTTTCAATTTGATCTCCAAGCAAACTTTATTAGATCATAGACAATATTATCACCACAAACTTACCTCTATTGAATGCATATTATATAATAAGAACTGTTTTCTTTCTGTGTATTTCACTGAACTCCAAAAACAAATTGTCAGAAAGGTGTCATAAGTATGATTGCTTGTACAAGAAACTGTGGCATTGCAAGCTGGAACAAAGGGGCCAACGATTATAATGTGTATGTTAAGAATGCTAACTAAACCTGAGGCCACTGGCCACTAGAGTAGACTCTTTCCAATGGAGGATTGTGCTGTGCTGTTTTCTAAGGTATCATGGGACGCTTGATACCTTAGACATGGTAGGTATGAACAAATTCTTGGGTGGGGGGTTAGTGGGAGGGTATGGGAGGAGGGGAGGGAAAAGGAGAGGGACCTGGGACTGACATGTGAAGCAACCTTGTTTCTAATTTAAATTTAAAAATAAAAATAAAATAAAAACAAAATAACAACAACAAAAAACAAAAAAACAAACTGTTTTATCCAGAAAAACAAAAACAAATACTTGTCCAAGTTCTGAAGAATCAGCCCATCTTTATTCAATAGCTTGAATCCCAAAGACATAAAAGTGAAATAAAGGGCAATCAAAATCTAGCTGTATGAATAAAACGGTGATGATAAATAATGTACATGATAATGTTGATAGAAGCTCGGTGGGAAGTGAGAGATACCACTGAAGCATGGGATTCAAGATACTTCCCAAAGAAAAGAACTTTGACTTTTAAAATATGCAGTTCCCAACTAAAATTTCTGCTTCTCATTCTCCTCTGAATGTATGTATAACCTCCATATACATACATGTATGTATACCCCTTTAGAAAAATATACAGTGTTTCAGTGTCACATACTGTAAAGAGTCTGAGTGGATTTATCCCTCAGTAACAGGACTTCAGCATTGCACTGTGTTTTCTTTCAGTAATGAAGTTTAGCACATTTACAGGTGATTTCTTTTTCCTGACAGACTCCTGGGGCAGCCTTAAGCTTCTTCAGTGAAAATGTCTTCTGGGGAAACGTTCTTATCTAGCTCCTCAAGGTATTTTCAAGAGTGGTAGCATGTTCTCAGAAATAAAGATCTCACTTAGGCACTGCACACTTGACCTTGAAAAGCAGCTGGGGACTCTAAAGACTGAGACTGGGACTTCCCAATGCCACAGTCACTCTATTGCTACCAAAAGAGTCGCCTCCATCATTCTGATCCTACATCAAAGGATCAGAAGTAAATTTGACTTTGTTGATTCAGTTACAAGGCCCCCTGAAGACTGGTTTGTATGTGAGGGACAATAACTCACATCATTTCAGCTGGCATCTACTAATGTAACGTGAATTTCATCAAATTGTAAGGTAGTGGACGTTATTCAAATGCTGTTCTTTACTCTTCATTGTCACTTGATAATGTGTTTGCTGTATTTTTAGACCATTTATTTGGTATTCCTTCTTTCTCATTTATACTTCAGTATTTTTCTTCTTCAGTATAATTATTTTCAATATTGCTATTTCAGACCATATTTTGCTATTTCTTCTTTTATATCTCTATCTTCAATATGTTTCTTCTTCAATATTGTTTATGATCATTGCTTTTCAAACAAATAAAAATTAAAGCATATAAAATCTAATATTTTGATTATATGTATGTTTTATGTAACTTAGTAGTTCTATAACAGTATTATGAGATAATTAATATTTGTATATTCCAGATGCAAAAGCTGAGTTTTTGAATCTTGCAAGAAATATTTGATGATTACAGATATAAACAAAAGTATGTTTACACTCATACAGTCTCAAAATTAAGACTTTCCCGGGGCTTTATGTTAATCTTCTTCAGTTTCATTTTGGAAAACTAGAATCAGAGATAAATTTTCCTTTTCAATGAATTTCATCCATTCATGACCACTCACTCAGCTAATAGTTTGTGACTTTCAAAGACAATGATACAAAGCTTTTTGCTCCTTAGTTTGTGAAAGCTGAAATTTAGTGTGAAATATCAATTCTGATCATTCAGCATATATGAATTTAAGCTGTGTACCATTCTGATTATTGATCCAAACCAGTAATTCCCTTCTCAAGTAGTCTTAAATATTTGCTACAAATCATGAAGATTTCTACTCTTATCCAAGAAAAAATATTTTACACGAGGTTACTCTTTTTCTCTTTTTCCTTTGTGAGCATCCTTTTAGCCTTGAGGACTTCCATCAGCTTAGCTTCTTATGCTTCCACACTATTTGAACTTTATTCTAAAAATACTTCTATTTTCAGATAAGGAAATGCTTCAGTAGAAATGGTTTGACCTCTTTCATGAATACTGAATATAGATGATAAAATAAATTACATATCTTTTAAAGACCAATGAGAAAGTTTCATATATCAGAGATGACTAGATCCAAGATCTTATTAATTCAGAAAGCAAAAGGCTCCATTTTGGACAACACATGTCTACAACTAGAAAACTATATATAAATACAGTTTATTTGTATTTGGCTTTGTTGCTCCCTATTTAAGGGCTAGTGTTCTGTGTGTCTATGATGTCATCATTCTATAAAGTATTTATAGTCAGAAACTCTGCTTCAACTATGCTTAGAATCTAGACAATGAATACACATCGAATAAGATCCTTTGCCCAGATCCTTTCTAACATCTACATTAATATCCTCATAGAAGACATACTGATATATTAAATCACACATGTACCATGCCTTACAAAGTTTACAGCTTTCAAGTTTTTTGAAAGTATGCTAGAAGTGAGGAAGAAAACAAGGAGGGAATAGCTGACATTATGTAAGTAGCTGTAATGTGGGGGACCGATATCAGTCACTTATGTCAGCTGTATTACTCAATCTTCTAGCTATAAATCACAGAAAAGGAACTAAATTAAACCTTCCTTAATGTGTGTTTCACTTGACAAAATAAAAAGAAACTGAAGTCATTAGGCTCTATGGAATGGTCATTTGGTGGTTGTTATTTCTGTAACATCTTTTTCTTGAGTAACTGCTTTTGCTATTATGCTGGAGTTCCTTCTTGCTTATATATGCATATCACTTCTGTTATTTTATCTTTAGTGCATTCAATAGTGATAAATCACACGTCTGATGCATTTATTTTTGTGTGGAGCTTGTTTGTTTTTGTTAAGATAATGGCCAGAATCTGAACTTGTGAGTGTATTATGCTTCTCCAAATCCCAATGTAGAGATCAAATAGGAGAAGTGTAGACCTCATATAATGTGATGGCTAATATTGACTGTCAATTTGCTTAGATTTATCATTCATTGTGGTATGATACATACCCTAGAAATGTTTAATTAAGAAGGAAAACTCCTGGAGCCCAGATTATGTAATAGAAATGAGGAAAAAGGAGAAAGACCGTTTTTTTCTCTCTCTGCTTCCTGACTGCTGTGTGAGCAGCTCTCCTACCTTCTCTATTCCTTTCTATAGTAGTCTGAAACTTCTGAAGCTGTGAGCTCAATGTCTATAATTTTTCTATTGTTCCTTTTTTTCCATGGTGACTAAATTAACACACATAGCTGCCAAAAGGAGATTATTATTCTAGTTGCCCAGAAAACAAATGAACTAAAAGATTATGTCAGTTATATATATTTTTCACTATAAGGTATCTATATTAGAAATAAGATTTGTTTAAGACTCATTTTGTAGAAAGTCTACAACTAGAAAACTATATATAAATACTGGCTTCATTTAGTAGCATTTATCAATTACTTGAAAGCGAAGACTTTCATTTCTATGAAAGAGGTATTGTTGTAAACTATAATTCCCCCAAAGACACTTTGCAAATGAGACCCAACTCAGTCTAACAAAGTGTAATGAATAAATCAGATGAACACATCTGTTATCAATGTGATCAAATTTGAGAGCTGTTGAGTCTCAAAGTAGGTCTGCTAGAAAAAATTATGCCAAGTTGATGTAAAGTTCTTTAAACAATTAAACAAAATGAGTAAGGACTCTTTACTAAAAGGGGAAAAAAGAACAACATCAAGTCTTTGGACTTTGATCATAGAATCTTAATGAACCAGGTATTGATTTAGTTTACTAGCAGTCACAAGAGCCTAAACTGTACTTAAGTAGAGCTGATGGGAAGAGATAAGTAAGCATCTATTGAATTAAAAAAATGTATGCTTGGGCACAGCATTGAAACATTAATTATCAAGCATTGTTGCAAGAGTAAAACAAGACAGTGAGTCATAGTGTGAAAGCCAATTTTATCTTCTCATTCCTGATTGCCATCATTTGATATGAAATACAAGTTTTAATATAAATGAATGTGGTCTTCTCTTCTGTAAGTGCCTACCCTTTGTAGTCTTATAATATTAAAAATTCAAAATGTTGCTGACTTCAAATTTTAAAACAAGTAAAATTTTGAAGGCTTCTGTATACATTTTAATTTGCAAAAAATGTATTGTTAGCTGCTATGTAGGTGGTGTTTCTGTTCTTCTTAGTCCCGACACCCTTCAGTCCCAAATAATACGCACAGGCTTATATTAATTATAAACTGTTTGGCTAATGGCTCAGGATTTTTATTGGTTAGCTCTCTCTTAACTATTAACCCATAACTATTATTCTATATATTTCTACATGGCCTTATCTTACTGAAGAATGCCAGATATCCTATCTTCCCGGTAGCTACATGACATCTCCCGGGTCACTCACTTTCTGCATTCTGTGGAAATACTTAGGTTAATAGTTATTGGTTAATAATTAAGAGAGAGCTATCCAATAAGAATCCTGAGCCATAGGCTTTATAATTAATGTAAGCTTCCGTGCATTTATTTGTAACTAAATGGTTGTGGGACTAGGAGGAACAGGAAACTTCAATCTTCAAATGGTGCCTCTTATGTGGGGCAAGAATTTCCATGTACAATCTGACAAAAGCTTAAAAAGGGATTCTAAAAACAAAAGAGCAGAATTAAGTCATGGCACACCTTACCTTATTAGCAGCGTCTCAGCAGAATTGATTGCTAGAAAGTTCCTGTTTCTCTCTGCTTATATCCTGTTTCCTCCCAGCTATATCACTTCCTGTCTGTGTGTACATAGCTCTAGACCTCTATGATTAGCAAGTGGCAAGCTCCATTCTCTGACCTTCAGATAGGCTTTATTTGTACAAGAAAGATATCACCACATGCTTCCTAATTTTAATGATTCATCTATTATAACTAAAGAATCACTTTTAAGACATGCCTGTGAACTGAAAGCTCTAGAACAAAAGGAAGCAAACTCACCCCAGAGGAGCAGAAGCCAAGAAATAATTAAACTGAGAGCTGAAATCAATAACGTAGAAACTAGGAAAATGATACAAAGAATCAAGGTAACAAAGAGTTGGTTCTTTGAGAAAATCAACAAGATAGACAAACATTTACCCAAACTCACCAAACGGCAGAATATGAACATGCAAATTAACAAAATCAGAAATGAAAAGGAAGACATAACAACGGACAGTGAAGAAATCCAGAGAATCATTAGGTCATATTTTGAAAAGCTATACTCAACAAAATTTGAAAATTTAAAGGAAATGGACAATTTTCTGGATAAATATCACTTACCATAATTAAATGAAGAACAGATAATCAATTTAGTCATATAACACCTAAGGAAATAGAAGCAGTCGTCAAAAGTCTCCCAACCAAAAAAAAAAAAAAAAAAAAAAAAAGCTCAGGGAGGGATGGCTTGAGTGCAGAATTTTACCAGAAATTCAAAGAATAGGTTATACCAATTCTCCTCAATGTATTCCATGCAATAGAAGCAGAAGGGTCTTTGCCAAACTCTTTTTACGAGGCTTCAATAACATTGATACCCAAGCCACACAAAGATACAACTAAGAAAGAGAACTTCAGAGCAATATCCCTCATGAACATTGATGCAAAAACACTCAATAAAATACTGGCAAATCAGATCCAAGAACACATCAGAAAACTCATCCAGCATGATCAAGTAGGCTTCATTCCAGGGATGCAGGGATGGTTCAACATATGAAAATCCATCAATGTAATCCACCATATAAACAAACTGAGAAACAAAAATCACATGATCATCTCACTAGAGGCTGAAAAAGCCTTTGATAAAATCCAACACCCCTTCATGATAAAGGTCTTGGAGACATCCGGGATAACAAGAACATACATAAACATCATAAAAGCTATATACAGCAAAACAACAGCCAACATCAAACTGAATGGAGAGAAACTCAAGGCAATTCCTCTAAGATCAGGAACAAGACAGGGCTGTCCTCTCTCCCCATATCTCTTCAATATTGTACTGGAAGCTCTAGCTAGAGAAATAACACAACAAAAGAAGATCAAAGGGATACAAATTGGAAAGGAACAGGTAAAACTTTCACTATTTGCAGATGATATGATAGTTTAATTAAGCCACCCAAAAAACTCTAACAGGGAACGCTTACTGCTGATAAACACCTTCAGCAATGTGGCAGGATACAAGATCAACTCAAGAAAATCAGTAGCCCTACTATATACAGATGATAAAAGGGCTGAGAAAGAAATCAGAGATACATCACCCTTTACAATTGCCACAAACAACATAAAATACCTGGGGGACAATGCTAAAAAAAAACACGTGAAAAACCTGTATCGAAAGAACTTTGAGTTTTTAAAGAAAAATTAAAGAAGACACCAGGAAATGGAAAGATCTCCCATGCTCTTGGATAGGTAGGATCAATGTAGTAAAAATGGCAATCCTGTCAAAAGCAATCTACAGACTCAATGCAATCCCTATCAAAATCCAAGCACAATTCTTCAAAGACCTTGAAAGAACAAATCGCAACTTTGCATGGAAAAACAAAAAAACCCAGGATAACCAAGACAACCCTGCTCAACAAAGAAACCTCTGGAGGCATTACCATCCCTGACTTCAAGCCCTATTAATGAGCTGTAGTCCTGAAGATAGCTTGGTATTGGCACAAAAATAGCCACATAGACCAATGGAATCAAATTGAAAACACTGAGATTAATCCACAAACCCATGAACACCTGATTTTCAACAAAGAAACTAAAATTATACAATGGAAAAAAGATAGCATTTTCAACAAATGGTGCTGGCATAACTGCATATTTGCATGTAGAAAATTGCAGGTAGATCCATGTCTACCGCCATGCACAAAACATAAGTCTAAATGGATCAAAGACCTCAACATAAATACAGGCACACTGAACCTGTTAGAAGAGAAAGTGGGAGGTACCCTTGAAGGAATTGGGTACCTGAACATAACACCAGTAGCACAAACACTGAGATTGACAATTAATGAATGGGACCTCCTGAAACTGAGAAGCTTCTGTAAGGCAAAGGACACATTCAACAAGACAAAAAGGCACCCCACAGTTTGGGAAAAGACATTCACTAACCCCACATCTCACAGAGGGCTGATATGCAAAATTTACAAAGAACTCAAGAAGAAAATCTGCAAAACACTAAAGGATCCAATTAAAAAGTGGGGGCTGTACTAAATAGAGAATTCTCAATAGAGGAGTAGAAAATGGCTGAGAGACACTTGAGAAAGTGCACAACATCATTAGCTACTAGGGAAATGCAAATCAAAGCAACTCTGAAATATTATCTTACTCCTGTCAGAATGGGTAAAATCAAAAACACCAATGACTGTGCTGAAGAGGATGTGGAGAAAGGGGAACACTCCTCCACTGCTGGTGGGAGTGCCAACTCGTACAGCTACTTTGGAAATCAGCATGGAGATAACTCAGGAAAATGGGACTCAGTCTACCACAAGACCCAGCAATTCCACTCTTAGGCATATACCCAAAAGATGTGTATTCACACAACAATGATGTGTGTTCCATTATGCTCACAGTAGCATTATTTGTAATAGCTAGATCCTGGAAGCAACCTAGATGCCCCACAGTGAATGGTAGATAGAGAAAATATGATACATTTACACAATGGAGTACTACTCAGCAGAAAAAAAACAATGGAATCTTGAAATTTGCAGGCAAATGGAAGGCACTAGAGGAAACCATCCTGAGTGAGGTAACCCAGACACAAAAAGACAAACATGGTATGTACTCACTCATATATGGATTTTAGATGTGGATCAGGGGAGTGTCAGCCTACAATCCCAGTGCCAATGAGTCTGGGAAACAAGGAGGTTCCCAAGAGAGATGCATGATACTCCATAGAAATCGAGTGAGGCAAGCCGGGCAGTGGTGGCACATGCCTTTAATCCCAGCACTCGGGAGGCAGAGGCAGGCGGATCTCTGTGAGTTTGAGGCCGGGTTGGACCAACAGCCTCCAAAACAATACAGAGAAACCCTGTCTCGTAAAAACCAAAAAGAAAAAAAAAAAAGAAAGAAATCGAGTGAGGCAAGATCTCTTGAGCAGATTGGGAACATCGGGGGATGGGCGAAGGAACCAAGAAAAAGAGAGGAGGATAAGAGGAGGGAGAAGAAGGCATGTGGGATCAGGATGTTTGAGTTGAGGTAAGAATAGACGAGAGCAGATGAGAGATACCATAATAGATGGAGTCATTATAGTCTTGAGGAAATAGCTAATACTAGTGAGATCTCCAGAGATCTACAAGGATAATATCATCTGGCAAACTAAGCAATAGTGGAGAGACTAGAAAGCCCCTCCTTGATGATAAGGTTTTTGGCTACCCTATACGCCATCCTAGAACCTTCATCCAGTGACTGATGAAGCAGAGACAGATACCCACAGCTAAACACTGAACTGAACTCCTGGAACCTAGTAACAGAGATGGAGGAGTGATGAGAAAAGGGGTCAAGGCCATGATGGTGAAACCCACAAAGACAGCTGACTGGATAAGGGGGAGCTCTTGAATCCCAGAGTGATGCTTGAGAGGCCAACAGAGGACTGATCCAGACTCCATGAATGTAGTGCCAGTGAGAAGGCCACAGCAATCACTGGGGCCTTGGGTAGTAGATCAGTGTTTACCACGGTGTATGAATGATCTTTGGGAGCCCATTCCAAATAGAGGGATGTTCTCTCAGCCTGGACACATGGGGAAGGGCCTAGGCCCTGCCCTTGATGAAATGACAGACTCTGGAGATCCCCCCAAGGAGAGCCTCACCCATCTGTAGAATGATTTGGGGATTGGGTGGGGGGCTCGGGGGCTGGTGGAGGGACAAGGGAGGAGGGGCAGGAGAGGGGGCTGAGATTGACATGTGAAGCATTCATGTTTCTAATTTAAATACAAACACATATTGAGGAAAAAAATAAATGCCTGTGAAACAATGCTCACAATTAACTTAGTTTTTCCATCTTTCCCTTTTTACTTTTCTTCCTTCCTTCCTTCCTTCCTTCCTTCCTTCCTTCCTTCCTTCCTTCCTTCCTTCTTTCCTTCCGTCCTTCCTTTCTCTCTCCCTCTCCCTCTCTCTCTCTCTCTCTCTTTCTGTGTCTCTCTCTTTTTGTGAGTCATGTAGCTTTCAGTGTTCTTTAAAAATATACTTTAAAATATACGCTTACATATTTTGATATGTGTATAATGCTAGTAGTTTCAAATAACCAATTTCATGGTAGACTATTATTTCTAGTGAGGGAGAAATCAAATGCTGGCAGGAATTAAATTCTCTGTTCTTTTATGGAAAATTTCCCTTACTTTGACTAGGAAGGGTCATCACTAATCCTTCTCTTAGAGCATAGAACTAAAGCAGGGATGAAGGCAAAAATTTGTTGAATTCAAAACCATATTCTACCTTCATGAAGGTTAACTCAACATACATGAGAAATCTATGCATGCTCCTGGTAGCACCATGAATTTTTCTACAACAGAAATATTTGTGTTAGTTAAAACAAAAAAGATCTCTATTAAATTTATTAGTCAAATGAATTATAGGTAACCAAATATGTATAGGTAAAATTCAAAATGTAGGTTGATAAGTATCAACTAATACATCTATAATACATTATTACAATAAGTTTCAAAGAAAAATCACCAAAAAGATTTTTAGACGTAATGGACCAAGACACCTACAATGAGATAGTGTCTTTGAAATCTCAACAATATGATTCTCTGCCAAGACCATTTGATAGTTTCTATAATGAGGGGTTGTTAAGTAACTACTATGCTCTATATTTTCTCAAATGCTGATCAGCCAAAGCAAAAACACAACTTGCAATCTCAAAGACATTACAAGAAACCTGTATAGTAGTTATTCACTTCCCTTGTCTCTTCCCAATTTTTTCTACATCCTACCTTTCCCCACACCATTCTTCATACCAGAGTATTTGTCCAGGGGTCTTTATCACCTTGTTCTTTTGACTTCTAGTTGGGTTTGACCAACAGAATAAAAACAACAAATGACGGGGAGAAGGGAGGAAAGAAAGGTCAGGGATTTTATGTCCCCTGTATTAATATTTCCATAGTGATATTGGCATTCATGTAGGGCATTTCTTTTTTCATTGTTCTAGCTCTTGATGTCATAGCAACACCCTTTTATCTTTTGCTGTTTTCAAGTCTTTGAGTGTTAGTGACAGGCTCACTATTACCAATTTCTGGGTCCTGATTGTCCCTTGCTTGCTTCATTAACATTTCCTATAGCTTTGTAAATATGCTTTAGTTCCCTTGAGTCATTTGAATACTGTTCAGTGTCTGAGGAGGATTTGTCTACTATAGGAATAGTCACAACAATACCAGCATGGAAAAGAGAAATACCATCAAAAGGATAGTCTTCAATGACCTTTTTTAGAAAGACTTCTTTTTAGGTACAAACAGCAATGGGGGGTGGAACTGTTGAGAAAGGTTATGTCATACAGGTTATTAATAATTTAATGCAAGAATAAGAGAGTTTTAGATAAAGGCTTAGGAGAACTTAGTCATATTCATTCAGAATTTTGCTTCTGTGTCTTAGGTTTTTGCATCTTGGCTAAATTTTTTTTATTTTTTAAATTTACTTTTATTGGAATTTTGATTTTTTCATATATATAATGATTATATCTACCTTTACTAACTTCTGTTATCTCTTCCCTTTGCTCTGACCTTAAACTGTCTTTTAATCCAACATAATACCACATTGTGGAAAAGCCTGTGTATGCATTTGCTATTATTTGTTGGTGAAGAATTATGTGCTTAATGGTATGATGTTATTGTAGCCAGAAAAATGTAGTTATTTCTGGAGGAATGCTTTATTTTGAATGTGATGCTGACTTTCTTAGAGCATATAGTCTCACTTAAGGTCCTTGCTCACTTCATTACAATCTGAAAAATGTGGTGTTGTGTTATTGTGTGGAGTGGATCATTTTCTGGATATCATTCTTTCTATTTTGTATTTCCTTGATTACTTGATTACTTTGACCTTTGTACCTTGATCCATTTGTTATGTTGGCTAATTTAGTATGAAACAGTAGGAAGCAAGAGAAATCTATCTTCCTGAAATTGGGGGAAGGTATGGGCAGTTGGAAGAACAAATATGAATCTTTTACCTTCTCCTTAAGTAGGGCTGCAGTCCAGTAAGCTCATTACAGGCAGAGCTGTTATCATACCTCTCATGTTGGCAGATGACTGGTATGGAAAACACCCTGCCAGACCAACAAGGGATCAGAAGAAACATAGTTGCCTAATGATCCACTGTTTTCTAAGAACATATTCCTGTAGATCCTGGCTTTCTGAACTGCTCACTGTACTCAGAAGAGCAACTTTTGAACTTTGTACTCATTAGTTTCTTCCATTTTGTGTCTATTTTTGACTAGTGTTCTGAGACTACTTCAAAATTTAGTCTTATGTGCTAATACCATGGGCTGCTAATGAATAAGAATGCTGTTTGCCCTAATTCTTGCATCTGTGAAAGTTAGCTGCAAGGAAACTTTCTGTAAACAACTCTGCTTGAATCCTTATAAAACTCCCAATGGAAATTAGAATACAAAGAAACAAGCCCTGCTGTGTACTTTTCCTCTTCTCCCAGTGAAAGGAAAAGAAAATGTAAGTTGAGATGGGATTCTCTTTTCACATTGTAGAGTGCAGACTGCAACAACTGACCTTACAGTGTATGTACTGGTTTTTCAATTTTAAGCCAGACTTTGGTTGTTTTGTGGCAACCACTCTCATGAATGTTATATACTGATACATAAGTAGGACCAACAATTTTATTGTAAGTTCTACCTTGTCTACATGAAACTTGGATATACCCTGAAGTCATGTATGTATTTGGCTTTTCAAATTAGGCTTTAAAGGAGCAAAATAGAAAGAACGTGGGCTAAGAATACTGACTTCACTTATAATTACTCCTTGAACCCAAGGCATTCTCTTCATTTACTTTATGAAGTTAAAGTTATATGATCTTTAATTTTAACATTGGGACTTCACTGTGAAAACAAGGTGAAACTAATTACAATTATTAGCAAATGAGAATGCTCAATGGTGAAATTTACTGATAACTCTCAAAATATTGGTCAAGTCAGATGTCAGCCAGTTTGTTGAGAAATGTTTCCAATCAGCTTACTTATATGATGGAGATGGTAGAGAACAAGAATAAGTTTGGGAAAGTTCAGAGAGATACAGTATATTAGAGATATGCAAGTATCACTAGCATATTAGTTGTAGACATAGATTAAGAATAAAATTGTTCATGGCTACTTTAGCAACAAATCCACCTGAGTGACTCTCTCATCAGTATATTCAGGAAGTCTATAATTCATCTTTCAGCCCTCAGGTTTAATAGACATCAAATGATAGCAGTGACTTATTTTTCCCTGTATATGACATATACCAGAAGTTTATTTTAGGTGCTTCAAAGGAGGAACTGTTCTACTCTTCATATGAGTTCATGAAATTACCTGATGGGTTTCTGTGTTAATTCCAGTGGATGACACCTGATGGGTTCTGTGTTAAATCCAGTGGATCACAACTAAGATGAAAGAATTTTCATACTTTCTTATGTAGGATGGGAATTGAACCATGTCTGTCACCTTTAATGAGGTTTTCTATATGATGTATCATGTGTAAGGACAGTCTTGTCTACCTATCACTGATATAAATTTCATAACTGTCCTGATATTGCTACCTAACTTAGGAATTAAATAAATTCTTGTCTATTTAAGAATCTAATAGGTTTAAAAATAGTAAATAATTGGCAGTGATCAAGTTTCAGTAAGGCAGAACTAGGAACCTACAGTTAGGTTAGATAGAAGAGTATGTATTTTAGGACCTGAAGCATGTTGACATAACCTGACAAAGACTGCAGTAGTATGTATACAGAGGTTATTTACTGCATGGAATATGGTGAATTGGTTCTAGAAAATTAATATTAAGTGATATAAGTAAGACAAGGCAAATATATATTATCATTTGATAAAATCCTCTACTTTTTGTCCTCCGGAATAGCAATGTGTGAAACAAGATTTCTGCTTCCTTTTCAGCAGAACTAGGTTATCCAATGTAAGGGTGTTTGAAGAAAGAGTAATAAGATTCAATAAGAGTGTAATGTATTGGAGTCTTAACACTGATTTGATTTTGTATTTGAAAGCATGATGTATGCTTATACTTGATATCCATAACTTGTTTGATCTGTTGGAGTGCTTACAAACTAGAAAGGAATATCTTACATGAAATATGACAGCGTGGATTGGTCAGGTGGAGACATTCTAGACTTATGGGATATGGCATATGAAGAACTGGTAACTATAAAAATCAATACGCCCCATTAACTCAATAAGTAAACATTTGTTTTTTAAGAGTGAGCCATTCTGATTATATAGAAAATCTCTCTAGCAACATGTTTCTCCCTAACCTGATATTGGCTCCCTCTATTAAGATATCTCTATTAAGGTGTCCAATGATGGAGTGGACGGAGGAGTGGGAGGAGGAAGAGGTGTGGGGGCACAGGAGAAGATGAAGGAGGAGGAACTGGGGTAGGTATGTAAAAGGAAAAATGTTTTTAAATAAAAAAGTCTACTATACATGTGTGTATATTTTATAATTGCTCAACATGAATCTTCTCTGGCAGCATATGAATATATTTGTTAATCTATTATTCTATGGTACTAATTACTAATTAACTAATTGCTTTTCATAGAAGACAACTTGAAAGTGACTGGGATCAGGATGAAATAGTACTAGAGCAATGTTATTTAGAGTGTTCATAGTTTTAAAGCCCTGCATAAGCAAATTTTTAAATATTAAAGAAGAGTCATATACATTCCATGCATGCAGGTAATATTAGTATTTACTTTAGAAGGGTTTTTTGAAACAATTCTAAATAATTACCCCATTCTGAGTCTCAAAAAGGGTTCAGTCTCACATCAGGTACTCTGGATAATTTGTGACATTTTCATTTAAGTGCTTCGAAGGATCTGAGAAGGTCGATGTGAGAACATGCATGGTATTTGTATAGAGAAGGTCATTACTCAGCCCATGATATGGGATTTAATTACATATGCTAACTCACTGGAGCTGACATACTGCTTTTCATTATGGAATACAGAAGTCATCCAACCTTCTTGTTTCTGGGCTCCAACCTTTTGCATTTGCATTTTTTTTCTTTACCTTCAGGTAGAGTCATAAACTTTTTATATAAAATGGAAAATGGGAAACTTCTGTGTACCTAATTCTTTCTATTGATAGATTACAAAGCTATGACAGAGACGATGCACTGGTAACTATTGTTATGCTCTACAAGGGCCGTAAAGAAGTGCCTCTCTGTCCAGAAATGTAGTAGATGGTCCTCTGGATTAAGTATTTATTTTGTGAAATAAGGGGTGCTGGCAAAGGAGATAATTCAGGAAATTTATTACAGAGAACACCACACCATCCAGTTATTTCTGTACGTATGTTTCATACCATTGCAACTCACCAGTTGAAGAAAATGTCAATGGTGAATTGATTTAGTTAGGTAGACCTGAGCTAAAATTCTTTTTTATTTTATTTTAAATAGCTTGCTTTACATGTCAATCCCAGTTCCCTCTCCCTCCCCTCCTCCTGCACCCCTCCACCATCCCCCCATCCTACCACCTTATTGCCAGTTCCTTCCGCATAGGGGTTATCTAGAGTCTATCATTTCACTCAGGGTAGGATCCAGGCACTTCCCTAAGAGTCCAGGCAGAGAGAGCAATCCTCTTTGTGTTATGGACACATGATGTCTGTTAGTATTCGAGGGATAAACACTGATCCACTGCTCAGGACCCCATAGGTAGCCCAGGCCTCCTCATTGACACATTCAGGGGGTCTGGATCGGTCCCATGCTGGCCTCCCTGCTTTCAGTCTGGGGTCCAAGAGCTCTCCCCCTGTTCTGATCAGCTGTCTCTGTTCGTTTTGCCAGCTCATTCTTTGCCAATTTGCTCTTTGCTCCTCTCTCTCTGTCGCTGGATTCCTTGGGTTCTGTTCAGTATTTAACTGTGGGTGTTTGCCTTTGCTTCCTTCAGTCACTGGATGAAGGCTCCAGGATGGTTATAGACATCAAGTTCACTATCAGGAATGGGCATTCGAGGTGGTCTCTACACTATTGCTTTGCTTGCCAATTGGTGTCATCCGTTTAGATCACTAGCGGTCACAATGGTGCCTGATCTGTCTTCTAACCTATGATTCCCTCTTCCCCTATCCTATCCCCCCAGTCAGCCTTCCTGTTCTTCCATGTCCTACTCTCTTCCACTTCTCCCCCTATTTCCCAGGTCCCCCTCCCCGGCACCCCTCGCCATGTTCCCCATCTGTTTAGAGGATCTTGCCTCATTTCTCTTCTCTTGGGTACCATGCATATCTTTAAAATTCTTTTCCCTCTTTACGTGAATGATGTATGCTTTTGATCAGTAATGGAACTTCTTCCTCTTTGATTTTCATCTGTAGATTAAGAAATAAGCATAATTACAAAACACATGAAAATTGAGAGTTCAAGTGGGTATGAAAGAGCAAAAGTTACCCATGGTCAAGTTACTTTTAATACGATGAATTATAATATTCTTTGTTCAAATCTGAAGCACATTTCCACCCCTTAGATATATTCCTCTTGTTTTTAATCTAATGTTCTTTTTATATATTAATTGATTTGATTTTGGAAATTTTGGTAAAGATTTAATTATCTATATTTTAAGGGGTAAAATTCTGTAGCAGTCCTGTGATGTTTTTGTCTGGCTATGGATATAATATTGGTTTTAGCAAGTGAAGCCAACTATCTTCCTTATTGCTTTACTTTCTTTCTTTGAAATTTCTGTGAAATTTGGTTAATATTGGCATAATTTCTTCTTAAAATGCTTGGTAAGATTTTATAAGTGATATTATCTGGATTTACATGCTTTTGGGTGAATGTTATAAATATCTAATTTTAAAACAGACTACGACATGATTTTCAAAGCTCTTCTTTTTGCCCCTTGATCAGGGAGTGGGGATCAATTCATTTTGGAAAGATGGCAAATTCATTTTCTTAACCAAGGTATCTAAAGGTTTGCCAGAATAAACACTTTCTAGTTGTTGCCTTCTGTTGGTCATCTTTAATTCCTTATAGGATACTTTTGGGTAAATTTCAGTTCATTTATGCTTCTTTTCAGCTTAAGGAAATCAGCTGCCTTCTTATGATTCCATCGCTGGAAGAGGCCTTCTGGCTTTCAAGGTAATTATATATGCTTTAAGGCATCTGTCTGAACTTCTACCAACTTACTGAAGCCCAGAAGAGACTTAATAAAGATGACCTTCCTTAAATCTAAAATGAAGCATTGCATACAAATATCAATACAAACAAGGAAGCTTTCATACAAGTAACAAAGATAAGACATCACTGTTACTTTAGATAGAAGAAACAGCAAGCTGTCACTTTAATTGTCCTTAAGATTTTTCATAAGGAGATTGAAAATAGTTGATTAAGTGTCTCCCAAATAGTTTGCTACTTTTCACTATCTCCCACTGTTTATTGACAAGAAGTGGCAGAAATTCTAGTGATGTTTTCCATTTTTATGCATTTCATTCTTGGCCCAATTCTATATAATTTATAAAGTGGAATTTAGTCATCTCCTATTGAAAATTACTTATTTCTGGGAAAGGAGATACACTAAATTTCGATTCATATTCCCAGGTCAGCAACCTCTAGTAAGGCTTTATCTCTTAATGTGCCAAGTGTCTGAAATATTTTCTGTTTAATTATCACAAAGTGCTAGCTATTCAATGGGATACAAGGCAAGTTAATGTTCAGAGCTGCTTGAAAATAAATTATATATGCCAAGGTAGTATAAAGTACTTGAAACAGAAATGCCAACATAAGAAAAATTATTAGTAGATACAAGTTAACAAAAACCATTAAATAATTTTTTATTGATGAAGAAAGGATGAAGAGAGCTGGCTAAATGTGTGCTCTCTGCTTTCGCAGACGACCTCAGTTTAATTCCTAGTAGTCATCTTTGCCGGCTCACAACTGTTTGTAACTCCAGTTCAGAAAGATCTGAAGCCTCTCTCTGGCCACTGTAAGAACATCCATGCATGGGGTGGAAACACATAGAAATAAAATGAAATAAATATTTTTGTAAAGGAGAACAAAACTCATATTTAGGATTGTTGCTAAGAGACATTTGACACATAAAATTTAGGAACTTAGACATTTTAAAAGAATATTTCTCCAGAGTCACTCGTCCTTAATTCAAGGAGATCTCTATAATGACAATGATTATGTAATAAAAAATTATGAAAGCACCAGCCTAAAGTCACCTTGAGTGGTTTAGTCACATAACTTGGGGCATCTATTTTGTATTGATCTTTATTCACATTATTTTTGATAATACGCTGTTGATCACTAAATGTTTTCAAAATACCTAGTTACCTCAAAAATATACTGAATGTAGGAAAACGTCTACCTTAAATTATTTAAAATTAAGAGCATACTCACAGAAGGAAGAGAAAAGGAGACACAGAGAGACACTAAGTGACACAGAGAGACACACACAAAGAACAGAGAGTAATGATGAGCTGTTGGAAGAAAAGGATAAAATCAATTAGTGTATTTCTTAAATTTTTGTAAGTTATGAAGTTTTATTTTAACATATTTTCCTAAGTGGGGAAAAATGCAATCATTAGGAAAGATGTGTTAAATATACCTCCATTACATGCTTTTAATTCTTTTGCTAGATTTTTTTGCATTAACTAAAACAATGCATTAAGTGGAGAATATGCTAAAAATATAAAGCCATCGTCTAACTTACTTACCTGGGGAATGTTACAATGAAAGAATTGTACCTTTTCCGGTAGTTTAATGAGCTCATCTCATTTTTTTCTCCATGAAGTGCTCATATCTTTTTTAAGTGCACAATTTTGTTCTTTTGAAGTTCTATCCATTAAATGAATTTGGATTAATTAATGTTTCCTGGGTTGCAGTCTTCATAAAGTGTTATATGAGTCCTGATTTGTATGACTTTACTTATCTTTCCTTATTTCCTCAATGTCAAAACTGATGCACATTCTTCCGTCAAAATTGTGACTGTGTTTATTTTACTGTTGATCCTAGAACTTAAGTAACTTACAGAGGACAAAATGATCTGCATAGAAAAATTATTCAAAGTAAAATCATTTCCCCAGAATTTTTTGTTTGCTCCATTAAATATAAAACAATTCTAAAAATAAGCACTGTTAGATTTGCATTTGGTTGTTAGGGGAAACTTATGAAGTTACTTTTAGGAAAGCATGATTTTATCTATTTAGAATGTGAATGTGGTTTCTTAGAGTAACATATGCCAGAGTAAAGTCAGATTTGAGAAAATAAGAAGTTTTTGTTCATTTTCTTCACTGTACTACAAATTGGAAATATGAAATAAGACTGAATGCTTCTTTGCATGTTTCAGATGGTGCTCAAATGAGCCTCATTTAGTGTCTTGCCCACTGAATGACTCATTGTTACTGTTTGAATCTGGCAGTTGATATGATATAGTTTAGGGGATGTGCATTTTGAAGTTTAAGGTGCTGCAGGGAGGGAATGAGACAAAATTGTGTCTTAGAAACCTTGACAGCCTCAGTGCTACAGTTAATATTTCAAGGTCTCCCAGTGGTCCAGAGGCTTGGTTCCCAGATTGGTGTTACTGGAATGGGGCAGGACCTAGAAGAGATGGGTTTTGGTGGGCAATGATTAAGTCATCCTTAGTGTACCCTCAAAGCAGATTGAAGAACTGTGATTCTTCATCTCACTTTGTTTTGCTTCCTGGACACGGGGTGATAGGTTTCCGCCTCCTCACAGCTCCTTCCTGCCATGAGGTATCTGTTTTCCCTGCTTCAAAGAGTGGTGGGAATAGCTGATCATATCTCAGAATCTCCAAAACAGTGAGCTAAATAAAACTTGGTAAATTGATTACCTGAGACGTCATGTAATAGTAAAACAACAACAACAAAACACAAAGAGAAACACGCCAAACCTAATGTAACTGTCTAAAACAGGGCTTTTGCCTTGCTCAGTCTTGATACCACAACTTGGTATTCCAGGCTTCATGGGCTCTCCATTTGAGACCCTACCCTTCTGGGGAATGGATGGGTGGTGGGGTGGGGGAAAGTGGAGGGGTGCAGAAAGAGGGGAGGGAGGGAGAACTGTTGTTGGTATGTAAAATGAATGAAATATTTAAAATAAAAATATAAACAAAAGACAGGGGTCCATATTAATCTATTATTGCACCTATTCACAAATTCAACTTGGAACTAGGTGGTGAAGGCACACGCCTCTAATCCCAGCCCTCTTGAGGCAGAGGCAGGCATTTCTCTCTCAGTTCAAGGCCAGCCTAGTTTACAAAAAGAATTCTAGCACAGCCAGTGCTGTTACACAGAGAAAAAAAAAAGAACTTTGGTAAAGCAATAATCTTTAATTATACAAACCATTACTTACCTGTTTTCATCATCTTTCCCTCACCTTATTCTAAGTGGGCTTGAAACTGCATTGAGTAATGCTGAGGTTTTAAATATATATAGCTTTGCAGCATTTAAAATGCACCACGGGAATTTTTTAAAGATTCTTGTGTACCCATCTGGTCATTAGCATGTAAATCACTGCCTTAATTAGGATACCATCTAATGAAACATTTTTCAGTGTACATGTCTAAGTGTTTTTGAGATCATTGAAATTACCAATTAGATTTGTGTTGCAGTTTCCTGTTGCCTGGAAAAGGCTCTTTAAAAGCTGTCCGCTTTGTCTCAATCTGAAAGACTAAACACGAGGAAAAGTATTGAGAGATAAGATCAAATGTTCTCCGTGCTTAACTTATAAAAACTAACAAGGGCTATTGATGATTTTTGTCAGTGGTATTGAAAACTAAATCAAATTGAACAGCACTTGACAAGCTGAATAACGACCACACACAAAAGGAGCTTTCTGTTTGTCAATTACTCATTTTAGAAGCTACCTAGTTATCCGACTCTCACCAACTCTCACTTTAAAACTTTTTTTAATTCCTACTTTAGGTGTCACTTTAGTTCCTGGATATTTCTTCTGCAGTCATGTTCCTTATGCCCTGTAACTTTATATTACTAGCAATGGAGAACATCAGGTCAGTATTTGTACATTTTTATCTAACAAATCCAAGCCAGGGACAAAATCTCATGTAATTGGAATATAGGATTTTCTCTTTATGTCTAATGATAGTTGATTATAGCTGAAAACTTTGTTTCTATACTGAGCTAGGGCTTCCTGAGCTCTGTTTTACATAGTCCTCACCACCACCCCATTGAGCGTAATAGTTGTTACAGATGAGGAAAATGAGGCCTCGGCTCTGGGTTAGAAAGTCAATAGACAGTGATAGACTCAATGTGCATTGTTGAATGTCTGTGAATCCCAGAATAGTGTATAATGAGCCATTGCTTGTGACTGTTGCCAATGTTGCTATAATATTATGAAATTAATTCCTTCGTTCTACCTGAAAATGAAAGTTTTAATATGTGTGGCAGTTGACTTTTCAGATCGTCTTGTAATGTCCTACTCTCCAGATGTGTTTAAACAGCTAAAAATTTTATCACATTTGTGTGTGTGTAGGTATGTGTATTGTTATTTGGGAAGTGGTATATGTTCCTTTTACTACAACTTTGTCCATTTCAATGTTCCAACATTTTGTTCAGCAACTTTCTGCAAAAAAATCATATTTCAGTATCTCTTCTCTGCTGATAATTCATTTTCTCAAGGCTTTCTACTCTGGCATTGTCTTTCTTTGCTTCGTATTCTTGGGATATTTTATACCAGGGAACTAAAGTCCAAAGTTAGAGACTATCCCTTGATCTACCTCTGTAGGGTTTCTGTTTCAACACCTGTCACATAGTTGGAGAAATATAAATCACAAAAGTTATGTCTAAACAAATACTGTTGTCCTAAAAGTTCAGTTCAAATTCAAGATTAAGTAAGGACTTGAACTAGTCACCCATCAGACAATAGTACAGGCTAGTTGTTGCAAAAGCTTTCATGTTGTCTTGGTGACTGATTAAAAAAAAATGGAAAGCTTTATAAGAAAGTAACTCACATAGCCTGGTGTACTTATTCCCTCAAATACTGGCTGTGATCCTGTGACTCCCAGTATGGTAACTCAGTGACATCTGGTACTACTCTCTTGACCTATTTTGTGGCAAAATTATTGTTTATATGTATGTATAGAATGTGAGATATGGACTGTGATAAGTCAGCAAACTATCTGACTATGAGAAAGATTCGGATTGAACAATAACAGGAGGATGAGTGATTATGAATATTCTAATGGCTATGAATTAATATGATCATTTACTACATTGTTATGGTGTGAACTCCCTATATACTTTAAAAGATGAGCTACATAATGATAGCTTTCGTAAGATTTATTTTCTCACCAATTGTGAGATTAAAACTGGACTTAAAAAGTTAAAGACATTATACCCAGTCACTCAAATATCTAGATGAAATAAAACTGATCTTTAGAACACAAGGAAGATTTCATCATTTTAAACAACTATTTTACGTTCTTTAAAGTTTTCTAGATTAAGAATACCATCTACTTTCTACTTTTTCATTTGCCATATACATTCATTAAGGTTTTTAAGGGTCTTAATCTATAAAAATTCTAGGTCTCACCTATCACAGAAATTAATATCTATTGTGCAAATTTGAAAATTAAAAAAGGCTAAGAAAGAATCAGTGAATATAAACTGATGCAGAAACACATCTCAAAACTATTGAAATAGTGCTTGATTCTCTGTGAGAACCTATATGCCCGGAACTGTAGCCCACATTTCCTGTGCATGCACAAAGCAGCAGGTTCAAAACAATGACAAAAAACAAAATACCCAAATCAAACCAAAACAAAATGCCCAAAACAACAACTATAACAGTGACCACAAGCCCACACAAAACTTAAAACAACCCCCAAAGAACAACAACTTCTGTATCAACAAGCACAAAACAAAATGAAACACCTAACAAATAACAACCACAACAAGACAAAGCACCAAACAAAACCAACAAATCTCTGGAAATATCTTTCCAAGAATCCCCTCATCAGGGTCAAATAACTTATTATATCTGTGCTGAGGGAAGTAGAAAAACAAAAACACTGACCCAATTTACACTCTCATTTAAGAAGAGCAGAGCTCAAAATGATAGCTTGGAAGGTATTAGGGCTGATTTAATTAAAAGCTAATTAAACAATATAAATTTAATAATTACTTCATATATACATGTTTGTGTTAATAAGGATAATCTGTTCTAATGCAGAGAAAATAAATTTCAAATTTTAATGGTCTAATAAGATGGAGAATTACTCTGCAATTACAACATAATGATGAGACATTTTCACATGAATGCTTGCAGAGGGAACCAATTTCGCTGTTTTGGCACTATATCACCATCTGTGTATGTAACTTCTTGGTCAACTGGTGAGAGAAAAGAAACTGAAGAACTGAATATATATTTTGCTCTGTCTTAGGCAAGAAATGGCAAGTGCTACTTCACGTAAACTAGAAGATTGCAAGGAGTTAAGGACATGCAATTATTCCTTGTCGCTTAAAGCAGGGAATGATTGCATAAGGACATGTATTAAAACCCCTAATCGTAACACCATTGTTACTTCCAAGTTTCCTACCAATGAAAACATGAATACACTTAAAAGAAGAGCATCAATATAATGAAGCATATGATGCAAAAATACAGAGAGAAAATATGCTGTAGAGAAACAGAAGCAATTATCTTAAATCTCATATGTAACAATTGATCATTATCCATGTTTGAACTGAGGATAAACAGAAATGATGATGGATTCAGACATCTCAATTGACACGACTCTTTTTCTGAAGCCCTCTCTGAAATTGGTGACATTAGGATATGATTTTTTTGCATTGGTGAACTTAGGGATGTCAGGCTTGGCTTTAAAGAGTCAATAGCAGTGATACTAGGACTAAGTATTTAGCTTACATGGTAGATTACATCCCAGCCCCATATGTTTTAGTTTTATTTTTCTACTATTGTTAATTCATTAAAATAGTATTCTGACATAGCACATGACTCCCCAAAGAAATAGCACATCTTCAAAATCAATAATATATTGTGAAAGCCTCATTTTTTCTATTGCAAATGTTTTAGTATCAGACTTCTTAATGAGTTCAATGAATAACAAATAAGTGCCAAGAAAGAATAATGCCTACCATTTAAGGCATAATCCACTCTATCTATTCTACATTCCTCATTCTGGCAGGAAGAAAGCTTTCCAAGACCACACATATCCATGAACTCACACAGGGATCAATAGGTACAATTACTTTCCATTTACTTAGGAATTAAATGTCCAGAAGTTCAGCCTTCTTGAGCATATATATGAAGTGTGCAGAAATTAGGTCTAAATAGTGAGAAAATTGGCTGTTATAAGGCTCCCAAACTATTCTTGGGCATATTACAGAGGGACTTTCTCCCATAATTCTGTAAGTATGGTATAAGGTCAAACTTAATTTTAATTTTTGACTAGTTCCCTGCTGAGAATTTCAGGTTGTAGGAAGTATTAAATCAGAGTCAACAATAAAATACATGGGAAAAGGGGAACTAGATTTACCTGTGACAGGTGTAACAGAGAAGTCAATTGTCAGAAAGACTTCAAGTAAACACCAGTAATACATTTCAAGCAAAATAAAACAGTTCGTTCAAGAATAACTAGAAACCAATGGTAAAGTGTCCTTTGGTATAGTTCCACTAGGATGCTAGTTCTATAATTATCTTAACTACATCACACTACTTGGCTTCACAGTATTCTGACATCACATTTCAGACCTTGGTGTGTGAATGCTACTTCATTTAGCATTCAGTACAGGAGGAGATCTTGTTTCTCCTAATTATTAACTCTGGTCTATTTTGCTGGTACTTTCAAAGACTTTCTGTGTATCGAGAACCAAACTGATATGTGAGTAGACTATAACTCATTTTCATAACATACAGGTGCATGTCAGGCAGCCATAAGCAGAAAACTGCTCAAACTATGTCTAGATAAAGATGATGAGAGCTATCATCAGAAAGGCAATTCTTGTGCCTCAGTTTGATTTTCTATGTATCATTTACATTTCTCTATCTGTAAATACATGTTCATACTGTTCCAGATCCCAGAATCTTCTGTGAACTAAATTAAAGGATGTAATATTTGTCATCGACAAACTCATCCTGACAGTAAGTAACTATAGAAATTAGACCCGGGAAATGGTAATTGTGACTGCTTATGTAGAGTAAACTGGTTTTTATATTTCATTAAAAATTTTAGTTAAAATAAAATAATATACATTTATAGTGGTGGCATAAAACTAATATGCATAGTCTGTTTGGGTTCTTATATTTTCTAATATCCTTGACTAAAGAGCAAGTTGGACAACGTGGAAATGATTATTTTATTTATTTTTCCTTTTAAACTATATGTGTGATCACATAAACTGTAAAGACATCATGGAATTTGTCCTATGGATTTTTTAGATTTGGACCCCAGTTCTAGTTCACCACTCAAGGTTAGTGACTCTCCCTGCATTTCAGTTCCAACTCCAGGTTTCCATCTAAGGTTAGTTAGGGGACTTCCCCATACTTCAGCTCAGTTCAGGTTTGTCATTTGAAGTAGGAACTGTGCACATACTTCATTCTGCATCCAGATGCAACTTGAGCTTTAAGATGACTTAGAAATTTTGGCCTCTACCCTTGTTTGCTCTGGAGTTCAGAGAATAATTGAGAATCCAGCCTACACCCAGAGCTTGTTCCAACTGATGGGGGAAATCCTTCTGTGTATATGTTGATAAATAAAGCACTGTTAGCCAATAGGGAAGCAAGATAGGTGGGACAAAGAGTCAAGGAGAATTCTGGGAAATGTAGTCAAGAGAGGAGTCACCATGTGATCCCAAGGAAGAGAGGACACATCAGGATGCCATCCTCAGAAAGACAGAGTGAGTTCCTGGACAGCTTCCAAAACAATATAGAGAAACCCTGTCTTGAAAAATAAAAAAAGAGGAAAATGAAACCTCATCCTCAATCCTACTACAACCATAGAAACATCTCCACTGAAAGTGGAAAAGTAATCTAAATTCAGCAACAATGGAGATTTAACCCTGGATAGGCAAAATTACAAGAAAAACAAAAATCCAAGACAATTTGTTTTTTCTCAAGATTACCAACTGTGTGTGTGTTTGTGTGTGTGTGTGTCTGTCTGTGAAAATAAATTTGATCAAAAAAACAACATGTGTAAAATGGTCTGTGAAAGTTAAAAAAGAACAACAATGGAGAAACACAAATGTTTAGCCAATATGTTATAAAATGTTCAACATCCCTAGCTGTCAAGGAGATATATTAAAACTGCATTGCTATTTCCTTCTATTCCAATTAAAAGTGCTATTATTGAGGAAACAAATGACTACAAATGCTGGCAAGTATATGAGAAATGAGACACTTTTTCACTGTGTTCTAGTTGTGATGGAAATATGTGTGGGCTTTCCTCAGAATGCTCTAAGAGTTGTTGTATGATCCAGATATTCTATTCCTGGGCATAAACCATAAATATATCATAAAAGAGAGATACCTGTACTTGATGAGGTTCTATTTACAATAGTAAGGAAATGTACCCAGCCTAGATGTCTAGTAATGGATGAGTGGAAAGTGAAAATGTGGTACATATACTCAATGGCATTTTAGGTAGTGGCAAAAGAGAATGAAGGTTTCAGGAAAATGTGTGGATCTGGAGAGTATTAACCTTAGTGAAGTTACCCTGGCTCAGAAAGACAGATATTGCCTGTTCAATTTTTATATGTGGTTCCTAACTACGAATTTTTAGGGAAGTGTGTTTATAAGTCAACAAAGGCTATCAAAATACAATTCAGCCATTAAGTAGAGGAAGGGGCCTTAAGGACTGGGGAATAGTAGAACACTAGTGGAGAAGAGTAATACCTGTGGTGGAAATTGCTGAGCAGCGAGTGTGGAAGGACCTTGAAGGCAGAAAGAAGAGTACATCAAACTAGGGATACATGAAAAAGTCACATGGAAACAGTTTTATAAGCTTATTAAAAGACAACCTGAAAAAATGAGATTGAACAGAAATATTGTTCACAAATGAATTATGTTCCTCCAGAATCCAGGTGTTATGAAGTTAAAAACCAAATACTAACCTTATGTATTGTTGGTTAGCAAGGATACAGAAATCCTCAAAATAATACATGTTACTGCCATTGTTCATGATTGTACCTAGAACTTGATTGCTGATGACACAAAATTTTGGTCACAGGACATAAAGAAATCAAGCTGCAAGTTCCTCCTACTAGGCAGCTTTCAGAGTTCTAAAGGATGCTATGATGATTATTGGAGGAGAAAGGTCCCAACAGTCATGCCCATTTATTAAGAATTCTGTGAGCTATAGTAAAGACATGCCTGACAAGATGAACTCACTAGTGCAACTGTAGCATGGCTGTTTTGCAATTCACTAAACACTTTCTGACTTTATCTGAGGTCTATCCTATGGGATTTCACGCATGCCTGTTTTGAAACCCTAGTCAATAGTCCATAGTTGGGGAGGTCCCAGTATCTAGGGGAAAACTACTGCTATTGTGTTTATGCCCATTAAAAAATAGTGTTGTACACAGCCTCTCTATCAGAGGTGCGTCTTACTGCCTCTTGCAAGGTTAATATAGAAAACCATACCCGAACAAAGTGATGAAAATAACTGCTGGTAAAATATTGAACCCTAAGTGGCCAGCTATATATCGTCAACTCAAAGAAAATCAGAAAAAAATGGAATGGAAATTATGTAAGAGCCAGGGTATAGGGTGGACACGACACAGTCATTGATCTCATCAAGCCATTGTAGCCATGGTTATCCACATAAGACTTTCAAAAGACTGAACCTAAGAGCAATTTATCAACGATGGAGCAGGAGCCATGAGGATCCATCATTACCAGAGGGACATTTGACAGTTAAAGTTTGTTGTGACACAATGTCATTTTCTTTAGTGGTAGAGTCATGGGTAAGTTTGCATTGCTACAGTAAACTTTCTGCTCATGCTAAGACTGAAACACATAGAGAGAAGATATGCAATTAGGATAGAAATTCACTGGTAATAAGTTTCAGCATAAGCAGGAATAGAGGATACAATGACGAAAATTCACTGCATAAACATATTAAATTATCAAACAAAAGTTTTTCATAAATATACAGTAGGGGAGAAAATGATCAAAATTCATTAAAAGTGTCAAACATTTAAAATAAATTAAAAATATTGCAAAATTTAGGAAATCCAGTGAGGCTGGGTAATATGTGGGAGGGCCAGATTCCCTCCAAGGAAGACCTGAAAGACCATTGTATATAGTTGTTAAGGTGAAACCCAAGGTCCAGGGGGGATGTCAGTATGTTAGCCATACAAGGCTGTGGGGGATACCTGTCAAAAAAGTGGCAGGCCCATGATAGAGGCTCAAAGTTTTGTAGGTGAAACTGGAATGGTGGGGTTAACCGAGAGTGTTGAGGCTCAGGTGACACCATTATTAATGCATTATTATTGTTTTCTAAGGAAAGGCACATTCAGATTTATCCTATTTCTACCAATTTGGATCTTTCTAGTCCTTCCTGTCATGTAACACATTCTTTTATTTTATTTTTTTTCTTTTTTGATTTATTGAGACAGGATTTCTCTGTGAAACAGTCCCTGCTGTCCTGAAACTCGCTCTGCAGACCAGGTTGACCTTGGACTCACAGAAATCTGCCTGACTCTGCCTTGAGTGCTGGGTTTAAAGGAGTGTGTCACTAGACACAATATTTTAATGAAGATTTATAAATGCCTCTTAAAAGTGCAAACCACTTTACTTCGTTCCTATTTTTTTTGTTTGTTTTTTTGGTTTTACGAGACCGGGTTTCTCTGTATTGTTTTGGAGGCTGTCAGTCCAGTCCGGCCTCGAACTCACAGAGATCCGCCTGCCTCTGCCTCCCGAGTGCTGGGATTAAAGGCGTGCGCCACCAGCGCCAGGCTCATTCCTATTCTTAAAATGTCTTTTTTATTATTATTTATTTTTAAGTTTAAATTTAGATTAGAAACAAGGTTGCTTCACAAGTCAGTTCCAGGTCCCTCTCCCTTTCCCTCCCCTCCTCCCTTGCCCTCCCCCCCACTCCACCCCCATTATCCCCTCATTTCCCCAGGGAGGGTGAAGCCCTCCAGGGGGGGGGGACACCAGATTTTTTATAAAGAAAACAGAAATGTAGTCTGGAATAAGATAGCGTCTTCAACCAATGGTACTAGAATAACTGGATGCCAATATGTAGAAGATTGCAAATATGTACATATATATGTACTCTACAAAAAACTCATGTCCAAGTGGAATTAAAGACTTCAACATAAAACCAGGTATACTGAACCTGATAGAAGAGAAACTTGGGAATAGCCTTGAATGCATTGGCAAAGGAGACAACTTTCTAAAGAGAACACCATAGCACAGGCACTAAGATCAACAATTAATAAATGGGACTTCATATAACTGAAAAGACTCTTTAAAGGCAAAGGACACTGTCAATAGGACAAAATTGCAGCCTACAAAATGGGAGAATAACCTCGCCAATCCCACATTTGACAAAGGGCTAATCTGAAAAATATATAAAAGCTCAAGAAACTATACAAAAAAACCCCAAATAATCCATTTCAAAATGAGTTACAGTTCTAAAGAGAGTTCTCAATAGAGGAAACTCAAATTACTGAGAAAAACTTGAAGAAAAGCTCCACACACTTAACCATTGGGGAAATACTAATCAGAAATAAACATAATTAATCACATCAGTCTTTCTTTTTCTTTAATTACTTGATTTTTTTAAATTTTATTTTGCAGTTTAAATTTAGATAAGAAACAAGGTTGCTTCACAAGTCAGTTCCAGGTCCCTCTCCATTTCCCTCCCCTCCTCCCGTGCCCTCCCCCCCAATCCCCCCCCCCGATATCCCCTCATTCCCCCAGGGAGGGTGAGGCCCTCCATGGGGGTGTCCATAGTCTGTCATTTCATATAAGGTAGGGCCTAGACCCTTCCCCAAGAGTTCAGGGTGAGAGTGCACCTCACATTGTTCTATGGGAGTCCAAAGTCCATGTGTATACTTGGGATGGATACTGATCTGCTGCCCAAGGCTCAATAGATTACCTAGGCCTCCTCACTGACACCCAGATTCAGGGGGTCTTGATCAGTCCCATGCTGGATTCCCAGGCTGATGCCTGGGATTCAAGAGTTAACCTTTGTCTGGTCAGCTGTTTCTGGGGGTTAAACCAGCCCAGTATTAATCCCTTTGATCATCAGTCCTCCCTCTCTGTTACTGGCTTTCTTGAGTTCAGCTCAGTACTTAACCAAGGGAGTCTGCCTCTTCTTCAATCAGCCACTAAATGAAGTTTCTGTTTCCCAGACTCTCTGGCCATAGGATTGTAGGCTGGCACTCCCCAGATCTATGTCTAAAATCCATATATGAGAGAGTACATGCCATGTTTCTCTTTTTTGTGACTGTGACTGGGTTACCTCACTCAGGATGGTTTCTTCTAGTGTCATCCATTTGCCTGCGAATCTCATGATTCCATTATTTTTTTCTGCTGAATAGTACTCCATTGTGTAGATGTACCACATTTTCTCTATCCATTCTTCGGGTGAGGGACATCTAGGTTGCTTCCAAGTTCTGGCTATTATAAATAAAGCTGCTATGAACATAGTGGAACAGACATCTTTGTTGTATGAATGGGCATCTTTTGGATATATGCCTAAGAGTGGAGTTGCTGGGTCTTGTGGTAGGTTTATTCCCATTATTCTGAGGAATCTCCATACTGATTTCCAAAGTGGCTGAACCAGTTGGCACTCCCACCAGCAATGGAGGAGTGTCCCCCTTTCACCACATCCTCTCCAGCATAAATTGTCATTGGTGTTTTTGATTTTAGCCATTCTGACAGGAGTGAGATTGTATCTCAGAGTTGTTTTGATTTGCATTTCCCGGATGGCTAAGGATGTTGAGCACTTTCTCAAGTGCCTCTCAGCCATTTTAGACTCCTCTATTGAAAACTCTCTATTTAGTTCTGCAGCCCACTTTTTAATTGGGTCCTTTGATGTTTTGGAGACTTGCTTCTTGAGTTCTTTGTAAATTTTGGAGATCAATGCTCTGTCAGATGTGGGATTAGTGAATATTTTTTCCCATTCTGTGGGCTGCCTTTTTGTCTTGCTGACTGTGTCCTTTGCCTTACAGAAGCTTCTCAGTTTCAGTAGGTCCCATTTATTAATTGTTGATCTCACTGTCTGTGCTACTGGTGTTATGTTCAGGAAGCTGTCTCCTGTACCAATTCGTTCAAGGGTACCACCCACTTTCTCTTCTAAGAGGTTCAGTGTGGCTGGATTTATGTTGAGGTCTTTGATCCATTTGGACTTAAGTTTTGTGCATGGCGATAAACATGGATCGATCCGCATTCTTCTACATGCCAGTCTCCAGCTATGCCAGCACCATTTGTTGAAGATGCTTTCTTTATTCCATTGTATATTTTTAGCTTCTTTGTCAAAGATCAGATGTTCGTACGTGTGTGGGTTAATACCCGGGTTTTCGATTCGATTCCATTGGTCTACCTGTCTATTTTTGTGCCAATACCAAGGTGTTTTCAGGACTATAGCTCTATAATAGAGCTTGAGGTCAGGGATGGTGATGCCTCCGGACGTTGCCTTGTTGAACAGGGTTGTTTTGGCTATCCTGGGTCTTTTCTTTTTCCATACAAAATTGATTATTGTTCTTTCAAGGTCTGTGAAGAATTGTGCTGGGATTTTAATGGGGATTGCATTGAATATGTAGATTGCATTTGGCAGGATTGCCATTTTTACTACATTGATCCTACCTATCAAAGAGCATGGGAGATCTTTCCATTTTCTGAGGGCTTCTTTAATTTCTTTCTTTAAAGATTCAAAGTTCTTATGATACAGGTCTTTCACTTGCTTGGTTAGCGTTACCCCAAGGTATTTTATGTTGTTTGTGGCAATTGTAAAGGGTGATGTTTCTCTGATTTCTTTTTCAGCCCTTTTATCATCTGTATATAGTAGGGCTACTGATTTTCTTGAGTTGATCTTGTAGCCTGCCACTTTGCTGAAGGTGTTAATCAGCTGTAAGAGTTCCCTGGTAGAGTTCTTTGGGTCATTGATGTAAACTATCATATCGTCTGCAAACAGTGAAAGTTTGACCTCTTCCTTCCCAATTTGTATCCCCTTGATCCCCGTTTGTTGTCGTATGGCAATAGCTAGAACTTCAAGTACCATGTTGAAAAGGTATGGAGAGAGTGGACAGCCTTGTTTTGTTCCTGATTTTAGAGGAATTGCGTTGAGTTTCTGTCCATTTAGTTTGATGTTGGCTGTTGGTTTACTGTATATAGCTTTTATTATGTTTAAGTATGTCCCTGTTATCCCAGATCTCTCCACCTCCTTTATCATGAAGAGGTGTTGGATTTTGTCAAAGGCTTTTTCAGCATCTAGTGAGACACACCTCACCCTCAAAGACAGACATTACCTGAGAGTTAAAGGTTGGGAAAAAATTTTTCAATCAAATGGACCCAAGAAACAAGCAGGGGTAGCAATCCTAATATCTAACAAACTGGACTTTAAAATAAAATCAATCAAAAGAGATGAAGGAGGTCATTACATATTCATCACAGGTGAAACCCACCAAGATGAAGTGTCTATCCTAAACATCTATGCCCCAAATACAAAGGCATCCACATTCGTTAAAGAAACATTATTAGAACTTAAATCTCATCTAAAGCCCCACACAGTTATAGTGGGAGATTTCAACACACCACTCTCACCACTAGACAGGAATACCAGACAGAAACTCAACAAAGAAGCAAAGGGTCTAATAGAAGTAATGACCCAACTGGGATTAACAGATATCTATAGAACATTTCATCCACATAAAAAAGAATATACCTTCTTCTCACCACCACATGGAACCTTCTCAAAAATCGACCACATACTTGGCAACATATCAAACCTCAGCAGCTACAAAAAATTGGAATATCTCCATGCATCTTATCTGATCACCATGCTTTAAAATTAGAATTCAACAACCACGCAAATTGCAGAAAACCTACAAACTCATGGAAATTGAATAATGCTCAACTTCACCATCCCTGGGTCAAAGAGGAAATAAAAAAGAAATTAAAGACTTCCTCGAATTCAATGAGAATGAAGACACAACATACCCAAACCTATGGGACACTTTGAAAGCAGTGCTACGGGGGAAGTTCATAGCACTAAGTGCTCACATGAAGAAACAGGAGAACAGTTATACCAGAGAATTAACATCACAGCTGAAAGCTCTAGAACACAAAGAAGCAAACTCCTCCAGGAGGAGTAGACGCCAGGAAATAATCGAATTGAGGGCTGAAATCAATAAAGTAGAAACCAGGAAAACAATAGAAAGAATCAATGCAACGAAGAGTTGGTTCTTTGAGAAAAGCAACAAGATAGACAAACCTTTGTCCAAACTTACCAAACAGCAGAGAGTGAACACGCAAATTAACAAAATCAGAAATGAAAAGGGGGACATAACAACAGACTCTGAGGAAATCCAGAGAATCATTAGGTCATACTTTGAAAACCTGTACTCCACAAAATTCGAAAATTTAAAGGAAATGGATGACTTCCTGGATAGCTATCACTTGCCAAAACTAAATCAAGAACAGATAAGCAATTTAAATAGACCTATAACCCCTATGGAAATAGCAGCAGTCATCAAAAGTCTCCCAACCAAAAAAAGTCCAGGTCCAGATGGCCTCAGGGCAGAATTCTACCAGAAATTCAAAGAACAGCTTATACCAATTCTTCTCAAAGTGTTCCACACAATAGAAGCAGAAAGGTCTTTGCCAAACTCTTTCTATGAGGCTTCAATAACCTTGATCCCCAACCCACACAAAGATACAACTAAGAAAGAGAACTTCAGACCAATATCCGTCATGAACATTGATGCAAAAATACTCAATAAAATACTGGCAAATTGGATCCAAGAACACATCAAAACAATCATTCACCACATCAGTCTTTCTTGAGACTCTTAATTTTTAATGACTGGAATGCAGTAAGTTTGACTTTTCTTCCTGAATGTGGAAATTATGAATGGAAGATGTTACTTCAACTAATTTTAACTGATTTAAATAAAAATCTCATCTCTTCCATGTGAATTCGCTGCCAGATTATCAGTTTTCAAAACAAGGAAGCTAAATCCCAAGTGGATCATATACTGCGAGTGTCAATAAGTAGTATTAAAGGAACCCACAGTACATAAGAACAGAGCCAACCAGCAATTTTCCTTTTATTTTGAATATAAGATGATTGAACTCAGTCATTTTATCTGAAATCACAAGGTCCCATGGTAGAAATTGTATCAGTCAGAGTAACATTGAATCCACCCTAAGTTGACAAGAGCCTATTGTAACAATCATATAACCATAAAATATTTTGACCAGTGATAAATGGGAGTCTGTTATACATTATTCATTCATCTCTCTTCCGTGTGTATGCCTCTACAATTCATTCTATATATAGCCTTTTTTATAATAAATATGTGAAGTGTATAAAGTGTGGCATGTGAAGTTTTGCCAGAGAATTAGAATTGTCTTCATTTGTTGGAAGAACTGGAATTAAAAGTAAGAAGGCATTTGGGCATGATCTCATCTCCCATAACATCAGAGCAGGTGTTTCTCATGTCTATGCTCAGAAGCTGTTGCAAACCTTAAGTTCCCATCAGCTATGTACTAGAGTGGGTGAGTAGTGCTCATGCTTGTGCTTACCCAACTTCTAAAGCATCAGTTCTCAACTTCTTTGGGGTTGAACAACCCCTTCATATGGGTTGCCTAAGACCATCAGAAAACACAGATATTTACATTAAAATTCATAACAGTAAAAATTATAGTTATTAAATACTAACAAAAATAATTTTATGAGGAGTCACCTTAAAATGAAGAACTGTATTAAAGTGTTACAGCATCAGGAAGACTGATAATCACTGTCCTAGAGAATTATGAATTCCACCTCTGTCCAGCTTCTCATAGGCACTACATAGAGAGTTTAAGCCAAAAAGGTATTAGAAGTTGGTAGCTGGATACTGGCTTAGGAGACTTTAGACAAGGAGAGGAGAGATGCAGAACATGAAACAGATAATCCACATATTGGAATTTGAACATGGTATTTACCTTCATTGATCACATGCTATCAATGTCCTATTTTTAAATAATGTTTTACTCTACAAACTCTATAGAAAGGGGTTTCTTCACTTGCTAGGACGGTAGAGAAATGATTAGGTTGCAAAATTCCTTTTAAGAAACCCATGTGATTAGAAAAAAGCTTTGCAATTCCATGCATTTCCCTGCAAATGTCATGATTTCATCTTTTGTGACTGAATAAATTCCATTGCGTTTATTAACACACTTTCATTATTCATTCATCTGATGATGGACATCTAGGCGTGATTCACATCTTAGCTATTGTGAATAGTAAGTCAATAAATATGGATAGGCACACTCTGTGTAGTAGGAATTATAGTCATTCAGGTATAGCCAGGATTGCTATAGCTGGGCCATAAGGAAATTATCATGTTAATTTAATCAAAACGAAATACCACATGTCTCTGTCATATGTGCATCCTAGATTCTAATTTTTAAATTTTAAATGCATATATGAACTATGTCTTATAATCATGAAATTAAAGTGAAGACATGGGCATGAGGGAGTATTAAGTAAGTGTTAACAGGGAAGTGGCAGAGAAGAATATGACAAAAAGTTTAAGGTATGTATGAAAATATCACAATGAAACTCATTAGCTAACATGATGATTTCCTTCAAAAACTAATTAATATTTGGAAAAATAGGATAAGACAAGCTTCATAAGAGCAGCATGATAAAACATGAAGTGATAACCAGTAACTCCCATCTGAGTGGGGAAGGTATGCTTAGCAGAAAGCTGAACTATGACATCAGATGGGTGGATATGCTTTAGCCCACACCATCAAGTCTTCTTCTATTAAACTTTCAAGAATGCCATTTTGAAGCAACACTAGTCTTGGTCTGCTTAAGGTGCCCAAAATAGCTCACTCCAGATGTACATTTCATATAATAATCAGTTTTTCACAACAAGAAAACAAGTGGGACCCTCTGTTCCAACTTTACCCTGCCTACAGAGAAAACTAGCATCAAGACAAAGTCAAATTCCCATCCAGACACATCCCAGAAATTGATAGCTTACATTCCTGCCCCGGGTACCTCACCCTTTCTAGACAAATGTTCTAGAACTGGGATACCTCAGCTCTCTTGAGTTATCCCTAACCTTCTGATCTTGTTTATACATTACTGCACCAATTAAGTGCATTATATCAAGTTGACATATAAGTACATTGATTGTTTCCAAGAACTTTAAACATAAAATATTTAGCCAAAAATAAAGAAAAATACCAGTGGCTGCTTTAATATGAAGCAGTGAAAAAATAATAGCCACGAGTACAAAGTTTGTTTATTTAAACTTCCATCATATGCCAAAAGGCTTTTAAAGTGTTCAGATGATCCCATTAAGAACTAAGTAACAAGTAATTATCGTGATTCACCAGTTTGACCCACTTAAGCTTTAAGATGTTTCCAGTTGCAAGTAATTTGAATATTGCCTATTATGCTACTAAGATGATTGCATGTATTAGTAACAGCATGCTTTCCCTCTATTATCATAATTTCCCTCTCAGATACCTAAGTACCCAGAGATCTAAATACTGATTGATAGAACTGATAATAACCAGTTATTTTATTGTATTAGCATTTCACTTGAATCATACTGAGAGGCTGATCAAGTGGTGGGTATAGAAGCAGGAGGGAAAAAAACAGCGTCCATCTGACCTCTCTAGTTAACGAATACTCATCCAAGGTGATCATTCCTCACCTCACATCTACAGCTGTTGCAACCCTACCGCCCTAGGTACAAACAGTCCTATTTTGTGGATAATTAGCATAAGGCTTGTTCTAAGGGATTTCCCAATCATCCATTTTCTAGTCTTTACACTGTGAATTAATAAACATAGGTTAGCTATAAGCACCCCACTTGCATGGCTAGGTTGGATATGTGTCCCACCTACACAATTCCCTGATGCCTAGACTTTATTTTCACACAATGAACAGATTTGTTAGCAAATATATATGTGAGGATGTGTATGTAAATGAAATAGTATTTTGATGTATATAAATCTTCATTGGATTCCCAGAAATTTAACCAACAGTAGGAATCTACTCTATGTAATATAAAACTATACATTTGGAAACTTTACACCTTTTGAAAACTTAGGACTTTAAGAATTATATTTGATTATATTCTTGACTTTTTATAGAAAGGAACCTAACTTCTTTATTTTGTTATTCTTGAGATTATAATTTAGCTACAGTATCTTTCCCTTTCCTCCCTCCATATACCTCTCCTTTTTTTCTTTTTAAATTTCATGACTTCTCCTTTTATTGTTAGTACATGCAGAAGCTATACACATAAAGTCTTACCTAGATGACAGCCTAAGCATATGCAGAACAGGGACAACAACAGTAGACATGCAAAAGCAGACAGGACAAAGCCCAAGAGGCCTCAACCCTACCCAAAAACTACAGGCAACTGAGGACAGTGGGAGAAATAGTTTCCAGAGGGTGACACACCAACTGGTTATTCAATACCAAATGGTCAGCCATTAAAACATACAAATGATTACTGTTACATAGACCATACAGGTTAGGAATGTATGTGTATATACATATAAAAGCATGCATGAAATTTGATTTACTGTGTCACAACTTTCCAGAAAGTTTTATACCAAAATTATTTACTAGCATGTGTTCAATAACAATTCTACTCTGGATGTGTAATAAAGTAAAATCATCCCATAATAAATTGTCCAATGCATCCCCCTTAACCAAGCACAAGGAATGTTCATGTGCTTGTGTGTAGGCAGGTGTGGGTGTATATTTATGCCTGTGCATTTGGAAGCTGGAAAACAAGCCCAGCTGTTACTACTCAATTATGCATTCCACCACAGGGTCTCTCACTTCCCTAGAACCAGATAGTCTGGATGACCACAGAGCCCCAGAGACCACCTATCTCTGCTTCTGCACAGCTAGGATTCTAAGCATGCATAGCTCCACCCAACTATTTTTATATAGCTCTGAGAATGAAACTCAGGTTTTCAGGCCCCCTACAGCAAGTAACTCCCTGAATGAGACAACTTTCCAAACAGGACAGGGAGTATTTGGATTTTAATAAGTCCCTTGAAAAAATATTTTTTTCATTTCAGGTAGTTGGTGAGATTATAGATGTTGACATCAAAGGAAAAGGGTGCAACATTAATTTATATTATTTGCAAATGGCACTCGTTATAACATAAGTTCATAGCAAAATTTCATATGGTTCACAGTGGTAAGCTATGTCCTAAAGCTTATTTAATTTGCTGTATATAGTAATATTCATCAGTTTTTCTAATCCTTTAGAGTGTGAGCATATAGTCTTGAATCCTAAGAATCAAAACCTTGAGGTGATTTTATTCCCTAAAAGTGTATCATCTCTGTTTCTGATAACATAGTTAGCCACTCTGAAGACTTATTGCCTGAATAAAATGTCTGTTTAAAGAACACCTCACAGGGGATCTTGTCTCCATCCTCTTCTCTTGGGTACTATGCATAATGCCTATCTTTTAGGTTCTTTCCTGTTTACACGGCGAGGGGTGGGGGGGAGTGGGACCTGGGAAGAAGAGAGGGGGTGAAGAGGAAGAGAGTTGGTCATGGGGGAACAGGATGTTGAGGGGGTGGGGGTAGAATAGGGGGAAGAGGGAATCATAGGATCGAATACAGATCAGGCACCAGAGCGACCTCGAGTGATCTAAAGAGATAACACCAACTGGCAAGCTAAGCAATAGTGGAGAGACCACCTCGAATGCCCATTCCTGATAATGAACTTGATGTCTATAACCATCCGGGAGCCTTCGTCCAGTGACTGATGGAAGCAGAGGCAAACACACAATTAATCACTGAACCCAAGGAACCCAGTGACAGAGAGAGAGGAGTGATGAGCAAATTGGCAAAGAATGGGCTGGCAAAACCAGCAGAGACAGCTGATCTGAACAGGGGAGAGCTCTTGGACCCCAGACTGACAGTGGGGAGGCCAGCATGGGACTGATCTGGACCCCCCAAATGTGAGTGTCAGCAAGAAGGCCTGGGCAACCTATGGGGCCCTGAGCTGTGGATCAGTGTCTATCCCTGGTATACAAACAGTCTTCGTGTGCCTATAGCACAAAAAGGGATGCTCTCTCAGCCTGGACTCTTAGGAGAGTGCCTGGACCCTACCCAGAGTAAAATGACAGACTCTAGATATCCCCTTTGTGGAAGGATTTGGCAATAGGGTGGGAGGGTGGGGGGGAAAGGGAGTGCGGGAGGAGGGGAGGGAGAGGGAACTGGGATTGACATGTAAAACAAGCTATTTAAAATTAAAATAAAAAAATGATAAAAAAGAACACCTCACAGTAGAAGGGAAGACTCATCAATGGTAAGAAATATTTTAAAAGTAGATGGTGTTGATGATACGGCACAGTATACATCTTCTGGGCCAAGTAATGTATGTAAAGTACCTAAAACTTCTTAATTATGCTGTGAAACTATACTGTAATAAAAGTCTTTTTAAAATGAGAAAGGTAAGAAAATAGTAGACTTTGAAGTAGATATATGTGGCTGAGGTAAAATGATATCATAACAATAAGCTAAAACCAATGAAATGCTGTAAGAAATGTTTAAAAACAGGAATGACTGCTTTCTGGTTTCTAAAAAAAAATGAATGCCAGTTTACTATGAAGAATACATTTACCAGTTTAGAACTCATGCCTCCCTTTAATTTAAATTCAGTTAAGGGTTAGATAACTACCAATTATATTTGAATTTACAAGCAAATACAAGACTATTCTGCACATCAAGAAAAACAAACAAAAAGAGGAAAAAAATCTGTGGGGGGACTCAGACAGGCTCTTGGTGATAATTTAACAAAATTAAGTTATTAAGCACATATTGATTGTGAAACCCTATAGTCTTAGAAATGACTGTGATAATTATTTGAAATCAAAACTCAATTTGTATAGTAGACTAGACTTATTGGAAGGACAATTTAATAATGTGTGAGATCTATACACTCTTGAAACACAGAGATAAGATGGCAAGGAGCTGAACAAACACTAGAATTCAGAAGAAATCCAAAATGTTTTTAATGAAACTTCAAAGAAAATGCATGACCTACTTGGAAATGGCTTTGGTGAAGCACAAGAGACAGAAGATCAAGTCTCATTCTTCAGTGGGTAGATTCAGTTTTCCCAGCACCACTTCTTTTTTTTTTTTATTCTTTTTTTTTAAATTTAGATAAGAAACAAGGTTGCTTCACAAGTCAGTTCCAGGTCCCTCTCCCTTTCCCTCCCCTCCTCCCGTGCCCTCCCCCCAATCCCCCCCCCCCCGATATCCCCTCATTCCCCCAGGGAGGGTGAGGCCCTCCATGGGGGTGTCCATAGTCTGTCATTTCATATAGGGCAGGGCCTAGACCCTTCCCCAAGAGTTCAGGGTGAGAGTGCACCTCACATTGTTCTATTGGAGTCCAAAGTCCATGTGTATACTTGGGATGGGTACTGATCTGTTGCCCAAGGCTCAATAGATTACCTAGGCCTCCTCACTGACACCCAGATTCAGGGGGTCTTGATCAGTCCCATGCTGGATTCCCAGGCTGATGCCTGGGATTCAAGAGTTAACCTTTGTCTGGTCAGCTGTTTCTGGGGTTAAACCAGCCCAGTCTTAATCCCTTTGATCATCAGTCCTCCCTCTCTGATACTGGCTTTCTTGAGTTCAGCTCAGTACTTAACCAGCCACTAAATGTAGTTTCTGTTTCCCAGACTGTCTGGCCATAGGATTGTAGGCTGGCACTCCCCAGATCTATGTCTAAAATCCATATATGAGAGAGTACATGCCATGTTTCTCTTTTTGTGACTGGGTTACCTCACTCAGGATGGTTTCTTCTAGTGTCATCCATTTGCCTGCGAATCTCATGATTCCATTATTTTTTTCTGCTGAATAGTACTCCATTGTGTAGATGTACCACATTTTCTCTATCCATTCTTCGGGTGAGGGACATCTAGGTTGCTTCCAAGTTCTGGCTATTACAAATAAAGCTGCTATGAACATAGTGGAACAGACATCTTTGTTGTATGAATGGGCATCTTTTGGGTATATGCCTAAGAGTGGAGTTGCTGGGTCTTGTGGTAGGTTTATTCCCATTTTTCTGAGGAATCTCCATACTGATTTCCAAAGTGGCTGAACCAGTTGCTACTCCCACCAGCAATGGAGGAGTGTCCCCCTTTCACCACATCCTCTCCAGCATAAATTGTCATTGGTGTTTTTGATTTTAGCCATTCTGACAGGAGTGAGATGGTATCTCAGAGTTGTTTTGATTTGCATTTCCCGGATGGCTAAGGATGTTGAGCACTTTCTCAAGTGCCTCTCAGCCATTTTAGACTCCTCTATTGAAAACTCTCTATTTAGTTCTGCAGCCCACTTTTTAATTGGGTCCTTTGATGTTTTGGAGACTTGCTTCTTGAGTTCTTTGTAAATTTTGGAGATCAATGCTCTGTCAGATGTGGGATTAGTGAATATTTTTTCCCATTCTGTGGGCTGCCTTTTTGTCTTGCTGACTGTGTCCTTTGCCTTACAGAAGCTTCTCAGTTTCAGTAGGTCCCATTTATTAATTGTTGATCTCACTGTCTGTGCTACTGGTGTTATGTTCAGGAAGCTGTCTCCTGTACCAATTCGTTCAAGGGTACCACCTACTTTCTCTTCTATGAGGTTCAGTGTGGCTGGATTTATGTTGAGGTCTTTGATCCATTTGGACTTAAGTTTTGTGCATGGCGATAAACATGGATCGATCCGCATTCTTCTACATGCCAGTCTCCAATTATGCCAGCACCATTTGTTGAAGATGCTTTCTTTATTCCATTGTATATTTTTAGCTTCTTTGTCAAAGATCAGATGTTCGTACGTGTGTGGGTTAATACCCGGGTTTTCAATTCGATTCCATTGGTCTACCTGTCTATTTTTGTGCCAATACCAAGCTGTTTTCAGGACTATAGCTCTATAATAGAGCTTGAGGTCAGGGATGGTGATGCCTCCGGACGTTGCCTTGTTGAACAGGGTTGTTTTGGCTATCCTGGGTCTTTTGTTTTCCCAGCACCACTTCTTAAAGACGGTATATTTTGACATCTTCACCCAAAATAGGTATCTGAAAGTAGATGGATTTGTATCTGGGTCCTCTACTCTATTGATCTATGTATCTGTTTTGGTGCCAATATCACACTGTTTTTTTATTACTATAGATCTAGTGTATAACTGGAAGGCAGATATGGTCACAGTTCAGGCTCTCTTTGTTTTTTCTCAGGATTGCTTTGCCTGTCCAATTTCTCCTGCATTTCTATTTGGAATTTTAAAATTCATTTTTCTGTGTGTGGAAAGAATGGCACTGAGATTTTAATTACCAAATTACCAATATGACATGTGCCCATGTCATATAAAAGATAAACACTTAGTTGTCTAGAGTTGACTAAAAGCTGCAATCCACAAACTTCCATGCAATATATACCAAGTAAAATAAATGCAAAAAATCTATAAACACTTTGAAGTGATATTGTCAAACATTTCAGGATACTTTCCTTTCAATATTTCAAAGAAAAAGACAAAAGAAACTACTAATAAACATCCAGAACTTTCTTATACCAGTGGCATGTTAGAAAACAAGTATATAATAAAGTGGTGAAAGATAAACAGACATTTAGAAATCTGTATTTGTTGGCTGGCAGTGGTGGCACATGCCTTTAATCCCAGCAGTGGGGAGGCAAAAGCAGGTCGCTCTCTGTGAGTTCGAGTTCAGGACACCCTCCAAAGCCACAGAGAAACCCTGTCTCGAAAAACCAAAAAAAAAAAAAAAAAAAAAAAAAAAAAGAAATTCGTATTTGTCCATATGTGTGTGCATTTATGTCTGGGTCTTCAATTCAATTCATTTCCATTGATCAACATGTCTGTTTTTAATGTCAGTATCATGGAATTTTATTATTATAGCTCTGCCTTATGAATTCAAATCTGAAATGGTATGACATTCGGCAGTTTATTTTTATTGTTCAGCAATGTTCTAGCTATCCTGTTTGGTGCTGTTGTTGTTGTTTTTCCATATGAAGTTGAAAATTGTCCTTCAAGGGCTTTAAAGCATTGTATTGGGATCTTGATGGGGATTGCATTAAATCTGTAGATTGCTTTTGGTAGGATTGCTTTAGGTAGTATTTTTATTATGTTTATCCTACCGATCCATGAGCATGGGGGATCTTTACCTTTTCTGATATGCTCTTCAATTTCTTTCTTAAAAACTTGAAGTTTTTTCATATATATCTTTTACTTGCTTGGTTAGAATTATCCCAAGATAGTTTATATGATTTGAGGTTATTTTGAAATGTATTGTTTCCCTGCATTTTTCTAAGTCTGCCATTGTATATAGGAGGGCTACTGATTGTTTTTAATTAATCTTGTATCCAGATATGAGCTAAATGTGTTTATCAGCTGTAGGAGTTCCATGGTAGATTTTTAGGGCCACTTATGTATGCTATCATATCATCTTCAAATACAGATACTTCACCTTCTTCCTTTCCAATATGTACCCACTTGATTTACTTCAGTTGTTTTATTGCTCTAGAACTTCAAGTCCTACATTAAATAGATATGTAGAAAGTGGACAACATTGTCTTGTTCCTTATTTTAATGGAATTTCTTTGAGTTTCTCTCCTTTTAATTTGATATTGGCTATAGACTTGCTATAAATAGCCTTTATTATGTTGTTATATATCTTGTTTCCCTAATCTCTCTGCTGGGAGGCCCTGTTAGTCAGGATTAACAATATATCATGACCTGGCAGCTCTCTTTGAGCCTGGCAACATAGAGGACTCCCTGCAATGGAAGGTTCCCTGTTATCTACTTCATTTGGAGACTATCTCTAGGCCCAGATGCCTGACTTATCTCTAGTGTGACCATGGACAAAGTTCATGGACAAAGCTTTCCCCTTGCTGTGTATATGGTAATTATACATGTGTTAGGAGCATTAGGATAGGACCATGCTTCCACAAATGATAAGTAAGGCTTGTACTAGGAGCTTTATAAAAGAAGCATGTGGCTTGATGAAAATTAGGTGATTCCCCAGATAACATTCCCAATCCTATATATTCTTTGTACTCAGGAATAAAGTTGAGCTTTCTCACTGAAGCTATATCCCAGAAGGCTATTTCCATCATACTCACAGGCTGGACAAGGCCCTGTTTGCCACTTCTCCCCCCCTTTGCTCCATGGCTTGGTGGCTGATGGATTGTGGATAAGGAGGGGACTCATATCTATCCACTACTTTTTATCATGAATGGTATTGGATTTTTTTGTCAGAGGCCTTTTCTTCATCTAATGAGATGATCATGTGGCTTTTTTCTTTATTTTAGTTTATGTGGTAGATTGCATTTACTGATTTTCATATATTGAACTGTCCATGTTCTTCTGGGTTGAAGCCTACTTGATCATGGTGAATAATCTTTTCTTTTTTTTTTTTTTTTTTGGTTTTATGAGACAGGGTTTCTCTGTATTGTTTCGGAGGCTATCGGTCCAGCCTGGCCTCGAACTCACAGAGATCCGCCTGCCTCTGCCTCCCGAGTGCTGGGGTGAATAATCTTTTCAATGTATTCTTGGACTCAGTTTGCAAATGTTTCATTAAATAGCTTTACATCTATGTACATTAGGGAAATTGGTCTGTATTTCTCTTTTGTTGATTAGTCTTTATGTGGTTTGGGTTGCAAGGTATCCATGGCCCCATAAAATGAATTGAACAATGTTACTTCTGTATCTATTTTGTGGAATAACTTGAGGAATATTTTTGTTAACTCTCCTTTGAAAGTCTGATAGAATTCTACATTAAAGCCATTTGGCCATGGGCTTCAATGGTTGAGAGAGTTTTAATGACTTTCTTTCTCACTAGCAGTCAAGATTCTATCTTATACCTGTAAGATTATTTAAGATCAATAATGACTGATAGCTCATGCTGGCAGGAATATGAAGAAAGGGGAATACTCTTCCATTTCTGGGGGAGTGAAAACTTGTACAGCTGCTGTGGGAATCAATATGGTTGTTCCATAGAAAGCTAGGAATCCATATACTTCAAGATCCAGCTATACCACTCTTGGGCATATACCTAAAGAATGCCACAAGAAAACTTGCTCAACTATGTTCACTACAGCTTTATTCATAATAACCAGAAACTGGAAAAAGTCTAGATATCCTGGTATAGAATAATGGATAGAGAAATCATGGTATATTTATACAATAGAACATTAACTACCTGTTACAGAAATGCTATCATGACATTTTCAGGCAAATGGATGGAATTAGAAAAAGATCATCCTGAGTGAGATAAACTGGAAGCAGAAAGATAAATATGGTATATACTCCCTTATAAGTTGATATTATCCATTAAATAAATGATGACTAAGCTGTGATCCATAGATTCAGAGTGGTTAGGTATAAAATAGGGGCCTTTGGGAAATGCATGGATCTCTCTGTGAGGAGGAACTAGAACAGATTTTACAGGAAGACCAGGAATGGGAAGATTAGGTGGTGGGATGAGATGGATGGAGGGAGATGACTGAAATGGGGGTGGGAGGCTCTGAGGGAAGGTGGGGAAACTTAGTGCTGTATAAACTTTGTTGAGTGAAGCCTTTTTCTTGCCAGATGCTTTGGTTTTTCCCCACCAGTTGCCTGGGCTCTGCCACATTGTAGTTCCCAAATATCACACAGGACACTGTAATTAATTATGAAGCTATTGGCCATTTGCTTGTTTCTTACTGGCTAGCTCTGACTTATGTATTTACCCCATAATTGTTAATCTAAGTATTTCTCTTACCAGAGAAAAGTTCTGAACTTCTTTTCCCTATGGTGGCTACATTGTGACTCCCTGTGTTTCTCCTACCCAGAGTCCTCCTGGACTCCTAGTCCCATCTATCTTGCTTCCCTATTGGTCAACAGTGCTTTATTGACATATACACAGGACTTCCCCATCATCTCCTCTTTTCTGTCTAAACAAAAAGAAAGATCTTAACTTTAACATAGCCAAATTATATATAACAGAACAATTATCAAGTAAGAACAGAGTTACAATATTTTGTTTATCAACATTCAGCAAGATTTAAAGAAAATATCATCCATCCCATCATTGTGAGTCCAAAGTTCTATATGTAGCTTATCTTTTATCCTAACTAAGGAAAACTATAATTATAACTATCTGCCTTCAACTCTATCAAAGACCACAAAAGGATAATATACAAACACTAGGACTGACAGAGACATCTTACTACCTGAACAGTCACCTGAAGTTTTTCTGTAATGTTGAGGCATGCATCTTCAGCCCAAAGGCCACAGTGTGTCTGGAAGACTTTTCAGCAAAGCAGGAAATTTCAAACTGTCCATCTGCATCAGCTGTCTGTCAGTCATTTTTCTGTGTCCTGCAGAAAGTCTCATAGACTCTTCCATGAAGCATTAACTCTTTAGGACTATTTGAGTTCAGCAGTCACTTTCCTGTGGGTCTTGCATATCCAGTTTATACAGCAACAGTCCAGCAGTCTAGGCAAGAGCAGTTTCTTGCCCAAATGGCTAATTTTGCCATGTTGAAAGCAAACTCCATAGCGAGTTTCTTTGATGCCCATCTTCCTCTCAGATGTAATTGGTGCTGCCATGAGCAGATATTTCTCATTGTCAAGAAAAACCCTAAACCATTTTAAATGCCATTTTCTGAAGGTCTTTGAAAGGTTGGAAGACTATCTATCTCACATATATTTCTGTATATCTAGAAAACCTAACTTAACTAACTATAAGTTCTGCCTATTATAAGTAACTATCTATAGTCTGTATTTAATTATGTATTACATTTTAAAAGATCAGTATAAGCACAATATTTAATCAAGAGGATAAATATACACATCACAAAATTGACCTTGAATTTGTATCAATAAATGAAAAACCATACCAATACAAAGTACTCATTTCCATACCATAATCCCCCTTTTCCTTTAAAAAGAGATTGGTTGTGATCATTAACTAATTATAAACAACCCCATTCAAATGAAAACAAAGATTTATAAACAATATGGGGATTTGGACGTCGCTCATTCCAAACTGCTTCCTGCTGGATTGGGACACTGTTCATATCATGGGGATCATGACAAAACTCAGAAACCTGTATAAGTCCTTATTTTAGGGGTCTGTAAGGCTCCATCATCTTAGCTGTTTTAGATGTTGAATCGCTTGGGCCATTGATTCATCAAACCACAGAAGCCTGGAAGGAATCCGCAGCTTTTCATTTTCTGTAGAAACATAAACAAAAACTCTTTTCCAAAGTAACATATCCTTATACTTAAATTTTGAAGTCAAGGCATTTTCCAAAGATATAAGTTGAATTAATTCAGCAGCATTTATAATCAAGTGTATTTTAGTAGTTGTCCCTTCCTTAGCAATCAAAAAACTGAAAAACACAATACCATACAGTATCCAGACTCTCTGTGTATTTTCCATCTTTACGTGGCTTATTTATTTATCTATAAATAAATAGTGAAAAATTAGTACTCTGTTTCTTTTACTTTTATTTATTTATTTATTTCTCTGAGACAGGGTTTCTCTGCCTGCCTCTGCCTATGGAGCAAATCCTATCAGGGTGCCCCACCACATCCAGCTTCTCTATTTACCACGATGCCGTTTCTTTTTCTCTCTCAATCCTACATATATTTTAAAACACACTATAAACCTTTAGAGGTTTTCATTTTTCTTTATCCAAGTCTGACTTTACTGTAAATCTTTATGTTTTTCTGGCCACATGTCTTATCTGTTAAAACCGAGGCTGTTTATACTGCAGTTTTTCCAAGATGGCCGTTATAAGCATGATTCCAGCTCATCGCCTCAGTCTATGCTGACATCCAGCAAAAGCTGCAGGCTTGGAGATGTTGTCACTGCCACTTCCAGCTGTGCGTTCACACTTTTTAATTGTTAGCAGAGCCTCTTAAAAGAACTTTGGTTTTTTTTTTTTTTTGTTTGTTTGTTTGTTTGTTAGTTTGTTTTTGCTGAGTCAGGAAGACTCCCTTAAACGAGCCTCATGAGTCTCTGCTTGTCCATAGCAAAACAGAGCTCACCTGAGAAAATGCTGCCATCAAGAACCCATGCTTTTCTCTGTTCTTTTGTTTCTAAAATGCCTTTAAAGCTTTTGTCATTCTGCGTGGAAATTCATGATCTCACTCCTGATCACCATTTGTTGAGTGAAGCCTTTTCCTTGCCAGACGCTTTGGTTTTTCCCCACCAGTCGCCTGGGCTCTGCCACGTTGTAATCCCCAAATATCACACAGGACACTGTATTAATTATGAAGCTGTTGGACATTTGCTTGTTTCTTACTGGCTAGCTCTGACTTAAGTATTTACTCCATAACTGTTAATCTAAGTATTTCTCTTAACAGAAAAGTTCTGAACTTCTTTTCCCTATGGTGGCTATATCATGACTCCCTGTGTTTCTCCTACCCAGAGTCCCCATGGACTCCTAGTCCCACCTATCTTGATTCCCTTATTGCTTTGTTGACATATACACAGGACTTCCCCATCAAAACTTCATGAAATCTGTTAAGATGATCCTAATGTGTACTGAGGATGTCTAGTCACGGGGGATATGAGTCTCAACAGGCCTTTTCTTGTTTCCTGGCTGGGCTTACATTGGCAGAACTGGGTTGCAATCAGTTGAGTTACTGGGAAAGAGGCCTCTTTGGAAAACCCCAGGCAAGCCAGTTTGTTGCTAAGACAAAGGGTTACTCTGGGTAAACTGACAGTGAGGTTCTAATACCAAGGATAACACCCACACAATTCATTGAACACCCTATGCTCTAGTTTCTTTGATTTGAGAAGATACTCTGAAGGCTAATGAAAGAGAAACATGGGCACCAACCCAGTCACAAAACCTTTGACCTACAATCTATCCTGCCTACAAAATATGCTAGAGCAATTGTAGCACAGAATTTGTGGGAGTGGCCAAAAATGTCTGATTTGATTTAATGTCCACTCCATGAGAAAATACCCATACCCAATGTTGCTTGTGTAACAAGGAAGCAGAAAATAGATAGTCCAGAGGTTTAAGGTCAAACCAAGCACTACTGGTCTAAATAAAGAAAAGGTATAAAAAATGTCTCCAGATTACATTCTGCTATTCTCATAGATCAGCACCTTATCTAGTCATCACCAGAGAGGCTTCCTTTGGCAGGAGATGGGAAGAGATGCAGAGACCACATTCAGATATTTTGCAGAAAGAGGGTCTAAATTGGAAGTCTCCAGTAAATGCCTCCCCTCAGAGCTCAGGAAATTCCATGGAAGAAGTGGTTGAACAATTGTCAGAGTCAGAGGGAGTGGAAGACACCAGGAAATCAAGGCCTTTGACTCAACTAAGCAAGCCAAATATGAGCTTCTAAAGTCTGAAAGCAACAAGCATGACGAGTACCCAGGTCTGCACCAGGTTCTTTGCGTGTGTTTATAGTATTAGCTTGCTATTTTGATAGGAATCTTGACTTTGATAACAAATGGATCTCTAACCCTTGAGACTGCTCTTGGGATTGCTTTCCTCCTATTGTGTTGCCATGAGCAACTTCTTTTTAATAGGTTTTGCTTAATCTTATACTTTCTTTCTTCATGTTTGGTTGTTATCCCATGTTAACCTTCTCTTTGATAAGGAGAGACAGAAAGGAGTGGCTCTTGAGGGGAGGGGAGGTGTTGAGAATCTGGCAGGGGTGGTAGGAGGGAAAATATAATAAGGATATATTGTATGTATGAGAAAAGAATCTAGTATTTTTTATAAGAGAAAATAGGTACAGAACTCAGAACTCATTTCTGTGTATTGTATCTGTTAAAACTGTCTTTTCCAATAAATAATCATAACAAGCAAAAAAAAAAAGCACTCATGAGGCAGAGGCAGGCAGATCTCTGTGAGACCAGCTTGGTCTACAAGAGGAAGTGCAAGGCACAGCCTCCAAAGCCACAGAGAAACCCTGTCTCGAAAAACAAAACAAAACAAAACAAAAAACAAAAGAAAGAAAGAAAGAAAAAAGAAACAGAAACAACAAAAAAGCACACAAGATAAAAAGCAAAAGCAAACTAAAAACAAATCAAAAAGTATTTTGGGAATGTGAGTTGATCATTGATTCCAGAATATTCTCTTTGGGCTAAAAAATAGTCAGTTTCTTCATTTAGTCCTGGACCAAAGATGGGTAACCTAAGACTTTTCTTGCTTCATAGATTATAGTATCTTTTCATCTTCATATTTTATGTTGGAAAGTTTTGGTGACTGGTAGATATTGCAGTCTCCCATGACCTAGCAGCTTATCTCAATAGCTTGAAACACTGAGCTCCTTCCCTCCCCAACAAAGCTTCCTACTCTCCCCTTGCCCTTATCTGGAGACTATCCCTAGGTCCAGAGGACTGAGGTTATCTCAAAACTGTCTCTAAGCCAGATGTCTGATTTATGTTTAGCTTGACCCTTGGCACAGATTCCTCCTAGAAGGTTTTTGCTAGGAGGTCTGCTATAGGACCCTAGTGATAGGAGCCACTTAATGCAGGTTAGGGTTCATCCCCATGGCTCCCCAATTGTATGTATTCATTATACTCTCGAATAAGTCGAGCTGATTCACCGAAGTCTGTCTCCAGGATGGTTGTCTCCATTCATACCCGCAGCTGTCTTGAACCCTGTTCCCTGCTTATGTTCCCTCCACCCTCATAGACCAATGCAGCTAGCAGTCCTTAGGAAGAAATAACTACAAGAAACAACTACAATTCTTTATTTTTTATGTTTAATCATGGTTGACCCTAGTATCATGATATATTACTTGTGTAGGTATACTTCATTATTAGGCATTCATCATCAAACATGTATATATATGTATATATATATATATATATATATATATATATATAAATTTTGTACAAGTGTAGATGTCAGAGGACAACTTGTGGGAGTCAGTTTTCCTCTTCTCCTATATGGTTCTTGGCATTGAACTGAGTCATTAATACTGTTAGCAAGCACATTTTAACACAAACTCATCTTGCTGTTCATTCTCCTCACCCCAATTCTTACTATTAACTTATGAGAATCTGAAAAAATATTATTAATCTTTCAATTTCAAATCTGAACCTTCAGCTGTTCTTTTGGGCTTTATTATTATGAAAATGTCTTATTCTGGTCTCATTTATTCTCTGTTTCTTTCCTCTCTATACAGCCCATAGTTTATCTTGACGATGAGCATGAATATACACATGAGGTACAAGTATGGAGAAACACTCTTCTGCTTTCCATTATAGAATGGTATTTTGGAGTCATACAGGGTCCTAAACAGAAATACCCTTGGATTTTTATATTCTTGAAAATGGAAAATTTAGACATTTGGATATTAAAATAGGATCATTACTCTTTGTGGGAGTTTGTGGGGGTTTCCAGGGATTCCTTACTTCATAGCTTAAAGTACTTCATATGCATTTCCCTTGATGTGGTTGAACGTATCTCTTGTGATCTGTGATATATTGCTTCTTCTAAATCAAACATTCCACTGGCTGGGGGCTCTTTTCTATCCCAGGATGTTTCCTTGGATATAAATCAATCTTTCTTGTCTGTAATGGATAATTTGAGATTTAAGATGGTTCCCAATGTGTACCTTCTTTCTCTATACACTCAGAGATCCAATTCAGCTGTGGTCATTGCACTTTTGGGCTGATCAAACATGTTGTTAATCCTACATGTCCTCTGAGTTCCCTATAAAGCAGACAAATCTTTCTAAGGCAACCCATTTGGAACCTCTCTCTCCCTGACATGGGAAGATGTCAAAATTTTCTCTGCCTTCACTTAGAACATTGGTAGCGAATTAAATAACCCAGTCATCCCTGCCAGTTTACTCATAAGTCCATTTCTTCTAGCCTCTCAAACCTGTTTAAGGAGTTGACATGGACTTTTACTTAATGAGAGAAAATCTTGGCAGAGGATTAATATCTTGAATTAACAACCTTAATACTAACAAGAAAAGAGCACAATCATATAGGGAACTGAACAGAATTTTCAAAAGAAGAAATATAAATGGGCAATAAATATTTGGTTTCTGTTTTTTGTTGTTGTTGTTTGTTTTAAAGTGTTGAAAAACCAAGGCTTATTGTGCCCCTTTTTGTATTTCTGATTTGCAGAATTTGGTAGCGCTTGCAACCTGTGTTCTTAGCTCTTTGAAACTGATTCCGAAGTGAGATAATTGTTTTTGTTTTGTTTTATTTTTAAAATATAGTCTCATACAGGTTGACCCAAAACTTGCTATGTGGCCAAGGGTGACCTTGATTTCCTCATTCTTTTGTCTTCCTCTCAAATGCTGAGAATACAGATAGAAGCCACTGTGCCCAGCTTAAAATAATTCTATTCTATAGTTCCTAGTGATAAAACTGAAGTTGTTTAAATGAGAAAAAAATTACATTTGCTTCCCTTGAACAACTTGCCAAAACATTTTAATTTCTCCATGATACAATGAAGAATAAATCTATCAATTCTTTCCAGTAAATGTAATTTGTTATTATATGTAAGTTTTTATTACTTGTCTTTGTGTGTGTGTGTGTGTGTGTGTGTGTGTGTATGTGTGTGTGTGTGTTGTCTTCTGTATAAACTTACTGCTGTTTTCTTCTGTATAAATCCACTGAGGAGAGCATCTGAATTAGGATGAGAGCCAGATGAACAAGATGTGAGCTGCTACAGGGTAGGAAGTGTACCAGATGTTTCTACTGCCCTTTTTCTAAGCAAGTTGCACTCTATCAGCTGAAGTTGAGCAGAATTTCATATGGGTGTAATCTGATCGCATCTTGTTTTCCTTCTATTGGAAATTGTCATGATCATGGCCTCTTTACTATTCCCTACTGTGAGTCCTATGAGAATCTGCACAGCCATTTCGCTATGGTCAAAATAAAGACGGGTTTCCATGGGCCAGTGCTTAGGAACTGGAGAAGAAAATTGGTCTTTTCTGTCTCAGGTTGACAATTTTGAGATGCCTGTGGATGGTTCTTCAGAATTTCTGTAGTGTTGACACATTCATTTACTGAGCTCTGATGACTCAGATACAGACTTACCTCTACATTTCTCTTTTGTCCTACCAGTTTCCTTCTTCTGTTTCTTAAGTTCATTTAAATAATTCATATATACATATATACATACACGTGTACATATATATTTCTTGTGACAGATACATACTTGGTTAACCCTATATAGTATATTCTTTTCATTATCCTAAGAATTCCAAGCACTTAAAATTGTGCCTGGAACCTAGTCAGCACTCATAAAATAGAGGTCAATTAATCACTGTGTCTCAACAGGGTGATATCCAGAGGATGGGCAAGTGAGTGACACTCCTTGTAGAATGCAGTCTTGTGAAAGTCTATTCCTTAGTGGGTTTGCTACATTTTATGATTGATCATTAATAACGGGTACAGTCAATATCTTTCTGCTGTAGTGTGTAAGACATGCTGCATGGTTCCTCTGAAACAGAGAGAGCTGCCTCTTCACGCTAGCATCACGCTCTCGAGGAAAATGATATTTTATTAGGTGAATTGTAACAGTCCAAAGTGGAGTCCAACATGATGGATTGTTCTTTGCTCATAAATAATGCAAGGATGATGTGAAGCAAAGATAAAGGCCTGTGATTTATTCTGCATAACCTCTATGTAAATCTTAGAAATTGTACACAGCAGTGTCTGTGAATGTGACAGGGGTTGTGGCACCTCAATGTGGTGACAATGGCAAGCATTCTGTGAATTGAAAGGAAGAGCTGAAGAAGACATTCCTTCCCATTCCCCTGTGGGATTCTCACAAGGAAATAAAAATACTATTTTCATAGTTAAGGAGGAGACTCAAAAAATACCAACAAAACATATACGAAGACAAACCAACTCAACAAAATCACATTACATAAATATTATAGTGAATAAATTTATATTTAACAAATATGTTTTGTACACATATTTTGCCACTTATGCAGCTATACAAATGCACAGATACACAGAGGCACCTTTATATATTTGCAGAGTATAAGTAAAATAAGAGGCACTTACCGACATATGCCAGAATATGAGGGGAATAGCTTTTTCTTTTTGAAACATTTTTTATTATATTTTAAATTAGAAACAAGCTTGCTTCCCATGTCAGTCCCAGTTCCCTCTCTCTCCTCTCCATGCCCACTCCCCACACCAGCTCCCCAGCCCCCCACCCAATCTCAACTCCATTCCCCAGGGAGGGTAAGGCCCTGCATGGGGGATCTCTAGAGTCTGTCATTTCATTCTGGGGAGGGCCTAGGCCCTCCCCCAAGTATCCAGATTGAGAAAGCATCACTCACTGTGGCATGGGTGCCCAAAGTCCATTTGTATGCCCAGAATAAATACTAATCTACTACCCAAAGCTCCATAGATCACCTAGGTATCCTCACTGACACCCACATTCAGGGAGTCTGGATAAGTCCCATGCTGGCCTCACAGCCATCGGACTGGGGTCCAAGATCTCCCTCTTGTTCAGGTCGCTGTTTCTCTGGGTTTCACCAACCCCTTTGCTAATCACTCCTCCTTCTCTGTCACTGGGTTCCAGGAGTTCAGTTCAGTGTTTAGTTGTGGGTGTCTGCCTCTGCTTCATTCTGTCACTGGATGGAGGTTCTAAGATAGTCTAAGATAGTCGTCAAAATCATTATCAGGGAAGGGCATTTACGGTAGTCTCTCCACTATTGCTTAGTTTGCCAGTTGCTGTCATCCTTGTAGATCTCTGGAAATCTCACTAGTGCCAGTTCTCCCCTCAAATCTAGAATGACTCCCTCTATTATGGTATCTCTCATCTAGTTCCCCTCTATTCTTCCCCCAACTCAACCTTTCCGCTCCCCCATGTCCTCCTCACTCCTCCTCTTCTCCCCCTCTATTTTTTGTTGGCTCCCTCTCCCCTCCCCCCATGCTCTCAATCTGCTCTGGAGATCTTGCCTCATTCCACCTTCTCTGGGGTACCATGTATATCTCTCTTAGGGTCCTTAAGAGGGGATTAGCTTTGAAAATTTCAAGATTGATACCTTAAATCCATTAGTGTTTGCTTTTCCATTGTATTTGTTATTAAAATTGGTAAAAATAAAATATAGTTGAATTGAATTTTAGCATTTTAGAGATGTTACTAGATTGTGAGCAGAGTCCTCATGCCACCACACATATTGTGTTGTGAAGACAATGTTCAGAGAAATCATGAACAAGCTGTGGTTGGAGGAGTTGAAGCCTTGGACACAACAAACTACTTAATAGATTAGAGATGAAAATATAAATGAAGTGGGTGAGCAATTCTAAAAAGGAGAAGTGGCAGAGGAGAGCATAACACCCTTGACCCAACATGAGCTCACTACAGTAGAGTACTGAGGTATCATGGTACATAAAGTAATGTATGACAGTGAAATTTGAAATTTACTGGACTTAATCCACAGTAGGTTTTCACCTTTTCATTCCATTCTTTAGTATGATTTCACTCTACAATAATTTCTCTTTTCTCTTGAGTTACCAAGAGCCTTTATGGAATCAAAGGGAGTTCACTACATTGCAATATAAGCCTAATTAGCTAAATCGGCTGAGATAATATTGTTAATGATTTCTATAAACATTTGGCAAAGGTCAAAATTTAAACTTAAATAAGAGATTTTTTTCATTTGCATCTAAATAAATGTGCTGACTAGTAAGAAAACCACAACAAAAACCTCTGCAATTTCCATCTGTGTCATTGACCTTCATGGAGACATTGTTTTTAGGAAAATACTGAGTGCCTTGTTTCTCTCCTCTCCTTGGTATTTGGAATCAGACTTTGCTTTAGGCATTTTCTTATAACAAACACTATTTTCCTAATTAATTAAGTGGAAACATGATTACAACATTAAAAGTAGGAAACATCAATGTAAGAAATTCAGTTTCTAGCAATGGCCCTGTGCAAGTACAAAGCACAACACAGCCTTGCTACCCATGAGATCAAAGCACACATTATTAAAAGACAGCAGGCATCAGCTCTGGAAGCAATGAAGGTGCCCTGACATATGTGACATTTGACCCTCTTGGAAGCTGACCTTAGTAATCATTTGCATAAACAGCTTAGATACTGCTCTTTATAAATATAATCTGAACAAAAGAGCTTATTTCCTTGGGTAGTTTTCTATTGGAGGAGGAGTTGTTACTGTTCAAGTGTCTTTATGACAGGAAGGTACTCTGCAAACTGTCATAAGAGTAACATTAATCCCAAGCAAGCTTCAAACCCTTTACAATGATGTTCTCTCTGCAAGGTATGCTAGGGTAAGTAATGGTGGCACAAAGCTTGTAGGAGCAACAAGCCAAACACTGAATTGATTTAAGGCCCATGCCACAGGGTAGAATCCATATTTGGTAGTGCTTAGGTTACTAAGAATTTAAGACTACATAACCCAGGGACCTAGGAGAAAACCGAATACTCTGTTCTAAACAAAGAAAAAAAAAGTTAGTGATAAAATGTCTCCTAATGATATTCTGTTATACTCTTAGATCACACTGCCTTGTTGAGGCATAATCAAAGAAGCTTCCTCCTACAATGATTAAGGAGAAATATAGAGACCCACAGATAGACATTACGCAGAGAAAGAGAGAGAGACAGAGGGAGGGAAGAAGGGAGAGAGAGAGACAGAGGAGGGAGGGAGGGAGCAGGAGAGAGAGACAGAGAGAGAGAGAGACAGACAGAGACAGATAGAAAGAGACAGATGGAGGGAGGGAAGGAGGGAGAGAGAGAGAGACAGAGGAGGGAGGGAGGGAGAGGGAGAGAGACAGAGAGAAAGAGAGAGAGAAAGTGAGAGAGGAAACCTTGGAACACTCATTCCTAAATGGGATGTCTCCATCAAATTCCTATCTTCAGAACTCCAGACATGCTGTGAAAGAGGAGGTGGAGAAAGTGTTTGAGGTAGAGGGGAAAGAAAACACCCAGAAAATAAGACCCTATAAATCAACACGAGCAAAGTGCCTATGAACTTATAGAGATTGAAGCAACTTGCACAGGGCCTGAGTGACTCCATATCAGACCCTCTGAATATTTATTACAGTTTCCAGTGTAGTGTTCTTATGTGATTCCCTAGTGTGCGAATGAGTGTGTCACTGTCTCTTCTGCCTTCCCTTTTGTACTTTCCTTCTGTTGGTTTGTCTTTTTCAATTCCAAAGTGATAGATTTTGCTTTATGTTATTATATTTTATTTTGCTATATTAAAAAACAAATAAAGTAATGAATGAACGAAATTTAGTCACTAGGGTATGGCTAGAAACTGAACTCTCTTTTAAACAAGCTGGGAGAGGGAAAATCAATTTTTTCCAATAGATCCAATAGAGAATGGATTAATGTTACCTTTTATTGTGATCTGTTTTTTTAACTAGTTTTCAGACTATATTGGCGTTTTAACTTTTAAAACAGTTTCCTTCTAATTAGTTTTTAATTCCCATTGTTAATGAATAAATGATAACTCAACTGTATGGATAAGTAATTATGGGAAGAAAGTCTCAGCCTTGTTTTAGGAGACAATTATCCTTGGATCTCTTTTTTCTGCTCTTCTTTTTCCCACACTTATCCTCCCCATCACCTCTACATTCTCTTTCCAAGAATGTTTGCAGAGTGAACAACCTTGGAAAACACAGGCAGTGTCTTTCTTCAGATGGAATGGCTCAGTTTGTGCACTGTGAAAATAAAGATAATGATTTCTTTCATCTCAGAAGAGGGCTATGCCTGTCATATATTATGATATGTTACAATTTCAGGAGCTGAATATTGTTCTCCTGAAATTTAATTTGGTGAGAAAGGAGGTATAAACAGGACCCCTACATTGCCTTGGTGAAGTTTGATTATGGTCAAAGTGGTTCCCCTTCCTACCATAATCACTGTGGGGAAATAAGGGTCCAGTTCCCCAGCCTTAGAAGTCTCCTGTTTTCTTCAGCATCAAGCAGATGTGACTAACTTGTTAGTTCTGACTTTTTGCAAACATTTGTAACTATTTTTACTCTTTGATAATATTATGCAGGTAGGTACTGTATCTTCATAATAGCCAAGCACTTCCTCTAATCCTCGCACCCCCACATCCGTGTTTCATCCCAAATCCATGTCATCTGCTTTTTTCTTTTGATCTTTCTTTTGCTTTTCAATTTTCTTATTTTGTTCCAAAGTTCTTTTTGACCATGGGTCACTCAGAAGTATAAAAATGGTCAGGTAGATGACTAGACGACACATGCCTGAAGTAGCTAATTTTAAGGTTGTTGTCTGTAACAAAGGGGAGTAAAAGTATCACTGGGGAGCCAAGATGAGAATTACTTTAAGTGTCTAGAAAGAAACTGGAATTAATTCCAGTATGTCATGGACAAAAAGAAAAGCTGAGCTTGGAATGGGGACATGTTGGGAAGAAGGGTGTGAAGGGCAGACAGAGGGTGATGAGAGAGGATAATGGGAGAGGGGGATAAAATGACCAAAAATCAAATTATAAATGTATACCACTGTTGAAAAATGAAAATAACTAAATGTTTCTGGTTGAATAAATGGAGACAAAATGAAACAAGACGCCCTGTATTTGCATTTTTTCTTCATTAGGTTCATCTTTCTTGTAAAGTTTCATCCTTATTACTCATTCTTGTATATATTTACACAAACACTTCATCTTGTTCCTTGTCAATATGAGTACTTGATGGTTTCAAACTGGTTTATGTGGCTATTCCAGTTTACCGAGACTGTCCATTGGTATACAGGTTTTGACATTTTATAACTCATTTCCTCTTTCTTATATTTGGCATACCCTTCACACTATCTCTCACAGTCTCCAGCTACTGCTGAACACATGATCACATAACAATACACTGCTGAATTTAGGGTTGACCTGTCCAGTAATTCCACATGTCTTATGTAATAGCTTGAGGTTCCAGAAAATGTTCTGTTCTTTCCATTTTGGTAGTATTTGGGTTTAAGAAGGGTTTATAATTTTTTATTCTGGAGAGAGAAACAGTGAATCTGTAAATTTGGTGTGTGAACACAGTGTTTCTTTGCTCATTCTTACAATTCAAGGTAGTGTTGTTTTTATTTATTAAATGCCACATCTCTCAGCTGTATGGTTTTTGAAGTTACTCTCTAAAGGGTACAAAATACATGGGGATTATACTCCAGCGTCCATCTAGAAAGAACAAATAAGACTTTGTATTCATATTCCTACAAGGTCAACTCTAGATGTGTGTGATGTGGGCTTCAAATATCCTTTCATTTTTAACATTTAGGTAAGTCAAAAGTAGGTATATTTATATATTTCACTTTTATGATTCATTTTATACTTAAAAATAGATTTCAATAATTTGGGTGACAGTATGGTATTAGAAATTCACTTTGATTATTCATATTTGTGATTTAAGTTCAATTGTTGTAAAATTTTGAAAGCTTGAGAATCTTTTATCTTTGTTTTACTCTACACAATTTAACTTGTACACAAATATAAGGATCATTTTTTGTGATTTTGCTCATCATTGTTATCATCAAATACCATATAAATCAGGAAACATAAACACTTCATTATTCTTGGAGAGACTCATTGTTTAGTTGGACTAGATGCAGGATGTAAAGGCTACATAAGGTTTGGAATAATAACTACAGAGAAGATAAACATTGATGAACAATGGCAGTCTTAAAATTTTTGGAGCTTAAAAAGCCAATCATGTAAACTTCTGTATTTCACAATTAGTGTCTACTTAAGTTACTTTTTTAGAGCTTGAGTATAGGGGAATCATGTATCAAGAATGGGATAAATAATAAGCAAGCTAAAGTACAAGTGTTATGTTTTCATTGGAACAACCTTCATATGCACTCTTTAAAATGTATTTTTAGCTTTATTAAAATATGATTAACAAATTGAAAGTGTATACATTTAAGGTGTATACCTTGATGTTGTAATATATGCATGATTTGTACCCTGTGAAATTATCATCATAATCAAGGTAGTTCATATTTCTATCATTCCAAATCATTGCTAATTACCATTTTATTTGTGATGAGAACACAATGTTTATCCTTGTCAAAATTTTCAAGTATTGATTATAGTCTTCATGCTGTATATTCAGCCATGAGAATGTTCACCTTTTTAGGAAGAAACTTGCATGCTTTGATTGAGATCTCTCCATCTCTCTCACTTTGTAACTCCTGGTAGCCATCCGTGAGTTCTGCTACATAACCACACTTCTGTTTTTCTAATCTGAACTGTTTCATTTAACATCCTAAGTTTTGGCTACTATGCTTCTCCTCTCCTCTCATCTTTCTTTCCTCTACCACTTTCTCCCTGACTAGAATCTTTCCCCCACAAGTCTCCCTTCATCTACTTTCATATCTAACGTGTTCTATTCTTCCTGATCCCTTAACTCCCACTCCATTTTTGGTCTTTTTCTATATTTCTTATGTTTTTGGTTGTGAGCCTAGCCTTTAACGGCTGAGCCATCTTTCCAGCCCTTTTTCTATATTTCTATCCTTTACTGGTACACAGATTTAAACATACTGCTCTACAAATTCATAGACAGGATCTGCATTTGTCTTTCTTACCCTGGATTACCCTACTCAGCATAATATTTCCCAGCTCTGTTTATTTCTATGAATATTTGTTAATTTCATTTTTACAGCTAAATAAAACTCCATTGTACATCCCACACTTTCACTATTCCTTCATCCATCGATGGACATGTATCTGGTTCCACTTCCTCACTAGTGCAAATAGAACCAAAATGAATGTGGCTGTGCTGGTGTCTCAGATCACACTTCTATCTGCTATTGGTTAATTAATTAATTAACTGGAAGTAGGGTCTGTCACTAAAACTTACATTGGCTTATTTATTTAGGTGGGATGGGCAGCATATCCCATGTATCTTACTGGTGTGGCCTACACATTGCAAAGACTACAAGTATGCACAGCTGCCGTGTCTGACACTTCTGTATGTGGATGTGGGTGGTCAAGCTAAGATACTCAGCTTTGTGCATCAATAATCTTACTGGCAACCATCTTCATAGATCTTTATATGCTTTTACATGACCAAACATCTTCTTCAAATTAATATGTGTGAAGGGACTCCTATGCCTTCAGTTGGCATTGATGCCTTTTCTTTTTATAATGATCATATGTAGTTTTTTTTTTTACTAATTCTGAACTCATAATGGTAACTTGAAAGACTGAGCACTTCAAAGGCGGCTCTTGAAAAATCTAGCTCCAGGTATATAGAGATAGCTCAGTGGTTAAATGCACATGTTGCTACTGCATAAGACCTTAGTTTGTTTCCTACCATGCATGTTTAGCAATTCACAAATGCCTGTGACTATAGCTTCAGGGTATCTCATTTTTCAGGTATCCATACACACTCAATACACACACACACACACACACACACACACATCTTACAAAATATAGTTGCAACCTTAGTTTTAAAAATCCTGGGAGTTCAGGCCCAGAAAAGATAAGCAACATCTCCAAGGTCACACATGTCAAAATAGTAGAGCAGAAACTCAGTGTGTGTCCCTTCACTCACTCACTGAAACTGTTGTTCTCCCTGTGAGGCAAACTGCCTTTGCAACCAGATGAAATATGAAATATAATGAGCGGGTTAGGCACTTGGAAACACATAATACTCTAAACACACTATGACAACAATGTTGTCCTCAGGAAATTAGAAAGCAATTTAGAAAAATGAAATGGGTCAAAAGAGCTGTCACTGGAAACAAAGCCTGTGGATCAGCCAGTAAATCAGTAACTGCTTCTTTTGCTTGAGAGTTTCAACCCCTTGGGGTGGGAGGTAAACCACCAAATAAATTTAAAAGGATTACTACTGAGTGTTTCTTGTGAAATGTTGAAGACATTTATATTACACTCCCTGCACCTTTAATTTCCTGTGCAAAAACAGAATGACTTTCACTGTTCTCATGTCTTAAGAGGGTTATTTTCCATCATTTTTTGAAATTCCATAAAGCTGTTTATAGAAATAGGAGTTGATCATTCTTTTTGCAGAATTTAGTTTCAGATATGTTTAGAATGAACCCTAAATTCTCCTGTTCTGTCTCACTTTATTGATGACTGACTGACATCTCTTTCCTGCCTCTCAGGAATCCAGGGCAGAAAATTAGCCAAGGAGATACAGTAGCTGCATTTTAACCTATGCTTCATATGCAATTTTAATGACAGTTCTACATACATTACTCAGCCCTTGGTACACTCAGAGGTCAATTCAGCATTTAAACAGACATTCTAAATGGAAATGAGTGTCCAGTCATTTATTCATGATCAGTGTGATAGAATAGCAATTCTCCAAATCATCTTGAGGTAGCAGGAGCCTGGAAAATCAACAGCAGCCATTGATTTCTTCGCCCACTTGATTTTAGCAATTGCACTTCAATTACATGAAAACTCAGGAAAGAGAGACCTTTCATGCTGTTTTAGTTGGTCTTGTCTGTACTGATCAATGTGAATTGTGCACTGGTCTATGAATATTATTTTGACTTTGGCTGACTGCATCTCCAATTAACTTGTGGGTTCCTAAAAAGGTTATTTTGAATTTTCACCAAGCCTAGTTAAGTGCTATGAACCTTGAATTTAAAAACAGCAAGTCTTGAATTCCTAACAGCTGACAGAGGCTGTTGTGGAATGACAGTTGACTGAGCACTCTGGTTTCTAGAGTTCTTCTGTGTGATAGCTAAATAAATGAACATTTTGCAATTAACCACTGCTATGTTGCCATTTGATCTCACGATAAAGAATCAGACTGCCACTAGGCATCTGTTAACAGTGGAGGGTGGTAGCCATAGATGTGGACTTGTTTTCCCTGAACCTGTGATTATATTGCTATACAGTGAAGAGAGTTGATCTTCTACTGTATTAAGGCTGACAGTCAGATCTCTTGAAAAAGATTATGGCAATATGTGAGTGGTACCAGTGTAATTTCAATGGTTCTTAAAAGGAGAAATTGACAGAAAGGCTGCCGGAGGGTTGTGAGACAGGAAAGACTGGACCAGGAAAGGTGGGATTGAAAGTACTAAGGGACCTAAGCAAAGGAGTATAGGTGGTATAGCAGCTGCAAAAGGCAAGACAAATATTACTTGGAATTTCAAGAGAGAACACAGCCTTGTCACTTTGCCACTACCTGTATTTTTGTTTGTTTGTTAAATATCTTCATCTACATCTATCTGTCTATCTGTCTGTCTGTCTATCTACCTATCTATCTATCTACCTATCTATCTAATTGGGAGATTGTATGGTAACATGTGTTTTTTTTTCTTTTATTTAAATTAGAAACAATCTTATTTTACATGTCAACCCCAGTTCTCTCTCCATTCCCTCCTCCGCTGGCACTAGGGGAATGTCCAGAGATCTACAAGGCTGACTCCAACTAACAATCGAAGCAATAGTGGAGAGACTACCTTTAATGCCCTTCTCTGATAATGAGATTGGTGACTACCTTATATGCTATCCTAGAGCCTTCATCCAATAGCTGATGGAAGCAAAAGCAGACACCCACAATTAAACACTGAGCTGATCTCCTGGAACCTAGTGTCAGAAAGGGAGGAGTGATGAGCAAAGGAGTTAAGACTTGGCTGGGTTAACCCACAGAAACAGCTGACCTGAACAAGGGGAAGCTCCCAGACCCCAGACTGATGGCTGATCCAGACCCCTTGAATATGGATGTCAGTGAGGAGGCCTAGGCAATCTATGGGGCCTTGGGTAGTAGATCAGTATTTATCCCTGGTGTGCAAATGGACTTTGGGTGCCCATCCCACATTGAGGGATGGTCTCTCAGCCTGGATCCATGGGGGAGGGCCTAGGCCCTGCCCTGGATAAAATAACAGACTCTGGAGATGCCCCCATGGAGGGCCCTCCATGGGGATCTGGGTGGGGATTGGGAGGAAACTAGAAAGACTGGTGGGGGTACAGGGGAGGAGGGGAGGGAGAAGGAGCTGGGATCGACATGTGAAGCAAGCTTGTTTCTAATTTAAATTAAAAACTCAAAACTGAAAAAAAAGATTATATGTGCATGCTTTACTCTAGTTGATTTTCTTCAGTTTTGTTTGTGACATTCTAATAATGAGATGGGATGCATTCTGTTAAAACAAATATGTGTATAATAAACAGTCTTTATCTTTTTCTTAAGGAATTTATCTCTGTTCAGTGTAAGATAATAAAATTAACATATTTCTACTTGATTTCCCTCTCCATTCTTCTAACATTCAATTTCTGTATTTTAGATTATTACCATTGCACAGTTAACTGTTCTTACACTACTTTTATTTGAGCTTCCAGTTTAAATTGATATTATTTGATTCTCAGCTATTAGCCATTCAATGCTCTCTGGCTGTCCAGTTGCTATGGTTTCTGCACAGTCACAATTGGATACTGAAATTTGTCTCCCAGTGATTTGTTTTTCAAAAAGACTCATGAGAAAAACTTTCACTCAGTTCTCATAATTAAGTACTACTTATCTGAAGTGTTTGTGGTGTATGATGATTTGATGTCTATAATCTTGTTTTTTCTTTGAATTAAATTTAGATGTTGATAGATGTTTGTCATTACCTTCCCTTCATCCTTTTTGCCACTGCTATTCATCTTTTTTTCAAGTTTCTTAGTATATATATTCTTATACATATATTTGTTTCTCATATGGAAGATAAGAGGCAATATTTGTCTCTCTGAGTCTGACTTATATCAATACAATAATCTCTGGATCTAAATATTTTTCTGGATTTAACATGAATTATTTGCTTTTATGGCTCAATAAAACTCCTTTGTGTATATGTATGCATACCACAGCTTCCTCATCTATTCATATGTTAGTTGGTTGTTTCTTATCTTAGCTATTGTGAATAATGCCATAACAAATATAGATTGCACATATGTCTGTGATATGTGGCATAATATTTATGATTTGATTTTACTTTTTGGATTGCTAAGAATATCCATATGTATAAAATGAGGATTATTTCTTGATAGATTATATGGAATATGTGTACAGGCAATATTCTCTGATAATTTGGATACTAGCTTGGACTGACATCTATCCACAATATTATGTCCACTTATGTTTAATTTTTCCATATGTTATCTTGCTCCTTAACTGACTTTTCAAATTCACCACAGGTTCTTCACCTTCTCCAAAAGTATTCTACTGATAGTTAAATTTGATCTTTTAGTGGAACTATCCCTTATTTTTTAGTAAACTATAGCTACAATTGATTATAAAATTGGTTTTACTAGACCTAAATATAAGTCCTTCACACTGGTTCTCATCTTGCTGCTTACAAAATTTACTCTCCCCTCTTCTCCATTCTTCTCAACAATGATTTTTATTTACCAGTTGCTTACTATTTGTCTTTTAGCCGTACAAAACATTTTGAATGAAATACCATGCTTAAATGTTGAAATTGCAATATAGCAGAAAATATGGTCTCTGTTTATATTTAGGAAGGGCATTTAAGGTAGCCTCTCCACTATTGTTTTGAATCCTAGTTGGGTTCATGCTTGTGGATCGCTGTGCAATTCACTAGTGCCAGAATTCTCTTAAAGCTTATAATGGCTCCCTGTATTGATGTATCTCTTTTCTTGCTCTCCTCCACTGCTTTCCCCCACTCAATCTTCCTGATCCCTCGTTCTCCTCCCCTCTTCTTTTCTTCCCGCCTCTTTCTCCTACTTCCCTCCCTCCTCTCCTGCCATGCTCCCAATTTGTTCAGGAGTTCTTGTCCCTTTCCCCTTTACCATGGGACTATGTATGTCTTTCTTAGGGCCCTCCTTATTTCCTGGCTTCTCAGGAGGTGTGGATTGTAGTTGGTAATCCTTTGCTTTATATCTAATATCCACATATGAGTGAGTACATACCATGTTTGTCTTTTTGTGACTGGGTTACCTCACTTAGTGTGGATTCTTCTAGTTTTGCCCGTGAATTTCAAGATTTCATTGATTTTTTTCCTCTGAATTGGATTTTCTCCATCCATTCTTCGGTTGATGGGCATCTAGGTTGCTTCCAGGTTCTGGCTATTACACATAACGCTTCTATAAACATACTTGGACAGATGCCCTTTTTGTATGAATGTACATCTTTGGGTACATGCCTAAGAGTGGAATTGCTGGATCTTGAGGTAGACTGATTCCCATTTTCCGGAGAAACCACCATACTGATTCCCAAAGTGGCTGTGCAAGTTTGTACTCCCAACAGAGTGGGGGAGTGTTCCCCTTTCTCCACATATAATATTTTAGAATTCTGGAAAGTATGGCTCTTTGCTTTTCCTTTGCCTTCTGTGATAAGATGTATTTGATTTTGTTATAGCATGGGATGGACTTTCAGTACAATTATTGGAAAGATGTCACATCTCCTATTTCTCAAGAGACTATCTGAGGTCCCCATTGGTACAATAACAGGGAAAAATCCAATTTGTGACAAATACATGACCCCCCCAAAAGAAGTTTCCATCTCAAGTGAATTAACATTTCAAATACATTCCTCAGAACATATGCCCTTGGGACAGCCTTTTGGGAGAGAATACGTATCTCAGTAGAAAATTTTCTATCCTCATCAGTTTTCCCTCAAATCTTCATCCCTTTCTGTGCTAACTTAAGTGGTAAGTCCATCCAGCTAAAATCAAGTTCAGGGACATTTGTAATCCAAGTCAGTCTTCCTTAAAACAAATAGCCCAAGAGTCATAAATAACAGACAGTCTTAAATGAATCCTATTGAGACTGACTCACCATTGCAAATTCCTATGCCTCTAGCCTCTTGCTTAGCAGTTACAGGTCTTGCTAGCAATGCAAATCCCTCCTTGGAGTGTCATTGTCAGATCTGCTTCAAATCAAACATGCAAAGGAGTTGGTCTCATTTAACCCAGCTATTTTCCCCAAAGAACAACTCAGAAAGTTTTCTTTTTTCTCTTCTGTGGAGGGAACGGATTTGCCTCCTCTCTCTGCTTTGTTGTAGGTGCAATCCATGGAAATTTACAAGAAGGTAAGGTAGTCATTAAAACCAGATTCAGATTATTTTTAGCATGTTAAGTTCTTAGACGGTGTTCCCTAACCTACACTTTCTGCCTTTTCTCTTTATGCCCTCTTTATGCCTGTCAGTTTCTTCAGGGTAATGAATGGCATGGTAACATTTATAGATAAGACACTGTGTTTTAGAGACCTGGCAGGTTCTCTGTACGTATATGACCCAGGAGAGTCTCCTCTTACATTGCCTAAGGCACATATAGGATCCCATTCCTTAACTTTATTCTTTCTCTGCCAAAATTTCTTAGTTTTATCCTAAGTCTTACAAGAAAAGGCAAAATCACAGAAGCCGTTCTATGCAGTAAGACAATAGTGCATATGAAAAAATTTGGAAACTCAGAAAATGAAAGGAGGGGAAAAAAGATATTTAAAGTATCATGATATGCAAAACAGCAGCTGTCAGGGCCCATCAGCAGCTGCTTATCAGATATTGTATCTGTGAGTATAAATTGTCATCATTTGTAATCTACAGATTCTGCTCTTCTGGATAAAGTATAGCCCTCTCTTTTGTTACCAAAAGCAGAACTGAGTATCTTATTTTCTATTTCATATGAGAAGTGCCCCTTTCTGAGAGCCCGTTCAAGAACTATCCCAGCTAATACTGTAAAAGCATAGTGCAGAGGAGGTACCAGCTCCTAGTGACAGTTTTAAAACTACTTCTAAACCATACTCACTCTAGTTTCCCCACTTATTTCACATTGTTCCCATTTTCCAGGGATGACACAGCACACTTCCCAGGTTTTTCCATTTGGGTGTAGTCAGCCATTTTCTCACTTTCTTGCTGAATGGGCTGTCCCACAGCTCCTTTTAGGTTCCTCACAATAAAGACCTAACTAAGCAAGGGCACACAAAGCCTAGAGATAACTCAGTCTGTGTCATCATTCTCCAGCAGGGACTTTTAAAGTATTCAAGAACAGAAAATCCAAGCCTGCTTTGCCAGCTCCTAGGTGCTGAGTTTGCGTGTCAAAGGATAGCGCATTATTTGATTACCAGGTAGTTAGCTTGATTTGTAACTTTAAACTTTAGTTTTGAGGTACATGGGCCAGCATTCATACTCTTGATCTGAATCTCACAAACATTAATGTCAGGACTATCTTCAATGCTGTTTTTGTCATGTAATGCCAGAGTAGGAGAAAGGCTCAAGACAAGTCCTTTACAAGATCATTCAAAGTCTATCAGAGTTAAACATACTTGAGAGAAATGATCAAGCTCTCCTTTCATGTCCTGCCTTGAATTAAGGTCATTTGAGATGGAACTGGTCCAGTCCCGGAGAATTGTGAACTATAGGACTTGAGGGGCCATAAAACATCTCTAGCATTTTTATTTAACTGTAGTTTACTCTTTTCATATGAAAAGGAGAAGTTGAATATGTTTAACTTTTATTAAGAAGTAATAAACAAACTCTTTCCTAGGTATATTATATACTTAATCCCACTTCCCCAGCCACTTCAACTCTACAAGGCAGACATTATCTCTATCAGACAGGGGGGCAAAGTAAAGCTTAGAAAGAGAGATGAAGAAGAATTAGGTGAAGGGACAGGATAATTTACTTGCAACATTGTGATTCAACTGAAGTTGTAATATTTTAGGTGCTTTTCAGCCAAAATTTCTGTACCTAATTTTACATTTCAAAGACATCTCCACCACTGTTTATGTTGCTCTGGAAGATAACATTACTGTATGGTGACTTGCACATGGTACCAGTGACTATAAGTACTTCACTATGGTTGGTGTAGGCTGGCATAAATAATAGGAGTTTAAACTTTGGCATGAAAACAATTTCACAGTAGATTTCAGCAAAGGTAGTATTGGCAATTGCTGAGTCTAATTGCAAGCTACATTTACTCAGCAATGTTACAAAGCCTTTCCTAATGCCATATAAGAAGAATAAAATACTCTGGAGAAATAGGGGAGTACAGGTTTTATAAGTAACTTTCACTGAGATTCAGTGTATAAGTTAGCCTCCTTGGAAAGCTCTCCAATGTCATGGATAATACTAGAGTCTGTCCACTCACTGCGGGTAATGGCTTTAGGGGATATCATGGATGATGCTAGAGTCTGTCCACTCACTGCAGAGAATGGCTTTATAAGAGCTATGTCTCTGTCTGAGTACAGCAATATGTTAAGACAGTTTACCTTCTGTTATAAATGGGCTGGTGGATCATAAAAGACTAATTGTTGCTGTGTATTAACTGTGAATGTATTAGATACTAAAATTTTTTTGAACATCTACTGTGGTAGTATCTTTTTCTCAAAATATCTCTTGCCTTCAAAGAAAATGAGCTTTGGTGATACCTTGAGACCAATTTAATAATAATATGTCCTGAGATCATTAAGGGTCTGGTTTCTTACTTTGTACACAACCTGTTCAATTTTAACATGGCTTTAAGAAACAATGTAACTAATTTTACTATGTTTTGTATTAATTACTGTTCTATGGTGGTGAAGAAGCCTACAACCAAGGAAACTCCAACAAAAGAAATCTTTTAATTGCTGGAATGCTTACAGTTTTAGAGTGTTAGACTGTGATAATCATGGTGGAAGTATGTAGGCATAGTGTTGGAGCAGTAGCTGAGAACTTTATATCCTGATCCACAGGCATCAGTCATAGAGAGACTGGACCTGATGTGGGCTTTTGAAACATCAAAGCCCATGAACAATGATACTTCTCTTCAACAAGGACACAGATTCCAACACTTCCTGAAGTGTTCTACCAACTGGGGACCAAGGATTTCAATATATGAGACTATGGGGGCCATTCTCATGTGAATAATCACATTTTACAGTTCCTATGGTACTGGCTCTTACAAACCAAGCTAATTGCTTAGTTTTAATATCAAGATATAAAGCTTTCCATATGCCTGTGTGTGTGTATGTTAATCATTTCCAGGAATAAACTATAAGATTAGAAGCAATCACTAAATAACAGACATCCCATGAATTGTCGAAGCAACATATTAATATAGGTTGATAAGATATGTGTGCAGTTTTGAGTTCTATTCTAGGTTGTTGGGGTCAGTAAGATTATTTATTCCCTTGTAAAATTATGTCTAAATATTTCTGTTGGTACATTTATACAATGGAGTACTATTCAGCGGAAAAAAAATAGAATCTTGAAATTTGCAGGCAAGTGGAGCCACTCAAAGAAACCATCCTGAGTGAGGTAACAGCAGTCACAAAAAGACAAACATGAACTATCATCCAGTGACTGAAAATTTGGAAGAGGCAGATACCCACAGCTAAACACTGAACTGACCTCCTGGAACCCAGTAACAGAGAGGGAGGACTGATGAACAAAAGGGTCAAGACTGGGCTGGTGAAACCCACAGAAACAGCTGACCTGAACAAGGGTGAGCTCTTGGACCCCAAACTGATGACTGGGAGGCCAGCATGGTACTGATCCAGACCCATGTCAGTGAGGAGGCCTAGGCAATCTAGAGACCTTGGGTAGTAGATTAATATTTATCCCTGTCATACAAATGGACTTCGGGTCCCCATCCCACTATGAGGAATACTGTCTCAATCTGGACACTTGGGGGAGGGCCTAGGCCCTCCCAGGAAGGAAATGACAGACTCTAGACATTCCCCAGTGAAGCCCTCCCTGGGGAATGAAGTGGGGATTGGGAGTGGGGGCTGGTGGGGGGGCATGCTTGGGAAGCTGTTGGGGGGCTTGGGGGAGGAGGGGAGGGAGAGGGAACTGAGAGTGACATGTGAAACAAGCTTGTTTCTAAGTTAAATAAAAAAAATTATGTTTGGAAAAAAAAGAAAAATAAAAAGAAATAGTATCCCTCATTCCTTTCTCATACCATGTTTTCTGTGCTATTTGATAAACACAGAACAGAGCCATTTGTTAGAGACAATGACACAAGCAGAAATCAGGGACAGACAAACAAAACAGACAGGCAACACACCAATAACCGAAAGTTGGAGACTGCCAAAGACCATGGTGGAGAATTCAAAATTTGGCTTGCTTTTGGTTTAACCTACTCCAAGAGGAAGTCTCTCTCTTTTTCATTCTTTAATGGAACATCAACACAATCTACTTCCTGTTCTAAAGACTTTTACAGTCATGAAGGACAATGTTAAATAAGGTATAATAGACAGTTTTCTGTGCCATCCTTTCAAACACACGAGTGACACACAGATGTAATTTGTGGAAATCATCATGGTGTGCCAAATGCTGGAACTGATGCACACACAGCAGTTATAGAAAAGGGAGGGAGGCGAGGATAAATTGCACTCCCAGGTTTGTTACTAATTTGTTAAATCTCATTGATGCATATACTATATGTTTTCTCCTTGGGGACTATCTACTGAATTGTATAGAAGGAGCATATTAATTACATAACAAATCTTTTTTTAACACACAGAGAAGTAACCAATTATAGCTTAATTTTTCCTTGTGTAAATCAATCTAGCATTTCCCTCTTAAGGGCAAAAGACCCAATTTATACGTCTGTTTCTTCCTCTTTATTTTTTGACAGGTAATTTTAACCATGAGTTGATGGTTTCCTAGCCTAAGGAGTCATTCCATAACATTATAAACCCAATTATGAATTCTATTAACCTTTGTAATTATATTTTCTAATTCCAGGATGAAACAGACAGACTTGCAGACAATGAGATACCTTGTAAATTGTTACATTGACATAGATAAGATTTTTGAATCAGAGAATAAACTTTAAAGCAAATTAGCAGAAATGTAGAGTGGCACATAGAAAATTATGTGTTTTTTCTGCAACATCAACTTCCTGAAGTTTCTACAGTAAACTGTCTCGAAAGCAGTTTATTAAGAAATGATATGATGACTGTCATTTGTAAGCTCCTTACATTGATCAGGTAAAGTGATTAAACTTGCATTCATCATCAGCATAATTAATCAGAAGTCACAGCAGCTCATCCTCAGAGGTTCATTAATCTGTACCTCAGGTACATGCATCTCAGGCTTCAAGTTCATATGACACAAGCATCCATCAGTGCTGCCATCGGTGGAGTAGGTAGGCATTCTTAAAGAACAGTGTTAAACAGTAGCAGGGGTGAACATGCAGCAAACAAAAGTTATAATAAAAGTAAATTTTTTATTTATTACTGTTTTTTTTCATTTAAATGATGATGAAATATTCGCCATTTTATAAAAACTACTTCTGATGTTAAGTGACTTAGATTTCCTTAGTCTTTTTAACAAATACTCACTGAGTACTCAACTTGCTTTTAGTGACATAGCAACGACTCAACAAGCACTTTGATCCAAACAATTAATACTACCTGCGTTGAAAAGGAGACACATTTCATCTAGAACCACATTGGCAAAAGACAAATAATTTTATAGGAAGACAAAGTTGATTATTACATTTTCTTAATGGTTTAGAAACTTGAAATAACCTTACATGTCCATGAAAAGTTTTAATTCCATTTATATATAACTCAGTGTATTCTCTCTCCTGCTGTATGATTTTAATTCAATCAGTGTAGCTAGTTACCACCACAAAACTAATGCCAGTATTGCATTGTTGCACATATATTGCCTGGTATGTTGGTATTGTAGTTTATAGGGTTCAAAGCTGGGTAAGGGCATTGATGTCTTTTCTTCCCAACTAGCATCAGGGGAAAATTTCCTGCCTGGTTCAGCTTGATTTTTCTCTATTTTGGAATCAGGTTTGTAGCATGAATAATATAAACCCAGATATTGGTGTTAAAACTGAAGACCAGAGAACTCTTCTAGAGAGTTCTCACCTCTACCAATGCTCAGAGCAAATGGGTGATCATGTTCTCTGATTGCATCTCCAAACTGCACTGCTCCTCAGACTGCCTAGACTGCCTTGCATTCCTGTAATCCTTCCACCTTATATTCCTCTCTCTGCCCAGCCATATTACCCCTGTCTCAACTTCCATAGTACTGGGATTAAAGGTGTTAGTTCTGTTTCTCCTTTAGATTGATTCACTCTCATGTAGCCCAGGGTGGCCTTGAACTTACAGAAATTCATCTGCCTCTGTCTCCTGAGTCCTGGGATTAAAGTTGTGTGACACTACTACCCAGCATCTATGACTGTGGCTAGCTTTGCATTCTCATCTTCCGGCAAATGTTATTAGATCATAAACAACATATCACCACAGAGGTGTCTAACATTGACTTAGATAGTCAAGAGAAATGACAAGATCTTGTATATTTTGCGGTCCTTCCTGAATAAAACTCATAAGAAGTTTTTGTTTAATAAACCTTGACTTTTAGGAGTGGCATTATCCAGTCATGTAAATATTTCCTTTCAGTCTCATTTTATTACTGTTAGTTTTTTTTAATTGGCTTACTAAATTGTAAGTTTCCATGTGGTTTTTCATATACTCTTTGCTCTGCTTAGCCCTCTCTCCATCTTATGTCACTCTGTCCCTTCATCCTATCTTTGCTTAAAATTTCCACATGCAAAATTTCCCCTCTGGTTTTCTACCACCTAAGTTCTGCAACTATTTCCTCTTTGATGCATTCCCTACAATTATTTCCCATTTCTAATTTCTTTTCTTCTTCAACTAATCCAGAGTAAACACATATATCTAAATATTTGAGGCTGTAGTCCACAGAAGACAGAACATGTGGAGTGTTTACCTTTCTGGGCCTGGGTTAGCTTGCTTAGTATATTTTTTCCAGTTCTATTCAGTTACCTGCCAATTTCATTTTTCTTTGTCACTGAATAAAATTTCACAGTTCATATGTATCACAATTTCTTTATCTTTCAATCCATTGATGTACTTTCATCGAAATATCTGATTATTTCTATAACTAATTTTTCCTGGGTATTATTTATGTCTGTCATTATTTTGAATGAAATTGATTTCATTAGTCCTCTTAGAGTAGTTTTATTTAATTTTTTGTATGATGTGCTGGTGAATTTTGCTTCTTATTTTTGTTTCCTAAAAATTTATTTGTCTTTGAGTTTTAAGTCATTTGGTCATAATCTTTAGCTTTTTCCATAAATAGAATTTGTAATTAGTGAATAAAGATGAATATATAACTTCCCTTTCTGTTTTTTTCTTTCTTTGGCCTAATTGTTACGGCTAGAACTTTCAGTAGAGTATTGAACAAGTGAAATTCACACATATGCCATTGTTTATCCACATGATGCATGCATGTACACGCATGTGCAAATGCACGTGTACACACACACACAAAATTTAAAATGATGAATATATTGAACAAATTGGGAATAGAAAACATATCTAAGTTCTTATCAAACTCACCAGATATTACCAGACCAGATGAGGAAATAATGACAGTGTTTCATAAAAGGTCTGTAATAAAACAAGACTGTACTCCCTTTTCTCACTTACTCAATACTGTATAATACCATTTGTAATTCTAGGCCAGTGATACATCTCTGAGCATAAAGGAGTTTGCTAACAGCACTGATGATTTGAATTCCTGGAACCCTCTTGCTAGATTAAGAATGGGATTGTTTTGCATTTAGAGACCAATTTGGGGATAATTAACACATCAATGCCTTACTAATATTGATTTGTTTAGTTGAAAAAAACAAGTTATCTTTCTGTCAGTTAGATTTTCTTTACCTTTCTTCAGCAATGCTTTATCATTCTTCCAACTCAAGATTTGAACGTGTTATATTAGTCCTTAAGAGTTTTAGTTTTAAAGCTATTATAAATTTTATATTAATTTTAAAATTAACTTGATTCAATAAATATTTGCCACCAGTACTTACATGCACATTTAATTTTGGATGCCAATAACTTTCAATTTTTTCAAATTCCCTGATTACTTCTGATGACTTCTTTGTCAATTGTACACTCCACACAAAAGTAATCATGATATTGGCAAAGAAATATAATTCCCCAAATTTTTGTAATCATTAATATTTTTGCTTTTATGTATTACTTTACTGGTCATAATCACTTATGATACTGAAGAATAGCAGGGAAAGTAAAAATCTTTAGTTCATTCTGCATCTTTCCTCAAATAGTTTATGTTTAAATATGACTTTAGCAATATTTATGTACATCAGAAATTATCTTCTAATTCTAGTGTGCTTAGAGACTTCTTAAGACTTATTTTTATTTACCTGTATGTGAGTGTGTGTGTGTGTGCATTCAAAAATGTTCACATAGGCCACAGAGAGTGTGGATCCTCTGGTGCTGGAGTTATAGGTGGTTGTGAGCCACTTGAAGTGTGTTCTCGGGACCAAATTCTGGTCCTATTTAAGAAGAGTACATGTTCTTAATCACTGATCTATAGGATGCCATTATAAATGGAAAGACTAAATGTGTACTATATGTGCTAAATCTATTCATTGAGTTTTATATGCTCATAGTTGTAGGTTTTTATGGTTGAGGTCAATTTGATGCCTATAAATTTACCAGTGTATTTATTGTACACATATAGACTGTGCCATTTGATTAAGAAATTTGTGACTCTTGTTGTTCCAGTACAAAGAAATATTCTTAATAGGTATTTTGACTTCAATTTTCTTCTTAAGAAACTAACCTGTATGGCTAGACAAAGTTAAGATAGCCATTCAGTTACAGATAATTTTGTAACAGTTTCTATTAATATTTCCAAAATAATATCAAAGCTACAACATCAGAATCCTCATTTCAGATTCCTCATTTCAGATTCCCAGAAACTAGTTGGATATGACTCACACAAGGAAAAATGCATGTATTGGTTTTTTTATGACTTCAAAAATGACTATAATCTAAAGGTCAGTCAGATGAAGCATATTTGCAATACACAAGCAAATAGAGATGTTCTTCTCTACCTGAGAGAATCTGCTTATATATTTTCACAGAGCAGTTATTATATTACTAATATAGATCTAAAATTACATGTGGCTGAAAGGACTGAAAGCCATCTATTAATATTTAAATAGATAAGAAATATTATGGTTGAGGAATTATTAGAGGACTACCTAAATGCTAAACTGAAAGGATAATCATAATAATAAATCACTGTACCTTAGAGGAAGGTACAGGATGCAGGATGCCCGGGACTGAAAGTTTGTAGTAGGAAGTAATGGGGATTTTTGGGAAAATGGTCTGAGAAGTTCATGCTCATGCAATTATCAGATAGCATGCTTTAATGGAACAAAGTGACTTTATTTCTTATTTTCATGTCACTGTTTATACTATGTAGTGACTGTGGATGTCCATGCAGTGTTCATAGTTTTGATCTTGAAATCTGGCTCTGGTTCATTGACTTTGACCTGTGTGAATCCTGAAAATATTTTTAAGTAGCCATGAACTCTAGTCCCCCGTAAAAAAAAAACTCTCCAAATCAAATTTGTATTTTTATTTAGGAACACTCCATGTAGGTCACACTAAGTTTTTTGTGTGTTTAATTCTATTTTATCATTTACTTTCATGTGGTTACTGGTTGTAATTATGCAAGCCCACTTCAGATAGATTACAGTTCAACTGTTTAAGACCTTAGACACAGAAAACAATTTTTAAAAAGTGGAGCATTGAGAGAAAATTTTGGAAGAGTAACTACTTATAGGCAATGAAATGAGAAGATTTTCTTGAGGTTTTTGTTACTGTGATAAACACCACGACTAATCTTTCTGAGAAATCAATGTCTGAAGTCAAAACAATAATTGATGCTAAGGCCTTGGAAAAACACTGTTTACTCTCTTTCTCTAAGTAGCATGCCAAGGCTACTTATATCACTGCTGTCAAGCACAGAAAACCACCATTCCAGGGATGGTATTACCCATATGAGTTGAGTTCTTACACCTCAATCGTTAGTCAGGAAGATGCACAAAAGGCTTGCCCACCGGCCAGTCCGGTGAGGGCACTGTCTCAAATGAGATTCCCTCTTCCAAAATAACTCTAGCTTGTATCAGGTTGACATAAAATTATCCAGCATGGAGATGCAATAATTTATTCTGTCATATATGGAAAGAATAGGAAAAGAAAAAAAGTAAAGTCATGTCTACTGCAAAATTAAAAATTCATCATCTTTCCAATTGGTTAGTGTAAATAGAAAAGATGAATTGAACTGCCATTGGTTTTGAATAGTAGTTCCTTTTGAATTTTATTAAGTTAGAATCTCAACTTAATGTTAAAAACAAAGAATATCATGTCTAGTAGCAGAAAATAGGAAGTTCAGAATGCTTCAAAGACAATTTCTTACAGGATTCCAAGGAATCCTTGATTAGAGAAAGGCAGGAATCACGTATCATGGTGAGGATATATTCAGTGTGGATGATCGATAGAAATTAAGTTTACATACTTATGCAATTCAGTTACTAAGCAAGATGCATGTTTTTGCTCTTGTGGGGAAGTATGTACTGTATTGCTATACAAATCACACATTTATTTTTATTATATTACATTTCAACTGCAATTATTAGTGTTATGGCATGAAACAAAGCTTTTCCCCACATTTAAGAAACTGTTTTGGGAAACAGGAACATAATAATTTCAAGTCTGAGAGACCATCCCTTTTTGTGGTATGGACACACAAAGTTCATTTGTAAGCCAGGAATAAATACTGATCTGCTGACCAGGGCCCCATAGGTTGTCTAGGTGTCTTCACTAATATCCACATTCAGGGGGTCTGGGTCAGCCCCATGCTGGCCTCCCAGCTGTCAGTCTGGGGTCCAAGAACTCCCCCTTGCTCATGTCAGTTGTTTCTGCTGCTTCCCCCAGCCCATTCTTTACCCCTTTGCTCATCACACCTCCCTCTCTGTCATTACGTTCCAGGGATTCAGTTTAGTGTTTAGCTGTGGCTGTTCGCCTCTGCTTCCATCAGTCACTGGATAAAGGTTCTAAGATGGCATATAAGGTAGTTGTCAAACTCATTACCAGAGAAGGGCATTTAAGGTACTCTCGCCACTGCTTAGTTTGCCAGTTGGTGTCATTCTTGTAGATTGCTATAGATCTCACTGGTGACAGATCCCTCTTCAAACCTATAATGACTCCCTCTATTATGGTATTTCTAATCCTGTTCTCCCCTATTCTTCCCCCAACTCAACCTTCTTGCTCCCCCATGACCTCCTCTCTCCTCCTCTTGTCCCCCTCTCTTTTTTCCCAGCTCCCCATCCCCTCCCTTCCCTGTTCCCAAATCTGCCCATGAGATTTTACCTCATTCCTCTTCTCTAGGTTACCATGCATATCTCTCTTAGGTTCTTTCCTGTTCCTCAGACTCTCTGTCAGTAGAGTTGTAGACTGGCACTACTCTGATCCATGTCTAAAATCCATATATGAGTGAACACGTACCATGTGTGTCTTTTTGTGATGGGGTTACCTTAGTCAGGATGGTTTCTACTAGTGCTGTCCATTTGCCTGCAAATTTCAAGATTCCATTGGTTTTTTTTTGTGCTGAGTACTACTCCACTGTGTAAATGTACCTCATTTTCTCCATCCACTCTTCAGTTGAGGGGCAACTAGTTTGCTTTCAGGTTCTGGCTATTACAAATAATTTTGCTATGAACATACAGGAACAGATGTCTTTGTTGCATGAATGTGCATCTTTTGAATATATGCCTAAGAGTGGAGTTGCTGGGTCTTGGGGAAAGCCTGGACCCTGCCCTGAACGAAGTGATAGACTCTGGATATCTCCTATGTGGAAGGCAGTGGGGATAGGGTGGGAGGCTGGGGGGATGTAGGAGGGTGCAGGAGAAGGGGAGAGAGAGGGAGTTGGGATTGACATGTGAAGCAAGCTTTTTTCTAAAAAAATGTAATAAAATATAATGAAAAAATCATTAAAAAGAAACATACAAAAAGCAATCAAAAAATTATTTCAAGTCATGCATAAATGCATTGATGTTGATAAATTCTCAAAAGATCATATGGATTGTGGCACTTCTTTACCATCAGAATTTCTGTCTGTAAAGCAAAAATCCAAAGAAGAGGATGTTTAGAAATGGGAGATCAGAGACAAGTATTATCCTACCTGCAGACAAAGTTATGGTGATATACGATCTGAAGAGAAACCAGAGTAACTTGATGTCTATAACCATCCGGGAGCCTTCATACTGTGACTGATGGAAGCAGAGGCAAACACACAATTAATCACTGAACTGAACCCAAGGAACCCAGTGACAGAGAGAGAGGAGTGATGAGCAAATTGGCAAAGAATGGGCTGGCAAAACCAGCAGAGACAGCTGATCTGAACAGGGGAGAGAGAGCTCTTGGACCCCAGACCGACACTGGGGAGGCCAGCATGGGACTGATCTGGACCCCCCCAAATGTGAGTGTCAGTGAGAAGGCCTGGGCAACCTATGGGGCCCTGAGCTGTGGATCAGTGTCTATCCCTGGTATACAAACAGTCTTCGTGTGCCTATAGCACAAAGAGGGATGCTCTCTCAGCCTGGACTCTTAGGGGAGTGCCTGGACCCTACCCAGAGTAAAATGACAGACTCTAGATATCCCCTATGTGGAAGGATTTGGCAATAGGGTGAGAGGGTGGGGGGGAAGGGGAGTGCGGGAGGAGGGGAGGGAGAGGGAACTGGGATTGACATGTAAAACAAGCTATTTAAAATTAAAATAAAAAATGATAAATAAAAAATAAAATAAATAAAAAATAATAAAAAAAGTTATGGTGATATTTTACTTGAATTCTGAATCTCTTCTGTAAAACTATCATAGTGGGGTCACCATAGGAACACTGGAGAGAGTCTACTACAGGATCAAAAGTTAAGAAAAATTATAGGTAGGCTACTCCCAAGAGTAACTGGTCCCAAATTGTTAGAACAGCAAAATAGGAACTCTAGAAACACATTGTGGTGACTGAAACACTGATGTAAAGAAGGTAGAATTTGAGTTTAGTGATAATGGGGCTATGGATTGAAAGGTGTTTAATGTTGAAATTTTAAATTTTAAGTATTAATATGCATTAGGATTATTGCATTTATTATTATTATTATTATTATTATTATGTGACACACACATTGGCAGAGAGGAGGGTGACATAAAGAGAGACAGTGAGACATGCATGCACACACAGAGAGACAGAGAGAGGGGGGAGAGAGAGAGAGAGAGAGAGACAGAGAGAGAGAGAGAGAGAGAGAGAGAGAGAGAGTCAGTGAAACACACACATGGATAAAAAGAGAGTGAAACACACACACACACACATACACATACACACACACAGTGAGACAGACAGCTGTATGGGTGAAGGCCCGAGGACTTTTGAGGTGCATTCCCTTGCTTGACCATGTAGTTCAGGTTAGATTTTATAGCTTGTGCAGCAAGGACTCTTATACATTGAGCCATCTTGCCCACCCATAATGTTAAATTGTTGACCGGCATGTACTTTATATCTGAAAATTACAGTAACTTGGAACAAGGCTAGAAGTTCTAGATACAGAATTCTAAACAGAAGCAAAGTAAATGATGGTAGAGTACTTAGGTAGATTTTGTGAAAAAGAAATAGGTATCCACTATCTGTGGGAGGCAGATAACTTCTGTAATTTCTATATAGATAAGAGGAGTATGTAGTTATTTTCTTATTGAATACAATTCCATGATTCTATGGTAGACAAAATACTAAAGATAACAGAGATATCAATAGTCATATCAAGTACCATATTTCCTTTCCACCGAGAGCATGACTTCCTACAGTGATGACACTTATTTGATTATGCTGCATTCATTATTTGACAAAAAGAAAATACATAAATGTAATCTCCCTCAAAAAATATAAGACATATGTTTTTCTTCTTGGGTCACTAGTAGAGATGGAACACAGGAAGAATCAAGCATAGGAAGGATTTGAGTGACCACAGTAGACTTGTAACTGAAAGGTTCCATATGATGCAAAGCATATGAACCTCACAGGGGCTCAACATAAGTCCTCAGTGACCAACAGAGAGAATAAAAGAAAATGACTGGCTACTCTTACAAAGGCAAAATCCTAAATGTTTATATCAGCCTGAATGAATATTTAAGTGGATTCATTCATAATTCCTGAGTATACAAACTCAGACTGAGTGAAATCTTGATTTTGATCAGTGAGGCCACAGCAAAGAATGTGGTCAAATGTGCCTTCTAAACCACTGAAAATATAATAAGTATATATGGTTCTTTGTTACACAGCAGCAAGTTTTCTGCTCTGTGTTCTGTGCTGAGTGTTGCAATGCACACACCAATATGCCCAGTTCTACTGAGATTATTAGAATGTAGTAAAGAAGAGTGATGGACAAACACAAGTTTAATTCTAGTGTAGTAAATGGAATGATGGAAGTGATGATGGATTCTGCAAAGGCAAATCAAGAAGGGGCTTTCCTACACAGTGATTGTTAATTTCTATAATGAAAACAATGGTGTATTGCAGGAAAATGTATTGCAGGACCAAAGAGTCTCAAATCTATAGCACGTGAATGTTTACAATCTTGAGAATTGATTGGAGACACAAGAAGACTAGTTTCAATTTTTATAAGAAATTATCTACAACTTAGTGACTGGAGAGAATTTCCTATCCAAAACTGTATATGATATCGTTTTGCATAGAGATTTCTTCTCTGCATGTTCTGGCTGTGCAGGGCTGATAATAAATAAGTTAATTGAAATTGAATGATGTATTTAATAGCTTCAGTATCTCAGAAAAACAAGCTTTAAGCCTTGAAAGTTTCAGTGTCAGGGAAGATTAGATTAGTCTGAAAGGCTGAAAATCCCAAGAACAAGGACTTTAATAATTCAGTCATGTATTTCTCCTTCTTATTAATGGCTGGAGGTTGGTGACTCTGCAGTATTAGGAATCTGGTTTTCTGCAACTCTGAAACATGTATAGTTTATGCCCCTAAGGCTGTCTCATGATTGAGCAGTCAGTACTCCAGGAATTACATCTGTAGTTCTATTAGATAGGGCAAAGGTGGTACAAAATAACTAAGATCAGCTATACTAACACCACTCTCATTCTCCACAAGTTGCACTTACATTTTTCTATTTATATGTAATTTATCTGTCCATATTCATGTACATGCATAGTTCCTGGAAAGAAATGAAGATGAAATACTATTTCTTGTTATGTGAATTTCATATTCTATAACTGTATCTCATGAAAGACTGTCCTTTGTTTAGTTATCTTCTGAGAGTAAATACATGCTTTTTTACATGCTTTTTCTTTATTTCTAAAATTAATTTACACAGTTAAAAGGTGAATTAATTTATCATCATATTGGTGTTTTATAATATAACTAAAATACTAATTCCTCAAGATTCTAATATCTAAATGGCTAAGAGGTCATACAATGTGAACTGCAAGAGAGCAAAGGTATACCAAGAACTATTTTCATATTATATCAAATAATACTGAGTTTTAAAAGGCAAGAACAACACAGGATTTCTTGAATATAGTTCTTTTCTTTTAGTATTTTAAAGACTTACTTATTTTACTTTATGTGTATAACTGTTTTGTTTGCATCTATGTTTGTACATCATGTGTACATCTGCTATCTGCAGAGGTCAGAAGAAATCAACAAATCATTTGGGACTGGAATAAAATACAGTTGTGAGCCACCATATGGGTTCTGGGAACTGAACTGGAGTCATCTGCATTAGCATCAAGTGCTCTGAATTGCTGAGCCATCTCTTCATCCCCAGTTTTTATTTTCTCACCTTTAAGCGCTGGTCATTCATGAAACCACTTTAAAGTTCAAAAATGAATTATTTCCACTATATTAGAATGTAAAGATTAGACTTCTACAGAAAGGAATTCTTTTTTTTTCTAAATTACACCTGTCAGAATAGCTAAGTTCAGAAACACAAATTACAGTTCATGCTGGCAAGGATACGGAGCAAGTGAAACACTCCTCCACTTCTAGTAGAAGTATAAACTTGTGCAACCACTATGGAAATCAATATGGTGATTACTCAGAAAATTAGAAATTGATCTACCTCAAGATCCAGGTACATCACTCTTGGACATACACCCAAAGGATGCTCCATCCTACCACAAAATCAGTCACTCAACCATGTTTGTTGCAGCTTTATTCAAGAGTGAGAAACTGGAAACAACCTAGATATCCCTCAACTGAAAAATGGATAAAAATGTTGTGGTGCATTTACACACAACACAGTATTTCTCAGATGCTAAAAAGTGCCATCATAAAATCTGGAGGAAAATGGATGGAACTGGAAAAGATCATCCTGAGTGAGGTAACCCAGACCCAGAAAGGCAAAGAGGACATTCAATATTAACTAAAGGACAATTATGTAGCAATCTACAGACACAGAAGTTTAAGTAATAAGGAAGGCTCAAAGGGGAACACATGGATCTCCCTGGGAAAGGGAAATATAATAGATTTTGGAGGTGGACCAGAGGCGCATGGGGGTGGGAACAAGAGGAATTATGTGTCATGGTGGGAGACAGGGAGAGTACTGGAAGAGTTGACTGGAATTGGCAGTCTGTTGGAGAGTCATGTAGAAACTGAGCACAGTGGAAACATCCTCAAGTTTATGAGAGTAACTCTACAAAAACGCCTAGTAATGGGGGATACAGAGCCTGAACTGGCCACCAGACAAGTCTACTATCAGTAGGATGGAGACATCAACTCAAACACAAAACCTCAATTTACAATCTGCCCTACTTACAAGACTTTCTGGGGGCAACGGTGACAGTTTCTGGAGCATGGGAGTGACCAACCCATCACTGGTTCATCTTGAGGTCCACACCATAAGAGGGAGTCCATGCCTGACACTGCCCAGATGGCCAGGAACCAGAGACCAAGGACAGAACCAAACACTGATGACAAAACAAAATAATTGAATGAAGTGATTTCTAATGATTTTCTGCATTCCATAGAGATTGCTGCCTAACCCAAATGTCACCAGAGAGGCCTCACTCAGCAACTGGTGGAGACCTGCAGCACCCACAGCCAAGCATTAGGCAGAGCCGGGGGAACCCTACAGAAATGGGGAGGGGGTTTCAGGAGCCAGAGGGGTCAGCTCAAAGACACCATGAGAACAGGGCTTCTAACAGTGTGAGTGAGAGTGTATCTGAATCTTTTGCCGGCCCTTGGGACTCTTTCCCTCTTAATGGGTTGCCATACTGAGCTGTGAGAAAATAATTTTAAAGCTATTAATATAGTTAAAAATAATTCAATTTACTAAATCTAACTCCCCCAAAAGTGGAAGGAACTTGCTTCATGGAGACTTGACATAACAAATAAGCATATTTTTGCCAGTTTAAAAAATGTAGAGCTAGTAATTTGTTACCTTTGAATAACTTTTATGTGGACCTTGAAAAGGGAAGACTTAACACAAACACTTAAATAATGCTTGGGTAATGTTCTCCAGAAAAGAAAGTTGGGAATAAAATGCCTTGGTAGATTTGTAAAACAGAAGTCTCAGAACCACAAAAAGTGAGATTATCAGGTTAGCACTTTACTGAGGAAGCAGAACTGGTTTGGAGCTCCTTACATCCATCTTCAGAGAACTGTTATTGTGATATGAGTTCAGAAGTTTCTTAGATTTTGTGGAGATTTTATTTAGTTAGCTTAAAAATTCACTCAGTGAGGTAAATTCCATTCTTTGGGCATTTGCCACTATCAACCAGTGGAAATTACTTACCATTGTTTTGGGACAGATGTGAATGAGATGAGAAATCCACAGGGGATTTTTTTTTTGGTTTTTCGAGACAGGGTGTCTCTGTATTGTTTTGGAGCCTGTCCTGGAACTCGCTCGGTAGACCAGGCTGGTCTCACACTCATAGTAATCTGCCGGCCTCTGCCTCCCGAGTGCTGGGATTAAATGTGTGCGCCACCAATGCCCGGCTTTAACACGGATACTTTGGTTCAGCTTTCCTGAGTGTTGAGTCTAAAATATACTTTATACACACCCATACAAATGTGCATATGCATGCACACACACACACACAGAGAGAGAGAGAGAGAGAGAGAGAGAGAGAGAGAGAGAGAGAGAGAGAGAACGAGCACTCTTCACTTCACAATACTGCCTATTGCCTATTTTGTTACTTAGACTAGTCATAGTCAATCTTGGAAACAAAAACAAAAGTTCTTAAAAACAATAAAATATTCCTGTCTCATCAATATGACTGAAGACTAAAATTATGCCATAAAATGGGTACTAGAAGGTAATGTGATGAAACTGACAGAAAAAAAAACCATGAACCCTATGTTATGAACAAATTCCACTCAAAGCACAAAACAAAGAAGCAATAAAATTAAGGTATTTTAAGATAAATTAAAACTGGAGTTTTAAAAATTTAATTACCACTGGGATAGATCTATAAGAAGTATTGAAAGGTGGAATACAATGAACTTATATGATAATTGAGTCCACATGAAGAAGTAAAAAGCAAAAAGAATCTACTACACTGGCAATGACAAAGATAGCATAAATTAATTTTTGTTGATGAAGCTTTACTATATTTTTCACAAGGAAACTCTAAAACGAAGTAGATAAAATCTGTAATTATATACTACAAAAATGTCAAACTAATTTATAGTGATCTAAGCATGTATAAAGGTATAATTTCATGACAAAGTACAAGGTAGGAGTGAAGAGAACTCTCATAAAGATTTGTATACTATTAAAAATTAAATAGTAGTCATTCTAAGTAAAATGCTTTAAGTTTTTTCACTTTATGCTTTTTACATTTTAGAAAAATATTATTTTTCATATAGATCCTTCCATACCCACACTGACTCCCCCAAACCACCCCTCATTTACTCCCCAAGGATAGTGAGGCCCTCTACCAGGGGCCTTCAATGTCCTTCGCATCATTTGAGGGAGGGCCTAGGTCCTCTTTTATGTGTCTGGGCTGCAATAGTATCCCTCCATAGGTAATTGGCTCCCCAAATCCATTTGTGTAGTATGGATAAACACTGTGTCCACTCTTAGAGGTCCCATAGACTGCCCAGGCCTCCTAGCTGGCACCCACATTCAGAGGGCTTAGTTCTGTTCAATGTTGGTTCCTGATCTTTATGACTATGGTCTCCTTGGTCTCGTCAGGTCAACTGTTTCTGTGAGTTTCTGCAGCACAGTCTTGGCTCCTTTGGTCATCACTCCCTGCTCTCCACAACTGGATTCCAGGAGTATGGCTCAGTGTTTAGCTGTGGGTACCTGTTTCTGTTGATCAACTGCTTGATGAAGGCTCTAGGAATGGCAACCAATGTTGTCATCAATCTCATTATAGGGGAAGGGCATCAAATACAGCCTCTCCACCACAGCCTAGATTCTTAGTTGGGGTCATTTCCGTGGATCCATAAACATTTCTCTAGTGCCATACTTCTCTCCAAACCTATACTGGCTCCCTTTATCAAGGTATTTCCTTTCTTGCCCTCCTCTTTTCCTCCCCTTTTTCTTCTCTCCCATTCCCACCTCCCTCACTCCTCATGTGCTCCCAATTTTCTCAGGGGTTCTTGTCCCCCTTCTCTTCTTTGGGGGAACCATGTGTCCTTCTCTTGGAGTCTTCCTTGTTTCCTAGTTTCTCTGGTGGTGTAGATTGTAGACTAGTAGTCCTTTGCTCTATGTCTAATACCCATATATGAGTGAATGCATACTCTGCTTGTCTTTCTATGATCAGGTTACCTCACTCAGAATGTTTTCTTCCAGTTCCATCCATTTCCCTGCGAATTTCAAGATTTCATTTTTTTTATTTCTGCTGAGTAATAATCCATTGTGTAAATATACCACGTTTTCTCCATCCTTTCTTCAGTTGAGGGCCATCTAGGTTGCTTCCAGGTCTGGCTATAACAAACAACTCTGCTATAAACATAGGTGAACATATGTTCTTGTTGTATGAATGGGCATTCTTTGGGTATATGCCCAAGAGTGGGCTATATACAGCAAACCAACAGCTAACATCAAACTAAATGGAGAGAAACTCATAGCAATTCTTCTAAAATCAGGAACAAGAAAAGGCTGTCCACTCTCTCCATACCTCTTCAATATTGTACTTGAAGTTCTAGCCACAGCAATAAGACAACAAAAGGAGATCAAGGTGATATAAGTTGGAAAGGAAGAGGTCAAACTTTCACTATTTGCAGATGAAATGGTAGTTTACAAAAGTGATCTTGAAAATTTTACAAGGGAAGTCCTAAAGCTGATAAACACCTTCAGCAAAGTGGCAGGATAAAAGATTACCTCAAGAAAATCAGTAGCCCTACTATATACAGACGATAAAAGGGCTGAGAAAGAAATCACAGAAACATTGCCCTTTACAATAGTGACAAACAACATAAAATACCTTGGGATAATGATAACCAAACAAGTGAAAGACTTGTATAGAACGAACTATGAGTCTTTAAAGAAAGAAATTAAAGAAGACACCAGAAGGTAGAAAGATATACCATGCTCTTGGATAGGTAGAGTCAACATAGTAAAAATGGCAATCTTCCTGGAAACAATAAACAGATTTAACACAACCCCCATTAAAATCCCAGCACAGACCCTGAAAGAACAATGATCAACTTTGTATGGAAAAAAAAAAGAACCAGGATAGCCAAAACAACCTTATTCAACAAAGCAACATCTGGAGGCATCACCATCACAGACTTCAAGCTCTATTATAGAGATGTAGTCCAGAAAACAGTATGGTACTGGCACAGAAATAGACAGGTAGACAAGTGGAATCTAATTGGAAACCCTGATATTTACCCATACATGTATGAACATCTAATTTTCGACAAAGAAGCCGAAAATATACAAAGGAAAAAAGAAAGCATGTTCAACAAATTGAGCTGGAGTAACTGGATGCTAGCATGTAGAAGGTGCAGATAGATCCATGTCTATCGCCATGCACAAAACTTAAGTCCAAATGGGTCAAAGACCTCAACATAAAGCCAGCCACACTGAACCTGTTAGAAGAGAAAGTAGGAGGCATCCTTGAACGAATTGATACAGGAGACTGCTTCCTGAACATAACTCCAGTAGCACAGACACTAAGATCGACAATTAATAAATGGGACCTTCTGAAACTGAGAAGCTTCTGTAAGGCAAAGAACACAGTCAGCAAGACAAAAAGGCAATGTACAGATTAGGAAAAGATATTCACTAACCCCACATCTGACAGAGGGCTGATTTTCAAAATTTACAATGAACTCAAGAAGCAAGTCTCCAAAATACCAATCCAATCAAAAAGGATTCAATCACAAAGTGGGGTACATAACTAAATAGACAGTTCTCAGTAGAGGAATCTAAAGTGACTGAGAGATACTTGAGAAAGTACTCACCCTCCCTAGCCATCCCTGAAATGTAAATCAAGACAACTCTAAGATACTATCTTACTCCTGTCAGAATGGCTAAAATAAAAAAACACCAATGACAGTTTATGCTGGAAAGGATGTGGAGAAAGGGGAACATTCCTCTACTGTCGGTGGGAGTGCCAACTCATACAGCCACTATGGAAATCAATATGGAGATTCCTCAGGAAATTGGGAATCAGTCTAACACAAGGCCCAGAAATTCTACTCTTAGGCATATACCCAAACGATGCACATTCATACAACAAGGACGTCTGTTCCACTATGTTCATAGCAGCATTATTTGTAATATCCAGAACCTGGAAGAAATCATCCTGAGTGAGGTAACCCAGTCACAAAAAGAAAAACATGGTGTGTACTCACTCATTTATGTATTTTAGAAATGAATCAGGGGGAGTGCTAACATTCAATTCCACTGCCAGAGAGTCTAGGAAACAGAACCTTCATCCAGCGAGTGATGAAAGCAGAGGCACATACCCACAGACAAACACTGAACTGAACTCCTGGAACCCAGTGTCAGAAAGAGAGAACTGATTGTCAAAGGAGTTAAGACTGGGATGGTTTAACCCACAGAAACAGTTTACCTAAACTAGGGGGAACTCTTGGACCCCAGATTGATGGCTGTGTGGAAAGCATGTGACTGACCCAGACCCCCTGAATGTGGGTGTCAGTGAGGAGACCTTGGCAATCTATGGGGTTTTGGGTAGTAGATCAGTATATATCCTGGGCACACAAATGGTATTTGGGAACCCATCTCAAAATGAGGGATGCTCTCTCAATGTAGATACTTGGGGGTGGGCCTAGGACCTCCCTGGAATGAAATTACAGACTCTAGATGTCCCCCATAGAGGGTCCTACCCTCCCTAGAGAAGGAACTAGAGATTGATTTGTGGGAGGTTGGAGGAGCAGGCTTGGAGGGGAGGGAGCAGGAGCTGGGAGTGATATGGGAAGCAAGCTTGTTTCTAATTTAAATATATAATAAGATTTTTTTAAAAAATCAGATGTCCATAGGTGTGTGGGTTAATACGGTTTTCAATTTGATTCCATTGGTCTAATTGTATTTGTCAGCTTCTCTAAAACAACAGAATTTACAAAATGAAAAATTAATCTCTCTGTCTTCTCTCTCATACATACATACACATGCACACACACGCACACATATGCATACCTTCAGTACATATAAAGGAAATTTATTAGAATGACTTACAGGCTGTTGTCTAGCAAGTCCAATAACAGCTGCCTATAAATGGAAAGTCAATGAATCAGGTAACTGTTCAGTTCATGAGGCTGGATGTCTCAGCTTGTTTTCAGAATGTTCTGGAATCCCCCAAGAAGTAGACTCTATTTCCTGTGAGGAATGGACTTGCTAGTGAGAGCAAGACCTAGCAGGCAAAGGGTAAGGTTTCCTTTTTCCATGACTTTTGTATAGACTTCTAGCAGAAGGTATGACCAAGATTAGAGAAGGGTGTTCTCACCTCAAAAGACACATATTAAAGTTGTATTTCCCTGGCTCAAAGATCTGTATTAGAAATGGATTGTCCCTAATGGCTAAAGATGTTGAGCACTTTCCCAAGTGTCACTTGGCCATTTTGGACTCCTCTATTGAGAATTCTCTGTTTAGTTCTGTACCCCATTTTTTAATTGGATCCTTTGGTGTTCTGGAGACTTGCTTCTTGAGTTCTTTGTAAATTTTGGAGATCAGCCCTCTGTCAGATGTGGGGTTTATGAATATCTTTTCCCATTCTGTGAACTATCATTTTGTCTTGTTGAATGTGTCCTTTGCCCTGCAGAAGCTTTTCAGTTTCAGGAGGTCCCATTTATTAATTGTGGATCTCAGTGTCTGTGCTACTGGTGTTAGGTTCAGGGAGTGGTCTTCTGTACCAATTCATTCAAGGGTACTTCCTACATTCTCCTCTAAGAGATTCAGTATGGCTGGATTGATGTTGAGGTCTTTGATCCATTTGGTCTTAAGTTTTGTGCATGGTGATAAATATGGATCTATCTGTTGTCGTTTACATACCAGCATCCTGTTACTCCAACACAATTTGTTGAAGATGCTTTCTTTTTTCCATGGTATAGTTTTAGCTTCTTTGTCAAAGATCAGGTGTTCAAAGGTGTGTGGGTTGATATCAGGGTCTTCGATTCAATTCCATTGGTCTACCTGTCTGCTTTTGTACCAACACCAAACTGTTTTCAGGACTATAGCTCTATAATAGAGTTTGAAGTCAGGGAAGGTGATGCCTCTGGAAGTTCCTTTATTGTGCAGGGTTGCCTTGGCTATCCTGAGTCTTTTGTTTTTCCATATAAAGTTGAGGATTGTTCTTTCGAGGTCGGTGAAAAATTGTGCTGGTATTTTGATAGGGAATGCATTGAATCTGTAGATTGCTTTTGGCAAGATTACCATTTTTTAATATGTTGATCCTACCTATCCAAGAGCATGGTAGATCTTTCTACCTTCTGGTGTCTTCTATAATTTCTTTCTTTAAAGACTCAAAGTTCTTGTTATACAGGTCTTTCACCTGTTTGGTTAGAGTTATCCCAAGATATTTTATGGTGTTTGTGGCTGCTGTAAAGGGTGATGTTTCTCTAAGTTCTTTCTCATCACCTTTATTGTCAATATATAGTAGGGTCACAGATTTTTTAGTTAATTTTGTATCCTTCCACTTTGCTGAATGTGTTTATCAGGTGTAGGAGTTTCCTGGTAGAATTCTTTGGGTCGCTCACATAGGCTATCGTATTGCCTGCAAATAGTAAAAGTTTGACTTCTCACTCCTGTCAGAATGGCTAAAATCAAAACCACTAATGACAGTTTATGCTGGAGAGGACGTGGAGAAAGGGGTATACTCCTCCACTGCTAGTGGTAATGCCAACTTGTGTAGCAACTTTGGAGATCAGTATGGAGATTCCTCAGAAAAATGAAAATCAGTCTACCACAAGATCCAGCAATTCCACTCTTAGGCATATACCCAAAAGATTTTTTTCATACAATAAGGACATCTGCTCAACTATGTTCATAGCAGCATTATTTGTAATATAGAGAACCTGGAAAGAACCTAGATGTCCCTCAGCTGAAGAGTGTATAGAGAAAGTGTGGTACATCACACAATGGAGTATTACTCAGCAGAAAAAAAAATGGAATCTTGAAATTTACAAGCAAATGGCTGGCACTGGAAGAAACCATCCTGAGTGAGGTAACCCAGTCACAAAAAGTCAAGCATGATATCTACTCACTCATATATGGATTTTAGACCTGGAGTAGGGCATTGCCAGCCCACAATCCCACCACTAGAGAGTCTGGGGTGCAGGGAGAACACTAAGAAAGATATGCATGGTAACCTGGAAAAGGGTTAGGGTATGTGGTCTCCTAATTAGATTGGGGGGAGAAGGGAGGAGTAGAAGGAGATGAGAGAAAGAGAGGGAGAAAAGAGGAGGGGAGAGGAGGATTTGAGAGAGCAGGAAGGTTGAGTCAGGGTAAGAAGAGAGGAGAAAAGGATGGGAGATAAAAGAAAAGAGGCAGCCAGTATAAGTTGGAGAAGAGATCTGGCACTAGTGAGATCTTCACAGATCTACAAGAATGACACCAACTGGCATTAAGGCTACCTTAAATGCCCTCCCATGATAATGAGAATGATGACAACTTTATATGCAGTCCTAGAACTCTCATCCAGTGGCGGATGGAGGCAGAAGCAGACACCCACAGCTGTGAACTGAATTGAACTCCTGGAACCCAGTTGCAAAGAAGAGTGATGACCAAAGGAATCAAGATTGGGCTGGCAAAACCCACAGAGGCAGCTGCCCTAAACAACAGGGAACACATGGACCCCAGACTGATGACTCAGGGGCCAGCATGGCACTGATCCATACACCATCCCATCGAACCTCAGTGACAGAAAGGAGGCCTTGGTGATCTGTAGGACCTTGGAGAGTGGAGCAGTATTTATTACTGGCATACAGAAAGTCTCTGGGAACTCATACCATGTGGAAGGATGCTCTCTCTGCCTGGACACATGGGGAAGAAACTGGGCCCTTCCTGGGATGATGTGACAGACTTTGAAAATCCCTCATGGAGTTCCTTGCCCTCCCTGGGAAGTGGAGGGGGGATGGAGTGGGGGTGAAGGGTTGGGAGGGGAGGGAGCAGGAACTGAAAGTGACATGCATAAAATGTTAAATAAAAAATATATATTTTTATATATATAAAGAAATGGATTGTCCCACTTTAAATAATGTAATTAAGCAAAAATCTCTCACAGGTATGCACAGCCATTTTTGGTTTTAGACAGCGCCAGATGTAGCCAAGTTGACCAATAAGGTAGCTACCATGTAAATATTAGGTAAAGTAAAAGCAAAACTTGAGATTAAAAAGTTCTAAATACAAAAGAATTTGCTTTTCTCTCAGTTTGACAAGTCCTGTTGTCTCTCTTGCTGTTGTGCCTGTAGTTGGCAGCACAAATTGGCAGTGGTACACAGCAGAGCACTGTTCACCTGCTCACCTCATAGCTTGAGTAGAAGAAAGTGGGTGAGCTTCCACCATTCTCCCTGAGGATGCCCCTACCAGCCTCACCACTTAGAGGTTCTATCACATCCCAATTGTCAGCCTGGGGCCCAACTCTTCGGCATATGAATCTTGGGGGACATTTCAGATCCAATTACAGCAATAATCATATGCAAAAGGTACTTTATTTTCTCTGTATTAGCTATGAGCATCTTGAAAATGAAAATTTGAGTCAATTTATAATTGCATACAGTACAACAAGCTGTATGATTAAACTGAACAAAAATCATAAAGCTTTTACATTAAAATTCATAAAACTGTCATTGGAAACCTATAAAGAACATGCCATCTCTAGAATCTTTACTCATGTAAAAAGTAGGTAGACATGGTGGCTACCTGTTATTCCAGCACTCTAGAGGCAGCACCTGGATCCCCTGGGCTAGTTGGTTAGCTAGAATATCCAGGATTAAGGAGCTATACATTCACTAAGATATCCTGAATCAATAAAACATAATGGAGAGAGATTGAGGAAGGCAAGCTATGTCAACCACTTGATTCCATAGACATGTTCATACGTGCAGACTTGCACATATGTGTGTTAATTCACATGTTAGCAGCATATGTGTATCCATGTTATGCACATAGACAAAACGTTTCTGAATGTAATTGAAGCTTAAATACAGAAATTACTTGCTAATAGATTAGTATATAACATCTATATTAGTGGTTCTCACCCTATTGGTTATGACCCCTTTGGGGGTCAAATGAACCTTTACGTGGGTTGCATATCAGATATCCTGTTTATCAGTTATTTATATTAAGATTCATAACAGTAGCAAAATTAACGTTATGAGGTAGCAATGAAAAAAATTATGACTGGGGTCACCACAACATAAAGAATTATATTAAATGGTCACAGCATTAAAATGTTGAGAACCACTGATCTACATAATGGTAATTCACTCCAACTTGAATTTCCAGATTCCATGTATTCTATGTGTCCCCCAATTGGGGCAGAAATTGAGAAGTTGAATCTGAAATTCACATAGGAATGCAAGGAATGCAAATTACCTTGGTGAATGACATAACAATAATTGATAAAACAATCATATTTTAGAGATGTCATCTGTACTCTGACCCTGTTCCAATCTTTGGCTCTTTTAGTATTGAGATTGATTACAATTCATGGAAGAATAAATGGAATATGGTCATATTTCCTCCTATCAATATGAACTATGAATTTTGTTCAGGAACAAAAATAAAGTGCCTATTACTAAACTGAACAGAGATGTTTTAAATTGGGAAACAGGGAACACTGTGGTGTGTTTACAAAATCTCTACTGCATGAGGTCTCCCTGAGATGAATTGGCTTGCCCTTCTCAATATGGGAGAATCGACTACAGTATTTTGATTTTTAAAATCTCTGCTAAGTCTCTCTCTGTAGTTCTTCCTATCAGCCCAGTCAGAGAATGCAGACTGCTGCCTCATAATTTAACCACCAGAAATGAGTAATGCTCCTTCAAAGAAAGGACTTGCATTTTGTCAGAAACCATGCTCTGCACAGGGGTTCTCTCAATGGGATAGCCAGGGAGCGTGCAGAGTCATGGTACACAGGGTTAGCAGATGGCGAAGAAACCATGTTAGGCTATGTGTTGCCAACTAGTGAGGAGAAGTGGATGGGAAGACTCATAGTTCTGCAGAAGGAAATGTTCTAACGGACACTGAGTGGGTTCTGTTCTTTATGGTTCAGATTCTGATTCGTCTGTGCCATTATCCCTGTTCCCTTTGCTGTTGTATGAGGGGACGGATACCTCTGTGGCCGGGAGGACATATTTTGAGGAGGAAATACTTATGTCTAGCTTTGGAACTTAAAGTCACAAAGTTATTTGACAAGCATCCCATGGCTACTGTGGTAGTTAACATTGATTATCCGCTGGGTATGATACATGGTAACCAAGGAGACAAGCATGGGTCAACTCCCATAGTCGGGAAAAGATGACTGCTAGTATTCAGCTTGGTGCGCGCGCACTCTCTCTCTCTCTCTCTCTCTCTCTCTCTCTCTCTCTCTCTCTCTCTCTCTCTCTCTCTCTCTCTCTCTGACATCAGTCCATGGAATGCTTAGTCAACATTTCTGGTGAGTCTTTATACCTTTATCAACTTAATTAGTTAACCCCTCACTTAACATGCCCTCATGCTTGTCTCCTCATTGTGAAGGACCATATCTTGGATATGTGGACCAGAGTGAATCTTTACCTTGAACTGCTTTTGTCATGTATTATATTGGATCAGCACATAAGATAGCTAAGATATAGTGTAGTGTTTTTTTTTTTACTTCAAAATGCCAACCCCAGTGCAATTTTCTAAAAGAGCCGCTAGAAGGATTAAGTTATCTATAGTATGTAAGGTATTTTCTTGCCATAAATGACATTTCTTAACATTACTCTTTATTATGTGAGAAGCTGATGTTGGCTTTCTATCAGTATTCTAACCAGCCCTTAGAGGGCTTCAGACTCTTGAGCCCAATTCTCTTAATTAGATAAAAGATTGATTTGCCAAAACTATAAAAACTTATCCCCAGAAGTTATCCCAGACTTCAGCTGGGAATAACACTCTTGGCTTACCACTTGCACAAAATAAGGATGGATGGTAATGTATTTTACGGGAGGAAATAGTAAAAGATTTTCATTGTTGCCAAATTTGAGGCATTAACACTCGTTCAGCTACAAAGGAATATGACAGTTGGAACTAGAGTAGAGTATCAATCTTGTAAAATGTCAGAACACTTTCTGTGTTGGGGTGACTAGCAATTCTCAAACATGTTGCAAGGAGTTATTCAATAATGATATTTTTTTAAAGATAATGGAAGTAATGATGAGAAGATTAAGCTATGTGCCAAACAGCAAATACTGTTTAATAGTATACACTGAAGCAAGGGTCTGCTGATTCTCACGTTATTGCATTTTAATTGAAGTACACAGAAGTAAGAGAGGCAGAATTAAACAATGACTATGAGAGCTTCCAGAGAGAAGTGGCATCTTAAGTATCACTGCAGTTATTGAGGAAGAATCTGCATCCTTCATTTATACTACACAGGCCAGTTTTCTTTCTTTGGTCTTGTTTTGTCAGTCAATTCTCAAGTCACACAGCTGGACACAGCTATCCTGAATGGAAAAAGAAACCCTCTTGACTTGTTCCAATGAAAATTGCACATGGAGACATTGGTAGAGAAATGCAGCTATGAAATTGTCCACAGTAAGTCAGCAGGTTTCTTTGGTGCTAAGTCAAACCTGAGAGATGAGCAATCAGTCGGAAGAGGGAAGGTGAGGGGCAGAGCAGTAGCTTGGAGCTGGCAGCAGGCCAGCAGGCAATGGAAAAGGAGGTAAATTATGCATCTTATTTAGTACTTTTATTAAAAGAACATTCCCAGGCAAACATCCCAATACAAATGCCACTATCAATTAAGCACCCCACTGCTCTGAGCAGATTTAGAACATCACAATTTTCTCATAATGGATTTCTTGGTGTTTGCTGACTTTACAGACTTTTATGAATTGTCATTCACGGAGATTTTAAATAGGATGAAGTTGTCCTTCTTTGTGGCTGTTCAGCAAAGTCACCAGTGGGTTACTGTAAAACAGCACAGAGAAACAGAAGGACATGTTTGTTCAAATGGCATCTTGTTTTTTGTTGGCATTTATCAACATATCAAATAATAGCTCATCTCTGTTGTTCACTAACTTATTTGAGCAACTCTTTTATTCTGTACTACAGACTTTAGATCCGTGACTCAAAGATACATAAAAATGTTCCTGACACCAGAAAGTGCAGTATTAGAAAGTGATTAATAGCTTGTCAAAGTAGAAGGCTGACCTAGACACACACAAGTTCAAATAATGCATGGTAGACAGAGAACTATTTTTATTCTACCTGTAGATACAAGATAATATAGAAAAGTTATCATGGAAGAAATGATAATGTGTCATTGATAGAAAGATAGAGTTATCAGGGCTCCAAATTTTCCTGACAGTGTATACATCATAAAGAAAAGAATGTTTTACAGCTTGTCACTTTGGAAGCATTACATTCAAGATCATCCATTGGTCCAGGCTAAGGTAAGAATCTCATGGCAATGGATTCACTATGGGAAGAAATGAGAGAGGGAATGATCACTATGTTGAATTTGAAAGACAAAGGATTTCTGGGGCCAACATTCTCTTCTGTAAACAAATTATTCATATGAAAGATTATCAGCATCTTGAGAAAACTGACTTGATGCCTTCTACATTTGGCATCCTTAACTACTGAACAACAGTCCATGAATCCATATGTCTTAGGCCTAAGGTTGCTATGATGAAACACCATGACTAAAAACAGGTTGGGGAAGAAAGGATTTATTTGACTTATTAATGGGGGATGGCCTTCTGTGTATATGTTGTCTTATTGGTTGATAAATAAAGCACTGTTGGCCAACAGGGAAGCAATATATGTGGGACTAGAGTCAAGGAGGATTCTGGGAAATATAGTCAAGCGTGGAAAGTCACCATGTGATCCCAGGAAGATGCATGACGCTGTGTTCTTGGTAAAACCTTATAAAAATGTATATTAGTGATTATGGGTTCATAATTAAGTCAGAGTTAGCCATTAAGAAACCACAGCAAAGCCGGGCAGTGGTGGCGCACGCCTTTAATCCCAGCACTCCGGAGGCAGAGGCAGGCAGATCTCTGTGAGTTCAAGGCTGGGCTGGATCGACAGCCTCGAAAACAATACAGAGAAACCCTGTCTCGTAAAAAACCCAAAACAAACAAAAAACAAAACAAAACAAAAACAAAAACAAAAACCAACAGAGAAACCACAGCAAATGGCCAGCAGCTTTATAATTAATATAGCATCCTGTGTGTTCATTTGGGACTGAGGGGGCTCTGGAACCAGGCTGGTGGGAAGAATACATGTCACAGCTTATACTTCCACATCATAGTCCATCATTGAAGAAAGTCAGTGTAGGAACTGAAGCAGAACTGCAACCTGGAGGCAGGAGCTGATGCAGAGGCCATAGAGGGGTGCTGCTTACTAGCTTGTTTATCATGACTTGCTTAACCTGCTTTCTTACAGACCCTAAGTCAACAACTCCAGGGAAGGCATCACTCGATATGGGGTGGGCCATCTCCCATCAATCTCTAATTAAGAAATTGTTCTACAGCTGGAGAAGTTGAGCAAATACAGGCATTTTCTCAGTTGAGATTTCTTCATCTCAGATCACTGTAGATTGTGTCAAGTTGACACAAATCTAGTCAGCATACTACCTATCCCTTTCTTAAAGGTTCCATCACTTCTTAGCATTGCCACAGAAAGACTAAGTTGCCACGTCATGAATTGTTATAAAGAGTCACACTGAAATCTTATAAAAAACATGGCACCTGTCTAACTGCAGAAAACATAGATACATCACAAGGTAGACAATTCTCAGCAATCAGTGATGAAGAGATACTGGAAATCTGAAAAATATTGAGAAGCTATACATAGCTTGGAGGTCATGTAGAATGTATTGGATCTGGAGTTTCAGTTGGCTGAAAGGCCATCATATAGATGTTAATATTTTGTTCAGTACATCCATATAGTTGAGTCCACTGGGACCACTTCCGTCATGTGGATACAGAAAATGGAAATTCAAATTTTGCTTTAAGGGGAATTCTGGAATTGTTTTTTCAAACATGTGTTTACCCATGACTAGCTGGAACACAACATACAAAATCTCTGCAGAAGTAATACTAACTTCCTAGGTTTCTATTTTGTATAATGATAGTTCTTTCTTTCTGGCGTTCATGCATGTTGTCCCAGTAAACCATATTTAGTTAGAAAGAAAATAGCATAATAGGAAAAAAAACACTTAAATTTACTAAATTTAAAAGTCTAAAATGAGGAACTATGGAGTAGTGAAAGATTTTGTTAATTTTCATGGCCTGTGTTATCTTTCACAAACATTGAAATCAGCATCACATTTTGTATATCTATTATCACATGCAGCATACAAGCAGTTCTTATCTTTTGCTAGCTTTGGTAGAATTCATTATTTTTTCCTGTGACGGTTATTTTTCAAATACCATAGGTACTATTTGTCATCAGATGCCTCGCAACTCTTTATATTTACTTTGAATTTCAGTTGAATTTTTATTTTCTCAAATCATGAGGACTTATGAAAAACTTTGGCACTAGAGACTGAAGAACCTTTCACCAATAATGAGAAACAACAAATGACTTTAATGTGCCTTTTTCCAAAGAGTGTATTGACAATTGTTTACTGTGAGGCTGTATTTTCAGGATATAGCCTCAACATTTGGTTAGAGATTGATCTTCCATATTGCTATTCTGTTGTCTACAGAAATATTAAGAATTGGATTTATCCATAAATAAAATATTTTATTCTTTTGAGACTATTACAAGTTCAAGTTACTAAAAATTTGAAACTGGAGTTGGACTATATATTGGAAAGTCTATTATCTTACATATTCATATCTTCATAAGCTTAATTTTGATTAATTTCCTTAGTTGTTGAAAGGATAAATTATCACTGGTTCTTACTATTTCTAGAATAAAGTGCAAAGAATATTGATGTATATAAATTACAACTGGAGTAAGGAAGGCTTTACATTCTAGGCATATAGGTTCTATATGCTTGCAATCTCAGTGTCTAGAAGCAGAAGCAAGATTGCTTTAAGTTCAAGCCCGGGTTCATCTTTACAGTGAATTCAATGACAGACAATGGCTACATAGCAACAGTCTGTCTCAAAAGAAAAAAAAATCAGAGAAATGCTTCACTGATGTCTATATTTCTACACTAGTTTGTACTCCTTCTAACAGTGAATAAAGGTTCATTTTTCCTGACATCCTCAACAGCAGCCTTTTATTCATTTTATTTCTTTTTTTATTTTTAAGATTTATTTTAGTGTGTGTGTGTGTGTGTGTGTGTGTGTGTATGTGTGTGTGTGTATGCATGCACATGAGTGTGGATGCTAGTGGAAAAGAGGAGAGGGAGATAGAACCTCTGGAGCTCTAGTTATAGGTGGTTATGAGCTGTATTTCTAATTAATATTCTGTTGCTATAAATAAATAGCATGACCAAAGGCAAATTGGGGAAGAAAAGGTTTATTTTTTTTTAGAATTCCAGATCACAAATCTGCCTTGAGGATGCCAGGGTAGGAATTCAAAGAGGGAATCTAAAGGCAGGAATGTGCAGTATAAACAATGGAGAAGCATTGGTTGCTCTGTGGTTTCCCTTTAGCTAAATTGCTAATGTAGTTCAAGACCTCCTTCATAGGGATGACACCACTCATAGAGGGCTGAAATCTCCTTCATCAATTAGCAATCAAGAAAATGCCTCTAAAATATGCCAATAAGCCTATCTGTTAAAAGTAGCACCATGGTTGAGAGTCCCTTTTAAAACTCTCGGCCATGTCAAGCAGAGAGCTGAAGCTAAGGAGAAGACCAAATGACGTTAGTGCTGGGAATAGAACTTAAATCCTCTGAAAGACCAGTAAACTCTTCTAATTGCTCTTAAATCTGTGTTGCCCTGCCGCTTTATTTCTCCATAATAGCCAAAATGACTGTGGCGAGAATGCATCCTAGCAAAGCTTTACTTCTCATTTCAATAATAGCCAAGATGTCAAACATGTCTTTAAGTGTCTACTAAGCCACTTTTAGTTCTACCTGATTGTCCAATTCAGAAATTTTTAATTTTTATGGTGTTTTGTAGTGTTTCCTTTTTCTTCTTCATTTAGTCTAGATATTCTTCCTGTGTTGATTGTGTGTGTGTGTGTGTGTGTGTGAGAGAGAGAGAGAGAGAGAGAGAGAGAGAGAGAGAGAGAGAGAAGGTCCCATTTGTCAACTGATGCTCTAATTTTTTGAGCAGTCAGAACCCTTTATAGGAAGTCCTTGGCTATATGAGTTCCTTATAACATACTCTGTACTCTCTTTTCTATCAGCTTCACAGTTTGGGGTTTTACTTGTGCAATATGGGAGATGTTGATTTAATTTCTTCTTCTATGTGTAGACACCCGGTTTTTCTAACACTTTTTAATGATCCTGACTTTTATCCAGTATATATTATTAGAAACTCTATTGGTTGTGATTGCATGGATTTAAGTCTGATTCGTTTTTTTTCTTTCCATTAATTTACATGTGTGGCTTTTTTGTGGTGGTACCATGCTGTCTTATTATTGTTACTCTAAAGTATACCTTAAGACCCTGTATGACAATACCTCCAGCACTCTTCTTTCAGCTCAAAATTCCTTTGCCTAGTTTGAGGCTTTTGTATTTCTAGACGAATATTAAAATTATTTTCTATTCCTGTGAAGAATGATAGAGAATTTGTTCACATCCTTGATTAGGTACATACCAAGGTATTTTCTGAGGCTACTGTGAGTGGAGACTTTGCTCTTATTTCCTTCTTGGTGTTTTTGTGATTGGTATATGGAGAGGCTTCTTAATTTGTATGCTAGTAGTGTGTCCTTCCACATTGTTGAAAGTGTGAAGGAGTTTTCTAGTGGACATTTAAAGTTATTTTGTATTTAGCATCATTTAATCTGTTAATAGGGATTCTTTGCCTTTTCTTTCTATATGATCCCTTTTATTTTCTTATTGTTGTAGTTAATGCTTGGAATACAATATTGACTAGGAATGGAGAGAGAATACAGTCCCAAACAAATTGATTTTAATGGGGTTGGGGTTAAGTATTCTGGGCATATCACAGCTATTGTAATGATGATTTCCAAGCAGCTGTATTTTCCTCCACTAGGCCTACAATTAATAAGTTATGGATTTGAGTAAGGCTCTACCTCTCCCCAATGAACTGACTTCTAGTAGATCCTAGGAAGGCAGTCGGCTTTAGTTGAATACATGTGGATGAGGTCACCAGGCTCCAGTGAATAGTTCAAAAACCGTGGTCATACAGGCAGCCCTGGTTAAATTCTTGCTTCAGAAAACAAAGCAAAAAGACAAGAATATGAAAATGGGGACTTATGGACGATAGGTTTATTGACAAGGATAGTAGAAAGATAGAAGAAGATTAGTGGTGGGGAGTAAGAGTAGCCAGAAAAGATTTTGCATATATGTATGAATTTGTCAAATGAGAGCTTTAATTATTTGTAAAATTAAAAATCCAATATAGATAAAATAACTGTGTTATTTGTATCTTAAATACAACCCTTTTTACCTGTCTTCTCCTAGTAACTAAGGTACTTTTCTGTAATAGCTTGTCTCTTATTAAGTTGATATTCCTGGGTTCACCTGGGACTCAGAGATCACAGTATACAGCCATACTCTAGTGACCAGTGGACAGATAAAACTACACACTCACACATTTGATGGAAAGAATGAGAAGGGAAGATATAGTTTAGGAATTAATTTTACACAGAGGAGTCATAATGACAAGTGAAGCTAAAAGCAGATGACTAACAGATGGGCTATCTGTCTCTGTAGAAGGTGTTTAAATTTGGTGAAGTCAGTAGCTAAGAGACCAATTGAACTTTTAAAACAGTGGACAGTGTTCATTTGGGCCTCATATTCCAAGTTCTTATTTTGTTATTTCCATATATGTCTAAAGTGCAACACTAATATTTTATTTCTAAGAACAGATTTAGGCTTAGGTGAAAATAATTTATGTTGAGTTTTGAAACTGGATGGAGAGAAAAGATTAAATGATAGCACTTTATATCTTATATTTCCCTCTTAAATAACTCATCCTTTTAGCCTTAAGAAATTCAGAATGCTATTCATTTCCTCTAGCACTGCTGGATTTGTGTATGCCTTGATGACTACTCAGAAATGGAGATCAGGATGGTATTCATTTCTGAACAATGGAAAACAAGGTATGTGATGGAAATCAGAGGTCTGAAGATGGGTTTTGAATTTTTTTCTCTGCTTTTCACTGGTTTAATGCCCCTAGCCAACTCACTAATCTGAAGTGGCATTGCATATTAGACATAAAATAAGAATAGGGGCTTTTTAGAATATCAATATTTTTAAAGGTGTGTTACAATTAAAACTGTCATAACTCGAGAATCAAGATATGGCTCAAATGAACTGAATTAACATATTTTTCAACATGGCTGTAATTACAATGGCATTAGAAAACTTAGTGGTTCTCTCTAACGTCAACCAATCTGAGGGTATGTTTTCATTTTCCTTAATGATGACATGTTTTAATATTTTATTTTTTTAAAGATTTATTTATTACATATACAGTGTTCTGCCTACATGCCAAAAGAGGGCACCAGACTGAATTGTAGATGGTTGGAAACCACCATGTGGTTGCTGGGAATTGAACTCAGGACCTCTGGAAGACCAGTCAGTGCTCTTAACCTCTGAGTCATCTCTCCAGCCCCATGTTTTAATATTTTAAAAGAACCTTAACTCAACCTTCCCAAACCCTCATGTTTCATCCCTCCTCCTTTATCCTCTCCCCACTCTCCTGCTACACTCCCCCCATACTCACAATTTACTCAGGAGATCTTGTCCATTTCCCCTTCTTGGGGGGGTTCATGTATGTCCCTCTTATGGTGCTTCTTGTTTCCTGGCTTCTCTGTGGTTGTGGACTATAGGCTGGCTATCCTTTGATCTACATCTAATATGCACTTATGAGTGAGTACATACCATGTTTGTGTTTCTGTGTCTGGATTACTTCACTCAGGATGGTTTCTTCTTGATCTCAGGAATCCACAAGGATGACCCCAATGGAGATTCTAAGCAATAGTAAACAGGGTGCCTCAAGGACTCTTCCCCTATAATCAGAGTGATGACTACATTAATTGTTATCATAGAGCCTTCATCCAGTAACTGATGGAAGCAGATGCATAGATCCACTCCTAAGCACTGAGCCAAACACCTGGAATCCAGTTGTAGAGAGAAAAGATTGATAATATAAGCAAAGGGGTCAAGACCATATTGGGGAAAACCACAGAAACAACTGACATGATCAAGTGGGATCTCACTGACATCTGGGGAACCTGAATGAGACTGAACTCTGCCACCCTGAATGTGGGTAACAGTTGAGGGGCTTGGACAGTTTATGGGGCCTCTGACAGTGAAACCAGTAATTATCCCTATTGCATAAACTTGGTTTTTGGAACCAATTCTCTATGCATGGATGCCTTGGTCATCCTAGATAAACTGGAGAGGGCTGTGGTACTGCCCCAAATGATATGACAGACTCTGATGATTTCCCATTGGAGGCCTCAACCTCTCCAAGGAATGAATGGGGGGGGTGAGGTGGTGCAGTGGTGGGGGGAGTGGGAGCATGAAAGGGAGAGGGAACTGGAATTGGTATATAAAATAAGACTGTTTTAAAAATGAAAAAGAAAGAAAAAGAAGTTTAAACTACTAAAAAGCTTAATAGTGTCCTTTGGAGAGGTTTACTCCATGACTGGTTATCAGCACCTATTGTGATCTTTTAGTTGTATTTTTCCAGATCTAAAGGATCCCATGAGTTTCATTCTTCCATGACAAAACTATTCAAAGACTACACATATGTTGTATAAATGAATATTCCTTAAAACTTCTCTATACAGAATTGGTTTTAATGAAGACAAGGAAGCAACAAATTAATCTTGAACATGGGGGGAGAAGGGAAAGAACAAATGTTTTCTTGCTGACCTGGCTGCAATACACTGAGTCTTGGGATGAAGGAGGTGGAAGATGGATAGAGAAAACATCTGGCTCAATGTAAACTGTAGAGATTGTGTAATAAAGATATAATTACAAACATGTCAAAGATTCTAGTATGAACTGCTGAATTTCCAGAGTGAAACATAAAATTGGCATTCTAGGGGACAGTGAATATCCTTGGATTTGGTCATCATTTTTATAGCATTTTCTTTACTTCTTGGTGATTTACTAGAGGGATCCCCTTGTTCCTGTGTATTTTTGGCTATACTAAACTGAATTTCTCACACATTCCAATTTGTTCCTCTTTAGGCTCTGCATGGTACGACTTAACCTTCTGATCACAACCTTGCTAGAGAAAACTCCTGTGAGGATTCTTAAGGGACTCCTGCTGCATATTGAGTGACATGCAATTTCTATTAAGTACTCTTAAACTATTGTGGGTTGGTTTATGCATAATCCTACACTAATCCATTCAATACAAAATTGTAATGACACTCCTTCTATCACCCCTACCCCATTTCAGAAATCAAAACAGGATATAGACATCATTACAGGACATGGAAAAAAGAATGGTCTACAATGTTGTTTCTGGTTTGCATACAGTATGACTATACTCAGGAAGTCTTATCTAGGATTTAACAGTTGTTAGGACTTTAGTCCTTAGCTCACAGCTTTATCTCAAGTAGCATGCCAATCCCCTACAATTAATTTTTTATAATTTTCTATTGGCAGCTATTTATTTTGACTTTTGTTTTCAGTGAAACATACCTCTTGAGTGTTGGTTTGTTGGGCAGGCAGGGTCTAGGCTCAAGCCAATGCATATAACTCAATTTTAGTCTTTAAGTAAATTACAATGAAGGGACCCCTTATAAAAATGTGGACAGAATAGAGAGAAGCAACTCAAGATGGAGTGATGCTTGTGTGAAAATCTATGTGTTTCTTAATGGGGAGGACACTGTCCTGTATCATTTATGGGTAATCTAACTGGATGTTGTTGACAGTAGATCTAAAGGAACAAATTGAATAGATTCACCCATAAGGAGAGTGTATTTCACATGGACCATTGTTATTATACTAGTTACTTTTTTCTGTCTTTGTGACAAGGTTCCAGAGCATACAAACTTAGGAAAGGGAGGAGTAGTTTTTGCACACAGTTTTAAGAGGAGGCAATTGGACATACAACTCTACAGTCAGGAAGCAGAGAGAGATGAATGCTCTTGCTTGGCTTGCTTTCTCCTTTTGATGAATTCCAGGAACTTGGCACATGGAATGTGCACCCACATTTAGGGAGGGTGTTCTCAACTCAGTTATTATCTAAATAATCCCTCACTGACATGTCCAGAGGTGTATCTCTTTTGTGACTCTAAAATTATCAAGTGAGCATCAGTATCAACTATCACAACTACCAACAAGTGCAGCAGCTCTGGCATTGCCTCTATTATGGGACTGAGGTGGTCTCTGTGTAGCAGCACGTAACAAACATGTATGGAATTCAAAACCTGACAGCTTGGACAAACTACTTCTCTGAGCCAAAAGGAATGTATTCAAATAGAGGCCTTTAGTCATAGATTATGGAATGCTGTAAAAATGATAACCAAGTCCAAGGATATTCACTGTCCCCTAGAGTGCCAATTTTATGTTTCACTCTGCAAATTCAGCAGCTCATTCTAGAATTCTTGACATGTTTGTAATTGTATCTTTTTTGCACAATCCCAACAGTTTACACTGAGCCAGATGTTTTCTCTATCTATCTTCCACCTCCTTCATCCCAAGACTCAGTGTAATGCAGCCAGGTCAGCAAGAAAACATTTGTTCTTTCACTTCTCCCTCCATGTTCAAGATGAGAGATGAACATTCATTAATTTGTTGTTTCCATGTCTTCATTAAAACCAATGACTTATACTACTTTTCAAGCAGCACTACAGAGTGATAGCAGTAAAAACCAAAAAGCATAAAAATTGACTTGTTGATCAATGGAATTGAACTAAAGACACTGACATAAATCCACACAAATATGGACACAAGAATTTTGATAAAGAAGTCAGAAATACACACTGGAAGAATGGCAGTATCTTCTAAAAATAGTGCTGATAAAACTGGACTGCTGAATGTAGATGATTGCAAATAGATCCATATTTTTCACCTGCACAAAACTCAAGTCCAAGTGGATTAAAGACATTAGCATGAAGCTATTTACACTGACCCTGAGAGAAGAGAAAGTGGGGAATAGCCTTGAACACATTGACACAGTAGACAACATTCTGAACAGAACAATAGTGCTGGCATTCACATCAACAATTAGTAAATGGGACCTCATGAAACTGAAAGAATTGCTCGGTAAGGCAAAGGACACCATCAATTGGACAAAGCATCAAGTTACAGATGCTTTTACTAACTCCACATTCAATAGAAAACTAATATCCAAAACATATAACTCAAGAAACTAGATATTAGTCTGTGGTCCATGAGCTATCCCTTGTCAAGGTCAGCTGTTTCTGTGGGTTTTTCCAGCCTGGTCTTGTCCTCTTTGTTCATTACTCCTTTCTCTCTGCAATTGGATTCGAGGAGTTCAGCTCTCTGTGTTTAGCTGTGAGTGTCTGCTTCTGCTTCCATTAGCTATTGAATGAAGTCTCTAGGTTGGCATATGAGTACTCATTAATCTCATTATCAGAGAAGTGCATTTTAGGTAGCCTCTCCACTATTGCTTAGATTGTTAACTGGGGTCATCTTTGTAGATTTCTGGACAATTTCCTAGTGCCAGATTTCTCTTTAAACCTATAATGGCTCCCTCTATTATGGTATCTCTTTTCTAGCTCTCTTCTATTTTTACCCTGACTTCCTGCTCCCTCATGTCCTCCTCTTCCCTCCTCTTCTGATGCAAATCCCCTGAAGATGGGTGTCAGTTAGGAGGCCTCAGTAATCTATGGGGCATCTGGTAGTAGATCAGTATTTATCCCTACCATACGAATGGGCTTTGAGAGCCCATTCCACATAGAGGGATACTGTCTCAGCCTAGACACATGGGGGAGGACGTAGGCCCTGCTCCAAATGATAAGACAGACATTGAAGATCCCCCATTGAGGGCCCCATCCTCCCTGGGGATCAGAAATGGGATGGGATAGAGGGTTGCTGGGTGGGGAGGGGATGATGGAAGGGGGAGGGAACTGGGATTTACATGTAAAACAAGTTTGTTTCTAATTTAAATAAAAACAAGGAAAAAAGAAACTAAATTTTAAAAATCCCATTAAAAATATGTAACAGAACTAAACTGAGAAGTCTCAGCAGATGACACTCAAATGGCTGAGAATCACTTAAAGAAATGTTCAATATCCTTAGCCACCAGGAAAATGCAAATAAAAACTATTTTGAGGTTCCACATTATTGTAGTCAAAATGTCACACAAGTGATAGCTCATGCTGGTAAGTATGTATATCAATGGCAACATCCCTCCATTTATGGTAGGAGTGCGATCTTGTATAGCCACTATGGAAATTGATTTGCTGGTCCTTCAGAAAGGTGGGATTCCTTCTATCTCAGGATCCAGCTATACCACTCTTGGGCATATACCCAAAGGATGCTTCACCCTGTCACAAGGATAATTGTTCAAACATGTTCATTGTGGCTTTATTCATAACAGGCAGAAACTTTAAAACAACCTAAATTTCCCTAATCCAAAGATTGGATAAAGAAATTATGGTACATTTACACAATGAAGTATTACTCAGCTGTTTAAAAAGTGCCATCATGAAATCTGTAAGCAAACAAAGACAAGATAATCTGGAGTGAAGTAATTCAGACTGAGAAAAATAAACGTGGTAGGTATTCACTTATAAATAGATATTTCCTATTGAGGAAATTATAACCAAGCTATAATCCATAGATCTAGAGAAGTTCAGTAAAGATTAGGGATCTGGTATGGGATAAGGGGCGATACATTGATCACCCTAGGAGGGTGAATTAGAATAGATTTTATGGACAGACTGGGGCCAGGTTGGAAAAGGAGCAGTGGTATTGGGTGGCAGAGAGATTGGGGTAGAGTGAGTGTGTGTGTAGAGGGAGATGGCTGGAATTAGTGGGACCTTTGGGTGTGTATGGAAACCTAGAACATTGGAAACTTCCTGTCATGTATGTAGGTGATCTTAATGAGGAATCCAAGTAATGGGAGATACTGACTCTCAACTGACCATCTCCTGTAGCCCTGCAAACCTTCTAATGTCAGAATCAGGTTGCATTCAATTGAGTTGTTGACCAAGGGGTTCCCATGGAAATCCCTCAAATCACCCAGGCTATTTCTAAGACAATTGGTTGTTCTCTGCAAACTGACAGTTGGGCCCCATTGCCAAGGATAATACCCACACAACTCCCTGAACTTGGAGAAGTAGAGCTGGTGCCTATATGAAGAATTTACCATTATATTCTAGTCTTTTTATAGGGAAAGTAAGCTACCGGCTATCAAATGTGTAATATGGACTCTAGCCAATCCACAAGACTTTTGTCCTACAATCTGTTCTGCCTCCAAAATAGAAAATTGTAGAACAGAGTTTGTGGGAGTAACCAACCTATAAATGATTTGACTTAAGGCCCACTCCAAAATTAAACCCATATCCAACACTGCTTGTGTAACCAAGAATAAGACACTAGATAGCTCAAAGAACTAAGTTCAAACCAAACAATACTGGATGAAAAAAAAGGAAATAAGGATCAAGACAAGAGAGACTTTCTCTGGCACGAGATGGGAATGGATGCAGAGACCCATAGCCAACAATTATTGGAGAGTCTAAATGAGAGATCTGAATCAAATCCCTCCCATCAGAGCTCAGACAATCCTGTTGTAGAAAAGAGTGTAAGAGTCAGATGGGATGGAAGACACTAAGGATTCAGGGTCCTCTGAATCAACTTGACACGGGTGAATATGAGCTTAAAGATGGAAAGCAGCAAGCACATGAACCTCTCTTTCTCTGAGTCTGCAGCACATCCTTGTGTATATTTTATAGCCTTCAGCTTAATATATTTATGGGACTCCTGACTGTGAGGCCAAGTGGGTCTTTGACTCTTGTCTCTGCTCTTGGGACTCTTTTCTACCTGTAGGGCTGCTGTGTCCAACTTCTGCAACTCTTCAGTTGAGGGGCATCTAGGTTGCGTCCAGGTTCTGGCTATTACAAATAATGCTGTTATGAATATAGTGGAACAGGTGTCCTTGTAGGAATGTGCATCTTTTGGGTATATGCCTAAGAGTGTAATTGCTGAATCTTGCAGAAGACTGATTCCCATTTTCCTGAGGAATCTCTATACTGATTTGCATAATGGCTGTATGAATTGGCACTCCCACCAGCAGTGGAGGAGTGTTCCCCTTTATCCACATCATTTTCAGCATAAACTGTCATTGGTGTTTTTTTTAATTTTAGCCATTCCAACAGGAGTAAGTAATATCTCCGAGTTGTTTTGATTTGCATTTCCCTGATTTCTAGGGATGTTTAGCATTTTCTTAAGTGTCTCTCAGCCATTTTAGTCTCCCTTGAGAATTCTCTATTTAGTTGTTCTGTAGACCACTTTTTAATTGGATCCTTTGATGCTTTGGAGACTTGTTTCTTGAGTTCAGCCCTCTGTCAGATGTGGGGTTAATGGATATCTTTCCCTATTAAAGAAAAAAATTAAAGAAGACACCAGAAAATGGAGACATCTCTCATGCTCTTGGATTGACATAGTAAAAATGGCAATCTTGCCAAAAGCAATCTACAGATTCAATGCAATCCCATTGAAATCCCAGCACAATTCTTCACAGACCTTGAAAGAAAAATTCTCAACTTTATATTAAAAGACAAAAGACCCATGGTAGCCAAAACAAACCTGTTTTCGAGCTATAATCCTGAAAACAGCTTGGCAGTGGCACAAATATAGACAGGTAGACCAATGGAATCAAATTGACAACACTGATATTATCCCACACACATATGAACACTTGGTTTTTGGTGAAGATGCTAAAATTATACAATGGAAAAAAGAAGGCATCTTCAACAAATGTTGCTGGCATAACTGGATGCTGGCATGTAGAAGATTGCAGATATATGTATGTCTACCACCATGCACAAACCTTAAGTCCAAATGGATTAAAGACCTCAACATAAATCCAGTCACACTGAACCTCTTAGAAGAGAAATTGGGAGGTACCCTTTTACGAATTGGTACAGGAGACCGCTTCCAGTACATATCAACAGTAGCACAGACACTGAGATTGAAAATTAATACATGGGACCTGCTGAAACTGAGAAGCCTCTGCAAGACAAAGGACACAATGAACTCTACCCAACTTTTAAATTGTGTCTTTTGGTGTTTTGGAGACTTGCTTGTTGAATTCTGAAAATTTTAGAGACCAGAACCTCTGTCGGATGTGAGGTTAGTGAATATTTTTCCCAATGTGGGCTGCCTTTTTGTGTTGCTGACTGTGACCTTTGCCTTCTCAGTTTCAGGAGGTCCCATTTATTTATTGCCCATCTCAGTGTCTATGCTACTAGTGTTATGTTCAGGAAGCAGTATCCTGTACCAATTCATTCAAGGATACTTTCCACTTTCTCTTCTAAGAGGTTTAGTGTGGCTGCATTTATGTTGAGGTCTTTAATCCATTTGGACTTTAGTTTTGTGCATGGTGATAGACATGGATCTATCTGAAGTCTTCTGAATGCCAGCATCCAATTATGCCAGCATCATTTGAAGAAGACGCTTTCCTTTTTCCTTTGTAAAATTTTAGCTTCTTAGTCAAAAATCAAGTGTTCGTAGGTATATGTGTTAATATCAGGGTTTTCAACTCAATTCCTTTGGTCTACCTCAATTTTTTGTGCCAATAGCAATCTGTTTTCAGGACTATATCTGTATAATAGAGCTTGAAGTCATAGATGCTGATGACTCTTGAAGTTCTCTTATTGTCCAGGGTTGTTTAGGCTCTCCTGAGTTTTTTGTTTTTTCCATATATATAAAGTTGATTGTTATTATTTCACGATGTGAAGAAATGTGTTTGGATTTTGATGCTGATTGCATTGAATCTGTATATTGCTTTTGATAAGATTGCCATCTTTACTATGTTGATCCGACCTATCCAAGACCATGGGATATCTTTCCATTTTCTGGTATCTTCTTAATTTCTTTCTTTAAAGGCTCAAAGTTCTTGCTATACAAGTCTTGCATTTATGTGATTAGTGTCACCCCAATATATTTTGTGTTGTTTGTGGCTATTGTAAAGGGTGATGTTTCTCTGATTTCATTCTCAGCCCAATTATGGATTGTATACAGTAGGGCTACTGATTTTTTTGTGTGGGTTAATCTTGTATCCTGCCACTTTGCTGAAGGTCTTTGTCAGGTCTAGGAGTTCCCTGGTAGAGTTATCAGGTCACTTATGTAAACTGTCATATCATCTGCAAATAGTGAAAGCTTGACTTCTTCCTTTCCTATTTGTATCCCCTTGATCTCCTTTTGTTGTCTTATTGCTCTAGTTATAATTTCAAGAACAATATTGAAGAGGTATGGAAAGAGTGGTCAGCCTTTTCTTGGTCCTGATTTTAGAGGAATCCTGCTTTTATTATGTTCAAATATGTTCCTGATCTCTCCAGGATCTTTATCATAAAGAGTGTTGGATATTGTCAAAGACTTTTTCAGCATCTAGTGAGATGATCATGTGGTTTTTCTTTTGCAATTTGTTTATATGGTAGATTACATCAATGGGTTTTTGTACACTGAACTATCCCTGCATCCCTGGGTTGAAGCCCACTTGATCATATAGGGTGCTTTTTCTGATGTGTTCTTGGAGTTGATTTGCCAGTATTTTATTGAGTATTATTGCATCAATATTCATAAGGGATTTTGGTCTAGTTTTCTTTCTTAGTTATGTCTTTGTGTGGCTTGGGTACCAAGATAATTGTAGTCTCTTAAAAAGAGTTTGTCAATGGACCTTCTGCTCCTATTGTGTGGAACACTTTGAGTAGTATTGCGATTAGCTCTTTGAATTTCTGGTAGAATTCTTCATTGAAGTGATCTTGGGCTGGGCTTTGTTTAGTTGGGAGACTTTTGATGACTGCTTCTATTTCATTATGGGTTACAAGTTTGTTTAAATTGCTTATCTGTTGTTGATTTAATTTTGGTAAGTGATATCTATCCACAAAATTGTCCATTTCATTTAAGGTTTTGAATTTGTGGAGTACAGGCTTTCAAAGTATAACCTGAAGACTCTCTGGACAATGTCTGTTGATGTGTCCCCCTTTTCGTTCTTGATTTTTGTTAATTTGCATGTTCTCTCTCTCTGCCTTTTAGTTAGTTTGGATAAAGGTTTGTCTATCTTGTTGATTTTCTTGAAGAACCAATTCTCTTTTTTTTACATTGATTCTTTGTATTGTTTTCTTTTTTTACTTGTTATTGATTTCAGCTGTCAATTTGATTATTTCCTGGCTGCCACTCCTCCATGGTGAGTTTGCTTCTTTTTGTTCTAGAGTTTTCAATTGTGCTGTTAATTCTCTAGTGTGACTATTCTCCAGTTTTTTCATATGAGCACTTAGGGCTATGAACTTTCCTCTTAGTACTGTTTTAAAAGTGTCCCATAAGTTTGGGTATGTTGTGTCTTCATTCTCATTGAATTCTAGTCTTTAATTATTTCCTTGACCCAGGAATGGTGTAATTGTGTGTTGTTCAATTTCCACAAGTTTGTAGTGTTCCTGCAATTTGTGTTTTTTTTCATTATAACTTTAAAGCATAGTAGTCTGATAAGATACAGGTGGTTATTTCAAGTTTCTTGTACTTGTTGAGGTTTGCTCTATTGCAAAGTATATGATCGATTTTAGAGAAACTCCTATGTAGTGCTGAGAAGAAGGTATATTCTTTTGTGTTTGGAAGGAATGTTCTATAGATGTATCTTAAATCTATTGGGTCATAACTTCTGTTGGTTCTTTTATTTCTTTGTTAAGTTACTGTCTGGTGTCCTGTTTAATGGTGAGAGTGTGAGGTCTTATGTGTGATTTGAATTTTAGTAATGTTTCCTTTACGAACGTGGATGCTTTTGTATTTGGGGCATAGATGATCTGAATTGATATTTTTCCTGATGGATTTCTCCTGTGATGAGTATTAAATAACTATCTTCACTTCTTTTTGATTGATTTCAGTTGGAAGTCTAATTTGTTAGATAATAGGCTAGCCATTAATATTAAGGCCATTAATATTTTGGGAAGTTAGGGACTATTGAGTGTTAATTTTTGTTTGTTTTTGATTTCTTGTTGGTGGTGATATTGTTTGTGTATTTACTCCATTTTTTCTTTTGGCTTTGGGTAACATGGGATTATCTGTTGCCTACATTTTTGTGAATATATTTAACATCCTTAAGTAAGTTTTTTCCTTCCAGTACTTTCTTTAGGCCTGGATTAGTGGATATGTATTGTTTAAATTTGGCCTTTTCAAGGTGTCCCATATTTCCTGGATATTTTGTGTTAGGGATTTGTTGAACTTAAGATTTTCTTTGGTTGATGAATCTGTTTATACTAGTGTATCTTTAATGCCTGATATTCTCTTTTCCATCTCTTGTATTCTGTTGGTTATGCTTACATCTGTAGTTCCTGATAGTTTATTCACCTTTTCTAATTGCAGCTTTCCTTCAGACTATGATTTTTTACTGTCTCTATTTCAGCTTTTAAATCTTGTACTGTTTGAATTGTTTCTTACAATTTTTGGTTTGTTTTTTCTTCCATTTCTTTAAAGGATTTTTCTCATTTCCTCTTTTAAGGTCTCTATCATCTTCGTGAAATTGTTTTTAATGTCGTTTTCTTCTGCTTCATCTGTGTTTGAATGTTTAGGTCTTCCTGGTGTGCAGTCCCTGGACTCTGGTGGCATCATATTGATCTTTGTGTTGTTGAATTGTTCTTATATTGCTGTCTTCCCATCTCTTCTTCCAGTGGGTACAGGTGGGGTCTATTTCTCTCCTGGTGGCTTTGATTCTAAGGTTCTTTTCTGGTGGCCACTAGCAGGTCCAATACTCTAATGGGTCTCATGGTGGGTGCAGGGGTTCTGAGGCACTCCCTCTCCAGGTGGGTGGGAGCTGGATTAGTACAGTGCCATCAGTAGACTCTAGGTTGCTTGGTGAGCTGGAGTCAATTCGACCTGCCTGCAGTTCCCAGGCCAGGAATTTCGTATCTTTTCTTGCCCCTTGTATCTTTAAGCCTTGTGCCATGCTTGTTACAGTAATGTCGTTTTGCAAGCAGATAAATAACGAGTGGGCTGAGTGAATGAAACATAGTGAAAGTATAATGCTAATATTTTGTTGTCCCCATGCCAGTTTTGTGGTTTAATCATCTTGATGTGAAACATCCGTAGCTTCAGTTTCCCCTGATAGAAAATACTGGAAATATATATTTATAAGGAAACACAACTCTTGTTTGCAGTGTCAAGGGATGGAGCATGACAAAGAATTTCCCAGTGAATCAGATTGGTGTAATAAATTCATGTGACAGGGGTCATGTACTCAGGCAGTCAGTCAATAATGGCTTAGTCACTTACCTAAGAACCAATGGTCAGTTCTGTCTGAAATTCTCCGTTGCCTTTATTCAGAGGAATGCTTCTTCTCTACATGACATTTCTGGCTTAGGTAAATTATCAAAATAGTAATTTGTGTAATCCCTTCATAATCCTCTTATGTAACAAGCTAACCAATTTGAAATGAGCTATAAATTGTCATCTCTTCTTTATTTTCTCATTTGTTTTCCAAAGAAAGTACACAACTAAAAACAAAAGCATTTCTATGTACACACAGGCTTTCTAGCCTTACTGTATTTTTGTAGATGGATGAAAAATGGTTGTAAACAAGAACAGGTTACCCCATTGTTACCTTGACCCACGAAGGCCAAGGAATGTATTGTTCATTACATGAAATTCATTTTGCTGTCATATTAGCTGTTCTTGTAAGTTTTATATCCAGGAGAGATTTTTCAGGGACACTGAATGTTAATACAGACAAATATTAAAACTGTAAAACAAATTTTAGTCAGCATAGAAAACAACAATAAAGAAAAAGAAATAATTAAAGAGAGAAAGAATGATGGAAAGAGGGTAGGGTATAAATAAAATGGATGGGTGGGTTGATGGGAAGGGAAAAAGCATATATATATATATGTATATATGTATATATATATCAGAGAGAGTGAAGGTTTCCACATTAATTTTTATTGTGATGGCATTTGAGTGCATGGCCTCAAACATCTGATTTTTGACAAAGAAGCTAAAATTATACAATGGAAAAAGAAAGCATCTTCAACAAATGATGCTGGCTGGCATAACTGCATGCTGGCATGTAGAAGACTGCAGATAGATTCATGTATATCTCCATGCACAAAACTTAAGTCCAAATGGATCAAAGGCCTCAACATAAATCCAGCCACACTGACTTACAAGAGAAAATATGAGGTACCCTTGACTGAAATGGTGCAAGAGACCGCTTCCAGCACGTAACACTAGTAACAGAGACTTTGAAATGAACAATTAATAAATGGGACCTCCTGAAACTGCTTCTGTAAGGCAAAGGGCCAGTCAACAAGACAAAAAGGGAGCCCACAGAATGGGAAAAGATATTCACTAACCTCACATCTGACAGAGGGCTGATCTCCAAAATTTTCAACGAAATCAAGAAGCAAGTCTCCAAAACACCAAAGGATCCAATTAAAAAGTGGGCTACAGAACTAAGTAGAGAATTTCAATAGGGGAGTCTAAAATGGCTGAGAGGCACTTGAGAAAGTGCTCAACATCCTTAGTCATTCAGGAAATGCAAATCAAAACGACTCTGAGATACCATCCTACTCCTGTCAGAATGGCTAAAATCAAAACACCAAGGACAGTTTATGCTGGAGAGATGTGAAAAAAGAGGAACACTCCATTATTTCTAGTGGGAGTGCCAACTCATATAGCCACTTTGGAAATCAGTATGGAGATTCCTCAGGAAAATGGGAATCAGTCTACCTCAAGATCCAGCAATTCCATTCTTAGGCATATACCCAAAAGATGTACATTTGTGCAACAAGGACATATGTTCCATTATGTCAATTGCAGCATTATTTGTAACAGCCAAAACCTAGAAGAAACCTAGATGCCCCTCAATTGAACAGTGAATAGAGAAATTGTGGGGCATTTACACAATAGTATACTACTCAGTGGAAAACAAATGGAATCTTGAAATTTGCAGGCAATCAGATGGCACTAGAAGAAACCATCCTGAGTGTGGTAATCCAGTCATAAAAGACAAACATGGTGTGTACTCACTCATATATGGATTTTAGGCATGAAGCAGGTGAGTGCCTGACTACATTTCCACTGCCAGAGAGTCTGGGCAAAGGGTATATACATGGTGCCCCAGAGAATGAGAACAGGACAGGATCTCCTTAGTGAACTGGGAGCATGGGTGGAGGGGAGAGGGAGCTGGGGAAAAGTGAAGGGGGAGAAAAGAAGGGGAAAGGAAGACATGGGGAGCAGGAATGTTGAGTCAGTGGAAGAATAGAGATCAGGATGAGAGAAAGCATAATAGAGGGAGTCATTATAGGTTTGATGAGAGATCTGGTACTAGTGAGATTTCCAGAGATATACAAGGATGACACAAACTGGCAATATAAGTAATAGTGGAGAGGCTACCTTTAGTTCCCCTCCCCAATAATTAACGACTACCCTGTATGCCATCCTAGAGCCTTCATCCATTGCCTGATGGAAGCAGAGGCAGACACTCACAACTAAACACTGAAGTGAACTCCTGGAAATCAGTTGCAGAGAGGGAGGAGTGATGAGCCAAAGGGGTCAAGACTGGGCCGGTGAAACCCACAGAAACAGCTGACCTGAACAATGGGTAGTTCATGAACCCCAGACTGACAGACAGACTTCAGAGATCCCCTATGAAGGACCTCACCCTCCCTGGAAAATAGAGTGGGGATTGGGTCAGGGGTTGGGAAGGTTGGCTGCTGGTAGGTGTGGAAGGGAGGGAGAGGGAGCTGGGATTGGCATGTGAAACAAGGTTGTTTCTAATTTAATTTTTTTAAAAAAGGTATAATAAATGTAGTAGTCGTCTCCAAAAGGAGTGAATAACAGAAACTACTAAAATCCTTTCTGAAACTAAATTCCAGAGACATCTTTTTCAGGCTGAAAGGACTTCACATAGGAACTCTGAGCATTGTTATCTTTGAGAGTTGTCTTCCCAGGTTTTGCAATTAAAAAACTCAATCATGATTCAAACATGGATAGAGTGCTCATGCTGTAAGGACCAAGGGAACCTTGAAGTGCACTAACTTTGATATGTTATCATATTCCCATTGAAATTCATCACATATCATTAGAATTCATGAACATTGATACGGATGTGCCTGCTTTCTTGGGTATAATAGGTTAGGTGCAAGTTAAGTACTAACAATTATGTAGGAGAAGAAAAGCAAGGAGTGCTCGTGAAGTCTTTAACTGTTTTGTATTCCCTCACATTTTGGTTACTACCACACAAAACCCAAATTATTGCTGTAGTATCTAGATCCATACATTATAATACGTACAGACTGAAAAATTTTAAATTATTATTACTGTTTTGACTTACAATTCAAATTCTGATGCTCCTTTTTATTAACAACCTGTGCTTTTCTGCTGATTAACACTACTTTAAAAAGAAGAACAATATTGAGTAAGGAGGATTATTTTTCTGTTTGAAAGACGAGAAAGCTGAATGTTGTAGCTAAGAAAGACCATAATCATACAGATATATTTATGGGACTTTGTATAATTTAGATATCACAATTAATTTACATTCTGAAAAATATGACAAGAAATAAATGGAGAAAAGAGGCAATGAGGAAGCAGAAATCCTGTTTTAACTGTGGAAGCTGGTGATAGACTCATGAGTCCAAGCTATAGGTGACTTCTTAGATATTTGACTTTTGTGTGTTTCTTAAAATGACTCTCAAAATTATCACATTTTCCTTATCATTAATTGAGAGTAATAATATTTTCTTTTGGAATTTTTATCAGAGTAATACAAAGATTGAGTATAAATGTCCTGTAGGTCACCTGGAAAATAATAAAGCCAATAACTTTTACTTGCTGTTAATTGTATTCTTATCACCACTGTTGACATGAGAATAAGTATAATAAATTATCAGGCAAGTATATCAAACTTAGTGTCAAAGTGTGATACTGTAGAATAAATAAGACTGGAATCTCTCGTTGGCGATCATAATTAATCCACGAAAAGGAAAAGGAGTAGTAGTCTACTACATAAGAAAAAAGCATAGGAACAAGTTCATGTTATCTGATGTAAATTATAGAATTCCTACATTTGACTGTCTTGTCCTTCTAGTAGTTCATAAATCTATGCATTTCAGTATGTTCATTTTTAACTGTACACAGACTTTTTTCATAGTTTACAGATTTTATTAACAATCAAAAGCACTTTGCACTTACATAGGAAAATAAATGTTTCTTTGATCAATAATTAAATGGAAACTACCAAGAACTTTACAGGCTTTTCAGCAGGTACCAGATATAATGTGAAGAAGATGGATGCTAATTATGATCCTTTGTGTTTTGAGATTAGGAGAGTCTGTATGTTGGAAATGAGAATACATATCCTTTGTGACCCCAACTGCATGTTGTATAGTATAAAATTTAAGAAAGAATTGTATCCATAAGAACGTTATTGGTTTTACCTTGTGATTACTTGAATAGTGGCATATGTCCTTCACTGTCATTGAGAACCATCCATTTGACCAGTTCACAAGTTAGGAGGCATTAGCGGAATTGTTCATTGGTGTCTTCTTTTTTCTTCTCTATTTTTTGTACATTGGCTTAATAGGGTTGTAAATGGGTTTTGCTATTGTCCAGAGAACTTGGACATTGGTATCAAAAAACCTCTTACCATTTATCTAGTGTAGCATGGCTTTGTGGGTAAGGTCTTGGCAGCTGTGTGGTCAGCCATTGTCAGAAGGATTTAAAGCTCAGGAAAAGAAGTATCTGCTAGTCTTATGACAGTGCATCTCATTCACATTCTACCAAGACAACTGTAAAGTACAGCAATATTTTTATTGTCATATTAACAATTTATATATATGAGACATATCCTTTTATAAGTATATCAGTATTCTGATAAAATCCAACAGTGATAATTGCAAATATCTTTCAGTAGAGCTTACCATACATTGTGGACTATGATAGGTTCTTTGTGGGAATTCTTCTCTTAGGTTTCATGGAGATACATAAGGTAGACAGTGCTTCTGCTTCTATTTTATGAATAATGAAACTGAACTAAAGGAAAGGCATAAAAAATGTCCCAAGATTCTATGCTTAATAAAAACAGAGTCATGAAACTGGGGAAATGGCTGAGTTGGTAGAGTAATTGCTCTACAAACATGAGGATATTAATTCAAATCTACAGAATCCATGGAAAAATCTGGGTGTGATGGCATGCACATGTAATCCCAATGCTGGGGAAATGGAGGCAGAATGATCCCTAGTGCTCATCAGCAAATGAGTTTCAGGTTCAGTGAGAGAAACTCTGTGTGTGTGTGTGTGTGTGTGTGTGTGTGTGTGTGTGTGTGTGTGTATCATCAATCTATCTATCATCTATCTATCTATCTATCTATCTATCTATCTATCTATCTATCATCTATTTATCTTCCTCTATTTTTCACATGTGAGGTTGAAGAAGCTGCTAATTATTGAAATTTTAAATAGAGTAGTTTTCTTTGTATTTTCTGAGAGCATAAATGGACACAATACTTCAGTTTCAAGGATTCTAACTGGTATCACACATGACTAAATGTATGTCAGATAAGAATATGGAATACTATCTTTTAAACTAAAGACCAAATTAGAAAAAAGTGAGCTGGTTTTGATAACATAGTACTACTTAAGTTGCCAGTATCTATAACACTATACATTTTATATGTGCATATGTAGAGCAGCTTTACCTCACAAGCATGATAGCTATGTGTAGGCAGATACATTTTCACTTTCATTTAAAAAGTTTTCACTTTTAGTAAGATAACAGTGATTTTATTAGTTTAGAATGATGAGTGATAAACTGTGTACTAGGAAATCTTTTCAGTTTAGCCAAAATTCTATCCAATCCTTCTTGAAGTCATGTAGAGTAGACCACTTCTTTCCTTATATCTCTCTATGTTCTGTATGATCATCTATTGATATGATTATGAATACATTGCTGACTTTAGTTCTTGGTATCACTGCTGAGGAGAAAGCTTCTTGTAGGGAGAGATCTATGTACCCATAGCGCTGACCATGCTTGTTTGTGCGTGGTCACAGGTATGTAGAATATACAGGGATAAAAAAGCTAAGGGGAAGAGACTTGTTCTCTTTTGAGGTTCAGGTTGCATTCTGGTTGTGTCCCAGAGAGTAGCGTGCAGACCTTTGGCTGTGTGGTTTTGGCTGTGGCTTTCCTGACTTCTTATGTAAGTGACTTCCCCCTCAATAAGACATCCCTATTCGGTGTAGTTTAATACTTCCACGACAGCTTCTAGTTGCTTAAACCTAGATGTAATTGCATCTAATACTCCAGCATGTAGTCATAGCATTGGGCTTGTCATGTAAAGACCAATGGGCCTATTTTCTGCAGGAATTGTGTATACACTGAAGAAGATAGGAAGAGCTATGTTTTCAAATACAGTGTGGGTAACTATGTAGTTAAGTGAAGTAGACATTCATAGATTATGAGATTTAAAAATCATTAATCTAAGATGATGTCACTGTGTGAGTGAAACTATTCAACCAATGTGAACAGATGATTCACAACTCAAGACAAAGTTAAAATGCCTGCCCCAAATCTCTACTGGAAAGGAAGCAATTGAAATTAAGTCATAGAATTGTATAAAAATGACAAATTAAAGGAAGAATAACTTATGAATGTTACATAGCACAAGAAAATTCAAGGCAGCTGTTTAAATCAAATGGATCCATGTTGAGGAATAGCCGTCTTCCTAAATTAGTAAGATTGTTTTTTTACCCACTGCAGAAATGAACTATTGAGACAGATTTTATGAATTCCCTCTTCTTTGGAAATCTGTCTTCCTTTTAAAAAGTAGTTATTGAGAGTGATTCTTCTTGCTTGAAACTCATCTCTTTGCTTTCTTTTCATTATAATTTTTTTCTTTTTCTGTGTTGTGCCAGAATGCAGACAGTTGAATATATCGCTCTGCCTAGTAGAGCTAATTTTTCAATTTACATAAATAAATAACCTGCCAAAACTAATTACTTCTCTTCAAATTCTAAATAATTATTTCTCCTCTTTTTCCAGTCTGTCTTAGTTTAATTATTTTCACATCAGTTGTCATTTTATAAGCTGGTTAGACTAAAAAGGCATAATCGGATGTGTCTTACTGTTTTAATTTGACTAATTAAGATTGCTGCTTTTGTCTAGTTGTCTGGAGATATCTATTTATAGCCTTTTCATAGTTAGGGGGTAGGAGAGAACACAAACACTAAAGAATTAAAGGGAAGCATATGGATTTACTTACATTTACATGTTAAGTGACCATTATCTCCATGTCTTCTCCCCTTTCAAAAATTATTTTTCATTTACTTCAAAAACTAAAAGCAAGTCTAGGAAACCAGGTCATATCTTCTTCAATCTTATGTGCATTTTAAAAATAAAGAACATCTAAAATTTTGCATCTGAAGTTTCTGTATCATCTCCATGTCTTGAATTGAGAAAATTGTGAACACAGTACATGATTGCTCTTAGAAAACAGATGGTTAGCTGAATAACCATGCAATTCACAGGGTGTAATTGCCTGGTTGTGAGAAAGATTATACAACAGCACCTGGGAAATATAGAGGAAGAAAGAGCAGGTGGGAGAGCACAGTTATCTCCGTATCAATAATGTAGTTTCTGTAGCTGAAGTACTTAAACTCATGTCCTTCTAAATGGCTCCAGCTTGCATTTATTAACATGCCGTCTTTCAAACTGGTCTCAAAAATTATATATATATTTCCCCATTTATCTTTACTAACCAATTGTGCAAACCTATGCGAATTATTACCTATGGGAAACTGAAATAAAGTGGCTTCATCATTAATCCCAAACAAGTCAGGTTACACACCATCTGCTTCTAACACCGACTTACTTATTACTTGTACTTTGTAATCATCCAAAAATATAGTTATTCTGTTTTCAAAGGTAACACTATAACACACACACACACAATGCTAGACATTTCGTTCTAATCAAAGTTTTTTTTTTCAGTTTGAATTTACATAAGAAACAAGGTTGCTTCCCAAGTCAGTTCCAGGTCCCTCTCCCTTTCCCTCCCCTCCTCCCGTGCCCTTCCCCCAATCCCCCCATTATCCCCTCATTTCCCCAGGGAGGGTAAGGCCCTCCATGGGGGTGTCCATAGTCTGTCCTTTCATGTAGGGCAGGGCCTAGACCCTTCCCCAAGAGTTCAGGGTGAGTGTGCACCTCACATTGTTGGATGAGAGTCCAAAGTCCTTGTGTATACTCGGGATGGGTACTGATCTGCTTCCCAAGGCTCAATAGATTACCTAGGCCTCCTCACTGACACCCACATTCAGGGGGTCTTGATCAGTCCCATGCTGGATTCCCAGGCTGATGCCTGGGATTCAAGAGTTAACCTTTGTCAGGTCAGCTGTTTCTGGGGGTTAAACCAGCCCAGTCTTAATCCCTTTGGTCATAAGTCCTCCCTCTCTGTTACTGGCTTTCTTGAGTTCAGCTCAGTACTTAACCGAGGGAGTCTGCCTCTTCTTCGATCAGCCACTGAATGAAATTTCTGTTTCCCAGACTCTCTGGCCTTGGGATTGTAGGCTGGCACTCCCCAGATCTATGTCTAAAATCCATATATGAGAGAGTACATGCCATGTTTCTCTTTTTGTGACTGGGTTACCTCACTCAGGATGGTTTCTTCTAGTGTCATCCATTTGCCTGTGAATCTCAGGATTCCATTGTTTTTTCTGCTGAATAGTACTCCATTGTGTAAATGTACCACATTTTCTCTATCCACTCTTCGGTTGAGGGACATCTAGGTTGATTCCAAGTTCTGGCTATTACAAATAATGCTGTCATGATCATAGTGGAACAGACATCTTTGTTGTATGAATGGGCATCTTTTGGATATATGCCTAAGAGTGGAGTTTCTGGGTCTTGTGGTAGGTTTATTCCCATTTTTCTGAGGAATCTCCATACTGATTTCCAAAGTAGCTGAACCAGTTGGCACTCCCACCAGCAATGGAGGAGTGTCCCCCTTTCACCACATCCTCTCCAGCATAAATTGCCATTGGTGTTTTTGATTTTAGCCATTCTTACAGGAGTGAGATGGTATCTCAGAGTTGTTTTGATTTGCATTTCCTGGATGGCTAAGGATGTTAAGCACTTTCTCAAGTACCTCTCAGCCATTTTAGACTCCTCTATTGAAAATTCTCTATTTAGTTCTGCAGCCCACTTTTTAATTGGGTCCTTTGATGTTTTGGAGACTTGCTTCTTGAGTTTGTAAATTTTGGAGATCAATGCTCTGTCAGATGTAGGATTAGTGAATATTTTTTCTCATTCTGCGGGCTGCCTTTTTGTCTTGCTGACTGTGTCCTTTGCCTTACAGAAGCTTCTCAGTTTCAGGAGGTCCCATTTATTAATTGTTGATCTCACTATCTGTGCTAGTGGTGTTATGATCAGAAAGCTGTCTCCAGTACCAATTCGTTCCAGGGTACCACCCACTTTCTCTTCTAAGAGGTTCAGTGTGGCTGGATTTATGTTGACGTCTTTGATCCAATTAGACTTAAGTTTTGCGCATGGCGATAAACATGGATCAATCCGCATTCTTCTACATGCCAGCCTCCAGTTATGCCAGCACCATTTGTTGAAGATGCTTTCTTTATTCTATTATATATTTTTAGCTTCTTTGTCAAAGACCAGATGTTCATACGTGTGTGGGTTAATATCCGGGTTTTCAATTTGATTCCATTGGTCTACCTGTCTATTTTTGTGCTAATACCAAGCTGTTTTCAGGACTATAGCTCTATAATAGAGCTTGAGGTCAGGGATGGTGATGCCTCCAGACGTTGCCTTGTTGAACAGCGTTCGTTTGGCTATCCTGGGTCTTTTGTTTTTCCATAAAAAATTGATTATTGTTCTTTCAAGGTCTATGAAGAATTGTGCTGGGATTTTAATGGGGACTGCATTGAATCTGTAGATTGCTTTTGGCAGGATTGACATTTTTACTACATTGATCCTACCTATCCAAGAGCATGGGAGATCTTTCCATTTTCTGAGGGCTTCTTTAATTTCTTTCTTTAAAGATTCAAAGTTCTTGCGATACAGGTCTTTCACTTGTTTGGTTAGCGTTACCCCAAGGTATTTTATGTTGTTTGTGGCAATTGTAAAGGGTGATGTTTCTCTGATTTCTTTTTCAGCCCTTTTATCATCTGTATATAGTAGGGCTACTGATTTTCTTGAGTTGATCTTGTAGCCTGCCACTTTGCTGAAGGTGTTAATCAGCTGTAAGAGTTTCCTGGTAGAGTTCTTTGGGTCATTGATGTAAACTATGATATCATCTGCAAACAGTGAAAGTTTGACCTCTTCCTTCCCAATTTGTATCCCCTTAATCCCCCTTTGTTGTCGTATAGCAATGGCTAGAACTCCAAGTACCATGTTGAAAAGGTATGGAGAGAGTAGACAGCTTTGTTTTGTTCCTGATTTTAGAGTAATTGCGTTGAGTTTCTGTCCATTTAGTTTGATGTTGGCTGTTGGTTTACTGTATATAGCTTTTATTATGTTTAAGTATGTCCCTGTTATCCCAGATCTCTCCAAGACCTTTGTCATGAAGGGGTGTTGGAGTTTGTCAAAGGCTTTTTCAGCATCTAGTGAGATGATCATGTGATTTTTGTTTTTCAGCTTGTTTATATGGTGGATTACGTTGATGGATTTTCGTATGTTGAACTATCCCTGCATTCCTGGGGTGAAACCTACTTGATCGTGGTGAATGATTGTTTTGATGTGTTCTTGGATCCAAGTTTCCAGTATTTTATTGAGTATTTTTGCATCAATGTTCATGAGGGATATTGCTCTGAAGTTCTCTTTCTTAGTTGTGTCTTTGTGTGGTTTGGGGATCAAGGTTATTGAAGCCTCATAGAAAGAGTTTGGCAAAGACCCTTCTGCTTCTATTGTGTGGAATACTTTGAGAAGAATTGGAATAAGCTGTTCTTTGAATTTCTGGTAGAATTCTGCACTGAGGACATCTGGACCTGGACTTTTTTTGGTTGGGAGACTTTTGATGACTGCTTCTATTTCCATAGGGTTATAGGTTTATTTAAATTGTCTGTTCTTGATTTAGTTTTGGCAAGTGATAACTATCCAGGAATTCGTCCATTTCCTTTAAATTTTCGAATTTTGTGGAGGTCAGGTTTTCAAAGTATGACCTGATGGTTCTCTGGATTTCCTCAGAGTTCGTTGTTATGTCCCCCTTTTCATTTCTGATTTTGTTAATTTGTGTGTTCACTCTCTACTGTTTGGTAAGTTTGGAAAAGGGTTTGTCTATCTTGTTGATTTTCTCAAAGAACCAACTCTTCGTTGCATTGATTCTTTGTATTGTTTTCCTAGTTTCTACTTTATTGATTTCAGCCCTCAATTTGATTATTTCCTGGCATCTACTCCTCCTGGAGGAGTTTGCTTCTTTGTGTTCTAGAGCTTTCAGCTGTGCTGTTAATTATCTAGTATAACTGTTCTCCTGTTTCTTCATGTGGGCACTTAGTGCTATACTTCCCCCGTAGCATTGCTATCAATGTTTTTAAAAACTGAAAATTACATTCAATCTAGTTTCCAGAAATCAATAGAAGAAAGTTGTTGTTTAGGTGACATATTTAAAACTATAATAATAGTTTATATAGAAGTCCATCAGAGTGATTGATTACATGGTTATCTTAAATTCAATTTGTGAAAAAATATTTTAACTAATCATGTGTATTTTGTTTGTCTTACATGTCTCCTGAGTTATACATTTTCAAATAAAGTCTTCTGCTCTTTTGGGAACAGAGAAAATCTTCATTATGTTAATTATTTTAGACTAAAACACAAAGCATACCTTTCAAGATGTAGACCTAGGAAAGAAGATTTCAATACAATCCCCCAAACCAGGAAATGCCCTAAGTATCAAAAGATTGGGCAATATAAAAACAAAATGTATAGTTTTCTATTCTCTTTGCTCTTTGGGGTCTACCACCCAGATACCAAATAAATACACAGAGACTTATTCTTACTTATGAATGTCTGACCTTAGCTTGGCTTGTTTATAGACAGCTTTCTTATATTATCCTGTTTTTCCTTTTGCCTTTGTGTATTTAACTTTTTCCATTCTATGTACCTCTCTTTCCTTCTTACTCCATAGCTGGCAATGTGACTGGATAACTGACCCCTGACATCCTCCTTTCCTTGCTCCTCTTTCTTCGTGTCTTCTTTATTTCCTGTGTCTGCCTGATAGCCCAACCTATTTATTGTCCAACTTTTTATTTTACTAATCTGGTGTTTAACTTTACAGAGTTAAACAAATGCAAAATAAAAGAATGCAACACATCTTTGCACCATTAAACAAATATTCCTTAGCATAAAAGAATGTAATACATCTTTAATACTCCACAACAAAAAATTCTGTACAGAAAAGGAAAAACATTAGCGGTATTAACAGACAGCCCATATAATGAGAAAAAATTTTTCCAGCAGAAAATTTGGAAAGGGTTATAATATCCAGAATTAGCAAATAATTGTAGATATTAAATATCAGGAAAACAAAACTGTCAATTAATATACGGGGAAATTAATTGAAAAGGGGTTTTCAATAATGTATATGCAAATGGTAAATAATTCTTTTTTTAATGTGCTGTATCTCCCTAAGTATCAGAGAAATGCAAATTTAAATTACTCTGAGATACTACCTCATCCCAGTCAGAATGGCATGATGTAGAGAGAAGGGAAGCCTTGATTAGCACTGGTGGAAGTGCAGATTAATACGGCTACTATGGAAATCAGCATGGAGATTGCTTCAAATATTAAAAATAGAAATATCATGTGGTTTTACTCCTGGGCTGATACTACAAGAATTCTATACCTGAACCACACAGTGTGTTGTTGCTTTACTCAGTATAGAAAAAAATTACACACGCACACACACACACACACACACACGTAGCTATGAATACCTGTCAGCTATAAAAAAATAAAGTTTTTCAGAAAAATGAATGCACTTAAAATGTATAATCTTCAGTAAGGTCACACAAACTTGGAAAGAAAGAAAAGAACATGTTTTCTCTTATAGTTGGAATCAAGACAGTAATACATGTACAAATTCACAGATATATATAAACAAAAATGTACCTGGGTAAACTATTGCATGGACAAAAGAGAACAAGAGAAGCTAAACATGAGAGGAGGAGATGAGGAAAAGCTTTCTGACTTTGGCAATGCACCCAAGTTATATAGTAGGATATTATTGTTTTTCTTTTCCTAATTCTGGCATGAAATTTTCCCATTTTGATTTGCATGGCAGATACATACATAATATTTTCAGCACTAAAAGAATAAAATTTAGTGTATAGTTCACAGATTTCATTCAAAATACTTATTATAACTGAGAAGTTTGTTTAGGTGTATATACTTCAGGTCTTTTTATTTTGTGTATACATTATTTTTATTTGCTTGCACGTTTTTTATTCTAAAGTTTATACAGTTAAAAAATGTGAATCCAGCAAATAATGTATTCATCCTGTTACACATTGAAACTACATACAGCAGTTCATAAAATAATAAAATATAATAGTGCATATAGAGTAGCTACCACAGGATATTCTCTCTTGGTATATTGTCATAAAGACCTCAGAGAAATATAAAAAGCAATAATATTCTCATAGATTCACAGTGAGCTCCCTGAAACTCAAGGAGGTGTACAATTTCATCAAATTCACAGATTTAGTGAAGTGTAGAGCTAGGACATGAATTGACATAAATTCACACTATCCAAAGCTGAGATACTTTCTCCATTTACAGCCTTCTCTCCAAATGTCATGGTGCTCACTCTTGGGAAGAAACTGTTTTCAGAGCTAACTGAAAGGACTTTAAAGACCAAACACAATACACTTGTGATATGGAAGATGCAACAAAATCTTTCCCATCTTTATTTTGGGGGCTAGGTACCGGCAGTGGAGATTATTATTTTTCAGTTTTTCTCTCATATTGATTCTCACATGTTAATGACTATGAAAAGAACAAATTAAAGAGGAGACAGGATTAGATAGTTCATAATTATTGGCTTGATGTTTCAACCTTTTTCACTTTAATTTACAGAATTTTCAGTTATTGTTATTTTGTGAATTTTGTATGTGGCAGACAGCATTTAGAACAGTCATTTTCACACTTGGTGATTGGTGAATTTTCAGCATGCTTACCTCATGCTTCATTTTGGGTTGCTACAAGTTACATGCAGTCAGTCTAGCTATGAGGCCTGGTGTCATAGAATAGTTAAAATAATAGGAATGTATGAGTTCTGTCTCATCTATTTATAAAATGCATAGATATAAAAATACTAAATTCACTATTAAACAGGAAATCAGGAAGATACAGTCAGTTCAGAAATATAAAGAAGCACACACCTATATAAAATGAAGAAATGTGAAAATAAATTCACAGGCAGAAGAAAGCTGTGTTTTCCAAAATGAGCAGAGTAAGGGAAAGGAAGTAGAGATTTTGCCAAGTAAAATTTATGTACATGTCTACAATGAGAGCTGGATATGCCTGACTCCACTTTCAATGAGCTGAATGATCCTATCTCAAGAGAATACCATGGGAAGCTACAGAGCATGCCTTAACACCCTTCTCTGACATTCACATGCATCACATCCTACACATTTGCATGTAACTACATACACATATACTATACATGCATTCTCATGCTCACCTGAAGATACATAAATAAAATCCAAAGAAACAAAGGAAATGTTAGAGTTTAGATGTTTATATTAGATGCTTTCATGGGACAGACAACCCTAATAAAAAGAAGTTGGCTATGAGTACCAAGTCCAACTTCAAGTTCATTTATTTTTTTGGTTTCCAACTTGACAGAATCTAGAGTCACCTAGGAGACCTATTCTGTGAATATACCTGTGGGAGATTTTCATGACTGTGTTGAGCGATGTGGGGAATTTCATCTCAATTACATGTTGTACTAATCATTAGACACAGTATTCTGGACTGTGTAAAATGGAAAAGGTAAACTTACACTAGAGTTTATCTGTTACTCTCTGCTTCTTGAGAGGTGGGGTGAATGCAGCTATGCCATCGCCACTGTGATGCCTGGCCTGTATGATGTTCTGTATAATGTCTGTCATGTGTCTTGAGCTGTGAGGCAAAATAAGCCAGTTGTTTCTTCCTTCAATTGCATTTGCCATTGTACTTTTTTTCAGTGACAGAAAGGAAACCAAAACACACAGAGTTATCCAGTAAGTAAGTAAGTTAAAGGTCACTTGAGACTGTCTAGTGAATAACAGGGATCCATGGGTAACTTAAGAGGCAGAGTGCGCACCTGACTTTGGGGATGACTAGGAAATGTGACATTTTTAGATGCCAATCTGTTATGATATACACCATACACAGAGTAAGTACAAAAGAGTGATTGATCCCCCATGGTTGATAATTTTCCAGTGCACGGGTATGATTTTTTTGTCATCAAATTCTTCTTAGAAAATCTGCATCTCAAGGCTGCTAATAAATACATTATGTGCATAGATTGATTGGCAGTCCATCATCATCTTCATTGTGTGTTTTGATATGTGTTTTGAGCCTGACAGAATCAAGTCACTTTTTTTTTATTGGAGCGTAGCTGATTGGCAATGTGTGGGATGCTAAGCACTGATGACACAGACAGTGTTATCAATAATAAATAAATTGTCCTGTCTCTGAGGCCGCAGAAAGTTCTTTTGAAAATGTATTTCAAAGAAGTCATAAATTTGTCTGCCTCATTCCACCTCACTCTTTCTCTGAAGGTAAATTCATAGGGTTCTTTTTGAAGTCAAATCAGCTATAATAGCATTCTTATAGCATATTTTCCTCTCTAGGGACATGGTCAAAGGGGAGAATCCTCTGCATGCACTTAAAGATGTAAATATTTTAATGCATCTCCAGTTTGCAGACATTGCCTTAGTTAAAAAGTGGAAGTTATCAGAGAATACTGTGTCTCTATGTGGTTTCCTGTACATCCCAGCATTATTTTTAAATTGTATTCACCCCAGATTGCCCCTTGCCAATAAAGTCTTCCACTTTAGAGTGTCCCTCAGCATATAAATGTCTCATGGACACATCCCAACCATTCCATTCTGAATCACACATTTGCATCTCTCCCATCCGAGATTGGAGTAAACTTAAAAAGGGTAACAGTACGAAAAATTCTAGCTACACCGCTGGAAAATAAGGCTAGGTCAAGGCCACCAAATGGAGCAGCCTCTGATGCAAGTTGTTGGCTATGCACTTTGTCTCATACTTTTACATCTAATCAGCGATTTCGTCTTTTACAAGCTACACAAGTTGCCTTTGAATAACGTGTGGAATGAGTTACTTACTCTTGCTTTTTAAAAGGAAGATTTTATTGAACCTGTCATATTTGAAGATGTATTGTTATTGTTCATCTGTTTTGAGACTATGAGCAAGAAGTGTTTGCAAAATGAAGTTGTAGCTGTTTTGGAGGTAGTCAATCTTCAGAATTTCATACTGGCTTTTAGAAATCTGGCTATTGACTATATTTCTTAGATGAAATACTCACTTTAACTCATAATACACAATTCTTACAAGATCAGCAGGGCTGTTAAGGCTTGGGAACTCTCTTTAAAGTTTTATAAACTAGCAATGTCAAATATTCTCCAAGACTTTAGGATCCTCATGAATTTCCTAGATATTAATTAGTACTAATATCAGTCTTATTGACCTTAATAATTACAAGTATTGCCATTATAATTTCCCTGTACATTTAACATTAGGTAAAATGGTATTTGTTTATGAATAGAAACTTTTAAAATTGTAGTAGAAAATAAACTTGAACACATATATTAGAGAAATATCCTGGGATGTAAAACTCTGTAATTTTATTCATAGTCTCCCTCTGGTGAACAATAATAACAACAAAATCTTGTTTGCATTGAGGAACATGTGGCTAAGGATTCTCGGGTTTATAAATCTTTGTTACTAAAGTTACCTTATTTTAACTGACTTTTTTCATTGAAAATAGATTCGTCTCTCATGCAATATATCCCAACCATAGTCCCCCCACCACTCCTCCAAACCACACTTTTTCTCCTTCAAGTCCACTCCCCCTTCATTTACTCTTCAGAAAAGAACAGACCACCAAGAGATGATAGCCAAACAGGACGAAACAAGATATAATAAGCCCCCATGTCAAGGCTGAATAAGGCAACCCAACAGGAAGAAGAGTCCCAAGAGAAGGCAAAAGAATCAGAGATAAAATACACTGACTCACACTGTTAGGAGTCCCATAAAAACACCATGTTCACAGCCATAAAATATGCATATAGGACCTAGTACAGACACATGCAGGCCCTGTGCTTGCTGCTTAAATTTCTGTGAGCCCATGTGAACCCTGCTGTTTTGGGAGACATGTTGGTTTTGTTTTGTTTTTTGGATTCTTTTGTTTGTTTTTTCTTGCTGATTTTTAAGAATATTATGTGACAGATAAATTAAAACATATTTAAACATCCAATATTGTCTTTATACAAATATTTATTGTTTAATCTATTGAACACCATGGTTATATGATATAGCCTATTGCTTCTAAGCTAAATATATGAACATCAAAATAAAGATTAACAATTAAAATTATGAAAGGGAAAAACTCACAACATTAAATACACATTCGTTGACTAATACAAAATCCATCCTCTATCAATGTGTTAAATAAGTTAAAAATGTACAAAAAATAATGTACACAGTACATTCAGTCTTTCTACTTATTAGGAATTTCAAGTTGGGATAAAGGCAGACATGGTTCATGTGGTAGATAGCTTTGTGTCAGCTTGATACAAACTAACGTCATGTGAAAGGAGGAAATGTTAACTAAGAAAATGTTTCTATGTGATGGATGGGGCTATAGGCAAGTGCATAGGGCATTTTTTAATTAGTGGTCAACTGGGGAGGGCCCAGTCCTCTGTAGGTACTGCCACCCTGTAATAGTGACCCTGGCTTCTACGAGAAAGCAGTCTGAGCAAGCTATGGGGAGCAAGCCAACAAACAGCACTCCTCCCAGACTGTTGCACAGACTCTTGGCCATTACACAGGTTCCTTCCTCTAGGTTCCTGCCCTGTCCTGACTTCCATTGCTAATTAACAATGATGTGGAAGCCAAAAAGCTCCAGAAAGCCAGCTCTTGCACTAGGGATAGATCCTGATCCCACTGCCAGGGGCACCACAAACACACCTTGGTTTTATGTAGATCTTCTATTTTACTAGAAAAATAAAAATTGTGTATATTTACTTCCCTTTTTGTGGTATGTATGAGATGCCATTCCTATTATTTTATTAATGCTTTTCTAAGTATTTGTAAATTAAAAATATGCCTTATGTAGGAGACTTGCAGTTGGATATTTTTCAATACAGTTCTGACACTTGGAATTTTGGTTGGGGCATTACCACTTAAATTTTACAAAATGAATTGTACTTTCATTTAAATCTACCATCTTTTTTATCTACTTCTCTTTCCACTCTTTTTGGCCCCTCAATAGTTATTGAATATTTTTAATATTCCATATCATGTGCCAATGGGATTTTAAGCTATACTTCTTTTATTAATGATTATTAGCGATGGCAATGTTATCAATGAGTATTAAAGATTGTGTCAATGATCCTCCATCACAACTGACTTTGCTTCCTGTTTTTTTTTAAACCTCTACACATGGGTGATGGGGAAGTCCTGTGTATATGTCAATAAACACTGTTGGCTAATAGGGAAGCAAGATAGGTGCCACTAGGAGTTGAGGAGGATTCTGGGAAAGAGAGACACAGGCAGACACAATGTAGCCTGCCAGAGGAGTAAGAGGTCTGGACCCTTTTCTCCGGTAAGAGAAATACTGAGATTAACAATTATGGGTTAAATACTTAAGTCAGAGCTAGCCAGTAAGAAACAAGCAAATAGCCAATAGCTTCATAATTAGTATAGTGTCCTGTGTGTTATTTGGGGACTGCAACTGTGGAAGGGCCCAGGCAGATGGTGGGGAAGGCTATACTCTATACATGGGTGTATTTTATTTTATTTATTTCATTTTTATTTTTAATAATAATTTTTTTCATCTTTTTTACACATGTTACTCTTGGTTCCCTCTCCCTTCCCTCATCCCCTAGTCCCCCAATCTTCCCAACTTCCCCCACACTCCATCCCCTCTCTGCTCCCCAGAGAGGGTAAGGGCTTCCATGAGGGATTTTCAGAATCTGTAATATCATCCCAGCCAGGGCCTAGGTCCTCCCCCATGAGAGAGCATCCCTCCATGTGGAATGGGCTCCCAGAGTCTATCTGTATGCCAGGTCTAAATACTGGTCTACTCTCCAAGGACCCATAGATTGCCGAGGCCTCTTCTCTGACACCCAGGTTAGGAGGGGAGGGGTCTGGATCAGTCCCATGCTGGCCTCTCAGCCATCAGTCTGGGGTTCATGCATTCCCCCTTGTTTAGGTCAGCTGCCTCTGTGGGTTTTGCCAGCCTGATCTTGATTCCTTTGCTCATCACTCCTCTTTGCAACTGGGTTCCAGGAGCTCAGTTTGGTTTTTAGCTGTGGGTGTCTGCCTCTGCTTCTGACAGCCACTAGATGAATGTTCTAGGACAGCATATAGGTAGTCATTAATCTCATTAACAGGGGATGGCATTTAAGGTAGCCTTAATGCCAGTTGGTGTCATTCTTGAAGATCTGTGAAGATCTCACTAGTGCCAGATCTCTCCTCCAACTTATAATGACTCTCTCTCTATTAGGGTATCTCTCATCTGTCTCTCCTCTATTTTTACCCTGGCTTACCTTCAGCCATTAAAGGCTAGGCTCACAACCAAAAAATATAAGAGTTTGCTTCCTCTTTCATCAATGAAGGTTAGCAATGTGTACGAGGAAATAATTTTGAAAAATTCAAATAGATAGGAGGCAGCTTCTGGCATCTATTGGTTAGAATCCTGGAAAGATGCTAAGCACCCTACAAATATTAGAGAGTCCCCTCCTTGCAGTGCACAATTATCCTGCTTAAAATGGAAGTTGTGACAACATTGAGAAAATCACAATGAACATGGTAAAGCCATAAACATCACTTAGAGTCAGCATCATATCCCTTTATAGTTTGGATTGTACATGCAGTCTTTTCAAGTGTAAACACCCACTTATTATTTCTTACTTTGAAAGTAAAGCAACATACCAGGATATAAATGATATGATGGGGAAATGAAAAAAGCAGGAAAGGGGGTCTTTAGGGAAAGGGAAAGGTGGTGGGTGAAAAAAACAATAAGGATTTCTAAAAAGGCTACGAGGAATCATCATATTAACTAAAAATCTGTAATGTTTTTAATTTCAAATACAGGTATACATATACAGTTTAAAAATCTTTTCTCATTTAAGCTAATGGAGCTTTCTCCAAGATCCAAAGACTACCTAATAAACTCCCCAACCAGAGACAAGTAGCCCCATTTTGTTGATTAGGGCTAGCCAAGAGATTCCCCAAGCATACAGCCTGTTGTTACCATTGGTTTTCCCTCAGAGGTGGAAGGTAACTCCATATTGTTGAAGGTGGCTAAGAAACCTACCATTCACATCAGAAATAGGGTTCAGGAAACCCTGAGCTGGAACTGATATTAATGTTTCCTCTCTGAGGACTAGCTTTCATGGTAACCAAAGGTGTTCAAGATTCCAAAGAAGGGAAGCAACCAAAAGTTCTACCCAGCAAGGGTACCTATGAATCACAGTAATGACCAGAATAACACAGTGAAAGCCCTAAGGGTACACTAGAGGAATGAATACTTTGGTAGTAACCAACAACTCTCTAATTGGACTTAAGACCCACTCAACAACAGGGATACCATGCCTGGTAATGGAAGCCTAGAAAACTACTCAATGCTAGTATAGTCATGGTTATTGGAACAGAATCTGTAACCACTAATTTACTAAACCAGGATAACCAAAAGAACAATCTATAACCATTTGCCTATATACCCACATATAAGTGTAGTCTTTACCCCTAAAAAAGAAATTTCTCTTTGCAATGGATGGGGACCACTGTAAAAAAAATCACAATGGCAGAAATGTGGAGTCCTGTTCCAATAAATACATCTACAAAATACTCTTACATCTAAAGCTCAGGTAAAATTGTAAATGGGTGGTTGGAGTAGTGGGAAGGTTATAAGAGCCAGAGGAACATTGAGTTTGATGAAAGATTATGTGTCCTAATAATATCAGAAGCTATACTCTCAATACCCCATCAACATGACTGTCTAAACATGAGCTGAACAAGGGTGATATCAATAAGCATGTGAAATTGGATGGCCTAACCATATACAAAGAAGTATGAATAACAGATGAAAGCTGGTAGCAAGAAAGGTGATCTTTTCAAGAGAACACACAAGTTGGTTGTTATGTGCCAAATGGTCATCCCTGAATATAAATGTATGTAACATATAACACATGTGTGTATATATATATATATATATATATATATATATATATGTACAATGCATGTGAAGGAAAGCCTAGAGTGGTAGATAGAAGGGTTTGGATAAAGGCAAGAAAAGGGATAAATATTGTTTTTAAATTATAATTTCAAAAAAAATCAGCGAAAAAAGAATTCAAGTAACAGAAACGTGGAATTTCATTTGCTAGCTTCTATCCTATGTGTGATTATTATACCTTCAGTACCTTTAGTTAGTTGGCATTTTTGGGAATTTACAGCTTATTTTACTCTTTTTTTCTTTCCGGTAGACCCTTGGGTTTCCAACGAGTATTGCATCTTTGCAAACAGAAAAACATCTTTAGCCTTTTTGGTACTGCAGATCTAAAACTGACAAATTTCTTGTGCTGTTTACTTCACTTATTTGGCTTTTGTATTTAAAGATTACTTTCTCTGACCACATTTTGGAGTGATGGATTTTTGTAGTTATTATATTTTATGGCTCACATTTGATTTTTTTTTTGACATTTTTCTCCATTGTCTAACCTCTTGCTTCCTATGGAACTTTCTGTTATTTACTAGTATTTTCTGCATATAATGTTACTCTTTTTATTGGTTTCTTCACATTTTCTCTTCATTTTCAGCAGTTTGATGAAGTTGGTTTGAAGTTATATTAGTCATCATCATTGTATTTTTCTTTAAAAATTCAATACATGTTAACATAGATAATTATATAGACTATGTATATGTATGATGTATGATACTACATAATAATTATTTTTCTATGAATGGCTTAATTCACTTAACTTGATTATCTTCAGTTACATCTTTATTTTTCTCTGAAGTGACATGACTTTGTTCTTTATGGTTCCAAGACATTCAGTGTGGACAATACATTCTTTTTGTCCATCCCTAAGTTGCTCAATACCTAGTTTGGATCCATAATTTAGTTATTGTGTATAGTGTTACAAAATAAATAGCTGTGCCAGTATCTCTGTAATATGTTGGCTTAGGTTATTTGGGTAAACTGACATCAGTCTCAGTTCTTTCAAAGTGACACCATAGACATTCTAAAGCCTTTTAGAAGGATATATCCTTATAGAAATATATCCAAGGGAATCAAGGTTATGATAAAATAAAAGTTATTGAAAGGGTAAGAAAGAAAATTTGAAATGGTATATTTCTTAATTTTGCTACTCATCAAAAAAGCAAGACAAATCAACTAACTTTTGTGTAACAGTTTCCTCCAATAGTGAAATATTTAATCTACTAGTGAAGGTCCCTAAGACAAAAGGTCAACAAGGCAAATAGTTTTAGGAAGTCCCTGAAACTGACCAGATTCACTAGGCTTCTTCCTCCAAGAGCAAGTAATAAAGTCTGCTGAGAGTTACGCTCAGAGGAGCCAAACTGCAAATAAAACTCTCAGATATGTCAACCTGACAAGAAGACCCTAAAACTGCACCAGATGCATGGAAAAGGTTTAGATCAACTGAGTCTCTTGGGAAGGGCACTCTCCAACCTGTTGATCTATCCACAGTTTCTTCAGTGTATTCTAGGTTCCCAGATTTTGTGTGCAGATATTTGTGCTTGGGGTCATTTCTGCTCCTGAAAGTAACCCTTGACCCATGTTTCTGTAAGCATCCCTAATAAAACTCATTGGTTTACCAAGTTGAATTTTGGTGGTATAAATTGTTTTATTTGTCATGGGCTCCCAATCTGAGGTGATAGACATGTGTTGTATTCAATAAACAGGCAGGTTATCTGAAACCAAACCCTTTAAACTAATGTTTATGTTTGGAGATGATAGTAGGGTTGGAAGAGTTGGAAGTACATGAATGATATATAAGCATTTTTATATTACTTTTTTATGGTTCAATGAGCATACATTGACATTGAAATGTTTTTATGTGATTTAAAATTAAGCAATCCTTTTTCTGTAAATTTTATTTAAATTAGAAACAATCTTATTTTACATATCAATCCCAGTTTCCTCTTCCTCCCATCCTCCCATGCCTTCTACTGAGCCCCACCCAGTCCCCATTCACTCCCAGGGAGGGTGGGGCCTTCCATGGAAGTTAACAATTCAAACAACCCAACAAAGAATACATACTTGAGGTACTCTAGACATAAGGATTGGTGGGTTCAATAACGTTTGTAACACAATCCCTGGTTTGATCCAAATGCACTTCTTCACTGTCCCAGAGTTAAGGACTACAATTAGGAATAAATGCATATTTTCTTACTTAACTTTTAAGGCTTGAAATGTGAGTACACTTTGATTATCAGGCTAAAGTACATTTTCAGAAAAAAAGAATATAGAAATCCGTTCAATGTTGTAGAGAACAAAACCATGTCTTTTTGATATTACTACACATTCCCCTGCTGCTCATGGGCTTTTTAATGATACCATTTTTTGTTGTTGTTTTATGTCATGCAATGTTTCTATTATCTTACATTTTATTCTGCCTTTGTTCTCTCTTTTCCAGCCCATTCTGACTCCGCAGAATAATCCACAATGAATGTTTTAACTAAGCATACTTCAAAACCAGAACCCTCCATGTGAGAGCTTAGTCCTCAGTATCAGATGTTCCCTTGAAGCATTGACTTCCCAGTTTTAAATTCTTTTTATGATATCATTAACCACTACAAGCTTTTCATGTTGTAATTGTGGTTTCTTTTGTGCTGTTTCGGTTCTTGGAGGTCCCAGATTAGCAAAATGGATGTTGCCTTTGTTGCTAGTTTCTTTCCTCCCTTTTACTCAATTTCCTTTCATTATGCACCCTTCTTTTATTAGCACATCTCAGCCTTTTCACTTGTCTGCTGCCTGATACACTATGTTAGTTGAAAGCCTGGATATTTGTAGTTATCCAAACGCTTGTATTCACTGAATATAACATCTTTTTATTTAGCAAGTGCTGAGGGGCTAGGACTGTACTTTGTGTTTCATTATAAGTTACCTTGCCACACTTTCCCCTTCCATGCTTGAAATACACCCACCTTCTTACTGTCAGTAGTATGCTTACTCTGTTTCTTATTGGATACATGTGTTGTAGATTATGCCCCCTGCCAAGTCTAATTACTATGATGAGATGTTCTCTCCATGTTGATAATATATCAGTTGAACTCACAAATTTGTGTCTCCTTCCAGTGAAGAAATCTTTTTCTTGTCTCCCTTTTTCTTGGAATTCAGACTCTCTAAGCTTTGACCTCTTTTGATGCACAGAGATAGATGTCAGAGGAAAAAACAAAACAAAACACCAGAACAGGTAAAATGTTGCTTTTTGCATAACATACCACTTGGATATCTTTATGATGAAATATATCTCATGAAAATGATATGGTCTTAATCTTGCCGACATTTCATTAGCCATGTGATCTATGAAAGAACTGAAATGGCTTCTCTCCTGCCCTTTGAGTATGTAAAAATATCACCACGGAAATGGTGATGGTCACCTTTGTTACTGCTGATGCAACACAAAGCAGAAAGAGCACAGAGAGGCTTTAAAATTATCATCACAACTAAAAGGTCTCATGATGCTTACTTCCTTATTCCTCTGCTTATCCGAAGCATATGCATTTGAATTAGAATCCACAAGCCCTTTCCTCTTCTGTGATAGGCAGGATAAATCTAGAAATGTGCTAGAAATGCACATGCCTTAATCAACACAAGCTGTGAACATTCCTTGGTCTGGGCATGAAGACTTTGTGGGTGTGGTTAAGTTCATGACCTTGAGATGAACATGTGACCCTCTTCTATTTAGGTTATCTCAGTGTACCCACAGAGGTCTTTAGTGAGATGAGGAGGGAACTAAAAAATAATGAGAGGGAGATAAGCCTTCCCTGACAAGGCAGGAAATCACCTGTCACTTTAGAAGGTATGCATATGGACTCCTGACCAAAAGTCCCAGAAGGAAAGCAGGCTGAACAACACCCTGTTGGGGGATTAAAAAACCCATTTTATACTCTTAACAATTCACGTGTATTGCTTTAAAGCAGAAAAATGCTTGGTGATTTGTCTCAGCAGCAATAGAAAACTAATATATTGTCCAAAGAGGCAGATTCAATACGTGATTTCATGGTTCAATAGAGGTACCCAGCTGACTTCCTAGAGAGTGAAATAAGCTTTAAATACTTCATGCTTGTACCTTCTCAAAGAGGTTCATTTTTATTTCAACAACCTAAATGTCTGTCCCCTACTTTTCCCCTTAGGGTGAACTTACTTTAATATCTTCAGCTATTCACCACCTCTGTACACTTTTGCTAAAATGAGTTAGTCATATAAGACAGAAAAATCCCTAGACATTCCTTTCTCTGTCTTCAGCAGAGGGGAATTAGTGAACCTTGGGAGACCTTCCTTTTATTGGAGCAGTAAATCCTTCCATTGAGATGAAGACTTATTTTTACAACCAATTCTCTTTGCAGTGATACTGCAAAGGATCACAATTCTGGAGGAAGCTGAGTTGCTCAAAGGACAACATCTGCATTTTCAAGTTTAAGAGCAGCCCCCCAAGCACACTGATCACTGGAGGATATATTTTCATTGCCCATTATAACAAGAGGATACTCAGAAAATAATGTGCTACATACTATGCTCTTCACGTGACATCATATATCTATCTTGGCCATTTTATAATTCTATGTGTTTTCAGGGTTGATGTCTATTCTAATATCATTTACCATTATTGTTAAATCATATGAGTTTACTTCATGAAACACTAAATTAAAAGTGTAACATTAATTACAGAAAACCCCTTGTATTGAACCCAGCATTACACTATCTTATGCCTTTGAGTTAGGCTCATTTTTATTCCAATATATATGTTTATTATATATGCTACTTTCCTTCTCATCTCATTCCAAACTATTAATCCAGTTAGTCATTCTCTTTAGGAGGGTTAATTGAAAATTAATTGAGTGGCCCTTGCATATATATTAATATGCTAGGATTATGGTTATTACATGTTAACAGCGCTCCTGTATACAGTCCCAGCCTTTTCAAAGCTTACCAGTCCTATGCATAAACACCCACAAATAGCAACAAGCATTTTATTTATTTATTTATTTATTTTTTCAGTTGTTAAGAGGATTTATTGCATCTCCAGAGGATGTAAGTTCTGTTCCCAGGCTTGATGCCAACATATAAGGGTGTGTAACTCCACAGAAAGGATCTAAATCCTTTGTCTTGCCTGCATTGTAAATAGAATTCAAAGAATACACTCATAATACCCATGAACAAACACACACATAAGTCACCTACACACTGTTATGCACACACATATATACGCATTTATACACATGTGTGAACAAAATAAATGTAAATATTTAGAAGAAATTTAAAGCAAATGATATTGGTGTGATTTTGTACAGAATCAAGAGGGCTTGAAGTTTAGAAAAGTGTGTGCAACAAGCATTTTATAATACAATATTCACCCACATTTTTAAAAAAAATGTTTAATTAAGAAGTATATCTTTCTTATGCATTGTCTTGATCATCTATTTCCTCTATTCGTAATAGATAAGACTTAAAATTTTAGGCTTGGACAACTTGTCCTTCAACACATGCTTTTTTAAATTATTGAATTTACACAAATCTTTATATTTGTGACATCTTTACCTGAATTTCCCAGTACTACTTAACCAGCAATGTTGGGGAATAATGCTCACAACTTTCCACAAATTCATCTTTTTCAGGTAATTTTCTCCTTTCTGTTAATTGATTAATGTCATTTTTCCCAAACATATGAACTTAAAAAAACTCCATTTCATCAGAATGACATTTTATTCATTACTTTAGACTTGGCAAAGTACAAGATGCATAGTAAAATGTGAATTTCAGATAGGCACAAAATTATAATTAGTAGTAAATGTATCTCATTGGACTTACTATGGTTGTGTTTACTACATCTAGCAATGCTAGGTCAGTGTTCCTTAAACTTGATTACATCAGAATCATCAGGAAGCCTGGTGAAGAATCACATGGATGGGTCCCACCTTTCAAATTCTCTATGTCTGGATGGGCTTTAACTTAACAAATTAGAAATTGGTTTGTAATTGTTACACATTCTCAGTTCAGTCCTAAGAGATCCAGCACTTGGAAAATGACCAATCCATTTCCACTCTGCCGACTGATAACTATAGCTCCGCACTTTATCTTCACATGAGAGTAAACTTGGGAACTTAGAAAACTATCATGCCCTTTTTCATCTCAGGTATTGTTCAGGCTTGGTGTTGTTAAAAAAGTTGCCAAGGTGGTAGTGAATTGCAGGCAGGGATGTTTTGTTTAATTGTATGTACTGGAAATTGCTGACTCTTTCTTAGGGGAAAGGATCAATTGCATAGACAATTAAACCCTTATGGGTTATTCTAGCCTCAGTTTCCCAACAGTCAAACTGATTCTCATAGGTTTGTTATCTAATTTATATCTTGCACAAACACTTAAGTTGTCTGAAACACAACTATTTGTATTTTAAAAATATATTCAGTATTAACATTTGGCTATTGACTAAATATAGAGACCCTATTTTGATATTTAAGGAATTGTATATCCTGTTTCTAGCACATTTAAAAAGTTTTGGGTATGCTTCTTCATACACATTTGCTACCCCAAAGTAGTTAAGCTATACTCTCCTCCCCTTCCCTTTCACTCTTGACTTCCATATATTAGTTCCTGATTTTATTCAGTGACCTTGCTGCTGTCTCATTTCTCCCTTAGATGTAAATGGAACTCTCTGTAGTTCTGACCCCTGCTTTTCCTTTTGTTGCAAATCAAGAAACACCATCTTTCTTCACAGGAGAAACAGGGAGCCACTATAGGTTTGAGGAGAGATTTGCCACTAGTGAGATTTCCAGAGATCTACAAGGATGAAACCAACTGGCAATCTAACCAATAGTGGAGAGGCTACCTTAAATGATTTCCCCTATAATGTGACTGATGGCTACCTTGTATGTCATCCTGAAGCCTCCATCCAGTGGCTGATGGAAGCAGAGGCAGATACCCACAGCTAAACACTGAATTGAACTAGAAACCAGTTGCAGAGAGGGATGATTGATTAGCAAAGAGGTCAAGACCAGGCTGGTAAAATCCACAGAAACAGTTGACCTGAATAAGGGGGAACTCACAGACACCAGACTGATATCTGAGAGACCAGCATGGGACAGATCCAGACCCCCTGAATGTGGGTGTCAGTGAGGAGGTCTCTGCATTCTTTGGATCCTTGGGCAATAGATCAGTATTTATCCCTAGCATCCAAATGGACTTTGGGAGCCCATACCACATGGAGGGATGCTCTCTCAGTCTGGACACATGGGGGAGGGCCCAGCCCCTGCCCCAGGATGATATGACAGACTTTGGACATCCCCCATTAAGAGTCTCACCTTCCCTGAAGAGTGGAGTTAGGATTGGGTGGGGGGTTGGGGGGCAGGGAAAGAGGGGAGTGAGAGGGAGCTGGGATTGACATGTGAAGCAAGCTTGTTTCTAATTAAAAATACAGGTAATAAATCAAAATAAAATAATGAGAAACAAAGATCTTCACTTCATAATAACAGCAAGGGAGATGGAGACTCAGAGTTCTGAAGGCAAGAAAGTAAGGTAATCTCTTTGAAACCCCAACATGAGAAAATCCTTTCTCCCACCTCTGGCTGAATAATCAGAAGGGTATGTATCTGTGTCTCATCTTTCTCTGTCACTTATGTTTGTCATCTAAACAAAGCTGGTGGGTGCCTTCATACCTACCCTCCTCAACCTGCATATTTTAAAGCTTATCTGGCACATGATTTCACAGCTAAGCTTGGATGGTGTTAATTTTCTTCTGTAAACTTCTAGTTTGGGGCAGGGAAGCAAGAGAATTTAAGTGGGGAAAAGAGCTAGACTAGCAGGCATGAGTATGGTCTAGAGCTTTCTGTTCATTTGTAGCTGGACTTAAGCTGGCTCCAGGCACCTTTGAAAATCAACCAACAGATTTTATTTCCTACTCTTGGTTTAGCAACCTTAAAAAGAGTTCAACTTAAGCATTTATTCACTCACTCAATTGGTTCTTGGTGAACCAGGTTTTATAAAGTTCCCTTTATGTTCAGGCTATAGCAATGAACAAGAAGTCCTTATTTGCCTATATTTTACATCTTTTTAGAGAGACAGGTATGTTACCAAAGGTGATTAAGCAGAGGAAGGGAGTAGTGTGAAGTCTTTTTTTGTTTGTTTGTTTTAGGTTCTGTGAATGTTTCTCTTATAAGTAAGAGAAATCTTAGCATAATTATCTTGGGACTTCTTGTAACTACACATTTTCAAGACAGTCAGTTTTCTTTCTAAGTGAAAAGCAAAGCTGTTGGAGGCCTGAGAACAAGAGGCACAATGTGACCCATTGTAGGAGAGCGCCTGGTCTGTTTAGTGTAGAATACAAGTTGAAAGCAAGTAGAGAGAGAGAGAGTTGGGGAAGAGCATCATGCAATCAGGAAAGAGTAATTTCAATTAAGGAGACAATCCATGGGAGGAATCAATTTTGTTGCAAAGACTTAGTAGGGGCAAAACTGCTGATTCCGAAGTGTCACATCTGAAATGAGGGACAACTGTGTTTCAGTTGCCTTCTTTAATTGTTTGTTGGCTTCTGCATTCATTTTGAAGAACGGAAGTATTACAGATACAGTAGATCCCAAGTATTTGCACTTTTATACCATATGCAGGTAAAACGATGGATTTACTTGAAATGGCTAAAACAGAGTATCCATTCCATTTTCTTCAAAAAAGCTTAAAGGAAATTTAAGGAATTTTAAGAGAACACACATAAGAAAAATTAATTAGTTACTGTTTTTTATCATTGTGATAAAATACCTCATGAGAAACAATTTGGTATAGAGAATATGTTATGGACCAGAGTTCCAGGGGATATGGTCCTTGGGGGCAGGAGAATGAGGTAGCTGGGCACAAAGGGAAGTAGGGGTGAAGATTGTTTCTCTACTCACTATCTCCTGCTCATTTCATCCAGGACCACATCGCAGGGGTTGGTGCTGCCCATATGGAAAATAGCCTCTCCTCTTCATTTGCTCTTTTCTAGCAACACTTTCATAGATATGCCAAGAGGTATGTTTCCATGGCGATTCTAAACCCAGTCAATTTGGCAATGGAGATTAACCATTGCCTCTGCATTTCGGGTATTTAGCTTATTTATGGAAACGTAAGAAAACAGCTTTAGCAATAACTTTGGATTTTTGAAATCTAAATTTCAACTCATCTGTATACCCCTTTTCAGTTTTCACTTGTAGTTTTTTATGTCTGTAAAAAGTAGGCATACTGAATAACAAAAAATACATGTTGTTTCTATTAATACACATATAAGCATTTAAACATTTACAGAAATCAAGTTAATTTTCTGAAAGTTTTAGCAATTGATAACCTATCTGTAATATCAATGTGAACATGCAATGTGTTTTTATGTATTCAAACACTATGTGATACATAATTTTCTATGTGATCCAACTATGACTGGAGAAACGGTACTGAAGAAAATGACATCAAGTTTGCCATAAGAGAAGTCAGTTTGGGGGAAGACTGGAAGCCCTTCTTTGCTTTGGCATCACATAACAAACAGATCATGCTTGGGGGGAGAAAGCCTATGAAATCAGAGCAAAATAGGAGGCTATAAAACACATACTGAGCTCTTTCCATTCCTGAGAGTGACTAGCCCATTTCCATTCCTGAGAGTGCGTTTCTTTTCTTAATGAGTTCTCTCTGTTTCTATTTGTTGCCTAACTTAAAAGCCATGGCTTTGCTTCCATCTTTCTTCCTGGCAGCTGCAGGGATTTTCACCTAACATATGCTGTTTTTCTTTTAAACTTTAATAACGTTGCCCTTTAGCTTACCTCTGAGTCCATTTCTCAACTCTTTTATTAATGAGACTTAGAACCATAAAGGAAACCTCAGATTTTCCAGTATCAAAATGATGATTTACTCATTCCCTTCTTGTTGGAAAATCATATTCTAAGTCTATTGCTTTTTAGCCTAACCTGCTTGAGGTTCTCTAAGATCTGTTTTCTGTAAAGTTGATTATATCCTCACATTGATCAACCTTAACTCCTTTTCAAGCCAGTTCCACTAGGTTTTATGTCATGAAAGAGAAGTTTAGCTATGAGTACTCTTATATTGTATTAATTTAAGTTCATTTTGGAAGTGGAAGTGATGATTTCCTGTAATGTAGGATTGAGAGACTAGTTGTTGAAGGCTTCTGGTGGCAATGTAGACTGTGTTTTGTTTGGGGTCAATTATGACATATTTTTTAACCTCAGTAATTTTTTCTTTTGTAATTGTGATCATAATTCCAAACTTCACAAATTATGATAATAGCCAAACATTATGTTTGTTAATTTATTATTCCCTGGTAGATCAACAATGAAAGTTTCTTTGCTTTTAATTCTTGTCCTGAAAAAGGCAAGCGTTGCTCATCCTCAGATCATTCAGTTACCTGATAATGTTCTTCATACACAGGATATGTGATAATTTGACTAATAATGACCATGGTATGGGAACAAACTACAAAACATTCCCAAATAAATATGTAAAGACAAAATAGATGATATGATTGCTTTGTGCTTCTGTGTCATTCTTCCTAATGCGGCCAATTTGTTTGCAGGAAACTTATTTTAAGACCATTTGGGTGTGAACAGTGTGATGCATGCTTGTTTGTGAGAGTTAGCTAATTTATACCTTAGGGTAAATTGCATGCACAGTACTCTCTTTCAGGAACTAACTCTTCACGGGTGGGCAAGGGGCACATCATAGGAAGCACCTTATTCAGGAATCAACACCTTTAGAGGTGGTAATTTAGCACTCTTAAATGGAAATTTTACACAAGTGAGGTTGTTTATTATTAGCAGAAGTAGTGTTGGAAATAGTTTTCTATTGAAGAAAGAAATGTGTTAAGCATAGCTTGTCACTTAGAAATTATGGTACCCCCATGGGTTTAAGCAAATTGTAAAATTCAGTCAGCTTGACAGTGGAAAAACATCAGTGCAGGTTTCTTGGTCCTGTGAGTTTCGGCTTCACGGAGGGTCTTTCTCCAGCTTGGTTGTCCTGCAAGCAGACTGGTAAGCCACTAGACACTCATAAGCTTGCCCCCGGAGAGCTTCTTCAGCAGTCTGCTTGGCTACTGAGGGACCCAGTGGAACAACTTGTTTTTGTCTCTCCTTGTTAAATTAGTCCTCCTTTTATTTTGGTTTAGAATATTAATTAGCACTGGTCAAGGAAAAAGGATGGCAATTTGTTCTTATTTATGAGAGGTCCTAAATATCTATATGAATAAATTTTGTTATGGTGAAAGGTATTTTTAAATGACAAAATAAGAATTAAATTGTTTAAAATGAATGCATTTTAAACATTTTTTCCTAGTCAATAATAAGAGAATATATGTTTCAAAGGAACAGGATTCAAACAATGGACATATTTAGGAATGCTAAATATTAAAAACATTTTTCAATACTCTCTAAATTCATAATTAGTATTCCTGTGGCTGTAGATTATTGTGGTAATCACATATAGACCAAAATCAGTGAAGATGAGAAACAAATTCCTTGAACAAAGTTCAGACAAACTTCTAAGTATCCAGTCACTGTAGAGTTGAACAGCATATAAGTCTCCAAGAAATGATGTGTTACATATAAAGGAAGGAAAGCTCAGCTCTGGAGAGATGACTGAGCATTTGAGACCTGAGTTTGGTTCCCCGAACTCAAGTCAGGTAGATGACTATTGCATGTAACGAGTTTCAGGGATCTAACACTTTCTTCTGGCCTCTGACGATCTGCACCCAACCTCATGTGCATAAATAAATTTTAAAATTAAAATAAATGTTAAAGGGAAACACACTTAAGTGAAGGTATCCACTGATTTTATCAGAGGTCATTCACATTGCCCTACAATGCTTATCTGAGTGCCTTTTGTCACTTACGGGAATACAAGGCAAAAATCAATTTTTACTGTGGATTATGGTGTTATGACTATGTTATCTGATAAACTAGTTTAGAAATACCTGTGTACTAAAGAACATACAAAACATTCTTATTGGCTAGGATATCCTAAGACCTCAGAGATTATCTTTCTGAATTTGGGGAGGAGTCAATTCAGAAGTAGAACCTTTGAAATATGCAGAGTTCAGGGTTTAAGCAACTCAGGCCTGCTTAGGGAACACTTTTCCTGACTCAGAATTTAATCTTTTTACCATACAAGAAGGAGAGAGAATTTGTTCTTTCATCAGAATTAATTCATTTTAAGGAGTAGTTTTCACTGTTATCAGTTACATATAATTCACAAGTATGATAGAAACATAATTGTCAATATCAAAGGGTGAAATACAGATTTTGTATAATTGCATACTGAAACTGAAGTTTCTTCAGAAAACTTACTGGAACCTTGCAAAGTTTAGAACAGTTTGGAATACCTGTTTTTAATGTCTCTTGTAATAATCTATGTGTATATTTGCATATTATTAGCCCATGCCTGAACACTCTGTATTGGTAACTATCATCAGTGTGAACACAACGGAGACCAGAATCTGAGAAGGGCAACGGCACTACCAACATCGAAAAGGGAAATTGGGAGTCATGAACCTGTGCTTGTCACACATTACGAACTTTCTGTGGACCTGTTAAAGTGAGTTTGGAAAATAGAGATTTTCATAAAGCAAAAATAGATTGAAGATTTTAGAAAGACTCTAGACTCAAGCTTGAATAAGCCTGATTTTCATTTTGCTAAGGCAGTTCATTGAGGTAAATTCGAAGTGTGAGCCATTACCACATCTGCCTTCCTGCTGCCTAAACACTCAGATTATAAGCACAGCATATAATTTCAACCATAGAAAGGAGAACCTTTACTGCACCTTGTGTTTACAGGCCAGCTGAAGATTTCCTAGCTACAATGATCACCCTGGAGAGTTTATGCACGTTTATGAATTTGATTCCTATTCAGAGAATTACAGACTTGAAGAATTTTCCCCCTTTCAGAACCATGTGAGAATATCCATAACAATAGCTCTAACCTCACATTTCTTTAAGTGGGAAAACTTTATTTTTTTCTGCTTTCAATTTATTCTTCAAGATAGTGATAAACTAGGTAGCTCTTTGTACATTATGAGTTTTCCTTATGCATTTTAAGGTCGGTCTTCTTACAACCATCAAAGAGAAACAAATATGTACAACATCACAATTTTTTAATCTGAAAATGTAATGTACGGTTACCCTTGATTGTGAACTTGATTTGATTGAAATATGCCTAGGAGGTTAAACTAAAGCATACCTCTGATAAAGGTGTTTCTACAGATAATAGACCCTGAAGGCTAGGATCAATTCAATGGTTTAAAATATTGATTGACTCTAAATTCCAAAAGCTCTTTGGTTGCTGGTAGGTTACTGGATGATGGGGTCTAGTTAGAGGAAGTAGGTTGTTAATCTATAGAGTGTAACTTGTCCTCGGCCTCTTCCTAGCTATTGTTTGCTCCCTGACTGTCAAAAGAAGAACATGTTTTCTCTCCCGTGGTCTTCTTCCATGATGTTTCTGCCCTGTAATGGGTTTAACTGGAGTGTAGCTGGCCCTGAACAATGGAAAACTCTGAAATTATCAGTTAATGTAAATCTTTCTTCTATTAAGTTGTTTTCTTCATGAGTTTCAATAGTGAGGAAATGACTCACAAAGTATACATTACTATAATTGTCCGTGTATGTTTGAAAGTAGTGAGACAGAGATTGTGTGGGTCTCTAGGCAACCGATGATGCTATATACAAGATAGGGACAGTACTGTATGAGGGAAACCCCATGTGTTTTTATGGAATTGAATGGTCTTGAAAACAGAGCTTGAACCTGTATATAACTCTGGCACTGGGAAATGTGACAAAATATTTTTCTCATTTTAAAGCAGAGGTCTGGTTTTTTGAAAGATAAATTGATAATTAGTGGTATAATCGGGAAACATTTCTAAATATGGAAAAATATACAGGTTATAAAAAGGTAGAATATGGTATCAATTATATACTAATTTAATATATGTGCACAGAGAACTATCTGGATTCCTACAGATTGCAGAGTTAATAGACTTTCCTGTCGGGATTATGGATGATTATAATTTTCTTTGCTTTGCCCAATAATAATGATTTTAAACATTCCGTGATGAGCATCTTTTATTTTTAATAAGAAAATGAATGGAATATATCTTGAAGTTTTAACAAATGCAGAGAGAATAATTGGAGGCATGTTCCATCATTTCCCTTGATGGCAAATGTCTTTAGATATAAACAAAAACAATTAAGTGAGTGCAGATGGGTTCTCTCTGGTATTTCATCAATCGCCCTAAAGTCGCTTTCCCTGTTTGCTCTACTTTCTGCCAGTAGCTTCTTCCCATGGTCAGACAGCATTGGGAAATGTGTAGGTATTGCTCCTGAATCTCTGTTGCACTGAAGGAGAAAAAGATGAACTTCAGTTGATACAGCTAAAACAAAAGCAATGAGAATAAAGTGGGTTTATTCCAAGGACCACTGGAGCAAATTCTGGTATAGATTGGTCAATATGTATGAGGGTAGGACTACTAAAAAAAAGTAAGATTTTTCCATTGTAGCAGGAGTATCATTTTTTTGTAAATAAAATGTTTGTTTTAAGGGCTATTCTGTGCAATGTAGTTTGTTTAACCTTATATGTACTCTTGATGCATTAGGTACAGGTAACAAATGAAATACGTGCTCAAATATTCAAACATATGTTGGAATAAGATTAACCCTGTTGAGAACCACCACCTTAATAAATGCCTGACTACGATGCTGGTATATGGGGTTTTAATGTTGGAATTATTTCTTTAATGCATGTGATAGATAACTCTAAGTCACAGATAATTGAAAGAATAGTAAACTGTTTCCTCTCTTTGGTATGTAAATCTAGAGGTGTGAATCTCATTGCTTGGATGGTTATTGTATGTCATGAAGGATCAGAGTTCTCCCAGCATCTGCTTGACTGTTCCTCAAGCATACATTCTGAAAGTCACACCCTTGTTCAAACTGCTGCTAAATATTCCATAATCAAAACCACTTTCCTAGGTAGAAATCGGAAGTGGCAGCAAAGAATTCTGGGATACACGTAATTGCTGAAACTTAAGAAAAGCTCTGGAGGCCATGTGCCTCTTCTGTTTCATACCAAATGTTTGGAACTTACTCATAGCCACATTTAGCTTAGTGGAAGGCAGAAAAATGTGTTTTCTGGAGCTAGACAGATGGTTTAATGGATAAAGGTACTGTTTAATGGATAAAGGCTCCTTCCAAAGGACTTGCATTACATTCCCATCACCCACACGGAGGCTCACACATGTCTGTAGCTCCATTTACTGATACTCTCTTATGGCCTCTGTGGCACCAGTCACACATACCGCCAATACCAACTTACACATAAAACAATACAATCACTTAAAAAAATAGATGCCTTGTAGCTGAGTACAGCATTTCCTTAGTCTATGTGTGAGATCAGACTGAAAAGAAAGGGAACAAATGGATAGTAGAGGATTCTTTCTTTATAATATATGACTCGGTGTTATAAAGGCATTTTCGTTTTTAAAGAGCTCTACTTCCCTAAAGAAACCCTACAAGATTGCTATAGAATGTTGCAAAATAAAACTTAACATAGTTAAAATAAGCCAAAAGAGATGTGACAGTGATTGATAGTATGCACTACTCTCACAGAGGATCAAAGTTCCATTTCCAGTACTCATAGCCTCCTGGAATTCCAGCTCCAGAAAATCTGACACCCTATGCTGCACACCTCCCCACACGGGCATGTGTAGCTAAAACTAGAATAAATCTAGAATAAATAAATCAACACAATTTACTTACCTACTTAAAGAGGGCTCATTGAGGTGAGGGACTGATGTCACATTCTTCAGGGCATCCTAAGAAGCACTGTGAAGCCTGCCATGAAATTACCTACCCAAGGAACAAAGGGCAAAGGCTTTTTATAAAACTTTCATTTTCTCACCAGTTAGCAACAGCTTTAAAGACGTTTGCCTTCCAGGTTCATGACACTTCATGAATGAATGAATGAATGTCAGGAACTCATGGTCTCTCCTTCTATGGTTCCAAAGAAATTTGTGGGAACACTTAGCCAAGAATGTGGGACTTGTGCCATACAGGCAGGATAGCCACTTTTTTGAAGCTGATTTTGGAGGCATGGCAGATGCATTAGGTTAAACATGTAGAACTGATGTAGAACATCAGAAAGACTGGGAAACAATTTTCTAATCCTGGGTTTCCTATTTAGGAGAACAAATGTAAGGTGTCTTATTCGCCACTGCCTCAAAGAGTAGCAATGGAGTTACAGGGTCTTTATTTGGGATACTAAATTGGAGATAATACATACATGAATGAAGAATGTGAATATGTATACATACATGTACACATATACTGACATATACACATTTATCTATTATATACAAAGATATGTTCGTATGCCCAAAAGCTATAGTCACATATATATCTACTGATATTTTTAGTACTTCTGTAATTATAAGGTACTTCCTTTGAAAACTTACTAATTAGTAGCATAGGTAATAACCATATGAAATTAGTTGCATCTAGCGTGTTTCTGCTTTTGAGTCAGGTGTGGTACTATGGTGATTTATACCACTGATTTTCTCTTTTAGCTATTACAGAATGCCTGGCCAATATATTTGACTCAATCGAGTGAGATTACATTGTGGAAAATATAGTTGAAAGTATCATAAAAGTTTTCTAGAAAGGGTATCATGTTAGGAATTTGAATGAATGGCTAAAAAAGCAAGTAGTAAGGACAGAAAGTAGAGAAAATGTTCCCATTATGAAGATAATATAAGACAACAATGAATTCTAAATGAAAGATGCTAAAAACTATGTAGGGTCTAGAAGAAATTATTAAAAAGCTATTTAAACTCATGCTAATTAAAAAATAATTCCCAACATATTATTGAAAATGTGTTTGTTCAAAAAAGTATAGTTTGATAACACACAGAACTGAGTCAACTAAGTAAACATATTTTTGCAGCTAACTACAGTATGATTATATTATATTTTGGCTATAAGGCTTCCATTGCGATTTGAGATTTTGAACCAAATATACATATTATACTATTTGCATATATTCTTGACATATAAACTCAGCCTAAATTCCAATGAACAGGAATTTGAGTAAGTTTGCATTTGTATAATTGTAGCTTTAGCTGTCATTGTAGTTGGTTTGGCTTAGCATGATTACATAGAATCCAAAATAGAACCTACAGTGAAATTTCAAGTTGTTGAGTTGAAAGCACTTCAGCTTCTGGAAAGTCCCTCCTACAAGTGCTATGGCACAAAATATGAACTCTGTGGACACTTAGGAAAGTTTGCTTAGTGATGGAAGCCTTTGGCTTTTGAGAAACAAAATGTTTGATTTGAGCTAAGGAGCAAGCAGGCCAGGCACAGGAACATAGCTGGTACATGAACTCGAAGAGCATGTACAAAAGAATAGGAGACAGATGACATTTCTGAGAATTTCCATTTGAAACAAAAAAGTAACTGGAGTGATATACTGAGAATTGTGGAAGGGCACCAGCAGCCAAACACTTTTCTTTCAGTTCAAGTGTTGAGTGCACAAATCTGAAGAACTAGTTTCTGCTTATTGAATCACAACTAGGAATTTTGCCTAGGCTGTGCTATCAATTTCTCTCCAGCCTTCTGAAGTTTCTTCATTAGTGTTGATACAAAAGTCTGTGAAGTGGCATTAACTATTGTTAATCTAATCCAGGTGCTGCACCCCCACCTCCACATTTCCCAGGTCCAGAAAAACAAGTGGCTAATTATTCAATATTGTTGTCAGGTCTATATCCCTTAGAACTGAAGCACTAGGGTTCTTCTTTGGTTATTGGAGGAAGAACTGGGTAGTTCTTTACTTTCATAATCAATGAATTCTCAATCCTTCAAGAGTCTCACTTACATTGAGAACATGAAAGTTTTTTTTTCATGAGCTATAGTGTTTCCTTGTTTCTGCAGGATACAACTTAAAGGCTTCTCTGATGTGCCTATACTTTTGACAGTGTAGGACTATGTTGTCTAGTCCAAAGTTTACACCTGAGAACTACACAATTGATTTTTTAAAAAAATCATAGAAAAAAACTCATGTTTTAAGTGATTTTATAGTGTTTTCTTGGCCCACTCTCATAGCTGCTCTCTGCTGCATGCGGCCTTTGAGCTGCATGCACAATTGACCTGCAAGGGTCCTTGAAGTTTCAAATTGTATTAGCCCTTATATGTACTTTATATTTCATACTTTTGTACTGACATGGTTCCTTTCTTCTGCTATCACAAATATCATGACCAAAGACAACTTGGGAGAGGAAGGAGTTGGTTTCAGGCTACAGGTTGTGGTTCATCACTCAGGCAAGCAGTTCAGGAACTCAAGAAGGTACTCAAATGCAGAAACCATAAAAGACAAACTTATGTTTAGCCAGCTTTCTTAGACATCCAAGTGATAGCTTCCTAGGAATTCTTCATTTCCATAGAGGTATAGGCCCTACTAGATCAATTGACAATTGAGACAAGCCTCCACAGACATGCCCATAGGCCAATACGGTCTTATCAATCCCTTGACTGATGCTGCCTTCTCAGGTGACTCTAGTCAGTGTCTAGTTGACAGTGAAAGCTAAGTCGGACATATAACTGTGATAAAATAATGCATGTATTAGGTACATTAAGAAATTAACAACAATAAATATAATAAGTTGCACTAGCATAATCATGTGAATGTGGTCTCTCAGGATCTTCTTGCCATCATTGTAATGATGTGAGATAATTCAGTGCCTATATGTGAGGGGAAATGAAGTAGGAGTTATGCAAGTGCATCTTGAATACTCACATGACAATATGTTCTGAGATATGACATCTGTAAAGCTGGTCTTATAGCCAAGAGAGCAACAAAGTGATGTATACATGGGTAGTATTTTCAAAGTAAATTCACAGGATGGAAGGACTACTGATGTCCAGTGCATGGTGGTATAAAATTTTACACTCTACTCAGAAAGCCATGTGAATTGGTTTAAGAAAGCTAACTCTTGGTTAAGGGAGCTTGCTGGAGTAGGAGATGAATCAACAACATTTTGGATTTTTTAAAATCAAAATCTGATGGGTCTCAGCAAACATTTTAAAGAACCTTGATTTGTCTTCTTGGAAACATTATTGAATGATAACTGAAGAAATATTCATTCTATTTCACTGACTTTGTGAAAAAGTACATTTTACTTTATCTTTGGTCATGTGACTTTTAATGGAATGCAAGTGAGGCTAGAAAAAAAGACATCAAAAATTAAGGAGACATGGGAATAGAAAGGACACTCTCATTCTGGGGTTTTGCCAGCAGAAGTTTAGCATTCCAACACAACTAACCTTTACTTTGAATGTTTCTTTAATAGAGACAGTATTTCTTCTTTCAAGATGTTTCAAATAAGATTTTTAATGCAAAAAACATATTAAAGGTCTAAGCATATATAACCTTTGAATGTGACCTATCTACTCTTCCCAGATACAAACTTTTCATTTTTCTAATAAGATCACAAGAATGACTATTTACAGTTCTGTTCTGAAACACCTTGTGACTCATGGTTTCATATTATGGGATTTCAATCCTCTCTAAGGCACTTCTCCAACAGCCTTGTGATCTCATTTAACAAACCCAGGAAAAGGGTTGGAGGATAAATAGTTTCTTAACAAACTTTTAAGATTTAACTTTAGATTCACCAAAATTGTATTCAAAGTTACATATACATACATATATATATATGCACACATGTACTCTACACATACATATCTATCTATATCTATATCTAAATCATCTATATCTGTCTATATATGTATCTTTATCATCTATATCTATACCTATATAGATCTGTATCTATATGGCCACAGTTAAGACTGAAGCTTGACTTTCTTTTGAGAAGCTCCTGCACAGTTATGCTTATAACTGTTCCTTCCATAGTACTTTCTTCTTTCTATCAATTCCTGTGCCTATATTCATGTTAAAATCTTTCCTCAATAAACTCTAACTCTGCTTCATACTGACTTCTCCTGAAATGCTTTCCTACAGTAAGGTCAAGAATAATAGTTTCACTTGAATTCATTCATGTCTCTGGAAGAACTCCTCAAATTAGTATAGGACTTTTTCTGTAGTCAGGGCTCCATTACCACCACCCTTGGGAAATTGGAGCTGATCTAGGAAAAAACATGCCTGTATGATTTGTTTGCAGTACTGTGTTTCCTCCTCTCTTTGTGAATTTATATTCCACTGGTGGGCTTTTGTACAAAGAACACGGGAAACTTATAACAGATAAATCCTATGTGCTGGAATCAAGCTTAAACAGAACCAGCAAAACTATATTCAATTTACAAAGAGCACCAAACAAATATTTAAGAGTAAGACACAAAGTTCTATCATTCCTTCACATCTCTTAACTGAGCATTTTAGCTGGATTTTATCCAAGAGTTGCAAGCAGAATAGAAAGTAAGGATAATCTTTTCCCCTACCACCTCCAAATACATATTTAGGTAGCTTTAAGAGTAGAGTGTTATTAAATATAACACTTGTGATGAAGTTACTAAAATCATTCTGTTCTTATTCTGTTGGGTCTCCAAAGAATAAAGCAAATGTGACTGATGTGAGAGCATGTAAATCTAGCATGAGACATGCTGTCTAGATGACTGGTCTGAATTGTCATCATTTCTTCTTGTGTAGAACATAAAGCACTGAAGACAATGTATATGGCTTTTAAGACCTTAATGATTGTATATGTTTGTATATATCTTTCATTGATACAAAAGTTGTAGATGTAGATTTTTCATAGCAGTAGTGTAACTGTTCCTTTTTAAAAGGGCTGTAGCACAGTATGAATTTAATCTTAGATTAGAAAGGATCTTAACTGATAGAAACAGGGTCACCAACAACTAGGCCTCTTGCCATTGCTATTCCTGGCAAGAATCCTATAAACCATAACTTTTATGTGATATGATGACATCATTTTCACTTATAGGTGTCCTTGACTAAGGGAATGACCTGTTCTCAGTGGTGGTAGATCTATGGACTCTTGAATATAAACCATAACCAACACAGTCTTAACCTTCCTCTAACCCCATTGAACTTTAGACATATTTCTTCCTGAATCTTGGCCCCTGACCTACATGTATTTAGAGCATTTACCCTGGAAAATTTGTTATCATAAATTTACCCACCCCTTTGAGACTTAAATCTTTACTGGGATCTTTCATGCACTATAACCATGCAAGTAAATAGGAAACATATTTTGGAAATGTAATCACCAAACTGGACAGCATCCTTGTATTTGTCGAAAAGTATAAATGTAGCATCCTTAAGGACCAATCAGATGAGCTCATCACATTGGTCAAATTTCTGAAGAACACCATCTAGGAATTTTCAACTAGCTCTCCTCAACACTGGAAAACTGCTTCCCATTTTTTTTGGAAATTGAGTTCCATCTGCACATCCCTTAAAATAACCAAATGAGGTCTTTCTTTCTATCTAACTTATCTGTTACAATTGTTCTTTGATACTAAAGTCAATCTAAAGTATGCATCTAACAGCAACACAATTATCAGTTTCTGGATTACCATGAGATGGAAGGAGGTCCGACTACTAAGAGGTTGTAAAGTTAGAGGATAGCTGTCTTTATAGAAACACATTGTAAGTATAAGCTCAAAATGAAGACACAGCAGATAGATCTTTCCAGAGATAATATTGGATGGGAAGGGCATCCCATAAGAGGTTTGGTTCTGAGGTCCCAATAGATTATTTTTCCCATTAGTAACAAACTTTGGAGTTCTTGGGTGGAGGACAATGAGACATTTAAGCTTGTAAGAAGGAATAGGGAATTTTTGAGTCAACCATATAGGACCTTTGATTTGGCAAAATGTATGAACCACCATAGTAACATAACATTTAACTTATAGAACATATAAATTTGAGACACAGTTATATTTTTATTCATTGTACACCAGCATATACATTGAAAAATGTATACAATAGACAGGTTCTTAACCATTGCCTGGCCATTAAACAACTTTTCACATTGTAATCATTTCTTTGTTTCTTTATCTATGTGTATATGTGTTCATGTGAGTAAATGTGCAGAGCACAAGACAAAATTAATGTTGGGTGTACTCCTTGATCATTCTCCACCTATTTATCTGTCTGTCTGTCTATCTATCTATCTATCTATCTATCTATCTATCTATCTATATGTATATATATCTATATATCTATCTATCATTTATCTATATCTATCTAGTATGAATGAGTTTGTGTACACATGTGGATACATACATGCCATGAATATTAAGTGAAGGTCAGAGTACAATTAAGGGGAATAAAATCTCTTTATTATTATTATTATTTTAATAATTTGGCTTCCAGGATAAAACTGAATTCATCATGTTTAATATCAAGCATACCTTTCTACTGAGCTATCTCAATGGCCTTAACTTATTTTGGAATGCTGTTCTCTCAATAAGCCTATATCTTGCATTCCAGCATTCCTAGTTGTTCAGTGAGATTTAGGATTCCTTTTGGATATATGTCCTCAGTGCTAGGATTAGAGGCTTATGCCACTGTGCTTTGTGTTTCATGTTGGTGCTCTGTATCCAAACTTCTCATGCTTGCACAGCAATCACTTTACTGTTTAAGCATATACAAAGCCCTTAGTGATTTATTTTTATAATTATGGTGTAATTAGATACTAGGGAAATATTATATTCAACTGCAAATGGCAGAAAACCCTAATGGACATTAACTTATATACAAGAGAATTCAATGTATTTCTTATATTTAAGAGCCTGAAAATAAGTTTTCTGGTCATGATGACTTCCACACAACATTTGCAGAGACTAGCCTCTATAGTTTGTGAATGTGCTGTCCCTCAAGTTTGCTGTTGGTCCATACGATACCAGGTCATCACACCCCTATTCCCAGAACACTGATGGAGAAAGATGAGTTCATCTTTTCCTGGAATGCTAAGTAGGCTCTGTAATTTAGGAAGCAGTCAATTTTAGGACGTGAAGAAAAGGTGCTTGACATAGTTAGCTTTTATTATCCAGATTGTTGCAGTATACAAGTTCTTCCCTAAGCTCATTTCAAACATGATTTGCAGAAACATTTTATGAGTCAAGTTTGGTGATCTAAACCTTTAAAGTAAATTCTGGGATGTTACTTTCTCTCTCTTCTGTGAACATCAAGATTTTACTTAGAAATGTACAATGCTTGATTCTGCAGAGAGTCTCAAGTGTTCTGATGGAATAAAATTCAATTATAAAAAAAGTCTTATTAGCTATTGTACAACACAGCCTTGTGACCATCCAACAGGCAATAACAGTGTCTGTTTGAAGCCTTTAACTCTAATATGCTCTAATTTCAGTACAATCATTTCTCTATCCAGTTTTTAAAAAGAAGCAAAAGTGAGGGTGACATATTGAGCATGACAATAAGCGTATATATGCATGTATGTATATAAAGCATAACTCTACAGTGTTGCCTATCTTCTTATAAAAATTTAAACATTTTTTTACATGTAGATAATAAAAAAGCTTCTTGCCTTTTCTAGTCTGATTCTTTTGTTCATCATGATTTTTCAGTGTGAGCAGAAGTTAGATTTGAAAACGTTGGTGTAGGTATTGAGACCTTGTGAAAAATTATTTTAAATTGTTATTTATTTATTTTTTATCATTTAATTTTTGGTAAGGGAAATTTATTATTATTCCACACATTGTTTGAAAAAGATTATGTAACTTGACCTTGATAAATGGTAACATTTTCAGATTTTAGAAATGTTTGTAATTGTTTCATATATGTGAAATACTGCTACCTTGGAAATCACATAACAATGAAGAAAATGCATTTCAGCTATAGAATAAAGTAGCAAAAATATATGAATAATATCAGTGAATTTATCTGTATTACTTTTCTTGTCACTGTGACAGAATTTAGAAATGCCTTAAGGGAGGAAACATTTATTTTTGACTCATGTTTTTAAGGAAAATAGTCCATCATGAAGAGGTCTGCACATTTTAAGGAGTTTTTCAAGGTTTTGGATAAGAACTATGGTAGGAGTAAGAAATCTTAGTGTCTGCATTTTGTAATTGCTAGAGAAATCAGTGTGCTTTTCAAAGTGACTGCTTAAATAAACACACTGATGTTTAGAGAGGATGGATAAGGGAAAGAAATAAAGAGAGAGTGTGTGGTGGGGGAACCATAGGGAAAGCAGTATATTTCTACTCCTTCTGATCTTAAAAGTAAAAGCTAATTGTCAACACTCAGAAAGAAGAAATCATTGAGGTGACCAATTTCCTAACAGGAGGTTTTCATGGATGCCAAATTTGATATCCTCATCAATAGCCTAGAGTTGATAGATCTCAAAGATTCCCATAGTTTATCTCTAAGCAATATGTCCGGCCCTAGTGAATATTGTGAAAGACTTGTTTAATGGAGGCTGTCTGAAAGAGAGAGCACACATTGCTCTTCAGACTTGTTACTCCATCCCCACAATTCTGAATTTTGTTTGTGTTGTATTTGTAATGCTGTCAATCAGTTTCAAAGACAAGTTTCCTTGATGAGGGAAGCAGAATATATGTATCTGTGGGCACGAGGGCAAATATTTAGATTGTTGTTAGGGATTATGCTGGTGGAGTAAAGTAGCAGCTATAGAGTCTCCTTCAAGACCCATGCCATCACTAGCACTAAGTAGTTGGGACAGAATACTTATCCTTTCCTTTTAGTTATTTCAAAAGATAAAATACTCAGACTCAGATTAAAAAGTATAATAACAAAGGAAAACTAGGTAAAAAATTTGAGTATACAATAAGCACTACTGACTCTTTTACTCATTTCAACTCCCTTAACATATATCAATCTGTGGGTTTACAAAAAGCATTCATAATGTTGGAAGGGGCAGGGGAATAAGAGAGGAAATGAGGTTAGGTTAGTGGATGTATATGATTAAAATGCATTACATGCATGGGCAAAAGTTCCAAACAGTGTAAAAATTATGTTCAATAAGTATTAAATTTTATAACTCCAAAAGATAAAGTAAATAAAATGTATCATCCCTTTCCATGCATTTGCCATTTAGAATTGTGTGTGTGTGTACTGACCCACATAAAATGAAGACTAGGTTTTTTGGATTAAAAAAATTATACTGTTGTGGTATCTGAAATAATAAATGCCTGCTCTAGCAGTTTATGTGTCTTAAGAGTTATTTTAATACTTATTTATTTATTTTACATCCTGGCCACAGTTTCCCCTCACTTCTCTCCTCAGACTCCTCCCTTCCCATGCCCCCACTCTTCCAACCACTCAATCCACCCCTCCCTTTCTGTTCAGGAAAGGGCAGGCCTCCCATAGATATCAAAATCAAATCAGAACAAAACAAAAAACAAGGCATACCAAGCTGCAGGAAGACTAAGCACCTCCCCGTGTATTAAGGCTGGGTGGGTAAGGCGACACAGTATGAGGAGTAGGGTTCAAAGGACAGAAAAAGATTCAGAGATAGTCCCTGCTGTTGAGAGTCCCACAAGAAGACCAAGCTACACAACTGAAATATATGCAGAGTGCCTAGGTCAGTCCCATGTTGGCTCCCGGGTTGTTGGTTCCGTCTCTATGAACCCATATTGGTACAGGTTAGTTGATTGTGTTGGGTTTCTTTTGATGTTCTTGACCCCACTGGTTTCTACATTCCTTTCTCCTCTTTTTCTGCAGAATTCCTCGAGGACTGCCTAGGGTTTGGCTGTGGGTCTGCATCTGTTTCCATCAGTTGCTCAATGAAGCTTCTCTGATGACAATTGGGCTAGGCGCACATCTATGAATATAGGAGAATATTGTGAGGCATTGCTACATTGAGGTTTCCCCCGGCCCCCCAACCCGGTCATGTTTAGCTCTATCCTAGGTCCCTGTCTTATGAGTTCTAAACAAGTAAAGTACAGGAGGGGAAAGTATATAGACACTCCAGTGCTATAAATCCACAAAGAAAGGGTATTTGCATCTTTGCCTTAATAGAATTGGACCTGTTGAATATTCATGAGAGAGATCCATTTGCCACCCCCCCTGCTGGCACAAAGTATGTGTATAAATATTGAGTCTGGGCATAATTATACAAAAGCAGATATTCCCTGGAGGTTAACTCTGCTAACATAAGTAAGGTCTTGCCCTTCTGTAGATTTTACTAACTGAATTTGAATCATAGAAAGGTTGTAAACATCAAAGAAGAACATAGCACTTCACAGTGGCCCAAACATGATCAGAGCATGCAAAGTACGGATAAGTTACTGGGGAAGATTTTTAAGTATTCTTTGCTCTAAGATGAGACATTTAAAAGTTATTTCAATCTTAAATTTACAGCCTAATGAAATTGATTACATTGAAACTGGTTGTCTAAGGATGTGATGAACAGTGTGTACTCAAAATTCCAGTTTACGTTAAAAACAGATAGAGCATAGAAAAACAAAAACATTAAGAGCAAAACACCCAAACTAAGCCAAAATAAGATGAAACACCTTCCTACATTTGTTTGTTTGCTTTATCAGTCTCTGGATCTTCAGAAGTAAATTCAGTGGCTCATAATCTTCTATATTATTTCTTTAATACATGTTTACTCGCACTGTATATCATGGTGGTAAATATGGTGTTTCTTTTACTTTTCAATGAAATATGTTCTCTTACCTGAAGAAAGAGGCAGCATTTCTTTTTCTTTTTGATCCTTGGTCTTACATGTTCATGCACCACAGATGGCACAGTAAGAAATCTTACTTTAGAGAAATGGTCAAAGTTGTTATAGGGAGGAGACAAACTGTTATTTGCTATGTTCTCTGAAGTTATCAGTCTTAGCAAAAACTTGATAAGCTGCCTGTGTGATAGTCATATGCTGCTTATGAAATCAGTTTGTTGTGTAAATGTTTATTCAGAAAATCAAAAGGAGAAACGTCCATTCTAATGAGCAACACATAGATTCCCTTCTCTTTTTAAAATTTCATCTGATTTGGACACTCACTCCTATAAAAGTTTGGGATGTACATTGACAACATTGATTCTGAGTACCCAGTAAATTTAGCAAACAAACAAACCCATAGATTTCAGGTTGAGAATGGATAGCTAATTTGGGTTCTCAAGTAATTGTTTAGGAATAAAGTGATAACTGAATTTTTGCTATGTGCATTCCTTCCAAGTGTTCCAGGATCAGTAAGAATTGGGACTTCTCTGGCATTCTCAACCCCTGACCATAGTTACACTTTTCAAGGGGTAAGTGGAGTTTCTCCACTGATTTTCTGGCCACAAAACTATTATATTTGAAGACTGGACTTCTCATAGTTCAGGTATTACTCAGAAATGTAATTTGTTCTAAAACCTGGCTTTTAAAACCTAAAATTTAGATATTTCATCTTTTGTAATATAATCACTTCAATATACTAATATTTCCCTTTTATTTATAACAATAAATACAAATTCAGTTTCACATAGGCCACATAGTGTCTGTCAATATTCTATGTAATGTCTGCTATACAATCTATTGTAACTTATTTTAGAAACCATCATTCTGTCTTACCTGAAGACATGAAAAGTGTGTATAACATGAATTTATTTAGGTATAACTCTCCATAAACTCAGGTGAATCAATTTGATACGTAGTGTTGGTCCAATTTTCCTTAGATCAATACATTATTATGGATTAATATTGCATTTTTTATCTATATAAATGTTAAATCATTACTTTTAGTCTGAACTCTCTAATTTATCATGGTTTAATAACCCTTTTAATACTTGGTGAAGACTGATGCTTTATAGTCTACTTCTTATGGTCACTTTTCTTTGTTTTTCTGTTGTGCATCTCTAATCTCTAATCACTTCTAATCAGTCACTTAGTTTCTTACCCTTTCATTTTGTTTTCTCTGTTGGATACAAGCTTTATTTTGTACATTATTTAATGGTATTCCAGAAATAGCAGTATGTATTCTTAATTATCAAGTCTATTTAGAATTAAATAGACTATGTAATAGCTCTAAGTAAGGATTTTCTGTAGTTACTGGGCTCAGGATGAAAAATAATCACCCTGTGTTATTTTAGAGCCTTTTAAAGATTTTTTTGTAATTTTTGAAGTTTTTTCATCTTTTGAAATTAAAGTAAAATTATATTATTTTACCACTCCCCTTTTCTCCCTACAAACTTGCTATGCAGCCCTGTATCTGACACATACTTGACAGTATCAAACAAAATGATGGGATGCATTAACTTCACATTAATAAAAGTTTTATTAATTAAGTGCCAAATGATGAAGTAATAGTTTCAGAAAACATATACTCTTTTATTTTACTAAATATAACCATTTTAATTACTTTAAGGCACTCTGATCCTTTAAAGTAAATGCTTTGTCATTTAATGGGAAATGTAAATTTTCCTAGTAACAGCATGTCACAGTTTTCTTGGCTTAGTAATTGAACCTACTCACCATAGGATATCTATTCATTCTTATTTTATAAATTATTGAGTCAAGAGACAATTTATCAATCCATATTGAAAAAATTCACTTATTTATTGTACATAGGATATAATACTGTTGTACACCACTTCGTGAAGTTATGCTTTGCAATATTCCCCAATTATCATAAAAGCACCAATTTACATTCTTTAAAGCAATAAAGTAAGCCAACCATGAGGCTATCAATTTAGATTTATTTTTAACTAAAAATATGATGCTTCCCCCCTTTGTTCAGTAGATGTGCCTTGGAATTCACAATGTGCTACATGACATAACATAAAGATCTCAGACTCCTAGTTCTTGATATAGTCTGTCTAGTTATGATGATGTAAGACAGAAGCCAACCCACAGATGTACTGTACATTCCACGAGAGAACAGGGATGCATGAAGAGCTGGCACTGGAAGTGGAGTCACACCTAGGCAGGTTTCTAGAAGAGGCTTGGAATTTTACTATATCATTTTTAAGAGGGAAGGGGAGGAGGAGGAGCAAGAGGGAAGACCTTAAATGTTACATGTGAGTTAAAAAAAATCTTACTTCATTTAAAGCAATTTCAAAACTTCTGGCCTGTGTGGTTTTTGACTTCAGACAGTTTCATGTTGCTTGTGTCTTACTCCTCCTGGAATTATGAATTTGTTGAACCTAGTAATGTTCATTTACAAAGTTATCCGTTTTCATTTTTGTGTCATAAATTTGGTTATATTTATAAAGCTTACTTTTCTCCTATCGAATCCATTATGCCCACTCGAAATCACCCTAGGTTGACTTTACATGCGTCTCATTTCTTGCAAGCATCCATTTGTAATCCTGGTTTGGAAAAATGCTATTTCATTTTGAGACTTGGAAGACCCCTTCATGTCAGTCAATGCACCATTACAATCACTTTCACAGGGTTACTGAGAAAAGGAAATTAGTGTTAAATTAGGTTCACAGTACATTAGCTAGTCAATGTAGGTGCTGTGCTCAACTTGATTTTCTGCCTCGCCTTAGTGTTTGCCACTACAAGGAATTCTACTGTCACTTCTCTTCTCCATATGATAGAAAGTACTTCATCCAATGGAAAATCCTGAATTATGTTAGTTCATGTAGTTATTATAAGGTTTGGAGACCAGTAATAACTGTAGCAGTATAAAGTGAGATATACTGATACCTTCTAAGTGAACATTCTGTAAGACCAAGTTATAATTTCCTGAAATGATCACCCTATTACAGTTTTCATAAACTATATTTTGCAGAATTTTAGTATGTATTGAGTTTTTCAGATATGAAACCCCTATGCAATTATTTAATAATTTTGGTATTTTTACAGTTTTCAGACATTATCATTACTAACTATTTTTATGACTTCAGATTATTGAAAGATATACCTGTGTAGTAATATTTAAATATTATTCTTTTTGGTATATTAATTTGGCTATATCCTTATTTCATGGATGTTATACTACAATGATTAATATACTGGAAAGCATTTTTCTATAAATTATTCTCTATGTGACTTTTTGTCACTGGCAGAATATCTATAAATTATTCATCAGTACCCTATGTTAGTTATTATGGTATTATTTTGTGTATATGTACATGTGGGTGTGCTCATGTAGCCTGTGCTCTAGTGAATGTGCACATATATGTTAGTGCACAGAGAGGCCAGAAGATGACCCTAGTCTCTTTCTTAAGGTTCTATCCACAAGTTCTTTGAGTGAGGGCCTCTCATTTGCCTGAAAATTTCCTAGTAGGATAGACTGTTGGCCAGTGTGCCCCAGGCATCCACTCATCTTCAGTGATGATGTGAGATGGGCATCCACTCTGGGAACTCCTTAGGAAATTACAGTGAGCTATTTGTCAGAGATATCCTGGAGAAATACAACCTGCTCTGATTACTTAATTTTCTATCTTCCTAACCTAAAGACAGGACCACCAAGCTTGACCTCCTACAACTGACTCTAATATTAGAGTCTAAAAAGACCTAATACAAAGGAGCTACTAAGGAATCATGATTCAACCCTCAAGTCATCTCATTACTGCATTATTTCCCTTTAGCTGCCTCCATTTCTGCCCTGGCTTCCTCTGAAAGTGGAATTTAATCTGCTCCCTTTTATATAACTGCCTTGTAAGTTAAAATAACTTACATTAAGTCATTTCAAGTCTCCTTAATTTCCTGTGAGAATAAGTATGACTTTTTCAATTTTGATGAGTAATATGAGACACAGCTTACAGCCAGTAAATTCTAGAGCAATATTTGAACCTCCTCTGATTTATATTTTAGTTTTTTAATAATACACTCTAGCAAGCTTTATGACACTTTCATTACTGTTGACATGCTTGGGGTTAAAGATGAAGCTTGAATGCCATAAAGTGTCTTTGAACAAAAAGGCAATGCATGTATTGTGATTTTCAGTTTTATGTTTTCTTCAAAATATTATAAATAGATTTCAGAGGATTTGGACAATAAGTTTTTCTTCTTTTGACAAGTAAGATATACATGTAAACTTAGCAGCAACGTTTGCTGTATGATATTTATTAATGCCACACACAAAATCAGAAATATTTAAACACTTTTCCAGAAATTTAACCAACTCAACATTTCTCTCAGTAGAATTATTTTTGTAATATCCCTGTGCTGAGGGGGGCATATGAATGTATGATGGGTTATATAAATCTTTTCCTCTTCAAGTATTGAAATACATCTTCTATTTGAGAATAGAGAAATAATACTGTATTGTCAATTTCCCCCTGTTTCTCAAAGTAGTTAGGACTGAGATTTTAATATTCCACTAGATTTTAGTGAAGGGGTGTGTGCTTTCTTTCTGATCTATTGATTCTAGTTCTGGTTCTAATCCCTATTTCCATAGGACTGTGATTTTCCAAAGGAAAAGCTCAGCCTTACTCTCTGGACAGTGTATTGTTCATCTTCAAAAGCTTGAACCATATTTAGAAATGAAGAATGAGATATAATTAAATATATATATACATATATATATAGTCAAATAGTAAATTACATGGTAGTTTAATAGCAGCCAAAAGTTAAACACAAAAAATAAATGTCATAAGTATTGATTTGAATGAGCTGCAGTCAAATTAATGAAAATTGAATTCTTAGATAGCAACTTGACTGATACCCTTTTCATACCTTTATCCATAAATTTGCTCAAATATATACCACCTTAAATTTATTAGTATATCTTATAATGCTTTGATGTATCCCCCATCATCACTCACCGGTGCCTTTCTTTTATTTAAAAGAAGAAGTTCTGTAATTGATGCAATCTTGAAACACCCTAGGTCACTATCTTGCTGCTTCCAAGATGTGGCACCTCCTAATTTGCAGTCAAAGTTGGTATTCTTGGAATATTTTCGTGCTGGTCACCCTGTCATACACTCTTAGTGTTACTTTCGTGACAGTTTCCAGGAACCTGTAAAGGAGAACTGGGATTTCAGCATAAAATATAAGATGTTTTTTAAGGATATGAAAGGAAGAAGAGAACTTGTTAGAAGAAGAAGGTTTTCAGAGTGCTAAGAAGGAAGACAAGGACTAACAGCCATTGCACATCTATGAAGCTGTTGGAATTAATTAATTATTAAAATAGTCAAAGAAAACACCATAAGGTATTTGGGAATAGATGAGAATTTGTGTGTGTGTATGTGAGTGTGTGTGTGTGTGTGTGTGTGTGTGTGTGTTGATATGAAATGGTGAGTGAATTTTCTTAACATATAGCATTTATGGAATTTTTCTTTGATTTTTAAAACCTCAATGAAACAGAGGATTAGCCCATACATTTTATTTTATGAATTAGACCTCAGAACTTTGTGCATCCTCAACAGTATAAGAATTTTAATAATTTTAATTAAGTTATAGCAAGCCAAACTTTTATAGCTTTGTAGTTTCAGACGTTATCTTTTTGAAACAGTCATTTCAGTCTGAAGAACAATGGTGGTTTGTCAGATTTAGTAATTATTTTTGAAAAGCAATTATCCAAATAATGATTAAATATTCCCTTGAATGACTATTTCCAGAAGATCCTAGATTTTATCTTAAACAACATATATCAATCACTAATGTTCCAAACTCACCAGTAGTGGAACATCACCAAACAGGAAAGCATTCATATCCTGGAAGCTCATGGTGATGATTAATTTCATTTGTCAGTCTGACTTGCTTATTTACTATACATTTATAAGACTACCTGTGTGGAAATACTGCATTGATTAGCAACTGAACCAGTATACTGAGCAAATGCAAGTACCATCTCTTTGTGTGGGTGCCATCCAATTAGATACCTCAAAAGTACTTGAGAAAAAACGTTTTTGAAGGTAGAATGGGCCCTGCCATGCCCGTGCCACAAGCAAGTCCAAGGTATCATGAAAAGAAAGAGCAGATGTCCAGCTGTTTGTAGTAAGAGAATGTATGTATTGCCTTTATTGCCAGGAGAGAGAGAGAGAGAGAGAGAGAGAGAGAGAGAGAGAGAGAGAGAGAGAGAGAGAGAGAGTCTTTATTGCAAGTGCTAAGAGGTCTCTCCATTGTAGGAGGGAGCAGTCTTATATATAGGCTTACAGCACAGTGGAAAAACCCCAGGTGGAAGACAGCGTGTTTTTCTCCTGCTAGATGTTGATGTCAGAGGGTCAAGACTGGGGCAGGAAGCCAGGACTAGAAAACAGGATGCACCTGTGGCTATCAGCTGAGAAACAACTCAGAGACCCTGTGGGGGCTAGGCCCCAATAGGGCCCCTTGTGATAGGTAGTTGAGCTACAGATCCATCTTCAGTCCTTTAGTGAGAATTACACCTTAGATGTTACTGGTTCTCAGCCTTTTAGTCTTGAACCTAAAAGCAGCATAGGCTTTGGAGAACTCCATCTCTGAGATGCCCACTGTGGGAATTCTCATTCTCTAAAATGATGGGAACAAAATTTCTCATAATAAGTGCTTTAGGATGAGAATGCTCAATAACTTCTTAGCTGTATTACTTATATTGAAAAGTAAGTAGTGCATATGAATATCTTTGTTAATGCTCTTTAGTTACTATTGAAATTGTGGAAAAGTTTTCACTATCACATAAGCAAAGGTATGTATGATACCTGATATATAGTTAATTATATTGGGATCACAAGGTCACTGTTATTATACACGATTTTATGAGAAATAATAGTGACAGAGAACTAGCTTATGAGTCAAATGCTTGGACAGGGAAAATTAGAGTTGCTTTACTTTATTTATTTATTTGGTTTTTACGAGACAGGGTTTCTCTGTATGGTTTTGGAGGCTGTCATCCAGCCTGGCCTCGAACTCACAGAGATCTGCCTCCCGAGTGCTGGGATTAAAGGCGTGTGCCACCACCGCCCGGCTTTACTTTATTTTTTAATTCAGCTACAAGAACCAGGTCTGCTTTAGATACCACCTGTGATGGTGTCTTGGTTTTGACACTTTTATATTCTTAAAGAGAATGAACAGGGAGCCAAGTCAAGTCAACTAGCATGCTTGCATTCTTTTGTAACAAACTCTATCATTAATGGACTCAGAGGGCTTGAGACTTATGCTTGAATTCTTCTTCACTTCTGTTCAAATTCTTCATGTTTATCGTTAAAAGGGAATTTCAGGATTTGAGAATCTTGTTTTTTTTTTCTTTTTACTTTTGCCACAGAAACATTTATTTCCTCGAAACAAAGAATTTCATTGACGGCTGGGCATGCTGCTTGTGTTAGTCTTCATCTGTAGTGGCCTGTCCTTGGGGTTCTGACAGGATATGCTATCAGCTGCATCAGCTGCAGCCACTAAGAGCACCAGCTGTGCATATTCACTGTGTTCTTCTTTAAAAGAGTCCTGCCTGCCTCCTATCCTCCCTCGCTCCCCCCTCTTCATCCCCTCACTTGTTCTGGCTCTTTCTGTCTGTCTGCCTGCCCCTTCTCCCCCTCTTTCCTCTCTCCTGTTTCTCCTATCCCTGGAGGCTGCTCTCCCCTTTCCTCTCTCCCCTTTATATGATCCCTTTCCCTAATAAGAAAACCCCTATGCTTGTCACATCGTGTCTTTCTTTCTCATGCTGCTTTTCTTAAATTACAATAGCTTGCCTATGTGATGTATACATAGGAACCCCATGCTATCCTAAGTTTTGTAAAGCTAGCTCTTCAAGAATTCCCTGCTAGATATTGCTTGCTTAGATTCCAGATTAATTCTCTGCTCTCTTTATCTAAAATTTCTCCCAACCCCAGGATGCCTATTTCATGTAGGCTTTAATCAGTACAGAGGGATTTAACTATTTCAGTGTCCTGACTTACAAAATTCCAGAGGAAGAGCTGCAAAGGCCTATTTGCTTAGAATTTGACTATTTTGTCATGGGTTTATTGAGAGTAGAACAAATCCAGGCATAATAGATTTAGTATCTCACTATAATGTCATATTATGACATAATAAAATAAAAATTTTTGCAGTTATTATGTGCCAGTTCTGTTGAGCCCCAAGAAAAATACCAATTTAGGTTAAAATCTGCATTTGAACCATGTCAGTATTTAATACATATGTGCAGTAATTAACTTTTTCATCATTAATATAACTATCAGTAGAATCACTGGTAATTGATTAGCGATTACAGTCACTTAATGAACAAGGTCTGCTATTTGGGCTTTAATTTTAAAGAGAGGAATGCATTTGAATTTTAGTGTTATTAAGGAAAGAGAGAATGCATTTTTTAAACAAAAATCACATGAAAGCTATATTTTTAAGTCACTAAACAGGAGGTATAAAGAACTTTATAACAGCAGTCAGATTTTATCCAACAAAAGCTCTGAAGCCAGCAGGTATGTCTAAGCAAATGGTCTGGGTTTTTTTTTTTTTTTTTGCATTAGCTAACAACTTGAGTCTAGATGACTTCAAAAACCAAATAAAGGAAACAGCATCAACAGCAGGGTTCTGTAGCACATCTATTGCAGTTACGCTTCTTACTGACAGAGTACTTTTGATTTTCAAATTATTTATTTTCTTTAAATACAGTGCTCTTTTGTTTTTTGGCAATGCAGTTAGCTATATTATTTCTAAACAGCTCTATGAGGATGGCCATTGTCAAACAAGGACTGTAGTATACAGTGGTCAATTTTAGTCCAGGAGAAAGAAGAAAGCTACCATCAAAAGTTACCCACTAAACTGACTTTACAGTATTAAAAATAGAAGGCTTCTACTAGAAGGCAAATGGCTAGAGTTGATTGGAATAAAAAATGGCTTCTAATAAATGTGGATGTCCATGAAGCATGTGCTAGGCCTGTTTCAGTGTTTATACACTTCTAATATGATACCTTGGGCCAGGGAAAACTTATCATAAAACAGCTTGAGTATCAGCAATGTCTTATTGAACACCACAGTACTTTACTCTTAAGGATATGTGATTAGCTAAGCCACGTAGAATAAGGTGTTGGATGGGGACAGCAGTTCTCTTTTGTAAAGTGGCTGCTTACTTCTTTTAGCTCTACCTGTATTATCCATTGTTTTTATTTTCCTTTGTCTCAGAACATTTAGGAATAAACAATAAACACTTTATCAGTTATATAGTGTAACAAGCATGTTCCACCACATTTGGTTTGATACTGCAAATTTCATGTATCTTTCAAACTTTTATTGTACTTACTTGGTGTATGTACATGCCATAGCACATGTTCGCAGGTCAGAAGATAAGCTGAAGGGCTTGGTTTTCCATTTTTACCATGTGGGTACCAGATATCAAACATAGGTCCTCAGAATTGGAAGCTAATGCCTTTTGCCCACTGAGCCATCTTGCTAGTCTTAAATTATAATTTTGATATATGGAATTTCGTTTTTAATGAACTTTTTCATTTGTTTTACATACTGACCACAGTTTCACCTCCCTCCTCGCTGCCATCCCTACCCACCCCCATTCTAAGGCCACACCTCCTCCTTCTTCATTCAGGGGACAGGCATTCCAAGGGAGTTAGCACAGCATGGTGCATCAAATTGAGGCAGAACCAAGCATCTTACCCTGCATCAAGGTTGGATGAGGCAAATCAGCATGGGGAATGGGTTCTTAAATGCCAGTTTAAGCTCCAGGGCAGTTCCTAATCCCATTGGTATGAGCCCCACAGACAAAGCTACACAACTGTTACACACACACAGAGGGCCTAGGTCTGGTTCCATGCAGGCTCCCTAGAAGTCTGTCCAGAATTGTTGAGATCCCTGGAGCTAATGTCAGCTGTCTCTGTGGATTCCCCTGTCATGACCTTGACCCCCTGGATTAGACAGTTCTTCCTTTCTCTCTTCAGTAGGACTCTCAGAACTCAGCTCAGTGTTTAGATGTGATCTCTGTACTGCTTCCATCAGTAACTAGTTGAATACTCACTGATGACAATTAGGATAGTCACCATTCTGATTATAGAAGAAGGGCAGTTCAGGCACCCTCTACTCTATTGCTAGGAGTCTTAGCTGGGGTCATCCTAGTGGATTCTTGTGAGTTTCTCTGATAACAGGTTTTTCTCTAATTTTGAAATGCCTCACAATCAAGATATCTCTTTCATTATTCTCCTGTCTATCCTGCCCCCAACCCTCCCAATCTGATCCCTCCTGTTCCCATACCTCCCCATCCTTGCCCCAACCCTCAGCTATACTAATCTTGGGCATATATACAAAGGATGCTCAATTATACCTCAAGAATTATTGCTCTACTATGTACATAGCAGCATTATTTGTAGTAGCCAGAACCTGGAAACAACCTAGATGTCCCTGAAGAGAAAAATGGGTGAAGAAAATGTGGTGCATTTACACAATGGAGTATTATTCAGCTGTTAAATCAATGACATCATGAAAGATATCTGAATTACTTCATGCAGTTTTTTTCTGTGAACATGTCTTCAACTCCAGTATGTAAATAATAAGATATGCTAATGTTGGCTACTATGTTACATACTTACCTTGATGAAACCTTCAAAGTTGACTTCAAAGTTGTATACACTATTTTTTATTTTTGAGATTAAAATATATTTAAAGCATTTCTCCTTTCCCTTTCCTTCCTTCAAACCCTCCCATATACCCCTACACAGTCTTCTTCGATTTTTTTGTTCTTTTTAATTAGTTGTTATTATATGTATGTACATACATATATTCCTAAATATAGCTTGTTAAATCTATATAATTTTACCTGTATGTATGTTTCAGAGATGATTTTTGATAGGTTAGCCGACTGTTGTGTTTTTCCCTGTTGACGGGTCACGTCTGTTCCCAGCTATTGTCAGTTACCAATATTTCTTTGTGTAGGATTGAGGCATCACGAACTTTTCTCCACTTGGTTCAGCATGTTCAATGGTGTCATCTTTGTTCAGCTCACATTTGAACAGCCATATTGTGGAGACTTCATGGGTATATAGCTTCTGATATCACTAGGAATTTAAATTACCATGAATAATAATTGGGCATTCCTGTTACTCCACTTTCTGTATTTCCAGTTTCTAGTGTGAAACATTGCATCATTGTTTAATTTGTATTTCTCTCATTGCATTTATGTAAGGCAGATTTGACAACTACTTTACTTGACTGGTGAGATTTATGGGCTGTCTTTCACATTTTTCATCCCATTGTTTATTTTCACATTACTTTGTTTTATGAGTTCTTATATTGTTTGACAGAAAACTTCCTTTTTTAAATTTATTTATTCATTTATTTATTTTTTACATTCCAATTCCAGTTCACCCACTCTCCTGCCCTCTATCTACCCCCACTTCCCCACAATTCACCTCCCATATGCTCTGCAGAGAGGGTAAGGCTTCCCCTAGGAAGTTCATTAAGTTTGTCCTATTATTTCACTGAGGCAGGACTAAGGCCCTCCCCTGCTTTACCAATGCTTAGATTGAGCAAGGTATCTATCTCTCCATATAGAATGGGCTCCACAAAGTCAGTTTGTGGATTGGACCCCCTGCCAATGGTCCAAGTGAATATTGCCCCAGCTGCACCATTGTCAACTGTATTCAGGGAGTCTAGTTCAGTATTATGCAGGTTCCCCATTTATCAGACCAGTGTCAATGATCTCTCACTAGCACAGGTTAGCTAATTCTGTGGGTTTCCTCATCATGGTCTTGACTCCTTTGCTCATATTATTGCTCCTCCCTCACTTTGATTACACTCTAGGAGCCTGGCCCAATGGTTAGTTGTGGATTTCTGCATCTGCTTCCATCTGGTTCGGAAAGAGGGTCTTAGCTTCTTTGGGGTTGTGGGTGGTAGCCTGGGAATCTTTTGTTTTTTGCCTAGTATCCACTTATGAGTGAGTACATGCTATATTTGTATTTCTGAGTCTGGGTTATCTCACTCAGGATGTTTTTTTGCTAGTTCAGTTCATTTGCCTGTGAATTTCAGAATGTCATTGTTTCTTACAATGACAGAAAACTTCTATTAGATATAACATTTGTTTCTTTTGTGTGTTTGTTTTGTTTTGTTTTTCTGAGAAGGAATTTTCATGAATAAGTCCAACAGCAAAATGGCTTTTTCTTTTATGTACTGTTCTATTTGTGCCCTATCTAACATCTTCATCAAACCCAAGGTCAATGGATCAGTGATACATTTTGAATTAAATTTTTGTGACCCTTAAAATATTTGTATCTGATTCCATTCATTATATATGGGTATCCATTGCCTTAAACCATTTGTTAACTATAGCACCTTTGTTCTTTTTCTATTGTCTTTTCACCTTTGTCTGAGATTGACTGTATTTAACAGAATGTAGGCATGAGCTCATTATATTGTTCATTTGCCCTGCTTGTATGCTCTTACTAGCCTTACACTCCCTTATTCATTATAACTTCATGGTAAGAAGTTGGGAAGTATCAATTTTCCTGTCATATTGAAAGACAGGACCTCAAATATAGTACTGGGGACTCTGATTCTTTTGCTTAAACTCCATAAACTTTTGATTTTAAAAATATTTACAATTAAAACTTCTGGGATTTGATTTCACTCGTATAGACTATTGCAAGTTGGTTAGAATTGTTTCTTGACAATGATTTGCACTTTTCTATCTGTGAAGTTAGAATATGTTGTAATTAATTTAGTTCTTTGTTTTTTTTCCATTGGGTTTGTAGCATTCTGTCTACAGAATTTGTACATTTTTATTACACTTGTATCTACATATTTCATTTGGGGTAATGCTATAAAGGTGACTTATAAAATTGTGAGATCCATTTGCTCATTACTGGAACCTAAATAATTAAATAAGTTATTTTGTATTAACCTTGTATTCTGCAGCCTTTCCACAAATGCTTAGCAGTTTCAGGGAGTTTTACATTGGTTCTTTTGGCTTTCCTATGTAGATAATTACATCATCTGTCAGTAACATCAGTTTCATTTTCTTTTTCATAATTGATATATCTTTCATTTAATTTCTTATATTATTTCAGAACCAGTACTTGTATGTGATGCAGAATAGCAGTGGGGGGAATGAAGAGGTATCATTGCCTTGTTCTTTATTTAAGTGAAGAAGACTTAAAGGCGTTCTGTAGAGAGAGGTGGCATGGGAACTATGGATATTCTTTGTCAAGTTGAAGTGTTTCCAAACTATTCCTAGTTTCTAGAGGGTTTAATTATGTATGAATATTATAAGATTTTTCATATTTCTATATTCTTTGATATGATTATAAGATTATTTCTTCATCCTTTTCTGTTATTATCAGCCAATGCTCATGGCATCTGTAGTGTTGTTGGTATAACTTCTGACATTAGTAACTTGTGTCCTTTTTGATCTTTCTTACTTAACCTGGTTAGCAATTTATTTTTTGTTTTATTTATTGATTTCTATCGATTTTCAATTTTCAGCTTTATTACTATTTGCTCCAATTTTTCTTTTTTACTATTTACTTTGTTATTTTTATGTAAATTTTGTGCTTACACATTTATACTTGACATTATACTGGCTTTTTGGACCTTACTCTGTATAACAAGTCCCCTTGTCCAGTCTTAATACATGGACAGGTGCTTAGTCCTACTGAAAATTGATAGGCCATCTTGTTGATACTCATGTGATAACTGCCCTTTCCTGAACAGAAATGGAGGGGGAGTATTTTTGGGGGGTGGGAACACATGGCTGATGGGGGATTGACTTGAGGAGAGGAAGGAGGGGAACTGCATCTGGAGTATTAAAAAACAATTTATATCAGTGTTTACTTAATGATGCTATATATAAAATGCATCATATAAGTTAACACATATATAGAAAATTTTCTCATCAGGGAAGCAGGACTTAAACTTCTGTGTGCTGAAATTAACATACTTATAGCTAATAGGAATGCTGCTGCTAACAGTCACTAGATACTATCATATTCTGTTTTATACTCTCTTCCTAGGGGAATCAGGCTTCACTTTTTTAAGCTTCTAGGATTTTTGCTGGTATTGTTTTCTTGCTATTTTGGTTCCTTTAAATTAATTCCTTTCAGTCAATTTGAACAACTTGATTTTTCCTTTACTATCCAAGATGTCAAATTTGGTGCATGCTTACTCCTACAAAACAAAATCATTTTGGCAAGAAGGTAAAATATAACTGTCAATCATCTAACGTCCCTAGTTGGACATCATGACAGCTGTTGACTAAAGGTTTTCAGGTCATCTAATCATTGTATTAATTTTGACTTCTGTGCACAATTGTATTCTTTTAGTACATATTTTAATGGTTGTTTTATCCATATTGAAATATGTTGTGGATTGGGGCTCATAGAAAATAGGGTACAGAGAGGTAAATGAATCCACAGGATGATCAAATACTAATTTTACATAATTTTGAGAGGTAATTGAGATCTGGATCATGTATTCCTCTCTTAAGCTTACTCAGACACTTTGTTACAAAGACATTCTTAATCTTTCTCTTTCTGAGGTATAGGAAATCTGTAGTTCCCACTTTGTCATCTCTAAAAATACCGCACATGAAAATAATCTAAACTGACTCTGATAATATGTTTGGAATAAACTGATCAGACCATAGACTACTAGAACTTTCTATGTGTCAGAAATTCTTTTAAGTATTATACGTATGGTAATTTGTTTAGATTCTTCTACCACAATGCACAATTTTGATATCTTTTATTTTGGAGATTAATCCATTTTCTGAATATCACAAAGGTAGCTATTTATTTGAGTCCATACATTTCTGGACAAGGCTTCCTATGCATAATAGCAAGATTCTTAAAATATTGAGTACCCTACATTTTCTATTCTGAAGAACACTTTCTGATTCTCTGCCAAAGACTAAACTGATTGGCAAGTGTTTATGGTTTAGTGGTGTATGTGTATGGTTTGTTGTACAAGATATCAAAACTCTACCATCAATCATTCAGATACTGGTTTAGAAGTTCCTTTTTAATTTGTCAGCCATATTCATTTAGCAGTTTGGCTTAACGCATTATCACCAATGTAAAACCTGTTGTGGTTCTAAAGGCTGCAAATACTGTTCGCCCACATTATTCTTTTATGGTTTTAGATCAGTTAGGTCTCATTGAGGTAACAGTAAAGTAATTTCCTCTACTCCACTTTGAATAATCTAACTCATTGGAGCTTTCTTTTATTTTGCCATCTTTGCAGTCCCTCCACCTTGGTTTTGCTTTGTTATTTTTATGTCCTTTTTATTTTTAAATTTAAATTAGAACCAAGGTTGCTTCACATGTCAATCCCAGGTCCCTCTCCCACCAACCCCCCATGCCCTCTTCCCCAATCACCACACCTTTCCCCAGGGAGGGTGAGGCCCTCCATAGGGGGTATCCATAGTCTTCTACATGCCAGCATGTAGTTATGCCAGCACCATTTGTAGAAGATGCTTTCTTTATTCCATTGTATATTTTTAGCTTCTTTGTCAAAATCCAAGATCAGATGATCATACATGTATGGGTTAATATTGGGGTGTTCAATTCAGTTCCATTGGTCTACCTGTCTGTTTTTGTGCCAATACCAGTGGTTTTTAGAACTATAGTTCTTTAATAGAGCTTGAAATCAGGGATGGTGATACATTCAGACATTTCTTTGTTGAATGGGGTTGCTTTGGCTATCCTAGGTCTTTTGTTTTTCCATATAAAGTTGAGGAGTGTTCTTTCAAGGTCTGTGAAGAATTGTGCTGGAATTCTAATGGGGATTGCATTGAATCTGTAGATTGCTTTTGGCAGGATTGCCATTTTTGCTACATTGATCCTACCTATCCAAGAGCATGGGAGATCTTTCCATTTTCTGGTGTCTTCTCTAATTTCTTTCTTTAAAGACTCAAAGTTCTTGTGATACAGTTCTTTCACTTGTTTGCTTAGCATTACCCCAAGGTATTTTATGTTGTTTGTGGCAATTGTAAAGGATGATGTTTCTCTGATTTCTTTCTCAGCCTTTTTTTTATTTTAATTTTAAATAGCTTGTTTTACATGTCAATCCCAGTTCCCTCTCCCTCCCCTCCTCCCGCACTCCCCTTCCCCCCCTCCCTCCCACCCTATTGCCAAATCCTTCCCCATAGGGGATATCTAGAGTCTGTCATTTTACTCTTGGTAGGGTCCAGGCACTCCCCTAAGAGTCCAGGCTGAGAGAGCATCTCTCTTTGTGCTATAGGCACACGAAGACAGTTTGTATACCAGGGATAGACACTGATCCACAGTTCAGGGCCCCATAGGTTGCCCAGGCCTTCTCACTGACACTCACATTTGGGGGGTCCAGATCAGTCCCATGCTGGCCTCCCCACTGTTGGTCTGGGGTCCAAGAGCTCTCCCCTGTTCAGTTCAGCTGTCTCTGCTGGTTTTGCCAGCCCATTATTTGCCAATTTGCTTATCACTCCTCTCTGTCACTGGGTTCCTTGGGTTCAGTTCAGTAATTGTGTGTTTGCCTCTGCTTCCATCAGTCACAGGATGAAGGCTCCCGGATGGTTATAGACATCAAGTTCATTATCAGGGATGGGCATTCGAGGTGGTCCCTCCACTATTGCTTAGCTTGCCAATTGGTGTTATCCCTTTAGATCACTCGAGGTCACTCTGGTGCCTGATCTGTCTTCGAACCTATGATTCCCTCTTCCCCCTATTCTACCCCCACCCCCTCAACTTCCTTTTCCCCCATGACCAACTCTCTTCCTCTTCACCCCCTCTCTTCTTCCCAGGTCCCACTCCCCCCAACCCCTCGCCTTGTTCTCCATCCATTCAGAGGATCTTGTCTCCATCCTCTTCTCTTGGGTACTATGCATATATGCATATCTTTTAGGTTATTTCCTGTTTCCCAGACTCTCTATCTGTGGAAGTGCAGACTGGCACTATCCTGATCCATGTCTATGTCTAAAATCTATATATGAGTGAGTACATACCATGTTTGTCTTTTTGCGACTGGGTTACCTCACTCAGGACGGTTTCTTCCAGTGCTATCCATTTCCCTGCGAATTTCAAGATTCCATTGTTTTTTTCTGCTGAGTAATGCTCCATTGTGTAAATGTGCCACATTTTCTCTATCCGCTCTTCAGTTGAGGGGCATCTAGGTTGCTTCCAGGTTCTGGCTATTACAAACAATGCTGCTATGAACATAGTGGAGCAGATGCCCTTGTTGTATGAACCTGCCTCATTTGGATAAATGCCTAAGAGTGGAATTGCTGGGTCTAGTGGTAGATTAATTCCCATTTTCCTGAGGAATCTCCATACTGATTTCCAAAGAGGCTGTATGAGTCGGCACTCCCACCAGCAGTGGAGGAGTGTTCCTCTCTCTCCACATCCTCTCCAGCATAAATTGTCTTCGGTGTTTTTGATTCTAGCCATTCTGACAGGAGTAAGATGGTATCTTAAAACTTAAGTCCAAATGGATCAAAGATCTCAACATATATCCAGCCACACTGAAACTTTTAGAAGAGAAAGTGGGAGATACTCTTCAACGAGTTGGTACAGGAGACCACTTCCTAAACATAACACCAGTAGCACAGGCACTGAGATTGACAATTAACAAATGGGACCTTCTGAAACTAAAAAGCTTCTGTAAGGCCAAGGACACAGTCAAAAAGACAAAAAGACAGGCCACAGAATGGGAAAAGATATTCACTAACCCTACATCTGACAGAGGGCTAATCTCCAAAATTTACAAAAAACTCAAGAAACAAGTCTCCAAAACACCAAAGGATCCACTTGAAAGGTGGGGTACAGAGCTAAATAGAGAATTCTCAGTAGAGGAGGCTAAAATGGCCAAGAGACATTTAAGAAAGTGCTCAACATCCTTAGCCATCAGGGAAATGCAAATCAAAACAACTTTCTCATCCTTTTTATCTTCTGTATATAGTATGGCTAATGATTTTGTTAAGTTGATCATGTATCCTGCCACTTTGCTGAAAGTATGTATCAGCTGTGGGAGTTCCCTGGTGGAGTATTTGGGTAACTCATGTAAACTAACATATCATCTGCAAATAGTGAAAGTTTTACCTCTTCCTTTCCAATTTGTATCCCTTTAATCTCCTTTTGTTGTCATATTGCTCTAGCTACAACTTCAAATACAGGATATGTGTATGATAAAAAATCTATTTTCAAATTTAAAAAGCAGCAAGATGATATTTTTTGGAGAAGATGAATTTACTTCAGATAAGAGGAATTGCATGAGACAAGTAATTTTGTAGTATTGTATTCTGTAATTTCAGTAATAAACTTGTAATTAATGATTTGAGAAGAAAGAAAGCAAGGAAGGAAGGAAGAAAAGAAGAAAAGAAAGTAGATTGAGTAAGCTGTGAGGAGCAAGCCAGTAAGCATTCTCCCTAGGATCCTGCCTTGACTTCCCCCAGTGATGGAGTGCAACATTATGGCAGGTAAAGCCCTTTGTTCCCATTGGTCAGAGTTTCACACAGCAAAGGAAAGCTAACTAGGACAGACACAGTCAAAGCTGGGTGGCTGGATGACCCTAAGGCACTACTGGCTTCCTAATTTCATTGAGGAACCTGAGCATCTAATTTCTGCAACTCTGTTTTCCTATGCTTTATTTTGATAAAAAATATTAAGCAAATTATTTCTAAAAATTCAAAGAGATTGTGCTTTGAGTTCTTATTTATAAGCTGTAGAAGTTATACTCTTGTCTTTGTAAAGTGCTTCCTACAAGGATTTCAATTAAGTAATTATCATATGGAATATTAGTGCCTTCTTCCATAGAATAGGTGTAGTATCTTTGCTTATTTTATAGTAATAGGGCAATTTCTCAAGTTAGAAAAATCATTTCTTATTGGTTATACATATGTACATATATGAATGCACATGTATATATATAGAAAAGTAAGTATAGTTACAACTATAATTCGTACAATAAAATGTCATTGATCTTTTAAGAATATAATTTTGAACATGAATTATCCAGGCAGTGAATGAGAGATCACCAGACCGTCTATGGGGCAGTGACTGGATTATGGAGGCCTCTCAGAGGGAGAGCCCTGCTTAATATGTTTTAGGTCCTGAATTCAATACCCATCCACAGAATTGTAACTGATAGTTAAATATTAACATGCACGATAAAAAGTATAGCACTTGCAAAGATTCATTGAAGAAACAATACCCATTCAGGGAATGAAAAGAAGACTAGTGCAGTTTGAAACAGTAAGAGAAAATTAAAGATAATATCAGGCCATGTAAGCCATGCTAAAATTTTGATCTTTATTCTAAAAAAGGAAATATCAGTAAGCAAGTTGATGAATTTATTAGTCATATTAATGTCTATCATAAAGCAATTATTCTAAACAGTGTTGGCTTATTTTAATAATTATATGTTGTCAACTCATATGAATAGTGCTTTCTTTGTAGTGGTTTTAGTTTTATTCTATATTTTCTGCCTTTTCATGCATGAAATTTTACCACTACCTCCACACTCAACTATCTGTAGCCTCATATGTTTTCTTTCAGTTTTTGAGGTTACTATCTCCAGTACCACAAAATAATAATGGAGGTAGGAATTTTCAGGTAGTAACTAACTTAAAATAAATTCAGTTACCGTAGTTCCTAATCCAATTTAACTATTGCTGTGGTTTCAATGTGAGATGCTTCCTGTTAGACTCAGTTATTTGAATATTTGGTTCTAAATTGTGGCACTGTTTGGGGAGGTAGTACAGCCTTGTTGGATGAAGTACATCACGGAGGTTGGTCTTCGAGCATCATAACTGCATTATACTTTCAGTTTACTCTCTCTGCTTTGTGTTTGTGGTAGAAGATATTATCTCTCAGCTTCTTGCTTTGCCTGCCTGCTGCCATGCTTCTGATACCTTTATGGACTCTCCCTCTGGAACTATAAGCCTCAAATAAACCCTTCTGATTTTGAAGATATTTTGGTGATGGTGTTTTATCACAGCAACAAATGTAACTAACACAAGCAGTGAATTTTATGAAAGGAGACTATGAAACCATGTGGAAAGGATTCAGGATATGCACATAATAGAGAAAGTCTAACGTTAGAACACAGTGAGATGGTGTACACTAAAAAATGAAAAAGCAAAGCAAACATGGCAACTTTAAATTTTGGACTTCCAGAAAGGAAAACATGACTTTTGTTTGCTGGGTGGTATTTCATAACAGTGGTCTAGAAACTATTATATGACATCTCTTTCATTTCTACCTTTCAGCTTTAAGTGAGCCATCCTGCAGCTGGGGACTTTGATGAAAAAAATCACTTGATTTTAGAAAGTTGTGAAATTTTATTCTGTTAGAAGCTGTGATGGCTAGTTTTATGTAAATTTAACACAAGCTAGAGTGGTTTTGGAAGAGGGAACATCAATTGAGGAGATGCCCCCAGAAGACTGACCTGTTGACAATTCGTCTGTGGTGCATTTTCTTGATTTATGATTGGTTTGAGAGGAACAAACCCATTGTGGGTAGACCCACTCCTGGATTAGTGGTCTTGATGTTATTGTAAAGCAGGAAAACAAGCCATAGTGAGCAAGCCATTTTTCAGAAAATTTTTGCATCAGTTTCTGCCCTTAGCTTCCTACCTTGAGTTTCTACCACGACTTCATTCTGTGTTGAACAGTGATTGAGGAGTGTAAGCAGATTAAATCTTTTTCTCCTCATGTTGCTTTTGGTCATGGTATTTTATCACAGATATAGAAACTTCATCTTAGTTAAGGTTTGTATTGCTGTGAAGAGATACCATGGTCATGACAACTCTTTCAAAGGAGAAATACTTGAGTGGGATGGCTTACTTTCTGAGGTTTAGTCCATTATCATCATGGTGCAACATGATGGTGTATAGGTAGACATGATACTGAAGAAGGAGCTAAGAGTCATATACATCTCTACCTACAGTCAACAGAAAATAGTCCGAGACACTGGGCTTATTTTGAGCATAGTAGACCTCAAAGACTTTCTGTACAGTGACACACTTCCTCCAAGAAGACCATACCTACTCCAATAAAGCCATGCTTCCTGATAGTGCCCAGTTGCATTCAAACCACCACAAACATTAAAAAAGGTCATTTAGCATTGAATTTCCTGGAGGTATTGTTTATAGTTAAAAAATAAAATTATTTTGAGGAATAAACACTAATGTGTGATCATGCTTGTTTATCTTTTCCCTAAAAGTCATGGATGCCTAACTGACTACCATCTGCTAATCTGTGGTTGGCACACTGGGATGGTTTTACTAATTCTTAGCACAATTCCAACAAAAATTAATGCTTTGGCTGCTCCAAATGTTTTAATTTTTTAAAAATTCCCTCACATTCTCTTGTCTGTTCTCAAAGTTATGACACAAAATAAATGGTTTTGGATTGATTTGCATAGAATTAATTCCATCATAGGCTTCTGACAAAACTTAGAAATCATTTAAAGGTAGAGTTGTGATAGTTTATGTGCCACTTAGACTCCTACTGTAGAACCATTTCCTTGCATATCTTTGATCCATTTATATTCCATACACACTTAGTCTCTTGATAACTCTGATGGTTCTTAATTGCATTTCTTATAAGAAGCACTGATGGCAAGTTTGTTTCTATTAACAACTAGTAGCTATGTGTCATCATGGCAGAAACTTTAGTGTCAATTAAATTATTAATAATAACAATTTTCTTTTAGTTCCTTCTTTTAAGAAGACATGAAATCACATTACTTAACAGTTGAAATCAGTAAATAGAGAGGTTTTATTTTATTGAGATTTAATTTGTTTCTTATTTGTGAATTCATCATTAACCCCAGGTGTTGGTCATTGAGTTCATCATTCTCTTCTATTTACTACAACACTAAAATCCATAAGTTAAAGAATATCTGCATTTTATTTATTTTTGTGTTTTTTTACCTTTTGTCATCTCTTATTTTTTGTCTCTTAGAAAACAGTCAAGAATGATTTTGAAAAGTTATTGTTCTGGTTTTGTGTCTCATGAAATATATACATATCTTCCTATTTGCATGGTTGGTACACAATCTACATTGTTTGCTTTTTTTTCTTTCCACATTACTTTCCTTAGGTCTACTTTAAAAATGTTAAAAATAAACCCTTGTGGCTTGACTCAGTGAATAATAGTGCTTGTTCTCAGACCTAGAGCACCTGAGTTTCAATACCCTGTTTCCACATAAGAAAATAAATTGAAGTGTTATATAGTTGTGTGTACTTGTAACCCCAGCTTTGGACAGTGGAGACAGGCAGATCTTGGTAGCTCACTGACCAGTCAGGGAAACTGGTGTATAATTAATTGAAAGAGTTAATCTCAAGGCCATATGAAAGAGTTCAACTGAGGTTGATACCTAGTGTCTTCTGGCCCCTGCCTATGTGTGTATAGCTGTATACATCCAGTATATGTGTAAAAGCACACATTCCTACACACACACACACACAGACAGAGAGAGAGAGAGAGAGAGAGAGACAGAGAGAGAGAGAGAGAGAGAGAGAGAGAGAGAGAGAGAGAGAGAGAGAGAGAGAGAGAGAGAATAAAATATCACCTTTCACCCAGAGGAAAACTATGAAAACTACATAGACTCTATGCTGTGTTAAAGTCACTTTTCCACAATTCCTACCACTATTTGGAGGATGCAAATTCAGAAAGACTGTAGCTCAGGCACTTGACTAATATGTAACAATCAGGATTGCCTATTGAAAGATGAAACAGAGAGGAGAAATGTATTCCTGATTAAGATTGGGATGTGAGTGATGGAAACAGAGGATAGTATTTGCCATCTAGGAATTATGGTTTTCTCCCCCAACTTTCAAAAGAGTAACTGAATGTATATATAGTCTTCCTTGCATAGTCTTTTACTAAGCAGTAATCAAATGAGATGAAGTATCAGTTGAGATTCAGTTTATAGATTCAACAGAAGTTAGTATGTTGTAATAGAATCATGTGAATAATTTGTTGGGATATTCTGTGCTGTATGGGTCTTATGTATTCATGGCATGTGGAGGATTCTGTGTCTGTGGAAGGTGGAACATTCTGGTGTTGTGAAATATGGAAGGTTCTATGTCTGAGGAAGGTCGCATGTCTGAGGAATATGCAGGCATCTGTATCAATGATATATATGGAGGAATCTGTGTCCATGCAATGTGAAAAGTTCTGTGTCTGTAGGATGAATCCATATGGGCCTCAGAAAATAGCAATATATAGCTGCTTCTAATATTCAAAAACAATGGGAAGCAGCACATCTTCAGTATTATGCTCTAACTGCAAGAAAGAAAAATGTTGTCAATGTGTTTGTGTGAGTCTGTCTGTGAATTATTATACCACTGTAGATTAATACTACCAATAAATTCCATACATTTATTTGAAATCTGTCCATCAATTATAGGGGTGGTAGATATATATTTATTTTTATTACTTAAAATTATTAATGTACTTGAATGAGTATTGCTTCTCTGGTTTCATATATTACAAATAGAGCAAGTAGACAAATAGAGACCATCCCTGTGTAATTTTTCACTGAGTAGATTTCCAGGGGAATTAATTCATGATTGCCCAAGTGATTGATGCACTTTTCAAGATGATTCTCTCTCTGTCTCTCAGAATCTGGGGTCAGCAGACTACGTCATTTAGGTTAAATATGGCTGGCTGTCTGCTTTACTTCTAAATTGGTTTTGTGGAAATGCTGCAATACATGTTTGCTTATGCATAATATATGGCTATTTTGTGATAAAATTGCAGAGTTGAGTAGTTTTAATAGTTACTATTGGATTCCCCAAACCTAAAATATTTATTATCTGACTTTTACATGCTTGACATATCTTTGACTAGATAATAGCAAGGCAAGTTTAATTTGCGAGTGTAAACCAATTATATGATGGCTGGAGAGTAAAGAAAAAAACCTAAGTTTATTTCCAAGTGTCTTATTGAGTGTTAATGTGTTAAAGCTAGAGAAAATAAAAGACTGATAATGGTCTTCACTTAAAGCCTGCATAGAAAAACCATCTATATGTAGTTAGGTGTGTATGCTGGTTAATTTTATGTCAACATGGCACAGGCTAGAGTCATATGAATGGAAGGAATTTCCATTAAGAAAATGTCTTTATAAGATCCATCTGTTTGACATTTTTTTAATTAGAGATTGATGAGGGATGATCCAGTCCATTCAGGGAGGTACCATTTTGGTTGTCCTGGGTTCTACAAAAAAGCAGGCTTATCAAGCTAGAGGGAGTAAGCCAGTAAGCAGCACTTGTTCATGACTCTGAATCAGCTCCTGCCTCCAGGTTCTTATCCTGCTTAAGTTCCTGTTCTGACATCCATTGATGATAAACAATGATTTGCTACCATAAACCAAATAAATCCTTTCTTCTCCAAGTTACTTTTGGTTATGGTGTTTTGTTATATCAGTAATAACCCTAAATAGAACACTGTATGTCCATTCATGCATCTGAGTGTAAAATAATAATTTAAAGACTAGGAACCAGACAGATAGTCAGTGCAATATCAGTTTTCTTGCATGAAGAAAATTGCAGATGAGCAAGATTATTGCCTTACTTTCACATTACATTTAAGGTTTGTGGATACTGTATGCTTTCGTAAGTGATTTGTTTTTTATGAAGGGGAAGTGACAATTTCTTTTTTTGATGAAAGGGGATAGGCAGGAATTTGGTCAGAGAAACACCCTATCAGAAAATTAAGTTCATCAGAAAAGTTCATCTGCTGCTTAAAAACATATAGCTCTAGAAGCTATTAGGAAACATTTCTGTGTTTGTAATAGCCTCTGATAAACCTTTTAAGGGAAATCCTTAGCATAACGTAAACACTGAATTATGATCAGTTTAGCATCAGTGAAGTAGAGCTTCCTATGATTGCAGACACACATAATCCCATTATGAGTTGAATGTGAATAAGGTAGTCTCAGGTATTTGACCATTTTGACAAGCTTAATATTATTACTGAGAAGGATGCTCTGTCATCATAGAACTTCTTCAATTAATGATAAAACATCTAAAAATATGCTAAATTGAGTAAAGTTGACCTATTTTAATTAGATATCAAATTTAAATTTGAAGTTAGACTTTCTGGTTCATTTTTACAATGACATTTTTAAAGGAGAAATGAATGAAGTGGAATATTTCAAAAATAAAGGGACCTAACTGAATATTCAAGGAGTTCAAGTGTTTTCGTGGATTAACTTTGGAAAATGGCTCCACTGCTAAAGGCAGGAAATTCAAGCAAGTTTCTTGAAAATGCCCAATATACCGCCTGAAATGTCATTGTTAGAATCCAACTGACAATTTTGCCATTAAGCAAATTCCCTTACTCCTGTGGATATTTCACTGAAAGGTTTGCAATAATAAAATTTTATGTGATTATCAAGAGAAGTTTCTGGTCAGTACCGAGCTTGCAATTACAGCCAGCATACAGTTGGGTATCATTACAGAGATGTCCTGATTATGCCTAGATTCATTTATCCCATCCTATTCCAGATTCAAAGTATCTTGATTTTAGAAGTGAGTAGGTTGAGAACCAGAAAGGATAAATATCTTTTCCAAGAGATTTTGGAACTTGAGAATCAAGACTATGCTTCTCAAATTTTGATTGTGAATAAGTTTCAATAAACCTGAAGTCATTACTATAAAGCAATCTATAAGCTTATAATTTTTAATAAAATATTTAACAAGAATTTTACTTTGATCACTCTTATTTCATGATACTGGCTGGATTTTATTCACATTTCTCATTCTTTATGTCCAACACTCAAAGATTATCTAATTTTTCTTCTTGTATTTTACTCAACTAAACAATTTATAAAAAGACATGATGGCTAATTATTTTCATTACTATGTGCTCATGCTACTTTCAAGTTAGATCATTCAATCATTATGCTTTTATAAATTTTGATGCTTAATTAACTTATAAAGCACAGTGTTTCCTGGCTTCTCTGTGTGTGTGTGTGTGTGTGTGTGTGTGTGTGTTCATGTGAGATTAAGTATATGCATATGATGGGAAAACAGAAAGGGTCCTAGTAGAGAGGAAAAAAGTAGGGGTCAACGGGCATGCGAGATATGAAAGTGGAACTCAGGATGGAAGGGTATAAGACAGAATAGAGGGAAGTGGATGGGAAACTGGAGACACAAGGATATCAACTCCATCTAAAGATATCCAGACATCCAGTCTGGTCGAGCTACAAGCAGGGAAGGCCTATGCCTTCAGAATGAAGTCAAACCATAATAGACCAGCTAAAGCAAGACACACAGCGGCAAATAACTAATGACACAGAGGAGACAAATAACGGTGCTAAGGACCTATAAGACACAAATATCTTCTGGGCTTCCTTTTCTATAACCATTTTTCCCTACATTGTACATGTATATATCCTACTAGACTATATTTGAAAATAAATTTTCAAGTGCAGAACTATTGTTGATCATCTCTGGTATGCTTTATCCTGTAATTGATAATTAACTAAGACAGAAATAAAGTACTCTGTAACAATATGATAAAACCTCAAAAAAACTGATGAAGATTTCTGTTTAGTCAGTAGTCTATTTCTGTGAAGAGACACCATCATCACAGAAATGCTTATAAAGAAAACATTTAATTTGGGCTTGGCTAGAGTTTCAGTAGTTTAATCAATTATCATCATAGCAGGAAGCATGGGTGCATGCAGGATGGCATGGTGCAGGAGAAGTAGCTGAGAGTTCTACATCTGTTAAAGACCTAGAGTGCTTTTCAGCACAGGAGGATTAATTCTGTGAGAATGAAAGGGCTACTTCACTAATAATTACCATCTTTGAGTTAAAGAACATTTAGCTTAATTTGTCTTTTGTTAACCAGAAGCTTATGGCCAGTGGAGATTAATAGTGTATTTTGCAATTTATTCTACTTAATTCTTAGCTGGTCTAACTTCACCTGCTGTGCTACAGGGTAGAGACTTCGAGAAAGCTTCTCCATTAAGCAACCCTGCTGTGATGTTTCCAATGTTTAGAAGTTTAATGCATTTCTGCAATGTACATTCACAGGTGTCCTGTGAATACTTATTGATCTATAGTAAGCTGGTATCCAAGAGAAATAGATTTCTACCACGGTAACATCAAATAGAGTTTTTTTTAAACTTCCATCATTGTAACTGTAACCTACCAACAGGTGCTCCTTAGTTAGTGGCCTAATTATTATGGCATTATAAGACTTAGTTTCACTTACATGTTTGTTTATTCATTTTCATAACATTAGGTAGGCTAATGATAAGTTTAAAGTATGGTGGAATGAACAATGAAATGATGCACAACAATCCTTGGATTTCAACAATGAAAGAACTTATTTCTAAACCTAACAAACTTGGGAGACTCTCTCTCTCTCTCTCTGTGTGTGTGTGTGTGTGTGTGTGTGTGATATTTTGATGAGATGAAATTTCATTTTGAGTGTTCAGCAGCACATATGTACACGCACACTCACACACATGCACATACACCGTGCAAGAAGTGTTTCTCATTATTCTCTTTATCCTTCAATACAATGCAGTACATACTGGGACCAAGGTATGTGAGTCAAGGCTTTGTAAGAAATTACCCATTTAAAAGCAAAAATATCTTTCCATGGTTATTTGAGGCAAATTAGTGTTTCCAATTTATATTCAATATAAAAATAGTTGAGTGATGTATGTAGTTCAATGAATTATATTCAAAATATGTGCAATATATCTCACTCAGTGGTAATCCTTGAACTATTCTCTATAGGTAAGCTAATCTGAATCCCTTACTGACTTCTACATTGGACATAATGCTTAACAAATGGAAGCAAAAAGGATATTAATTGTACCACTTGCAAGAAACACTTTTGAGATAAAGTATGATGATTTTCTTAGCCCTTTCATAATGAAGACAGAAAGATCGCAAATTGGAAGCCAGTTTAAACTATAAAGCTCGACTCTGTCTTAAAACCAAATGAAAAAAATATGTTTTTAAAAAACAGTTGTCAAGTTTTGGAGCCATTATGTGTGTCTGCTCTCTCTTTTCTTCCTATAGATGAGCTTGTAACAGCATTGTTCTGACAGCTCTGGCTCTAGGTTAAATTAGATGTAGATTGAACCACTAGTGGTTTTTGTAGGCTAAAACTGTAATAAAAGAATTAACCATCAATGCTATAAGCCACTAATTTTACTATAAATCTTTCACCTTTCTAAACCATCAACTTTCAGTGTTTAGAGGTCTGTGTCATAAAAAATTCACAGTATATAATGCAAATTAATTTCATGATTTCTAATTACAGTCTATATATAATATGGATATTTCCAAAATAAGCATTTACAATTGTATTAACAGATACTTGTGATTGTTTATCAGGTCAAATGTATACTTGATTGAAGAAGTAACACTGCAAAATTAAGGGTAAACATGATAAAATTGCCACTTAATACAACTGTGATAAAATTAAGATATTTTGATGGTTGTATTTCTAATTTATAGGAAAATACATGCAACATGTTGAAAGGTTTTTCAGAGATTAAGACTATATTTCCCCCCTCCTTTACTGAAAATTGATTATTTTCTTATTCAATATATCCTAATACAGTTTCTTCTTCCAGCCTTCTCTACCTCCTTTTCTATCCAGATCCATTGCCTTTCTGTCTCTCATTAGAAAAGAAGAGGCATCTAAGAAATAACCACAAAACATACCAAAATAAAATATAATAACATTATTGAAAAACTCTTCACTTCAACAAAGAGAAAAGATTCTAAGGAAAGGTACTAGAATCAGGGACCCACTCATTCACACACTCAGGAGTCCTGTAAAAAATAAACTGAGAGCTATAATATATACATAGATGACTGGAAACAGACCTCTACAGGCTGCTTCAGTCTTGTGAGTTCATATGAGCTTTGGCCAGTTGATTTAGAGGAGCCCTGTTTTCCTGGTGTCTTCTATTGCTACTGGCCATTGCACCTCTCCTATCTAAGACTGAATATTTACCATCTCTCTCTTGTGCGGTGTTCTGAGTTCACAAGTGCCTCAGCTACAACATGATCTTCAAACATTTTCATAGCTTCTTTTCCTGTCTTCCCCACTGTTATATTTGTGTCCTTTCTATGAAGTTCTGTAAGCCTTGGAGGTGATGTTATGGGTATCCTGTTTAACTAGTCATGTGTCTCTGTTTTTACTGCTGTTCACTGCAAAGAGAAGTTTCTATAAGATTGAACATTGTATTAGTCTATGGGTAGAAAGATAAATATTTAAGGTACACTTTGACAGCATAGCAATTTAGGAAAATAAAGTTAATAGTTTTGCGCTAATACATATGACTTCCCAACAATGGGTCTTGACTCTGTTTGTGTAGCAATGTGGGGCTTTGGAAATGTGTGAATAGCCATCTACTTGCCACAGACAGGGGAGCAATGATGGTGCAAAGTAGCATAACAATGGCACCAAAGTCCAAGTCGGTGAACCACTGAGTTTACTTATGATAATTACAGGGAATGAGCAGTTACTTGAAGAAGAATGAAAGACTTGAAAATAGATCAGCAAATTTCCCATCTCTACCTAGGTGATGACTTACTTGCAGAAGCTGTATCTATGGTATGGCAAGCGAGACTTTATGGATCTTCACAGGGTGGAGAATCTCCTCTCCCCAATAATTACAACTGCTTATTGAATGCTGGGAGGACCTTGTGAGTTTGAGAAGTTCCAGCTTTCCCACTTTCATGAGATTTGTTTACTTCCTGTTTCTTTCTTCTTTCCAGAAGGGAATCTTTTGATTGGGAGGACATTGCCATAAAACATCCAGGTAGATATAGAAATCACATCATATAAACATTATGAGTCAGGATACTGATGAATCATTCAGGTACACAGGAGATCTTTATAAATTCTAACTTCACGTGAAATCATTAATGCCTTGCCACATCAGGACTAATGCCATCATTTTCTTTTTTTCTTTTATTTAAATTAGAAGCAAGCTTGCTTTAATGCCATCATTTTCTAACCTGGCTTCCTCTTCTCATTTGTGCTCACCCACAGGAAATACACATCAAAATTCAAACTGTTCTATTTCCTCTCCTTTGTGGAAGTCCTATGTCTTCTGCTGCAGCTACAATCCAAGTCTTTCTTGCATTTGATAGAGTTTACTTCTGGTTTCTTCTTAGAAATGATCAACTCCATTTTACTTTGATTCCCCCTACTCATATCACATAAGCTTGCTTTCTCTTTCTTTATCATCATAAAATATTTTGTACATACTTTCTCTGCCTATAAGGAGAGACACAGGTTAAGCATACAATTTTAAATCAACAATGAGGTCCACATGATTATGTTTATATTTAAGTATGTCATAAATATGTCTACCAAAGCACATATGTTAATAAAGTCAAGCATAAAAGAGATTTGATTGTTGTATAATAATTTCTCTTTTGCATGCTGATTTTCAAAGTGTCATTTATAGACTTGTTCAAGATGATTACTCATTCTTAGTAATAGCATCTAAAGGAGTCTCTGAAGGCCACACTGATATTGTTCAATATTTTCCTGTCCATGGGTTTGCTTACCTTACTTTCCCGCTGTGCTGCCACCCTTCATTTATATTACATCAAAAGGCCAAAACATTCATCTAAAGTCATTCTGTACATGATCAGACTGAGATGAAAAGGTGTGTCCACAACTCTGTTGCTTATACAAATGATGTATCAGACTTCTACTGCCAAACTCATTGAAAGCCCATAAATTTGCATATATTTTACTGATGTGACTTAATTAAGAAATGAGTTGAATTTTAATAAATCCTATGTTACAGTGCTTCATTAAAATAAAATATTTTTAGCCAACTGCCTTTATGTCTCTTTGGAAGGATTCTTTACAAAAATTAATGTGTTATACATTTGGCTCCAATATTCTGAGTGACTTTAGTCCCATTGGTGAATTTGTTTTCCTTTAGAAAACAGAATGCTTCCCCATGATAGATAATGGTTCTGCACTTACGGCAACCACACTAGACTTCCCATAGTTACTGTCTAGGTGACCAATAGTAGTATAGTTAACTTTGAGGTAGGTTCTGTTTTTTGTCTTTTTATTAGAGAATTGAGACCATTATATTCATAGTTATTATTGAGAAGTGTATTAATTGCTTTTGTATTCAGCATGAAGTGTTCTCTAAAGTTAGAAATATAACTGCCTTATGGCCCTTGTGTACCACTTCTGAACATATATTCAAGGGACCTCATATCCTACTATAGAATCACTTACACATACATATTCATTTCTACTCTGTTTATATTGGCTATGGAATTGAAATCAACCTGGCTGTCCATCAGTAGACAGACATTTTCTTTACAGAATCAACTGTAATGAAAAAATGATGTCATGAAATTTTCAGGTAAATTGATTGAACTGGGAATGGTACTTTTATTAAAGCAATTCAGACCATAAAGATATATTTTCTCATACACAGATCCTTGCTTCATATCTTTCCCGTTGGGAATTTTACTTAGAGCACAAGTGGAAGCCAAACATTAGGAAGAAGCTTTGGGAAGAGATGGCAGGTTCAGTGAGCGGTGGTAAGTTCTAGATAAAATGAGAGTAGAAGGGGATATTTGGGTAGGAAATGCTTAATAAAAGAGGTACATGGGAGTACTGAGGGAAATGGGAGTGAATGGGAAGGGAAGAACTTACTCAAAGGAAGAGTGTGTGAAAATGCATATATAAGCCTACTATATCAAAACTCAGTTAAAACATGTAATTGGAGGCAGAGTAGAATACATCTGATATGAAAGAAGAGGGGATGATATGGAGACTTAAAGAATTAAGCCAGCAAATGAGGAAGATGAGGTATAGCAAGCAGTTTAAGTACAGTTATGAATATATGAAAAAGCTTTATGGAAAGTCACTAATTAATAAGATAATTTCTAAAAATAGCAGCAGTGGCAGCAACAACAAAAAGCATTTCTAATGAAATTACCCTGTGTGACAGATAGTGCCACTATTAAAAGACATGAGCTACTAAATTTAAGTTACAGTGCAAGACAAAAATGGTATATCTCCTTAACAGTTATTAGTCAGAGGAGCCCAAAAGGATTCCCAAACAACAAAGCTGTTGCAATCACCCCTAGTTGCCCACCATAGTTAAACGATAAGGCCCTTTTACTGAATACACCCTACGTATTCCCTGCAGGATACTGAAAACTCAATCTAAACACAATGGGGAATTTTCACCATTGACATAGTTCAGGGGATTCTGTGTAGGCTGCTGGGAGAAGAAAAGGCATCAGTCATGTTACCCAGTGGTGATCCATACATGTTATAAAATCAGCTTGCCAGGGATGATATGCCCATTGAGGCAATAGTGGCATGACTCTTTTATATAAAAACTTGTTATTATATTTGAGGCATAGTCTACAGGGGTAATTTCATGTTTTTCTGTAATTCTAGTAAAAAATAAACAGTGACAAGATAAATTCAATTTTCTTTCTTATTATTATAAAGATATAGATATTTAAATGTGAATAAAGACCATCTGAAAATTTTCTTCAAAGGGTAAATCATGGGGAATGAATTTGCTATATACAATCTAGCAATTATGTACAATATTTCTATGTGTATATGTTTGGTCTGCAGTTTTCCATATGTATGTAATAATATAGGAACAGGATAAATTCAATTTTCTTTCTTATCCAGTTCCTTTGTATGCTCTTATGGCTAGTGTATCTGCTTCTGGAGCACTTCTGAGAAATGAGGGTTGTATAAAGAAGGCAGTTTTATGACCTTAAAAAGAGATGCATATTTGAAGTAGAATGAGTATATGTATGTGTGTGTGTTTGTGTTTATGTGTGAATGTGTGCAATAGATTTTCTTTTATGCATTATATTCCCCAACTCCCAAATCCTCCCCACCTCTCCACTTACCCAAACATATGCCTATTCTTCCTCTCTCATTAGCAAACACACAAGCATCTAAATATAAAATTAAAAAAACCCTAAAACCCAGAATATGCAAAAAAAACCAACACCAAAATAAATAAATAAAAGATTATTAATAAATAAATAAAAATACAAAGGAATTATACAAGAAACATATATAGACAGAAACACTTATTTGCACAAAAATCCTATAAAATACATCAGAAACAATAATATATAAGCAAAAGATGTATATCATAAAAAATACCCAGACAAAACATAATGAGATCAAAGACCTCCCAAAATGCCATCTTGTTTGTTTTGTGTTAGTCACATACTGCTAGACATGAGGCCTTCACTTAAGCATGGTTTTTATACTCAGCGAAACTAAGTAGGAGAAATCTAATTTTTCCTTTGCAAGCAGTAGACAACTTCTGGGTTAGGAATGGGGTTGTGATACATCCTCCTCTCAGAGCTGGGACCCCATCTTGATTAGCCTCATACAATTGCTGTGTATGTTGGTACTTACATTTCTCCTCTGGAAGGATGCACCCTACTTGTCTTTACCATGAACACTAGTCAGTAGGGGTAAAGGTTCCAGGTAGATACCAGTCTCCATGTTAAATGGTTTATGTAATTGTTGTCTTTAGCAATAGGATCTTAACATCAGTTTTGTCTAAGAAAACAATATCATTGACAATAGTCTGAGTTGTTTGTGGGTTTTCATTGGGCCCCTTTGGTTAACAACTTAGTTGTATGAAACCCATTCCCAACATTGTGGGTTTTATTTGGTGGAGAGACACATCTAGTTGGGGCTTTGTCTTCCCCGTTATTTAGTGTTTCATATTTTTTTTTGGTATTGTATGGGAGGCTGTCCTGGAATTTGCTTTGTAGACCAAGCTGGCCTCAAACTCACAGATATTGACTTGCCTCTGACTCCAGAGTGCTGGGATTGAAGACATGAGCCACCAACACCCAGATGTTCCATTTATATTTATTCTATGCATGCATCAGTTTTAAGGCACTATATTATGTTAGCATAGGAAAGGCAAATGACCCAAACAGTACCTCCCCATATCCCTCTCATACCCTCCTCTTGATCACTTCCCATTTGATTCCACCATCTATCCATAATTACTTATACTATCCCCCCTTTCTTGGGATATCCTTCTATACATTCCTAGTTTCTTATCTGTAACTAACCTGTGTGGTTATATAGACTGTAGCCTGCTTATCAAAGATTACTGGATAACATCCACATATAAGGAAATAAATACCATATTATCATTGATTTTGGCCTTGATTAGTATTTACATAGTGGTCAGTGAGGTAATAAGTACAAGGATCAAGAGCAAGACTTAGTTAACAAAAATCAACAAGAGAACAGTAAGTTATTAGGTACCAAAGATGTGACTGGAAGATCTTTCTCACAACACACACACACACACACACACACACATCTTTTTTCTCTAAGTTAAAAGACAAGCTACATACATCAAGACTATCCTGTGACATGAGAAAAATAATAGATGGTGCAGAGAAATTTAGGGGAAAGCCCAGGACTTTATGAAGCTCATCTCTAAGGTCTGTATTTAAACTACAACCCTCTAAGATCATCAGTACACACTGGACTAAGTGTGTATTCTGTTCTTTCTGATATTACTTCATGGCATGTCTATTGCAGTTGTCATCAGGCCTTGCACTAAATGCTGAAGAAAAGTACTCTAAACACAGAATATATTCTGTGTGCTTCTCCAGAAAAGGAGAAAATAGTCTGAGGATATGAGGATTTCTTCAAAATTGTATTGCTGAAGAGTGTGTTTTGGAGGGTGAAGTAATAAATTCCAAGTCAACATGAGAATGGTGACAGATTGAAAGAGGGAAGGAAATCAAGATTGATCCCTGGAGAATCACTAGAAAAGAGCAACACTCCCAGGATGGAAGACTGATGATCAGAGTATGAGAAAAATGAAAAGTCCAGCTCAACCACAGTGCTCACAATAGAATTGCAGAAGGGGTATTGCTCCTTTCAGATGGGGATTAGTCATCCTCATTTCCTTTATTTATTATTAAAGATTTTATGAAGAAGTGTGCTAGTACACCTGGGAACAACTTTTCCAACATCTTGGATTTGTTGAAATGTGATTAAATTGAGAACCTTTCAAAGAGGTGACAGCCAACAGCTACTTTATGACAAGTGGATTTAGTTTAATCTTACAGCAGGAGGGAATGGGATTGAAATACGATATTTTTTTTCTTCTATCCTTCCTGATCTCACTAACATGGTTAGTTGTTATCACCAATGTTAACTCTCTGAGGATAGGAATAGTTAATATACAGCTTTGTATCTATGCTTAGCTCAATATAAGACACAAACTGCAAATATCATGAATGTCCCAGAAACCCAGATGTGCATGTCCTGATCACTATGGGTAAAATGAAAATATCATGTGTAGCTTTTGCTTTCATTTTATTCTGTTAGGCATTTTGACATCAAACAGGCCTTACTAAATTCCAGGAAAATGTTCTTTTTTGAAAATTAATTTTTATTTAAATTAAAATAATCTTGTTTTATATACCAGTCCCAGTTCCCTCTCCCACCCATCCTCCCACTTCCCCCGCCATCCTCCCATCCCACCCCAATCCACTCCTCAGTGAGGGTGAGGCCTCCCATTTGGAAGCATCAAAGTTTGTCACATCATTTGGCGCAGGACCTAGGCCTGTCCCCATGTATCTAGACTGAGTAAGGAGTCCCTCCATAGGTAATGGGTCTGAAAGCCCGTTCAGCCTACAATCTACAGCTCCAGAGAAGCTAGGAAACAAGAAGATGCTCTCTTAAGAAATTAAAAAAATATTTTCTTTAGGTTTCTTCCTTGCTTAAGGGTGGAAGTGCTGTGTCATATCTGACATAAGTTTTGTGTTTCTGGAGCTCTATCTGAAGACAATAGGGTCAAGTGGGCATCACCTGGAAGAGGCTAGAGCAATGGTTCTCAACCTTGCTAATGCTGTTCCTCATTTTGGTGAACCTTAACCATACATTATCATTGCTACTTCATACTGTAATTTTGCTACTGTTGTGAATCATAATATACATATCTGCTGTCTGATGGTCTTGGGCGACCCTTGTGAAAGGGTCACTTGACCTCCAAAGGGGTAACAACCCGAAGGATGAGAATTGCTGGTCTAGTGTGACTTGAGTGGCTCTAGAAATTCTATGATTACAGTGAGTATTAATCTCAGGCTGATTAAGCACAAAGGGAAAGAGGATGCTTTTTCAAAGCCTTCTATCTCAGATCTTCTTTGTAACTTTCTAGAAATGATTTGGCCTGTAACGTTTTGGCTTTTCAGTTCTTGCAAGCATTTAGTAACTCTGTTTTCAAAGTGTTTTAAACAATAGCTTGGAATATTCTGCTCTTACCTTATTAACATGATTATTTGAAAATTGAAGGACATATTAGAAACATTATGCTAAGTCATTCTGGGACCAATGTGGCTTCACAGCACATGTTGCCAATTGATCCATTTGGTACCCATTTGATTAGACAACCAAATTCAGTATCAAATAATTACAGTATCTGGTTCTTGTTCTGTGTTGTATTAATCTGCTGGTGGTAAATTTGAACATGATTTGGGGCAGCGTTTGAGGTAAGAGGTGAAGCAATTGTTAGCATGTTCCTTTAGTGACATTTGCAAATGCTTTTTACATAGTGACCTCTATTTCAAATTTATGTGGCCTGCTTAAATGTCAAACAAGCTAAGTGGTGCATTTCATTAATGAAAAATTAATGAAAGCCTTGGGTTGGCATGTAGTGCTTGTTTATAATACATATAATTCATTAGGAAGTCACAGACCAAACAAGGGCTCTGGCATGGGTCTGGTGGCTTTGTGAGTGGGTTTTATTCTCTTCCTTCCAGTTAATGAAAGTGCAAGGCTGGGAAAAACACACATAAAACAGATTTAATGAGTCTTTGGGGAAGTCTTACTGAATAGAGTACAGGAGTCATAAATATCACATGCAAAATCTATTTGGCCAGAATTATTTAGGATTGGAATAGCTATAATTTCATTTTATAATCAAAAAAAGTATCCCAGTGTTTATATCAAGAAGTTAATTCCAGGCAATAGTCCCATGTCCTTCTTTGAGTCTTGTAATTAATTGTGTTCAGTCTTGAACAAATCACTTCAGGATATTAGGAAACTAATTAATTTCTCCCTATGTGGAGGTGAAACTGGGAACCACTTCTTGTGAAATAGGGATTGCTTCATTATTTTCTAAAATTCTGTCAACATTTAAAACTGTTTGTGTATCTACTTTTATGATGATACCACCAATGACCCTGGTCATTATAAAATATCCGGCACAATTAAAAATCCGTTCAATGCAACATCATGCTTTTGCAGAAGCAAGTGCTGATCAGTAGCTGACGTATAACTGTTTTTCTGTTTCCATCCCACTTGTTTTGAATTTTGAACCTTTTTTTTAACCTTCCTTTTTGTTATTTTCCAGTGTTTACAGTCTTTCTATTATCTGTGATTCATGCCCATAGTGGCTAGAGGAAAAAACAAGCTATTGATCACGTGAGCTACATGAGAACTGGTTGGTTCTAGCAGCACATTTTCTCAGCATATACAGAAATGAGTGATACATATGGCTCCAAATTACATCACTAATACATAAGAGAAAATAATGAATTACTTACTTTCCAGGGAGTTTTATTTAAGGGGAGATGGAATGTCACCTAAAATAATAATTTGTAGTTATTTACTTGAATCATATTAATATAAGTTATCCAATAAGATGGCCAAGTCATGTCTTTTGCAAAGTCTGAACAATGAATTAACTGGAGGGATTTGGATTTCAGCTCTCCCAAATGCCATGAGATCCTGAAGAGTGGCTGCTTATTGAGTATTATTTCTTTTAAAGACAATCCATTTCTAGAGCCAGGCCACTAATAAGTATTCATAGGTAGTTTATGAAAAAGAGATTGAAGGAAAGAACATGGTGTGGATTGAAGCCAAAATATACAAAATATCATAAGAGTGGACATTTTCAATTATACCTAAAGAATATGTGAATGAGGACTTTGGATAAATGAAAGAGATGAGTAACACTGGCTAGAAGATTAATAGTACAGTCCCTAGAGCCAGGATTCTTTAGTTTACTTATAGCATCAACCACTGAATTTCCATAATTCTGGTAAAATCATGAATTAACATTCATCTTGATTTTTCTCCACTTTAAGAAAAATACACAAATGTACTTTGGGAGCCCATTCCCTATGGAGGGATACTATTGCAGCCCACATATGGAAAGGAGGGCCTGGGTCCTCCCCCAAATGATGTGATGGACTTTGATGATCTCCCGTGGAGGGTCTCACTATCCCTGGGGGGTGAATGGTGGGTGGGATGGGGGATTGGTGGGAAGCATGGGAGGATAGGATGGCAAGGGAATAGGGGAATGAATATGTAAATAATAGTATTTCTAAAAAGAAAAAAGAAAAAAAATAAAGTACTCCCTCATAGTGCAGCTGAGAATATTAAATTAATGAGTATTCTACAGTGTATGAATACATTGTATTCAAGGCCTTCTATGATCAGTGCAATGTACATATCTGTTAAAAAGTAATAGCGTAAGTGTGGACATTTCAAAGATACTTTAGAAAATAAAAGCCACTTAAGTTTGAATGGAGATGAAACACGGTGTGCAAGAATATCCATAAAGATAGTAGATACAGGTTAATTGATAAAAACATTTCAGTGGTCCAGAAATACACATACTATGGGTTTAATTTTGTGATTGAAGTGATAATGCTCACTTGGTAAAAATTTTAAAATGGGAATATTTGGATAAGTTGTCAAAGCACTGTCTTTATATGGAAAATATCTGTATTCTTTGGAAAATTATATTTGTCTTCTGGCCCCCTCCTCTTTTGACATATGCATTTCACAATCATTTGGTAGTTTATTACATATGACTAATTATAATAGTAGTCTCAGTATTGATTGGACAGGGAGTCACCAATGTCTTAGTTTTATCATGAAAGGCTGTTTTTGTTTGTTTGTTTGTTTGCTTGCTTGCTTTTATAGAGCTGTGGCCTGGTAATAGTATCTTCAGCAGATTCTGAAGTTATGTTGCAAAACTTAAGAACAAACACAGAAACAGGGCAGTTTCTTTGGTAAACCATTTTTATGTTCCTCTACAAAGCACTTGTACAACTGCCCAACATGTTATGTTTACACATGTCTGAAGTTGCACCGACTGGAATCCCCATTATGCCACATATACACACTTCAAATTGATTTTTGGCCATTTAGTGAGTTAATTTTGACACACAATGATTTTTGATGAAAAAATTAGCTCTGGTGATGTTGTGGATTTGAAACTCCCAAAGAGGACATTTCCAGTTGCTGATGACTCCATGAGTTGTAATGAGTTGACTCTAAAAGGGAAATCATGGAGTTTTTTAAGCACAAAGACTTCTATAATTTCATTTGTCATGGGACTTTTAGGCTCATATTCATCTCATGAAAATTACTACAAAACTATGTTTGGAATATTTTGATTGTGAGGGGATACTGAGTTGTAAAAGGGAACATCCTGAGATGGTAAAACATTCAGAAGTTCAAATCTTATTCTTGAGATCAAAATCTTGTCCCTAGAGTACTGCATCCAACATAGAAAAACACCGCATCTCCTGTGGCAGATCTGAACATGTTTTCAGGATGAAATTGGTTAAAAACATTGAAAGTTAGAGATGGATGCTATTTTTCCTCAAGATCAAATTTCAGATTATAGTAAATGCATTTGTTCATTTCTTTAAGACAAGAGATGAGTGCACCTACCCATTTATTGATACAAGCACACACACACACACGCGCACACACACACACACACAATGCATATTTGTTCAAATTGACCACAAGAACCGTGAAATGAATTTTGCATTTCTTCTGCCTCACAATATGCAATATGGTCTTCAATGAAGATGATAATGATGATTTTTCAGATGGAAAATATTTTACCTGTTATCTATTTGGATTTCACAGTGAATCAAAGCATTATAGCACACATTACTTCTTGCCTGCCTTATTTTCTTAGCAAGATGCCTGTGTTAATAAGACTGGTGCAGTAAGATGAAGAATTTCAATGTGATCTCCTTGCCATGATGAAATCAACTCTTGCCACTGTTTAAGTAAAGGTCTTGGCTGTCAATGCAGCATCCCTGGAAGCTAAGAGCATCAGAATGGCAGTTGCCAACTTATATACTCTCTGTCACTATGAAGAAGCTGATAGCCATTCATGGAATCATTGAAACAGCAGATCAGGATATCACCAGATGGGACAATCTGTCATTGCTCAATCTGTAGCAGACAGAATGAAGTTGCTTTATATGAGAAGAAGGTGCCAACTGCCACATCCTTCAAAAGAGAGGCCAAGACCTGCCAATCATGACAATTGTTGTAGTGCAAAAGGTCAGATAGTCTTGTCTTTGAGTATCAGAAATGCCAACTTTCTGTCAATGATGAGGTCAAAAATCTGTACCAGATTAATAGCATGTGTGCCATGAACCTTGAATTTCCAAAAGGTCAGTACTAGTGCCAATCAGAAGTTATACACAGAATGCAAGTTAAATTCTGCCCAAACTTTCATGAAATAACTTTGTTATTTTTTGTCTTTGTCCCCCTTTTATTGAAAATAAATTCCTTTCTCACATAATATATACTGGTTACAGTTTTCTCTCCCTATACATCTACTGGTTGACCCCTTTACTCCCATCAAGATGCACTCCCTTATTATCTAATAAAAATCGAATAGGTTTCTAAGGTATAATAATACATTAGAATATATTAATATAATTTGGCTTATGTAATATGATAAAACAAAAACTAACATTAGAATTGGCCAAACAGAAGTAAAATATTCCAAGAGAGGGTACAAGAATCAGAGACCAACCTATTTATATACTCAGGAATCCCATAAAACTCTAAAGTGTAAGCCATAATAAGTATGCAAATCCGGTGCACACTGCCTCAGTTTATGTGAATTCATATAAGCTTTGTAACTAAGTTCTCTATAAGTTTACTAATTTGTTCCCAGTCTTCTGTCATTCTGTGAAAGCAGACAAAGAATATTAATGTATCTGCTAAACCTCTAATTGTCAGAGATGATGGTTGGTCAGAATGATGAGAAACACACGTTAAAATAGATACCTGGAATGCTTTCCTGAATTGGTGAGTGGAATAGAGATGGGGCTTAAAAATAGATCCTCAAGTGTCATCAGTGGTGTTGATCTTGGATAGTATTTGGAGAATCATTTTTATACATGGTCATATACAAAGGAAAACATTCTCTATATGTAAATAATAGGAATGTTCTCAATTGTTGACTTTTATTTGTTCTTTTTTCATTTTTTTTCTTTAAAAATTTTGGCTGTCTTTGTTAGCATTCTTTGACCAAACAACTCTGTGTTTCTTTACAGACAGATGTATTCTCTCATTCAGCTAAGGAAATTTCTTGATTCTTAAATACATATTCAAGCAAAAACCCGTAAAACTTTAGTATATGATGGGAGATGTCATTCTGTAAATCTGTTTCTTATTGGTTGTTGAATAATGCACTGTTGGCCAATAGGGAAGCAAGATAGGTGGGACTAGGAGTCAAGGAGGATTCTGGGAAAGAGAGACACAGAGAGATACAATGTAGACTGCCAGAGGAGTAAGAGGGCTAGACCCTTTTCTCTGGTAAGAGAAATACTTAGATTAACAATTATGGGTTAAATACTTAAGTCAGAGCTAGTCAGTAAGAAACCAAGCAAACGGCCAACAGTTTATAATTAATATAGTGTCCTGTGTGTTATTGGGGGTTCAGACAGTGTTGCAGGTCCCAGGCACGTAGTGGAGAAGACTATACTCTACAAGTATAGGAAAATAAAGACTATTTTCTTAGTGACAGATGATATTGGGGGGATGAAATAATCAATGAGAAAATGTCTTGGCTAAATAACAAATACAGGAAGATGATGTATTTCATGTATTATGTGTCAGTAGCTTCCAACATCTAAAATATAGCTTTTCTTTTATTCTGAACACTTGATTAGAGCTCTGCTCTAGAAACTTTAGTTACCTCCTTGATATACTAGGTAATGTAAGTAAAAGCTTCCCAAATTTAATTGAATTGGAAACAAGCAATATTTTTTTCTTCCAAGTAATTTCTGCTCATGTCTTCACAATACACAATCTTATTTCACTGAATCTCTAGTCCTGGAAAATGAATTTCAATGTTGTCATTATTATCTGATTTTTCTTATCTGTTAACAAGTTTTATTGGTTGATCCTATTTGCAAACTTTGTATTCAAATGTGGCACTTCCTTTGACTTCTGAAGTATTGATAATGAGCATCACACACCTTTCCTCATTATTGTGGCACTCTAAGATTTTTTTCTGTCAGTACATGTTTTCCTCTTCTTTATTTTAATATATTTAGGATTTCAGGACAGGCATGATTTACCTCTTGTTGAGATGACCTTAAGAAAAATTAGAGAATCATTGGTTACTGTCAAGGTATGTTTGTCACTAGTACAACTTTGGGTTATTGTCCCATTTTGGTTGTTGTTTTGTACTTCATAAACATCATAACTAGGTTGGACTATTGGTTGCTTCTCTTCTTTGAAACCATGAATGGCACCCTTAGGGATAATTAAAGCTAGTAATCAAGGAGGAGACTTTCAAATCAGATGCAGGTTAGAACTTTAAATCCTCCATCTGCATTGGGGATTTCATAGCAGTAGGGACTTAACTTCAGCCTCGGAAAGTACAAAAGAGAACAACAATAGTCTATAATGTTTTGAGTTTCTTTGCCTGTCCTAGCCAACATCTTGACAAGAAACTTCTGATACTCAATACTGGGAATTTTGTTAGATAGTCTATGACTCTTGGGGATAACAATGTCATCCAGGTTGGAATTTTTCAAATAAACTATAAATAAATATGTGTACACATAGATATGTATCATATGCAATTTTATATAAATAAGTATGATGCTCTCCTGTTATTTTACCTTTTCCCTATCACTCTTCTACATTTACCACCCCCCGCATTCCTGATTAATATTTCCCATCTTCTCCAGTTTCATGCTTCAAATTGTTGTCATTTTCAGTATTCTCTGCTGATCTACTCCAACGAATCCAGGACTACTAAGGGCCACAGACTTACATGAAAACCCACTACCTCACTTTACTATAGTATCATAAATGTGTATCCTTATATTCACAGACAAGTTTAGCTCTCACCCTCCACACACAAACATCTCTTTGCAACAGATGGAGTTCATTACAGAAAACTACAGCTCATAAAAATGAAGAGACTAAGTGATTGTGTGGTGCCTGGCTCCAAATGGTACACTGACAACACAACTCATACACCCAAGATGAAGGGAGCAACTTGGAAGAGGTGGTAGAAAGATGTTAAGAGACAGATGAACAGGAAGTCTGCCATGAGATTTTGTCTTCTATTCATGGAATGGAAGTTATACCCATGAAGTCTTAACCATATGGTTACCTAACAAAACCTGAACGAGGGTGACACCAATGGATAAGCCAAGAAAAGAAGAGAAATGTCACAGAGTCCCATCACCAGGCAAAGCTATTGGTAAGCTAGAAACATAGAGAGCAAGAAAAATAGTCTTCCCCAGTGAAGAGAACCCCAGTGGGTGATATATTACCATGTGGACAGTCATGATATTACATACAAACAAGTAACATTACATAGAGTTAGCAGGTAGCATTTATATTTAGGAATATATGCATTAACAATTAAAAAATTGTCACTCCTATAATCAGCACAAATAATATGCTTCGAACATGACTTTTGGTACATAAATTAGAATTCATTAAAATCCAAAGTAAAATAAACAAGTTTAGGTTTTGAAAGATTTTTGGGAAAAATTTAAGAATGACAAGGTCAAAAAATTTTAATGTCTCCATCTTTTAAAAGCTGAGGCAATTCTCTTTGGCACATCCTGCTCACAACATGCCTTTAATTTCTAAAATTGTCAATATATTTTGCTTTTTACACATGACTCAAATGCTCTTAGAATACAGCCTTACCAGCAGCTCACAGAATGGGAAATGATCTTCAACACTGACAGAGGGTTGATTTCCAAAATATACGAACCCAAGAAGCTAGCCACCAAAACACTAAACAATCCAAGTAAAAAATGGGATACATAACTAAATAGATCTCATAGAGGAGTCCAAAGTGACTGAAAGACACTTAAGAAAGTGCTCAACATCCTTAGCCATCGGGGGAAATGCAACTCAAAACCACTCTGAGGTATCATCTTACACCTGGCAGAATGGCTGAAATGAAAAACACCAATGACTGTGCTGGAGAGGATGTGGAGAAAGAGAAACACTCCTCCATTGGTGATGGGAGTGCAAACTCCTACAACCACTTTGGAAATCAGTATGGCAGTTTCTCAGGAAAATGGGAATCAGTCTACCTCAAGATCCAGCAATTCCACTCTTTGGCATATACCCAAAGAATGTACATTCATACAACAAGGACATCCGTTCATCTGTTTTCATAGCAGTGTTTTTAGTAATAGCCAGAACATGGAAGCAACCTAGATTCCCCACAACTGAAGAATGGATGGAGAAAATGTGGTACATTTACAGAATGGAGTACTACTCAGTGGGAAATAAAAACAATGGAATCTTGAAATTCTCAGGCAAATGGATGGAACTGGAAGAAAACATCCTGGGTGAGGTAACCCAATCACAGAAAGACAAGCATGGCATGTATTCACTCATATATGGATATTAGACATAGAGCAAAGAACTATCAGCCTACAATCGACATCACCAGAGAAACTAGGAAACTTGGAGGGTGCTAAGAGAGAAACTCATGGTCCCCCAAAGAAGGGGAAAGGGACAAGGAGCAAGGGGGGTGGGAGGTAGGAAAATGAGAAGTGGAGAAAAGGAGGGGGAAGGAAAACAAAAGGGATCAGGAAGAATGAGATGGGGAGGAATAAAGGTGACCAAGAAAAGAAATACCTTAATAGAGGGAGCCTGTACAGGTTTAACAAGAAATCTGGCACTAGGAAAATGTTCAGAGATCCACAAGGATGAACTCAACTAAGAGGCATAGTGGAGAGGCTGCCTTTGACTTCCTTCTCCTATAATGAGTATGATGACTACCTTAATTGCCATCCTAGAGCCTTTATGAAGTAGCTGATTGAAGCAGAAGCAGGCACCCACAGCTAAGCACTGAGCCATACTTCTGGAATCCAGTTGCAGAGAGGGAGGAGAGATGAGCAAAGGATCCAACACTGTGCTGAAGAAACCCTCAGAAACAGTTGACCTGATCCAGTGAGAGCACAGAGACCCCAGTAGTAAAGCTGGGAAGCCAGCATTGGACCAAGCTAAACCCTCTGAATGTGGGTGCCAGCTAAGAGGCACCCACAGTATATGGGACCTCTAACAGTGGAGCCAATGTTTATCCCTAGTGCACAAATGGACTTTGGGAGCTCATTCCCTATTCAGGGATACCATTGCAGTCCAAATACACAAAAGAGGGCTTAGGACTTTCCCCAAATTATGTGACAGACTTTGATGATCCCCTGTGGCAGTCCTCACTATCCTTGGGGAATGGGTGAGGGGTGGGTTGGGGGGTCGGTGGGGAGCATGGGAGGGTAGGAGGGTGAGGGAATGGGCGATTGATATGTACAATAAAAATAAAAGAAAAACAAAAATGAATACAACTATCCCCGTAAATTCAGATTTTCCTGTGAAGTTTACTTGACATGCCCAAAATTCAGAAACGTTTTCCAGAGATGCTTCTTTCTTTCAATTGACTCAGGGTGGATTGCTATTATAAATTAATTGAAAGTTTCTACTTTGCACATTTTTAAGCTCTCATCGAAGTCTATGTGTTTACCTAATATCAGTCATTATCCCTGTCCCTTTGTCTACAGCGTTCTTACATGGGTCAATTGTTCATTCTCGATTCTTAGATCTTCAATTTGCCATGGCCTGGAGGTACTTCAGTGCTGTGAGGCAGTTTGCTCTCTGTGACACATCCTGTGTAGTGTATGTGCCACTGGCTGCTTAGGTTTGAGCGGTTTTGTGTTGAGGACAACCTCACATGACGAGAACAGAACTGATGACATTTCTATCTGCGTGACATATTGTTACTGGCATTCAGTGTGTATCCTCTATCATTTTTCTTATCGTGTTTATGCCTCTTCTCTAAGCTCACCCTTTGTTAAGTACCCACATTTCTTCACATTCATTTTTCCTTTCCTACTCCCTCCCCATTTATGTACACATTCACTTAGACTAAATATCCAATGTTGTTTTGGTGGTTTAAAAAGCGGGCATGAAGATGGCTGTGTCAGTAACCTTGGGCAATGTCTAGAGTATTCTTTGTTTTACACATGTAGCCATGCTGCTGTTTGTAACACTAAACCGTCTTCTCTGATGGTAAGTACTTTACTAAATTCCTTATGACCCCCTTTATTTGCCTACATCTTTTGATGTATTTTTTTCCCTGTGATTATGCTTTTGGTCAGAGAACTCACACCATTTTACAGTTTTATAAATGTTTCAACCATCATCTTGCTGTTTCTTTTTCTAGTGTTTTCATATCAGAATAGAACCAGTGTATCGTAGTCTTGCTTGTGACAGAGACTGTTAGTGAGTGTTCCCTCCTTTTTTTCAGAATGGACTTTGACTTTTCTTCTCAATTTTCTTTGTTGTGCAGAGTACCCATGTGACTCAGGACGAGGCAACTGGAGGTGAGTAAGAATAATGTGAGTTATTTCCATGTTTCTTTTTTTCTCTCCAATAATATTTTTTGGCCTGGAATGGTTCTAAGCTCTTTGGGAGACCTTGGGAGCCTTGTGACAAGGAGAAAACAACAGTAGAATGACAGAAACTTGATTCTAAAACACATTTCAGGGGAGTACCTAGTGAGGGCGACTGACCATGGCTGGAGCAGAAAGGAAGGAGAAAGTTTCATTTTGCTTGCTGACTTCTCAGTATTTGTTTCCCCCTCATAACTACTAGTACAGCTATAAATGATGTTTCCATATACCGTTTCCTATGAGTGCAGATCGCTTCCCCAAATGGCTGGACTGGATTAATCACAATAACAGAAAGATTCAGATTTCCTATCATTCTACCCAATATAGGTTGAATAACTATTTTTCTCAATTCATATTTGTTCCCAAACTGTTATATTTAAAGGAGAGTCTGGGAATATATATGTATGTATATATTATAGTATATGTATATAAATATATACATATATTTGAATTTGTGTATTTTTAAATTATTGGGGTAGCTGGTGATACCTACACTATCTTGTAATACATTTAAAATTTTTCCTCCCATGTTTATGTTGCAGATTTATTTGGTCTCATTATTTTATAAGACATATAAGTAGAATCCTACTGTTCCTCTATAAACTAAGCTAATTTTCCCAACATTATTTATTAAAATTTTTTCCTTATGAACTAATACATACTGAATTCTCATATAAGAGCTTCTGTGTCTGCATTCCTTTCTATATCTCTGTGTTCTTCTCATCAATTATTTTTCCTAAAGGTAGTTTAAAACATATTAATTTGTTACATGAATTAATCTGTGATAGAGAAATGTTTTCCCATTTGTTCTTTGGAAAATATATATTACCAATATATTAAACATTTTTCTTCTATTCAAACATAGACTCGTTTTATATTTCCTTCAGCTTTTAAAAGTAATTTTAATTGAACTTAATTATATTGACTCAATTGGATTTACTTGAAACCTTTGCAATAAATCATACTAACTAGAGCCAGTATTAGCTAGTTATATTAACTCTTATAAAGAACAACAGCAAAAATTATACATTTGTGTGTGTGTGTGTGTGTGTGTGTGTGTGTGTGTGTGTATTCTTGTGCATTGGAGGCTAGAGGTTAATGTCAAATGTCTTCCTCTATTGTGACCCACTTTCTATTTTTGAGACAGGATCTCTCTTTGAACTGCAGCTCACCCACTGTCTGAACTGTTTGTCTAGTGAGCTCCAGGTATCCTCCTTTCTGTGCCCATCAATGCTGGAATTATAGACATGGAATCACAAACTTGCAGAGTAATATCTAGTGAATTTTTTTGAGACACGTTTTCTCTGTGTAGCCTTAACTGTCCTTAGCTGTCCTGTAGATCAGGCTGGCCTCAAACACAGAACACACAGAGATCTGCCTGCCCCTCATATCTAGCATTTAACTTGGGTGCTGATGATCTGAACTGAAGTCCTCTTGCTGTACACACATGCAATTTACTCACTGAGTCACCTTCTCAGGCCCCCATTTTTTCATTAACCTACCTAAATTACAGAATGCTTCTGCAGTGTTCATCTGTAGAACTGATGCATTTGTAGGGTAAGGTATATTGACTTCTTTTACTTTATTATTCTCTTACACAATACATTCTGACCATAGCCTCTTCTCCCTCCAATCCTTCCAGCCTCTCACCCACTTTCCAGACACTCTGTTCCACTACTTCCTTTCATAAAAGAGCAGGTATCCCAGGAATATTAACTGAACATGTCACACTAAGATACCAAAAGACTAGGCATAAACCCTCCTATAAAGTCTGGGCAAGGCAAGCATGAAGGGGAAAAGGGGCCTATGGGTAGGCAAAATGAGTCAGAGACACCCTATTCCCATCATTAGTAGTCCTCCAAAAATCCCAAGCTAAACAACCACAGCACGTATGTAGAGGGACTAGCACAGATCCATGCAGGCTCCATGATTACTCTTTTAGTCTCTGTGAGCCCTCACGAACCCTGCTGCTTAGTTGATTCTGTGAGCCCTCTTTTCCTGATGTCCTCTGCCTTTGTAACTCCTACAATACTCGTCCACATCTTCTATGGGGTTCCCTGAGCTCCACCTAATGTTTGGCTGTGGGCCTCTGCCTCTGTTCTCATCAGCAGCTACAGGAAGCCTCTCCGATGACTTCTTAAGGGTGAGGAAATCTTCATTTTTATACCTGAGTTGCAATGTTTACTAAATACTTTCCTTTTCCTCCTGAAGATAATTTAAATGATCTATAAATTGAAATGACTAATTATTAATTATTAAATTAACTATTCACTGTTATTAAAATTAAATAGCAACCTGATATAATGAATGATGCCAACTTATCAGGCCCAGTGAGTTGTGTGTTTTTATGCACAGAATGTTTGCAATGTATTTTGAGAACAATCCACATAGATAATAAACTATCCCAGAAATGACAATCAGATTGTTGTAGGCTCGAGGGGCTTCCTGTGATTTTCTGCAAACATATTTTGTGTCCAACTTCAATTCATTTTTAAAACTTTATCTTCTGAATAGGGTAGATTTCAAGATTCTCACACATATGACAGATATGTGGTTTCAGTCTTCCGTATATTATAAATCTGTCTCCTCATTTCCTTTCTTTCACTCTAATCTCCGTCTCGTCCTTTTCTATATTTAGGGTGACTCTGCAATCATTCCTCATCTTCTGAGATCTAACTAATCATATCAAAACCATTCTAAGTTTGCTTTTCCTCTAGAAGTCTTGATGATTAAAGAGCACCATGATCTTAGAAACATACTGGGCTCTATTATCCTATAGGTCATTGCTGATCTACTCGCTGTAGCTGAATTTTGTTTTTATTAGGCAAATATTGAGGTATTATATGTCCTCTGTGCTAGAAACTACAAAAATGAAAGAAAATGTTAAGCTTACTCCTAAATGCATTGCGGTCTACCGGGAGAACTACAAAAGTTTACAAACAAAATGCAGTGTGGTAAGCTCAGTAATTCCAAAACCAGATGAATCTGAACATGCATTTGTTTTATAAGAAAACCTTCAGCGAAAACTATACTTAAATGAAAGAAGAGAGAAGGCATTTCAGACAAGATCCATTGTTTCTAAGAGAGTACTGAGGTATGAAGTAGGGTGATCTCACAAAAGTCTGGATAAGTCAATAAGATGGTTGTGTATACAGCAGACACAGAAGGTGAGAGAAGGTTGAAGACAGTGATGTGGGAGTTGAGACTTGATGAGCACATGGCATTGTACTTCGAATGAGTTGTTCAGAACATGGTTAAGTCTCCTTGATTTCCACCTTTCATTAATTACACATAATTACACATTTGAGTTCATGTTTAGATAAGATTAAGCTGACAGTACTGAGAGTGACCTATTTAACTAGGAAAGATGGAGAGATACCCAAAGTCGCAACAGACAAACCAAGATGACATAATGAAGCTTGGAGTGATGCTGAGGCTAGGAAGAACATATTGATGCTTTGGTTAGTGGATCCAGGAGGACTTGCTGACATTTTAGAAGAGAAATAGGAGTCCTCTCTTAGGTACTGTTCAAAGTGCCAGATATACAGAAGAATCAATTTTAGTAAAGTTAGTCATGTTTGTATATAGAATTTAGGGAGGTTGAGAGAGGGAGGTTGAAACTCAGAGGATTTTCAGAACAGAGACTGTGAAGCGTGGAACTAAACAGGCTGCTGAAAAGTATTCTTAAATTTAAGAATATTTTAAAATTTCTTAGCTGTCAGGGAAATACAAATGAAACCAACTTAAGGTTTTTATTTTACCACAATCAGAATAACAAAGACCAAATATACTGTTGTTGACAAATGCTAGTGTGGATGTGGGCAAAGACTAGTACTTACAACTGGATGTAAACCTAGTGTAGTAACTATAGTTTTTTTCTTTTGACATGAAGTTTTGTTATGTAGCTCAGGCTAGCCTTGATCTCATGGTTAATCATCTGGCTTTAGCTTCCTAAGTACTTGGATTACAAGTGTGTGCTGACCACACAGGATCATGTAGCTCTCTTTCCACATGTATAAAGAACATGTATACTTTCATTACTCTTTAAACTCTTAAAGGACCATCCCAGAAGCGTTTATAGAGTTTGTTGTCCTATCCTTATGATAGAAAACTCTTGAGAGTATATTTTAAATATTATTTTCATTCATGTCCCAAGAAACCACAATAGTGCCTGACTGAGTGTATATTTTAAAATATTACATTTATACAAAGTGAATGAAATAACATCTGTAAACAAATTTGTCCCTATGATACAGAATTGTATTAATATCAGAGCATGCCAATAAGCAGTGACCAAGTAATTTGATTAATTGCAATGAATGAACTTTTTTTGATTCAGCATGATTTTTCTGACCAAACATAAAAGCTATATCTTGAGAAAAATGAGTCAAAGATTATTTTGTTGTATCCTCTAAAATTTTGAATGGGTGTTTAAAATTGTTCCATTAATTTTAAATGAGAATAGACCATGCTTATTTAAATAAAAATGAACAGTTTTTTGCTTAATTATAGAATAACTTTGAAATCTGGGTACTGTGGTACATGCCTGTAATTGCAAAAATCCAAGTGACTGATACAGGAGTATTTCTGTGAATCCTAGTTTATGTTAGGAATTATAGAGAGACCATGTTCAAAACAAACAAACTAACAAATTACAATTTAAAATAACAACATGATAATAACAAAAATAATATACTTTCTAAGATGGAATTACTGGTGCTACTCACTTGGGCCCCTACTATCTTAGCATTTCTATATTTTTCTTAATTTTCACTTTGTAGGACATTTTATTTCTCAATGTAATATGACCACTATTTTTGCTTCCAATTTTTGAAATTTGAGAGCAGATGGCATTGATACAAGAGCAATAACCTATAAAAAATGATGTATACATAACCAAATGAACAGACTTTTGATGATACAATCAAGTGCAACTTACATAAAGCGAAGTGTCACATGTACAATTATATCTCCAATTATTTCACCGCATGAAAATTATACAGAAATGAAAGTAGTTCATAAAAAATGACATTGCATTTACCCAACTGAACCATTTTTGATGGGTTTTCTTTTGTTGCATTCTCAGTATCTATTGTCACAGCCAGTTTCTAGAACATGTGTTTGCTGTATGAGATTCAGGCACAGACCTGCACAAATGCAACTGATTGACACTGTACCACACCTGAGGAGAAAGAAATCTGAGCTGAAATCCACTAAAAACAGTAGAAAATCTTAAACTTGGTTTCTAATTCTAAAATATGTAAACATTCTGTGCTAAAGGAAATACAATAAGCCCCCTCAAGACTGTGATTCACTGAATTTAACCTAAGGTAATTTTAATTCAGCCTTGTGTAATATCCAGAGAAGACCTATTGGCTAGAAGATTGTCCTGTGAGGTTCTGACCCAACCGTGAATACTTGCTTTCTGTAACCCTTCTCAGTTGTAGGAATAAGAAGTACAGTTGGTGAGTATTTGCATTTCTGTCAGTGCAAATGCCTACTTTTTTAAAACAAGTTAAACCTAAATATCTTGTTTAGTGTTAGCTGAATATAAATAAAGAAATTCTCTGAAATGTTACACAGAAACTATCCTTTATTTAGTATACTGGAAATACCACCTTTAGTTTTGAGGCAGGTCATAGCTACAAATAATAAAGCTTATAATAGGGAAAATTGAATTTTCAGATCATCTATAGAAAGAGGCTTTTGAAACATAGGAAATTGAGGTTGTTCACATTATTTATAAATGAAATCATGGTTCCATGGTAAGTTACCATGGTAGAAATTAACAGCTGTCCTGCTGTTTATCCACTGCAGTGAGTAGAAGCATAGTGTTTACCATAATGAGGTTCTACTGAACAGAAAGTATCAAAGACTTTTAGTTTGAATATGTTAGAAGAACTCTGTACTTCAGGTGTTTGACAAAGGGAAGCCTGGGTCCAGGCATAAAGTAAAATATATTATTTCACAGAATAAAAGCTAAATCCACTGACTACTCCAAAGTCTTCATTAAATTTAACACAGTCATCCCTCTGTTATACATTTTTCCAATTAGCATATGGAATAAAAGGAAAGATGTACTCATCATCATGGTTTTTCTGCTAATATGAAATATGTCTAATTTCAGCTTTCATACTTTATTTTCTCCTTTGACTACTCTCTTTCCTCAAAATCATTATTTCCTAATGCTTTACTAAATTACAATGTAATATATCAGAGAGATATAATTTTTCTATAGGAAACAGAAGCATGGTTTTAACAAGAAAAAGCAAACAAAAATCCATGAAATGGGGGAAAATTAAAAAAAAAACTAATTTCTTTTAGAATCTAAAGAGTACCAAGAATAAACAATCAAACAAATGAAGGAAACAACTCAAACAGTTGAATGATTAAAAGCTGAAACAGAAACAATAAAGAAAACACAGAATGAGGGGATACTGGAAATAGAAAATCTGGGTAAATGATCAGGAGCTACAGATGCAAGTATCGCCAATAGAATACAAGAGATAGAAGAGAGAATCTCAGGTGTTGAAGACTCAATAGAGGATATACAGTCGTCAAACAAAGAAAATCTCAAAACCAACAAATCCTTAACACAAAATATCCAGGAACTACAGGACACTGTGAAGAAGCCAAACCTGAGAATAATAGGTATAGAAGAAGGTGAAGAAATACAGCTCAAAGGTACAGAAAACATAGTCAACAAAATCAAAGAAGAAAACTTCTCAAACCTAAAGAAGGATATGCCTACAAGAATCTTACAGAACACCAAGTAGGCTGGGCCAGAAAAAGAAGTCACCTCACCATATAATAATCAAAACATCAAGCCTACAGAATAAAGAGAAAATATTAAGAGCAGCTAAAGAAAATGGCTAAGTAAAATATAAAGGCAGACCTATCTGAATTACACCTGACTTTTCAATGGAAACTATGAAAGTTAACTAGACTCTAAAGTTGTGATTGTATCATTATTTTTTTTTCTTAGGCTAGGGCTGAGTGGGATTTTCTGCATTCAAAATTTTGGGTTGTGCTACAGTAAGGACTGAGAGGTACCACCTTGGGAGGTCAGTGGGTAATTGTTGGCCTAAAAATCCCCAGATGCAAGGCCTGGTGGAACTTCCTGAACCTGGCTAGAGTTTGGCTACCTGACTCAGCAAAACTGTCTCTGCCCAGCTACTGTTAACTTGATGGAATATTATTGGCCCTTACATCTCACCCCATCCTGAGATCTCCACCCACTTTCCCAGCTCTATATAAGTGCATGCCAGTTACAGTAAAGCAAGACTCTGCATCCACAGGTTTCCATGACTCAATATGGTTCTCTTTAGTGACTAGGAGTGGGGTCTGGGTCATCGACACTCACCATCCTGCTCAGCCTTGGGATGAGATTGGCTGGACAGGCCCTTTCCCAGCCCTACCTGCTGGAATACCTGACAGGTAGCCAGACAGAAATCACAACCTTGGGGTATATCTTGCACAGATATGATGTTCCCAGATCTGCTTCTAAGTTTCTCAGTTCCTGGAGACCTGCTGTATGAGAGCAATCTGAGTGAGGCATTATCTCTGCAACTGATTACTCAATATAGAAAAGGCAGCTATGGAAGGAAAAATTCCCACTTGTTATTTAGAAATAAGACTATGTTTGAAGAGCAGCCAAATAGTCTCTCCCAAAAAGAAAATGATCATTGACTGCCAAACTCACAACAGAACTTTACTCAAGAGCATGACATTGTGGCAAGTGGGAGATATCTCGATGATCCCAGAAGCTGCTCAGTTTGACAATGTGATATGTCAACCTCCTGGGAAAGGGTATACCTGACAAATTGAAACATGGTCTGCCTTCTTGCCTAAAGGTCAAGACAACCTCTTTGCAATATAGAAGAGACATGTATATTTCTCATTGATAGCTTTTTATTTATCTAGGTTTCAAATAAAAGTACTTTTTTTTCTGTCAACAAAACCTTTCTTTAAACTGAAAGTATGTTATTTTTTGAGTTTTGGTGTAATGTCAGTCACAATTCAATCCAGTGTCCAAAGTTCATAAACTTGTACTTAGGCTCTGGTATTCCAAACACCCCTTCTTTTTCCTTCCTCTGTTTACTATGCCTTCTATTATTTCTTCCAGATTTATGTGCATGGACTTCATAATACTTGAAGCTGATTTACAATTCAGTTGACTTTCTAATTCCTGTATTTCTTCTATAATTTCTTCCAGCTAGGAAATATTGTATAAACTAAATGGCTAGTCTAGGATCAGGTATAATTAATGTTAGGATATCCATTCTACAAATGAGGGAATTAAGATGTATAAAAGTCCAATGTTAAACAGACAGTATCAAAATTAGACTTGAGGTTAGATGTACCATGTGGCATTTACATAGATTCTGGTTTGAGAGTAATTTTAGTTGGTATTTGTGACAGTTGTTTTTCAAATCCAGGGACTTAGAAATGACATTAGCTCATTCCTGAATGTTTTTCAAGGAAGTCAAAAACATCGAATAGAATCTGGAAGTTGGTTTGGTAGGTAAAATATCACAAAGTGAATAGCTATTGTAATTTATGTAGCTTTAAATCTACACTCTACAGTGATCCTGATGAAATTGCTTCCATGTAAAATTTGCTATAAATATTATGTGAGAATATTTATGGAATATGCTAAGTGTGCACAGGCCATAGTAAAGCACACAAAGAGGGCATGCTTGTTCCAAACATCCTGTGATTTAATTTAGATGGAGACAAAATACTCTCTCTATATATAAAATACTAGTGGAGAGTTGGGTGATGAACTTGAAATTTCCCCATAGTATCATAAATCTGGTGGTAACCTTCTGAACATCTAATCGGCAGTAGAGAGAGAAACAAGGAAATGTTCTGTCTAGTGTGAAAGCATCAGGTTTCATTTTAAACAAAGTGACATATGGCCAATATACAAAATAACGTAATATATAGGGATATTCTTATTATATGTTACATAGTAAAACATCCTGGAATGAGTTATAGGAAAAAAAATCTGTTTATTCCATGAGAAGCCTTATTTCCATATTTCAGCAGAGTATTTTAAAATAACTTATAAATAAAGATATTTTCCTTACAATCAATTGAAACTAAATGTAGTCAGAGAATATAAATAAGGATATCATCATCAGATTGTAATGGTGAACATGTATACAGAAGAGATGGTAGTTTTTTTGATGGAGTGTCACAAGAATCCATGCTCCTTGAAGTCAGGGACTTTGCCTTATATTTCTCACTATTAAACACATATGCCATTACATGAACACATATAATCTCACACACTAATATTTGAACTTGAAATGCCTTTCTAATTAATTTTGTTGCTGAGATGCAAAGAGCAAGTATATGTGCATAATTTCCCAGGGTTTTTTTCTGGAACAGTCTTGTCCACCAATACCACCCATTTCTGTAATTTTAGTTCTTTCATGTATTAAGCTTGTAATCTGTCTCCAACCATGTGGGAAGTGGTTACAGGGCATTGAGAAGTTCTCAGTACTCACAAGTTAAAGTAACAGGAAGTATGATTGTAGCAAAATATTTAATTTGTACAAGCTAGCCCAGCTTTATCAGTAATAAAATTTCCATTTTCTCTCCATCTGTCTGATTTTATGTTTTGATTTCAGTTGATCAAAACTTGGAAAGAATGATAAACATTGTAATGAATCTCTAAAACACATAACAAATGTCAGCTAAATAATTGATCCAAGTGAGTTATCAACTTATAAAAAGCTGATTGGCTTTCTTTTAAGTTTACTGGTGTTTTATTTATTTTATTACTGTGTCTGTCTTTGATATTTAAAATGACCATACATATCATATATTTCCTTTAAATTTTCTCTTTGAACTTTTTCATTAGACTACAAGTCCCTTCAAGTCGGAATCGATATTTTATTCACCTTTAAAATAATAATGCTAAATAGCAATACTGCTTACTTTACTTAATAGTAAATAATGTTTTTCATCTTAGTTCTAAATTATTTATCTAATCTAACATGTATTTTAGAGAGTTGTTTTAAAGAATACACATGCATAGTATATATTAGAACCAAACTTTTGTGTGGAGTCACTATTTAACACTGTTGTAAGAACAAAAATCTACTTTCAAAGTTGCATATTTGAAATACCAGGAAGTAAACTTTATAATTGGGGTCTGCGAACAGGTATTGTATTAATAATAAGTTTTCAGATTGAATTCTGAAAGAGAGAGGCCAGAGTGCAATAAGCTCTTTCCTCAACAACCCATCATGTAAATGGAAAAATCTATTTTAAAAACATCTGTCTCTGAAAATGCAGCCTCTAGCTACAGCAAAGGGAAAAACTTATTTCAACTAAGTATAAAGAACTTTGTGCATCTTTGAACTCTCAGCCATGACTATTCTCCTAACCCTAGCTCTGTTTTATGGAAAGTACTAGGACTTCATATTGTTGATGTGATGGCTCCCTACTTGCCTGCTTTTAATCATCTCTTCCCATCTGTTGCTGCATGGTGCAGAAACTTATTGCTGGAGTAGAGGAATCAGTGTCTGTCTTCCTCATCTAACCCTATTCCAGAATGGCAGGCAAAGAAACTGACCTCATTATCCTGCAATGCTGGTTCACTGGTTCTGTGACCAGATCTCCTATACCAGGAGAGACAAGCCAGGAAAATGTAGCATTAACTCCTTAACTATACCCATTTATAAAGTGTCACTTCAGAAGAAGCAAATTTACTGTATCTCTAGGCAATAGTACAGAACTCCTGCATCTTAGACATGAAAGCCTTAAACAAAATTAACTCCTTTGTGGACACTGGAGAACTACCTTTACTTAGAGAGAATGTCTAAATAAGCAAACACACACACACACACACACACACACACACAAATAAAGAAGGAAGAACTTGAATCCAGGAACTGCTGTCAATGCTGGATACTGAGAGGGTGGTACATATACACTAGAATGAATCTTGTCAGTGACAATTGTGGGACAGACATGAAAGCACAAAATTACAAGCATGACCATTGACTGGGCATCATTGGTAAGAAAAGCCCCAAACTACTTTGTCTACCTACTAGTTGAACAATACTGTGTCCCAGGATTAATTCCTATTCAGTGTAGGCAAAAAGAGTCAGTCAGCATATACATAATGATAAATGGAAAATAGTTAAAACATACAAGGATAAAACATCCAAGTGATTAGATATCCTTCAATGAAAGGAAGAGATATAAATTGTTAAAGTAGGACAGCAGTCTCAGATCATCCATATGTCCAAAGGGAAATGAAGAACGTAAGAATGATTTTAATCACAAAGCTGATTGTTATAACAAAAATCCCTAGGTATACAGACTAAAAGACAAGAATATATATATATATGTATATATATGATGAACTTTTCAGACACAATTCATATGATCAGTAGTAATTAAATATGCAGACCAGCAGATACTATCAATATTGGGATAAAAGAAATTGGAAAAAAAGAAGTTGCTGGAGTTTCTATAAAATACTGTTTTAAAATGTCTCAATTAAAAGAAAACTGAATATATATTCGAAGAAATATAGCACATAAGGATAGACATAATAATTAGTATGAGTTACACAAAAATGACATTTGAAGGGGCTTAGCTACTTGATTGGGGGAAGGTGACTTTTAAATAACCAATATAAACGTATTCGAAGAAGTAGAGATGACATATAAAGTCCCTGGAAGCATAAGGATGCCTTATAAAAGAGAACATATCAAGGCAGAACTCTGCAACATAAAATAATGAACAAAATAAAATTCTTCAGGTTGTATTTTCAATAAGTGAAATGAGTAAGCTAGAAGTGCTTGAGAGTAGATGTGACGAACATCCAAAGAACATTCTAATTGATGACATTAAGTGTTCCTGTGTTTCAAATGTACATTCATATTTTTATAGAGAGACCTCATGTCCTCTGATGAAGTAGGGTTATAAATTAATAAGAAGAAATGCTTAAATTTAATTCCACTGTGATCAGAAAAATATACACTTGTCATTTTTTTCTTATTGACAAAACTCAAAGATATTTCAATGAATGTGTGATAAGCAGAAAGGTGTTGAAAAAGAAATAATGAAATTGGAAAACACCTTGTTAAAAATAAAAAGGTAAACTTAGCAAAATAATTGAGCTCAGGTCACATAGAGTTATAAAGGCATTTATAACTATGAACACATACTTAAGAATAAAATCATCAGCTAAGATTTTAGCATACTACATTAGAAATATAGAATCAGCTACATTCAAAGCAAATAAAAAAGAAGAAATAATCAAGGTTGGCACCAAAATAAATGAAGTAGGAAAATACATAATAGCAAATGTTAATTGAAGAAATCAGGAAATCAGCACATTGGAAACTTTGGCTGACTATGTATGTAAGTATGTATGTATGTATGTGTGTGTATGTATGTATATAATAACTTGGCTGGTTGATTATGCCAAACACTTAAAATCTGCTAATATCTGTTCTTATCAACTCCCCTTCCTCTCAGCACCACACCCCATGGAACATGGAACAAAGGAGGAAGTTTTTCTCACTTGGTTCATGAGGCCATTGCCATTGATAGTTAATGCAAGTAAAGACATCACAAGATCCATCAATGAGTACAGAAACAGTAACTAACACCATTATCCACCAAAGAAATTCAAACTGAACCTACCGTAAGGTACTCTTCTAAGTTCTGTAAAATCAAAGAAAGACAAATATGTGCAGATGATGTTCTAGATAAATCGGAACATTCATAGCTATCCTTTACAAAGATGTTGAAGTGCTGTAATGCATTTGAAAACTTGCTGGCATTTCCTCATAATATTTACACAGGGCTCTCTACTTAACTAGCATTTAGATGCCCAGATGCACATTCAAGCAAAATGAAAAGAAAAAAATGGCCCCAGGGAAACATGAAAAAATGTCTATTGAAGCACTTTTCATAATATATAGAAACTAGAAAAACCAAAAATTTCCATTGTGAATTATCTTATTTTTTTTCTGCTGTTGTTTTTGGCTATACTGTGGTATCCTGGTGTTTAAATGGTAAGGTGGATGTTACTGTGAAAGTATTTGAAATCCAAAACCAATTTATTTTAGGGAAGGAAACAGAATTTAGATTCCCTAACTAGACCTGATCTAATAACTTGAAAGCACTTAGAAATAGAGTTAAGTCTTTACTGATGCAGAAAATGAGCTCTCTGGACTACCACTTCAGTCTAGTACTGGACAAATGTTCCGGGATCCACAGTGATGACCCCAAGTAAGAATTTAGGCAGTGGTTGAGAGGCTGCCTTTGATCAACTTCCCCTATAATGAGATTGATGACTATACTGGTTGTCATCCTGGAACCTTCATCCAGCAGCTGATCTAAGCAGAAGCAGGCATCCACAGTTAAACACTGAGCCATACTCCTGAAATTCAGTTGTGGAAAGGGAGGAGGGAGGAGCAAAGAAGCAAAGACCATGCTGGAGAAACCCACAGAAAGAGCTGATCTGACCTAGTGAGAGCACAGAGACCCTGGTAGTAAACCTGGGGAACAAGCATTGGACCAAACCAAGCCCTCTGAATGTGGGTGCCAGTTAGGAGGGCTGGGCACTCTATGGGACCTCTAACAATGGAGCCAGTGTTTATCCCTAGGGCACAAATAAACTTTGAGAGGCCATTCCCTATCAGGGGATACTATTGTTGCCCAGATACAAGAAAGAGTGCCTAGGCCCTCCTCCAAAAGATGTGAGGGACTTTGATGCTCCCCACACCCCCGTGAAGGGCCTCACTATCCTTGGGGAGGTTGGGTGATGGGTTGAGGGTGTTTGAGGGGAGTTGGTGGGAAGCATGGGAGGCTGGGAGGGCAAGGGAATGGGAGGATTGACATGTAAAATAAAATCGTTTGTAAAATAAAAAAATAAAATTCTTTTATAAATAAAGAAAATGGACATTCTGGACGTTATTCTTCGTTTAGAATATATAAGTCTAAACATGCATAGATTTGAAGAACAGAGGGACAAGATGTATTAAAATTATGTATTTTATTTTGGCCTCTCTCCATTATTGTTTTTCAAAAATTGAAGAGGCTGTGAAATATTTTAATTGAGTGTTGAGAAGTTTCTACTGCAACCCTAATCTAAGGACTAATTCAGGACTTCCCAAAGGGCATTTAAATTTAAACAAAGTTCTATGAGTGTAGATCTGGAACAATAATAGAGAGACTTAAATTAGGGGAGAGAGCGAATTAGAGAAAGGGTGAGAAGAAGCATAAGTAATACTGGTGGTGTTTGAAAAATAGAGAAACTTGCGTACATCATATTTAGTTAAAATGAAATTATGCCACTGTATCACTAATTAAATGGCATAATGCTCCCCCTTAAAAAACACAAACAACATCAAACAATAAACCAAAACAGAGACAATCTTACACAAACTTCCCTTTAAGTTGTTAGTCAAGGAAGTCTAAAAACTTCCCTAACAAAATAATCTATTGCCACTATCCATGGTTGTCACCCCATATTGAAAGTAAGTCTCCATTTTGAAAACATCACACATTTCAGTAACAAGATTTGGAAGAATCAATGTGTGAATAACCTGGAAGCATAGTCCTTCCAGGTAAACAAAGATGTCACTGAGGCTGATGCCATCATCGCATGCAACCAGCATTTTGTATAAATGACTTCTATAGGCCGAAGTGCTAAAAGCTTGCTCCCTATGGCTCTTTGTGGGTCTTAGAACACTTGGAAGATGAGATCTTGTGGCTGGCCATTGTTACTAGGACATGACATTTTTTAAAAAATGTGTTTCTCTAGGCTCTCATTTTCCTTTTGGTTTCTGGATCAATGTGAGTTGTTTCATCTATGATAAGTATCTAACAGTGATACACTACTTTTCCTAGAGGCCCAAAGCAAATGAACTAGAATCTTCAGAACCAGGAGCCCAAACAACCCTCTCTCTTTGTTAAGTACCCTGACATTAAATATTTCATTTGGTGTCCTTCATTAAAGTAACATGTGGCTGATATTAGTTTGAACATCTGATCCAAAAACATAGCAAAAAGTCTTCCATTTTGTGCTTATCATAATCATAAAACCACCAGTTTTTGTGATTCAATATTTGCTTGGAAGTGTGTTAATTTTAGGTTAACAAGGACAAATCAATTTAATATGGTTTGAAGCAAAGTGCAGTCTAATTTAAAGATATTTAACAAATTAATGTAATGTATCTAAGTGATCTATCATGATATTATGAGCCAAATTCTCGGAAAGAGACAAAAAACTACATGGTTTCTGTGTGTGAATATTTAAGAAAAGACACATAGAAACATGCAATGATTCATACTAAATTGTGTTTACTCTCTGCTGCATAACAAGCTTTTGAATGTTTGTTCATTGTATTATCAGTCAGGTTAGTGAATAGCAAGCGACTACTAAAAGGTCAGACAAGCTGTATTTTGAAGAGAATGAAGTGAGGTTTAGTGGAGCCTAGAAAAGCTCTATGCCAGTGACTGTTAAGGTACTTATAGTAAGCAGTAAACAATTTTTCAGTTAGTCCAAATTGTAAAGTTTGTGGATAAAACTCATAAGATAATATCCAATGTGTATATCGTAACCATTCTATTGAATTTGAAGCTAACTGCTTTAAATTGGTTGACATTAACATGAAGCAAACATGTTAAACAAAAGCCACTTGCCAATATTCCAAATGAAAATTTGATTGCTCACTACAATTTTGAAAACGTAAAGTTATTTGTCATCTTGTGTGTAAGCATGTTTTATGTGCAGAGAGAGTCAGGGGACAAACTTAAGTTTCCTCTCAAAAGTTGTCTACCTTGTTTTGTGAATTTCTGTCTCTCACTAGCCTGTAATTGAACAATTGAGCAAGGTTGCTGACCAGGGATCTGCTTGCTTGACCATCTGGGTTTTCTAATGAGGCTTCTATAGATAGAACTTGGAATCTAATTGACTTATGCCGAGTAGTTTAGGGGAAAAAAAAACATGTTCCCTGCCCAGAAAATTCTGATGTTTAAAAAGGTAACACTTAGAAACACTTAGGTTTCTCGTTAAGGCCATAAGTGTTCCCTCTGGGTATCTTTTTCCTTGCTCTCCTCCTCTGTTCTTCCCCTAACTCGACCTTCCTGATCCCTCATAGTCTCCTCCTCCTTCCCTTCTCCCCTCCTCTTTCTCCTATGTTCCCTACACCCCCTGCTCCAAATTTACTCAGAAGATCTTGTCCTTTTCCCCTTCTCAGGGATTGATATGTCCCTCTTAGGATCCTCCCTGTTTCCTAGGGTAATTTCCAGGAATTCACAAAGATGACCCCAACTAAGAATCTAAGCAATAGTAGAGAGGTTACCTTAAATGCCCTTCCCCTATAATGAGATTGATAACTACCATAAATGTCATCATAGAGCCTTCATCTAAGAGCTGATGGAAGCAGAAGCAGAAATTCACAGCTAAGTACTGAGCCCAATGCCTGGAATCCAGTTGTAGAGAGGGAGTAGTGATGAGCAAAGGGGTCAAGACCATGCTGGGGAAACCCACAGAAACAGCTACCCTGAGCAAGTGGGAGCTCACAGAGTTCAGACTGAAAGCTGGGAAACCTGCATAAGACCGAACCAGGCTCTATGAATGTGGATGTTAGTTGGGAGACTTGGGCGTTCTATGGAGCCGCTGACAGTGGACTAGTATTTTCCCCTAGTGCAGGAATAGGTTTTGGGAGCCCATTCCCTCCAGAGGGATGTTCTCTCAGCTTAGATACACTGGAGAGGGCCTAGCTCCTGAACCAAATGATGTGCCAGACATTGATGATCCCCCATGGGAGGCCTCATCCTCTCTGGGGAGTGGATGGGGGATTGGATGGGGAGATGGTGGGGGAGGGAGTACAAGATGGAGAGAGAACTGGGATTGGTATGTAAAATAAGAATGTTTTTAATTCAAATAAAAATTAGTAAAAAGAGATAACATTTGTATGAGTGTGGTTATAGAGGTTAGGGATAGACTGATTAGAACTAGGAAACATTTAAGTTAGTCACTGGAAGAAGCTGACATTAAGTAACAGTCAACTAATTAGAAAAAAAATTCTAGAGAGTTCTGTGACCAGGTTGAGTTAATTTGATGACTGCTTGTGCTAGAATACTGTGGAAAGAAGGGAGCACCTACACTCATGGTTACCCCTGAAGTTTTTTAGAAACTTCAATTAAGCCATGTAGCAACATTGGCCAAGAATCAAAAAGAAAGCTGGAGAGGAGTAGCAGACATCAATAAGAAGAAAGAGCATCTTGAAGCTGTTTCCAAATGGTGGTTTGAGTTTCATTTGTGGCAATCAGAAATGCAGGTGTAGGATGGCTGAAATGTTTAATTAGAATCCATTATAATAGAGAATTTAGCTAAAGCCAGGAAAGCAGATGTGCCCACCAAGAGAGACAACAAAACACAATATATAAATCAGAAGTGCTTAGAAACAGAGAAGTGTGGGAAGCCAAAAGTTCCACCAGAGAGAAGAGAGCTGTAGGCAGATTGGGAATGAGCAGCCAGAAAAATAGGTGGCAGCATCGCTGAGGCTGATGCTTGAAATTTCTGATTGTGTTTGTTTACAAGTCTGGGTCAGCAATAATTAATGCTGATGAGTTGTGTTGCTTGCAGATCACAGATTCTGCCATGCCCCTGACAATGGGAATTAGGAGACTTCTCTGAAGATCTGGAAACAAAAGATAATCTTTGAGGAATTTGACAGTGAACTTCATGAATAAAGCAGCTAAAATGGAACCTGGGGACTTCTCTGAAGCTTATTTAAAAAGAAGAATATTTATCACTTTTCTGCTAGATGATACTGCTTCTTTTGTCATTTTGGTTTTAAAATTTAATCTTTTCAGATTCAAACGCTTAAGACCTAACATTAGCCAGAAAGAAATTTGATTCAAAGTGCCTTGAGAAGTAAAGGGACCTTTAAATAAATAGTAAAGTGAAGGAGACCTTTATTATTTTATTGTTATCATCCTTTCTTCCTTTGCTATTTTTCTGTTTGCATGGATTATAGTCATGTTAAATGTATTCAGAAGAATGATCATTTCCATCAAGAAAATTCTAATGCTACCCCCCCAAAAACCTACTTTTAGTGTTTTAAGTGGTTATCAATTTATCTTTTCTTTTGGCATGATGCTCTATATCTAGAGAAAACTCAAGGGAATGTCAGGTTAAGGGAATCAATGGACTCTCATAAATCCATGCCACGTTACTGTTGACCATTAGGGACAGACTGACTGTGTACATGATAGGCCAATAACTCATGGTGTCAATGAAATACTTTTCAACATTCCCTGAGTCAGCAGTTGCATCTAAGTCATCGAGAGCATCTGCAAGTTAGAACAGCCAGGAGATCACTACTGCCAAAAGGCAGAAACACAGTGCATTTATCTATAAATCTAATTGTTGTGTATATCCATAAAACAGACTTAAGACTCACTGGGATTGACAGAACAGTTGGTTTTGTAGTGCAAGAACAAGAAAATAGAACAGTAAGAAAGAGATCTCTATGTCGGGCGATGCTTTTTATGAGGTAAAACAGTCTTTCCTTCTCGAATGCATTCAAGAAGACTGGAGTTTTATGGCTTTAATGGGAAACCTCATCTGCTGAGTCCAGGGGCCTCTCAATTTCTCTGTGTCAGTATGGTTATATAGTATATAAAATGTTCTGGTATGTTGGTGCTTATTACAGGAGTTCAGTCCAAAACAACAACTTCTCATGATGTTTGTTAACACTGGTTTGAACCCCCCCTGAAAAATCCAAGGACAAGTCATCAGGATGGCAGAATATCTTAAATGTAGACCTTCGCAGATCTAATTCACAGCATGTAGTTGTTCAAATTTGAACAAGCTACTTCCCTACTGTGCTACTGTTTTCAATTGTGAGCTGTAAAAAAGTGGTTATGAACTATTTGGAAGGCAGAATTTAGGTCATTACTTAGCCAGTGTTGAACCCCAAAGATGGCTTGGATCAAGGACTCAATACATAAATACATTGGCTGTGGCTCCAGTGATCTGTTGCCACACAGAAATATTTTCATTGGTGTTTGCACAAATCTTGTCTTTAGCCTTCTGTACTTAATGTTTAGACCATTATAAAATCCTTTTAAGATAATTTCATCTCAATCCATTTGATTATAATTTAATAAAAAGTTTTGAATACAACACACTTGCTTTCTAAATTCTCCACAATGGTGTTTGGTGTAGGCAAGAATATTTAAATATTTTATTTTTGGCTTCCATATATTCTGATTCATTTTTCTAAAGATTGTTCTCTTGATTTTTTAGCTCTGTTGATGTAGATATCAAAATATTATTAGCATTTTTAAACATGAAGCAAATTACAAAAATGTTTATCTCAGTTTTCTTTTCCTTTCTTCTCACAGACATTTGGTATAGTTATAGGGATTGGTGACTTGATTTAGACAAGGACTTAAAAAATTTCCTGGTATCTTTGTAACTAAGCACTGGGTACTCTATATCAGTGATAAATCTTCATTTCAATTATTTGTTAAAAAGATAAAGTCACTGCTGTACTACATTTAGATTAAATGATGCAGCTAGTACGATGAAAAGACAAAATGTGTTTTTAAAACATTTTTAAAAAGAAGAGATGAGGCTGAATGAATAACTTCGGAACAATAATATTGGGCCAGATAAATGAAGCCAAATATGTGCCATTGAGTTGCTTCATAAAATAATAAATTGGGATTTGATTTCAAGACAACAGGTATTTGATAAGGCCTATTTTGTTCAAATTGTTGAATAAATCTCTCTGTATCTTCTCAGAATATGCCAAGAATATGCTAAGATGGTTTAGTTGTAGATCCAGTGACTTGAGATAGAAAATCATAACCTAAATTTTCTCTTTAACACTCTTAGACTGATAAAGACTTCATAGGCTTATTTTATTTTTAAATGTTATTTATTTAATTATACAGGGGATTGAACACCAGACCTTTTACATACCAACAAAACACTTGACTACTGTGCTATATTCCTATTCATTTATTTTATTTTATTTTTTTGTTTTGTTTTTTCAAGACAGGTTTCTCTGTGGCTTTGGAAGCTGTCCTGGAACTTGCACTTGTAGACCAGACTAGCCTTGAACTCACAGAGATATGTCTGCCTTTGCCTCCCAAGTGCTGGGATTAAAGGCATGTGCCACCAAAGCCTGCCTTATTTTATATATTTGAATCCATTACTTCTCTGGTTATCACTTTATTTTATTAATGTTTCCCCTCTTTTATTGCTTTCAGATCCTTCCTATCTCTTATCCCCACAGCATCATTATATCTGTCTGTATCTATCTATCTATCTATCTATCTATCTATCTATCTATCTATCTATCTATCTATCTATCTATCTATCTATCTATCTATCTTAAAAACCCACAAAAAGATCAGTCCTTCCAGGCCTCAACCACCGGCGATCCCAACTTCAGGTGAGCTTGGGTCTCCGGGGGACACTCCCCACCCTCCGCCCAACACACACATCACCTCGATCTTCTGGGGGGGGCCGCTCCTGGCATCCAGAAGACCGGCCCACATAGGAAAGACATCAGCCCTTCCAGGCCCCAAACTTCGGAGACCCCAGCTTCAGCTTCAGCTTCAGCTTCAGCTTCAGTTCAGTGTCCCCAGCTTCAGCTTCAGGAAGGAAGGAGACCAGTGGAGATGGAAAGACTACCATCTGCATCCACTAGAAGAAGAGATGGGAAGAAGAAAGAATAAGAGCTCACTCAGCAATAGAAAGACCAACATGACTCCACCAAAATCTAGAGACCCCACACAGCAAGACATGAAAAGCACAACATAGATGAAACAGAAGAGACAGACGTTAAAAATTATTTTATGAAGATGATAGAGCCCCTCAAAGAGGAAATGATAAAATCCCTTAAAGAAATAGAAGAAAAAACAAACAAAAATACATGAAATGGAGGAAAAGACGAACCAAAAAATTCAAGAAATAATCACTTGTTTCCTTCTTTCCTGAAGCTGAAGCTGGGCATGCTGTTGGGTGCGGTCTGGAAGGGCTTATGTCTTTCCTGGGTGGGTCCTCTTGATGCCAGGAGCAGGCCCCCAGAAGATTCAGGGAGTGGTTGGTGGGCAGGGGAGTGGTCCCTGGAGGACCCAAAGTCACCTGGGGCTGGGTGCGCCGGTGTGGTAAGAGCTGAGGTTAGGGTCTATGAGGACTAAAGTCTTTCCTGTGTGGGAAGGCCCTCTCAATGCCTGGAGCAGCCTCCAGAAGATTGTGAGGGTGAGTGATGGGCAGAGAAGAAGTCCCTAGGAGGACCCAAGCTCACCTGAAGCTAGGCACGCTGGAGGGTGGGGTCTGGAAGGACTGATGTCTTTCCTGTGTGGGCAGGTCCTCTTGATGCCAGGTGCAGGCCCCTGGAAGATTGAAGGAGTGGGTGATGGGCGGGGGAGTGGTCTCAGGAGGACCCAAGGTCACCTGGGGCTGGGCACACAGCTGTGGGGAGAGCTGCAGGTTGGGACTGTGAGGACCGATGTCTTTTTCCTGTGTGAGCAGGTCCTCTCAATGCCTCGAGCAGCCTCTGGAAGATTGTGGGAGTGGGTGATGGGTGGGGAAGGAGTCCCTAGGAGGAACCAAGCTCACCTGAGGCTGGGAACGCTGGAGGATGAGGTCTCAAGAATAAGTTTTTCTGATGAAGGTTGAACCACATCTATCAATAATACAGTATGTTAATTGAAGTGTTTTTTTTTCCTGCAAGTTCCTTTAGCAGAATAGTAGTAGTAGGTTTATTCCTAGGTCTATGTCCTATTTTATCTTAGGCTCATGAACACTTCACAGGATCAGGGATGGATTCCATCTCAAGAAATGGACATTAAATGCCACCAAAATGTGGTTCAGTATTCCCATAACTGGTGCCATTATTGGACCAGTATATTTCGAAGGCAGGCCACTGTTATAGTTCACAGGGTTTGGAGCTGGTGATACTGAAAATTAGTTTCTCCTTTGGTATTATGAAGAGCACTTTTCAGGACAATGAATGCTAGTTAGTATGGGTTAAGTATTTTGTTTGGGCTCCAGCTCATCTCCTTTGTGTGTCATGAGTAAGTAATGTCTTCAGTAATAGGGTCAGGTTGTGGAGAGCAAGCAATAGACTTGGCAACAGCATGTGATGTTTGGGAGGTTCAGGGTACTCCCTTTGACCAATGACTGAATAAGATATAACCTGTTTCTATCTCTGGAAGTTTAAATTAGTGGTATAAGATATCTACTTGTTGCATTGTTTCCATTATTATAGGGTGACTCCATTTATATTACTTTCAAATATGTATATATAGGAAGCTTTTACAATAGTAGGTGTCTATATGATTTTTCAAAAGGCCTTCAGTGTTAGTTATCCCTCCCTGAATTTCTTCCTTTAATCTTCTCTCCTATACCTGTCCCTATTTAATTCTCCTACTCTAGTTGTCCCTTTGTCTCTACATAATTCTGTATCCTATTTCTCCTTCCTTGGGAGATTTGTCCTCCTCCTTGATCTCACTACCTTTTATTAAGAGAAAATTATAGTGTAGGTATAGACCAATGAAAACTCATTGATGATACTTGCATATAAGAGATGAAATAAAGAAAATGATTAGCAAAGTTTTTCTCTTTTATTCAATTTTTAAGGTTGACTGTTTTAACAACCTGTCAGTTCAACTAATCTACTTGCTTTTTCATTGTTATGCAGATTTCTCCTTCTGCTCTATATTCTCTGATTAAAACAGTACTCAGGTTGAGGCATTAGTGTCACCTCAAAAGACTATTCATGCTGGGTTACCTCTCTCAGCCTTAATAAGTGAGAAGGAACCTCATCCCACTTCAACCTAATATGACGTCTATGAGAGGCCTGCTCCTTTCTGAATAAAAACAGAGGAGGAGTATATTAGGGGACAGAGAAGAGGTAGGGGTCAGGAATGAGAGGAGAGAATTGAGGGGAAACTGCAGTTATAATATTGAATAAATAAATAAATAAATTTAATTGAAAAGGTAAACAAACCATACTTTCTAGTTGTGGGGAAGTGGTGCAGGGAAAATGGTTCATTAGTTCTTAGCATGTCTTGTTCTTCCATTGAACCTGAATTTGGTTCCCCAAACCCACATCAGGCAGCTTGAAACTGAGTATAATTTCAGTTGCAAGGAATCCAGCACTCTATGATGGTCTTCTCAGGTACCTACACAAGTAACATACGTACAAATGCATGAATAAACATATAAATCATATTTAGAAAAAGAAAAGTGTTTGGAAATTATCTGAAGTGATTTCTAACTAATTCATGATCACATTGTATCTTGCTAAAGAAGTAATCCTAAAATTTTATTTTCCAGACTTTCCAATCTTGACAACCTCATACAAGGGAACATTTCTCTTGTCACTGATATTATCATTTTTGTGCTCAATGTTTCTGACACATAATAAACACACATATAAGTATAGATTTATAAATGCACACACATATGCACACATGCAATTATTCAAATGCAAGCACATACACACATGTATGCACACGTATCATTCATATATTTTGGCACTTTTGTCACTATTATTTCTCTGTCTTCTCAGTCTCTGTGTTAAGAGCAACACTGATGAATTCAATCTTGAACTGAAATTCAGTTGTGGAATACTGAAATGATACAGATGTAGACACTTTTCTATTTTTATGTTCAATCCAGCATCACTGATTTATTTCTGGTACTCGAAGAGGAAATGGCTTAAATTTGTCACTACTGCAAGATGAAAATTCATTCTGCGGTTTGGAAAGTCCATGAACATATCTCTTGTCACTTTTACTCATGAAAGAATAATACAGACAAAAATGATATTCAAATGCAATATTAAAGGAAGTATTTAATTTATCAATAGTAATTTTAACACAGTCATTTAGTCAGTTCAATGTATTTATCAATATTTTATTTGAGAATCGAACAAGATTAGATAACATGTCAATCAGGGGATATGAAAATTCAGGCACGTAGACACAAACACATACACACACACACTTTCTCACATACACACACACATACACACTCTCACATACACACACATACACACACACACTCTCACATACACACACACACACACACACACACACACACACACACACACACACACAGGTGGCCACACAGTAAGCTTTCTCAGTCTGGTAAGATGCGTTTCAAGGCCATCTTCTTATCTGAGATCTGAATTTAAACAAAGTATTGAGGTTTTTCAGGATTAACATAAATTCTAGGAACTAGAAAAATACATATGAATACGTTTACTACGACATTATTGTGAGCTTTTAAGTTATTCCACTTTTAGCATGGGATAGCAATATTTAATTTTGATTCAGGTATAATAAAAACAAAGTGACTTTGGGCGGATTATTTATGTCTCCAGGACTGGTGAAAAATAAGACATAAATTGTCAGAAATTTAAGGTCTTTGTTTTCTTTATCTCAGTTAAGGTTTCCGTTTTGGTATAATTGATTTTAAAATCTCCTTTATTTTTTTCAGTTTTTTTATTATTTTATTTTTAAATAGCTTGTTTTACATGTCAATCCCAGTTCCCTCTCTCTCCCCTCCTCCCGCACTCCCCTTCCCCCCTCCCTCCCACCCTATTGCCAAATCCTTCCCCATAGGGGATATCTAGAGTCTGTCATTTTACTCTTGGTAGGGTCCAGGCACTCCCCTAAGAGTCCAGGCTGAGAGAGCATCTCTCTTTGTGCTATAGGCACACGAAGACAGTTTGTATACCAGGGATAGACACTGATCCACAGCTCAGGGCCCCATAGGTTGCCCAGGCCTTCTCACTGACACTCACATTTGGGGGGTCCAGATCAGTCCCATGCTGGCCTCCCCACTGTCGGTCTGGGGTCCAAGAGCTCTCCCCTATTCAGTTCAGCTGTCTCTGCTGGTTTTGCCAGCCCATTATTTGCCAATTTGCTTATCACTCCTCTCTGTCACTGGGTTCCTTGGGTTCAGTTCAGTGATTATGTGTTTGCCTCTGCTTCCATCAGTCACAGGATGAAGGCTCCCGGATGGTTATAGACATCAAGTTCATTATCAGGGATGGGCATTCGAGGTGGTCCCTCCACTATTGCTTAGCTTGCCAATTGGTGTTATCCCTTTAGATCACTCGAGGTCACTCTGGTGCCTGATCTGTCTTCGAACCTATGATTCCCTCTTCCCCCTATTCTACCCCCACCCCCTCAAATTCCTGTTCCCCCATGACCAATTCTCTTCCTCTTCACCCCCTCTCTTCTTCCCAGGTCCCACTCCCCTCCAACCCTTGCCGTGTTCCCCATCCATTCAGAGGATCTTGTCTCCATCCTATTCTCTTGGGTACTATGCATATATGCATATCTTTTAGGTTCTTTCCTGTTTCCCAGACTCTCTATCTGTCGAAGTGCAGACTGGCACTATCCTGATCCATGTGTAAAATCCATATATGAGTGAGTACATACCATGTTTTTCTTTTTGAGACTGGGTTACCTCACTCAGGATGGTTTCTTCCAGTGCTATCCATTTCCCTGCGAATTTCAAGATTCCATTGTTTTTTTCTGCTGAGTAATACTCCATTGTGTAAATGTACCACATTTTCTCTATCCACTCTTCAGTTGAGGGGCATCTAGGTTGCTTCCAGGTTCTGGCTATTACAAACAATGCTGCTATGAACATAGTGGAGCAGATGCCCTTGTTGTATGAACCTGCCTCATTTGGATAAATGCCTAAGAGTGGAATTGCTGGGTCTAGTGGTAGATTAATTCCCATTTTCCTGAGGAATCTCCATACTGATTTCCAAAGAGGCTGTATGAGTCGGCACTCCCACCAGCAGTGGAGGAGTGTTCCTCTCTCTCCACATCCTCTCCAGCATAAATTGTCTTTGGTGTTTTTGATTCTAGCCATTCTGACAGGAGTAAGATGGTATCTCAGAGTTGTTTTGATTTGCATTTCCCTGATGGCTAAGGATGTTGAGCACTTTCTTAAGTGTCTCTTGGCCATTTTAGCCTCCTCTACTGAGAATTCTCTATTTAGCTCTGTACCCCACCTTTCAAGTGGATCCTTTGGTGTTTTGGAGACTTGTTTCTTGAGTTCTTTGTAAATTTTGGAGATTAGCCCTCTGTCAGATGTAGGGTTAGTGAATATCTTTTCCCATTCTGTGGCCTGCCTTTTTGTCTTTTTGACTGTGTCCTTTGCCTTACAGAAGCTTTTTAGTTTCAGAAGGTCCCATTTGTTAATTGTCGTTCTCAGTGCCTGTGCCACTGGTGTTATGTTTAGGAAGTGGTCTCCTGTACCAACTCGTTGAAGAGTATCTCCCACTTTCTCTTCTAAAAGTTTCAGTGTGACTGGATTTATGTTGAGATCTTTGATCCATTTGGACTTAAGTTTTATACAAGGCGATAGACCTGGATCTATCTGCAGTCTTCTGCATACCAGTACCCAGTTATGCCAGCACCATTTGTTGAAGATGCTTTCTTTTTTCCATTGTACAGTTTTAGCTTCTTTGTCAAAAATCAAGTGCTCATAGGTGTGTGGGTTAAAATTAGGGCTTTCGATTCGGTTCCATTGGTCTACCTGCCTATTTTTGTGCCAATACCAAGCTGTTTTCAGGACTATAGCTCTGTAATAGAGCTTGAAGTCAGGTATGGTGATGCCTCCTGAAGTTCCTTTATTGTATAGGGATGTTTTGGCTATCCTGGGCCTTTTGTTTTTCCATATAAAATTGATTAATGTTCTTTCCAGGTCCTTGAAGAATTGTGATGGAATTTTGATAGGGATTGCATTGAATCTGTAGACTGCTTTTGGCAAGATTGCCATTTTTATTATGTTGATCCTACCAATCCAAGAGCATGGGAGATCTTTCCATTTTCTGGTATCTTCTTTGATTTCTTTCTTTAAAGACACAAAGTTCTTGATATGCAGGTCTTTCACTTCCTTGGTTAACATTATCCCCAGATATTTGATGCTGTTTTTGGCTATTGTAAAGGGTGATGTTTCTCTGATTTCTTTCTCAGTCACTTCATCATCTGTATGTAATAGGGCCACTGATTTTTTTGAGTTTACCTTGTATCCTGCCACATTGCTGAAGGTGTTTATCAGCTCTAGGAGTAACCTTGTGGAGTTTTTTGGGTCACTTATGTAAACTATCATATCGTCTGCAAATAGTGAAAGTTTGACTTCTTCTTTTCCTATTTGTATCCCCTTTATCTCCTTTTGTTGTGTTATTGCTGTAGCTAGAACTTCAAGTACAATATTGAAGAGATATGCAGAGAGTGGACAGCCTTGTCTTGTTCCTGATTTTAGAGGAATTGCTTTGAGTTTCTCTCCATTTAGTTTGATGCTAGATGTTGGTTTACTGTATATTGCATTTATTATATTCAGGTATGTTCCTGTTATCCCTGATCTCTCTAGGACCTTTATCATGAAGGGGTGCTGGATTTTGTCAAAGGCTTTTACAGCATCTAGTGAGACGATCATGTGGTTTTTCTTTCGCAGATTGTTAATATGGTGGATTACATTGATAGATTTTCTAATGTTGAACCATCCCTGCATTCCTGGAATGAAGCCTACTGGATCATGGTGGATGATTTTTCTGATTTTGTTAATTAGCATGCTCTCTCTCTGTCTTTTGGTTAGTTTGGACAGAGGTTTGTCTATTTTGTTGATTTTCTCAAAGAACCAACTCTTTGTTTCATTGATTCTTCTCAGTGTTTTCCTGGTTTCTACTTGGTTGATTTCAGCCCTCAATTTGATTATTTCCTGGCGTCTGCTCCTCCTGGGGGGAGTTTGCTTCTTTTTGTTCTAGAACATTCAGCTGTGCTATTATTTCTCTAGTATGACTGTTCTCCAGTTTTTTCATGTGGGCACCTAGTGCTATAAACTTTCCTCTCAGCACTGCTTTCAAAGTGTCCCATACGTTTGTGTATGTTGTGTCTTCATTCTCATTGAAATCGAGGAAGTCTTTAATTTCTTTTTTTATTTGTTCCTTTACCCAGGGATGGTGCAATTGTGCATTGTTCAATCTCCATGAGTTTGTAGGGTTTCTGCGATTTGTGTTATTGTTGAATTCTAATGTTAATGCATGGTGGTCTGATAAGATGCAGGGGGTTATTCCAATTTTTTTTTTATCTGTGGAGATTTGCTATGTTTCCTATTATGTGGTCAATTTTAGAGAAGGTTCCATGTGGTGCCGAGAAGAAGGTATATCCCTTTGTATTTGGGTGGAATATTCTATAGATGTCTGTTAAACCTAGTTGGGTCATAACTTCTATTAGATCTTTTGTTTCTTTGTTAAGTTTCTGTCTGGAGGTCCTGTCTAGCGGTGAGAGCGGAGTGTTGAAGTCTCCTACTATTAGTGTGTGAGATTTTATGTGCATTTTGAGCTTTAGTAATGTTTCTTCCACGAATGTAGGTGCCTTTGTATTTGGGGCGTAGATGTTTAAAATTGAGACTTCGTCTTGATGTATTTTTCCTTTGATGAATATGAAGTGCTCTTCTTCATCTCTTTTGATTGATTTTAATTTGAAGTCTAATTTGTTAGATATTAGGATTGCTATGCCCGCTTGTTTCTTGGGGCCGTTTGATTGGAAGATCTTTTCCCAGCCCTTTACTCTGAGATAACATCTGTCTTTGATGTTGAGATGTGTTTCTTGTATGCAGCAGAAGGAAGGGTTCTGTCTTCGTATCCATTCTGCTAGTCTGTGTCTTTTTATAGGCAAGTTGAGGCCGTTGACATTGAGGGATATTAATGACCATTGATTGGTGATCCTTGTTTGCGCTTGATTTATTGTTAGTGAAGTTATTTTGTGTAGTTTCTCCTCCCTTTTTCTTTTGGTGTTTTGTAAAGTATGGTTATATATTGCCTGTGTCTTTGTGAATGTAGTTATCTTCCTTGGCTCTAGGTTTTCCTTCTAGCATTTTCTGTAGAGCTGGATTCATGGATACGTATTGTTTAAATCTGGCTTTGTCATGGAATATTTTGTTTTATCCATCTATGGTAACTGAGAGCTTTGCTGGATATAGTAGTCTGGGCTGGCATCCTTGTTCCCTTAGCGTTTGTAGGACATCTGACCAGGATCTTCTGGCTTTCATCGTTTCCATTAAGAATTCAGGTGTAGTTCGGATAGGTCTTCCTTTGTATGTTACTTGGCCTTTTTCTTTAGCTGCTCTTAATATTTTCTCTTTACTCTGTAGGTTTGGTGTTTTGATTATTATATGGCGAGGTGACTTCTTTTTCTGGTCAAGCCTATTTGGTGTTCTGTAAGATTCTTGTACTTTCATAGGCATATCTTTCTTTAGGTTAGGGAAGTTTTCTTCTATGATTTTGTTGAATATGTTTTCTGTACCTTTAAGTTGAATTTCTTCACCTTCTTCTATACCTATTATTCTCAGGTTTGGCTTCTTCACGGTGTCCCATATTTCCTGGATATTTTGTGTTAAGGATTTGTTGGTTTTGAGATTTTCTTTGGTTTACGACTCTATATCCTCTAATGAGTCTTCAACACCTGAGATTCTCTCTTCTATCTCTTGTATTCTATTGGTGATACTTGCATCTGTAGTTCCAGATCGTTTACCGAGCTTTTGTATTTCCAGCATTCCTTCATTCTGTGTTTTCTTTATCGTTTCTATTTCAGCTTTCAATCCTTCAACAGTTTGAGCTGTTTCCTTAATTTTTTTGGTTGTTTTTTCTTGGTGCTCTTTAGATTCTTTGAGAGATTTGTTTATTTCTTGAATTTTTTCCCCCATTTCATGGATTTTTTTGTTTGTTTTTTCTTCTATTTCTTAAGGGATTTCCTTGTTTCTTCTTTGAGGGTCTCCATCATCTTCATGAAATAATTTTTAAGGTCTGTCTCCTCTTCTTCGTCTATGTAGTGCTTTTCGGGTCTTGCTGGTGTTGGATCCCTGGATTCTGGTGGGCTCATGTTGGTGTTTCTATTGCTGAGTGATCTCTTATTCTGTCTTCTTCCCATCTCTTCTTCCAGTGGGTGCTGGTGGGGTCTTTCCGTCTCCACTGGTCTCCTTCCTTCCTGCAGCTGAAGCTGGGGATGCTGAAGCTGGGCTCGCTGGGGTTGGGGTCTTGGAGGGGCTGATGTCTTTCCTGTGTGGGCGGGTCTTCTGGATGCTGGGAGAGTCCCGGAACATCGCGGGGGATGGGTGATGGGTGGGCGGTCCCCGCTGGAGACCCAATCTCACCTGAAGCTGGACTAGCTGGGGTTGGGGTCTTGGATTTTAAAATCTTCTTAATGTGGGTTGCAAACTTTACTTCATCTTAATATGTAGCAACATAATGTCTTATTTAAAATATGCAAGATATATATCCTATATACACAATTAAAATTGCATTTTTTTGGTTTTATGAGACAGGGTTTCTCTGTATTGTTTTGGAGGCTGTCAGTCCAGCCTGGCCTTGAACTCACAGAGATCCGCCTGCCTCTGCCTCCCGAGTGCTGGGATTAAAATCGTGTGTCACCACCGCCCAGCTAAAATTGCATTTTTAACTCAAGTAATTAATACACACACACACACACATACACACACACACACACACACACACACACACACACACACACGGTCTATAATATAATTTTGGACCAAATGCCATAGGTAGTTTAATTTTTTTCAATTGAGATTGTATCTATGTGTGACTGTATGCATATGCAGATCTGCATGTATGTATGGACTAATGTGGGTTTGGGTGCTCATAGAGGTCAGACTATGGTGCCAGATCTCCTGGAGTTGAATTTACAGCCAGTTGCAATCTGTCCTGTCAACTTCCTGATGCAGATGTTGGAAACTAAAATTGGGGCCCCCCAGAAGAGCAGTAAATATTCTTATTTATTGAGACATTTCTCTAATCCAGGCTTGGACATATTTGCAAGACTTTTCTCCTACATTTCTCTCTTGCTCTTCTATATTAAACATTGTATTGGCTGCTGAAGGAAACAACCCAAATATAAATTCTCATTATGCTCCTGGTTAGGATACATACAGCCTTCTTATGACACTTAAGTAATGAGAATAAATCACAAAACATCACAAATAAGGCAAATTTTAATTGTGAGTCATAGAGGTCTGATGCAGAGGAAATGGCAGGGGATCCACGGGGATAACCCCAACCAAGAATCTAGGCAGTGGTGGAGAGGCTGCCTTTGATGACCTTCCCCTATAATGACATTGATGACTCCCTTGATTACCATTCCTAGAGCCTTAACATAGTAGCTGATCCAAGCAGAAACAGGCATCCACAGCTAAACACTGAGCCGTACTCCTGGAATCCAGTTGCAGAGAGATGAGCAAATGAACCAAGATGGTGCTGGAGATATCCGCAGAAACAGTTGACCTGTCCTTGTGAGAGGACTCTGGCCATAGTCAGAAAGCAGGGGAATCAGCATTGGCCGGAGCCAAGCCCTCTGAATGTGAGTGCCAGCTAGGAGGCCAAGGCAGTCTATGAAACCTCAAACAATGGAGGCAGTGTTTATTCCTGGGTCACAAATGGACTTTGGGAGCCCATTCCCTATGGAGGGATACTATTGCAACCCAGATAAGTAAAGGAGGGCCTGGGCCCTCCCGCAAATGAAATGATGGACTTTGATGATTCCTGGTGGAGGACATCACTATCCCTGGGAAGTGGGTGAGGGTGGGTTGGAGGGTAGGTAGCATGGGAGGACAGGACAGTGAGGGAATGGGGGATGGATATGTAAATAAGAGTGTTTCTAAAATAAAAAAATGAACAAAACTTACGCTTTAGTAATCTAAAGCAATATTTTTTACTTTATTTATTGTGCACATACATGTTTGTGAATATATGTATGCATGGTGTCAGAAGACAAACTGTGCAGTTTTCTCCTTCAAACTTAATGTGGGCACTGAGGATCAATCCCAGATCATTGAACTTGGCTTCAGGCATCCTTATACATGTGGCTCTCAACAGACCAAGAAAAATATTTTGAAATAGTGAAGAATGTCTTCACTTATGCTTAAAGACAGAACATCAAAACTATTTTAAGAACTTATACTCCATGACATAATAACAATTTTGAAACTAGATATTTCACTTAACTTTCTTACTATTAGAAATGAAAGAGCACACCACTGTTCCTTGAACCAGGAAAGAATTTTGAAGTGGAGCTTAACACATTAGTACATCTTTAAAAACAACAGTAGAACACTCCAGATTCTTGGGTAGTCACTGAACTTTACATTTGCGTGTACCTCTAATACCTATTCTTTGCATTTACCCTAGGCATTTTTTCCTTTTCCCTCTGTGTGTCCTGTATGGGTGTGTATATGGTGCATGCATATGTGGATATATGTGTTTGATTGTGAATTAGCTCATGCACATAGATATACCAGTTTGAAATGGATGTCAGGGTGTTTTCCTCAGTCATCCTTTTTGATTAATTAAGATGCTGCCCCTGACGTTAGTATTTTATACAGATTTGCTGCTAATGAGCTACCATGCCCTTCCTTTCTTTGATGCCTGGTGTCAAAACTACAAATATGTTTCACCTCTTGTGTCTTTTTTTATTTGAGTGCTTGGGCTCTATTCTAGTTCTAATGCTTGTATGGCAAGCACTTTACTCACCAAGCCATCTGCCTACTCTGAGTTTTTTTCTTCATACAAGTTCTGAAATGCTTTGTAGTAGTTCAGTTATTTCCTCCATGAGGCTCCACGGTTTATGTATTCCCTAATACATCTTTTAGAAATACTGTTTATATATTAAAATACCTTAGGTGTTGCATACTCCCTGTTTATAAAACATTCAAGTTCTTGTTCTATTCACCATGGCATTAAGGAATTTGGTTCTGGAATAAATCATGTCTTTATTTATCTTTTCTGTGGAATATCTCAGCCCAGTATCCAAAATGTTGTCTACCTCCTTTTCATACTTTAAAAGGGATATGATGCAATAGCCCTGGGAACAACCAGTAAGGTCCATTATTAACTTAATAAATGTATAGATATATTAAAAGTAAAGCTTAAATACTAAATACGATAAATGTTTTCTGTATTATAATACTTATATTAATGAAGATGATGGTGATAGTGATTGTGTGGAGGGCTGAGATGATTCTTCTTTGAACCTATTAATGTTTAGAAGGGAGACTGTCTTGGAGATTGTGAAAAAAGGACACAATGTGATCAGCCATGATTCAGGACCACGGAATAAATGAGAAGTCAAAAAGAGAGATTTCGCACAGGCAAATAAATGTTTCTCAGTTGAGAGTGTATCAAGGAGATTCCTAAAATTACAAGTACTTTTGTAGTTGAACCAATTGCTAGTCCTTGTAATGTTGGTCAAACATATCCAACTGGAAAAAAATCAGGAGGTAAGTGTAGAGGATTTGAGACCATAGAGATTTCTGAGACACCAAATTCCCAGTACCACTGGATTGTTCTTTACAATAAATGTTCTAGGAAGTTAGATTGAGACAAGCAAGGTGTCAAAGCATACTAAAGAAAAGATGAGATGATTCAGCAATAAATAGTGCTTGCTGTGTAACTGTGAAGACTGGAGTTCAGATTCTTGCACTCATTAACACTAATCAGGGCATCACGAGTATGCATGTGACCCCAAAGTCCAAGTGAGCTATAGATAGGTGGCTCAGTGGGGCCTGCTAAATCACCCTAGTAGGGGAAAATCAGGCCCTAGGTATAGGAAGAGCATCTACTTCGAGGGAATAGGTGATGAGGAATAAAGGAGGATAATTAACTCCCTCCTCTGGTCTTGGGAGAGCCTGCACATATATACATATGTGTGTCTATATTCACAGAAACACATGTATACATATGAATAATAAATAAAATGGGTTTTAAGATACTAATAAAATAATAAGAAAGACATAGATATTGATTTTTGTATACTATTATTAATAGTATGTGCTAGATATACATAAGTTGTACCATTCACTTTTTTCATAAAGCCAAAGAAACCTTTTTAATATTTGAATGTGAAATGACTCCAACTTTTTGGGAGGGATTGTGGAATCAAACTCACAGAAAAGCTATGAAGGGGAGGGGGCTTATGGGTTATAGCCCATTGTACTCAGTTCAATTCTCTCTCTCCTGGTCTTTGGAGAGATGGACAAAGCAATGACAAGAACACATCACTCAGGAGAGAAGCTGGGCCAATTACCATATATTCTTTGCCCTAAAATTGTGAGATAGAAAGCATCTGTCTCTAAGCGGCTTCTTGTTAGGTTTATGGTGACAAGGAAAAATTAGACTAAAACAGATACATAGATACTATCTTGTTTCCATCTTGTAGAAGGGGAAAGAAAGTACTGATTATTGAGATTAATCAATGTGCCCACCTATCCATAAGTTTGAGGTGACAGACTTATCTTTGAACACCCACAATTTGGTTGGAATACAGACCAGGGATTTTTATACATAATCAAAAGTCCACAGAACATAATTCCTCAACAAAGTATTAGGCTAAAATTGTGCAAGCAAATATTAGCTAAGATTTTGAGACCATTATTGGGGTTTTGAGTTTAAACATTTGTTTAGCCAATAAGAATGACATTTCCACATACAATCATGAATTTTGAAAATATAAGTCCTAGCATAATTAAAAATTGGGATTATAAAAAATAGACAATTGAGGAAGAATACTCTAATTTTAGAGCTGGCAATCACTTAATCCTAAAAAGTAAAATGGGAATGATTAAAATGTGATGAATCAAACCCATGTTGTAATAACTTTATATTATTGTATGTTTATCATCTTATATTTCAAAGATGATGAATTAACTTCTTTTCCAAGAAATGTTTAAAGTGCGTCTAACTTTTTCTTGAAGTCGTGTCCTTTGGGGAGCTGGTACTAAACTTGATCATTTTAACATGATAACTCAAGAAGTTCAATCATTTTCTGATCATTAGGTTTTCTATAGCCTTCACAGAAAAACTCCTCTGGAAAATGACCAACCTTAATCCTTTAAAAAAAAAAGGGGTAGAGTTATTGATTGAAACAAACTTCCTCGTTTCTTGGAAGATTTTGTATTGCTTGCCTGCTTTGTTAAGTGCACGTGCATGACCTATCTTCAGTGTATTTAGACTACTTCATTTTTCCAACTGAAAACTGAATAGTGGGAGAGTGGTTATGCAGCTTACTTTGACAGTCTACTTGCCTGTGGTCCTGGCTCCTCGCCATGCTATATGCTTTCCTTTCTGGGGAACCACAGGGGCATTCGCCACTGGCAGCTCGGCAGTCATGGATGTTAGGAGCCATTTTTTTCCGGCAACTATGAAATTCAACCATCTTTGACAGTTATTGAGGTCAACTTCCAGTGTTTCGTTAGATCTCTATTTCTGTCTACAGTTGCAGCTTCCTTCCCTCCCCAATGACCATTTCTAACTTCAGAGAGTTCATTGCCATCACTCATTCTGCGCCTTGTTCCATGATGAATTTTCTTGCAAAGCTAGCAATGCTTGCTTTTCATTCTAAGTTTATTCTTTATAGGTGACTTCTGAGGTCTCATTACTCCACAAAGAGCAGTCAAGAGTTGCAACTGGAAGCAGTTACTCATACTCTGCCGAACATGTGATGCATCATTTCCATACTTGCCCTTATATACACCTTCCTCTGTTGGTATCTGTCAGATCTAGTTAGGTACCCTGTTTGATTTTAACCAAAAAAAATTCTAAGATGCAGGTTTTTTTCTCACTCCTATCTTCAACCTATACTGGGTTTTAAAATTAGTTATGGTTATAAATTTATTCATGATTATAGATGAACCAAAGACAAACACTATGATTTTGTACTCTTAACTTCTGGGTCATGGTTGTACCTAGAGTTAATATATTATTTTCAAGAAACAAGAGCTTCAAGGGAGTAAGAAATCCTCTAATCAGGATTTAGTTTAAAAAGCTTGCTGCAATTAAAATACTCTTTAATATCACTGAGGTTTCAAAAACGGATCCAGAAATGACTTGAAGATATTAAGGTCAAGAAGAGGATGAGCTGATCTCATATTCTCACCTGACTTTCCTTCAGGATTCAGCTGGGAGATGGAAATGTACTATTTATTCTTTTCTTTAGATGAATTGGTTCTTTGATGAGCAGAGTTAGATACTAGGGGAATCTTACCGGGACACAGTCCTTGCTCTCAAGACCTTACAATCCAACAGGGCAGATAATCAGAAAATTAAAACCCAGGATGATAAGAGCAACAATGACTGGGAGTTCAGAACCATGGAGAAGAGCAACCTAGTAGCAGCTTAGGGGTCAGGGAACTTCCAGAGAGGTGGACTATCAGCTGGGTCTTGCGTCATCCCCGGGAGGGAGCCAGGTAGAATATAATGAAATTCTCAATGAGGAGATTATGTTTAAACTTCCCAGTAGAATCATTTAGGAACAAAGTGCTGTCTCTTCTCCTTTTGGAGCTTTCTTCTCCCTGAGGCAATTATAATGGCAAAGCTTCCTGCTTGAAAAAGAATCAACAGGGGCTGCCTTGCAGGTGGGGTGTGTGATTAAAAAACCAGCAGCCAAGCCTTCAGATAGTGGGGGTTCCCCAAGGAGGGGTCAAGAGAGATAACAAGGGTAGGCTATCTCAGGATGCTTTTTCCAGACCAAGAGTGAAAACAAGAAGTGAGACACTGTATCAAATAATCTTTCCCCTGAGCAGCAAAGATGCTGAGCAAAGTCACTGGGTTATCAGCACTGTGAATAAATGTGTCAGTTTGACAGCTTCCTGTGGCAAAGACAGAACACCCTGAGGAAAAGACACTGATCTTAGTTTTGTTTATTCAATTGGGGCTGATGTCCTGCCATGTTTTGATAAACTCGCTCAGAAAAGGAAAGAAAATGCAGTTACTGTGTAGCTTCTAATATTGCAGATTCCATGCTACCTCTCTGCATTGAGAATGGGTCCCAATTGGTTCATACTTAAAATACAAGCCATCAGGCAATCCTGACTATGGTCAGTAATTATAATATGACTTCTTGTGTTTCTTCAAACTTTGCTCATTAGTCAGGCCAGACTATGTTTATATAGGAGTTTAAGAATGATACCTTATTCCCTATGAGAGCTGGCTACTGGTGTGTCAAATTCCTTCAAGGGAGATGAAGTTTTCATTCTGGCAGGAGAAGGCAGAGTCTCAGGAAACAAACCATCCTGTTGAGACAGAGGTTTGGATTTGAATGCTTTCCCATGACTTCGCTGAATGCAATCTTATTTTTATTTTATTAATTTTTTGTGTGTCCAGATGCATACATGGGACAATGAACATGTGAGAGTAGAGGACAACTCTGGGAGTCAGGTCTCTCCTACTATGTTGTGGGATATAAGGATGGGATTCAAATCATCATGCCTATGGCCACAGTGTCTCTACATGCTGGGACATCTATCAGGTTTAAATATTTTCAAATCTTATCTTTTCAGAGTGACTCTATTCTTTTTAAAATATATATATATTTTAAAATTTTTTAGATTAAAATATAAATGCATTATTTCCCCCTTCCCTTTATTCTTTACAAACTGTCTCTTTTCTTGTCACAACAACTTTGCTTTAAATTGATGAATGACTTACTTTAATTATTGTTTCACATATATGTTCATATATGAGTGTGTAATAAATACAACCTATCAGTCCACATAAGGATATGTGTGTGTGTGTGTGTGTGTGTGTGTGTGTGTGTGTGTGTGTTTCAGCATTGACCATTTGATACTGGAAGGCCAATGGGTGTGGTGTTCTCTAGAGAAGATTATTTTACATAGTAAATGTAAAGAATGCAGTAGTGGCACATATATATTGCAAATGAACAACAGCTTCTGAGAGTCTTTCTCTTCGATGTGTGTAAAGATTGGGAATACTTAAGTTCATGAATGAGTAGAGAACATGAAAACTAATGAAAGGAAAATGTGTCTACCCTTTATATCTGGTTCACAGTGGCTGAGCAGGTAAGCTGGGATTCGAGGCTACAATTACATTAGTAGCCAATCCACACAAAGACACAATCTTTTTAATTACAGAGCAATCTCCCTCATGAACATTGATGCAAAAATACTCAACAAAATACTGGGAAATCGAATCCAAGAACACATCAGAAAAATCATACACCATGATCTAGTAGGCTTTATCCTAGCATGCAGGGCAGGTTCAGCATAAATAATCCATATAAACAATCTGAAAAAGAAAAACCATATCGGCATATCACTAGATGCTGAAAAAGCTTTTGACAAAATCCAACACCCCTTCATGATAAAAGATCCTGGAGAGATCAGGGATAATAGGAACTTACCTGAACATAATAAAAGCAATATATAGTAAGTCAACAGCCAACATCAAACTAAGTGGAGAGAAACTCAACGCAGTTCCTCTCAAATCAGGAATAAGACCAGGATGTCCACTGTCTCCAAACCTCTTCAGTATTGTACTTGAAGTTCTAGCTAGAGCAATAAGACAACAAAAAAGAGATCAAGGGGATACAAATTGGAAAGGAAGAAGTCAAACTTTCACTACTTGCAGACGATCTGATAGTCTACATAAGTGACCCAAAGAATTCTACCAGGAAACTCCTACAGCTAATAAACAACTTCAGCAAAGTGGCAGGATACAAAATTAACTAAAAAAATCAGTAGACCTACTATATATAGACAATAAAGGGGATGAGAAAGAATTCAGAGAAACATCACCCTTTACAATAGCCACAAACACCATAAAATATCTTGGGGTAACTCTAACCAAACAGGTGAAAGACCTTTATAACAAGAACTTTGAATCTTTAAAGAAGGAAATTCAAGAAGATACCAGAAAATGGAAAGATCTCCTATGCTCTGGGATTGGTAGGATCAATGTAATAAAAATGGCAATCTGTAATTAAACTTGATAATGTACCCATTGCTAGAAAGGATGTTTTGGTGAACAACAAAGCTCTTGACAACTGTTATTTTCTTCCTCTCCTGCACCACTATACTTCTTGTTGAAGCTCTATGAGGCCCACATTTTAGAAGGTATTTATAGTAAACTAGAGCCACCAAAGTGTTTCAAAAATGACAAAGCAAGGTGAGATCATTGATGGTTTTAAAACTTGAGAAAATAGGTTAGGAAAGAATGCCATCAAATAAAATCAGGCTCACTGTGAAACAAAACAGTCCCAAAAACAATTCCCTTCCACAGTTCTCTGATGTCATTTAATGAGCAGGCATCTGGACCCATAAGATAGTGTAGTCCCATACTCCAGTTTAAGATGGCGTTGTGAAGTTAAATCTATTCACTTATTCAGACATGTTTTTTTCAGCACAGTACATAAAAACTTAGATATTTTAAATTTTATTAAAAACCAGCTTTTGTGAAATGATTTTGCTCAAATGTAGACTAAATCAGATATTCTAAATACATTTAAGTTTGGCTAGCACATTCATAGATTCTAGTGGCTAGGTGTATGAAGAGTATATTTGTTTACAATAATTTCATTCCTCTTCATAAATAAAGAGGGAAATGCATCATTAAGATAGTACTAGTTATTGATAGGTAAAAATGTTCTCAAATATATATATGCTACCACTTACCTATTTTTACAATTTTTGACTTATTACTAAAACTGACCATTTCTATTACTTTAGAATGTGGATTATGCTATCTAGAATGTGAGATAATTTTCTGTGGTGTTTTGAAAAGAATTATCACGGTAATAAATTAACTACTATTGACACACGATCATCATCATCTTCACCCATCTTTAAGAATCAATCCTAAGAGATAAAATCTTCCAGACCGATGATCAGTATTTACCTCTTATCTAAAGTGACTTTTCACATCATTTGTCCAAATCTTAGCTACATTTAAATGAAGACTAAATAAATCAACCAATGAAATGAGAAAATGGAAATGTACAAAATGCTGCTTTACTATTCTGGCCCGGGAAAGCACTATTTTCACCTTCTAGTTGGAAATGGATTCTCTTTTGCTTGAGGTTGATGTACTACAGAGATCATCTGCTAGAATTAGCTCTTCCATACTTATTCAAGCTGTATATAATAAACAGTGAATTTGCTTAGCTTAGGCTGGTGCATGTCTATCCTCATTCCCCATTGTTCTAGTCAGATCAAGTTCAAAGTGGTTCAGGTTGCAGCAGTACACACATTTGTTCTGTTCTACAGTCAAATCCTCCATTCTACATGAAAGAAGTAAATGAAGACTATTGTCATATAGATGGATCTCTTTATAAACTAGAAACACAGTTTGGTAGGCTATCTCTCATCTTTAATCCCAGTAGTCAGAAGACTAAATCAGGATTGCCACAAGTTTGAGACCAGCCTGGTCATTTAAACGAGTTCTAAGCCAGCCTGGCTCACACTGTGAAACCCTACCTAAAATAACTTACCAGAAATATAGTATGTTTTTATATAAAAATTCATTTGCAATTCAGACACTATTACATTAGAATCTATTAAAATAAGCTATCCCCATGTGTTCTTTGGTAGGGGGTCATAGTTAATTCAAGTTGGCTTTGAAAAAATGAAAATCAAATACCAAAACTAGATATATTGCGATATTATCAATATTTTGTGACCAGCTGTTGATCTGGGTAACTGTGTGAAAGCTAGAACATCCCTACTTGGATTAAATACTAATTTAATTAGCACATATTTGGTAAAACCTACATTGCCAACTTTTCCAGTGATTGCAATAGAGAAAATTTGGGTTACTTCCCAGTGAAGAAGTTGTGGTTATCTCCCAAAGATAGCAGTAAAAATCCCATTTTAAGATAGGCAATGGTGGCACATGCATTTAATCCCAGCACTCTGGAGGCAGAGCACACGGATTTCTGTGAGTCTGAGGCCAGCCTGGTCTACAGAGTAAATTCCAGGACAACCAGGGCTATACAGAGAAACTATGTCTCATAAAAACAAAAGAAAAAACAAAACCAAAAAAATATCCCATTCTAATTAAATATAATTGAACACATCTTAAACCTTGGCTATGGTACACTAGCCTCAGAAGAAAGTGTCTAAAGTTGTTTGGATACCAGGATTACTCTGAGAAAGGGAGATGTTGCAACCTCTCTCCAGATGTTCAGATTCTCTTAATTTTTACCAAGCTCTCCAAGTCATCCTATTCTAACCAGAATGCTAAAGCTGGTGGTCCAAGTAGTAATTCTAAATCTGTTGGTTTTTATATCCTTCCTTTTGGTACCTCAGAAATGTGGTACCTAGGATGTTCTGAGAATGTTAAGTTTGATATATGAATTAACAGATAGATAAATATACTGACAAAATATCTGTCTGACAGCATGCATATTGTTGGGACTGTAGCTGATTTTATGGTTATTAAAAATTCTCACTGACAAAAACGGCTTTAAATGATACAGTATCTACACACACAGTCTCCTGTCCAGGAAAGTCTGGTAAGTTTTCCTTATAATGTCCATTTTCTGTTATCATGATGGTTAAATTGGCTCCATAACAAGTAATATTTTCTTAAGGCCATGAAAGGCAGTGGAAATCTGCCTAAGGGAAAGAAGACGAGAAAAGATTGGGAATATAAGAAAAACAATCAATACTTGTTATTAATTAGGTCACCCAATGTTCACACTTAATCCCACTAAAAGAATTATAGCTGTATGTGTAAAGGGGTAAAAGGACAAGGACACATGGATATGCACACTCAAATCCGTGAACCATAATTTGAGAACTATCTGTAAAACCACCTGCTCTCACACCTTATCAACCAGGCAGGTGAACTGTGCTTAGATGAACTCAAAGGTTTTTGACTATAAAAGACTCACAGTATTTGCTGCATATTGGACAGCGTCTGATGAACACAAACATGAATGTAGAGAAGTGTAGGTGGGAAACATATGGTCATATAGTGCTCTTTCCTCACTTCAGTCAGCATGCCTAACACATGAAAAATCACATCAGACGATTTATTATTTTTCTTTTTGCAAATTAAATACAAATATTTGCCTAATTTTAAAGGGTATATCATTGATAACATCTGCGTTTCTCATTTTTCTAGTGATCTGGTAAACTTTTATCTCTTTCTTATTAGAGAGAAAGGTTTAAAAACAGTAAATATGGGAAGTTAACTAGCAATATAGATTCCAGTAAAATATGAAATATAGCTAAAAGAAGAAAGAAATCAAACTCAGGAAAATGAAATTATAATTATCTTTCTCTAATCACTGTCTAAAATCGGTGCCCTTATCACTTCCTTCTGGTTGTTTATTGGAATTTCTCTACTTGTTTACAAATAGTTATGCATTCATGTATAAATAGGAAATATTTTAGAGGATAATCCCAGTTTCAATTTAAAAAAAGCTAGTTTGTCTTTGATGGATTGTTCTGAAGTTTGAATACTTGTAGTCTCTAATGTTGCTAGTTTACAGGATATAAATAATACCATCTATCCGATACATTTCAGACTTCAGTATAAGAGAATGTATACATAGTCTTTACTGTCTCATTTTTATGTTTTGAAATCAACACCTCCTGAGTATGGATGAAGCATGCCTCCAAACTCATGTAACCACAAAGCAAACTGGTTTTGTTCTCCAGGAAGTTAACTTTTGTGTATCTGGCTTTCCATTTTAGTGCAGTGCATGGCAAAATACTGCCAGAAAGTCAAATCTGTTTTCCATTGGTTCATAAAAATAAAGTTGTTTTGAACACGTCACATCTTCTGTGTTAGCTTTAAGAAGTAATGGTAGATTTGAGGATTGTGAAAGATTATTAGTATACTGAGAGAAAAAAGCAATTATGATCTGAATTCTCATTTTATTAGGCTGTGGTAGGAGGCCCTCTACTGATTACCAATATTTGACAACTTTCAGTCACATTTCATTTACACTATCTTCTTATGCTAAATATGTTTTAACTAAAGCTACAAATATGATTGTGAGATTACGAAATATTTATTGGATGGTATATATTACATTGATTTGCATTATTTAAATGGGAATGAATTCTACTAAATGCAGTCAGAAGAGTACATATTGGATGGGATGTGGATTCTTGTTGTCCGGGTCTTTCTTTCATTAAAAGGAGACTTGGCGCCAGATGGTTTCGCAGTCACGTTGGACATTGTTAGGACAGTAGTATTGTTTTCCTTGAGAATCATGTCTTTTCTTCCTTTCTTTTTCCCGATTATTAGAGTTGTTGTTTCAAGCATTTCACTAGGAATGAAATGTTGACTCTTAAATATCACAGTTTGTAGTCAAAGATTGATCAAAGTGGAGAAGAGATAGCATGTAAAATTTGGCCCTATATACAGGCAACTAAGGAATACTGAGAGTGGGAAAAATAGTCATCTTTAAGGAAGATAACACTAATTGGTTATTTAATACCAAGTGATAATCCCTGCAAACATACATACAGGTAACATTTTACAAACTGAGCAGGTTATATTTAGGAATATTTATGTATATGCATGCACATTCTTGCATGTAATAACAATGGGAAAAGAGGTCATAAATTTGAAAGATGTATATGGGAGGGTTTGAAGTGAGTGAAGGGAGATGGTATAATTGTGTTATAATATAAAGATAAAAGAAATAATTGTAATAGGTCTTTCTTTGTCCCAAAAGCCAGCTGCAAAATAATGATATGGAGACTTTTACTAATTATAAAAGCTTAGCCTATAGCTTACACTGGTTTCTAACTAGTTCTGATAACATAAAATAACCCATTACTATGAGACTACTGTCTCATTCCACCCATTCTGCTTCCTTCATGTCTCCTCATGCCTCTCTTCCTTCTGTGCTGCATTACCTCCTTCTACTTCGTCTCTATCCTGAAGTAGACCACCTATACTTCCTGCCTAGCAATCAGCTGTTCAGCTTTTCTTAAAACCAATCACAGCAATAGGTCTTCACACAATGAACAAATATCCCACAACAAATAATCAAAAATAAAGAGAACATAAAAAAGTCGATTCACATTTTAAGTGAATGAAACAAGTTTGTGCTTACAACACCCCAAGCCCTTTCCATTCTTTATTTATTCACTCATATTATATATTTTTTCAAGAATCAGTGATAATTAAAAATGGCATGCTATTAGACACCAGAACACAATACTCTTATAAAGTTACCCAGATAATAGGCCTTTTAAGTAACAAATGACAACATATATGCAAATAGTTTAAAGAAAAAGGCTGAAGTTAATAATTATAAATGTTGCTTAAAAGATTGTACCCTTGAGTTAGAGTAACTACCGGATATCCTGTAGTTTAATGGCTGAAAAATGGAATAGTTAACACAAATTGATAGGAAGTGAACACATTTCTTAACTTTCAAATAATTAGAATACAGAAGAAACAATTTGGAAAACATATACTGTATTTTATTTCATTTCATTTTATTTCATATTATCTTGAGACATTATTTTGTCCATGTGGCTCAGTCTGATATGAACATGAACCTTGCCAAGCAATACAAGTTAGCCTCGATGATACACACTTTCTATCTTAGCCTCTCAGGGGCTGGGTTACATGCACACATGGTCATCCTAAGTAGGAATGTATTTTCTTTTGACAATTCTTTCAATAATAATGAAAATTTTGTAAATATTGCTTTAAAGGTGAATAATTCTTTTCATCTTAAACATTAGTCTAAACTTGCGTTTTCAAAATTATTAAAGGAGGATAATGAGTCACAAAAACTGATAAGTAGTTTTTTATAACAGACACTGTTACATTGGCATGCTTACATTACACTATAATTTTTTATTAAAAAGGGTAACATGCTGTGAATATAAAAGTGAGCAAACATGTGGTCATCTTACGATAATATAACCTGAAAGACACAGAAACAGTAGGCTTCATAAAGTAATTATGCTGGGTATATGTGACATTTTCCACTTAGTTTGTGGTGTTAAGGCAGTTGATAAATAGCACAAGTGTTCTATCTGCTAACGGTATATGCACAGAGGGTCGCTTACTCATCCAGGATGGAGCAAAAGGGGTCCTGTTAAAATAAATCAACCATCTGTAAATGAAATGTACAAATATCTAATTGTGAATGGTCCAGGGGCTTATTCAGCTACCACCATTTTCTTTATCCTGTTATGGAATGCTGAACTGAGTCAAAGCTAAAATTCCTGAATTTTTGCTTTACCTGGCTTAGTCCTTACCTATAAATTGTAACTATTGTATCTGTATTCTTGCATGTAATCATATTTGAAATAAAATGATATCCCTATATGTGAGTACAGCAGCAATAATTCAAAGAACCCATACCTGGAACTATTAAAGGGTTCAGGAACCTGTGGCTAGGTAGATTATAGGACCAAGGTATAATCCAATATAATTGCTCTGCCTCACAGACATAGTATTAAATGCTATAGGTAATTTTCATAAGCAAGCATAACAATTGTTCTTCACTGTGTATCTACTAGGGGAATTACCAACAATCTGTTAGTTTTTCATCATTGTCTCACTAATGGCCTGCCACCAGCTATGAGGCAGTCCTCCATAGTCACATGGCTGACACATTCCAACAGAATTTCTTCTTTCTTTCCCTTTGTCATTCAATACTTTTTGTTAATTCTGGTTAGAATTTTTGTTTCCAGTAATTATTTTTACTTTTGTGTATTCATGTATCTATATGAGTGCATGGCACATGTATGTGGGTGCCAGAAGTCGGGTTCTCTGGAGCAAGAGATACAGGTGGCTGAGTAATCTGGTGTGGGTGCTAAGAACAAAACATGAGTCCTCTGGAATTGCAGAAAGAGCTTTCAACTTCTTAAACATCTCTCCAGGCCCCACATAGAGAATTCTCAACATTTCTCTGATACAGCAAGACAATTAACTATTTGTGTGTGCTCTTTTGTAAAGGGATTTTTCAAGCCTTTTGTCAATTTTAATTGAGTTTTTCTACATTTATGTTCAATGGGTAAACTCTAAGCTCTTGAGAACCATTTCATTTTCTTTTTTTTTTGTTGGTTTCCAGTTAAATTATTATGCATGCATATACCACCTGGAAATCCTTTGTCATTTAACAATAATTGTTGCTGAAATATGGATATTGGTACTAAATGTGACTAGTTTTATCTAATATTGTATGTGTACTTGGAAAGAGTTGAACTTCATACTCACTGAGCATAATGATTTTAACTATAATTAATTTATCTACTGTTGGGGCTGGAAGGATAACTCAGCAGTTAAGAGCATTGGCTTCTCTTCTAGTGGATCAGAGTCCAATTCCCAGCACCCAGATTCTGGCTTACGACTGTCTGTAACTCTAGTTCCAGCAAATTTGATGTCCTCTTCTGGTCTTTTCAAGCATCATGCATGCATGTGATACAAAGACACATGTGTAGGCAAAGCACCCACATACATGAAATTTAAAACAATAAATTATAGCAATTGTTTACTATTATTCAACTCTTCTAGATCAGTGCTGACTTCTAAATGCTCTTCTGTCATTTACTAAGAATGAATTATTAAGATGTCTAACTATGATTCTATGTTTGTTCTCCATCCTTATTTTTGTCAAATGTTATTGGCTCTGTTTGGAGAAATATTACATAGCAAAATGTCAATATGAACATGAAAACTGTTTATATATCTTAAATAATATATCTGACCTTAGAATACTCTTGCTTGGCACTAATAAGGATATAATACTCTCCTTTCTACCTGCGATTTGATATTTATGTTGAATTTTTATATGACCTGCAGAAATCAGTTGAACCTTTCCTTTTCACCCATCTGACAAATACTTCTTTAAACAAGGCCACTTAATCTATTCTTGGCTAACAAGTACACAGATGCTCTTGGTGATGAGTCTACCATCTTGTTCATTGTTTACTACTTGTTACAAATTCTTCTGTTATCATTTTCTGGCTTCATTTAAATGAAATATATATCCTTGTGGTCAGATTAATATATTTAAAATTATGATCTATCTCATTAAGTGAGTATTCCCAGTTTCCTAGCATACCTACAAAAGAAAGCTAAGCCTGGTAAGCATGGCTCTTCTAAGGGGTTATCAATCCCATTTACTGAGAGGAAGCCTTATCCTAATTACCAATAAAACATTCCATTGCTTCTTTTTTCATTGTTTCAGTGTGAGTGTGTGTGTGTGTGTTTGTGTGTATGTGTGTGTTTGTGTGAGTACAACTCTTTGCAGGTGCACCTGAGGGTGAGAGGTCAACCAAGAGTGCTGTTCCTCAGGATTTGCCATTATTTTAAAATTTTATTTAGTTATTTATTTTAATGAGGCAGAATATCTCATGCTGCTTGGCTCTACATTCTGAGAGCTGTGATTACAAACAAACACACACTACCATGCTTAGATAACAGGTTTTATTTGGCTTGTGGTTTTATGACAAGCAATTTACCATCAGAGGGACTGTATTTATCAATGGTATCACATTGGCCATTCAACTTCTAGACACAAATATCATATTTCTGGAAGGAATCTTTCTAACTGTAACACTCTTTTCTTCTTTAAATTAGCACAGTGTTGATATACTAAAGTACTATTGATGTTTAGATCATTATGGAAATTAAGTAGATTTACATTTATTCAATTTATTACTATTAAATTTCATCTTTTCTTAAAATAGACTATATTGGGACCACATCTTAATGTGTAGAAGAAGCCATATTATCTTGGTTAAATTTTGGAGAAATTGCTGTGAGGATTAGAATAGAGTTATCTCTCCCATCAATATCTTCATTTTCTATTAATTTGGTTACTTGCTATTAGTCTTTTTCTTTAAAATATGAATGGGATATTAAGAAACCGGCAATTAATAATCTCTAAATAAGAGTTCTAGTAGTGTGATGAAATCCCAGGTCATCTTGTTCCACTACAAACTTGATAGGAGTCAGATCACATGAACATACTCTGATCACAGAATTCTTTTATGATTACTATATTTTATTATTAGTTATTGTTCTTATACATTATAAATTCAGTCTTATTAGGAGTATGTCTGTGAATGAATAAGTATTTGTGAGATTCAACACTAAATATTCTTGCTGGTACCTACTGAGGTGTAGTGGCATGTATTTCCTCTTGCTTCATGGTGCACTAGAGCAGTACCTGGAAGACTAATGAAGTTATCCTTGTGAATGTACACTGGGAATAAGATCATGATTCACTTTTAAACTACAAAGACAGAACCTTGCTTTTCAGTGAAGAGACATGTTTTCAGTTTTTGAGACCTTGTTGGTGGGTATAAAAAATGTGTTTCTATGTATGCATGTTTAGTGTTCAATTATTTCATATTAGATATAATTTCTGCTGGATGCAGCTTACCACTTAAACAGTATCTAATTCCTTATGACTGATTAACTAAACATTCAGAAACGACCAGGCAACTTTGTGGTGTTGTGTTTGGAAAAGGAATAATTAGATCTTAAATGATGACACTTTTATATGTGTCTTAAAGTCGTTAAAATCAAATGTATTTGTTTTCTCATAAAAGTCTGAGTTGGTAAGGATCATTTGACTCCTTTTCTTCTACTCATGGCATTTTGAATTATTTAAATTAACTTTAATTTAATGGTTTGATGAAGCAAGACCTCCGGAAGCATGGTCCAAGTGATTCAACATCTAAAACAGCTAAGATGATGCATCCTTACAGACCCTGAAAATAAGGACTTATACAGGTTTCTGAGTTCTGTCATGATCACCATATGAACAGTGCCCCTTAACGGCAGGAAGTAGTTTGGAAAAGAATGACGCCCACATTCCCAAATATTGTTTATAAATGTTTGTTTGCATTTATACAGCATTGGTTATTGCTACAAATTTAAGGTCAATTTTGTGAGTCATCTCTAAAAACTTTTTACAAGGAGTTTAATTATTTAATTAAACAGTGGTATAGTCATTTAGATGATACTGACATACAAACAAAATGCTTATGAATATTGCTTAATTTTATTTTTTATTATTTCCTTAGTTAATTTTTCTAAGGTATTATTGACATCTGGAAAACCTATACACATTTAGAAATTTGAAGTAAGTACAAGTATTTGTGACCATCACCACTATCAAGGTCATGGAAACATCCATCACCTACTCTAGTTTCTTTTTACTTCTTTCATTATTAATTATTATTGTTGCTGTTGGTAGTAGTATTGGTAAGAATACTTGATACAAAGATAGCTCACTTTCTTATTAAACTTCTGAAATACACTGTAGTGTTATCTAGAGAATATTTACTTTCATATTACTAAAATCCTATGTCGCATTAAAAATAATTTTCTCTCTGCTTCTGTCAATACTTCAGATGAAATTAAGAAACTAAAGGTAAGAATTTTCTCAACAATCAACAGTCTACCAAATATTCCAAAAAAATGATTTTGGAAATACTTATACCTAAGTTTTCCTTTACTCCCCAATTACAGGAGAGTAACCATTTTTAAGTCATGCCCAACAGGAAATGGTAGGGAAATCAACCTTATCTTTGCCATAACTGAGGTAAGTCACGGTTCTGATTGCCAGGGAGAGAGAAGATTTCTCCATCTCTTTCTATGACATAACCCAGGCTTTAGTACAAAATAGAAGTGTTCAAATGGATTAATGTCTTACAAATAATAATAGGAGAATGTCAAATCAAGCATGTGAGTCATAAACCTGATCTGAGAGAAAAAACTGGGAAAGGTACTCCAAGGTTGCGACTGACTTTACACTAGAAGTGTGCTTCTATGAAAATTAAGTCTTGTGCAAGTTGAAGGCAGAAGCATTCATTCTTGTTAGAATTTTGTTTGCTCTCTCTGCAGAGTTCTTTGAATCTCACCTCATGCAGCATCTTTTTTAGGCAAGTTGTCATACAGTATTATACATGGTAAACAGCAAAAAAAAGTGTTCACTTTGTCATGTTCATGTGTATTTTTTACTCTACACTGGTGACCTTTTCCATCACTTTCCTGTGAGACATTGCTGAGCTTCTTAAATGCATTGAAGAGTAAATTTACTGATATGTTGGAAGTCAAGGAAACATTTGTATGACACTGAAAAGTTCTTTTCAACCTCTGGCTTGCATGGTTCTCTAGCATAGAAAGAAAAACATGCTTAGTTAAATATCTGTATTGTCATGATGCTGTTCTGTAAGTAGACCAAACATCTCATTAGCCAGTAAGACTCCACTCAGTGTTTCTCACTTGAATCCCACTAGTAGTCCAGACTTTGTATCTATAAATATGAAACTGGGATTTCACAGTGTATGTCTCTAATAATAATATTTATTTTTCCCCCAAAGCCCATAAAACTCCTTTAACAAGCAAAGAGAATAATTGATTTTTGGCATTTAAGAAATGATATGTTACAAAACTCACTTCCCCCTTCTCTTTGGGTGCATATAATTGGTTTAGTTCTTATAAATTCTACCTTTGTAGTATCTACTTTCTAGAATAATAAACTATACAACAAAGTGTTAGCCAACAGAAAATCAAATTAAATATAAATTATTTGAGTTTCTTCTGAACAGAAAGAAAATAAGATTATGTAAACTTGGTTTTTTTTTTGCATTTCTGGCTCCTAAAAATTATGGCACTACTAGATTGCTAGAATCATCTAAAAACTGAGAGGCATAGTCTAAGTTTCTTGGTAGAAGAAAAAAAATACCTGGAAGAGAAAGTATAACTCTCTACTAAAGGAGATCAGAAAATTCACTTACAAAAAAGGTAACCCAATAAATAATCTTTATCATGCCATATAAGTGTATCAGTTCTTTTTAAAAAACCTATTTAGTGGAGACTGGTACTGAGTCATTATAGTTAAAGGGAAACCCAAGTTAAGATTCTGGACCAGGCTCTTCAAAAATAGGTGTTTTTACTTGCTATGAGTAAGATGCTTTCCTTATTTAGCCTTTGAAAATTCTGTAACTGCTTAAAATCTAGCTGATGCCTTTGTATTATTGGTGAGGGGGGGTCTTCCTGCAGTGTTCTAGATGTAAATTTCCACTGCTGGAAGAAAAGCAGGATAGAGAATCAGTGATCACCAGTAAAGTGTTGTCACATATTTCTTGTACATGGGAAACAGCAAAACAAACAAACAGATGAATAAATTTTATCATGTTCATGTGTTTCTTATTTTAGACCTGTGGTCTTTTCCACCATTTCCTCATTTACATAGAGGTAAGTAAGGTATTGGAGAAGAAATACCTTTCTTTGTATGAATTTTTCAAAAATATGTTTATTTCTGCATTTTTCTGTTCCTTTTTAATTTCTTATAAATTTCATTTTAACATTCAATTAGGGATCAAGTAGCCTTTCTAACAATGTTGTAACAGTATTGTGTCAAGAATTACTAAGTACAATCTGCCCTCACTCATCAGCATACTCAACAGGTCTTCAGTAAGAAACTAGCAATAATCCTCAAGGTATTGGACATGGTCAGTAACAGCGATTCAGAGGTGAGCTGCAAGGTAGACTAAATGGGTTCATTTTTGTCCTGAGTGAGTTCATTATCAGGAGAATAAGTGCTTTTTAAAAGGTGGGTTTACAGAGAAACTAGGAAACAAGGAGGACCCTAAGAGAAAAACACATGATCCCCCAAAGAAAGGGAAAGGAACAAGAATCCCTGAGCAAATTGGGAGCATGGGGGAAGAGAGGAGGGAGGTAGGAAAAAGGGAAGGGAAGAAGAGGAGGGGGATAGGAGAAAAGTAGGGATCAGGAAGACCGAGACAGGGGAGGAATACAGAAGAGCAAGAGAGGAGATACCTTATTAGAGGGAGCCAGTATAGGTTTAGAGCAAGATCTGGCACTAAGGAAATGTTCAGAGATCCACAGGGATGACCCCAACTAAGAAGCAGTAGTGGAGAGGCTGCCTTTGATGCTCCTCCCCAGTAATGAGATTGATGACTATCTTAATTACCATCCTAGAGCCTTCATCCAGTAGCTGATCGAAGTAGACACAAGCACCCACAAATAAACACTGAGCCATCTCACCAGAATCCAGTTGTAGAAAGGGAGGAAGGAAGACCAAAGGAGCCAAGACTGTGCTGCAGAAACAGTTGACCTGACAGAGCAAGGAGACCCTAGTTGTAAAACTGGAGAACCAGCATTGTACTGAACCAAGCCCTCTGAATGTGGATGCCAGTTAGGAGGCCTGGGCAGTCTATGGAACCTCTAACAGTGGTGCCAGTGTTTATCCCTAGAGCACAAATGGACTTTGGGAACCCATTCCCTATGGAGTTACAGCCCAGATACACGAAAGAGGGACTAGGCCCTCCCCCAAATGATGTGACAGACTTTGATGATCTTCCCTGAAAGGCCTCACTATCCTTGGGGAGTGGGTGGGGTTGGGTTGGGGGGTCGGTCGGTGGGGAGCACGATAGGATGGAAGGGTGAGGGAATGGGGGGAATTGATATGCAAAATAAGATTGTTTCTAAAATTAAAAAAACAGGGGAGTTTATGATTTTCTCAGTCGTTCACTTCCTCTGTTGTTCCCCCATTTTAGCCATCTCTGATGTGTGATTCCACTGGTGGTGTAGCAAAATGTCCCTCATCTGACAGCAAGCCTTAATACTTACTTCTCAGCCTCTAGAATTGGGAAAACACATACAGGAATATACATAATTATACTTGTGCAAACCTATTGTATTAGAATAGCAGAGAGAGAGAGAGAGATAACAAGACTGTGAAATAATTGTCTTAGACTGAAACACATTCCCAGTCCTTCCATTTCCTAAAACGGCACTTCCCATTGTTCTTATAAGCATAATATCTAACTTTATTGGCTGCAGACTGTTCCCTAACCACACAAAAGGAATTAATGTCATGTCATCTACTCCTGTTTGCATGTTGAAGAAGAACGGGGATCTGGGTGGATTATAGTTAGTACATTCTCTACCATGGATCCAAACTCTGAATGTTCTCTTCCTAATCCCTATTCCAGGAACCTCAAAAGGTGGGTTTTAAGAGAAATGAAAGTAAATCCATCGATCAATCAAACATTCTTAGTCAATTAAACATGAACTGGTAAGCAGGACAACTGCATACAGTGGCAGCTATGTGATAGACATGGTATTTGAGCTTTACAAATGAAGTCCCAAGGAGCTTCCAGGCAAGTAAAATCTAGACTCCTTGCAAGGGACATAAATCTTCATTAACTTTTATCCTTGCAAAAAGGAAAATTTATGTGGGACAAAGAACAAAGGCATCATAAACTTAATTCATTGTTTTGTAACTGTGTAGTTTGCCAATTTGAATTGTATAACCACAAGTGCAAGAGTATGCTTATGTGTGTATGTACATGCACACACAGAGAGATTAACTCTCTCATGTTAACTCTTTAGACGTGGATTTTAACCACCAATCAATTAAAGATAATTTTTATTATTATCTAATTGCCTGGAGCCTGACATCACATCAGTAGATTGAATTTAAGGAAGAAGGATTACATAAACATATGAATCCAAATGTGTGTGTGTGTGTATGTATGTGTGTGTGTGAGAGAGAAAGAGAGAGAGAGAGAGAGAGAGAGAGAGAGAGAGAGCTTGTTACTTTCACTATGTCTCACTATGACCTATTACTAAAACTTTCCCAGCACGAGCCTGGTTCCCAAGTACTAGGGATGCTTTATTCATTTCACTTCCTGTCAGCAATAAGAAAGCTATCATGAATCAGCATATATGAGCTGCACCCAAGGGTGGTCCATCTCTGGTGCCAGAGTTTAACAAGGACAGAGAAATGAGAACTGAGTTTGGGGAAAAAGAAATTACTTTTAGCTTTGCATTACAGGATTCATTTCTTCTGGAGTCCTGAACGAAGACAGTCAGCGTTTTCCCAGAGAGGCTGGTCCTCCAGGGCTGCCTCCTGGCTGGTTTCCTAGGTCACTGCCTGCTGCTTCCTGCTCAGAACCCCTACTGGCATCTGGGGAAATTGAGTTGGCAGAACAGATGCTAAATGTAGGACAGGAACCCACGGGGCGCATCACCATCCTGCTGATGCTGTTTCCTCAGTTACAAGCTGTTTTTATGCATTTTCATGTACCAGGTGTGCAGGACAACATGTGCTTCTTGTCCTACTTTGATGAAGATTTTGTAAGAATGTCAATGACTGGTAGCTCCTCTACCACATTTCCTTAAGAAATTTGCCTAGCTGTAGATAGTCACCAGAAAACCCTATGCTTAAAGCACCCTGGTAAATAACACCTTGTATCTTTTCCTTTTCATACTCTGTAGCTATATACATTGCCAAGTACAACAGCTGATTGGTACCTCACTTTTTTTTTCCATGTGGATTATTTTGCAGTCCAGGAAAACAGGTTGTGTTTTCCAAATCAACACTTTTTCTGAGTTGTGATTCTAGGAAGATAATTGAATCCTGCTGTATGTCGTGGGGGTGTCAACATTTCTTTCCCATAGAACATTTGAAAAAATTGGATAAATAAGTAATAGTTTGTGGTCTGGTTCACATTTCTGTAGTAACAGAGCACATATGTGGGAATAGAAGTATTCTGTTTTTGAAATTCATGTAAAGAATTTATTTTATTTCAGTTCCTTTCCTGCTTAGGTTTCCCAGCTTTCTGCTACTCTTGTGCACTCCCCTGTTAGGCCATTTGTTGTTCTTATGCTAATTAGACTTCATTCTGCCACTTAATGTTGATTTGAATATTGATCTGATTGAATCTACTGACTTCATTACAGTACTGCATTGAAGTTTGGTACTTCGAATAAGACACAGTTCCTCATATTTCTACTATCTTTTCTCCCAACTCAACATCCCTTTAAGTACTCTTTTCAGAAGACCCACACAAACTAAGTTGGTGAACTGCATCTTCTTCCTCATCAACTTCCTAAACTATCTCCTTTATTTTTTTCAGCATCTAAACTGTAGGACGGGATCCTTTAGACATCCTGGAGTTTACATTAAAGAAATGAAACAACAAAAATACCAAAGAACAAACTGAAATAAAATGAGGCTGAGGAAAGTGCTGGTGTGAGCACCCAACCTTTCCTGTTTGGTCATGTGTTTAATGGAAATCTCAAGCAGCTGTTAAGACTGGATGCCTGTGTTGCTTTCTAGGCCCCACATGGCTGACCTGGTTTCTCTGGATACTCATTACTTTATGCTTGGTTTCTCTGCATTTCTTTTCTCCAGCTTTCATACAGTATGAGAAATGAATGATTTTTAATAGCCTAGGACTGAGGTAGGTAAGTTCAATCTCAGAGTATTTGGTGACAGTGACTTAACCCCATCACATTCCTATCTTAATACCCTCAGTCTTCTTTCCGAGTAGAAGGACAGCCCAGGAAGTTATTGCTTTCTTTTGACCTTATTACTTAGAGGATTTACCTCTCATATTTAAAAACTTTCTTAGGATGACCAACTGGCCAAGTTAATAGGGACATTTCTGGACCAATCACTAACAGTCACATCATACAGAAAATCACATAATATAGAAAATGATGACAATCTCATCATTGATACATCACCTGAAGAACAAGAAAGGAAACATTAAGTTTTGCTAAATGGAGTCTTTTCGTTGACAATAACCATGATGGGCACAGCTCATTAAACAAATTGAGCCTCTGATCATTTGAGTATAGTGTATGTCTCAAGGTATTTTATATTATTAATTGTAAAATAAGGTACATATGCAACAAAGGCCATGTAACCTACAAAGTAAAAAACATTCTTTTCAAGTACTTTTCAAAAAATGAAGTGAACCTCTGTTGAGTCATATAAAGCATTTAGTTATTTTCAGCACAACAAAATTTGGGACACTCAACATGTAGTTGCCTTGTATTTTTAGCTTCTTAGCAACCTTTACTACCTCTTTACGTGGTTTAACAGTGACTTTTTGATAAAAGTCCAAAAAGATTTTAAAAATTGTCTCAGAAATGTTGTGATGACAATATGCATTGCAGGGAAAAAGAACCCAAGCATTGATATCCTCAGAAGGATTTCTAATAGTAGATATATAATGCTTCCAAACTACTCATACAGAAGAATAAACTGAGACATTAGTGTTTATGAGATCAATCATGTCATCTGACTAATCAGAACTTCTATGTGAGAGACAAATGAAGACTGATCTTGCAGTCTAAGGTTGTAACCACTTAAGAAAACCCTTTATGTGTATAAATACAAAGGATAATCCTAAAACATACTCCTCCTCAAAGTCAATGTAAGCTTTTGTTTAGGACAAGCATGTCAGAAATATGACTGTCGCATAAAGCTTGGAAAATATCTTCCAGATGCCTAAACTTAATCAATGAGGGAGTTGGGCTCATAATTGTAATGAGTGTATCAACAAATGATGTCATAGCTCTAAATATTTAAGTGTGAACACATAAGATTTAAAATTTGGTTTAAAAATTAGCTATCATCTAAGTTGCCATCTGTAGATAAGTGGAAGCCTGTGCCAGTCTAATTTGCAATCAGGAATATGGTAATTGCTTTTGGCACGTGAATCTGGAAAACTTGTCCAGAATGAAATAATGCCAAGTAGTGTATTCCTAAACTTTTTTCTTTCAGATCTACAGAGCTAACATGCTAATAACATACTATCTGACAATCTGTTTGAGACTTTAAAGAACTGTTGTTTTCTTATTTTTGCCCATGTACATGTGAGCTGGGAAAACCTGTGTTTTTTAATGAGGTACATATGTATGTGGATGACCACAGACAAGTGTATACATGCAGGTTGATGTCTTATGACTTCTTCAGTCATTCATTGCTTTATTTGTTAGAACAGGATCTCTGTCTGAACTCTAAATCTGCCTAATCTAATCTCTCTAGCCAGTTGCCTAGCGAATCCTGTCTCTGAGACTTTTGAGTACTGGAATGACTGGGTGTTATATGGGTGCTGTGAATGGGAGCTCTGTCCCACAATCTGGTGCATCACAAGTACTTTACCTACTGAGACAACTTTCCTGTCTCTATGTTATAGTGCAATTCTCAATAGTTGTGATAAATCAGTGACCAAAATCAACTTGGAGAGGATAGGTTTTTTGGGGAGTGGTGTGGGGGAAGATCCATATTCAGGTAAAAATCCATCACTAACAGAAGTCAGAGGTAAACTCAAAGAAGGAACTGGAAGAAGAAAGAAAGCATGCAGAAAATGCATTAAAAAGCTGTAAATCTGATTCCCTGTATTAGGTTTCAAACCTGGGGCAAATGGCTGAGGTACCTATTTAACACAGCAAAGCATACCAAACTGGCCACTAGGTTCTGCCTGTGTCCCTCAGTCTCTACCTGTTACAGAGCCCTACTTCAATGCTCCAGTCCAGAGGCCTGGACTGCTGCTCTTCCCTATATAATCCAACCATTTTGGATGCCTGCTCTCTTTGTACCTTCGGGGCCCTTGGATCGTGCAACTTTTTCTCCTCTCTCTCCTCTCCCTTCTCCTCCCCCTCTTCCTACATGGCCCAGATGAGTCTAGTCATGTCTGCTCTGGACTCTCAAATGATCCCTCTGCTTCTATCTATGCTTTCACACATATCTATAATTAATTTTCTCTTCCACTATACCTAGGAGCTGTCATATCCTTTGCTTTTCCTTTTTTCTTTTTCTTATTCACTCTCTTCTAAGATGACTCTGGGTTGTGTCAAGTTGGCAGCAAAAAGTTGTCAATACACCTTTCTTTTCCTTTTTCATTTTAGTTTTAATAACTTATTTTACAACCTGATCGCAGTTTCCATCCTTCTTCTCCTCTAAGTCCCTCCCTTTTCCCCCACCTGCCCTCTGCCTTCCTTCTTGCCCACTTCACCTCTGTTTCTATTCAGAAATAGGCAGGCCTCTCGTGGACAGCAACAAATAGGGCATTATCAAGTGTAGTAATACTACGCACTTTGCCTTGTATTAATGATAACTAGGCAATTCAGTGTGAGGACTAGGTTCCAAATGCCAGCCGAAAAGTCAAAGACATGTCCCACTCCCACTGTTAGGACTCCCACAAGAAGACCATGCTACACAACTGTCACAGATATGCGGAGGGCCTAGATCAGTCCCATGCAGGCTCTGTAGTTGTGAGTTCAGTCTCTGTGACCTCTTATGAGCCCAGGTTAGTTGATTCTGTGGGTTTTCTTGTGATGTCCTTGACCCCTTTGCTTCCTAAAATTCTCCCTCTATTTAGCAAAATTCCCCATGTGTGACCTAATGTATGAATGTGAGTCTGTGCATCTGATTCCACCAGATGCTGTATGAAACCTCTCTGAAGATTAGCAGATTAGACACCAATCTTTGAGTGTGGAATAATTGCATTAGGCATCATTATACTGACATTTTTGCCATTTGTTTTACAGTTTGTTTCCTACTTCACTGACATTTTCTCACTTGGTTTTATTCTATCCTGGGTTTCTGGGTCCCTACACTCCAGGCAGTGGCAGGGGTGGGATCACTCTCACAGCGTGGGTCTCTGGCTAGACCAGTAATTGATTAGCCACTCCCACAACCTCTGAATCACCCATACCCTAGCACATCCCATATGCAGGACAGACTGTATCTGTCCAATGTTGTGTGGCTGAGATGGTGTCCCAGTTCTTCAATTGCCTGGTCGTAAGAGGTGACTCATTCAGGCTACCTATCTCTCTTTTGCTAGGAACTTAACTGAGGTCATCCTTGTAGAGTCCTGGGAGGGTCCCTCACATCAGGGTCCACCTGACCCTGCAATGTCCCCCTTTCCACCGTTCTTCCCTTCACTCTGCCCCCAGCTGATCTCCCATATTGCCATCTCTACCAGCGCCCAGTCCACCCATGACATCTCTTCTAGTTCTTTTTGTCAGGGGAATTCCCCTCCAGCCCTCCTTGTTACCTAGTCTTTCTGTGTCTTCGGATTATAGCATGGTTATAATGGTTCTCTGAGAAGAAAATAATATATCATGTTTTGTCTGTCTGCGTGTCTGTCTATCTGTCCATTTATCTCCTATGACCAGCTAGAAAATGACCATTGTTAATGGTTACACAGTTTTTAAGCGTATGCCTTTCACTGAGGTAGCAGCCATTTGTGCTAGGATAGATACTCTTTGTAGGCTAGAATGGCCATTCTCTTCAGAGTAACTTGAATGTTTAACTAGTTATGACCACAACAAATTGTATAGGCTCTTTCTGCTATATTGGATTGATAGAAAATAAGGAGGCATGGGAGACTTATTTGAGGTGTAATGAAATATTTAGCTTCATTGATAGAAAATCATGAAGAGAAGTTTCTGAATCTTTAGTACATTCCCCAAAAAATATGTATATTTCTTCTTAGCCTTTGATACTTTTATCTGTACATATATTGTATGAAACATGTATTGAATCAAAGCAGATGTCTGCTTTGTTTTCTCTGTATTTATTTAAAACCAGCTAGCAGATGTTAGATAGTTTGCTTGCTTTATTTGCTTACTTTGTCATGGCATGTCCTTTTGTGCAGGCTGACCGTGGAGATGCTCCAAAGGCTCTTCTATAACTGACCTTGATATTATGATCTTTCATCTGGCAGTGACTTACTAAGGACCTATCCTCAGGTATTTGACTATAGAAAGGACCCTTCTTTGCAAAACAACTCCGTCTTTCTTTGTGTCACCTTGTTTGAAGAGAAATGAAATCCAATTACCCTTTACTATGATTTGTGAAGTAGCAAATGGGTTTGACATCTTCTCAGCAATTCTAAAGACAGCCCATTTTTACTTTTCCCCTGTGGAGCTAAAATCATCACAGAATTTGGCCTTTGGCTCTCCTTTGTTACAAACTAAACAAGGTTTATTTAAAAAGAAAAATGAAAAAGAGAATAACTGTGGGTAAGAGCATAAATAATTCCTCATTATAGTATGGTAGAAACAGTGTTTAGCCCTAAGTGTTTCACTGAGCTAGGATGATTAAGCAACCAGTATTTTTTTATAGCAACATTCACTATTTATTTCACCATAAACATAGAATCCTTATTTTGTACCAGACATTTTTTCTAGATATGTAGGCTATGCACAAGAATCATCCATATCATTTCTTTACTATCATGGAGCAGGTAGACAACCTAGTAAATCAAGATAGAAGAAAAGCAATTTCTGAGGAAAAGTTCTGTGAGAATAGATTTCTGCTAGAGAAAGGAACAAATACGTGCCATTACTGGATCAAAAGTCAACACTGAAGTTATGCTCCAAATAGAAAGAATCAGCATGAAATGTATGGGCTATTTCAAGATGATCAGACCATAGCAGGCAAACATGTGTCACATTGGTGTGAAGGCTATTTTGAGTTAAAGGCAACTGAGAGACAGCAGACCTAGATTTCTCTATTCACACTTACTGTCACAAAAGGCTTACATATACCTGTATGAAGGTGATATGAATTTCCATTTTCAAAGATGGTCCCTTCTCCTCATTATGAAGAGTAATACTCATCATGGGAGATGTTTTTTAACACTGGAAAAAGCTCTGAGTGAGTCTACATAACAAACATTTTTTTAGCATCTCTTCTCCATATATTTCTCAGTCACCTTCTGTGGTGATTTGAATGAGAAATGTCCCTCATAAGCTCAACTACTTGAGAACTTGATTCTTAGTTGGTGGTGGTGTTGGAGGAGGAGCTGAGGCCTTGCTGCAGGAAGTCTATTGCATGCAATGGGGTTTGAGAGTTCATTCCCTCACCTCATTTGCAATCTGCTATCTCTGCTTAGTGCTTGAAACTAAAGATGAGATTTGTCAGCCTTTTTTCCACCTTCGTACTGCCAAGTCTCTACTGCCTTTATGGACTATCCCTCTAGAGCCATAAGTCTAAAATAAATTCTTTTTCTTTTCAAAATCACTGTTGGTTACCCTATTTCATCAAGTAAATAATATACTTTCCCACCATTTGCCTTGAAAAACTTCTTTGTCTAGCCATTTCTCTGTAATTTAGCATCCTTTGTCAAAAGGCATTTACATTCTTTTCTAACTCTTCATTCAGGTTACATTTTCTGTATAATCCCCATGACCAGAAAATTAACTAAATTATCATGTTTTTGTTTTATATTGCTAGTGTGTCTTGTATCAATTTCATTCATAGCTCATGTTACATAATCTAAAAGAGTATAAGGAATACTTTTCCTCCCCACAGCAGGGGGATTTTCCAAAAAAGAAAGACAGCAAGTATAAAGGCCCTGATTCAAATGGCATCTGAAAAGTTGATGGGGACTGGGTCATAGATAGCTTTTTAGTCTGCTTTTTTTAATATAAGGGTTTATACAGGTTTGTGTGTACGAGAGAGAGAGAGAGAGAGAGAGAGAGAGAGAGAGAGAGAGAGAGAGAGAGAGAGAGAGAGAGAGAGAATGATTGGAGTTACTATTACAGGTGGTTGTGAGCTGCCTGACATGGGTGCTGGGAAATGACCTCAAGTCCTTTGAAACCACAGGAAACCATCTTTCCAGTCTTATTTGCTTTTTTAGAACGTACACATATGTTAGACTTATGTCTAACTGGGAGAGGAAATATTTCAAAAATAAATCAAGAGAAAAGTATCATAGTTTTTTTTACTTATTTAGTTTTTATCCAAAGACAACATAATGACAGTCATGGGAACAAGATGTGACAGGAAGTATAAAATAGAAAGATGGGGATTCTAGGAACATGACAACAGTAGTGGATCAATATTTTCAGTAGCATAATTGTCACATAAAAACATAAAATCCAGATATCACAAGGAAGAGTTACATGACAAGATGCTGATGAAGGAAACATATTCAATGACATTCTGTGAGCACGATATCACAGAGGTTATTTAGGGCTATTGTGGTAGCAATTGGGTTTATAGTAACAAGATTTTTTCAGTGAGACACAGTTTCAACTCTATGTAACATATGTATAAGTAAAAACTTATGGCTAGCAATTAATGTGGGCGGCATAGATGGAAAATTACCAATGGAAACATGTTATGTATTGAATGTTCTCTCTAAATTCATGTTGAAAATTAACTATCAAAGCAGTGTCGAGAGGAGACTCTTCAATTTTTTAAGGTTATTTATTTTTGTGATTATAATATAATTACATCATTTCCCACTTTGCTTTTATCCTTTCAAACCCTCCCATGCACACCTACTTGCTTCCTTGTAATCTCAAGGCTTCTTTTTTCTCGAGTTGTTATTACATATTCCTAAGTATACAACTCCAACCTGCTTGGTCTGCACAGTTATTTATGTGTAAGTTGCAGGACTGACTGCTTGGTATTGTATCACCAGCTGATGTGCTACTCCCTTGGATAGATTGATTTTCCTGTTCTATTCTCACCATTCCTTAGTTGCCTGTAATTCTAGTTACAGGAGAAATTATGGATCTGGGAGGAAAACCCTCAACTTCAACTTTACTAAACTAGCTACACTCTTACAAGTGAGTCTTTAAACATAAGGTCTTAGTGTGGTCCCATTGCCTTCAGTCCCTTTTATGCTCACTTATTCCTTCCCTCACCATGGGAAGATGAATCATGTGGACTCTCACCATATGCTGGCGTCACATTCCTAGATGTTTCAGTCTCCAAAAGTGTGAGCAAAGCATGCATCTATAGTTTACTGAGTACCAGTCTGCAGTATGCGTTTATAACTACTGATAACTAAAGCTTGAAGCCAAGATTTTTTTGTCAGTTCCTTTGAGAATCCTCAAATACAAGAATGGAGTGGCACACATATACAAAGTGGCATACATAGGGGAGTGGAAGGAATCAGCAAGGGAGATACGTTTTAGAGCACAGCAGCTCTGACAGATACTAGAATATTTCTTAATCCCTTAATTGTTTCCCAGGGTGACTCTAGTTTCCTACAATAAAGAGAAACTACTCTAGGAATAAATCAAAGCAAAGTAGTAAAGGGAAAATAAATATCAAGAGAAGTTTTAATAGTAATTACAAGAGAGGAGTAAAGCCAGGAAACGTGAGAAAGAAACTCCTTATTTAAATACACAAGTCTAGAATAGAGGAGGGGATCCTCCAGTGTTGTAGTAAAGGCTTTTCTGAATCTTGTCTCTTATAAAAGTTCAGAATTGCTATTTTCATAAAACATATTTATAGTGATAAATGTAAGGGTTCTGTGATTGTTGAAAACTGAACCATAGATAATGGAGATGAACTTAAAGTGGTAAAAGAAAACTACAGACGACACACCAGGTTAGAGAAATACCATTGCATTGAGAATAAGAGATTAACTTACTTGTCCAACCTGGCTCCTGATGAACTGTGGTTGGGAATTGCTGCCTAGAAGGTGCCTTAGTAAGCACAATGGCAGCTTTATTTAACTTTAAGTTTTGTTTTTAAGAAGCATCTGTAAAGCTTGTGCAGGAATATCATTCACCTTTCACCCAATCTCAGCAATCGCTTAGGCAACCAGGCATGCTTCACAGGACTACATGGGACAAAAGCAAGCAAGCATGTAGGGAACTATCTAACTGTTGATTATGCTAGACTGTTGGACTGTCACTAATGACAAAATCATTCAAGTATGCTGTGTATCCCCATGTACCTATTATCTGAGTTTCTTCTCCTGTTATTTTTGTTACTGTATAATAGAACCTCCCACACCCCATATACGAACTGGGCAGTTTTCCTTCATGTACATATTAAACTCTTTAATAAATGTTTATTTTCTCAAAGCCATGAATTTGAATTGTCTCTCAAAACATTTTAATAATCAAATATCAGTTGTTTCTTAGCTACTAAAATGGAATGAGAAAATTTTAAAAATAACTAGGAAAATGAAGAAAGAAATGGTATCTGTTCCTAATAGTACTTGCTCTTAGGCATATGCAACTTTTCTTTTAAAAATCAACTGTTATTCTGCCTCTAACAGACTTTCCTGGCTGTTTCTCAATCGCAAAACAACACTGCTACAAAAGTCAGATTGTTGCTGAGGCGATTCTGTCAGCCTGAGAAAGCCAATGACCAATAACCAGTGAGAAAATCAGTGACCAATCCCCAATGAATGAGCTCTTCTCCCCTTGGAGATCCATAGCTGTAATTTCTGTTCAAGGGATGAACCATCATTAACTCTCAAAATTTCTTAGAATCTTCAGAAACAATTTCTTCTTGTTACATATAGAAAAGTCCTTACTAATCCTTTCAAGAATGCTAAACTGTTGTCTTTCTCCATTCTATACCCTCTTGAAGGCTATAATGAAAACAGAAAACATGGAATATCAAATATTCTATTCATCATTTCACAGAATACACTATGCTTATTTATGGTTTAGTGACTCTACTTTTGGGAATCCAGTCACTATTGATGAAAATGGGTATCTGCTTATCGTGTCTTGTGAAAATATTGCGGCCATGTTTTGTCTTGGAGGAGACATTTATGGAGGAGAATCTTCTGAGGCAGGGGCTGGGAGACTGTCCTGGCTGGATCTCTTAAAATGCTGTGTTTCAGGCATTCTGAGCATTGTGTATCAGAACTTAGCCTAATAATTTGTTCTTATCATTCTGTATATAGTTTTAATGCTATATTGTTTAGGCAGCCTTTACTAACATTCCTAACCCACAATAACGTCTCTGATTTGTCTGATTTATAGCCACTAAATTTTCCCAAAGGAAAACTTTACTATGAATTCTTAATAAATTCTCTTTACTTACCATGTAACTGTATATTCCTTGTGAAAAAATGCTATTCCTGTTTTATTAAATATTAAATTCAGTTATAATAATAAATTTATGACACATTGATTCTCATTAAATATTTGTTTAACAAATGAATGAATAATCTATATTTTATTTCACAGTAGTATTAAAAATACTTTTATTTTATAAGATCAGGTCCACTTGCCTCAGTCTCCTATGTCCTAGGACCACAGCGATGTTTACCAAATCCCTTTGACTTATACATCATTTATCTTTCTCTATATATTTTCAATACAGTGTATTGTATATGTGACTTTCATTCTAACATATTTAAAAGTGTGTTATCTATACTTCTGACTGAGAAAATTAAAATTAGTCAAGAAAGCTTCATAGAATCACTTGGGAGTTTCTCTGAAGTTTTTATTTATTTTCTTTAAATTTGTTTCTTTTTTGATAAATCATTTATCCAAGTATCATTGCGAAACTGTATTCTTTGTAAGACTGCATAAAATTCATGTTTTTTCCCTTAGAAATAGAAAAAAGTATATTTGCCAAAGAGTCACTAAACAGACACTTCAAGCAGTTCAAATTTGAAAGGTAGACATGTGAGGCTTTGAGAAACATTTAACCTTGACATTCTCTCATCCTAATTGACATGTCTGCTGTTGGTTACTTGCTGAGATAAGAGGGATTTTCAATGGAGAATATGCAGGTCATTGGTTTTATGTTGGGTCCATTATAATTTATCGGAGTCTTGACAGTTCTAGGTGATAAAAAGAAGAAAGTCTGGCTTTATTAGGTGATTTTCCTGTCTTCAGTAGTGCTACTTTAATAGATAATAATGGTTAACAACTTGATGACATTTCACCCAATTTTACTTTAGCATTTGGAAGGTGATGAATTCTAGGATTGGTAATGTTGCAATGAGCTCATAGCCCAGAATAGTGAGTTTGGGAGCTGCAAAGTCTATGTCTTTTAAACTTCAGCCCTGTACCTTCAGCTCTGTACCCCTCCAAGTACAACCTGACATTTCTATTTGATTGGTTGAGAGCTCTAGGAATTAATAAGGATTCACTTGGATGCCTAGCCATATATAGCAATTTAATATGACTGACAAAGAAAAGAAGGCCAAATGATTCTCCCACTTATGAAATATATGTTTTTAATGTCAGGTAGTATTTAGGACCAACCTTATTTCTAAGATGTTTTGGGATTTGGCTGTGGTGAGTAGTGACCTTTTAGGTGAATTTGATTGCACTATCTCCCAAATCTTCTCAATTTATTCTCAACCCAAGAACTGCAGCATGGCAAAGATTAATAGATTAGATCTTTGATCAGTGATAAGGTTGCAACCAGTCCTAGAAATGTTAACACCTTGATGTGCACAAATGTTTCTACATACATGATTGTCAAGCCAACTAGATGTGCCATGAAGTCTAGGATAGAAAAAGAAGTAAAGAACATTCTAGTTATGAGTTCCTGAAAGCAGAAGGTGAGAGCTATGTGTCATGATTTGTTAGCCACCTCAAACAGTTCTCAAATGCTCTCTGTTCCCTTTCTTCTGTCTCTCCGTGTTTGTCTTCCCTTCTTTTTTATGATATCAACAGTGTTTTTCAAATTCTTCTTTAGAATAGGACCTTAGCATAGAGCTTGATTAATTCAGCAGCACTGCAAAATTGCAAAAATGGTTTATCAGTAAACACCAAGTCAGATGCACTCTTGTTGGCAATGAAGATAGAAGGATTTGTTATCAAGGAAATCTGGTACTCTCTTGAAATACACAATGGTTCAATGTTAAGTATAAGCAAGGAAGCAGAGTCCTTGTTCTAAGGACTGTTGGAAATCTGAACTTGTATGTGGATTCTTCTCCAAATACTTCAGTTAAAAGTCTAATATTATTGTAGAGGTTTTGTTTCGGCAATCGTGTTGTTGAGATTTCATTATTGCAGCTTCCCTATCACATATAGAAGATGCTATCATGAAGCAGACATTCTGATCCTTTGATACTTACAATCTTTCCTCCCATTCCAATATGGCATGCATATGAGCGACAATACGTGGACTCAGGAGCTTGATTCTACATAAGTATGTATGTATGTATGTATGTATGTATGCTTATAACAATTATAATAAAGACAAATTCATGAAATTGAGAGATAGTAGGAAGCATATGGGAGCAGTTAGTGAGGGCAGAAAGACAGAAATAATAATAACAATAAATAAATTGTAATCATGTATGAAATTCTCATTTTTTTATTTTAAAAAGAAACATTCAGTGTCATCAGCATCTTGGTTTTTTTATTTTAATCATGAGTAGAGAATTAACTCAGCTTGTGTATACTTGGGACCTACAGAACTGTAAGATGGGTATTGTTTTACATCTGGTGGTTCTTGGCAATAAGTTAATATATTAGCTTATCAATTAATGGTAAAACAATCTGGTATCTCTCTTACACACAGAAAGGTTTGCCAATGCACATTGCAATTCATAAAATCATGTTTTCAGTTCTCTGAATTCATAATTTGCCTTGATTTTTGGTGATAAGCTTTCATAATTTTATTATGTTCTCTTCCATTTTGATTATAAATAATATGTTTTATTTATTTAAAATCTTTTAAGTAAAATCTATTGTTTCTGAAAGCACAAAATGTCATTAGAGGTTCTGGGTATTAAAAATGTTATTATATTAGAGTTAAATATGTATCCTTATCTTTTCTTTTTTTTGGGGGGTTTTTTTATGAGACAGGGTTTCTCTGTATTGTTTTGGAGGCTGTTGGTCCAGCCAGGCCTCGAACTCACAGAGATCTGCCTGCCTCTGCCTCCCGAGTGCTGGGATTAAAGGCGTGCGTCACCACCGCCCGACTATCCTTATCTTTTCTTGATAAATTTCTTGAAAATAGCTTTTCCAAGTTAATTGTTGTGATACCGTAGTTGCCAAGATTTTGAAGACTCATGTTTAAGAAATGCCCATCTGAATTTCATAAAAGAAGGATTCATATAGCGAAGTACCTGCATCTCTGGTGGAGTCAGAAGGAACTATGTAGGGTGTTTTCTTTTTTAAAATGTCAATTAATATTTATAATGTCTGTCATTTTTAAATAAAAATTTTAAAAAAGTATCTCTATTTTTCATTCATGTAAAGAAATAAAGTAGGTGAACTCTTGTATAGATCTGATCAGAGAAGAGACAGCTTTAAGGGACAAAGTTTCCTAGTATCATATTTGGCTACCACTTGTATTTCTCAAGCTTCCCAGAAACTCTATTGTATCACGGTGTAACTTTTGAAATTGGTACAGAACAGTGGCTATTATCCAGAATTGGATCTTTCCTTCTACAACAGTGAGTGGATTTCTTGTTTAGTGTGGAAATAACCAGTCTTATTCTTAGGAGATAGAGAAACTGCTTCTCCCATCTCTCAGGAATAATTAAAGGCATTTGGTATTGTAATTCACATTTATCTTTAAGCTGAAAAGAGTTTTAAAGAACAGGGGAGAAAAATTATGATGTCATGTTTCTTATCTGTGGTTTAATCAAGGCATATCCAAGAATTTCCCTGGGTATTGGTAGTGAGAGATCAATCAGACATACCTGCGGAGCTGACCACGCCCATTTGATTTTGGTTTGGTTTGGAGTGAGGGACAGCCTTGTGCTCTCGCTTGGTTCTGTTCAGGTCACAGAGGGCAGCTGAGCTTAGACCCTCACAGTTTTGATCCTGGGTTATCGGCTATTCATGTATGTGAATTATCCCTAATAAAACTAACCTATTTCATTCCAGTCCTGTGTTTCTTAATTTGTACAATAAAATTCATTCCCAGTCCAAGGATTGGAATAAAGAGCCTATGCTTTAGCACATTTCCAAATCCTGTCTACATTAATACCATTTGGAAGATTGTTGAGCACAATTTTCTAAGTAGTGCATCTATAGGTTATTATTCAGCAAGCTTACCTAAGGACAAGAATTTGCCCTTCTTACAATTTCCTGGAGATGCTGCTATTGCTTTTGTGAGAACTGAAACTGCTCTAGCTCTTATGTGATGACTGATTTAATTTCAGAATGTTTAACCTTGTAAAGCAATAGGAAATGTAGATTGTAAATGCATCACTGCAAAAGGGTAGTGGGCTAATTGCTTTAATGAAGTTATTATGAAACCAAGCTCTGTGTCAGGCAATATAGATATAAATTAATAACCCATTCCAATCAGAGAAAGGAAAACACAAACAATGAAATATAACTTGAGTTTGTGTACTTATTCACATGCATAGTGTATGACTTTGTAGCTAGATGTGAGCTAATTGTGGTTTAGAATGACTAAGTTGAAACTGTTGAAGGTATCAGGGAAAGATAACAGCTGATATTCAATATTAACTTATAATTAAATAGTTGAGGTTTAGAGAGGTAGATGTTGAGATTCTGTACTAAGTAGAACTCCTTGCCTTATTTAATTATCTCTCCTCTTACAGACACAGGAACAACTCTAGTGTCAAATATTAGTGGCCTTAGATATCTATACTATGATTTCTGTTTTCAGTTATGGGGCTGGGGCAAATTTCTCTGTCTATTAGACTGCTCCCATCCATTGAACTGCATACTGACTCCCCCAAATGAAAAAGTAGCTTCTACTTTATGGTACCTTACTCAAGTCTCTATTGGTCAACAGTGTTTTCTAATTCCTCTTTTGAATGTTGTTTAGGCACCACCACTTCACTTAAGTTGTTATAATCACTGATGGTTTCTATTTTGCTCCATTTTATTTCAATGGGCAGCTCACAAGCACTAATATTTCTCATAGAGGATAAATCTGAAGATTTTGTGATCTATCCAATACAACCAGTATTAAGGTATGTTCTTCACTTAATTACTAGGCTATCTTAACTCTTTTGCAATTTCCCTTTTGTCTGTTCATCTCTGTATTTGTAACTCAAATGACACTGAATATGCTTTTAGTAGAAATATTATGTACAAAATATCTCTAATGTATATAGCTAAACAAATTTTGACTATGCATGTGGACTCTAACCTAATGCAGATAAACCATTTTCACCATAATCATTTCAGTTTCTCTGCTTCAGTAAAAACTGAATTGATTTCTATGGCCAAATATAGCAGTGTGTATGTTTCACCATCATATCAATGGATCACATAGTATCCCAGCAACGTTTCATATCTCTGGTTGGTGTAAACATGAGTTCAACTAACTGTTGGTCACAAATATTTCTAAAAATCACATCTGTAATGAACATGTTCACATGTTGCTTTCATTATATCCTAAACTTAGCATTATAGCATCTAGCTCAAAGGTATGCATTGTGTTAGTAAAAAGTAATGTAGAGATGACTTGAAATGTATGGGTAGAGTTGTTTCACATAAACAACCCCCTGAAACACACTAATATGGCTGAGTCTCACTGGTTGTAATTGTTGAACCATCTTTCCTGATGCATGGAGAACAAGATAGTCTTCACTGGAGAACTCAGATAATTTACCTACTTCTATTTCTTAAATGAAAAATATGATGTTACTTTGTCTGGGTAGTGTCCATTTTGATGACTGAAAACTCAAACCTTTCTAAATACCCACATTCTTTGACTTTCTGCCAATGAATATTTTTGCCTTGCCTTGGAAAATGAGATCCATTCTAAAATCTCTGGCTGAATTACTAATTTTCAAACTATTACCTGACTGAGTATAATGTCATGAGTCTTTCTTACTCTGATCACTATTCCCTACCACTAAAGTGGAACCTCAGACAGTGTTTGCTATTTTCACAAAAGACAGATCCATATGACTGGAAGTAGGGTACAAGAATTCTTGTGGCCTAATATGATATCTATGCCACATAGTTTGAATTCTCCAGGATTCTGTCCCTCAATTAACCCAATCTGCAGTACTGTTAATCTAAGACTAGTATCCAGAGTTCACCTCAATGTTGAGCTACCAACGTAAGTTCTAGTAAGAATAAATATTCCCATGGGTTTAAAAGAACTGGAAATGTTTCTTTTACTGTTTTCTAAATTTCAATTCACATTTTAACTGCCCTTTACTCTGTCAACTGGACAAGGTACAGAGGATAAGGTAATGGAATTCTCAGATCTAAACAAGACATCTACATGACAGTCCCTCTTGCCATGGCTTAAGGCCCAGAAGGGGCAGAAGGTTTATAAGAGCTAGAGACATTAGAAGAATACAAAGAAACAGCATTTTCTTGACACAACAGGACAATTGCACACATAAATTCATAGTAGTTGAAACAGCATGCCTAAGTCCTGTCCATGCTCAAGCTAGATAAAATTACAATGAGAAGAAGGGTACTACTGGCAATTCATAGCTACTGTAGATGCTGGTAGAGGCAATGTCATTTTAATGATGTTGTTTCTGGTAAGTTGACTCCCTTTTTGTGAAGGCTGCATATCCAAAAGTATAAAGGCAGCACAAATTGTACTGACAATTTGAAAGTAGAGCAAGAGAATAGAGCTAAGCAGTTAGAAAAGAGGGGCATGAATCTGAGAGGGGTGCAAAATAGGGGTGAATACAAAAAACTACATGGTATGAAATTATGCAAGGACAAATAAAGAACCACAAACAGAATCTAAAGCATAAGACATTGACATTATTTTAAATGAGATAATCTGCTTTTACCAATTAACATTTAAATTCTGCTTTATAGCTTACCAAGAATATTTCATAAACAGTTTTAATCTTTTACAATGAGAGAATAAATGAATAAGATGAAGCAGTTATAATTGGCTTATTTTCATTTCTAGACCCAAACACTGAATTTCAAGATGGTAAATGCTGTATAGCTATGAAGCATAGGGGCCTAAACATGAACCAGATATTGTCAAACCTGAGAAGGCTGTCTCATGTTTCTCTAGCAGTCTTGAATTATATGGAAAGGAAATAGTTAATAAAAGATCTCTGACTCAATTTGTTGTGTGACAGGGGTTAAAACTGATTTCATGCATACAATAGATAAAGGCATCCACAGGAATGTCATCCAGAGGTTTGGAATGACAGTAGAGACCATCTCATTGTTCCTTTTATTATCAGAAGGCTGCCTCAGCTGCCTGTGTTTGTGGTTTAGGAGGATTTTTATAGCAATGTTACTCCATTCCATATGTGTAACATTTTGTGCAAGTCATTTTCTCGTGCTTTTGGGATTCAGCTCTGCAGATTCCAGGTTACACATTTCAACTCCCCACAGCCATCAGAGAGGCAATTTTATCATGATGAAGATCCTTCACTCCCTCATATGTTCATCTCCAGACATAATGTCAGTGGACTGGAGACTCTCGGGAGACTATGTCATCTTGCTACCTAACAGAAGAACCATTTATTTTTAGGCAGGCAACATAAATCCTCACACAATGTTATATGATGATATTATGTCAAATTATGGAACTTGATATGATTGTCAATTGCTATATTTAATCCGTTAAAAAGGTGTTTAGTATAAATTTTGTCTAGGAGAATGAAGCCAGCATCTTGTCTCTTTAACTGGAAGAGCTAATTTGCAACACTCTTGTTATCCTTAGTCTCAGGATTCCAGTCTGCTATCACTCATCTGAAGATATATAAATGCTGATGTGCATAATGCTTTCTCACATATCACATCAATCCATAAACAAAACACTTTACCAAAACTGGACTACTTAAGGTAAGAATAAAAGATTGATCCAGACAAGGTGTCTCATACCTATAATTATAGAACTTGATAGATAGAAGTATGGGGATTAGAGAGCTCCGTAGGAGGGTTATTATCTCATTCTGGGTTTCATAGCAAGTTCAAGGACAGGTGATGAGACACAGTGGGAAAGAAAAAGACACCCAAAGAGGCTGGAGAGATGGTTCAGTGGTTTAAAGTGCTAGTTTCCCACACCTGGGAACCACAATTTGGATCTCTTTTCCTATGTATGAAACTGGGTGTGGTCCCATGCATCCCTGTCATCTCATTGGAGACAGAGACAGGAGAGTTTTAGAGGAGTATAGGCTACCAGTCTTGTTAAAAAATAAATAAATAGAAATAAAACATAGAACAACAGCAACCCCCTCATCAAAAATGGCACTTTGTACTGAGGGAGAAACCCTGTCTCAAAGGAATAAGGCACAGAGTGAGAGAGCAACCCAAAGCCCTCTTCTTTTCTCTACATGTACACACACACACACACACACAACACACACACACACAAATACACACAAACACACACACATATGGGATGTCCTTCTGTAGGCTTTGAATATTTGTTGCTTTTTCAGGTTGATGAATAAAGCTGATTTGGTCAATGGCCAGACAAGATATAGAAATCCAAACAAAGATTCAGAGAGAAGGAAGGCAAAGTCAGGGAGAGACCAAAGGAGTAACATACTAGAGTATTACCAGTGAGCCATGGCCTCCTGGAAAGATATACATTAATAGAAATGTGTTGATTTATAAAAGATAGCTACTGGGTTGAGGTCATGGAATTCAGTTGAAAAGATGGAGGAGGGACAATATGAACAAGGGGGGTCAATAACATGATGGGGAAAACCACAGAGACAGCATAACAGAGCTAGAGGGAGCTTACAGACTATGGACTGATAGCTAGGGAACCTGTATGGTACCAAACTGGACTCTCTGAATGTGGGTGACAGTTATGTGACTTGATCTGGTAGTAGCACGACCTATCACAGGGACATGAAGCGGCTCTTTGGAGCCTACTCTCTATGGTGGGATACCTTGCTCAGCCTTGATATGGGGGTGGGGGAATGGTTTGGTCCTGCCTCAAGTTGGTATACCAGAGTTTGCCGATTCCCCAAGGAAGGCCTTAACGCCTCTGAGGAGTGGATGGGGGATAGGACCGGTAGAAGGTTGGGGGCAGGAGGAGGGGAGGGAGGGCAACTGGGGTTGGTATATAAAATGAAAAATATTTTTAAATAAAAAATAATGAAAGCCAGCTACCTAGTGATATGTCTGAGCCATTGGCCAAACAATTGTATTTGATATTAAGTATCAGAGTGTTATTTCATAAGTAGCTATGGGGACCCAGAAGGCAGGAGAGAAATATGTCCAATGGGACCAGGCAAGAAAGAAAAAAGTCTTCCAAGTACACACATTCTCCCCCCACCCCTTGTCTTTGTCTCTGTCTCTCTCACAGACAAACACACACACACACACACACACACACACAAACTTCATAACAATTACGCAAACAAAAAGAATAAATGTGCTTACCATTGTTTTATTGTTGCCTAATAGCCAGTTGTGACGACTAATCGTTTTTATCTAATAGAGTAGATCTTGAATGAGGTAAGAAGAACCCTCTGGGTGGGTCTACAGGGTCATTTTCTTGAAAGAATTAATTGAGATAGGGAGACTTTCTCCCTTTGTGGGGAGCATGCTCTGGGTACAGCCTAAATATGAAAAGGTCAGAAGAAATGAAGTGATGTTTTTGTCTGCTCACCTTGCTCTTGATGGAGAGTACATCTACTCCATTCTGCTATGGATGCCATCATACATTTTGAAGCTCTTTGGCATCCCAGTGCAAATGAAAGAACAGCAACTCTTCAGAAATCCTCCAAGGTTTCATCACCAGACTGAGACTAATAAAGCCTGAAGCCTTGCAGGAGTGTGTTAGATTCTAAGCCTCTCCAATATGCAGACAGCCATTATTTAAATGCATGTACACCAATCTCATAGGTTGTCCTTGTAATATATATTCATTCTGTTGTTTCTACTCCTCTATAGTACTCTGACTAACACACTAAGGTGACAATTATTCTGAAATATAAAGACTGTGGCTTCATATTTTTGTATCATATATGACAAGGGAAAGGTCTTAGATTACAGGCTTGGATGAGGAATTGCTAATGAAAAGGAAATGATTCCTTTTGTCTCCCTGGTCCTTTCATAGTATTTGATATTAAGCATGCATGTGTTTAATATCCTTGCAGAGATGATTGTCATTTTCAATAACTGAAAAGTAAATCTTCAGTAAAATCTATGCATGGTCACTCATAATGAAAGGTAGAAGTAAGCTTTGATCATTTTACTTTGTCCCTTTTGTTACATAGACAAGAAAACTGAGACCCAGACACATGACCTAATTTGTTCAAAGTAACATAGCATTGTAGAGACTGAGACAGGAGTAGAATCTGTGTCTTGCTGGCTATTCTTTCAGTCCTTGAAGTCACTGAGGGAAATGAACAATTGGCTATAGGATCAGTAGCAGCACACCATAAGCCATTGCTGTAGGTTCTTCCAAAGGAAGGCAATGATGACATCTGCACCTTCTTAGTTCTTTGAGTAAATTCCTAAGATTGTCTTTGACTTAGTTAAAGTTTCTGTGATGAAATACCATGACCAAAGCAACTTGAGGATGAAGGTCCATTCTGTTTATATTTCTATATAACAATTCATCATCCAAAGCAGAAAGGGTAGGAACCTGGAGTCAGGAGCAGATGCAGAAGCTGTGGAGAATGCTGTTTACTGGCTTACTCCTCAGGCTTGTTCATTCTTCTTTCTTATAGAACCCAGCATAAGAATTGTACTGTACTCAATGGGTTGGGCCTTTTCCCATCAATCACTAATTAAGGGGATGCTGTACTGGTTTGCCGATATCCTTATCTTATGGAATCATTTTATTAATTGACATTGCTTCGTCTTAGAAGACTTAAACCTGTGTCAAGTTTACATAAAATCAGATAACACAGTCTGATTGCATCAACAAGAAGTGGAACCTTGCTTCTGATTTGTTGCTAATCTGAATCTATTCTATATTTTCTTTACCAAAAGGCATAAGAAAGAAAGAGAAGGTTCTCAAAGATAGTTCAGAGGTTAAAAGCAACATGAGCCCAACGACTTGGGTTTGATCCCAGGAGCATGGAAAAGCATGGAAGGAGAGTAATTGATTCCATAGACCTCAAATATTCCCTGACATGCTTACCCACATAAAATACATCATACAATGATAATAATAACATAATAAAAACAAAGCAAAATCTGAATTTGTTTTGCCTTTTTAGTCAATCTCAGGAACTGTTTTAGTTGCATTTCCCTAACAAAGAGTTCAATTACTTTTTTACTAACAATACGTATGAGAATGATTATATCGTTTTGTGTTGTTTCATTTTAATTTTGGATTTTCAAGACACGGTTTCTCTATGTAGCTTTGGAGCCAGTCCTGGAACTAGCTTTGTAGACCTGGCTGGCCTCGAACTCACAGAGATCAGCTTACCTTGCATTCCCCAGTGCCACCACTGCCCAGCTGCATGACTATATCTTCTTTGGGCTATTCCCTTGAAGAAATCACGCCCAGAAGTAATTCCAACTGCTTTGTTGTACCCTTACCAGGAATGCACATAGTAGTCTCTCTTTGTAGGACAATCCAGAAAAAGGAAAACAATGGGCGTTAAGAATCATTGTATAAGACATTAGTGAGGTCCTTGTCCTCTTGTTCTCATGCCACAAATGGGTTTGTGATCATGGAATAACCATTTCTCATGAGGTTTATAACAGTGATTTCTCTTCAGCTTGAAACGGATATTCATACTCGTATGCCAATCTTTATATCTATGTGTAAGTCTCACATTCTTCAGTGTTTTAAATATATAATTTTAAACATTTCTATTTGGTACAAAATTGGGGAAAGTCAATGTTACTCAGTACTAAGCTATAATCCTGTGAGGCTGCAAAAATAGCAAATTTTAAATAAAATGCTTGTCTACCCCCTACGTGACACCCAGAGGAGGCTGAAAATGTGACAAGCCATAGAATGAACTGTTGAAGGGAGACCTGTTTCTGGCTGCTGTGCTCAGCCAATTTGCATTCCAACTGAAGAACAATGTGGCCACAAGTGCCAGTGCATAAATTAGCCTCAAATGTAGGCGGAAACACTCATGCAAACTGACAGTGTCACCCCAAAATATCTCTGATAGCTCACAAATAAAGAAGTCTGCTTCTCTCATCTAGTTCAGGCAAGAAAGTACAGAAAGAGGTGAATTTATCGACGTCTCATGGTTCAAATAGAAGTTCAAATATAGAAGCATCTTTTTCATTTGTGTGGTCAGTCCCATGTTGGTTTACTCTGCTGTATGTCAGTTTGTTTCAGCTTGAATCTTTCAATTCGGATACAATGGCTGATCTTACATATAGCTTTAAAAAAAAGTGGAGGAGTTTTCAAATGCTTCTTTTCCTAGTATACTAATTTTCTCCCCTTATTGTTGCTGTATTGAGATTGCTTGTGTGGTTCTGGAAAGCTAAAGGTTATCAGGAGGCAACCTTATAAATACGTTTTAAAAGGTGGCATTACAACTGCTATTATTCAAGTATTTATTTTTATGCTGTGCAATAGGCAAAATTCTTGACATACACCATCCTTCACAATAACAGATGATATAGAATCACCACTTTGCAATACATAGTGTGCAGGTCAGGACACACAGCATCTGACAGGCTGTCATTGAATACACAAAGGCTTATTCTTTTCAAATTTAGAGAGCTTAGTACACGCAAGAAAATGTGGTATCAGCTCAGAAGAGTGAGAGAGACAACAGCTAATGCTAGATTTCTGCCATTTATTCGTGGCAGACGAATGAGTAGATAGCCTATGGATTACAAACAAGGATTACAATAAATAAAAATGAGCTGAGTCGGAAGTGGGTATTGTGTGTGGAAACACAGAAAAGAATAAATAAAAGAGCCAGGCATTGATCCCTGTGCATACCCCCAAGGAAGAAAGGAGTAAGATGAAGGGATCAATTCCTCATCATCCACAGTCACTTGTCTGGGGCATGCTTGAAAGAGACAAAAGAGAATAAAGCAGATTAGCCAAGAGTATCCAAGCTCTGGGGTTTGAGAGAAAGTTTGAAGGAAAAGAGTAAACTAAGGATAAATAAAATTCAGGAAACACCTTTGTTAGATAAAATGCAAAAAAAAAAAAAAACTAAGCTCTGCCAAGAGCCACCTGAGGGAGGGGTGGGAAACAGGGCATCCAGAACCCAGCCATCATATTTTGATTTCTGTGGAGTAGATATAATTGAAAAACGTCTGAGATCATTAAACTCTGGCCTCTTCAACAGGAAAAATGTCTTTTCTGTTTTATTAAAGATCATGTGACATCCTAGGAGTGTCTAGGTCTACTCATATAGACCTGACTCACTGTTTCTTTGGTACCCATTAAATTTCATAGAGCCAGCCATCAGTGGGAATCTTTTTTTTTATTTTTAATTGTATGGGAAGCATGGATTGTGATAATTTCCATCCAAGCATTTCTCATACAGTATATGGGAGATTTTTAGTTGGCCTTACATCTTTATTTTCTGTAAGTACCCTCTGATTCTCAGCCTTTTCATTTATGCTTCATACAGGCTGCTGAATTAAAAGAAAAACAAAGCAAAACAAAGGACTATTTCGCTCATCTTTTTTTTTTCTATGTGCAGGCATAGTGATCAGCCAGCAGATGCTGCCCTCCTGCACAGGAAGGAGAGATATTTGTTTTGTGGCTTGAGCTATCATGAATTCCTAGCTAAGCCAGCTGTGGAGGCTGGCAAATGCACTCATCCACACTTGAGGTTTTAAAGAGCCAAGTGCTACCCGAAGAATCTTTCCAATTCTCAGATCTATTCTGACTTAAATGGCATTCTCTTGCTGGGAAATATTTAGAGTAAATCTCTAAATTAGCTCAATAGAAAGTAGCTGGAGGAACACAAGATCCTTGGGCTGGAAGCTAACAGAAGAAATGTACAAAAATAAGGCAAGATCAGTAAGAATAAAAGTCCCACATATACAGAGTCAAGTTGCTCAGTGATCAATATTACAAGATATAGAGACCTGAGCAAGGGCCTGGCCCTCCCAAAGATGAGTTCTGAGTGATTTGGGAAAGATGTCTCTTAGTATTATAAGGATGGAATGACACATCTAACATTATTAGTGTATTGACAGACTCAAACTAATTGCTCAATAATTTATGTTTATTAATTAAAGTGATCATCTTTATTCAAGTACCAAATTACAGGATGGGATACCATGATATTCTTAGGTTATCTGTATGAAAAGATTTTGGAGTTTTTTTTAAATTTAATAAACAAGGGATTAGACATGACTTTTCAAAACACTTATTTATAGTATTGTGTTTTGATCTGCCCTCTGAAATTCCTTTTGAGCTTGAGTTTAAATAGTACTATTTAAGGTTTTGAGATTTGCAAATGAAATAAAGTAGAGGAAATGATAGTTGCACTTAAATGAGCCCCTTCATTGTACTACTCATGAAGATACACAGACAGTATTTTGGAAACTCATCTCATTTTGCTCCTTCTTAACAGGACAAGAAATGGTTGACTCAGTTTCTGAACATGTATCCTGGAAATAAAGATGTTTACCAACTTCTAAGATCTCATGTAAATATTTAAAGTGACAATGGGTCTGAAGTTTTCTGTGTATTTTATACATGTACCATTGGTTAATTGGTAGCTTGATTACCAGTGTGATTCCACACCTAAGAAATGGGTCCTAGATGTGGCTCAGTGTTTAAGCTCACTGGCTCTCCTTGCACCTCCAATTCTCTCTCGCGCTCATCTCTTTCTCTCTCTGTCTCTGTCTCTCTGTCTCTCTCTGTGTCTGTCTGTCTGTCTATCCCTCTCTCACACACTCTCTCTCTGTCTCTGTCTGTCTCTCTCTCTCGGTGGTCTGAAAGCTTTTTGCAACCATCCTCCATGATAAGCACTTTGTCCCTTCTATGTTTATCCCAGGTTTATCATAGTGACATTATAGTAACTAATAGAGTGTGAGGTAGCTTTAGCTGCTGTCACAGTAAAGCTCAGCTCTCCATGCTTGGATTAAAAAAAGGGCATCAGGAAAGGCTATGCAGATCTCAAATCATGAGAACAAAACTCTTCATTTTTACCAACAGCAGTGACTTTGCCAAGGAATAGGAAAGTAATTTTTAATTAAAAAGAAAATGCCCCCAAAAAGTTGAGGTTATCAGAATTGGAGATAGGAAAAAAGCACATTGTTGGGAAACATTCTTTTCCTAACACTCAAAATCTAGTGTTTGAAAAGGGGAGCCAGTGAATAAAATACAACACTTCCTAAAGGCAAAACACTGGTCACAAAACAGGACTTAAATTTCAGAAATGGACTCTTTGGAAGATGTGGATGTTGAAGGGGTGGGAGAGAGACGAAAGAGTGTGGGGAGTGAAAGTTTTCAAAATGCACTATATGCTTGCATGCAGTGGTAAAAGAACCAGCTGATTAATAAAATGTGTAATTGTATTTCGAACCTTAGGACAATGTTGATTTTCATCAAACAGATACATATTTAATATTACTCAGTAAAGTGCCTACACTGCATACATATACTGTTTGAAACAGGAAAATAAAATCTGAAGAAAATGTTAAGTAGAAACTATGCAGACACAAGGGATTTATTCCTCCTCTGGGTAAAATGATAATAAATCTCTATTCAGAAACCTTTCAGCTTCTGAAGATCTTGTCTCCAATGTATGGGGGCCCATGATGGGCTGGGCAATGCTGCCCTTCTAGCATCCCATGAATAATTATCTCTGGCCCAAGCTCTTGGCAGCATGACCTGTCTTCATTTCATTAAGAGGGAGAAGGACAGACTGGGATTGACAATGGCAGAATTCATTTATTACATTTTAATGGAGAAGCAGCCCAGAAAGGGTGGGCCTAATGAGATATTTCTAAAGAAATTAGCCAGTTCCTATTAAAGGGCCGTCTCCCTTCTGTCCAATTTAGTGATGGATAGTAGGGGCCACAGAACTGGAGGCTTCCCACACTCCCCTGTGCTTTGCTTTCAGAGGCACAGAGCCATCTTTGCATGACCTATCTTATGAAGACGTGAATGAATCATCTTCACAGAATGATAGCAAATTTTACCTTGGAAAGAGGATCTAATTTCAAAATCTAGATTTATGCTGTGCACAGTAATGTACCTATATACCTGGATTTTGAGGGTACCGTTGAAATACTAATGCCCTACTCCAAAAAATAAAAAGAAAACCGGGAAGAATAAAATTATCTCTCATTTTGTTAATTTTCATATTGGATTTATGAAATAAATACAATAAAATTTGTCTTGATAGAATTCTCTTGAAAATTGTGTGCATGTATGTGTTTCTAGTGCCTATTTTTCTTTCTTTCTATGTTTGTTTTATTTTATTCTGGTGTTTTTGGTCCTGTTTGTTTCCTAAAAGGGGAGGAAAAGAAGACTTGGGGTTGGACTTATGGAGAGGTGGAGAGGATCTGGGAAGGGATGAGGAAGGGGAGATTGTGATCAGAATATACTAAATGAAGAAAATATTTTCCACAAATATTTCTAAAGATACCCTCCATTTCTATTGCATTTTATTTAACTATAAAAACAGAATGGGAATGGCTCTTGTCAGTGAATGCTGTAATTCTGAATTGTATGTATGTATGCGCGCGCGCGCACACGCACACACACACACACACACACACATCCCCTACTCTACTCCTGCTTCCACATGACCAGCTACCAATACCTTTGTAGAGTGTCATATGAAGGTGAATGAATGAATGATTTATTGTATGATTTCAATATCGCCATTGTTTTCTTACTGGCAAAAGAGATTTTTATGGATGTTATAAGAAAATCTTGGATAATTTAAATTATGTTGTATATTTGTGCAAAGAAGAACTCTGAGTCAAACAGTACCTCAAACCTGAACTGAGTCAGCCATCTCCCAACACAGCATGGGCAGTGGGCATTATAGACAGAAACCTGTCTTGAGTATAGAAACAGCTTGACTTGTTGAGTCACAGCATTCACCTCATTTGGATACAGTCTGCTAAACTGACAGAGCATGATTGACTTTAGTGTTGGGTTTAGAAATAGCTGTGTGTTCCACTCATAAGCAAGACTGGCTTTAAGTTAGCTTGAAGCTTTTATGCCTGAAAACCTAGGTTCATATTGTTACAGGCTAATGGCCTCCCTGATTATTTATCATAGGGATCTTTAGTAAACTCATTGCATAAATTTGGTGAAAAGGATCCCAAAGCCATCAATGTATATCTTTTCTCTAGAGAGACTGGGGAATGCAATTGGCTGTGCTTTGTGCTAAGAAGAGACTGGGCCCTTTATAACTTATTTGTGTAATGAGTACTTTGTTTTTTCTCTTTTTTCCTTTTTAACATAATTTTTAATGAATTCTTTGGAAGTTCACATCATGCACCCCAATTCTGCTCATTTTTCAATTCCTTCATACCTGTCCCTCACCCTTGTAGCATCCCCCATCAGAAGAAAATTTAAAAATACATTAATTAAAAACAAAACAAAGCAAGCAGACAAACAAACAAAAAAACCACTTATCTCCTCCATCTTTTCTCTATCTCCAACCTCAACACTCATCTTAGTGGCACTGGGAAGCATGGTGGGTTGTGCCATACACCCTTTTTGTCCACTTGGTTTAATTGTAAATGTTGATTGTGTGACACATTGTTGGTCAGGTTCAGGGCATCTGACTTCCGGTATATTATCAGTGCTGGACCCTCACTGAGACTTGTCTTGGATATCCTGTAGTTCGTGGAGTCATAGAGATCCTAAAACTATGGTTCCAAGGGGCCAATTCATTCAGGTGCCCTAGCAGGTCATAGATGGTAAGAGGGAATGGATAGCCTCCAATATTGGTCCTTTTATTTTATGAATATAATATGGTTATTATCACCACATCAGGTGTAGAGAAACTAATAGAAGTACATGCTTCCATTAAAAATGTTGGGTTTGTTAGGTATTTGTAACTAAATAGGTTTGGAAGCAGTGAGGGAAAGGCAAGCGTATGTCTTTGATGCAATCCAATCCCTCTTACCATTCGAAGAAACAGGTCTCAGAAATTCTGTAAATAAATCACTGTGGCTAGATTTTGAGGGTGCATTTTCATGGTCTCATTTGTAGACTGAAATTTGATTTCATTTTTAAAACATTAGCATTTACTGTTCCTTACAATTTACACTTGTATGTTGAGAAATGTGGTTATCAGACTGTGCAGATCAATTTCCAATTTCATGCTTTTCTTAATGTGGCATCTTATTTGGCAAACATTTGCAAAAGCTGTTTGCAGTTTTTTTTTCTTTTTCTTTTTAAATTTAATTTTAAATTAGAAAAAAGGTTGGTTCACATGTCAATTCCAGGTCCGTCTCCCTTTTGCTCCCCTCCTCCCATGGCCTCCCACCAACCCCTCCAATATCCCCTCATTTCCCCAGGGAGTTGCGGCCCTCCATCGGGGTGTCCAGAGTCTGTCATTAATATACAGGGCAGGACCTAGACCCTCCCCCCGAGAGTCCAGGGTGAGAGTGCATCTCTCATAGTTGGATGGATGCCCAAAGTCCATTTATATAACTGGGATAAATACTGATCTACTACCCAAGGCTCAATAGATTACCTAGGCCTCCTCACTGACACCCACATTCAGGGGGTCTTGATCAATCCCATGCTGGATTCCCAACCATCATTCTGCGACTCAAGAACTAACCCTTGTCAGGTTAGCTGTTTCTGGGGGTTAATCCAGCCCAGTCTTAACCCCTTTGCTTATCAGTCCTCCCTCTCTGTCACTGGATTCCTTGAGTTCAGCTCAGTGTTTAGCTGTGGAAGTCTGCCTCAGCTTCCATCAGTCATTGAATGAAGGTTCTGTTTCCCAGACTCTCTGGCCATGGAATTGTAGGGTGGCACTCCCCAAATCTAAAAATCCATATATGAGAGAGTACATGCCATATTTCTCTTTTTGTTATTGGGTTACCTCACTCAGGATGGTTTCTTCTAGTGCCATGCATTTACCTGCAAATTTCAGGATTCCATTGTTATTCCTGCTGAATAGTACTCAAGTGTGTTAAATGTCGCATTTTCTCTATCCACTCTTCGGTTGAGGGGCATCTAGGTTGCTTCCAAGTTTTGGCTATTACAAATAATGCTGCTATGAACATAGTGGAACAGACATCCTTGTTGTATGAATGGGCATCTTTTGGATATATGCCTAAGAGTGGAGTTTCTGGGTCTTGTGGTAGGTTTATTCCCATTTTTTTGAGGAATCTCCATACTGATTTCCAAAGTGGCTGTGCAATTTGGCACTCCCAAAACAATCTCTCCAGCATAAATTGTCCTTGGTATTTTTGATTTTAGCCACTCTGACAGGAGTAAGATGTTATTTTAGAGTTGTTTTGATTTGCATTTCAGGGATGGCTAAGTATGTTGAGCACTTTCTCAAGTGCCTCTCAGCCATTTTAGACTCCTCTATTGAGAATTCTCTATTTAGTTATGTAGACCACTTTTTAATTGGAAACTTTGGAGTTTTGGAGACTTGCTCCTTGTGTTCTTTGTAAATTTGGAGATCAGCCCTCTGTCAGATGTGAGGTTAGTGATTATCTTTTCCCATTCTGTGGGCTGCCTTTTTGTCTTGATAACTGTGTCCTTTGCCTTACAGAAGCTTCTCAGTTTCAGGAGGTCCCATTTAATTGTTGAACTCACTGTCTATGCTAGTGGTATTATGTTCAGGAAGCTGTCTCCTGTACCAATTCGTTCAAGGGTACAATCCACTTTCTCTTCTAAGAGGTTCAGTGTGGCTGGATTTATGTTGAGGTCTTTGATCCATTTGGACTTAAGTTTTGTGCAGGACAATAGATATGGATCTATTTGCATTCTTCTACTTGCCAGCCTCCAGTTATGCCAGCTCCATTTGTTAAAGATGCTTTCTTTTTTCCATTGTATATTCTTAGCTTCTTTGTCTTAAATCAGATGTTTATGCATGTATTGGTTAATATTAGGGTGTTCAATTGATTCCATTGGTCTACTTGTCTACTTTTGTGCCAATACCAAACTATTTTCATGACTATAGCTCTATAGTAAAGCTTGAGGTCAGGGATGGTGATGCCTCCAAATGTTGTTTTGTTGAGTAAGGTTGTTTTGGCTATCCTGGGTCTTTTGTTATTCCATACAAAATTGATTATTGTTCTTTCAAGGTCTGAAGAGTTGTGCTGGTATTTAATGGTGATTGAATTGAATCTCATACAAAATTGATTATTGTTCTTTCAAGGTCTGAAGAGTTGTGCTGGTATTTAATGGTGATTGAATTGAATCTGTAGATAGCTTTTGGCAGGATTGCCATTTTTAATATATTGATCCTACGTATCCAAGAGCATAGGAGAACTTTCCATTTTCTGAGGTCTTCTCTGATTTCTTTCTTTAAAGACTCAAAGTTCTTGTGATACTTCACTTGTTTGGTTAGCATTATTTTATGTTGTTTGTGGCAATTGTAAGGGGTGATGTTTCTATGATTTCTTTCTCCGCCCTTTTATCATCTGTGTATAGTAGGGCTACTGATTTTTCTTGAGGTGATCTTTGCTGAAGCTGTTATTCAGCTGTAATAGTTCCCTGGTAGAGTTCTTTGGGTCATTTATTTAAAGTATAATATCATCTGCAAATAGTGAAAGTTTGACCTCTTTCTTTCCAATTTATATCCCCTTGATCTCCTTTTGTTGTTGTATAGCTCTAGCTAGTACTTCAAGTATAATGTTGAAAACGTATGGAGAGAGTAGACAGTCTTGTCTTGTTCCTGATTTGAGAGGAATTGCTTTGAGTTTCTGTCCATTTAGTTTGATATTGGCTATTGGTTTGCTGTATATAACTTTTATTATGTTTAGGTATGTTCCTGATATTCCAGATCTCTCCAAGACCTTTCTCATGAAGGGGTGCTGGATTTTGTCAAAGGCTTTTTCTGCATCTAGTGTGATGATCATGTGACTTTTGTTTTTCATCTTATTTATATGGTGGATTACATTGGTGGATTTTCGTATGTTGAACCATCCCAGCATCCCTGGGATGTTACCTCCTTGATCATGGTGAATGATTGTTTTGATGTGTTCTTGGATCCGATTTGCCAATAATATATTGAGTATTTTTGCATCAATGTTCATGAGGGATATTGGTCTGAAGGTCTCTTTCTTAGTTGTATCTTTGTGTGTCTTGGTGTTCAAGGTTATTGAGCCTAGTAGAAAAAGTTTGTCAAAGACCCTTCTGCTTCTATTGCATGGAATATTTTGAGAAGAATTGGTATGAACTGCTCTTTGAATTTCTGGTAGAATTTTGCACTGAGGCCACCTGGACCTGGGCTTTTTTTGCTTGGGAGACTTTTGATGACTGCTTCTATTTCTGTAGGGGTTATAGGTCTATTTAAATTGTTCATCTGTTCTTGATTTAATTTTGGCAAGTGATAGCTATCCAGAAAATTGTCCATTTCCTTTAAATTTCTGAATTTTGTGGAGTACTGGTTTTCAAAGTATGACCTGATGATTCTCTGAATTTCCTCAGAGTCTGTTGTTATGTCCCCCTTTTTATTTCTGATTTTGTTAATTTGAATGTTCTCACTCTGCTGTTCGGTAAGTTTGAACAAAGGTTTGTCTATCTTGTTGATTTTCTCAAAGGACCAACTCTTCATTGCATTGATTTTTTTGTATTGTTTTCCTAGTTTCTACTTTATTGATTTCAGCCCTCAGTTTGATTATTTCCTGGTATCTACTCCTCCTGAGGGAGTTTGCTTCTTTGTATTCTAGAGCTTTCAGCTGTGCTGCTAACTCTGTAATATAATTATTCTCCAGTTTCTTCATGTGGACACTTAGTGCTATGAACTTCCCTTGTAGTACTGCTTTCAAAGTGTCCTATAGGTTTGTGTATGTTGTGTCTTCATTCTCCTCCAAATATACAGAATAAAGAAAGAATATTAAGAGCAGATAAGAAAAATGCCAAGTAACATATAAAGCCAGACCTATCAGAATTATACCTGACTTCTCCATGGAAACTCTGAAAGCCAGAAGGTCCTGGATAGATATTCTACCAACACTAAGAGACCATGGATGCCAGCCCAGACTACTATACCTAGCAATACACCAGATAAAGAGGATATTCAATGCTATAAGGAAAACAATATATTTATTTACCAGAGAGAGAGTCACACTAGCTAGGAGTCAGAAGCGTGGCTGGCTTTTAAAAGGGGGGGGGGTTCCTTTTCTTTTCACTTCCTTTTATATCTACCCATGTCAGTTTACATATCCCTGCCCTCATGGGCAGATAGCTTTGTGGGGTTCACTCCTCCAATGGAGTAAACAAGATATTCCACAAGACTAGATTCAAGCAATGCATATCCACTAACCAAGCCCTACAGAAAGTTCTGGAACAAAATCTCCTACCCAAAGAAGTAAACTACAACCAAGAAAACATAGGCATTAGGTAATCCCACTTTACCAACAGCCAAAAGAAAAAAGGGGTGGAATTCCACACACAATTCCAACAACAACAACCATTCCAATCAAAGAAGAATGAGCAATCAATGGTCATTAATATCCCTCAATATTAATGGCCTTAACTCACCCATAAAAAGACACAGGCTAACAGAATGGATTCAAAGACAGAACCCATCCTTCTGCTGCATACAAGAAACATACCTCAGCCTCAAAGACAGACATTACCTCAGAGTTAAGTGTTGGGAAAATATTTTCCAATCAAATGGACCTAAGAAACAAGCAAGGGTAGCAATCTTAATGTCTAACAATTTAGACTTTAAAATAAAATCAATCAAAAGAGATAAAGGAGGTCATTACATACTCTTCACAGGCGAAATCCACCAATTCTGAACATCTATGCCCCAAATTCAAAGGCATCCACGTTCGTAAAAAGAAATTACTAAAACTCAAATCACATATAAAGCCCCACACATTTATAGTGGGAGACTTAAACACCCCATTCTCACCACTAGACAGTGTAATGAGTAATTTATTTGGTGAGCATTTAGTTTAGTCCAGGTGCCAAACAAAGGGAAGAAAATCATGGCAACTAAGTTTCTTTCGTCAACAAAAATCCAAACAAACAAAAAATAAAACTTCTCCTTTGATGGGCAGACACATATTCAAGACAAAAATGAAGCCGGAGTCTTTGACATTGGCTAATTCATACTAAAATCTTTCATATTATGGATATCAGATTGCTTCAAAAATTAAACATTAGTATTAGTGCAAAATATTTTATATTGGCACTTTTTACTTTAAGGGGCTGACATGAACCATTGAAGGGAATCTAAAAGTAAAGAAACTAAAGAGGATATGTGAAAGCCAGAAGATAGTTAATGTAATGATAAAAATTTTCAAAAGGAAGGAAAGAGAGAGATAGAGAAACAGAGGGGGTAAGATAGAGAGATCTAATTAAAGAAAAATATATTAAATATTGCTGCCAGAAATTAGAGAGACTAACACTTTGGCAAAACAGAACAGTAATATTGGCTGAAATATTTTGGAGAGATCCAACAGAAAGTGAACAACATAGCTAGGAAACAGAAGGTTACAATAAGCAAAGTTGGATGATGTGTTGGACATGGGGTAAAGGTTTGGATTTCTGCCTGATCAGGTCTCCATCTGTTGTCCAAATTTATATTTTCAATAATCCCTGTATCATGCCATCATATCCTGACAAGCTTATGTATTTTTCTTGGGTCACTATAGACTCTGCAAAGGCTTTCAAACATGACAACATAGCTACATGTGACTGAAATACTCACATTCAAATAAAAAGAATTTCTTTGTAACACTAGTGGAAGTTGATATGTTCAGTGGGCATAGCGGGCTAGAGTCTGCATAGCGGACATTACAAAACTCTTAGGTAATTCCTACCACTTAGAACATTTATTTAGCAAATCCTAAAAGTGCCAAGAGGTAACTGAATAAGCCTTTTGTGTATCTCTCTCAGAGTGGACAAAGAGTGCATTAGTGGACCTGGTATTTAGGCAATATAGCACATGGTTCAAAGATGAAATCAAAGTTGTGGGCAATAACTGGTACTTATCTGCCTTATTTCTCCTTTGTGTCACTTGTAAAAGTGAGACTTAGTGGCTTGAGAGATGACTCAGGGGGTAAGAGCCAAGGAAGAAGCATGAGGATATGAGTTTTAATACCAGGACTCAGATAACAATTTGGGTATGGCCAGGAATGCACCTATAACTCCAGTGCTGTGAGACTCAGAGAGTTTGATAGCCATCATCCAGTTGAGATCCAGAAATTCAGGTGGAAATGCTGTCTACAAGGAATAGGACACTCACATCTACTTCTGGGAGCCACAAGTACGTGCATAGAACACCTCTCTGACATATGTGCATATATCATACAAGTATACACTGCACTATACACTACACTACACTACACATACACACACACACACACACACACACAGGAACACATGCATACAATTTCACTTGCACCTCCTAAAACTTGTATGCACACAGAGTAAATGAATGAAGAACATGTTTTAGTATAACTGCAACTCCAGAATCATGAGAATTTATTTAGTAAATTCTGAGAAGCTGCTACACTGTCATCCCTGGAGAGCATACTATTCTTTTTTGTTGTAATCCATGTTCCTGTCAGAGGGCTCTGATACCCACCCTTACCTCAGGTACACCTGTACCACTTGAAGTTGACTGTCTTCAAAGCAGTGTATGAGAACTCCAACATACCCACTTTCTCCTCATGGTGCCCTCTTGCTTTCTTCCCTGAGAATATAGAAGAGGAAATCTTCCCCAAGCACACAGGTGTTTAATCATTTCATTTCTTATAACACTGAATTGGGACATTAAATAAATCCTCAATATTTATGAAGCATGACAAGCTGCCTAACACCATAGCCTCTGTTTATACTAGGGAGCATGCTTCTCTTAAACTTGACTTCCAATGATTATCAACTGCAAAGTGTTTGCTCATCTTGTACTTGGGGACCACCCATGTTCAACTCTAATTTAGAACAACAGAATGAGTCCAACTCAGATATAACTTTTTCATTGATGCCTTTCATATATCAGTGATGTCTAAATGGGATTAGAAGCCATCTCCAATTATTATTTTTTGATGTAAGGCCTATCACTCAACCTGGAGCTCCTTCGTTTGATCAAACCACATGTCCAGAAGAGCTCTGTGATCCTCCTACTTTCCCCTCCACAATTCTAGTGTTACATGTGCAAGATACCACACTTGCTTTTTTTTTTAGGTTCTGGGCATTCAAGCTCAGGTCCTCAAGCTTGCATTATGGGAAATTTACTGACAGAGATACCTTCCCAGTTTCTATAGTGATACCTTCTCAGTTTTTATATGTTTAAATATGACCTCTAGGTGATTCAGTAAAACGTTAACTTTTGTGTAACATTAATTTAGATAAAAGGGAAGGATTCCCCATACCTACCTAAACTACACTTAGAGATAGAAGCCAAGTCCTGTTCTCCTGCTTCTAGAACATGCCTGTTTGTTTGTTTTATTTTTGTTAGATATTTTATTTGGCATTAAAGACACTTGCATATTTTAAGCAGTTCATTAACTTGGTAATAGGTCTAAAATGGCTGAGAGCCAGTTGAGAAAGTGCTCAATATCCTTAGCCATCCGAGAAATTCAAATCAAAACAACTCTGAGATACCATCTTACTCCTGTCAGAGTGGCTAAAATCAAAAACATCAAGGACAATTTGTGCTGGAGAGATTGTGGTGAAAGTGGAACACTCCTACACTGCTGGTGGGAGTGCAAACTTGTACAGCCACTTTGGAAATCAGTATGGAGATTCCTCAAAAAAATGGGAATAAACCTACCACAAGACTCAGAAACTCCACTCTTAAGCATATATCCAAAAGATGCCCATTCATACAACAAGGATGTCTGTCCCACTATGTTCATAGCAGCATTATTTGTAATAGGCAGGACTTGGAAGCAACCTAGATGCCCCTCAACTAAAGAGTGGATAGAGAAAATGTGGGACATTTACACAATGGAGTACTATTCAGCAGAAAAAAAAAATAGAATCCTGAAATTTGTAGGCAAATGGATGGCAAGGAAGAAACCATCCTGAGTGAGGTAACCCAGTAACAAAAAGAGAAACATGGCATGTACTCTCTCATATATGGATTTTAAACATAGATCTAGGGAGTGCCAGCCTACAATCCCATGGCCAGAGAGTCTGGGAAACAGAACCTTCATTCAATGGCTTATGGAAGCTGAGGCAGACTTCCACAGCTAAACACTGAGCTGAACTCAAGGAATCCAGTGACAGAGAGGGAGGAGTGATGAGCAAAGGGGTTAAGACTGGGCTGGTTTAAACCCCAGAAGCAGCTGACCTGACAAGGGTTAGCTCTTGAGTCGCAGAATGATGGCTGGGAATCCAGCATGGGATTGATCAAGACCCTCTGAATGTGAGTGTCAGTGAGGAGGCCTAGGTAATCTATTGAGCCTTGGGTAGTAGATCAGTATTTATCCCAGTTATACAAATGGACTTTGGGCACCCATCCAACAATGAGAGATGCACTCACCTGGACTCTTGGGGGGAGGATCTAGGTCCTGCCCTGAATGTAATGACAGACTCTGGACACCCCGATGGAGGGCCGCACCCTCCCTGGGGAAATGAGGGGTTATTGGAGGGGTTGGTGGGAGGCCATCGAAGGAGGGGAGAGAAAGGGAGTGGGAATGGAATTGACATGTGAAGCAACCTTGTTTCTAATTTAAATTAAAAAATAAAAATAAGTGATATCTAAAAAAAGAGATCATTTTCAGGAAATAAAATTATAAATTTTCTCATTTTAGTTAGGAAGCAACCTTTGCCTGATATGAATTCCTGACTTTACAATGTTCCCTCTGTACTCAGAAGTGAGGAAATAGCCAGCCAACATTGTCTACCATTTCGTTCTCATTCTGACTGAAGTCTGGTTATGCAATTGTTTAATCACAGACTCCGAGGGAAAATTTTGAAATGGCCCTTATAGGAAATGACACAAATTTCAATCAAATAAAATTTCCAGGAGAGTTTTGATTGATTCCCTGCTACCAAAATAGAGTTTGGGCTTGAAGTGACCATACTCTACCAGTGAGCTCCATCTGGAATCAAGCTGGTTCTCTTGAGAACAAGTCTTATACTTTCTTCTGGGAATACTTCCATGTGTAGGAAGTTTCATATTAGCAACCATAAACCATGATATCACATAATTCCACCTTCTACAAAGCAGCAACTTGAACCTCGTTGGGAGGAACAGAGAACTGTGGGTCAGTTTTGCTTCTGATGTCATGATGATGTCATTACAGTTCCCGGGTCTGGTCCAGTAGATTTTTTTCCTATCTAAACTACTTTAAGATGTAGAAAACAGCACTTGTTTCTAAACTCCTTAAATTAGGACCCTTATAGGAAGAGCTCTAAAATCATTAGATTTTTTTTCCTGATACTCTATTACTGTCCAAAGAAAATTAATGCTCAAAGGATAACCCCAGGATTTGCGTGATATTTTATTATCAAAGAATGACTAAATTACTCTTTGAACTGTATCTGCAATGTAAGAGGAATATCACTAGTAATGCTGTCAGAGATTTGCAAAGATGTGGAAGAAACACCAGGTAAAATAAGGAAATAGGAACATTAATGTGAATGTAAACACCAGATAAAAATCTAATAAAATAGGATCATTACTGAGTGTCAATATATAGCCTCATTGACTACTTGATTATTGCAAGGAAATATTCTTATAATCTATGTTTCTGACAGTGACCAACATAGCAATGTCTCTAAGGTAAATAATTACAATGGCCCGACATGGAAATCTACACAATCCAATAGGATGTAACCTGAAGGTCATTGAATTTCTCTTAAGTTATTTTGCCAAAAAAGTTTAGTCTGGATTTCTTCAAGATTTAAGACATAATTCCTATATCTCACAAACTGAAATAAGCTGAAAAACACTCATGAATGCATAACAATTTGAAGCTTGGAGTCTTGTAGCCTTTCTTCTTGTATCAAAGGAGCTTTGCAGAAGTGGTCAAAGGTCTTGTGATGAGAATATTGTGGCTTAACCGAGTAGCAGTGATGGTTATTCTTAGTTGCCAGCTTCACAGATTTACTATCACCTGGGTGACGAACCTCTGAGAATATCTTTGACATACTATCTTAATTACGATAATTGATGTGAGAAGACCTATTTTAGTCTGTGGCACTATTTCCTGGCTAGGATATCTAGAATCGTATGAGAATGGAGAAATTGAGTGGAGGACTGGCATGTATGCCTTACTTACTGTTTATAGTGTTCATAAAAATGTGAGCCATTCCTTAACACTCCTGCCTCTGTTGTGATGGGCTCGATTCTGGGAACTGAGCCAAATAAACTCTTTCTCCATTATGTTGTTTTTGTTGATTTTTTTTTGGTTTTATGAGACAGGGTTTCTCTGTATTGTTTTGGAGGCTGTTGGTCCAGCCTGGCCTCGAACTCACAGAGATCTGCCTGCCTCTGCCTCCCGAGTGCTGGGATTAAAGGCGTGTGCCACCACCGCCTGGCTTTTGTTGATTTTTTTTTAACCACAGCAACAAGGTTTAAAAAAAATCCAAGATAGTAAGACACAAATGAAATCACAAGAGTCCTTATCAACTGGTCTATTTGGGAAATTTTAACATATTGTAGTAGAAGGTGGTACATCCAGAACATTAGGGCTTAGAAGGTTAGCATAAGTAGTTTATGAGAACTGCTAGCAGAGTAAAGAATAATTGATCAAAACCAACCAAAACCCAATGAAACAACAACAAAAGTAAAAACAGCTTATTGGAGTGAGGATAGAACATATATTTATCTGGATGTAACTAAGATCTAGAAAGAGTTTGTGATGAATAGCTAATGTAGGCTCTATAAGAAGTCATATATAAAAATATCTCTTAAATTTTGAAGATATTTATTTTCTGCCATTTATTCCATCAACTTTGCCTGTGTGATTCTGGAAAATCTCCCTTTGTTATAGAACTACCTAAAAGAATGACCTGTCTAAGCCAGGGTAATGAACCACTGGTGACAATTTTTCATACTTTACCTTCATTATTCTCATGTACACAGAAAACCATAAAGGACTGACTTTGCTTAAATTCAGATATCTTTGTCTTTGGAATCCCATCCCCCCTTCAATGATCTTTTATAGTATCATCTTGAATTTGTGGATTTATTCTTCAAATTTAAAAAAACGATATAACTATCCCGAAAATGTGGGGTCAGCACAAACTGTGAAAATTTCAGCAATAATATAGCTGAAAAACTGTATTTCAACATGCAATAAATAGCATTTGACCTTTATTTTTCATTGCACACAAAAATTACATTTTAAGATGGACTAAAAACAAAAACCTAAATGCCAGTTTAAAGAAAACTGCAAACGTTTTTAACAAAACAACAGTAGAAAAGTATCCTATTGACCATGGAAATACACACGCATGCGCACTTTCAGTCATCACCAAAACCTCAGGCCAGCCAAGGACATATTAAAAACTTTTGCACAGAAAAAGGCAGTCACAAAATTGAAATGGATTTTAATTGAAAAAAGCCATTTGTAAGCTATGTATCAAAGGAAGGGATAACATATATAGGGGAGAGCATGCTTATGCAATTCAAGAATAGATAAAATGAACTCAATTTTAAAACTAGAAAAGGACAATACATATATCTCAAGAACACATATAACTTACCAGCATAATGTCATCAGAAATATGCAATTTCAAGTGGTGAAAAAATACTGTCTTACACACATAAAAAGTATGATCAAAATTTGAATGCTTCCTATAATCTTTTCTCCCTCTCTTCTGCAGGAATCCCCAAATGTTTGTCTGTGTGTCTACATCTTTTTCCACCAGTTTCTGGGTAAATCCTCTCTGATGACAGTTTGCCTAGGCACCAATCTGGTCACAGATCAGTTTGTATGTATATGCGGGATAAATATATATATATATATATATATATATATATATATATATATATTTGAATCCCACAGAATCAACTAGCCTTGGCTTAAAGGAGCTCACAGAGACTTAACTGTCAACCAGGAAGCTTGCATAGCACTGACCTAGACCCTTTGCATATATGTTATAGTTGTGTAATTTGTTCCTCTTTGGGATTCCTAACAGTGGGAGAAGGGGCTGTCTTTGGGTGGGTTTATACTGGCTTTTGGGTTCCCAATCCTCATACTGGGTCACCTTGCCCATCCTTAATAGGTGGGAGGTATGTAGTCTTACTGCAACTTGATATGCCATGTTTTGCTGATACTAGTGGGATACCTGTCTTTTCCTGAACAGAAATGGAGGAGTGGATTGGGATGATGGGAACAGAGACTGGTGTTGGGCAGAGGGATTGAAAGGTTAACAAGCATTGGTGACCATTTCCCATGATAGTTAAGCTTCAATGTCAACTTGAATGGACTTAGAATCATTATGAAATATGTCTATGGGTAGGTCTGTATAATGGATTCCAGACAGGTTTAACTAAAGACACTCTATCATTAATATGGTTGGCACAATACAATTAGCTGTGGTGGAGATCTGAATAACACATGAGAAAGAAAAGTAGCACCACCACACACATACACACACTGTCTCCTGACAGGATACAATGTGATCAACTACTTTTGTTGGCATGACTTCCCACCAAAATGGACTGCATTCCATCAAACTCCTAGCCAAAGAAATATCCTTTTCAACTCTGTTGTCGGGAAATTTGTCATAGCCATAAGGAAAGTAACTAAAGTATCTAATGCATCATTTTAAGTTGGAGTGGCTCTGCCAATTTGAAAATATTGTGGTAACATTTTGAATAGTAATATTTGTCCAAATTTCATTATATATAAGCCAGAATTATTTCAGGTTTAACCACACATAAGCAAAACAAATGGTATTGTCAAATCGGAGTGATAGCTAGTGGTTCCAAATTTTTATTTGAAAAGTTACTGACTCAGATTGGAGGAATGGCTCAGTGGTTAAGAACACATATTAATTACTCTTGAAGACAATCTGGTCTAGTTCTAGCATCCAAGTCTGGAAGCTCAAAGGGGATTTGATGCCCCTGTCAGATCTCCATGTGCAGACAGACAGAATACCCATACATCAGACACAATTTGTAAAATGCATTGTAAAAAACTGAATAGCTAAGTATTTTTGTTATTGATTCTAGCACATTGTTAAAAGGAAATAATATGGATAACTTTATTATGGAATATGTGTGTATGGAATAAAAAATATAAATCATTGTGAGGAAAGGAAATAGCTTTTATGCAAAGCCAATAATGGATATGAAAATGGACTTAAGAAAAATAAAATTCCATGCTCCCTCTTACGTTGCTATTTGTTCTAAATATTCTATACTTTCAGAACTGTAATTGGTACACTTGCTTCAAAATTGCAACAGAATGAAACTCCAGATGCTCACAGATGGTAAGCCTACAAACTTAATTAAAACTCATGCTTTATTATCCCAAAACAGGAAAATTGAGAATGCCTTGCCCAAAGAAAATGTTTATGTTTTCTCCATCTCATCTCCAACCATCCAGAACACTTCAGGGGTCATAGACATGGAATAAAAGTTTCTATTTGCTTCCAAGCTAGAAAAAAATACAGAGACACACACCATTAACCTAAATACAGATTTAAATTCAAATTAAACAAACAATTGTGGGTGGTATGCCATGTGCCTAGCACGGTATTGCCAACTTAATCAGAATTTAATGAGAATATTATAAAAAGGAATTAAATGTACAAGCTTTCATCAGCAAATATATTGAGTACATATCATATTATTTGTATTATATGTATTAATGAGTTTTTTATTTGTTGATGCAATATTACTTTCTTCACAATTAAATTAAATAATCATACAGCATTTATTTATATATACTGTAGGTTTTCAACATAGTCATTTTCTCTTTCTTACAGTTATGGTGTTTTATCACAACTTATGCCTAGCAGATAATGTTGAACTTGAGAGAGTGTATTCTTTAGTAATGCAGTTGTTTTCTCTTTGGCTGCTCATTAGTAATTTCCTCTTAAGCCTTCTAGACTAAATAAAGAAGTCAAGAAAAAAATCAAAACAATTCTTGAAACCTTTCAGATAAAAGATGGAGAGCTTCTGATCTGGGCACAGTAATATATCACCACCAAAAATGGAAGAAGACTAAAATCAGAAAAGCATTCATGCAAAAAATCAATAAAATTGATAGCTGATTTCCTGGCTAAACCGGAGGTAGGAAACAATATAGTAGCATGTTAAAAGCACTCAAGAAATCAGTTATTCTAGAATTTTCTACTCATAAAATAAAAGGAAGAGGACATTTTTCAAACACAGCATTTAAAAACAGAAAAGAAATTTTTACCCTCAAAAGTTTCTGAAATAGTTCTAAAAAAAATCTCTCTGGTAGAAAGAAAAATCACATTGGCTAAAAGGGGAAGAATAATGGAAAATATTGCAATAGAAATAATATAGACATTAATTATACTTGATGTTAAAATTATTATTTTGGATATGAATAAATATATACATACAGATTTATTATTTATATTAAATATACATATATGTGTGTACATGTACACACACACACATATATATATACATATATATATATATCATCACAACAAGTGACAAATGGGGTTATGGTTGGTTAAAAAGACAAGGAAGTTTTTTTAAAAGGTACATACTGACCAGTTACTGGTAAAGGACCTAATCTAAGGAACACTTTAATGAAGACAAATGGAAAGAAATAGATTTGACTTATATATTGTCTTCTATTACGTATCAGTGTCAGTCAAGGAATGTGGAGATAATGAGACATGGGATTTGCCTCTCCTAAATGTAGAGAAGTACTCATGGTACAGCATTCATCAGGTAAGTGAAATGATTACCTTGATAATGATATTCACATTCCTAATTAACAACGCCATAACTAATGAGATAGAGAAGCTTCCCAAAATAGTAACTGAGGAGCAGATACAAATTCAGCCAGAGATACACAAAGGAATCGTGTCTCAAAAAACAACAATAACAAAATTACCCGTGTAAAAATATAAAACAATGTAGGGAATGAATATGTGAAACTACTCAGAAGTTGTGTGCTCATGGGAAATAAAAGTTACTCATCTGCTACTATTATATTGGAAGAAGTAACAGAGAGTGTACTTTAAATATATAAGTGTAGCCAGTGCAGTATACATTCACACACACACACATACACACACACACACACACACACCTTCTAAAGTTCAAGTTGAAGTAGCCTAACATTAGCAATTTAAATAAAAATGAAGTTTCAAAGGTAGTTATTACATGTATTTCAATTAGCTTTATTTTACTAGAGACAGTATGATTTTTTATTGATGAAATTTGAAGTGTTCAAAATATTATACAAATATAAACTGCATGTCTTAAATTTAGTAAAAGAGCCTAAAAGAAAGAACCTTCAGATGCTCTAGAACTTTAGGTCTGTTTGTGTGTATAGGTTCAGCCTAATAGAACACTGCCTGAAGTTTATTTATTGATCAAGTAAATCTTCACATAAGCTTTGTAGAGAGCAGGATACAACTAAGCTATTACAAGGACTTCATGGCAACTACTTCTGTATGTCCTTGCATAAATGTTGATGTGACAGAATTCGTTGACTCTTAGAGACAGTGAGATTGCAAGTGTACAGAATTCACTTATTTCTGAATATTTTTAAATATCAACATTCACGCTTCTTCTCTCAGCTATTAATGATTGAGAATGTTTAGGAGGATATGAACAGGCAAATGGGCTTCACAACACCTCTCCATATTCACTTGAAATGTCTGGTGATGATTTTAGACATAGATTAGGATGCAAAGTGGTGGAGCTAGTTTATTAAACAATTTTGTACTAGTTAATAATGGCAAATTTGGTATGTCAAATGATTACTAGCCATGAACTGGTGAAAATTTTCAATGAAAAAAAGTTTATAGATTGTTAGGAACATAGTTCTAGGGTATAACACTTGCCAGAATGCTTGGAGTCATAGATTTAAACACCTGTGTTGAATATGGATGAATGAATGAATGAATGAATGGTTAAAATAGACACACACAGCTAATAGAAAGGGTGAAAGGGGAACTATTCCAGTGAAAGAACAGTGACTATAGACTGTGCAGTGAAAGATACCTATAGCCAGAGCCAGGATACTGGTAACAGAGATAAAAAGGACTGAGATGGTAGGTCAAAACTACATGGACAAAGTAGAATTAACAGGACTTGGTGACTTTTTGCATGTGAAAAGCAGAAAGATACAATTATGTATAAGATGGTGGTATGAAGCGATCTGAATGACATAGTTTTGATGTAAGTTTATGAAAATTTTTGGAATGTCAGATTTCATCAGGATTTCTTTTATAATAGCAACTGAGCTCATTTAATAATTTTTAACTACTAATGAACCTTAAAATATTTTTTTCTTAAAAAGTTTTTGTGTTGCTTGTTTCTTAGTTCTTTAAAAATCTTGTGCAATGTATTTCGGTCATATTCAAACCATTCCCCCACCTACCCACTCAAATTCGTGCCTTTTAAAAAACATATCATGTACAATTCATGTTTCACATATTCTCATGGTTATGTGGCCATACTCAGGAGCATAGTCCACCTACTAGGAGCTGAAACTTTAAAGACTTCATCTACAAGAAACTGTCAGTTATCATCTGCTCTTCAGATATGGGTGGTACTTCATAACACATCTCTTCTCTATGCGGAGATTTTATCTGGCTTGATATTGCTTGGATCTTGATTGTGCATGCTATCCCAGTCTCTGTTCATATGTGCAACTGCTCTATTGTGTCCCCAAATCCATGATTTTATTGAAACCATCCATCCCTTATGGATCTTGTAAATTTTCTGTTTTACTTGCTTAATGATCTTGGGCTTTGAGAAGATGGTGGTATGAGGTGCAAGTTCCATTTGAGGATTATCATTCCACAGTGCTCTTCTATTCTCTGATATTTGTCCTAATTTTTTATCTTATTTTTTAATTAAATTTTTTCAATTTACATACCAACCAGAGTTCCCGCCCTCCCCATCCTTCCACCCACTCCCTTCCCTATTCATTACTGAGAAAGGGTAAGTCCTCCCTTGGAGAGTCAACAAAGCCTGGCAAGAACTTTCCCCCACTTCAAGGTTGAGCAAGGCATCCCACCACAGGGAATGGGTTTCAAAAAGTCAGCTTCTGTACAAGGGATAGATCCTGGTCCCACTGCTAGCAGACTCTCAAAAAGATCAAACTACACAATTGTCATTCACATGCAGAGGGCTATTTAGGTCCCATGTAGACTCCCAAAGCATCTGATTAACATTTTATAATGCTAACTAATTCTCAAATAAATTAATGTTTAGTTTATTTTCAATAACAATAATATTAAATGTTAACTGGGTGTTGTTTTTACTTGTGTATTTATTTAGATGAAGTCATTGGAAGTTTCCTAGAGTTTAAATAATATTTTTTATTTTCATTATCTTTTACAAGTATAGGTGCAAAAGTTCTCAATGAAGTGCTTTCAAACCAAATTCAAGAACACATCAACAATTGTTGACTATAATCAAGTTGACTTCAACACAAAAATGCAGGAATTGATCAAAATATCTAAATCAATAAATAATGCACCACATAAACATTCTGAAAGATAAAACCAAGTGTTCATCTCCTTAGTTGCAGAAAAGTCCTTGAATGAATTCAACATCCCTTCATGATAAAAGTCCTGGAGAGATTGTGGATATATGGTCATATATCAATATAATAAAAGGAACATACAGCAAGCTATGTGCAATATTATTCTAAAGGGAGAGAAATTCAAAGCATTTCTGTTAAAATCAGGAAAAAGACAAGGTTGTGTACTCTCTCTGCACGTATTCAATATAGTATTTGAAAACTTAGCCCAATAACAACTGAAGGAGTTAAAGGAGAATCAATTAGTAAGGAAAGAAGTAAGTGTATCTTGAGCTGAAGATGACATGATTATATAAATAAAAGATCCTAAATACTTCACCATGAAATGTCTGCAGATATTAAACACTGTCAGTAAATTAGCAAGATACAATAAAAGCACACCAATTCTGTAGCTTTCCTATCTACAACTGACAAAACTACTAAGAAAAAATTAGAGAAATAGTACCTTTCACAATAGCCTCAAAAATATCTTGAGTTAACTCTAACCTAGCAAATTACTCAAACTCCATAAAAACATCTTCTAGACACAATAGGATTACTACACAGGTGAACTCACAGAGATTATAGCAGCATGTACAGGACCTACACAGGCTGCTACTCTTAGCTGAGAAGCTATCTGCAATTGATGTCTATGGAACAAGAAAACCAAGTTTTCTTGAATGAAGGTTACCTGGTTATATCAACCAAGATCCAGGACAAACTCTATGTCCAAGAGTAGTTAGCCAACCCAAGATGGATTCAATAATTTTCTTGTGTGCTTTTGGGTTTGTTTTGTTGCAGTTGTTTGTCTGGTTTGTGTGTATTTTGTGTGTTTGCGTGTGTGTGTGTGTGTGTGTGTGTGTGTGTGTGTGTGTGTGTGTGTCTGTTTTAGGAAAGAGAAGAGATAGATACAATATTGGATATGTAAGGAAGTAGGGAGGATCTTGGAGAAGTTGAAGAGGAAAAAACTGTCATCAAAATGAACTCTATAAAAAATTTAAAGGAAAGCAATAACACTTTTCATCAATTCACTCTGGTAACATCCTATTCTATTATGCCAAACTTTAAGAATTAGGACCATTTCTTTTCCAGTACTTGGAGTCATTGTTTCACTTTAAATTCCCAATTTTACTTGTGTGTTGGTGTACTGAATTACAAGGACCATCAATGAAAGAGAGTCACTCCAGAATATAATTCAGCTCTGAGGTAACAAGGAGGAATAGTCTCTGATGGCCCTGCAACAGCACATTTGTTGACTGTTACGCAAAAGTTGATTTTAGAGTAAAACAAGTTTCTCATTCCAAAGCCCTTGACATAACCTGTGTGTTTTGTGAAGGAGAACATCAACCCCCCTCAACTTTAGTCCTTATTGTGCACCCAATAATACAAGATGGCCCTTTGTGCCCAGACAGTCTTGTGACCTAAGTCATGCAAAAACTCCTTCAGAAAAACAAGTCTATAGATGACAGAAAAGGATCACTGTTTTCCACAATGATTTCTTCAAGCCCTATGTACTTCTAGAAAACAAGTGCTTCATTATAGTGTTTGCCCTAGATATAGTGAAAAACAACTATTTCGTTCTAATGTTTATCTTAGATACACAGACTCTACTAGAGTTCCACTATACTGGTGCTGTATAAATTATTATAATTACTGAATTAGAGATAAGGAGATAATTCATACCATTGACAGATTTATTTTTCAGATTAATGGCTTAGGGAGAAGAAGTTCTAAGGAATATCCAGGAGCTGCAATATAACCATACAAATATTTTAAGGTAACAAATAATTCTAATTTTACTATGGATACAGATGTTAAAAGATACACATACTTGTTTGTTTTTCTTTTTTTCAACTTGTTAGATCACAAGCATAGGTCAGCAATATCTAGTCCTGTTTTCATATATACAGATCAAGTAACTAAATTGTCAAATAACACTCTCATCCTGAACTCTTGAGGGAGGGTCTAGGCCCTGTCCTGGATGAAATGACAGACTATGGACACCCCCATGGAGGGCCTCACCCTCCCTGGGGAAGTGAGGGGATATTGGGGGGTTGGGGTGAGGGCACGGGAGGAGGGGAGGGAAATGGGGAGGGACCTGGAACTGACTTGTGAAGCAACCTTATTTCTAATCTAAATTTAAATTTAAAAATAAATAAAAAGAAAAGAAAAGAAAAAAATTGTCAAATAATAAGCAAAAAAAATGTCAAATGTTCTTACCCTTAACTTCTGATCCTCTGCTGATGCTCATTCCCAGAATGCAAGTTTTAAACTCAGGTGTGATGATATGTGGTAAAAATTCTGGAAGCTAGGCAAACTTAGGAAAGTGATACCACTTGAGTCACTTTGGTATCATAGTTGAAGTCACTCTGGAAATATTTAATATATGGCTTAGGGATAGCACTCATCTCTGACTTTGGTGATGCAGCATTTATTTATTTATTTATTTATTTATTTATTTATTATTTATTATTTATCCTTACCACCATCTCTGCCGGTTATTCCAATGATGGTTTTGATAGATTTCATAATCAACTGAATATCTGTTAATTTATTTAAAGTGGCTTCATTTCACTCAAAAATGCCATACCAGTCAAGACATAGGTGGGACACTAATGTCTTCATATTTACAATCTCAACCTAGTGGTAGTTTATACTGCAGCCACTGACGTCCTCAAGATACCCACCTGTGACTTAGTAAATGCTAAATTTTCCTGCCTTCGCAGGGCTGAGAAGGGCCTGCCTTACTCTCTATAGGCTTTCCGTGACAAAGAAAATTTAGTCATTTTCCAAGTTTAAGCATCTGGGGGGAAGTTATCGTAAAAAGAAGATAAATATTCAGCAGCAATTGATTATCTATCAAAAGGCAATTTATCATAAGAATACTCAATCTAGTAAATTATGCCTCAGATGTCACTTAAGAAACTTACACCACTCCTATCCTTGAGAAGTTTAACAATATTTTGAATCATAGGACCATGTCTATGGGACAGAAGTTTCTGTCATTTTCCTTGAACAGGGAAAACAAACATTCTTCTTATAAGGTGCATAGTGTCCAAATTTGTGTAGGTTGGTAACCCAACCCACATATCTCTCTCAATCTTGCTCACATTCAGATTTATGTGATTTGAGGATGTGCTGTTGGTTCTGTGTGGATTGTAAATAAAGCCATTGGAATACTAGTAAGGACTCTTACTCAGCTAGTCTATGTTAATAATTCTGACAAAATTTAAAGGGTACCATCTCCACATGTATGGGGGAAAATGACCAATAGAAATCAAACTCTATATTAATGTAACACTATTATGTAAAACATGTAATTTATTCTACAACTAAACTGATGAGAGACATTCTTATGCATATTTAGAATTTTTCCTAATTGATATACTTTATGGTTTTTGCACAGTTGTAAAAATTCTACAAGGTCATACAAAAGAACAGTAACTAAATGCCAGTGATTTAGGAGAAAGGAGAAAGTGATAGGAGAAAGGTATCATAATGTAGGTGAGCAGAGAGATAAATTGTCTAAGCTGATGGATCTAGGGGTCTGATTCTTACAGCTACTTGTTTCCCCTCCTGTTCAGAGTGCACATTGCCTTGCAACAGAACTCTGACATTGAAAAGAAAATTACAGTCAAGAGAACTGAATCCATTCATATGCCTTTTAAAAATCATAATTTTAAGGGGTGTGTGTCTTTCAAATCATACTGCTGAATTTGATGGTGCCAGCAAGAGGTCAGTAAACACATTAATGAGAGAAGAAAGAAAAATGCGTGAGTTCAGATATCTCAAATCACAACAAAAAATTTCCTCCTCTCACAAAATTGAAAATAAAAGGAATATCAATGAAATTTATTTCAGCAATGTTTAGAAGTACATTAACTTTCTGTTTGCATAGTTTTTCAACCTAATAAAAATATTTGAAAGCTTGTCACATAGTGTTTATTGGATTAACTTTCCCAACAACAACAAAGTTTAGTTCAGGAGGGTCTTTGCAAGTCATGTTTACTGGCACAATTCACAACCCCAGTCTGCAGTGAGTCATAACCTGTAAGGATCAAAGAAACATCATTGAATATTTCTCTGCCTGCCTCATTCCATTCTCCTCAAATATATTGGGCCACATCATTAATAGTGTTTGTTTGAATTGATCTGCTAAGATATAAATCACTTCCCTTGCCCTGTAAGTCCAGAAAGGCATGATGAATCCTCACTTAGCTCTGTATCTCCAGTGTCTAAAATCTGGCTTCAATCAGAGCTCTGGAGTTCCAAGTGACTCAATGATACATGAAAGATGAGATTTTTAAGTTGAGAGTAAAATTATTGTCTCATCCTCTAATTTTTCATGGAACACATAATTTCCAGTATATAATTTATGAAATATGTTTTACTTGAAGATAAAATTGGGAAAGTCAAGTAGATGATCCTGTAGAGAAAAGAGACAGTATTAAAAGAAAAACAGACTTTTAGACACCACCCTCCCAATAGGGTTTCCAATGTTCCAGAAAAGTCTTGAACTCTGTATCTAGTCAACTTGAAACAGTGTAGAGTTACCTGAAAAAGGCATATCAATTGAGGGATTGCCCAAATTAGATCTGTCTGTGGGTGTATTAGTTCGGTTTTTTATTGCTGTGAAGAGACACCGTAACTGTGGCAACTCTTATCAGGATAAACTTACAGTTTCAGAGGTTCAGTCCATTAGCATCACGATTGAGGAGTATGGTAGCCCGCAGGAAAAAGTGGTGCTAGAGCTGAGAATGCTACCATGGCTTCCAGCAGCAGAAATTTGACTGATTCATTGGGCTGTATTCCAATTATAGGAAGCCTCACAGAATCCCCCCACAGTGGCACACTTCCTTCAAAAAGCTCATACCCACTGCAACAAAGCCACAGTTCCAAATAGTACCTAATAGCAATAGGAATCCCTATGAGATATGGATCAAATACAAAAATGAAATTATTGCCTTAGTGCACTCTATGTTGTATTTCATGTAAAATATCTAAAGTTTAATGAGTTCGTTAAAAAGTAAAAGGAGACAAGTGGTGGTGGCAGGTGTACTTCTTTAATCCCAGCACTTGGGAGGCAGAGGAAGGAGGATTTCTGTAAGTTTGAGGCCAGCCTGATCTATAGTGTGAGTTCAGGAACAGCCATGACTGTTACACAGAGAAACCCTATCTTAAAAAACAAAAAATATTAAAAGGAAATACTAGTATTTTTACAAGTATTTAACTTTAATACCATTACCAGCATTCATAATTCTTAATGTTTGTATCTGTTGATAAAAAGACAAGTTATTAGTTCATCAAATGAAGGCAGAATTTCATGTAAATAAGAATCACTGTTTTTAAAGCAGAAAAAAAAATTAAATTTGGGAATTTTAAGCCACCAAATACAAAATATTCAGAAACTAAATGTTTGATTTTTAACTCAATTGAACATTAATATTTTACATTTCATAATAAGGTAGCATATAAAGTATAGGAACATTGGCCAAATTGATGCAAAATTAAAAAAGCAGACTTCAATTTATGTTTGAGACCAAATATCCTATTCACTACTTCATCTCAAATCTTCCCTTAATCACATCTTGATAGTTGTATCTAAACAGCCCATATGGTGGTTACTGCATCATATATTTATGAAGTGGCAATTTCCCACATGCTGGATGTGTCAATTTTCCAACAACACAAAAAAATTCTTAATTACTCTGTTTGCTTCTTATTGCTACTTTAGAAATCTCCTTTTCCATTCACGTCCCTTGGGATGGAGTTTATCCATGCACGACAGTGAAGCTTAGCTTCAACATATATTTGCATATGTAAAGTGGGACTCCTGTTTTCAAGCAATGCTATTTACATTTATCCTAGCTGTCTCTGGAAAGCCATTCAGAAAACAAGCTTTTAACTATGTACACAGTAAGAGGATGTGCTTGGTAAGGGTAAGTTTTTCTTTAAAGAATCTCTAAATTTGTGAAAAGATCTCTGCCATGGATGGCTATTAAAATGTGTCCATCGCATTCTGTACACCATAGCTTTGTCAATTTGATATGTTCTGAGCTTATTTTCCTGCTTTTAAGTTTAATAAGGTGGACTCAAAAAACCTTAAAACAAATCCTTAAAAAGGAAAAAAAAAACCTGAAAGGCAAAAATATTAGAGGTAGTATATTTGAGCTTCATGTGTCTGAAGAAATCATCTATCCATTACTTTTCCTTTTCTGGGCTCCAGATGTCTGAAGATGGCCAGTGTTGGAAACTGTACTTTGTGCTCTATCCAATGGAATGCAGTGAAAATGAAAAGAAAATCGGGGAATACTTCTGTAAGTTCTTATCAAGGTGCTCCAAATAAGGATGAGTGCCAGTTGGACCAGCCTTTCGTATATTATGAAAAATTTCCAGACTGCAGTCATTGAAGACCCTATGATATCACTGCTGAGTGTTTTCATGGGAAATCTGCGGAGATGATTTAAAGATAGAATCAACATCTCCTCACAGTGTAGACGCCTATCTCATGGACTGATGTCCTGGATTGGGTGCCATATGGTGTATTTTGTTGTTGTTGTTGTCACTATGACTTTGATTTGTTCAGCTGTGCAGTCTCAAATTCCCCAAAGATTCTCACAATTATATGAAATGACTCTACTGTCACACGTGATGAATTCATTGCCATCTAAGTCCCTTACAACTCCCCTTTCTGGAATATCCTGCTTGTGAGACACAAAGAATACATGACAGCAAAAAGAAGCCCTGCACACTTCTCTCGGCTGTGAAGAATAATTTCTGTTGGAACAATCCTGCTAATTTTCCCATGTGGTGGTAGGATGGTATTTTTAGTTTTTAAGTCAGGCATGTCGGAGCACAAGAAAAGAAAGCAATTTACAACTCTGCGAAGAAATACAGCCTCTTCCACTTCATTTGTGTTTCATCTTGATTATCAACACATTTGTCATTCCCCTGTAATTTATTCATTATTTTTACCAGAGGAATATGAAGGGGAAAAAAGATAAGTGCACTTGTCAAAACGTGAAACAGATGCTAGCACAGCGATTGGAGACAATTAATGTTCTCGAGAAGAAGCAACAGGCTGGGTTTGTGTTTGGCTTCAGAATTTTTCAGCAGACTTGAGAAAAATGCTAATGTGAAATAAAGGTTTTATTTTTCAAGCAGGAGATGTGGTATTCTCTGACTGCATTCCTGTGCATCTCTGCTCAAATCCGACAGTTTAGATGTTTTTCAGATAAATATTTAGCAACAATGGGGGGCCAAATGTAAACTGAGCAGCCATGAAGTGACTTATGTTTCTTTTCCCAGTCACCGCACTGAATGTCTCCACCAGTAGAGATGGTTGTGTGTCCTGGATAACTTTAACTGTCAAATTGATGCAACCTAAATATATCTGGGAAAGGAATCTCAGTTAAGAATTGCCTATAGTAGATTGGCTTGTGGGAATTTCTGTGGGGCTGCAACCTATGTGGGTGGAACCATTCTTAAGCAGATGGTCTTGTTTAACAAAGACAGCTGAGCATAAGACTGCCTGCCTTCCAACAAGTGGTGTCCTCCATGTTTTCTGAAGTGCTTACTGTTTGTGATATCAGTTCCTTTTCTGTAGTGATGCTACGAAGTAAGGAGAGCAGGCCTGCTTTGACTCCCGCTTTTTGCCTCAATTATGAAATGTGACCTTGAATTATAAACAAAATGAATCATTCTTTACAGTAAGATGCTCCTGATCAGGGTATTTGCACAGCATCAGCAATGAAAGTAATAGTATGAGGTGGAGGACTGCAGGGCAGATCGAAACATAGGTCTGTGTTTGCACATCTTAGTTCATCTTAGCACTCTGAACACACTGAAGCAAATACCTCCTCTCACCTTCGCAGGAATTCCTTATGCACTAATATACATTAATTAATTAATGTGTTTGTGAGAGAGAGAGCAAGAGAGACACAGAGAGAGACAGAGAGTAACAGAGACAGAGACAGAAAGGCAGAGAGAGAGTTGTCAGGCACATGCTGCCTTGTGCCTGTGGAAAAGACAATTTGATTTTCTTTTCTTTTCTTCCATTTTCCATCATGTGGGTCCCCAGAACTGAACTCACATTTTTCATACTTAGCAGTAATTATCTTTACTAACAAAGCCATTCTAACACTTAATGTAATGGAGTGGAGATGTTACCTTCTGGACTCCAATATTTACCTCCATTCCATGTAACCCCCTCCTCTAGACCGTGACGTCACTAATATGTCATTTCCTGATCATCAATTTCTATCCTTTATATTTTTCACTCTAGGAATCCCTATTTAGTTACTTTCTCTCCACACAAATTCAGCAGTTCTGCAACAAACACCCAGTGATTTCTTCATTTAAGTCTCTAGGAAGGATAATACCATCTCATACTAGCATTAGACTAACTTTGAGGGTAGAATTATGTACACCATTCAGAAGTCCGAGTGCAAAATGTCTGTGGGACAAAAGAAGGCCCACACTATATATATATATATATATATATATGTGTTTTTCACTGCTATTGATACAATATTATGAAATATGCTCTGACCAATCAGATGATTTTCCTCCTTTTGTAATCCTGGACAGAGAGTCTTCTTTCCTTTGGCAAGGTTTGCCATTGGCAAGGACTACACCATTGTCTGCATCTAAGAAGACAAATGTGCTTCTTACACCTATGAAAATGACACATATTTCCCTTTTTAGAGGTCATCAGAGTGTGGAAGTATCTTCTCTCTCTTTGTGTGTGTGTGTGTACATGCTACTGTATGTCTGTGGAGGTATGAGAGAAGCTTGAAGTAGTCTGTTCTCTCTTTCCAAGTGATATGGGTCCCTGAAATGAAACTTTGCAGGCAACTTTATTTAAAGAGTGATATTGCTAGCTCTGTTCCTGGCTTTTTAACACGTGTTCTGAAGATGGAATTTTGTTTCTCATGCTTGTGGGTTATGCTGGTTATTTCTTCATCAACTTGACATTAGGGAAAAAGAAACATCAATTGGGAAAATATAAAATTGAACTGTGAGTGATTTTTTTTCATTAATATATAGGCCACTGCAAGAGGTAGCAGGCCTGGACAGGTGGTCTAGGTTACATAAAAAGTAATCTGAGTGACCTCTGGGCAATAAACCAAGAAGGAATATTCCTCTATAGCCTCTTCTTCAGTTCTTGTCTCCGAGTTACTGCCTTGACTTCCTTTCATTACTGTAAGTTGTAAGCTAAAATAAGCATTTTATCAGCTAAGTTTGTTTTGTTCAACTATATGGAATAAATTAAAATATGGGACAAACTTAAAAATCTGAAATATCTTCCCAGGTCTCCAACGTTGTGGCTAGTACTAGAAAGAATACAAAGTAACTGTACAAAGTAACTGTGAAGTTCATATAAAATGATGAAAAATATGGAATTTAATTATCTTTGAAATAAAACTGAAGTGTAATGGTAAGGGGATATCTAGTTTCAATAATCTCCATTACTTTCAAATATCATTTATTGAAGAAGTCATCTATTTACTTATTCATTAATAAATTCAATACCTTTATTTGCCTTGAAGAATGAAATTTTAGAGGCCTGGAAAATTGCTCAGTTTTAATTTTTCAAGATTGCATGCTTAATGCATAAACATACATAAGACTGCATATATGTGGCAAAAATATTTAGTAACTCTCTATTCGATCAAGCCCACATCTTGCAAGTAATTTTAGAATGTTTCTTTAAATAAGTCTCTCATAAAAATCTTTCTTTTCTTTATATCTGTCCTCAATTCAGTAATTTAATTTGATAACTCTCTATTTGCATTTTGTTTTGTAACAAAAACACATTTGCTATAGTAATGACTATGAAAAAAGGTATACCTATCTTGGAAACATAGGAAACAAAGGAGAACATAGAAATGTGATCACATTTAAACTCTTCACCTGGGCATAAGAGCTTCAAATAGTTTTGTTCATCTCCTACTATTGTTACCCAAAGTACAGTTGTCTGTGTGTGTTCATCCTTTAATCTAGCATAGTGCAGTGTATGTAATAAGAACTCAAAGTATAGTTTGAATAGAAAACAGTGATGTCCAATTCCGTTGCACTTTGCATATTTTCTGTACCACTTACGTTGTTTTATATCAATAGAATAATGTTTGTCCAATGTCTCTTTTCTCTCTTGCTAACAGTTATTATATTAGAAGTGTTTATAGACACAAACACCTTCATTAAATTCCCCATGTGAATGTATCAGTCAAGGTCTATTACCAGCTATTGAGTTGACTTTTAAAAAGCTACTCATAGATATCATCAGATTTTCAGATGGTCTAGATGGAGATTGGTGCTTTCCTTAGTATATGTCTTACACTTCCTACATTATCCCCTTATAATAGCATGGTGATCAGGTGATTGTTCAACCATGGGCCTAATCTCCCATACCCACCCATAGATTTGGCATGCTTAGCTTACTAGGTTCTTGGCAATAAATTATGAAAGGTGTCATGTTATTATTTGAGAACAATATCGTCTATTCACAAGATATAAGCAATCTGGATTCTTTTAACCTTGAGGTGGAATAATCACCACTAATGCATTTGATTCCTTGTGAAAATGAATGAGTTTTTGTAGGAATTGATATAATCCCATACCCCGTGATTGAACATCTTTCAGCTTGCATGAATCAAATGTGATCATATTTTTTTTGATCATGAGCCACATGGTTTCTTGTATAAAGCAGGAGAGTGAATTTCAATGTGTCTTTTCACTTTTCTAGTTAGCATTCCAATGAATTATATCATGTACATACTTTTCACTAAGAAGCTCATAGGTTGGTAGTTGAAGGACGGCCTTCTTTGTTTACATCAGGCTGCTAAAGACATGTGAGTGCAATTCAGAGTATACCAAGCAGGATGTTAAAGCTTAAATGCTGCTACCTGCCACACATTTTCTGACTCAGTAGTTATGAAATAGATTACGAAAATATGCATTTTAAAATAAATACTGTTATTAGTATAGTTTTAAGTCAAGGTAAAATTGAGATGAGGCTATAGATTTCTTTGTACTGCCTGGACCCTATGAAACATGAACTTTCAATATGTTCTTAGATAGTACTGATGATGCCAATCTGGTGATGCACTTTTTCTTTAAATCTTCCTATATTTTAAAAAAGGAGAGAAATCTTTTAATTTGGGGAATTATAATATGAATACATCATTTCCTCCTTCAAATTCTCCCCCAGATCCCTCTTTGCTCTCTTTCAAATTCATAAATTATTCTTAAATTAACTATTGTCATATGTTTACATGTATGTGTCTAATATGCTCAGTTTAAGTCGTGTTAATTGTATGTATGTTTTCAGGACTGATAGTTTGCTATTGAATGCTCATTTGGTGTGTGCTCTTCTGAGGAAGACTATTTGTCTCACTTTCAGCATTCCTTAGCACCTGTAGTTCTTTTTGTAGGGTAGAGGTGTATCTTAAGAAGGGCTGACTGTGCTTAAGGATCCACAGCTTGGTCATTCCAGAATGACAAATATACAGGGTCATAAGCAGAGCAATACCTTCCTGAATTCATTACTATGGATAGGTTTTAAAAAGAAAGTTCACAAAGTCAGCATTTTCTCTGTGCAGCTATAGTCGTGCACATTCCTTTACTCTCTTCATGTCTCTAAATAAGTGATAAATGCTTTGGACATGGTGTCCACTCCCTCCTGTTGCTTTGTCTACCCTGAGGCAACTCTAGTGAACACTTGACAGAACTAAGCAGTAGAAACCAAATGATCTGCACTTCTACTGCAGTCTGTGACAGAGAATGCTTTCTCCCCACTAACTTGTTCCAGTCATCAGATGGTTAGCTTATCAGTGATGCTTAGCACTTTAAATGATCACTTGTCATTGAGGGCTATTAATCTTCACAATGTAACAGAGGATTATAGACAACAGAGAACAATGGGAGAGGAATTTAACTGCTGAAAATCCATAGCACAGTGCTTCATTGCATTGCGGTCACCCTATCATTTCATTGGCTCATTGAACTGGTAAGTTCAATGTTTGAGCATGTGAGAAGGTATATTTAAGGCACTGGAAGAACTGATACCTAACTGGTAGGTAGCAATACTTGATATCTGATAGATTTTCTGCAAAACTCCTTATAAGACATTCTTGAACGTTGTCACTTTCCAAGTAAATGGTCTACAATGTCACTTCCATGTTCTCTGGACCAAAATACAATGCTTCTGCATTTTAAGCAGAAAGTAAATGAAGAAGTAATCATTGATAGCGGTAGAATGTATCCATGTAGGTCTGATGCATGACAGAGAACACAATGCTACAACTGGGAAACTATTGCTCACATGTCCTCAGAGAAATGAATTGTGTGTTTCTCATATAGATCCTTGCTTCAGAAACTTTAAGCTTTGTCACTATTACAAGACCACTGCAGCCACCTGTCCTAGAATTTAAACAAACGAATTTTTAAGAACATGATTGCTTTCAACTGTGGTGTCATAGCCATAGTTAGTTCTATGTGCAATCCCAAGACAATCTCTCTTGATTGACCTTTATAGACATCTGCAAAGAGAAGATATATTCATCATTGTTTTTTACTTCCTAAAAGAAAAAATTGTACTCACAACATTTTAATGAAAACATTTGGATGAGGAAGGTAAAGAAAAGACTAAAGGAAATTAGGAAAATAAATGTCTGTATTATTTTATAAAACTAAGTATTGCTTGTGTTGGCATCAGGCTCAGGTTGTATGAATTAGAGCACTGTGTATACTAACTGTACACATATATGGCAGACAGATCAATGTAAGAAAACATTTTAAATGCTATGGAAGGCCAGCGAGGAAGATGTTTTTCTAATGGACTACATCCCATCATATTACAATGGAATGACACTTGCTATTTCCTAGCTGAGTATAAAAGATGATTTGATAAAATAGTGGAAATATAAATGAGATTGCATACATTTCCTTAGTTTCAGATCATAGCAATAACTAGGATTTTAATTGTGAGAATTTTGTATATTTTACCATGCATTAAGATGCACTGTGCAAGAATTACAAACAAGAGAAAAATACTAGAATATCTTAGGAATACAATTGTTGCTTTGGTTTTCTCAAGCGGAAACTAGCCATTCCTGTTGGTTCAGGCTTGTAATCTAATTAATTGAGAGGCTGAAACAAGTGAGTGTCTGGTCAAGGTTAGTCTGGGGTCCACCTAAGTGAAATCCTGAATACTCAGGATTACCTAATAAGGCCCTATCTCAAGCAAGAAAATAAAACTGAGGGCAGTTTTCCTCTCTGATCTAGTTTGTTTGATTTAGTTTGGTTCTACTGCTTCCCATGTACTTGGTCTTAACCTCTTAACATCCTTCATTCTGAGTTCCTTTTTAAATTGTATGTCAGGGGACCCTTCGGGATTCGTTGTCAATTTCTGAAGTTTCTCTTCCCTTGGGCACCCCCAAACTCAGAGCACTACTCTTCAGTTTGACCTGGGAAAGATTAGTGAAGGAGCCCAGGTCTCTGGCACTCAACACCTCTTCAGTTATGCTGTGGTATTTCCCTGCATGTGCCACCTCCTGCCTGATCTCTTTGCTTCTGTCTCTTGTGAATTTGAGTTTGAGCAAGCATTCATCCCTTTTCTCAAGTGGTCTTATGCAAGGAAATATTTTCCACACATCTACTTCAATACTGTTATCATGACTGTGGCCATCCAAATTGTGCTTGCAATTTCAGTTATAATATTCACTATTTCTAAAATAAATTAAAATATTAACTAAATGAATATTTTGTTATTTTTAACATAAATTACTTTGAGAGGTTAACATATCAACAAGGTATAAAGATAAAGCAATCCTTATTGCTTCCAAATAGAGTGACCGGCCAGGGATTATATACAGAGCTCAGCAATCAAAGGTCTTGCTATGATTCTCAATGACTTCAGTTCCTGCCCTGTGGGCTGGTATGAGAAATTAACTGTGGAAATAAAATCAATGACGACAAAATCACATCCTTAGTGTCTCTCCACGTCCACTTATTGTTACTTGTTTGAGGACTATTGGTGATAATGAAAATCAGCATACACATGGGCTGAGGCTATTGAAGACAATGTCAACACAGATATATATGTGCTCTTATTAGAATGACTTGAAAGAAAATGAGGAGTGATGTGGCAACAGCTTGTAGGAATGGTAGTGTAACTGCACAATTTTCAGACTGTCCGTTTTCTAATATTACTATCAGACATAAATACAAAATATTGAACATAAGTTAGTGTAACCAGCACTCCAATCTAATGTATAGCTGAAGAGGGGATAACATACTGTGGCAGAGTGAATGGGTGCAAAGCGTTATAGTCCTGTATCCTGTCTTGTTTGAGTCCTGTATCCGGTCTTTATCCCCCAGTGACTGTGTTGATGAACTAACAGTATTACTTTCTGACATAAATACAGATTTTAAAAAGTAGATTCCTAGTTTCTGAACATGTGCTATATAATTTCATGTAAATTGTTCTTGGTTCACTTTTCGGCATTTCCTTTTTTATGTGCACTGGAACTACATTAAACACAAAATATAAAAATTGTTAAGGTAAGTCTTGCTCATAACGAAGGTTATGTACTGTCCATCACTGTGATTATTTGAAAATCCCCTATGGTATAAAATGCTTGACTAGGTGGTCTCTGAAGTTCATTTTAATTTATGAACCTTAAACTACCTTCAGTTTCAGTGGCGAAATTCTTTAATAAAATGAGTTGCCAAAACTTTACGTGATTAAAAAGGAAGTCCTTCCAAGTTGAAATTTTACAAAGCACATCTTATAGGTGATGATATATTAAATAAAAGGTTACTTTAATAATAAGTTTTTTGCCAACATAGCTTCATTGCCATATAAATGTTTCCTATTCAATTACCTGCTAACATTTTTCATCTTCACTGATTTTGCAATGATCAGAATAGTTCTTTTAAATATTAATCCATCAAAGCCTTTTTTTTCATTAGGAGATGAAGTTTCCTATTGAGAATATTGCCAGGGAGGATGGTAACGTTTGCTATTGTTCTGTCACTAGCATGTTACTCCAGAGAATTTCAACTTCAAATGGTACAGAAAATATATGGGTTTCACTCTGCACAAGAGAAAACTGGACATCACTGAGAATAAGATTCCTGTAATTTTTCACCCTTCAAGGATTATTTTCTTTTCATCCCCAGTCCCTCATAGATTTCTTTAATTAATCACCTACCTCTTGATTAATTACAAGGTGTATTTGCCAATAGAATGTTCATTTTAAGCGGAGTCAAGCAAAAAATATGTAGCTATGTAGTAAAAAGAAAATGAAACTATCCTGTTATGATGATACTTTCAGTCTTTGATATAATCAAAGGCAGGTGAAAAAATAAACAAAGTCCCTTCAAAGCCTAAACTACTCCTTAGGACATCCTCTGATACTCAGTAAGTAGTGGCAGAGAATATTGTTTCTTTGATTCAACATTCATATCTGTTTTTAGTTTTTTCATTAAGTTAATTAAGTATTTGGGTGACTTCATATTAACTATGCCAGAGGCATGCATATAGTTTTATCTAAACAATTAATTTTTAAACATTGTCAGCAAAATGTGATTCTGGATTGGTATAGAAAATAATGAATGTGTTCCCCAACCAACAAAATTTGAATTTAAGGGGAAATAAAAGATATCTCTCCTTAAAGCCACTTATTTTTGTTTCCTGTGGATCCTGTATTATCATATTCAATATTAGTGCCTTATTGAAGATTTATACACATTTTATAAATGTGAAGGTGTGAAGATATTTGAAGTAGGGTTAAGGCAACCTATTGCTTTGGTGTACCAAAAATAATGAATAGGAACACAAGAACTTTGAAATATCAGAACATCTACAGTCATGTTCTTTTCAATGATGTTTTTGTCAATCAGGGAATAAATAAACAAAGATAGTTTATAAGATTTGCTTGGAGAAAAAAACTATTATAATCTCCCAGATGAATTGTACCTTCCAGAACACTGTAGCACAAAGCATTTATTGCTAATAGATTTGTGATGATGTCCACATAAGCACATCTACTGAATTTCATGAGATACAAAATCCCACCAATAAAATTGTATGTTGTAAATAATAGCTGATAATACTACTAAGCATCTATGACACTGGTTTGTACAATTGTTACACTGTATCTTTACATTGATGTTTTTTTCCAGGTAACAAAAATGTATCTAGTAAAATAGTGCTCTATAAATAGGCAGCATCCTCTTCTTTTTCATGTTTACTCTGCTTAAGACATTAAGAGGCCAATGTTAAGTGATTGACATAGGTAACACTTAGGCTGATGTAAGTACACTCTATGATGTTGACACCATAGCAGAATCAAACAAGAATGCACCAGAACATATTTTGTTGTAAAACTGTACTGTTACACAACTGTATTTTATAGTTAGATCAGACTAGTTATCTCAATAACATGAATCTATTTAGTCCCATATTAAGGATTAAACTGGCCTAACAAGAAGGAATCTCTTTCTGTACAAAAGTATGTTTTGACTTTGAATATGCCTGAATGGAATAACACGCACACACACACACACACACACACACACACACACACACACACACACACACAAATTGTTCAGTCAGAACAGAGTTAGAGAGTAGTAGGTGGTTTCTAACTGGTACGGTTTAGTTTCAATTTACCTTGTATATTGGGATTGATTTGTTCACAAAGGAATAGGAATTTCCAGAGCATTCTTTGACCTCTGCCTGAATGGAATAACACGCACACACACACACACACACACACACACACACACACACACAAATTGTTCAGTCAGAACAGAGTTAGAGAGTAGTAGGTGGTTTCTAACTGGTACGGTTTAGTTTCAATTTACCTTGTATATTGGGATTGATTTGTTCACAAAGGAATAGGAATTTCCAGAGCATTCTTTGACCTCTGCCCTCCCATCTACAATATTTTCTTCTTCTTTTCTCTACAAAATGAAGGGAAAACTAGATATGACCCTCAGTTAGAGCCTAGTAAATGCATCACAGATATTATTTCTAAATTCAGTGATTATAGAATATCTTACTTTGTCAAAATGTATGACCATTTGGGTGACAGAACATGTCCTTAAAACAAAAGACTGAAGGGACTTAACATTTATTAAATTATCTTTCTTAATAGATAGAAGGTCCAACTTCTCATTTTATTAATTATTAAGATGATAATACAATTGTTACATACTACAGCAAACTAACCATTAAAAGCTGACACATGAAAAGCCTTCATTGTTCATCAGATAAATAAAAATATATATGGTATCTCAAAGTATGCCAATTCAAGAAATTTGGTCTTATAATAAAAAGTAATCCACCCAATTACAGAATAACAGCAACCAAAGCCAATTATACAATAGTATATCCATACAAACTTTTTATTAAAAAATAACAAGATTCCTCATCTTAAAACAGCCCTATACAAAGATAGATGTGGAAACCCTCACAGAATTAAAAAATTAGTAAAAATAGCTTGCTTGCTCATCTTAATGGAAATTACTTCCAAGTAAGAATCAAAAATCTATTTGCTTAATCTAGTTTTAGGTGGCTCAGGTGTTTAGATCACTTTCTTCATTTTCCTCCATAATAATTGCCAGTTCTCAGTTCATAACAAAAATCCCAAAATTTACAACTGGAAATTTCTGGAAAACCCTACTCTTATAAGTTTTACTACTTGCTTTGTAAGATTTAACAGTTGTGTACAGTTTGAATAAAGTCTTTAAAGTAAAGCATCAGGGGCAAAAAATAAAATGAAATGATTTCTTTCAGACAAAGAAAATGCCTTCTCTCCTTCCAATAAAGCTTTCAAAAATCAAAACATATGAGTTTGTTTTCAATGAAAAAGATAATAAAAATGATAGATGCAGGGCTGTTCACATCAATTTTAAAAGATATTTTTTTAAAAAAGGAGTGGTTGTTTTAGACAGATTTAATAAAAAACAGTGCTTGTTAAACATGTGGTGGCCTGAGCAGGGAAGGTGTTCCAGAGACCATTGGCAGTGAAGAAAGCAAGACTGGAGAAGACTAACTGTAGAGCAGTGCTGTTGACTCAGACCAGAGGTCGCCACAGGACGGTAGAGACCACAAGATTTGTCCATAGTTTCCAGGTCTTGTAAAACTGGCACATTCTGTCATTGGCTTCATATTTCTCTGGCTAACCGTGGTTTTAGCTAGACAGCAGACCCCAAGGCTTTGTCTGTATACGAAGCACATGATCATAACAGGAATTGGACTCCCAAGCTCTGACAGCAATGGCTGGTTAGCTGGAGTAGCTCAAACAGGTAATCCCAAGAGTCAGACAGGATTCTCTTTGAAAGCTGGCTATCTAGCCAGCAAAACCCGGAACCACCAGGTCCAGCATGTGACCCTGTTTCAGTAAGTGGAGAATTACTGAGTACAATACAATACCTGTCTTTGATTTCTGATTTCCACACACATGCACATATGTGTGCACGCACGCACGCACACACACACACACACACACACAGCCACCACCACCAACATTTCCTTATAAAAATGACAAATTTTGTCATCAAAGAAAGAAAAACACAGAGCAAAAGCAGCTTAGCTTGTGTGTGGGATGGGAATCCTCCAAGTATTGGGGTCTGAGATAGAGGTTCATCATGGGTTCACAGAGAGGAGCTTGAAAATAGCTTGATGCAAGAAGGATGTAAATTGTATTTGATGATAACATTAACAGGTTTTTTATGCTTAGATATGATATTTTAGCCAAAAATGATTTTCTATTTAAGCAACATTCAGACGTTTGCCTTTGGCTATTTGGCTGAGACTTCAGTAGCGTGCATCCTACTATTAATTCATTTTCCGTTAAGAACAGGCTGGTGTCAAATGGACATCTGCAGTGTCCTCTGGAGGGAGTGTATCACCCACAGCTATACTCAGGGCTGATATTCAGGACTGAGTTTATTTCTTCATCACCATGGTTTCAAATGCAGGCTTAATAATTAAATATCTATGACCAGCAGCAAATTGCTCACTCTCCATCAGTCTCACTTTCTTGGCCACATGATTAGAATTTTAACACAAATATTACAGGCTTATGAGTTTTCAATTAAATCTGTCTGTAGAGCTAAAAGAATACTCTGGGGTTCATTTAAAAAAAATGATTACGTTGAAGCGAGGGACTCACACAAAGGAAAGAAACTAGAAATCACAAAGCAAAGTTTCTATAAGGTGTAATTTTATCTTTGCTGACAGGTTTAGTTTTTTAAAACACCAGTATGTTTGCAACACTTAGGAGAAGAAAAATGCATTAAATATAGCATAGCATGGTATGAAAATTGGGGTCTTGGCCAAGAACTAATTAAAAGTGAAAAATATGTAATTCCAAGAAAAACATTAAAGGACATATGAATATATACAGAATACACTTATTACTGATAATTAAAAATGGAAATTGAGTGGTAAAATCAGTTCTTGACATGACCACTGACATATTTCCACTTTAAAACATCTAATCTCGAAAGGGAATGGAGAAGTTGTGGGTGACAATATATTTGCGAAGTGCCAACCTTCAGGTTCATAGTTGGTATATGTGTAAATTAGTGTTATATCTCTCGAGATTCATTTGGAAAGAGGTATTGTGTTAAAAATAACCACACGGTTTGACACAGAAATCTGATTTCCATAAATGAGTTTTACTGAGAAATTAGAGTTTGGGTAGATGTTTGCCACTGCATGATTTTCAGTAGAAAAAAGACTGAAACTAGCAAGCAATGATATTGTTAACAATGACAGTACAAGTACATAAAAGAGAATTTTGTAGAGGGTAGGATATGGTATTGAGAATATGGTATAAAAAAGAGACACAAATTTTCATTTTGTTCACTCCCTATAGCATGAATTTTTAAAATACATTTATATGGGCAATCTTAAATGTAATGTATAATTTCTTAGAATTATCACTTCAGCACTTCAGGGAGTCAAAACCTAGTCATTCTAATGTAATTCTATATCACAACTACCCAAAGCTCTGGTTGGCATATACCAAATATTCAATATTGTCAAATGAATTCAGATATAAATTTTATAGAATAAACTGTTTTTCTGAAAGCTTAGCAGTACCTTATATTTACTACATTCAAAACTTGTGTCCCTAGTAACTTCTCAAAAATTTCCCATTTCTAAGTTCACAATATTATAAACCATTGGTAACTTGAGTCAAGAATGGATCTTTCAGTTCATTACCAATTTATTCGTAGGCACAATTTTTCTGTTCTACTGCTTCTTTCAAATAATGACTCAGAGATTTAATGTGAATTATAAATGGTCAGCCAGTACCTCATTCTCCTTAGTAGCTTTTAAAACAACTTAACCCATTCCTATTAATCTATGTGCTGCCCCAAATCTCATGGATTTTACCTCTATACCATTTTGTGTATGTGATTCATTCTCCATAGGGCTGGTGACTCCTGTGACTCTGCCCTTGGTCATCCCATCATTTTCAGTTTGGCTTTCCCACCTAATTTTATTCTGTTCACCTATTGGCCCATCAGTTTGTTTATTAAAGCAATCAAAGCAGCATGTATGCACACAGTGTACAGAAGACTTATTCTACACAGTTATTGACCTTGATTGTGTTTCTCTGAGATGTTACAATGCATGATAAGATATAGCCAGAGTGATATATCTGAAATGCAATGGTCATCATATTAATCAATAGCTGAAAATCCTACTACCTGTTAAAAAAGTGTTTAACTAATGTGCCTAACGTGGTTCTCAACATCTAAACTCTTAAACAAAGTCTTACAGGTGTTCCTACAAACATCAAACCTCTTCTAATTCTATACAAAATTGACTATTTAGCATTTTGTGATTTAAATATTCTTTTCTTTGGCTAAATGCCTCTCTCCTTGCATGTCTATATTTCAACTGAATTACTGAATTACTGCTTAGGGACTGAGTGAATTTTCTTTTTAAAATTGACCAGAGAGAAAATATGATAAGAAGTTTCTTTTTGTATCACACCAAACAAAACTGGAAAATGTATTTTGCCAAATGAAAACAAACTTTCTATTGGGTTTGATTTCCTCTTTCCCCAGACAGAATTTATAATTCTTTGTATAATCTTCTATGCTTAAATGAAATTTTGTGTTACCTCCATTGGCTTCCTATAGTCTCTGTATTTGTTTCTAATATGCTGTGATGAGGCTAAATATGGAAAGGCAGTGTCTTCAGTTGTTTTTCTCTGACTTATGAAAATATGATTTGAGGATCAGAAATTAAATAGGCAGGTTATAACAGCTACAGAAATATCAGCTATTACACAGCTGAATGTATGTGTAAATTTTACTTGGTTTATTGCATCCCATGGAGGAAGAATGCTTCATCATGAACAGACATTATTTCATAGGCGATCATTCATCACTGATATAATATGTGCCCTTTCAGGGAAGAATGAGTACATTGTGACTGACAAGTGAAAGGTAACTTTTGAAAAGACTAAACCTGAAGGTCATTTTTGCCTTTTGTGATTTAAATGGATACTTTACAAAGAGGTTTAGATATCATCCTTCCCTACTTTTTTGCACAAACATTATGTGAGAGATTTAATGAGTATACCTGCCAGGTGAATTTAACACACTACAAATAGCGTTTATGAAATTATAGCTTTAATCTCCTTTTAATGATAGCCAAATGATAAATATGTTGGATGATTATCAAAAGTTCACACCCAATCATTGCATAGGTTTAGGAACTGCATATATAGGAATAACCAAATGATAGCATATGGGCCATATTTAGTGTTCTACCTATTTTATATAGTCACATAATAAAATAACTTTAATATTTTGATTATTTAAAAATTAGCTACTATGTGTAATCTGAGTTCCAATATTATCAAATAAAGCTTTAGTACCATATAGTTGCACTCATTCACTTCTATATTATTGGTGACAATTTTGCACAAATGTGGTAGAGTTTTTGAGGCTATACATATGTCTCAAGAAGCTGAAAATATTTACAATCTTGCAAATAAGCCTTACTACTTTTAACCTAAAAACAAAAGGCAAATTGGACTATTTTCATTAAAAAGTTCAATTTTTATAAGGAATATACTTTCCCTTCAACCAATTTTGACAATATTTTTACTTAATATCATGATTTAGGATAAATATGCATTTTACCACACTTTCTGACTCAGTTAATAATTAACTAGATAATTATTGTCTCATGCTTTCAATTTTTGAACACTCTAGAGAAGGAAATGGGAAGAAGATAAGAATGAACATGAAATCTTATAACATAGGAAATGGTTTTAAATAAATATACATGCATCTGTATAAGGCAGTGATATAAATTTCAACACTTTTAAAGTTATATTTTGTTAAATATTAAGTTAAGCTATATTTCACTGTTGGTTTCGAAAATAGTCAGTTTTTAGAAAGTATGTTGATGACAAATTTTGAAATTCTTTACTAAGGAAATGTGTAGCAAATCGAATATGAGAACTCTACTCAAGCTTATAACTTCATGTCTATAGTCACATAAGATCCTCAAACAAAATCAAATGTGATAACACAAATGTATAAGCAACTGAAGAAACCTCAAATATCATTACTTCTATGTGTCTGATGTTGTTTAGAGATCTTCATCCTTCACTGAAAACTATAGACTCTCAGACTTAATTTAGACTTGCTGACAGTTATGTGGGAGGAATGGTATCAAAAATACAGGCATTCACTTTGCACCTCTTAGTTAAATGTCACTCATGATTTCCAACACAGGCCTTTTATTGACTGAGATTTCACTGCATAGCTGAAGACTGGCAGCCCAGTTGTTTTCTATTGGATGGGTATTTGATGCAGAGTCAAATAAAATCCAAAGTCAATCAGGAGGATGCCAAATGATTCTGAATGTTTGTGATTCAGAGAAGTCCTACCTTTGAAACGATGGCAGATTTAACTTATATTATAAGACCCACAGCTATGTCATTTCAAGCTCCACTTTTCAAATGTGTCCTGTGCAGGTTATTTTTAAAAAGTGAATCCTGGCCAACAGTCTGACAATATTTCTCCCGTCTCCATGAGAGAGTCAGAACAAAGTTTTGCCCTTAGTTCCTAATGTGAATGGATGCTATAGGAATACTTTAGAGTGAAGAAAAGAATATCTTAAAACAAGTGAAATAGAAGGAAATCTTTAGGCAAAGGTGTCCTCGTTTGTGACAAACTGAGAGACATAGGTTTTGAGTAAGTAAACTTAATGTCAAATTCTAACAATATTTGTTCTGTATTCCAAGGAGGAGAAATGACAGAGCCTTCTAGTAAGTAATTACTTTGAAATTACACACGTTATATTGTCATGAGACTTAAGAAAATTCAGTGTCTCCTTATGAATTATAAGTGGACAGTTTTACAAACTATAATTATGCAACCAAACACCATGCCCTCAATGCTATGTTAAAGGAAATGAACTTGACAATATGGTTAGAAATACAGGCATAGGTTTTAGTTTATTTAGTTACCAAATAAATTTTACATGAAGTTATTGACTACTATGATATGCATTAATATAGCTGCAGTGTGGATTGTGTTGGGAAGCACTATGCTTTGAGTACAGCTGCTATCTTCTTCATGAGGCCAACTGTACCTATCTGAGAGAGTATGTAGTGACCTTGTCAATGAGGATACTACCCCATAGAAGCAATGGTTTGGGTCTCTTCATCTGGGTCTCTAACCACTCCTTTCAGTCATTCACATCCAATTTTCCCTAATTGAATGTGATCTTGACTTATATGCTTTCTTATGAACATTAGATTTTATGAATAAGTGTGTGAGGTTTTATATGTGATTTGAGTTTTAGTAATGTTTCTTTTACAAATCTGGATGCCTTTGTATTTGGGGCATAGATATTCAGAACTGAGACTTCATCTTTGTCGATTTCTACTGTGATGTCTATGAAATGACCTCCATCTTTTTTGATTGATTTTAGTTTAAAATCTAATTTGGTTTAGATATTGGGATTGCTACCCCCACTTGTTTCTTAGGTCCATTTGATTGGAAACCTTTTCCCAACCCTTAACTCTGTAGTAGCATCTGTCTTTGAACCTGAGATGTGTTTCTTGTATGCAGCAGAGGGATGGATTCTTTAAATCCATCCTGTTAGCATGAGCCTTTTTATGGGCAAGTTAAGACCATTAATATTAAAGGATATTAATGACTATTGATTGCTTATTCTTGTTTGTTTTGGAATGGCTGTTGTTGGTGGAATTGTATGTAGATTTCCACCTGCTGTTTCTCTTGCCTGTTGGTAAAGTGGGATTATCTATTGCCAATGTTTTTCTGGTTGTAGTTAACTTCCTTGGGCTGAGAGTTGAGAGGCAGTAATACATATGGAGTGACAGACAAATAAATCTATCTTATAACATGCAGCCCTTATTTCTCCACTAACATAAAAAAATAAGTACACTTCTGTTAACTATGTCTTTAAATCTATTTCCATTTTATAGTCACATATCATGTCTTAATGTTGACTAAGCCACTGAGCTCGATGAGAATTTTGATTCTCTACTGTCTATTTAAGACATATTTACTACTATTTCTTTATTTCATATTTTATTATTTTTTAAATATTCAATCAATAATCATTTTCTTGTGCTTATTGTACATAATTTGTTTTTTACTGGGAAAGCAAGGAAAGAAGTTAGTCTTGTAACTTTCACCACATTAGTTTTAATTCTTTCTCTAATTCCTGCTCTTTACTATTATAAAGCAAACAAAGAAAAAGAAAAGAGAAATAAGAGACTTAATTGAAAGGAAAAGATAAAAAGCAAATTCTTTATATTCTGATATAAGGATAGCATAACATGTGTGAAGATGCTATAAGACACACTGCACTGTGTGCTAATTAAATGGTAAAAATAAAATCTGACAACATGCAATTACTTGAAAGAGTTGACTTGTTTTTCCTGAAGACAAGTTAATTCTGAATTATTTCTGGGTAATTCTTCTGTTTTCCATTTAAACTCAGTCAGATTTTTTTCTTTTATTTTTTTCTTTTAGAGTGAACATGTAGTTCCTTTTCATATTTTTAAACAAAGTTTGTCCTTTAAGAATTTCAGACACACAGACCTAATGCACTAGTCTCATCCCTAGAGATATAATAAAACACTAGCTACAGTCCCTTCCCACTGCCCAATCTCCTGTGGATCCCACAGACCATTTTCTTTTTATCAGCTTCCCAGACTTTTTGCTTTGTCCCAGACCCCAACTCCAGCAGGCAACCCCTACTCATCCAAGTGCTGTTCCTTCCAGGACAACAAATAGTCTCAAAGCAGACCTATATCTCCACCACTACTCCTGAGATCCATTTCCCCCAATTCTCATTGCCGGTTCTGTAGAAGGAAACATTCTGTGACTCTCTTTTCTTTCTGACTCCATTCCCAATGGATCAAAAAGCTCCTCCAATCTCCTTTCTCCCCAAGTCATCCAACCACAAAACCAGCAATAATTCACTATGAACACACCTACTGAAAAGGCCAGGAAAACAGTTAGAACACAGTCTTCACATTCTCCAAAAATCCAGACCAGAAGTAGAAACCAGGGAACAACATGCCTACCCAACAAAGAAAAGTACACATTTCCTATTAGGACCTTTAATCATCCTAAACCCATATTTGGAGATACCAGCTTAAACACACAATTAACAACAGCCAGAACAGTGTGTCTCCATTAGAGCCTAGGTCTCCTATAACAGTCCTGAATACTCCAATATAATTAAATCACAGGAAAAATGACTTAAAACAACCTTTATGGATATGAGAGAGGGCCTAAAAGAGAAAATAAATAAATTCCTTAAAGACATTTAGGGAAACACGAATAGGAAAGAAAGAAGTTCAAGTATCATATTATTTGGCAAAAGTAATGATCCATAAGTAACCCTAAAATTTCCAACAGGGTACTCTTACAGTTGATATACACTTTCATCAAAGTGGATAAATATAAGACTAACTCAAAAAATAAAATTAAAAAAAGCAAAATCATAGCCCTCCTATATACAAAAGACAAAGGGACTGAGAAGCCAACAGGAAAACAACACCATACACACTAAATATATCAATAATATCATATAAATATATAAAACATATATTTATATTATTATAAGTGTATAAGTAATGTCATAATATGCTATTTTTATATAATAATATAAAATATCTTGAGGTCACTATAACCAAACAAGTGAAAGCCTTATATGATAAAACTTCAAGTCATTGAAGAAAAAAATTGAAGAAGATATTAGTAGATAAATAGATGTCCTATGTTCATGAATCAGTAGTATCAACATAGTAAAAATGGCTATCCTAACAAAAGCAATCTACAGATTCAAAGCAATCCCCATTTCCAACACAAATATTTACAGATATTGAAAGGTTAATTCCCAACTTCATATGGAAAAATCGAAAATCTCAGGACAGCTAAAATGATCCCAAACAACAAGAACAGCAACAATAATAATAATAACCACTGCTGTATATCTCCTCATCTCTGATTTCAAGTTGTACTGCAGAGCTTTAGCAATAAAAACCACATACTATTGTGATAAAAACAGACATGTTGATCAATGGGATTGAATTTAAGACCCAGATATAAATTCACAAACATGTGGACACTGAATTTTTTAAAAAGAAACCAGCAGGAAAAAAGACAAAATGACCAAAAATGGTTCTAGTCATGCTGGATATCTGCAACCAGAAGAGTGTAGACAGATCCATTCTTATAATCCTGCGCAAAACTCAACTCAAAGTGGATCAAAACCTCAGCATAAAGTCAGATATACTGAACCTGGTAGAAGAGGAACTGAAAAAAAGCCTTGGATTAATTTGCACAGGATATGATTTTCTGAACAGAACATTGCTAGTGTTGGTACTAAGATCAATAATTAATAAATGGAACCTCAAGAAGCTGAAAAGTTTCTATATTTCCGAGGACATCATCAATCAGAAAAAAATAATGGGAAAAGATTTTCCATCCTCACTTCTGATAGAGGACTGGCATACAAAATGTTTAATGAACAAAGGAAAGCAGATATCAAAGAACCAAATAAAACAATAAAAAAATTGGATATATATGTAAACACAGAATTTTCAGTAGAGGTTTCTCAATAGCTGAGAAACATTTAAAAATGCTCAACATCCTTAGCAATCAAAGAAATTCAAGAGATTCTATCAATCACCTGTCATAGTGAATTAGATCACTAATGATAACACATGTTGGCAAGGGTATATAACAAGGATAACACTCCTCCACCCCTCGTGGGAGTGTCAACTTACATATTCACTTTGGAAATCAATATAGTCAATGCTCAAAAGTTTAGAATTAATCTACATCAATCAATCTATGCAGCTATACCACTCTTGGACATATACCCAAAGGACACTCAATCTTACCACAAGGACACACGCTCAACCGTGTTCATTGAGGCTTTATTAATAATAGCCAGAAACTGAAAACAACCTAGATTTCTTCAACAGAAGAATGAATAAAGAAAATGTGGTACATTTACAAAATAAATTATTAGTCATTTATTAAAAAGAACATAATGAAATTTTCAGGCACATGGATGGAACTAGAAAAATATCATTCTAAATGAGATAAATCAGAACCAGAAAAATAAATATGCTATATATTCACTAATAAGGGCACATGACAGTCAAAGTTCTATTGCTATGAAGAGACACCATGACCACAGAAACTCTTACAAAGGAAAAAAAGTAACTGTGGCCTGTTTACACATTCAAAGGTCTAATCCATTCTCCTCATAGCGGGAAACATGGCAACATGGCAACATGCAGGGAGACAAAAACTGCAGAGGTAGCAGAAAGTTCTACATCTGGATCAGCAGGAAGTGAGTGACACTGGGCCTGGCTCTAGCATCTAAAACCTCAAAACCTCCCCCTGATGACACACTTCCTCCAACGAGGTCACACCTCCTAATTGTGACTTTCCCTATGAGCCAATGGGGCCCATTTTCATTCAAATCACTACAAGCAATATTAGCCATTAAGTAAATGATAACCAAGCTATAATTGGTAGGCCCAGAGAGGTTAAGAAAAGAAGAGGGTGGTGGGGAGACAGGGAAATAGAATAGATTTTAAGGGCTGACAAGGAGCTGGTGGAGTTTGGGATGGAGAAATATCAGGTTAGGGTGAATGGGAAGGAAGAGTGTTCAGGGAGAGAATGCTGGAATCAGGAGACATTTGGGGAAGTGGTATGGGGACCTAGTGCATTAAAATCTTTGTGTAATATGTGAAGGTGATTCTAATGAAGATTCCTTGTAATGTGGGTTATGAATTCTTGCAGTTGGAATTTCTCTGGACTTCCAGCTACCAACTTGGGAAAATGTTGCTTATATCTAATATAATAGTAAAACCTGAAAAGGATGGTCAAATAAAAGTTTGATAGGACTGCCCTTCAATTATTATATTAACATGATTTTGTGCATATAAAGAAATTTAAATTATTTCAAAAATATGCTACATAAATATGAAACTTACTGTTAAAATCAGGTATTTTTAGACGTATGGACCATTTTCAGTGTTATGGAATTTTGAGTAGCATGGTCCATAAACTAAAATACAATCTTTTTAAAACAATAGGCAAACTTAATTCTTTATACTCCAAAAATCACTATTTAGAAGACAGTGAATGTTATCTATCAACTGTGATCTTGAAATACACTTCTATATTAGTTCTTAAGGATCATAATTAGTTAGAATACCATTTTATTACAAAATTAAACATATTTTGGGGATGTAGTATTAGGAATTTTTAACTATTTAAATTCATCTATGTGTGTCTTGGTACACATATGTATGTGCATGTGTATGCCTGTGCATTTGTGTGTGGATGAGGGTGTGTTATTGCCATGGCACATATATGAAAGCCTGAGGATAATACATGCTGGTCCTTATCTTCCAGGTTGTTTGTAACAATGACTCTGCTATTTTTATGCTGAGCATGCCAGGATAACTTCCACATATTCTGCTTTCTCTACTTACTATCTCCCTTTAGTGACACTAGCTATTTTACTCTAACATCCAGTTTTTATATAGGTTCTGGGTATTTAAAGTCAATTCTTCAAGATTCCAGTGAAAGGAAATGAGTTCAGAGGCACTAGGGATTAGGTAACTAAAATTCACTATGAAATCGTCAAACTTTTGTATCATGCAAGGAAATCAAACTCTGGTTTAGTTTTAACGTGTAAGAAATGCCATAGGAAGATAATTTAAGGTGTTTGGTTTTTGTTTTATAGAAATGTAATTAATTACAAAGACATGACAGAACCTTTGAATGTTATAGACTGGGAAGTCTGTGTGTGATTCTTCTTCATAGGTAAGACCATGTTCAGAGCCTGAAGGCGTGATTGAGAGCACAACTCCAAGAATGATGCACCAGGATTTATCCGTGGTACATGGACTGGCTTCTTGGAACCCTTCTTTATGATAGGATATCTTGCGCAGCCTTGATGCAAGGGGGCAGGACTATGTCCTGCTCCACTTAATGTGCCAGACTTAGTTAACTCCCCATGGGAAGCCTTAACCTCTCCAAGAGTGGAAGGGGGATGCGGGAGAGGTGGAAGGACAAGCTGAGGGTAGGGAGGTGGAACTGTAGTTCTTATGTAAAATGAATAAAAATTTTAAAAAGGAATGGCACAATGTACAGAAACCGACACCCTGGTTAAAGGAAGTGGAGGATGGAGACTGATTCTAGTGGTAAGAATGGAACCTAATCTACACAGGCATGCCCTGAATTATTTAGTTCTTGACAAATTTCTGGTGTGAATATAAAGTACTTAAGTACTCAATAAGGATGATTAGTGTGCCTAAAGCTATTTATTCTCATGCACAAAAGTAGTTTGAAACACTCCCAATTTATCAATAATAATACCATGTATACATTTTCCTATAATATCATTTAAGCTAATTGGCCTTTCTATCAGTGAGTAAATGCATTCCCTTAAAAACATTAATTATTTTTAGCTCCCAATAGATTGTCTCATAAAATGGATTGAACTAGAATGTTAATGTGGTTTAGAGATCTGGATTTGAGGCAACATTTGAATTAACATAGGTCTGAAAAGTGCTTCCATAAGGATGTGCCACTAAGATTCAACCATAATGTATAAGATCATCAGATACTTTGGGGGTATAGAAAGCAAGGAAAGAGCCTTTAAACACAAAATTTAAAGTCCTGTTTGTAGCCATTTCCTAAACTGCGTATAATTGTACATATTTCATGTCTGTTTTACTAAATTATAGTGCCTTTATATTTGAAATAATTAAGGAAGGTAAGAATCTTTCTGTTGATATTGTACTGGAAAAATCAGTTTCCTACATAATAAAATCTTATTTATACTCAAAAAACTTTCTGTACTAGTGAGTCTGACCTGAGAGACCAGAAATACAAAATAGAGACAAAATCATAGCTATGTGTTCTCTACAGTTCTCTCAGAATCCTTCTCCCATTTGTCTGTGATGGCTCTCATTGTTTTGTGACTGTGGTGGCATAGAGACACATATTCCCCATATCTGCTTCTGTATTCACATTACTTTTGCCTGTTTTTCTTTTCTTGTCTCTTGTAAGGTCCAATCCTACATTACTTTCTTCTCTGAAACTGGGTTTACAAAGTAACTCGCAATAATCTCATTTTGAGATTTCTACTTTTTCCAAGTGAAGCAGCATTAACAGTTGCCAGGAATTAGAATGCGGGTAGTCCTTCAGAAGTCATCATTTCATCTACCACAAACAATGTATGTCTAGCTGGAATAAAGATGATCATTAATGGTGATACTCTTTGTGTCAAATACTATAGAAGATGCTAAGCTGAAGGGCACATTGTTTTCCCTTGGTGTTTTCCATTCTTAACATTATATGAAACGTCCTCATCTCATGTTAATGTGCTTTATGATCCAACCAAGGACCAGTGAGAATTCAATATATTATTAAATAGAGCTAGGGATGTTAGATGAGTCTTTGTAAATAAAGTCATCATATGGGAAAAAAAGAGTGTGAGTTTTATTCAGTGTGCCATGAATAGAACAGTGACAACTAGTGAAAATTGTCTCTACTTCTACTACATTTAATTATGGTATCTCTACACTTAGCTCCATTATCAACAAATTTGTTAGGGAGCGTTCATGTTAAAAGATCATCTACGAGTTGACTATGCCTGTTACTAACATTTTGAATATTTGGAAAGTTGATAATGCCTTTCAAGAGAGTGCAAAGCAATGAGAGAAGAAACATTTATTATGTCATGCACTATAATTCTGTGGTTTTTCTTCTATCTGAGATTTGCTATAAAAGCTTGAGTTTAATGGACTATGTTGAATTTGTGGCATGACGAGCTAAAAGCAACTATGTCAAGGGTTCCAGTTTTGCTTTTATTGCCCCTTTCGGTCATGGACTGTATCAATTCCACAGTACCTGTTGTAGGTTCCAGAAGATGCTACTGACTGTGCCTCATTCTCACTGTTTTGTACAAACAAATTTTTACTTTTGTTGTTGTTAAGATATTATATTTTCTTCATTCTCAGTATTATTTCAAACATAGCCATGACCAGGTCACCACACAATCGACTCTTTTACCCTCAAAAATACCCCTAGCATCTCATTCTATCTTTCACGTAACCAATGATTAGCCAAAACCACAGAGAAAAGCTCCACATGTATACCATTCCATTAGTTTTCTCCCCAAATACATAAATTCCCCAACTCTTGAACTTCCCTTTCAGTCATCACTTCACAAAATATACTGCTTTTGGTGTTAATTCATAGTGTTCAGAGTTTATTTTATGTTACTGTTCAGTGTTTGCATAGTTGTCTGAATCAGGCCTTCCATCTGTCCACACAAAGAAATGGGTATTCCACATTCTGTCAATGGGTTGTTTCCATTGCAAGTGGAGTCAGCTGGAATGTGACAATGAGCCTGAAGAAGGCTTGATCCAGATGTGCAAATAGAAAGAACATTTATGTCAATATACATATTATTATCTCACTATTAGCAACATAGGCAGGTAAAACCATTTTGCAGTGTCAACAAAGTCATAGAAATGAGATAAAGTTTCTTACATTTTGGCAGTTTACAGATTAAATAAGTGAATATGGTTTTTAGAAACTATACATAAAGAATTTCACCAGTCTTAGCTTGTGTTAGAGAAATTCCATGCATATTATCCTCTAACACTGGGATCTGGGATTTGAATAATTTTAAGATGTTATCATGTATGTAAGCCTGGGATTATGGAATCAGAAATCCCATACTGATAACTAGACATTTTGAATGGGAAGACCTGGTGTTTTCCATTTGCAGAACTATTATAACCATTCAGCCAATTTGTAAATAGAAAATACCTATGATATAATATAACCATTTACAAGTTAATTCTCTGCCTTCCTATCTCAGGTAAATGATATAAATACAGGACCACAAGGTATTACTGTACTGTTAATATCTACAAGTTATATGGGCCATAGTCCAAATTTCCAGTTATAAGTATTCAATTTTGATAATCTGTTTCATAGTTTCTAAGGGTGGTGCAATTCAAGCTATCCTTTCATTTATGCATAATATCCCCCAAAGAAACATCAGTGGCATTTGTGTTTATGAAGATCTTTACACTATGTGTAATTATCAGGAGTGTATGTAAATTACTTATTTGGTCTACTAGCAATATTTTAACTTAATACTGTGAAACTCATGGACACTATGCAATTTAAATATCTTTTGAAAAGAGTGATTATAATTTTATATTCGTTTTAGATTAACTGAGATCTACATGTCATATAAGCCATATTTAAGTTATACAAGCATGATATATAAGGAATATTTTACTATCATTTGAAATTAAAAAGACAAAATATCTTTAGGAAGATGATGAAAAGCTGTATGAGGAAAGTTAAAAAGAAAAAATAGCCATCAGGGAAATGCAAATCAAAACAACTCTGAGATATCACCTCACTCCTGTCAGAAAGGCTAAAATAAAAAAACACCAAGGACAGTATATGCTGGAGAGGATGTGGAAAAAGGTAAACAGTCCTCCACTGCTGGTGCATGTGCCAACTCATACACCCACTTTGGAAATCAGTATGGAAATGCCTCAGGAAAATGGGAATCAGTCTACCACAAGATCCAGCAATTCCACTCTGAGGCACATATTCAAAAGATGTGTATTCATACAACAAGGACATCTGGGTGTTCAATTTGATTTTATTGACCTACCTGTCTGTTTTTGTGACAATACCAAGCTGTTTTCAGGACTATAGCTCTGTAATAGAACTTGAAGTAAGGGATGATGATGCCTCCAGATGCTGCTTTGTTAAACAGGGTGGTTCTGACTATCCTGGGTCTTTTGTTTTTTCATATAAAGTTGAGAATTGTTCTTTCAAGGTCTGTGAAGAATTGTGCTGGCATTGTAAGGGGAACTGTGTTGAATCTGTAGATTGCTTTTGGCAAGATTGCCATTTTCCTTATGTTGATCCTACCTATCCAAGATTGTGGAAGATCTTTCCATTTTCTTGGGTCTTCTTTAATTTATTTCTTTAAAGACTCAAAGTTCTTGTGATACAGGTCTTTCACTTGTTTGATTAGCACTGCCCCAACATAATTTATGTTGTTTGTGGCAATTGTAAAGTGTGATTTTTTTTATTTCTTTCTCAGCCCTTTAGACATCTGTATTTAGTAGGGCCACTGATTTTCTTGAGTTGATCTTGTATCCTGACACTTTTCTGAAAGAATTGAGACTTCATCTTGGTGGATATCTCCTCCTGTGATGACTATGAAATTACCTCCTTCATCTCTTTTGTTGATTTTAGTTTGAATTTTAATTTGTTATTTATTATGATTGCTACCCCTACTTGTTTATTGGGTCCATTTAATTGAAAAACTTTTCCAGACCCTTAACTCTGAGGTAATGCCTGTCTTTGAAGCTGAGGTATGCTTCTTGTATGCAGCAGAACAATGGATTCTGTCATCAAATCCATTCTGTGCCTTTTTATGAGCGAAACAAGACCACGGATGTTGAGGGATATTAAACCATTGATTGCTCATTTTTGTTTGTTGTGGAGTTGTTGTTGTTGTTGTTGGAATTGTGTGTGGATTTTGACCACTTTATTCTTTTGGCTGTTGGTAAAATGGGATTATCAATTGCTTATGTTTTTCTGGTTGTAGTTAACATCCTTGGGTTGGAGTTTTCCTCCCAGAACTTTCTGTAGGGCTGGATTACTGGATACGTACTGTTTAAATCTGGTTTTGTCATGGGATATATTGTTTTCTCCGTCTATAGTGATTGAAAGCTTTGCTGGGTATATTAGTCTGGGCTGGCATCCCTGGTCTCTTAGTGTTGGTAAAATATCTATCCAGAACCTTCTACTTTTCAGAGTTTCCATGGAGAAGTCAGGTGTAATTCTGAAAGGTTTGCCTTTTATGTTACTTGACCTTTTTCCTTAGCTGCTCTTAATATTCTTTCTTTATTCTGTATGTTTTTGGTCTTGATTATTATGTGGCTAAGGGATTTTTTTATCTACTCTCTTTGGTGTTCTATAAACTTCTTGTCCTTTAATTGTGATGTGTTTAATTAGGTTGGGAAAGTTTTTTCTATTATTTTGTTGAATATGTTTTCTACCCCTTTGAGGTGGTTGTCTTCACCTTCTTCTATACCCATCATTCTTAGATTTGGTCTTTTCACGGTGTCCCATATTTCCTGGATATTTTGTGTTAGGGATTTGTTGGGCCAAGATTTTCCTTGGTCGATGAATCTATTTCTCCTGGTGTATCTTCAACACCTGAGATTCTCTCTTCTATCTTTTATATTCTGTTGGTTATGCTTGCATCTGCAGTACCTGACCATTTGCCCAGTTTTTCTATTTACTGCATTTCTTCAGATTGTGTTTTTAATTGTCTCTATTTCAGCTTTCAACACTTGCACTGTTTGAATTGTTTCTTGCAATTTTTGTTTTGTCTTTTCCTCCCTTTCTTGCATTTGTTGGATTTTTTTTTTGGTTTGTTTTTTCTTCCATTTCTTGCTTTAGGTTTGTTTTTTCTTCTGTTTCTTTAAGGGATTTTCTCATATCCTTTTTGAGGGCCTGTACAATTTTCATCTGTATTGGGGTTTTCAGGTCTTGCTGGTATAGAATCTCTAGACTCTTGGAATGTCATATTGGTTTTTCTGTGTCTGAGTTTTTTTTTTTAGTTTTTTTTTTAATTTAAATTTAAATAAGAAATTAGGTTGCTTCACATGTCAATCCCAGGTCCCTCTCCCTTTCCCTCCCCTCCTCCCATGCCCTCCCACGAACCCCCCCACCCCACCCCGTGCTCACTCATTTACCCAGAGAGGATAAGGCCCTACCTGGGGGGTGTTCATAGTCTGTTATTTCATCCAGGGCAGGGCTTAGATCCTCCCCCAAGGTTCCAGGGTGAGAGTGGGTCTCTCATTGTGGGAAGGGTGCGCAAAGTCCATTTGTATGCCAGGGATAAATACTGATCTACTACCCAAGGCCCAATAGATTGCCTAGGCCTCCGTACTGACACCCACATTCAGGGGTCTTGATCAGTCCCATGCTGGATTCCCAGCCATCAGTCTGGGATTCAAGAGCTAACCCTTGTCATGTCAGCTGTTTCTGGGGGTTATACCAGCCCAGTCTTAACCCCTTTGCTCATCAGGAGTGCTTTTTTTTTTATTTAAATTAGAAACAAGCTTGTTTCACATGTCAATCCCAGCTCCCTTTCCCTCTCCTCTTCCCAAGTACCCTTCAACCCTCCCCCAATCTTCCACCCAATCCCTACTCCACTCTCCAAGAAGTGTGAGGCCCTTCATGGGGAATCTTTAAAGTCTGTCATATCATCTGGGGCAGGGCCTAGGCCCACCCCCATGTGTCCAGGGTGAGACAGCATCTCTCCATGTGTAATGGGCTCCCAAAGTGCATCTGGATGCCAGGGATAAATGCTGATCTATTGCCCGAGACCCCCAAAGAATGCTGAGGCCTTCTCACTGACATTACTATCAGGGGGTCTGGATCAGTCCCATTCTGGCCTCTCATCTATCAATCTGGGGTCCATGAGCTCCCCCTTGTTCAGGTCAGCTGTTTCTGTGGGTTTCACCTGCCAAGTCTTAACCACTTTGCTTTAGGTGGGTGTGAGAAGGTCCAATACTCTGGTTGCTCTCCTCTTGCATGGATGGAGGAGGTACTAGTACCAGTGTGTTGGCAGTCTTTGGGTAGGCTGGACCCTTTTGGGATGGGATCTGCTGTGCATAGTCCCCAGATCTCAGGTGGTTTTGCTCAGGCCACCAGAAGGCAGGCCGGAAACAGGCCCATGCTTACCTTGCCTGTCTCATTGGTGGAACATGGTATTTGGATGCTAGCAATCTCTGGGTGGCCTGAATCCCCTCGGGACTGGATGTGCAGTGTGCAGTCCACAGGTGACAGCTGGTTGCCTGCAGGGCACTGGAAGGTGGACCATTTCTTATTCTTCAGGTGAACTCCTCATAATTTTCCCCTTCTCAATTATCTCCTATCCCTTTTCAGTCCCTTTGAAAACTTGAGCTTATGATAATACTAAGTCTTTTGTTAAACAAATCCATTGTAAGAATACCTGATTCACTAGATCTGTGATGCATACATATTCTGTGTCCCTTCTTTGTCTTGTGGATTTTATTGCACGTTAGCTAAATGGAAGCAATTCATTCATGCAACTATCTTGGTTTTTGTTGAAAACAAGAATGCTATCCTAGAAATTAGCTCTCACATTTCCTATAATGAAATTTCTCACATGTAAGTTACTCATATTGGCTTTTTAAAAAAGTAGGTTTTCCCTAGGATTATGTCTAAATCAACAGCCTGCAGTAATTATTTACTTCTCACAGTAAACCTTTCTTGGTCAGTTATCTCTTCTATGTATCCCCTGTGTATCCTTTTAGTCTCTCCTGAAACTTTCAATTGGACTTATATTCTTTGCAAGTAATTTTATGAATAGAAATGAAATTTCATCACATTCACCATTTTTCATCCAGATAATTCACTTTTCTTCATTCATGTCAAGGCATCATCCATTTTATATTATTCTTTACTCTTTCCCTCTTCTTTTAGAATCTGTTTTTTTTTCCTTCTCTGGTTCCTTATACTCATTCTCTAGTTTCATAATCTACATGTGTGCACACATGTGTGCGTTGCAAACACACACACACACACACACACACAAACACACACAGTTAAGTATAGGTCTTGCAGAGAGAGAAAATATGTTGATTTATTTCTTTTATCCAAGAATTTTTCCTTCTGGGTCTGGTGTACATGTTGACCATGATCTTCCTAGAAAGGTAGAAGGCCCTGGCTTCACAGAAGCAGAGAGTGCTGAGGGTGATGAACTCCAGCAAAGCATAATGACTCCTATGAGTAAAAATGTTGTGATGAAACTCATTACTTTCTATGCTAACTTAAAAAAGTAATTAAAAAACATAAAAGACTCTCATTTTGTTGAACTTTCAGCATTGTTTTACATGACTGGATACTTGCCCAACCTCCCCATAAAGAAACATGCTATCCAGTGTTCTCCAGACCTTTACAATTTTGTGTTTGCCTGATTCCCTCTGACACCAACCACTGGAGCCAGCCATTGTTTGTGTGAAAAAGAATGGCAGTGCTCATTAGATACTCATTGATTGTGGGAGAAGGAAACAGCCCACGACTGCAGTCAATATCCCTTATGTTTTCATTGCTTCAGAAAATCTTGTGGTGATATCTTGTTTGTAACTGAACAAATAAAGCTTGCCTGAGGATCAAAGTGTAGAGCTAGCCACACTAGTAAGCCATAAGTGCCAGCAGTGTTGGCCCAGACCTTTAATCCTAGCACTCTGGAGGCATAGGCAGGTGGATCTCTGTGAATTCAAGGCCACTCTGGGCTACACGAGATTGATCCAATGTAAAAGAGAAAAAAATCCAGGCAGTGGTGGCTCACACATTCAATCCCAGAACTTGGGAATCACAGGCCTTTCCTCCCAGGACTAGGGATGTGCAGACAGGAGTGATATGAATGGGCAGTGAGAGAATTATAAGGCAGGAGGAGAGAGAAGCTCATGACATTCAGTCTGAGGATGCATAGGAACAAGAAGGCCCCTTTGGTCTGAGGACTCAGTAGAGGTAAGAGGTCTCTCTTGTGACTGGCTCCTTTACTTCTTTGACCCTTCAGCATTTAACCCCAATAACTTATTCTGGGATTTTATTATTAAGACCTATTCAAATTGTGCTACACAACATGTTTCCAATTTTTTGAAAACAAAATAAGGTATTCGTTCAAGAGTTTTTGAAAACTTACCAGTTCTTTGATTAGTAAAACACATTAGGTAACCTTTATAAATATATTCGAGAAAACAAAAAAATCCTAAGAGTTTCAGTCTATAAATTAATAGTTGGATTATTTTCATCTTTCTATACACTTTCTTACATGCATATATAACTAGAAAATTGTTTCTTTTGTCCTTTCTTTTCTTCTTCCACCTTTCCTTCTTGCAACCCTCCTTCTATTTCTACTACAATTTTTAGATTCACCCCATAATTTACAGGGAAAAAGCAAACTGTGTCTGGCCAGTATAAATACAAGAACAATCCATCCATCAGAATGAAGTCATGCATAAGATAAGAATGGTGACATAACTTGAGAGATGTATTGCTGGCAGGTTTCATCATATGCACTTATGATAATAAACAAACTTAGGCAGATGCAAAGTCTTATGCTGCTACTGTTACATGTGTGGTTTGATCTTGACTGGAATATTGTTATGTTAAGCTTGCCTGTATGTCAGGATTGTTATACGTGTGTGTGTGTGCGTGTGTGTGTGTGTGTGCATGTGTGTGTGTGTTTACCACTAAGATGTCAGGTAAATGTAGGAGTTAGTGGGAAAAAGATGAAACAATGTTCAGTTTACTTAAAGTTTACTTTGGAAGTAATCCCTGTCTCTCTTACACTCTCAGGAGGACTAATTATACAGCTTTTTTCTTTAATTAAATGTTTAACCATTGTCCTCTGTTTCTTCTTGTTGACAGGAGATATTAGAAAGAATTACTGGCTTTGTTAACTTGAGCTAGAAGAAGTAGACTTCTATGGAAGTTCCTTTGTATGTATTCATATGGGTTCTTCATTCCTTCATAACCACTTTTAAATGTAGTTTTGGAAGTTACACCAGTTTATGACAATTAATTGTTGATTGTGTTTTTTCTTTTGATATACATCAGGTGAAAGAAATGACCCCAAAGCATGTATTCTGCCTATTAGAGTGTGAAAATTCCAGAATAAAACTAGCTTTCCTAGTGTGGATAATTAAATGACTCTATGCTCTGCAACCTTGAGGGTTGGCCCTCTGCATTTACTAAGAAAGAATGCTTATTCACGTATCTACTTGACTCTCATCACTACTGGGAAAAGTTGTGACAACATACTCTGAAACTGCCTGCCCTTCTTTGATAGGTACTCAGGATATCCATATTGAGTCTATGGATATCAAAATACAGTATTGATGGGAGGAAATATTAGCAGATATTGGTATAAAAATTCTTTTTGAATAAGTGCCTTACAGGTAATTCTTATTGCTTTGCTTTTTAAAAGGTTTCATGAATCAGAAAGTGTCATGAGTGTGTAGCTAAGATTTATTCTGACCATAGTTAAATCAGTGAGAATATCAATATACAGATGTGTGGCTTCCATGATTAATGCATGCATGAGATGCCAACAACTTCACATTATCATGGTCTTACACTGACATACAGTAATTACTTTGTATATGTGTATGCTTATTTTTAATATGGCAATTAAGAATTATAGAAGGTAAATCTAATCCATCACATTTCCTTTCTCCCAAGTCTGGACATAATCAGCTATCATTTCTTATTTCTACTTGTGAGAAGTTATATAAGTTCTTGACTTTCAATCAAGGTAAAACCAGCACAGACTGCTCTCAGTCTTTGCCTCTTGCTCTTAATAGCAATGGAAATTTACAGAAAATATTAATATAAAAGTAATCATAGAAATCACTTAACCAGCTATTTTAATAATATTAAAATTATTCTTCTGTGAACTATAATCAGTGACTAATTCAAATTTTATGCCTGTGTTAGGTAAAAATGCATTGTATGTTTGAAAAGTTTCTGCATAATCACAGGAAATCAGCTGGAAAATAAAAAAAATCATACGAATCTTAAGGTACCAACACAATTTATGTGTTATAGTATAATACAAAAAATTATACATTTAATTTTATTTTTGTGAAAAATGATGAAATTACAGATTTTGAATACCTACACAATTGAATGGACAGCCGGAGTTCAGATCAGGTTTCTGGAAAGAGCATAACCATTGGGTTTGATTGAGTTAGTGGGTCATTGTGCATAAACTCAGATATTGTTACTATATTTTCATGACAATAAACAACTTAAGAAGTACAAAATCATAAAATCTGCTTAAGTTCAGCATTTAGTAAAATACAATAATCATGCCCTTTCTCTATTCTAACTCATAAAATCCTTTGACTTAGGTTTTTCTTTTCTAATATTATGTTTTATCTTTGATACTGTTCCCAGGCTGTGTTATTCTCCAATGTTTGGGGAACCTGCCATTAATTGTCCGTACCCTTTAGAACAATATCACTTTATCATATCTTTACCACATGAGTAGCAAAAGATGGTCTGTGGAGAATTCTTTCCCCTTTTGCTTTATATGGCCATATTCAAATAGTGTTTATAGTGAGGAAGCTGCCTTCCTTTAGAGTTCATAAAATGTCGTTATTCTTATGATTAGTCTTTTTGCCTTATCCACTTGCCTGATACCATAAAAACTAGTAGGCACACACGTTTAAGGCATATTCTTCCCACTCATTTTGTAGAGAACTCTCTTGATGTCACTATAATAAACAAGCATAGTGAGTGAAAAGGGCTAGATGCTGAAAGATGATCTAATGTAGTTTAAATTAGCTGAATTATTTAAGGTGAATGTGTTTTGATATCCAAATGTTCTTCCTGAAAATCTATACCCTCAATCTGGTAACAGATACACAGTACTAGCTTTGAAAGTTCTAAATTGAAACAGAAAAATAACACACACACACACACACAAAAAGGTGTATATGTGATAGGCATTATGAATTCCAAACTGACAAATGTGGAGATTGATGTAAAGATGAACACATGGACCCTAACTGCAGAGCACCATGGAAGTCTAATGTCTCATACACTAAAAGAATGATATATACATCATTTCCAAAGTCTATTGTCTCATGCAATAAAAGAATGGTATATATCATTTCCAAAGTCTAATGTCTCATACACTAAAGAATGGTATACATCATTTCTAGAGGATAACAGTAACCCTTAAATTATTAAAAATTTTATTCAGCTTTGCCATATTTGCTCTAGCGTGTAAAACCACATTGACTGGAGAGTATATCTCTACTTATTTGTCACTTAATATCTTCTAGTTATTGTGATAGACAAGTCTTAGATGAGTGAAAGTCTCATACTCCTACAATTTATATACATTGTTGTAAATAATGTTGTTTGTTGCTGGCATTTTTGTTGAAAAGTATTATTATCTTGGTGAAACAAAACTTAACCATGTGAGTTCATTAATGTAGCAAACGTTCTGTGACTCATTACTAAAAATGATGTTAACACACTTTTATTAACTTGAAATACAAGTGGCATCTATGTTGTGATCTCCTTAGGAGACACATGTAATAATGAACAATGTTAGTATTCAGGCAATGAGAGTGGTCTCTGACTCACAACTGCCAAGCAATGAAATGGAAAACACATTATGTAATGCAAGGGTATAAATTCCTAAAGTGAGCATAAGTGAGGATGTCAAGGACTGTACTCTCTCTTTCTTAAATATTGATAAGAGCTTAGTGATACCTTGGCTAGGCAATGCTTATAACCCTGTGCTGATTCTTGATACACAGAAGCCATGAAATAGTAAGTCTGTGATATTTTTGGTTTTGTTTTCATCATTTTTTGTTTTGAAACCATTTTTTTTCATTTTAGCTATTAATCCAATTTCCCAAAACCTCCCCTAATCCTGTTCTCCCACATTCCATCCATTCAACTCCTCATCCACTCTTTAGGGAGGATGTCAACAAAGTGTGGTACATCACTTTGAGGCAGGACCAACTCCCTCCCCCACTACATCTTGGCTGAGTAAGGTATCCCTTCAAAGATATTGTGATCCAAAATGTCAGTTCAAGCATTAGTGTTAAATTGGGGTTCTACTGTCAGTGGCCCACAGATTGCCTAAGCCACACAACTGTCACCCATATTCAGAGGGCCTAGTTTGGTCCTATGCAGGTTGTCCTGCTGTCAGTCGGGAGTCAGTGAGCTCCCACTAAGTCAGCTCATCTTAGAACCTTCATCAAGAAAATAATGGAAACAGATGCAGATATGCATGGCTAAGCACTGACTGAGCTCTGAGAGTTCAGTCGAATAGAAGGAGTGATAATATGAGCAAAGTGGTCAAGACCATTTTGGGGATTCCCACAATCTGCGATATTTTAAGCTGCTATATTTATAGTATTTTGGTGGGCAAAGATAGAAACTAATAGTGACAAGAAAATATCAGATTGGAGCAAATCTATGCATTTTTTCTAGTTTTATTCTCCTAGAACATCTTTAAAGACAGGATGCCTGAACTAATACATGAATTTCTGAATATCTCACTCTAGCAGTTACTCTAGGAATGAGCAGAAGCAGGCAGATCTTCGTGTTACAGACTCCCTGAAGACTTTTCCCCCTTAATTCTTCTCTCTTGTTACTTCTGTCAGCTTTCCCCTTCAGTGTACATTGTAACAGAATAGCTTTATTTTGCAGCTTCGCAGTAATTCACTTAAAGAAGTCTTTAGAGCTTCAGTGACCTTGTCTGGTTTCAGGCATACGTGTTTCTTTGGCTGATTCTCATCTGTAAAACTGATTTTTATGTGCCACGATGGGCAAACAAATATGAGTAGAAAGGTATCAGGCTGTGTGACCTCTGAGAAAAGAAGTCATCGAATCAATACTTCCTCAACAAAGGTTATGATGTTAAATTCAATACTGACATTATACAAGACACTGACCACTACAAGAAATATATCTTGATCTGCAAAGATCATGATGCAGGGACTATAAGCCTTTTGTGGAACTTTTATCCATCTACAGGAATGCCAATTTTTGATGTTTTCTTCTGGATTTGAAGCAGTATTAGGACTGGCAGGAAAGTTTCATTTACTGAAAAGAAAACCAACTCAGCTTAAGTATAATGAAAACTGTTTTTCTCTTGTGAGAATGACTTTCCAAACATTGTCTATATCAATGGTTCTCAACCTGTGGGTTATGATCCCTTTGATAGTTGAATGACCCTTTCACAAGGGGTGTCCTAAGACCATTGGAAAACACATTAATTTAAATCATGATTCATAACTGTAGCAAAATTATAGTTATGAAACAGCAAAGAAAATAATTTTATGGTTGGCATCATTAGAACATGAGAAGCTGTATTAAAGTGTTGAAACATTTGGAAACCTGAGTCTATATGAAAATGTACACAGTGTTGATTGGAAGGTCTCACTATCCTTGGGGAGTTTTAGGGGGTGTAGGTTGGGGTTGGCTGGACCAGTAGGGCGCACGGAGGGATGGGAGGGAGAGGAAATGGGCAGATTGATATGTAAATAAAATTGTTTCTAAATAAAAAATAAAAAATTAAAATAAAAAAATTCTTCATATGGCAAGCAGGCAGCTTTGTACTGAAAACTGAAAGACATCAGGAAATAAAGATCAGTTTGATTAATTACCAGTCCACTAATACAGATGCTAGACTGTCAACACAACTTGAATTTGACATGCTTTGGAACTTCACTTAGTTTAATATCTAACTTGATCTATACCTGTTATAATTTTAGAGATACATTCATAATTAGTCTGTCCTGTTTTTTCCATATTTTACACTAAGAAGTCAGCCTCACTAGGGTAAATTATTTTCTTAAACATCTTAATTGATTACTTCATGTTAATAACAATAATTTATGTTGACCAAACACTTGGTATATACCACCATCTGTATTGTTATTTACATATACTGAATCATTCAAACTTCAAAGAATCCCCATGAGGCAGGCAGCGGTTTTATGCTAATTTATTATTGAGAAAGATACAAAGGTCACACTGCCAACTAAGTGGTGGAGTCTAACTCTAAACTAGTCTCCTTTCTGCTGTAATTCATCTTCACTATTGGTCACAAACCTAGGTGACCTTAAGGGCTAGCAGGTAAGGAAATGGTCCAAGCAAGCACTTTCTACAGAGTCTATGCTCTGCTCAGTTATGCTATCTTTAGTTATGTAACCTTTTAAAATATCACTTTCATCAAACAAGACATTGGCCAAACAAGGGATAAGTGCCACAAGTTATCAATTTCTAGTGTTCCTGGCAATAGCAGCACAATTAATAAAACAAATTTAGTGATATTTACCTCAATAGACTGCACCCTGTAGTTGAGATGGAATTTACAAGCAGTTGCACTGTACAATAGCCATTCATTCTGTGGCCTTAAGTAATCCTGAATGCCCTACTCGCATGACAAGACATTCTACAGACCACTTAAAGGGATCATCTTGACTTCTATCATATAGTTTCAGCAGCAAAATACTGTCTCAGTGATTTCTGGTCCTTTCTCCTAAAATGCCATTCCTTCTTGGTCACCTGGATAATGCACATTCTTCACTTAAAACATATATAAAATGCCATGAATACTTTGTTTCATTTTGTTATAGTTTCCCTTTGTATCTACAAACACTGTGATTATATATAGAAAAATATTACCCGGTAAGCATAGAATGACAGTGATTTAGTTCATCCTGAGATATGGAATTTGTTGAAGCAGTTTTATCAGTGGGGTTTTGTCTGGCAGGGATTGGAAAGTAAAGTGATTTCTAATTAAGCCAATGTGTTTTCTGATTTAAAAAATAGTAATTTTTTATTGATTTTTTTGGGAATTTCACATCATGCTCCACAATCCCACTCATTTCCCAAGCCTTCTGTATCTGCTCTTCACCCTTGTAGCATCATCCCCCCCAAAGGAAAATTTAAAAAGAAATGAAAATAAAATAAAAACACAATTAAAAAGCCAAACGCAAAAAAAAAAAAGGAAAAAAGCAAAACAGACTAAAAAACAAAACAAAAAACCCGCAGGATCAGAGCCTGCACTTCGCCTTGGTTAAGTTTGGGGCTAGGTTTCCCAAGTGTATGTTTGATGGGGGTGGTAGGAGAGAGAGGACAGGGCCAGTCTCCTATGAGGGCCCAGCTAGCTCCCTGGTGGTGATGTACAGTATTACCAGCGACAGTGAAGGGCAGGGAACTCAGCAGGACCATCAAATCACCACATCATTCATCACATGATTTAACACATGGTTCCCATGGACCCTTGCAGTAATTCAGTCAACAGAACATCAGCACAGACCCCAGCTGCAGAAGGAACATGGACCCAGACATGGTCATCAGCTATAACTTGGGTCCGGATGTCACCATGGCCCTGGGTGACAGCACAGGCCTGTCAGATAGGCATGGATCAAGTGGCAGCCAGAAGCATGGACTCAGGACTCCAACAGGGCCCCAGGTGATAGATCAGACTCTGGGCATCCTCATGGCCTTTGGTGGTAACAGGAGCCACAGGATATCACCACATACAATGACTTTGGCAGGGCCACAGACCCAGACATCACCATGGCACCAGGTGGAAAGCAAAGCACCAATACCAGTTAGTTTCTCACTGCCTTTTCACCTCTTCAGATTTGCCTCTCTCTGCAGCACATGAACCATTCTGTTTCTCTCTCTTCCATTTTCCACCATATATTTGCTCACCATAATGGTGCCAGGTCACTGGGTGCCTCACGGTTCATGGCTGCCTTCTACCCATCCAGGCCAACCAGTCCCAGGAGCCCATGTGCACATGCTCCACCTGTGAGAGCCTAATCAAATTACTTGTTTTACTGGGATTGCCCGAGGCTATTGGGCTAATTCATCGTTAGTATACTAAGAAACTCATTTAAAGATCTCTGTTGTATTACTTCTGGTATCTCTTCTCTCTCGCTTTCTCTCTCTCTCTCTCTCTCTCTCTCTCTCTCTCTCTCTCTGTGTGTGTGTATTTTATAAAAGTTTTGTTGGAAATGAAACTTTAAATATCCCAAAATGTAAAAACAGTTTTATTGCTTTCTTTTCTCATCAGTTTGTTGAATGAAATTACATTTGTTTCCTCTTACAGAGTAAGAATGACTGACGGTTGCATGGCTCAGGGGAATCTTGATATGCAAAATAGTCATTCACTGATGTCAATCTCAGTATATGGCACTTTGTGAAATCAATTATTTATGAAAATAAGCAATTCTGAAAAGGAAATTCATTATATATGCATAGTGAAATAGATTTTGTAACAATAGACCTATGGTTTCCCTTGTATCTTCTTTTTGTATTTTCTAGTTAAATATCATTAATTTTATATGATGTATTTATTTGATGTATTATCAAATGGTTTTGATAATACATATATTTTGATATTTATGCAGTTTTCGTTTAATAATTTTAAATCACCCATTTCACATAATTCTTAATGTGTCAACACTTTGATTTCATTGGAGATAACCCACCCAGGCTTGGCATGATCTATGTGGAATGTCTGTAGATTTCACTTAGTGTGGTTGTACTTTATTTTTCAACTACAACTCATGCCTTGTACCCCAACACATTGAATAGCCTCTTTCCTCTTTAGGTTTGAATTGAGGGAGAGAAACGCTTTTGCTTATCTAATACATGGATCCAATTAATATGCTCAATCATTTCAACAGACGTTTCTGATATTTAGCATTAGATTTCCTATGAACATCGTTACGTGTTTTCTGAGGGGCCAAACAATTCTCTTGTTAGTACTGGATCTCTATGGTTTTCAAAATGTTCGTTACCAACAACTAACACAGTTACTACTGCATCAGATCCCTGGGACTCACCAAGTTCTTTCACTTTTTAATCTGTTGAATGCAAGACCCCATGAACATCACATTAAGAACTCTATATAAATTGTCCTTCTGTAGACTTATCTGGATTAAAAGGTATGCTATATGTTAATAAACAGTTAAATTTCAATTTTAAATAAAAAATGGTAATTGTGTATGTTCTTGAAATTACATGTGGCATCTAAATGAAATACTCATTTCTTATCTAAAATGTAAATTTTCTGTTCAATCGCATTATTATTATAAGACTCATAATGTTTACCCAAAAATAGCTATTTGCCTGACATCCTTAGGAAACAGGAATGCTTTAAATAGAAACTCTGTCATGCTTTGATATTTTACCAACTGGTTTTCATACATGAGATTTCTTCACCAGCATTCACAGTAGTGTGAGTTTGCATGCCCCATAGAGTTCCATCAGTGTTTTTAATAACCTTAAAGTTATAAAAGTTTATTTTTAAAAAAGATTTCTTTGTTTTTCCCATGTTTTTTCCTCTCTCCCTTCCTCCCTCCCCCCCTCTCTCTCTCTCTCTCTCTCTCTCTCTCTCTCTCTCTCTCTCTCGTGTGTGTGTGTGTGTGTGTGTTCACAGAAACCAGAAGGGAGCCTCGAATCTGGCGTTTCAGTCAAAACACAATGTAAGTGCTAAGACATGAACTCTGAACTGCTAGAATGGCAGTAAGGGTTCTTCACCATTGATCCAACACCACATGACAACTGTCAATAAACCAACTCTAACCTTCAGTCCCTGATTTTCATCTTATGTTTGATGTAAGTTACTGGTGAAGATATAATATTCTGATTCTGATACTTCCTTCCTAAGTCTAGTGCAACAGTTTCTCCATGACTACAGATTCTTGCATGGTTTGTAACTTCTGATCAAACTTTCATTTTGATATCATTTAACACAAACATGCATACACACAGACAGTACTAACATTTTTTTAGAGATTTGACTACTCATATGACTACAACCTACACAGTGATTACATTTAAAATACTACAAAATTTACTAACATGTAATAAAATAAATATAATCTCTCAAAATGAATCATGGTAGTTAACTTGTGATGAGTTTTATACTTCAAATTTTGAAAAATACTGTTTGACCATAAGCAATCATCATTTCTAAGTGATAAAATATTGGAAAATCAAACCATAGGTCCATTAATGTGTATACAACTCATAAACATTTCAAGTAGTTAGATATTAGTGTTGAGAGTAGAAAAATTGCTTTCTTCATATTTATTTTCTTTTATAATTTTTAAAGTGCTACATATTATGCTTACAATGAGAAAATATCAACATTATTAATGATACAATGTTGGTGTAATTGGATCTCAAGGTAGCTGGGAAGGTACTAGAACTATCATTGCTTAGAGATTGTTGATTTATTTTTTGCATTTAGCATTCACCACACATGGCTTTTCTAAAGGAATGAATCATATACTAACGTTTCCACTAACTTTCTATGGAAAAATATAATAAAAGTGGATTTTGGAAACAAATCTATAAATAGCAGCTCATTCTCTTTAGCTAAAGTTTCCCTACCCAGAGTCAAAGAGCTTCTCATTTTATAAAAGCAAAAGTTAATTTCCTCCATCCAAATATCTAACACCTTTACTGACTCATAGATCAAAACTATACTTCATGCTATTGAACTGTAAAAGTCTTAGCATGGACAATCATATTAAGTGATTTACAATGCTCTGACTTCCCAGAAGTGATTAAACTGAGTTAAACAGGCAAAGTGCAAAGCAGCTATTGACATATCATAGTTTCATATAAATCCAAATAGCCCAATTTGTCCTGAAATGTAAAATGTTCAATATTTAGCCATTAGTCTGGGGATTCCTTCAAAAGTTTGAAATAAACCCTTCTGTCCCCTGTCTATTGGAACATTAAGGTGATTTTAGTGATTGACATCATTCCTTCGATAGTAAAATACTTATTAATGTTCTGGGCAAAGATGTTATTTAAAAAATGATGCACATTCTGCATCACTAATTGCTTTCAAAATTAATGCTAAAGTTGGAGAGAGAATTCACTTAGATTTTGGTTCTCAATCTTCCTAAAACTACAACTCTTTAATCTACATCCTCGTGTTGTGGTGACCTTCAACCATAAAATTATTTCTGTTGATACATCATTAGTCTAATTTTTCTAGTGTTATGAATTTTAATGGAAATAATTGTGTTTTCAAATGGTCTTAAATGACCTCTGTGAAACTATTGTTCAACCCACAATGGTGTTATGACCCACAGGCTGAGAACACTGATCTAGAAAATAATATATTCTGAGAAACAGAAGAGATATTTCTAGCTTGTATAGACTATAAATTCTTACAATTCAGTAAATTTGTTTAAATTTCATTTTATATTCTAACCGGTTCTTCTTCCCACAACTCCTTCTGCCCCCTATTGCCTCCTCGTCAGCCCACCACCAGGCCACTCCTTCTCAAGAGAGTAAGGGCTCCCATGAGGAGTCAACAAAGTCTGGCAAATAGGTTGGGGCAGGGCCAAGTCCCTCTCCCCTGCATTAAGGTTGAGCATGTCATCTACCATAGGGAACGGGTTCCAACAAGTTAGCTCATGTACCAGATTTGTATTTTGATCCAACTGCCAGGCGTCCCCCAGATAGTCCAAGCTTCACAATTGTCTCCCACATACAGAAGACCTAGTTTGGTCCCTTGGAATCTCCCCAGTGCTCAGTCCAGAGTTCAAGTATGAAATTTTGCATATAACACTGTTTTAGAGTACTTAATTCAAAACACCTATCACTGGCCATTTGGTATAACAAAGACAATAACAACTGCTGTGTGAAGCCTGGAGAAGAGTGAGTGCACTTGAAGATGACTTCAAAAGAAGAAAATTTCTCTGGGGAAAATAAAAGCCAAATTATCTCTTGTAGTCCTGGAATATCTTTCCTGGTTTTATAGTTCCAAAGACTGAAGAATCAAGGACTATGTTTTTTCTACTTTCCATTTCAGTATTCAGAATTTATTAGGGTATTTAAGATGTGTCCTTATCAATGAAATATAAAAATGGACTAAAATAGCCAGGAACTATGCCTTCCTCTTCAATGCAAGGGTTAATCCTTGACCATTTCACACTTAGTTGGTTGACTGATTGATTGATGGAGTGGTTGTTCTCTTTTAATAGAGGCAGTAAAAGGCTTTTTGGCTTTGGTGTTTTCTGAAAATAAAGAACTGAATAAATTGCAGATTACTACATAGAGTACTGCCTTTGAATTATAACTCTATTATCCTCCCACTTTGAGGGTCAAATATAATGGACTAACATCATTATATTGTCCTTAAGTAATCCAAACTCTTTTATTGTTAGTGTTTGAAGCACTGAATTTGAACCTGATTGGACTATGCTAAGTTCTCTACCACTGAACTGCATCCCTAGCATGAGTTGAAAACCTTTCTACAATGTCATTTGAGGGGACATAATCTTTGCTTTTCCATAAATCAAAATAATCTATTGAAAGAGTAGAAACACCTCACAATTCTACTGTCAAGTATCCATGCCTCTAGTACTTTCATTACTTGAGATAACAGTCAGTCTAGTGAAACTGGTAAGCACTATAGGTCCACTGAAACCTGTGTTAAAAAAATAAAGGTAGGCAGTGATTTAGGAAAACTGTTGACATTGATTTCCAATCTCTACATGTAACCACAACTCTGGATATATTACCATGTACACACATATATTCACCAACACAAACATGTATATATACTTATGAGCACATACATACATACATACAGAGTGAGAGAGACTCATTCAAATCAAAATCCTTCTGTAAAAATTAAAAATGTTTTGGTGAATTACAAGTAAAATTACTGGCAGGAGATGACTAATCACAATGAACATTAGCACAAATTTTGTGGGTAGAAAGTAATCGAGTTTTTAAAATATACACTGTGCTTACTGCTTCAGTCTCTGTGCGCTCTGGTGTTCTTTGCTTTGTTAAGACGGTTTTGTAATCCTGGTGTCCTCCATCCCCTTCAGCTCTTCTACTTTCTTCTACTGCAGAATTCTCCCAGCTCTGGGGTGAGGCATTTGATGGAAACCTCTCATTTAGACTCCCTCTGTATAATGTTTGTCTGTGGGTCCCTGCATTTGTTCCAATCTTCTGAAGGAAGAAGCCTCTCTGATGATGATAGGATAGGGCATTGATCTATAAAATGGGGAACAGATCCAAACAGAGAATTCTCAGTAGAGGATACTCAAATGGCTCAGACACACTTAAAGAAATGTTCAACATCCTTAGCCTCAGGGAAATGCAAATCAAAACTACGTTGAGATTCTACCTTACAGCCATCAGAATGCCTAAGATCAATAACTCAAGAGATATCTCATGCTGTCAAGGATATAGAGAAAGAGGAGCACTCATCCTTTGTGGTGGGAGTACAGACTTGTACATATATATATGTATATATATATATATCAATATGGTATTTCCTCTAAATTTGGAATTGATCTACCTCAAGATCCAGCTATACCATATATATGGGTATATATCCATAGGAAATTCCATCATACCATAAGGGCACTTTCTCAACTATGTTTATTGAGGCTTTGCTCATAAGAACCTGGAAACTGTAAAATGGAAACAACCTATATGTCCTTCAACAGAAGAATCGATAAGGAAAATGTGGTATATTTTCATAATGGAGTATTATTAAGCTATTAAGAATGACATCATGAAATTTGAAGGTAAATGGCAGGAACTAGAAAAAAATCATCCTGAGTGAGATAACCCAGACCCAGAGAGATAAATATGACATATATTTGCTTTTAAGTTGTGGGAACAACAGACCTTGGCTGGAGGCCCACTTTCTCATCAGCCTGGGAGCAGGCAGCTGTAATACAATGTTTACTAAAAACATGTTTACTAAAACAATATGGTGCCCAGAGCAATAAGTTCCTGATAAGGGCTTGCCCATGGGACTGCCCTGACCTCTTTTCCAAAGACTAACCGCCTCTTTCTGACCCACCCACTGCCGCCTCTGCTGTCAGGGTATACATAACCAGCCAGGGTAGGAATAAAGTGGAGCCTTCTTGAGGAGCCTTCTGGAAGCCACCGACTGGTCTCTGTGTCATCAATCCCAATACCCTCTGCACATTCTCGGACACAGGCTGTGCAGGAGACACGGCAATTGGAGGTCCCACTGAGATCCAGAGACACTTGGAAAGACTGGGAAAGATCGGCCAGAAAGAAGAGTTGGGAGAGGAGAGACTCGAGAAAGGAAAGATTTAAAAACAGGTACCTCAACTTCTAAAAGTAAAATTGAATGGTCAAATCTCCAGGCTTTTGCTTGAGAGATCACCTTCTAAAGAGATGGTATATTAAATTAATCTCCAGCCTTTTGCCTGATCCATTGAGGTCAGGATAGTAAAGGGGAACGGAGAGATCGCCTTCAAAGTCCTGCTAGCAAGTAAGGCTATGAGGATGTATTGGAAAGGAGTAACAAGTCAGGGAAACCAGGTTAAATATCCAGGCCTGCACCTGCAAGGTTGAGAAATAAAAGGGAACCTGAGAGATCACCCTCCGTTAGAGGGTGGATTGGACTAAATCTCTAGGCCTTCACCTAACACAAAGATCAGGAAAGAAAGGGGAACCTGAGAGATGGCCCTCAGTTGGAGGGTGGATTGAGTAAATCTTAAGGCTTTTGCCTGAGGGATCATCCTCAGTTGGAGTATGGATTAAAAATAGGTGAATTAAAAATTGGTAACAGTTAGTAAACGAGGTACTGGTATTAAGTAAGAGAAAAGAAAAAGGTAAAATTATATGGAATGGAAAATACAAGGAGAGTCTGGATACTGTGTACTGTTGTGTTTGTCTTTAAACTGTTTAATTGCTAAGAAAGAACAAAACTAATAAAAGACTTTGACTTCTAAATTTAAATATAAGGACAGGTTACTTGGGGAAAAAAAGTCTGCTTTTGTTTCCATAGAAAATAAAAAGCTGTGGGTTCCTTCCAGACTAGTATGGTTTGATGAAGCAAGACCTCCGGAAGCAGTGGTCCAAGTGATTCAACATCTAAACAGCTAAGATGACACATCCTTACAGTTCCCGACAATAAGGACTTATACAGGTTTCTGAGTTCTGTCATGATCACCATGGTATGAACAGTGCCCCTTAACAGCAGGAAGTAGTTTGGAAAAGAACGACGCCCACATTCCCAAATATTGTGAGTCATCTCTAAAAACTTTTTACAAGGAGTGGGTATGGCTATAGCCCCTGAGAAAAATAGCAAAAGCCTATAACATGGCCTGAGAGCCAAAGAAACCTATACAAAAGATTCTATAGAATAGCAAACAGTTCAAAAAAATAAAATAAAAAATAAAAAAGGGGGAGATGTTGGGGCCTAGCCCCCACAGGGTCTCTGAGTTGTTTGTCAGCTGATAGCCACAGGTGCATCCTGTTTTCTAGTCCTGGCTTACTGTCACCTCATTGCCCCACTGACATCAACATCTAGCAGGAGGAAAACACGCTTTCTTCCACCTGGGGTTTTTATACTGTGTTGTAAGACTAAAATAAAGACACTTTTTAGTACAAACAGCTGGACATCTGGTCTTTCTTTTCCTGATACCCTGGAGTTGCTTGTGGCGTGGGCGCCACATGAAGTAGATGTTAATAATGGAGTAAATGATGGCCAAGCTACTACCAATGGAGCCAGAGTGGTTAGGTTAAGAGTAGGGGGTAGGCAGAATGCATGAATCTCCCTGAAAAGAGGAAAAAGGATAGAGTTTATGGGCGAACAGAGGTGAGTGGAAATGGATGCGGGAAGTCTAGTATGAGAGAAACTAAAGTAGAGGGAAAGAATCCTGGGAGAGATGTCTGGAACTGGGTGGCATTTAGTGGATTGTGTGAAAACCTAATGCAGTGGAAACTTCGTGAAGTCTACGAAGGTGACCCTATTGAGGACTCCTAGTACTGGGAGATATAGAGTTTCAACAGGTCATCTCTTGTTACCAGGCGAAGCTTTCAGTGGCAGAATTGTGTTGCATTAAATTGAGTTGTTGTCCAAAGGGGTCCCATGAAAATTCCCAACTCACTAGGTCTGTCACGAAGAAAAAGAATAGCTCCCTATAAACCAGCATCAGGGCCCCATTGCTGAGGACAACACCCACAAAAGTCATTGAGTACCAAGAAGTTAGGCTGCTGCCTAGCATTGCCTTCACCCCTAAATTTTAGTCTCTGAGTAGGAGAAGGTACTCTTTGGGATTCAGAAAGTAAAACATGGATACAAACCCAGCCACAAAACCTTTAGACTCTGAGCTGTCCTTCCTGTAAAATATGCAATGGCAATGGTGGCACAAAAATTGTGGGAATAGCCAGCCAATGTCTGATTGAACAATTTATTTTTATAACCAATATTTTCTGTTGTTTTCACATTCTTCAATCTCTTGTGATTTATATATTTATAATTCTGTTGACATTATATGGATATTTTCGAAGAAATAATGATCACCTAAAAATAGTTGAAGATCTGAGTTGGTATTTTGGAGACTCAGACTTACATCTATTCATCTATCCAAAGTTTTACTTATCCATTTAATGTTCAGTGAAATGACATAGGAAGAAAGTATGAAATATTTAGCAAAATACTCAGATTAATTGTGTCTACAGAGGTTAAAAATTTTTGTTTAACTAGACAATGGTATGAAGAGTGATATGCACTTTTCAGGTGGTAGCCTTTAGTAGTTTCCATTTACTTCTCTTCGTTTTTTTCTTTTCAGTGAATTAGTCATGTCAATCATTTCAAACTGACATTGTGAGTTCTATGGAAGTTTTTTAATGCATACTTTTGATATAAACTCAGTTTTGAAGGAAAATATATAAAGAGGACTTTCCACAGCTCTCAATTAGGCAATCGCACCCCTCCAGACATTTTCCTCTTGGGTATTGGTTTATTGTGGGTGGTTGTGTTAGGAAAGCTGTAAATACCTTCCAAATCAGGCCAATGTGCAAGGATAAACTACAGTGCTATTTCATTTTCTAAGAAAGCTTTAAAGTAAAACCAGTATAATTTCACCCAATTTAAGTAAATTCTTGATTTTCTTTTCCTGGACTCCAGGTTTATATGTGTGCATATCCTCAGTTCATGCATGAGAAAAATGTCAATAACTTAAAAGTAGGTCCAAATCTTAGAACTTCATGGATAAAAGGAATCTTTCTACTTGGTGAGACCTTTCTCTTCTAATGGTAGCTTTTTGTGCTCTTCCAAAATTTGCACACAGACTTGCTTGCTCAGATCCTCAACTGTCAACAGGAAATGAGGTAATGCTTAAATAAAATATTATATAGATTACAGTGTATTATTCATTATATTTTTATGATGTGCGTAAATGTGATTTCCTTCACGAAGCCTTTCTTCACCAGTCAAGGTCAGTCACAACTATCAATATTTGTTTTATCCCAAACCCCAGAGGACATGTACTTATCATTTGCCACTTAGAATGACTCATGGTTGAGAGTAGAATGCAGGTTCAGCAATAGGAGAGGCCAAGGCTCATTCATCTTTGAGTCACCACACTATTTGGATAAAGGTCTCTGATGTAATAAGATTAATGCCTATTAGATGATGGCCATATTCCCTATCCAAATGTCACTTAAGACCTTTCAATAAACAAAATTTCTACATTGCAAATCTGTATAATGTCTTCTGATTTTTGACTCTTCCTATCTCAATTTCTTTCTATTTACTTTCTCTCTCTGTTTAATTTCAAAATTTTTTCATGAAAAAATTTTTTCAAAAATACAAAAACCAAAACCCACCTACTGTTTATGTGGTGTTTTAGACATGAATGCAACTTAATTTTTTTGTATCATTGTTTCAATATCTATTTTTATTGTCATTACAAAATCAACCAGATATAACACAGTTCATTGCCTGTGTTTTTCTGGGCAACCAAAGACTGACTAATACCTGGGAGTAGGTTAAAATACTAGCAGTAAACTTACTGAAAAGAAAGTTTAGTATTGTTTTGTTAAAAAAACTTTCTATCTCTCATGAATATGCACCATTTAAAAATCAATCTGAACTATTTTATGCCTGCTGTTGTTTTGCTATTAGTAGGGAACCTTCAGAGACTAGAAATGATATTTTATAGTCATGTAATTCAGAGATATCTTTGCTTTCTATTGTATTCTCTCTAAAGTAAGCATTCAGATTTATCCCCACATTCACTCTCTCCCCTAACAAATCAATAGATAGTCTTTTCAAAATTCAAATATCAATATGTAAATAGATATTTTAAAACTAGAATATCTATATGTAAATATAGATCTTTAAAAGCAATATAGGCAAATGAAAATGGAAATTTTGAAACTGTCTCAATTTAAATTTTTGAATCAAGATCTAAGTGGTAGGTGATGTTGAAGCTATTTATGAAGATAGATTAGGCACATATTCCTAGGTAGAATTCACGAATTGTGTGGGTATAGACGGTATCTGTTTTATAATATACTATTGTAGAAATATCAGTAGATTAAAAATGAAAGTTATAGTCTTTAAGCTTTTCCAATATTTAGGATCTTTGGTTACAGTGTAAAATCAAACATATTTTTTAACTTTTAAAATGTTGAATGTCAATATGTAATTCAAAATTTTCTTAAGACTACACAACATATGTCTGATCATCCATTAATTGCAAAAAGTGTTTCATGTTCCTTTTCCTTTAAATAATATTGGAAAAGCAGAGATTGAGATATTAATTTTTAATTGAATTTGTATAATATTGAGAGAAGAAATTTCTGTATTATAACAATGAAGTAAGAGAGTTAAAAAAGAAGACTTACAATAAAATTGTACTTAAAACTAGTTTACGAGAAGCAAACATTCATGTCTGTTTTGACACAGATGAACTTGTGGTTAATTTCCTTCATTATGTTGTTACTAGAAGTGTGACTAAGACCACAACATTTTAGGTGACAACATTTTGATGGATACATTATAAAGACATATGTCAGAAAAATGTCTTAACAAAATAAGAAATCAAATTTTAATTTTGTTGCAGAAGACATGTGATGTGTTTACATATAGCAATACACAAGTGTACTTTGAAAATAAAAAACTTATTTAAATTTTAATTGTAATTATAATACAATGTTGGAACAAATGCAACAAATAACTGCAATTAATTTAAACATGAATTAAAATGGCAATAGCAAAATTGTAAAGCTTTTGGTTAGTGTTTGAAATTGTTAATATAGGTATGAAGATTTTATTTTAAGCGTAAATATTTAGGTATTTACATAATAATCCCAAAATACATTGTGCATCACGATATTACTTGCATCATGCAAATTGTTCTGGTTTCTGATTTGTTCTAGGATTCTCATATTGAAATGGTAAAATTATTTTACTTCTGTGTCTAATTTGGCAAATCAGTGTTACCCTAAATGAAACTTGGTGAGGCTTATATTTCTCAGAATTTTAGCAAATCCTTCCTTTGCTATAATAATGGAATTCTTTCTGGTAAATATAGTTAGTCTTTCTAAATACCACAGCAGTTGGCTTTGCCTTCACATGGATCTCATCATGAAGTAATGTTATCTGTCAATTTTACTAACTACAGTAAAAATGAAATTTCCAGTTATTTCAAAAGGCTTGAAGTTTAAACATGTACTGACTTCCACTACAGAAAAATCTCCTTCTTGTGCACTGACACTGGAATGCTGAAATTCTGGTAACAATATGCAAGTAATTCAAAATCACAATGACATGATGACTCAAGTCATATTTGAAGCAGTAGAGAATGAGTCCACTCAACAATTGGGTATAGTCTTGGAAGACTTTCAAATCATCTTGTATTTCCAGTGCTCTAAGGATGGGCAAGCAGTTTTCATTTTTCTTTTCTTTTCTTTTCTCTTCTTATATTATCAACTAAGACACAATATGAACATAGTTCAAAACAAGATTTACATGCATCTTATTTTGTGAAACCATTCAAATAGAATTTTAGGGTTTCCTTTATAACGCCCCCCCCCAGATCTGCTGTTAATTGTATTTTCTGAAAATATATTCTCCAACTGTGTAAATTATATTCTAATTTTGAATTCTATCCTTTGATGAGATTCTGTTAGTTTTAAGTTTTAATGAGGTTTGGTTGATCTTTTATTTTTATTCCTTTGTTAGTATTTGGCTTTTTATTTTTGTAAGAATTCTGACAACTTGAGATCGCAGAAAAATATTTTTTTAATTTTTTATTTTAATTTTAAATAGCTTGTTTTACATGTCAATCCCAGTTCCCTCTCCCTCCCCTCCTCCTGCACCCCCTATCCCCCCCCCAGCCTCCCACCCTATCACCATTTCCTTCCACATAGGGGATATCTAGAGTCTATCATTTCACTCAGGGTAGGGTCCAGGCACTCCCCCTAAGAGTCCAGGGTGAGAGAGCATCCCTCTTTGTGCTTTGGACACATGATGTCTGTTTGTATTCCAGAGATAAACACTGATCCACTGCTCAGGGCCCCATTGGTTGCCCAGGCCTCCTCACTGACACTCACATTCAGGGGGTCCGGATCAGTCCCATGCTGGCCTCTCCACTGTCTGTCTGGGGTCCAAGAGCTCTCCCCTGTTCAGATCAGCTGTCTCTGTTGGTTTTGCCAGCTCATTTTTTGCCAACTTGCTCATTGCTCCTCTCTCTCTGTCACTGGGTTCCTTGTGTTCAGTTCAGTGTTTAACTGTGGGTGTTTGCCTCTGCTTCCATCAGTCATTGGATGAAGGCTCCCGGATGGTTATAGACATCAAGTTCATTATCAGGAATGGGCATTCGAGGTTGTCTCTCCACTATTACTTAGCTTGCCAATTGGTGTTATCCCTTTAGATCACTAGAGGTCACACTGGTCCCTGATCTCTCTTCTAATCTATGAATCCCTCTTCCCCCTATTCTACCCTCCCACTCAACCTACCTGTTCCACATGACCTACTCTCTCTTCCTCTTTTTCCCCTCTCTTCTTCCCAGCTCCCACTCTCCCCACCCCTCACCGTGTTCCCCATCTGTTCAGAGGATCTTGCCTCATTCCTCTTCTCTTGGGTAGTATGCATATCTTTTAGGTTCTTTCCTGTTTCCCAGACTCTCTATCAGTGGAAGTGCAGACTGGCACTATCCTGATCCATGTCTAAAATCCATATATGAGTGAGTACATACCATGTTTGTCTTTTTGTGACTGGGTTACCTCAGTCAGGATGGTTTCTTCCAGTGCTATCCATTTACCATTCTTTGCCAATTTGCTCATTGCTCCTCTCTCTGTCACTGGGTTCCTTGGGTTCAGTTCAGTGTTTAACTGTGGGTGTTTGCCTCTGCTTCCATTAGTCACTGGATGAAGGTTCCAGGATGGTTATAGACATCAAGTTCATTATCAGGAATGGGCATTCGAGGTGGTCTCTCCACTATTTCTTAGCTTGCCAATTGGTGTCATCCCTTTAGATCACTAGAGGTCACACTGGTGCCTGATCTGTCTTCTAACCTATGATTCCCTCTTCCCCCTATTCTATCCCCCCCCACTCAACCTTATTCTTCAGTCTACAAGAACTACTGCTTGACATGGATTTTTTTATAGATTATTTTGTGTGATGTAGGAGTATAAATTCAATTTTTCCAGCACTATTTAGTGAAAAGCTCATGTACTCATTGCTGCATCTACATTCATCGGGTGTGTGTAGAACAGTGTCCACTTTTCTTAGATTATACTGACAGAATATTTTTGGTTCATTATTTTCTACTGCTGCTTTAACTGAATATTTTACACAGATATTAGGTAGGGCATATAGTTCTCATTTTATTCTTATTGGCTATATAAATTTGGAAGTTAATTGATGTTCACTTGTGAAATAAAACCAAAATTCAAACTAAAAGACTAAAATTACGATGATTTTTTTTCTGTTGGTTGTGCTTGAATCGCAGTTTCTGTTCATGTACCCAGATTTCCCTCAGTTTGTGTTTTATTTATTGCCTCTTCTTCAATTTTCAAGTATTGAACTTTTTCCTTCATTTGCTTGCTTTTTCTTTTTTTTTTTTACTTTATTTATTTATTTCTTCCAAATTTTTGTTTGTCTTGTCTTTGATTTCTTTAAGGGAAGTTTTCATTTACTCTTTAAGGGTCTCTATCATCTTCATAAAGTTATTTTTAGGTTCATTTTCTTCTGCTTCTTCTGTGTTGGGATGTCCAGGTTTTTCTGTTGTAGAACCATTAAGTTCTTGTGGTACCATATTTCTCTTTAGGCTGTTGAATGTATTCTTGCATTTGTGCCTACAGTCTCTTACTCCAGCCAGTTCCTCAGGGAGGCCCTGAGGTCTCCAGGGGTTGTATGAGTTTAGGGTGGGGTTGGGACTTGCAGATTACAGGGTCTCAGGGGGGTTGTTGGTGCAGCTTCCCTGCAGGATCCTTTCCTGCTGACCTGCTAATAAGACTAAGATGGGGGAGGGGCCTGATTTTGCAGCTAGGGCCTAGGGCCTAGAGGTTGTTTGGTCCAGATGGGAAACTGGCCACTCATGTCTTGCTCCTTTCTGTGTAGTTCCAGTATGTGCCAAATCTGTGAGATGTATAATGAGATACATAAATGTATATTTTTAATGAGAATAGAATAAATACAATCAGAGAGTGAGGAGCTCACTCACTCTTTAGTAGTACTGAGTATGCCAGGCCCTGAACATACTGTATTTTCCAACTTATTGTGACATTTAAATTTTCTTATGCATTTATGTTTGAATATTTTTAATAATGTTAGAAATTGTATACACTTCTTAAAATTTTCATTTTGTTTATAACTAGTGTGGAAATAAAATTGAATTCTTTTATGTAATTGGAATCTTGCCAGATGACTAATTAAAGGTTGCAGTTTTATTTCTATGTAGATATTATACTAAATGTAAATCATAGTGTATAATATGTATAAAATGATAATCATATACTATATTAATAAGCAATTAAAGTTATGAAATTATTGTTTTAAATGCAAATAATACTGAATTATCAATTTGTATTGACAATTAATAGATATACAATTAACATTAAAATATCCAAGCTATGTCCTGATTCTGTCAATATTCACTTGTGGAACTTCTCTACAATTTTCTAAAATGACAATGTCATGAGAAATGTCAATAGCATGACAATGAGAAAATTGTGTTTTCTCAATTGCATTCTATTTTATCTTTGATGTCTTAGTATCTAACATAAGTCAGCCATGTAATGTCTTACATATAGGAACTCACAGAGTCTGAACCAACAACTAGGGAGCCTGCATGGGACAGACATAAGCCCTCTACATATATGTAACAGTTGTGTAGCTTGGTCTACTTGTGAGACTCTGAAGAATGGATGCAGGGCTGTCCCTAAAGCCTCTTAGGAACCTATTCCTCATACTGGATTGCCTTGCCCAGCCTAAATACAAGGGTAGGTGCTCTAGTCTTACTGTATCTTCAAATGCCATGCTTTGTTGATACTCATGGGAGGCTTGCACTTTCTGCACAGAAATAGAAGAGGAGTAAATTGAGGAGGGGGGGGGGCAGCAGAGTGGAGGTGAGCCTGGATGGTAAGAGAGGAGTGACTAGAAAATGTTGCTGGGATGCAAAATAAATGCAGAAATTAAATTAAAAATACTGTATAGGTTGTTAGTTTTATGTTTCTATAAATATAAGCAGGGTAATTCTTAGTATCTTGAGTATTATATTATGCATAGTTATCTTTGCAATCATTTTGCAAGATTTTAACTATCAGGATGTATTTTAGTTATAATGTTCTTATTTGCATATTTTGGAAAGTAATAGCAGATTAAATTCTTTATACCTAAACATTGTCTTAACAATTGTTTTATTGTCTTAAAAGTTGAACAATACTTATGCAGCTATTTATACTGAGCTCTTTAAAGTCAAAGTCAATATTTGAAACATTTGTAATTTTCTCCTGATTTCTGCTATTGTTCTTAAACTTTATGTATGCTCTCTGTGCTATTATTTGTTAAGGAATACTTTAGTTATTCTAAAATTATGATTAAAAATTTGTATCTTGATACTATCTTCTTCCAGAGAGGAAATTTCCTTTCAGTTTGCTAAATTTCATAACTGGGGATTGCTTATATTAACTCAGTCTGGAATGATGATGACTTGTAGTTAGGCTGTTCACTATGGTGCTCAATTCCTCCTTGGTATTATACATCTCCCCAGATATTGAACAGACTTCTTGAACTTTGCCTAAATCCCCAAATTCTGAGTGAATATAGTGTCCTAATCTTTGAGTGTAGATTTATCATATCTAGTATTCTTTATAAAGTAATTCTTCACTGTGCTTTAGTCTTTGGAAGCACACTGTCCCAGAATATAGGAAATATAACAATGGAGTAGCTCACTATGGTTCTTAAGAAGCTCTTTATTTTCTCTTCGTAATGATCTGTTCTATTTTAAACATTCACAGAAGACCTTAAAAATAATCAACATTCTGATCACACACATACACAGAAAATACTCTCATGGCAAAAGTGGGAGGCATATGTGATATAGCAACCGTCTTGAGGCACAGGTGATATGGTTCACTTCTTGAAGTCCTTTCCTATCTGAAGTATTACATACTTCATTATTTCTGACATTTCATTTGTTTTCAAACATAGTGTATGTATGTGTGTAATTCAGGGCAGGGGGCGTTTTTATCTGTGACTGCATTCAGTTGTAGCACTGCTTTCTCACTAGGTATTGTATATTATCTATAGAAGTTTTCCAAAAATTGATACATTATTTTCCATATATATTTATAATAAAATATAGGGATTATATTTGCATTGCTTAAAACTTTTTTGACACTCGTCTGAAGTAAAATGTCTTATATATTATAGAATTCCTTTGTGAATGTTCCATATGAAGGAACAATCAATATATTTCCAAACAAAATGCAGATATAACAAATCCTGAGTTATTTTGCTTTGCTTGAGTCCATTTAATCTCAATAATTGCAGGTCATATCAGAATTTTGTCCTAACTAATACGGTGGCGATTGGGTTTTTTGACAGTCTTGAATTTTCATTAAAGTATGAATCATTTTGTGACATTGACAATAATGAAAAATATTACATAATATTAAAATGATTTGATTGTCATAAATGTAGTTGCTAAATGTTCTCAGGGTATTCTACATTAATCATGAGGTGACTCTTTTCTTAACATCTGAACAAACACAATTAAAAGACAATGTTGTTTTGAAAATAGTTACTATGTGTAGACTTCCAGAAATAACAATAATGATTCTAAAAATAGGGTATATACAGGAAAGAAGAAAAAAATCAGAGTACTAATTAACATGTTCCTTTTATAAAACATATGCATACTTTAATATTTATATTTAGATATCTTTACATCTTTTGCCTGCATAGACTTTTACAGCAGGAGAGTTGGAGAAATCTTTTCTTTGAATAATTTTACATTGCCTTTTACAAGTGTTTATCAATGCTCACTAAAAATCAGGATTGAGATACATTAGGAATACAGTTAAGTGAAAGAGTAAAATGCCCTTCTTTTTTTAGTGGAATACATTTGTCAATTCTTTGAGAATGCCATACCATGTATTTTAATATTATACATTCTCTATTCCTGCCTTTAACTCTTCCCAGAATCCAGCCTCTCCCAGCCTCCTTTTGGTCCTCATTTTTAAAAACAGTAAATAACTGATACAGTGCAAATTTGCTGTCCAAATACTCATGAGTTTGGTGACAGGTGGGCCCATAACCAGGTCCACACTTTTAAAAATAAATCAAATGTGCATTTGGTAATTGAAAACCAATTTGTGAGCAACATATACACACATGTATATGACAATAATTAATTGAAAGATTATCTGTTAATTTAAATAGAACAAGAAAGAATACATGGGATGGTTTAAAGAGAAGATGGAAAAGGAGAAATGATAGTATTATATAATAATTTCAAAAAAATAAAGAAAATAAAACACTGACAGTCCTTCTTCCAGAAGGTATCAACTTTCAATAATCCTGAGCTAAGGTTGGAGATTTGTAAATTTTATCCCTTTCCATGGTAGATTATTTTGACCTTGTGCAGGCAACCACAGCCATTATGAGTTCATGACTACAGCAATTCAGTTATGTCCAGAAGACAAAGTTTCATGCTGGCTTTTCCTGGTTTCAGGCTCTTTTAATCTTTCTCTTCCTTCTTCCACTGACAATTATTCTCTGCACATTTAATATGTTATGATTTTCTGCACGAAAAATCTTCTCTGAGATACAAAATTAGGAAGCAGTTAGATACTTTATACATTTAGCAGAATAATGTAGGTTCACATTCGATCTGTGAGCTGCGAGCTCCCCAACTATGTTTTTGGCCAGATTTTCAGTACTGAATGTTCGTTTTTCCTGTTAAAGCTGTCTTTCAATTTAACCAGAAGGTAGAACAGACTAAATCATTACATTAACTTGATATCTGATGTAATATTTTTCCCAGGCTGTATTTTTTAACTTCACTTTGGTTCTGGGGTCAGCCTAGCACTTCTGAACTGGTGATCTTCCCTTTTATTTAACTGACCATAAAGTCAACAAATGCCTGTCATAAACAGTGAATTGTCTGGAATGACAGAATAGTTTAGTGGGGCAAGGAATCATATTGACATTATCCCTGTATTTCAATTTCATGGATTCCTCAATTTCATATTAAAATCTATTTGGAGAGAAATTGTTGTATGATGGGGAAGTCCTTTGTATATGTCAATAAAGCACTGTTGGCCAATAGGGAAGCAAGATAGGTGGGACTAGGAATTGAGGAGGATTCTGGGAAAGAGAGACACAGGCAGACATCATGTAGTCACCATAGAGGAGTAAGAGGTCCGGACATTTTCTCCAGTAAGAGAAATACTTAGATTAACAATTATGGGTTAAATACTTAAGTCAGAGCTAGACAGTAAGAAACAAGCAAACGGCCAACAGCTTCATAATTAATATAGTGTCTTGTATGTTATTTGGGGACTGCAACTGTGGCAGAGCCCAGGCAGATGGCAAGGAAGGCAACACTCTACAGTTGTATGTGTATGTAATGCTGTATATTTTTATAAATAATTCTTTTGCATCACTCTTAACAGAAATAGTCATGTGTTGTTTTTATTGTGTTTGAAAACTTTTATCTTAAGGCCACACTTGATGTTACTGGCTTGCATTAAGAAAATTAGTAACTAAATAACTTTTCCTAGATTGCATAGATTCAAAGCAATTATACTGTGATAATTATTTAGTAAACTGAAGTGTTACATTACATCTTGAAGAATGAAAGAAATAGTGCAATCTGAAATATATAAGTATTTTGAAATCAAAGTGTCTTTGTCACCATTATCTGTTGGTCATATAGCTTCATTCTTCACTTGTATGAAGCCCCTAAGACACCATGGTTATTATTTAAGGAAATTTCAAATAAACATATTTAATATACATCTATCACTACACCGAGGTGCTAATGAACTGTTGGCTTAACTGCTGTAAGCAAAAATAGTATCTGTTCCCTTCCGCTGGTATCTAGGACTAGGGTAGAGAGAAAAGGTATTGAATTCAAGGAGGATTCAGAAATCAAGAATATGGATTCAAGGTGCTTTGATGATCTATGATTCCAAATGGGGCTGATCCCACAAAATAATAAAAACAATTAAAAATATAAGCAATCTTGCTGTTTTATGACTATGAAATACAAATATTTCTTATAATTATTAATGTGCTTAATTTATATATTGTTATGAAATGATTTCTGCTAATGTTCTGTGTGCTAAACAAAAGTAAACAAATTAGTACATAGTATTTGATTGTCAAGTCAGGTTAAATTCTATCTGGACACCAGCATGAGACGCTTTTATAAATATGTATATATTTTAGCTATTCCAGTCTTTAACCTTAGAAGGATTAAATCAGGAAGGTGTATCAAGTAACTTAAGCGCATACGTTGGCTAAGAACAATAAAAAGACTTGATCATTCATCAAAAGACACTGATCTTGATCTTTGGCTAGTGAGGTATAATAGTTAAAAGCTATGCCCTTCTCTTGATTTTCCTTTATTTGCTTTGAGGTTCATTATCTTATGGGAACATAGACCTCTATGATACTTTATTTTAGCCTAAGAACATGATATTCCTTGAGTTTTAAAAATTGAAATAATAATGAATACAAAAAGTGAAAAAATTTACTTATTGGCATGTGGTTGGTTTTCATTGTTGTTCTTATTTTTATTGTGTTTTTTATTTGTTTTGTTTTATTTTGCATTTCTTTACATTAATGTCATTACCTTTCAGAAGAAAATAAACACCTGAATATCTAGAAACACTTCTTTATAGTTCTCATTGTATAAATAGAATTTTGTGGTATACAATATTAATCTGGCTTCTTTTATGCCATAATCTAAGGTACATTGCATATTGGATGTTTATTTGTTTTTACTATAGCATAATTTCCCATAGTAGATATACCACAACTGTTTTTCCTACTATTCTGTTGACCCACATTTGGGCTATCCCCAGTCCTGGGCTCCAGGGAATACAATCTAGGATAAATCTCTTGGCAAATATATTCATTTATTACTGAAATATGTGAGCATATTTAGAAGTGAAATTGTCCTACATATATTAACAACTTTTAATTTTACACATTCTAGAGTCTTAAGAATACGGAATAACCTTCTGATTTTTACATTCATATTGCCACATGACAATGCTTCTCATCATTTATAAAATTTTAATTTACTTTCAGGGATATTTAATCTTATATAATTAAAAACACAATTATCTGGTAATAAAATTGAGGAGATTTTTATTTTCATTTTGTTTGTATTTTTGTCATCTTGTATATTGCAAATGACTCTGAAATAATTCAAACATTGTCATATGACACTCTACAGTGAGTGATTTATTACTTATGATTAATTTAAACTTGCCTGAAGATTCAGAAAGCAGTCAGTCTCAAGCCACAGAAGCCAGACACACACATTTGATCCCAGCAGCCAGAAGTTAAGAGGGGTAGTACACACATTTAATCCTAGAACTCAGGATTAAGAGGTAGATAATTCGCATTATGGGAAAGGGCATTTAAGGTAGCCTCTCCACTATTGCTTAGATTGTTAGTTGGGGTCATCCTTGTAGATCTCTGGACATTTTCCTTGTGCCAGATTTGTCTTTAAACCTATAATGACTACCTCTATTATGATATCTCTTATCGTGCTCTAATTTATATGCCATCCTAGAGCCTTTATCCAGTAGATGATGGAAGCAGAAGCAGACACCCACAGCTTAACACTGAACTGAACTCCTGGTATCCAGTTGCAGAGAGGGAAGAGTGATGAGCAAAGGGGTCAAGATCAGGCTGGGGAAACCCACAGAAACAGCTGACCTGAACAAGTTAAGCTCATGGACCTGAGACTGATAGGTAACAAACCAGCATAGAATCAATCTAGACACCCTGAATGTGGGTGTCAGTTAGCAGGCCTAGGCAATTTATGGGGCCTCTGGTAGTGGATCAGTATTTGTCCTTAGTATAGGAATGGACTTGGGAGTCCATTCCACATAGAGCGATACTCTTTCAGCCTAGACACACTGGGGATGGCCAAGGCCATGCTCCAAATGATATGACAGACTTTGAAGATCTCCCATGGTAGACTTCACTCTCCCTGAGGAGCATAAAGGGAATGGGATAGGAGTTTGATGGGGGGCAGAGGAGAAGGGGAGGGAAAGAGAAATGGGATTGACATGTAAAACAAGCCTGTTTCTAATTTAAATGAAAAAGAAAGAGAATGGAGAAAAAAATGAGGTAGACAGATCTCTGTGAGTCCAAGGCCACCCAGAATTACAGAAAAATGAATTTGTCTAATAAAGAATTACAGCTCACAGTTTAATCCCAGCACTAGAGGTGTATTAAAAGATAGGAGCAAGTATTCAGTAGGAAGCATTCATTCTCCAGCCACTCTGAGGAGAGGCAACAGTCTGGGACTTGGTGAAAACTAGTGTATTCAGTAGGAAGCATTCATTCTCCAGCCACTCTGAGGAGAGGCAACAGTCTGGGACTTGGTGAAAACTAGTGGAGACAGGATAAGTCCATTCAGCTTCAGGCAGAGGTTAGGAGCTAGTGGTCAGCTGCTTTCCTCTTCTGATATTCAGCTTGAGGTTTGAACCACATTTTCAGTCTCAGTGTCCTTTTATTATTGGTATTACAGCACCAATACTTAAACATGAATTTAGATTCCCATCTCTACTTGTGGTGAGTGTGGGTTCTCCTTGGACCCCAATGCCTGCCATCACCCCCTCCTTGGATCTTCCTGGGCCTGTTCCTCTCCTATAGTGAACCATCCATGGTAGGAAGGACTACCCTGAGTCTGGCCACAACTTACCTTGATTTTCTCTACACCCTCTGCCCTTTGCTTGAGTGAGGAGAGTACCAGGAGAGGCCAGAGCATCCAGAGTTGCAGAGACTGAAATTTTGGCCCACATATGCTACCAGGAGACTAGAGGAGAGGGAGAAACCCCACCTGCACCCATTCAAAGAAGGGATAGGAAGACAACAGTATAAGAATACTCTCAACAACAGAAAACCAGAATCACATCACCAGAGTCTAGGGACTCCACACCAGCAATACGCGAAAATTCCAATGCAGATGAAGCAAAAGAGAAGGACCTTAAAAACTATTTTATGAAGATGTTAGACACCCTTAAAGAGAAAATAAGAAAATTCCTTAAAGAAATAGAAGAAAAAAACAAACAAAAAATAGATGAAATTGAGGAAAAGACAAACAAAAAATTCAGTAAATAAACCAGACTCTTAAAGAATCTAAAGAAGGCCAAGAAGAAACAATCAAACAAGTGAAGGAAAAAATTCAAACAGTTCAAGACTTGAAAGCTGAAATAGAAACATTAAAGAAAACAAAGAATGAGGGGATGCTAGAAAAAGAAAAGCTTGGTAAAAGATCAGAAACTACAGATGTAAGCATAACCAAGATAGATGGGAGAGAGAATCTCAGAGAATCTACTGAAGACACACTAGAGGCTACACAGTCATCAATGAAAGAAAATCTCAGGAGCATCAAATCCCTAACACAAAATATCCAGGAAATATGGGACACATGAAAAGGCCACATCTAAGAATAATAGGTATAGAAGAAGGTAAAGAAATATACCTCAAAGGTATGGAAAACATATTCAACAAAATCATAGAAGAACTTCCCCAACCTAAAGAAGCATATGCCTATGAAAGTACAAGAAGCTTACATAACACCAAATAGACAGGACCACAAAAAGAAGTCCCCTCACCACATAATAATCAAAACATCAAGCTTACAGAATAAAGAAAAAATACTAAGAGCAGCAAGAAAAAGGCCAAGTAACATATAAAGGCAGACCAATTCGTATTACCCTCAACTTCTCAATGGAAACTTTGAAAGTCAGAAGGTTCTGGATAGATGTTCTATAAATGCTAAGGGTGCCAGCCCAGACTACTGTATCCAGCAAAGCTTCAACCACTATGTATGGAGAAAACAAGATATTCCATGAAAAAAGAATATTTAAAGAATACATATTCACAAATCCATCCCTGCAGAAAGTACTGGAAGGAAATCTCCAGTAGAACAAAGATAAGTACACTAAAAAAATGCAATAGAAAATCCCACTTTACCAAACACCAAAAGAAAAAAGGAAGGAACATCCATACACAATAACACCTCAAACAACAAATCTAAAACAAACAAGAGTCATCAACCACTGGTCATTAATATCCATCAATGTCAATGGTCTTAACTTGTCTATAAAAAGACATAGGCTAACAGAATGGATATGAAGACAGAATCCATCCTTCTGCTACATACAAGAAACAAATCTCAATATCAAAGACACACATTACCTCAGAGTAAAGGGTTGAGAAAAGATTTTCCAATCAAATTGACCCAACAAATAAGCTGGTGTAGCAATCCTAATATCTAACACATTAGACTTCAAAATAAAATCAATCAAAAGAGATTAAGAAGGGCATTTCATATTCATCACTAGAAAGGTCCATCAAGATGAAGTCTCAATTCTGGACATCTATGCCCCAAATACAAAGGCACCAACGTTCTTAAAAGAAGCATTACTAAAGTTCAAATCGCACATAAAAACCTCACACACTTATGGTGGGAGACTACAACACCCCACTCTCAATACTAGACAGGATCATCAGACAGAAATTTAACAAAGAAACAAAGGAACTAACAGAAGTTTTGAACCAATTGGGATTAACAGACATCTATAGAACATTCTATCCAAACACAAAAGAATATACCTTCTTCTCAGCGCCACATGGAACATTCTCTAAAATTGACCACATACAAGGCAACATACCAAACCTCGACGGATACAAAAGTTAGAATTATACCATGTGTCCTATTGAATCAAAATGGTTTAAAGTTAGAATTCAATAACAAAAATTGCAGAAACTCATGGTAATTGAACAATGTTCAGTTGCACCATTCCTGGATCAAGGAAGAAATTAAAAAAAAAAAGAAATTAGAGACTTCGATAGAATTCAAGGAGAATGTAGACACAACCTGTCCAAACATATTGGACACTTTAAAAGAGCATTAAAATGAAAGTTCATAGCACTATGTGCCCACAAGAAGAAACTGGAAATAGTCAACAGCACAACTGAAAGCTCTAGAACGAAAAGAAGGAAACTCACCCTAGAGGAGTAGTTGCGAGGAAATAATCAAATTGAGGGCTGAAATCAATAAAGTAGAAACTAGGAAAGCATTAAAAACTATCAGGGAAACAGAGTTGGTTTTGGAGCTTCCCATCCTGGCAGGAGTCAAGCACCCCAGATCCCCGGTTTTCTCTCCCACCAACAAGACCAGGGGACCAGCTGGTCCAGTGGGACCAGGTCAAACAGGCCCTGCATCCAGGCCTACATTTAAGTGACTGGGGATTGCCTGGGAACTTCCACAGAGCTTACCATCCCGGCAGGAGCCACACACCCCAGATACCAAGTCTTCTCTTCCACCAAAGTGACCAGGGGACCATGTGGGGAGTCTACACACCCCAGATTCCTTGTCTTCTTCTCCACCCACAGGACCAGAACTAGGAATAGAAGAACTACCAGAGTATTGGACTTGCTAGCATCCACTGAAAGGGAACTCTGGTCCCCTAACCACGAGACCAGTAAGGGGATTTTTATATACCCACTAGAAGAAGAGATGAGAAAGAGACAATACAAAACACAATCAGCAACAGAAAAACAAATATGACACTGCCAGATTCTATAGACTCCACACCAGCAAGACTCCAACATTCTAATGCAAATGAAGCAGAAGAGAATGACCTTAAAAACAACTTCATGAAAATGATAGAGGCCCTAAAAGAAGATATAGGAAAATCCCTCAAAGAAATGGAAGAAAAAGCAAACCAAAAAATGCAAGAAATGGAAGAAAGAACAAAACAAAAAATTCATAAATTATAACAAATAGACAAAAAATATTCACTAACCCCACATCTGACAGAGGGCTAATCTCCAAAATTTATAAAGTGCTCAACTCCTTAGCCATATGGGAAATGCAAATCAAAACGTCTCACTCCTGTCAGAATGGCTAAAATAAAAAACACCAACAACAATTTATGCTGGAGAGGATGTGGTGAAAGGGGAACACTCCTCCACTGTTTGTGGGAGTGCCAACTTGTACAGCTACTTTGTAAATCAGTATGGAGATTCCTCAGCAAAATGGGAATAAACCTACCACAAGACCCAGCAACTCCACTCTTAGGCATATATCCAAAGGATGCCCATTTATACAACAAAGATGTGTCTTCCACCATGTTCATAGCAGCATTATTTGTAATAGCCAGAAGTTGGAAGCAACCTAGATGCCCCTCAACCAAAGAGTAGATAAAGAAAATGTGGTACATTTATACAACGGAGTACTATTCAGTAGAAAAAAGCAATGGAATCCTGAGATTTGCAGGCAAATGAATGTCACTAGAAGAAACCTTCCATCCTGAGTGAGGTAACCCAGTCAGTCACAAAAAGAGAAACATGGTATGTACTCTCTCATATAAGGATTTTAAACATAGATCTTGGTAGTGCCAGCCTACAATCCCATGGCCAGAGAGTCTGGGAAACAGAACTTTCATTCAGTGGCTGATGGAAGCAGAGGCAGACTCCCATGGCTAAGCACTGAGTTGAACTCAAGAATTCCAGTGACAGAGAGGGAGGACTGATGACCAAAGGGATTAAGACTGGGCTGGTTTAACCCCCAGACATAGCTTACCTGACAAAGGTTACCTCTTGAATCCCAGACTGATGGTTGGGAATCATGCATGGGACTGATCAAGACCCCCTGAATGTGGGTGTCAGTGAGGAGGCCTAGGTAATCTACTGATCCTTGGGTAGTAGATCAGTTTTTATCCCGGGTTTACAAATGGAGTTTGGACTCTCATCCAACAATGAGAGATGCTCTCTCACCCTGAACTCTTGGGGGAGGGTCTAGTCCCTGCCCTGGATGAAATGACAGACTATGGACACCCCCATGGAGGGCCTCACACTCCCTGGGGAAATGAGGGTATATTGGGGTGTTGGTTGGAGGGCATGGGAGGAGGGCAGGGAAACAGAGAGTGACTTGGAATTGACATGTGAAGCAACCTTGTTTCTAATTTAAATTTAAATTTAAAAAAATATATGTAAATTAAAAAGAGTTGGTTTTTATTGAAAATCAGCAAGATAGACAAATCTTTATGAAAATTTATGAAACCATATAGTGTTAACATGCAAATTAAGGAAAATCAGAAATTAAAAGGGGGACATAACACCCTCTGAATGTGAATGCCAGCTAGAAGGCCAGGGCAGTCTAAGGGACCACCAATAGTGAAGCCAGTGTTTATCCCTAGTGTACAAATGGACTTTGGGAGCCCATTCCCTATGAAGGGATATTATTGCAACCCAAATAAGGGAAAGAGGACCTGGGCCCTCCCCCAAATGATGTGATGGACTTTGCTGGTCCCCCGTTGAGGACTCACTATCTCTGGGGAGTGTGGGTTGGGGGTGGGCTGGGGGATTGATGGAGAGTATAGCAGAATGGGAGGGCAAGGGAATGTGGGGATTGATATGTAAATAAGAATGCTTCTAATATTAAAAAAACATGAATTTGGAAATACTTCCTTTTGGAATCTTGTGTCTAGACACTCATTTATTTTCAACTCTTTATTGTGTGAAGTCTCTGACTAGGCTTTAACTCATTTCAGGTTTAGAGCTTGATTAGTCTGTCTATGATATATGAATGTCCCTTGTACTATCCTTTATGCCTTTCTTTCAACGTGTTCTTTCTCCCCAGCGCTGCTGCTTCTGGTTAAGGGCATTGAAAATGATGCAGCTGTGTTCCTCAAACCCTTCTTAGAGACTCAGGCTCAAGTCTGACTCCAAATGTCTGAGTAGAATATTCAAACTTCTTAGTGACCTTCTCCTTCATGGCTCCAGAATAAAAAGATTTATGTCTTTAGGAATCTCTGATTTGCAGGAGAAACTGCTTTAATGATTTCTGCAATGAAGTCTCATGTTTCACTTTAGTTATAACACTTTTAGAAGAAAAACACGAGACCTGAATAACACTTCAGCAGAATTGGAAATAAAAGGGTAAAAAATGGGCTTTTAGTGTTCAGATGCCAGATAGTGTTTCTTTGTTCTTTCTGGGAAATGCAAAGTGATAAATAAGACAGAAGGAAGCTGATGATAAACAAAAACAGAAGCTGAAGTAGGAAAATATTCTCTGATGCTGCTGATAGAGGCAATAAAATCCCACCCATAGTTTCGTGTATGTGGGTGAAATGTACAGAGGGTGAGTAATCCCTCAGAATTTATTTATTCAGATGCACTGAAACTTTTTATGTAGTTGGAGTGATTGTCTCATAAAAACAGTTCTTTTTACCTCACTTACCCATGGCAAAATAATCTCATTCTTGTCTTCTTATCAAGCTGACATGAGCTTTCCCCAGTCTCCAATTTCTAGAGGGTCAAAAGAATGTCCAGGCAAATAGTTACCATCCTAAGTTTATCAAAATCCCTTCTACATCTTTTCCCCTTGCAATGTCTGCCTTCCACTGATAATAACTTCATTGATAGAATATGACTGAGTGATATTGTGGCCTTCTAGGAGATTCTGTGAATCAGTGGAAGAGTGGCCAATGAATGAGTTTGTGCAAAAGAAACTCAAAGATAATCATAGATCTCACTGTTCCTGTACTGTGTTTTAGTCTGCTCAATACAACTAGAGGCACTGGCAATAGATTAGATACTGTGCTTCCTGTTTGTTTCCATGTTATTTACTCTGTATGAAGAGAGTTCTAGCAGAGGAATCAGGCAGTTCAAAATCTGGGGCTTGTCTGACAACTTTCCGGCATATGTTAGCCTAAGCACTTTCTTTAGTATCATTTTTCTTAAAGTTGGATTCTGTTTTGTTTTCTAAGATTAATTTTTATTATTTTTTAAATGTGCATGTGTGCTGTGGGAGATCTGCACACATGAGTACAGGTGTATGCAGAAGTGAGGTAGTCACATTCTTCTGGAGCTGGAGTAACTGTTGTGAGCTACACAATTAAAGTTTTGGGAACCAAATTCTGGTCCTATGTATGAGCAGTTTACGCACTTAATGACTGAGACATCAGTTTTCTTTTGTGACACACTGGCTTTGTCTAGAGCTGCCTGCAAAGGCTGAAGTATACAGCAGAGTCTGAATAAATTACCAAACTTAAGAAAAAAGAGAACTGTTGCGTACATTAATTTGCCTGTACTATATGTAACAAACATTAAGTACAAGGTGCAATATTTCTTTAAAAAGTAGAGATTGTCTAAAACATATTTTCAAAAAACATAAAGAGTTATAGAACTAAGAAATATATTTATGCTAAAAGTCTGTCTTAGATTCCTGGAGACCTCCAGCAAATAAACTGTCAAGTGTACTTTTCTTATGTTACATAATGGTGTTTTGTGAAACTTGTTTTATATTCATAAAAATCAGATGGAGCAAAGTAGACAGACAATTGCTCACTAGTGGACTTATTATTTTACCAAACAGTCTATGTTAGAGTTAGTTTAAATATAGAAGAGTGCTGAATCAATATAGCATTGTTTGTGTAATGTGTGTGCTCGTGAGCACAGACACTGCATATTTACTTACTAGTAAAATCTCTTCTAAGATTATGTGTAGTGTTAAATAGTTTGGTTCACTATATTGCATAATATGGTTGTATTATAACTACAAAATCATTCAAAGTCTTGATTTCCCCTTTAGCATTCGAATTTTCTAAGATTATCATATGAAGATCAATTTGCCGTGTGGAACCCTTTGTACAGTACAGTAGGAATTATAATACTATTTCTGGCTGTCTACAAGGGACTCTGTCATATACTGAAATCAAAACTGGATGGGAATTACACAATATTTGTATAAAAAATGAGGACTTTCAAATATTAGAAATAGGAAAGGGAAGTCACTAAAAGAAACACAATAGTGTGGGAATCAAAAATGTATAAGTAGAGCTAGGTGTGTAGGCTGTAAGAATGAATGATGCACACTTTTTATCTTCTGTCTGAACAATTCATAGTAAATATTAGAAAGGAATAAAATGGTCCTGATTTGAAATTCAAGTGGTATCATTAACTAATGGTTCACTAAGCATAACACCTAGCATATGTGATTGCTTTAAAAATAAAATAAAATATGATCTTAATATGTTTAGTACAGTGACTGACATATTGTCTCAATAACTGCAACTAGGAAAATTAATTATGAAGTAATTTCATGTGAAAATATCAAAAGATATTTATAGTTATACCATGCTTTGATCAATAAAACAGTAAGACTTCAGTGATATGTGAATCATATTGCAATATCTGTCCCAGTGATTCAGCATAGCAATACAGTTAAATGCAACTATAGTAAATTAAAACCAGATTCATCATCCCTAGAAAGGTAAATGCAAAAAGCAGCAATAATGACAATTATGAATCACACTGTTAGGCTCTGCCTCTGAATTGAAATTGCTTGGCCAAGTATCACCTCATTAATTCTCTTAGCCTCAAGATAAATGAACCAATTTTATAATCTTATGAGCTTTGAATTATATTTCAGAAAATAATCAAAATTATTGATAGAATGAACACACTTGAGATTTTCTTGATTTCATAAGGCTCTGAATTTCAGAGCAACTTAAAAGTGTTTTAGCGATTGAGTCTATTGTTGGATTTTAAAAAAGATGTTCTTGATTGGAGAGTAAGGACTAAAATATTGCATAAAAAGCCATTTGGATATCAAATGAGCCTCATGTGACCATATTTTGATGACTTTAGTAAGAATTAATCAAGGATAGAGAGGTAAATTTTCCCTTGAAATCAAAAATCATATCATATTTTTAACTCATAAGAAGCTTATAATAAATTGTCATTGTAAAAGCAGCTATAAAATTCAAAGTATTTTCAAATGGTGCCTTGTACCCAATCAAATAAAAACTGGACACTTTTCAGAAGTTGGGATCTGCCTCTTACTAATCTTCTTTTGGATTTATTCTTAGAATTTAATAATTAAATGAGTCCTGTGGCAGGATGACTGGTGGGACTACAAAGAATCTTGGTCCTATTCAAAGCTGTGAAAATTGTGAATACAACTTTGTCAAGCGTATGGTGGCTTGGAGGTGCTAGGACATAGAGGAACTACAAAAAGAACTAGTGTTAGAAAGGTTGATATATACTTGGAATATTTAGCATTCTGAGAAAATTGAGGGAAGAGAGTCTTGCAATACACTCGATATTGCATGTTTCCTGACTGAGCTTCTCAGCAATAATGATAATGAGGAAGATGGCAATGATGATTAAAGGTGAAGATGGTGATAGGATGGTAGCCTTGATTTTATATGGGTCCATGAATTCCAATATTTTGATGTCAAACATTGAGTAGTCAAATTTCCTCTTCCACTGAGAAATAAAATCACTAATTCTATATTATATTTAAATATGTCAGAAGTGAGCTCAAAATTGAAAATGTCCAGTACTTTACCTCAAATGTATTCTATATAGATGACACCTTAGGGAGAAGTCAAAATATTCCCAAATATTTTTTGATATTCAGACCAACGATTAATTTTTAGTGGTTGACTAGCATCAAATTCATACTGCCAGTAATTCTGTATTTTGAGAAACTAAACTACTAGCCAACCAGGGCAACAATTTGTCTGAAGTAAGTGTGTATGAGTTATTTCTGCATCACTGTGACAGAGTACCTGAGAGGAACAGCTTAGAGGAGGAAAAATCTATGATGCTCCATGGCCTTTGAAGTTTTCCATTCAGTGTAGTGGCTAAGGCATTCTTCTGAGACAACAATATGAGACATAAAAGGTTCACATCATGGTGGACCAGGGAAATGCTAAAAATCCAGAGATCGACTGTACCTTTCAAAGGCCTGTCCCTAATGAATTAATTCCAGCAACCAGGATATAACTACTAAAGATTCCACTGCTTCCAAATGTGGTATTACCTATCTGGGAATAAATGCTCACAGCGTAAGACTGTGGTAAGCCTGTGGAGCACATTCAGATTCAAGTCAGATTTCCTAAGGAGGTGTCTTCAACCATGCTACAAGACTTAATGACTCTATTACACATGTGTCTTCCATTCATACAAAGCCAGTATGGTGTGGACCAACCTCTTGCAGTCTTTTGCCAGGTTTAATTGGACAGCCTCAAAGAGCTGTCTTTTGCCTTACTTCTAGCAAATGACTCCCAAGAACAGAATTAAGTCATTGGGCTTGGCAACAAATGCCTTTATCAATGCAGTCACTTCACTAGAATTTACCGATTATGTTGGTTACAATGAAAATTGATAAAATTGTAACAGTATCTGATGATATTTTATGAAGGCAAAAATGCCTGTCCTTGGTATGGAAACCTTTCTTATTATTTTAGTTCAGTTTTAATGTTTCTTTTGAAAATTCTTATTCATTCGGGCTTTCCTGTCATTTTTATTAGCTTTCTGTTACTGTGATAAAATACCTAAGACTGTCAACTTAAAAGGGAGTTTAGTTTTTGCTCAATAGTGGAGTTTTCTGCTCATGGTTTGTTGAAATTATTGCTTTGAGGCCTGAGGTGAAGTACAGGATTTTTGTGATGGCGTATGTCAGTATGTCAGAGACACTGCTCATCTCATAGCCAGGAAGCAAAAAAGTATACAGGAGAGTCTGTTATTGCCATATTCCTTGTCAGATCACAGTTCATTCACCTAACATCAGCTTCCACTGTCTTCCCCTTAGACCAAGCCTTCAACAGGTGATCCCCTTAAGGATTTCATGAACCAAGGGATAACTCTAAAAAGCAATCTGTTCCTTGTAAGGACATTTTAAATTGTTGCCATCATGTATTATCTACTTCTTAGACTGAGACCTGTAATTTAAAGTTCATTGAATGGCAGGACTTTAAGAGGCTGTGTAAAAAGAAGTTGTTTTACTTCCTGTGAATCCCTGAGAAAGGCGAATCAGTTACATCACTCAGATGGGGCACATCAGACTCACGATACTAGCCTATGCCATTTAGATCCAGGAAGAATGTCACTTACCCAGGGACAACGCCATCCTGGCCAGTGAATGCAGCAGATAAATCTATGATAAAGACTTTTCAAGCCTTATTATGAGGCTATGATTCTGGGACATGAATACTTCTCCCATAACCAATGAGCTAGAGAGACATACCCCCACTTCTCCTGTTCTTATCTGTCTTCTATAGCAATATGTAACTCAGATTTCCAGCAAGTTGATTACCCTTGAAAAACTGTTCTTTATCTCTAGTACATACTTTGCCCTATATATCGTTGAACTGTTCTGAAAATTTTCATTGTTCACTTTTTTTATTCTGTGTTAGGGTAAGTAGTAGTGTTCTTAGACTTAGTCTTTTATCCTAGCTCCTGTCAGAGTGAGCTGTTCTTTTCAGGGACAAATGGGATACTTGAAAGGAGAAATTACATGCTGTTCCTTGTACTGGTTTGGTTTCCCACACAATGACAAGCAAAATCACTCACAAGATCAAGAGAATCCAAACAGCAGAGCACACTGACTGCTTAGCAGAAATGGCAATGATTATTTGACATCAGCCATGCTATCTTTCCAGCCAATGACTTTTTACTAACACTGTATTATAATCATAGCATAGTATAATGTTGATCTCTGGACCCACATGGTGGACTTTTAAAGCTTTTGGAACCTGTAATAAAATATAGGCCTACATATTTCCCTTGACACATGTTTTGTAACTCCATTTATGACTTATTTATAAATCATAAATATGAACAGAAATATGGATGAATTAAAAGCATCTATATCCGGCCTTCAGAGTATAATTCTAAGAATAGTTTAGTCAAAGTTATATATGTGTTTTAGAATATTTTTATTTGAAGTAATTTAGATCTAGAATATTAATTCAAGATGTTCTTTATTTTAGCCCTCTTCCAAAAGTAAGAATTTTTGTATTATAGCATGTAAACTATGAACTGCCCCAAACAATAATTTATTGATCACATAGTTAAAAAATATTTCTCTCCTCCAGGCCTTTGAATAATACATATGTAGAATCACAGCTCTCAAGGTGAAATGAAGCCATAGAGGTCATCTGAATTCAATCAAAATTAATTAAGTTGTTCCTCTCTCATATCAATCAAGACTTGAATACCTCCAAAGTGCTCTGGAAAGAGTGTCCACATATTGAAGTGAAATTGTTCTTGTGTATGGATGCCCTGTTCCAAAATGAACTCCCGAATCAGTCAGCAAAGGTTAAACTTTCTTTCAAAGATATCTGTAGACATATTGAAGAACACCTTCAGTAATTTCTTTGACAAGCCTTCTGCTTCAGACTCTCAATTCTACTTGCTATTTCAAGACATTTGATTTGGATTCTCTGTTCAACTTCAGTGTCTATCTTCAATGTGCAATTTACTTTTTAACAAGATTAAATAGGAAAAGATTTGCCTTTTAGTGAGTACAAGAGCATGCTTTACTTGTGAAAACTAGTTGTCTTTTGACATGACTTAATTTTGTGTGTGTGCAGACATATATAGTTTATTTTAATATTATTAAAATATTTGTATCTATTTTAAAGGCATTTATCTCTCTATAGCTTGTTGCTGACTTTGCTTTCTGAATCCTCAGGCAAGTTTTAATAATTCATATATAACATATCACTACATATTTAAATATCTCAGCTTGGACTTCCTAATCTCTAAAGGTAAATTCTGGGATCTGAGATTTTTGACAAATTCAGGTATGGGCTTGATGGCATCACTCTTTGGAATTGGCTATGTCTTGCCTGTGTGAACAAGCCTCTTCAATATGTTAGCCAGGAACACGATCAATTTTATCCCAAGTGTAGGGTCTTTCCTTAGATAAAGTTATCTTTCAGTACTCCACACGCCAGTGAGGAGAGGGAGAAAAGAGTTCTTCATTAATTCAGTATTTTTCTGCTTCTACAATATTATATGCACAAAACTGTTGGAACTTTACAACACTAAAATATTTCAGCATGAAAACACCCCTGTGACGCCTTTATATATGTTACATATATTTATTGAATCTTTATAACATCCATGCAAGTAGATACTAGTTTCTATTTTTAAATTTTGTTGGAAACTTTAACTTTGTGGAGTTCGCTAAGAAAATCTTAACAACATTATTAAAACTATAGCTGTATCCACTTTTAAACTGAAAGTGATCAAAGCCAGAGTCTTACAAGTGCTAGGCAAATGCTCTAGCTTTCAGCTGCATTCCCACAATAGGAATGTTGTTAATTCTAGTTACAGAATAATCTCCCATCCCTGGGAGACATATGGATATTTTGTCCTTTTTTTCTTTAGGGTTTATATTTTATTTTTGTGTGTAGATGTGTGTGTGTGTGTGTGTGTGTGTGTGTGTGTGTGTGTGTGTGTGTGTTGAGTGGTGCCAGTGGAGGCCAAACATATCAGTCATTTGAAACTGAAGTTAAAAGTGGTTGTGAGACATTAAACTTGGGGGACGGGAACCTAACTCATTACAGATTATGTTCTTAACTGCTGAGTCCTTTCTGAAATATAGATTTTTGTGTTGTTGGTCTGGATTATCTATGAATAAAACAAACTCTGTAAATCACACACAGTTTCCGCTTCATTCTTCTCCCATGTAAGTGTCATTTAATAAAATGGGCCAACACTGCATTGGTTTTGATGTTGGAAGTTAAAACATTTTCAAAATGGAAGGAAAAAAGTGGTGAGATTTTTGAAGGTTATAAGCACTTAAATGTATTCACTGATTCCTTTTTTGTTTACTGAGAGAGGATATCACAAAAATTCAAGAGCCATGAGAGGAGACTTATGGTTCAGTTCTAGGTCACAAGGTGTTTGTTCTTTTATTATTTAAAATCTAGGCTTTTTATATAACTCTTAGAATTAATTTGAAATTTGGGAAAGTTACAGTAGAGCATTATAATGTCATACCCTCAAATGAAATATTGTATTAGAACAGGGAAGAAAATTCTTAGATGGGCTACGATAATGTGACAGTGGTCTTTGTTGACAGTCTATCTGGTGCATGTAGTACAAATGATATTAATAAGAAAAACATTACTCATTCCATCATATCTAGCTATCTCATATTTCTAAACCAACTATTTATGGTAATACTTTCTTATTTAATCTTGAATTTCATAAACCAGTTAATTAGCTTTTGCATTTTTGAAATACCACATAATTCAAATATTTTTAAACCTAAATATATATAATAATTTTTGTTTAGATCAATATTCAATGTTTGAATTACCATAAATATGTGAGTCCCATGGATATTTATGCCATACATTACCCTTTAATTTCTCATATTACTCTTAAAAGAGTGTTTTGATTAGTGACTTTTTGTTACTGGATACTACTAAACTAAATGCTCATTTTCTTATAGTCCTTTTTATAGACTCAAATATACCACTTTTCCTTAATCCTTAGGTACATTTCTGAGTCACTTTTAGTTGCATGGAATCTAGCCAAAGTTAATATCCTAGACTATGACTTTAAACATGCAGAGGAGTTCCATCTTGTGTTGGTCCAGATCCCTTTCTCTTTGTGTTTTCTGCCTATACAGGGCAATCTGCTTGCTTCCTTAGGTGATTATCTCCTTAGGGTTCTGAAAAGGGGAATTAGCACAAATCGTAACACATTTTTTTGCTATCTTCCTAGTAAATTGATGGCTTTCTTCCATAGAGAAAAACATAATTCTGTATTATGATCTGAGAATTCTCTCAACCCTTCTACCTTCCCCTTATTCTATTTCTTCCATCCTCCCTCCCTCTGTTTGACTTTTGTCTTTGTATCTGTTTCTTGCCTAGTCTATGCTTTCTGAATCGTATAATGTGTGGTCAACCTGGAATAGTAGGCTATTTCTTTGAACTTGGAAACTATTTGCACATGGATGGAGTCTATTCTACACAGTTTGTGTCTTCTAGACACAAACTTAGACAAACCTGGGAGAGACAGTATCATTTGAGGGACTATCTCAATGTACTGTCAGGCTGGGCTACAGTCATATTTATGGGAGCATTTTCATGATTAACGATTGATGGCAGCTTGCACAGGCAGTGTCATTGCTAGGCTAACTGACCTGGGCTTTTTAAGAAGGCAAATTGAACAAGCCGTGGGGAGCAAGTCAGTAAGTAGAGTTCTTCAACTGACTATATTTCAGTTCCTTCCAACAAGTTTATAGCTTGAGTTCCTGACTAGGTTCCCTTAGTGATGGACTGTTATCTGTAAGTCAAATAAACCCTTTCCTCCCCCAACTTGTTTTTGGTCATGGTGTTCATCATAACAAAAGAAAATAAACCAGGACAGCATGATATGATATAAACTTCAGTATACCCTGGAACAAGCAATTTAATTTGGGAATATCATATCACCAGCATCTTTATTAATTTTCCTAGGGACTCTCAGGGATTGGAAATTGATATAGTCTTCCTGTCTCTTAATACTTCCCATTTGATTTCTCTGCATAAAATGGAAATCTTTGACTTCTTAAATATTAAAATACAAAGGTTGAACTGGCATAGGATTTAAGTTAAAAAGTTTAAAAGTAGTAATAAAGGATATAAGAGGAAGACATCAATGTGTTTTTTCCCAGAGACATGTTTTTCTGTAACTCTCTTTGTAGACCAGGCTGTCCTCAAAATCACTAAAATCTGCCTGCTTCTGCCTCCTCTTCTTCCCCAATGGTGATATTACAGACAAAACAGATATCAGGCAATTATGAGTGGATCATAGATCACCTGAGTTTTTTTCTTATTTGAAAGGCTGGTGGTTTCTGAAACTCCTAATTTATTTAATCCTGTTGTTATTTTTCATGTCTTTAGTCATACCAGCTCTGAATTAGTCATCCCTCTTTAGTCAGACACTCATGTAAAGCATAAATCTTGCTAACTATTTTTCTCCTTAAAGGCTTTGGAGTCATACATGAAATGATTTAGAAACTATGAGCCAAGATGAACACTGCTACCTCCCCTCACTTTCACTAGCCTAAGCTCTTGAGGTGGCTTAACAGGTAAGAATGCTTGCTGCTCTCCCATGGACTGAGAATGAGGGTCACATAAGCCATCACGGCAAGAGAAAGAAAGCTAATATAAGTAGGATTGGAATGTTTTAGTGCCAGTCTGAAGGTCCTTGGTGATAAAGCATTGACTCTTTGTTTTGTGTTAGGTGTTTGGAGGCACTCAGACATGCTCTACAGGAAAGTGTATGAGATAGGAGAATCATCACTCAGAAGATCTGAACTATGGTGTTTTAATACTTAGCTATTGCCAATCACAAAAAGGTACATCACTCTGTGCAACACAATGAGAAAAAGTAAAGAAGTCATCAATTAATAGGAGACAAGGTAGGACAGGGCGCTTGAGGTAACTTCTTATGTTTGAATTTCACCAAATCTCAATTTCTTTTCCTGTGCTGATAAATCATGATCAGCATGAAAGTTTTAAGCATGAAGTATGGAAATTCTATACTGATTATAAAGTAGTATATTTTTTTTTTTGGCTTTTCAAGACAGGGTCTCTCTGAATTGTTTTGGAGGCTATCGGTCCAGCCCGGCCTCGAACTCATAGAGATCTGCCTGCCTCTGCCTCCAGAGTGCTGGGATTAAAGGCGTGCACCACCACCGCCCGGCTAAAGTAGTATTTTTGTTAAAGATATTATCTATTGAGTTGTAGTTGTAATTAGACAATGGATGAAGTGAGTATTATGAACGCATTTAAAGATAAGTAGCTTATTTCTAGGGTCATCATTATTAGCACGTATCTTTCAGTGTTGTGGGATAATCTTTTTGTATACTCTGAAAATGTGTCTGTTTTATTTCATCTGCCAAGGCACCTTATGATTGCTTTGATAAAGAGCTTAACAGTCAATAGCTAGGTAATAGAGAATAGGTGGGATCCTGGAGAAAGGAAACCAAGGAGAATCAGAGTCAGGGATTCACTAGCTAGATGGCAGAGGAAATTGGTTGTTCAGTACAGAGGGGAGGTAATGAGTCACAAAGCAGAACATAGATTAATATAAATGGGTCAATTAAAGTTTGAAGAGCTAGATAGGAACAGGCCTAATCTAAGGTCATGCTCTCATACTTAATAAGAAGTCTCTGTGTCACTATTTGGGAGCCGGCAGTCCAAAGAAAGGCAGGCTACAGTTCAGCACTATGTAGCTTAAAACTCACTTTCCATTAGGTAATTAAAAATGAGTAGGTTCATCAAGTATCTGATATAAACTGTGAGGTGGAAATAGGGAGAAGGGGAACTCATTTGTTAAAACACCCACATTAGGAAAGAAAGAATCAGCATCATGGTAGTACCTTTGAAGCTGTAACCTGGGCTACACTCAAATTCACAGTACTCCTGCTTCTGCACTTCCAGTTGCTAGGATTATAGGTGTGTGCTGTCATGGCCTGAGAAAACACTGGCAATTTTTGAAGACTGATTTTATGTTTTAACCCAAAATAAGTAAGTAAGATGAATCCAATTAGCCAGGGATTTTTCACAGCGTAAGTTATGCTCATATCTAATCAGCACTCTGGTTTCACAGGAGCTCTAAATGTGGTTATTAATAGCATGGGGCTGTTTACATGGTATTCAAGGTCTGGAAGAAAGTTATATAAGAAAATGAACAGGTAGACACCTTATCAAGCAGCTCCAGACAAGGATAAATGGCTTGTAGGATTCTCGTATAAAAAGAAATCTCAGTATCCATCCTCCTGCATGGTACCACATAACTTACTGAGAAAAAGAGTACTTAATTATACCCAGCTGTCTGTTAAACAGCTTTTATCTTCTGAAGACCATTTAAACAGTGTTTTGTAATTTTACAAAACACTATCTAGAAACATTGAGAGCTAGTCTTTGTTCTATTCACTTGATATATGGACATGGTGCTATAAAAATAGCAAAAACAAATGACCAAATGTATGTATATAAACACTATTTAGCTAGGATTATGTTAAAAATTGAGAAAATTAACCAAACCCAAAACTGACAAAAAACACCTGTGAGAATGGAAGCAATAGGATAATGTTGTGGAACTAAGAAAAGGGAGCCCACCTAGAAAATGCTTTTTAAACAAACTCCAGAGAAGTAAAGTTTCACAAGAGCTATGAAAATCATTTCAGTGATATATATATATATATATATACATATATATATTCTTATCAGATGTAGTATCAAAACAAAGAGTGTATGTAATACAAAAAAACTAATTTCTGTTTTTTAATTTTTATTTTTAAATTTAAATTAGAAACAAGGTTGCCTCCCATGTCAATCGCCCTCCTTCTCCCTTTCCCTCCCTGCCTCCCATGCCCTCCCACCAACCCCGCAATATCTCCTCATCTCCCCAGGGAGGGTGACACCCTCCATGGGGTTTTCTATAGTCTGTGATTTCATCCAGGGCAGGGACTAGACCCACCCCAAGAGTTCAGGGTGAGAGTGCATTTCTCACTGTTAGATGGGCACCCAAAGTCTATTTGTTTGTTCAGGATAAATATTGATCTACTACCCAAGGCCCAATAGATTACCTAGGCCTCCTCAGTGACACCCACATTCAGGCTGTCTTGATTAGTCAGTCACATGCTGGATTCCCAGGCATCAGTCTGGGATTCAAGAGCTAACCCTTGTCAGGTCAGCTGTTTCTGGGGGTTAAACCAGCCCAGTCTTAACCCCTTTGCTCATCAGTCCTCCCTCTCTGTCACTGGATTTCTTGAGTTCAGCTCAGTGCTTAGCCGTGGGAGTCTGCCTCTGCTTCCATCAGCCATTGAATGAAGGTTCTGTTTCCCAGACTCTCTGGCCATGGGATTGTAGGCTGGCACTACCAAGATCTGTCTAAAATCCATATATGAGAGAGTACATGCCTTGTTTCTCTTTTTGTGACTGGGTTGCCTCACTCAGGATGGTTTCTTCTAGTGCCATCCATTTGCCTCCAAATTTCAGGATTCTATTGTTTTTTTCTGCTGAATAGTACTCCATTGTGTAAATGTATCACATTTTCTCTATACACTCTTCGGTTGAGGGCATTTAGGTTGCTTCCAAGTTCTGGCTATTACAAATATTGCTACTAATTTCTTGGAAAAAGTTTTAAAAATATTGAAAATTCTTATCAGTTACTTATATTATACATAACTATATTATATAATACATTTATATGAAGCATTGCCTGAATTCTGTGAACCAGTTATATTTTGGAATATCTAAATATCTTTACTGTATGCAACTACCATATATTAATATTTTTATCTTACAATGAAATAAATTCTTTATATAATTATACAATGAAATATTTGTAATTTCCTCTCTCTTCTGAAATTCTTATTTTTCTGCAATAATCTTAAATTTTATAAAACCATGAAGATTCATATTGGTTGCATAGTAATGCTTTTTACTTTTGGGATCATTTTATACTCAATTAGTAGTTCTTAATCCCCATTTCACAGATATATAAGCTGAAGTTATCTGTGTGGTAATGTATCATTAAGGGTAGTCTGACACAAGATAGTCTTTTCCAAGCTTAATTCTACCTCTTAGGGCTTTTTGACATACGATCTGTCAGATTTTTATCAAATAAAGACATGACTTTTAAACTACATTAAGGATTACATTTTTTTTTCTGCCATGGTTCCACATAAGTCTCCTAAAGCTTGAAATGATCCGTAGAAAACTAAGACAATTCTTATCATTTAGTATCAGTTTTTATATAGTACATAGTACAAGAGATTAAAAATTGGTGACAGAACATTAAGTAGGTTTTATGAAAGTTCTCCACATTCGGTGTCCAACAGGCAAAAAAAAAAACAAAACCAAGATTTACAATTCTGTTGACCCCCAAAATTCTACCTTTTTTCACGAAATATTTACTTATTCATTGGTACTGTAGACTTCCATGAGGAGATTTTGCATAGAAATGTGTGAGGTATAAATTTAATAAGGTGATATTGGGGAGAAAAAGAAACAGTTTTGTATAGAGACCTTATTTTATTTTTAAAAACAAAGCAGAGATCTCTTAGCACTCAATTCTGGAAGCCTGTTTAGCAAACCTGTTTGATGGTCTGGAATTCCTTACTTATTCACTAATTTCTCCTTAGTTCCTTAGCTGTTCCAAAACTCAGGTGTTTGCTCATCAAGCCTTCAGTATCACAATTCCACTGTCTATGCTCTGGATGGCTGGATAAACCCAAATCAAAACTTACTCTTTAGCTTGCATCTTTCACATTTTGTTGCAGGGGGATTGAAGGAGTAGGAAAGTGAGTGGGTGTATGGTTAACAGCAAAAATATATAGAGAATTTGATATTATATGCTATATAAATTTTAGCTTAGGAATCAACTAAATTTTACATGCATTATATCATAGAAGATTGAGACAAATTGTCTGGAACCAACAATCACCCTTGGCTCTTTCTGGCCCCTGTACAGAATTTGTGAGCAAGTCTGTCAGGAGAAGTGGGCCAGGAACTGGAAACTGTTCCACGTTATTGAGTGGAGGAGTCTGGGTTCTTCTCAGAGACCTCCACCTAGGTGAAACTGTAATTCTTGACTGTTGTTCCATAAAGAATTTCATGCTTAGATAATCTGAAGCACAGTTGGAGTTTGTTAAGAAGGTTTTTTTCTATTTTTTAATTTACATTAGAAAGAAGCTTGTTTTACATGTCAATCCCAGTTCCCTCCCTCCCCTCCTCCCCTGCCCTCCACTGACTCCCTTTCTACTCCCCAGGGAGGGCGAAGCCTTTCAAGGGGGATCTTCAAGGTCTGTCTTATCTTTTGGAGCAGGGCCTAGGCCCTCCCCTGTGTGTCTAGGCTAAGGGAGTATCCCTTTTTGTGGAGCAGGCTCCCAAAGTTCATTCTTATGCTAGTGATAAATACTGATCTACTACCAGAGGGCCCATAGATTGCCAAGGCCTCCTCACTGACACCCACCTACAGGGGGTCTGGATCAGTCCTATGCTGGTTTCCCAGCTATCAGTCTAGGGTCTATGAGTTCCCCTTCATTCAAATCAACTGAACTGAGTTCCATTTCAGATCAATGTTTAAGTATGGGTGTCTGCTTCTGCTTCCATCAACTACTGGATGAAGGAAGACACTAGGATAACATATAAGGACCCTAAGAGAGACTTACATGGTCCCCTGGAGAAGGGGAAAGGGACAAGATCTCCTGAGCAAATTTGTAGCATGGTGGAGGATTCAGGGAGCTAAGAGAAAGAGAAGGGGGAAGAGGAGAGGAGAGTAGGATATGAGGGAGCAGGAAGGTTGAGTCTGGGGAAGAATAGAGGAGAGCAAACTAAGAGATACCATAATAAAGGGAGCCATTATAGGTTTAAAGATAAATCTGACACTAGGGAAATGTTCAGAGAACTACAAGGCTGCCTCCAACTAACAATCTAAGCAATAGTGGAGAGGCTGCCTTAAATGCCCTTCCCTGATAATGAGATTGATGTTAAGAAGATTTTTGCATAGATTAAACATCAGCATTAGCATCCAAGAGGGTAGTCTCAGGGTAGGGACAATAGACACCCAAGTGGAGATAGGGGCTTCACAAAAAAGTTGAAATATGCCTCATTCAAATCAATTGATTTGGGTATCTCCTGGAATCATCCACAAAAAAATTCTGTTGATATTTTTTCATCCTCTGTTTTTATAAATGACATCATGGAGTGGTTCCACAGGAACTTTGGATGGCATTAAAATTTGCTATGGTAATTGTATTGTTTCCAAAGCTTATATAATGTGGTCAAACCATGTCCTTTATTGTAAAGGTTACATTTAGGCTTTTTGTGAGATTTTGAGAAAATTTTAGGCTTATGTCTGGCAAAGGCGACACTGGGTCATGTATGCTTAGATGTTCAGCATTATTCATTGATATTTTAATATCATGGTATAAAGCATCTTTATATGAGAGGAATGTTGTCTCTATGTGGGCAACCTACATGAACGATTTTGTTAATTATATTAGAATTTATGACTCTCAGCTTCTGAGAGACTTCCTCTAGACTTTGAGGTGAGGGACTCTTTTCTTTTTTCCCATTGACTTTTCTTTTTTTGCTTGTTTGTTATTGTTTTCCTCTTTCCTACCCAGCTGTCCAGGCTACAGGGCTTCCAGTGTTTGTCCTACCATTTTCAAAGTTGTCAAAACATGAGGGAGACTCAAGTTCTGCTTCAGCTCCAGAACACCTGATCTGACTGGTATGTTTTTGAAGGTGGAAGACTAGAGTGGATTAATTTCAGAAATAATGTAAATGCACCTTGTACAGGGCCAGAATTCAGCATAGCAAACACTTGTAAAAGTCCAACTTTGCATTTCATCATTGAGAGTTAGATGTTGAACAGATAATCTCAAGATGTATATAATGTGTGAGTGATGCAGATGAGATTTTTTTTCACTATTAAGTAGGCTTTTTGCACTTTGAAGAAACAAAATAAACAGAGCTGGAGGGATGGCTCAGTTGTAGAGAGCACTGACTGATCTTCCAGAGGTCCTGAGTTCAATTCCCTGCAACCATATGTTGGCTCACAACCATCTGTAGTGAGACTTGGTGCCCTCTTCTGGCCGGAAGACATACATGCAGGCAGAATGTTGTACATTATAAGTAAATCTTTAAAAAAAATAAACAAAAATAATAATTTAATGCTTGCTTGAGGTCACATACTCCTGACTTGATGAAATGCCCTTAAAGATTTTTTCTACCCTCTTGGCCTGAGCTGTTATTTAGTTTGATACAAAGTAACATTATAAGTATATTTTCTATGTTTATAAGAATTAAGAAACATTGGACTTATTGTTCAACGGAGGCTAATTTTTATATTAAACCTGAATAGTTGGAATATTCAGTGGAATCTGATCAGTGATTGTCTAATGAATATTAAGAGTGCTTGGGAGGGCAAGGAAAGAGAGATAATAGGAACAGGAAGATGATTTGGGGTGAGGGCTAGTTCATTATCCTGATTGTAGTTATCTTTTCAGAGGTGCATGCATATGTTAAAACATGTCAAGCCTACACAATTTACTATGTGAAGTTTATTGTGTGACAGTTACAACTGAATAAACATTTTAGAAATGGATATTAATAAAAGAATGAATAGCTTGCTCATAAACCAGAATTATTAATTGAGAAATATTGATGATGATTGATAGATGATCAATGATTGACAGATAAATGATAGCTAGGCAGATAGATGATAGATAGATATAGATAGGTAGATAGATAGGTTGTGGAAGAGAGAGAGGAAATGAAAAAGAAAATAAGGAAGTTATAAAGGAAGTAAGGAGGTATGGAGAAAGAAAAGAAGAAAGGAAGGGAAGAAGGAGGGACAGAAGATGGAAGGAAGAGGAAAGTGAAAAATGTGTGAGATTGCTACCGCTTCTGAGAAAGAGAGGAAACTTGCATGTTGCACATAGTATTGCAAAATACTATAGGCAATAATCAAACAGATTGGCTTTTCCTTAGAAAGTTAAGCAAAAGTCCCAGAAATTCCAGTTCTGGGTATTTACACAAGTGAAATCAAAATGAAGTTTCCTTATACAGCTCTTCACTAATGCTTTTCATACCTTCACTTGTCATCCCCTTATCTTAGAAAGAAAAGTTGTCAAACTATAAAAAGGTAGTAAATACTTGTATAACCACATCAGAGAATAGGCCACAATAAAAATGAATTCTTGATAAAACAATTAACATGAAGAACACAAAAACCAAAATATACAGGGAGAGACAATAATATTGATCATACAATACATGACATTCAGCAAGCTGTGGGTCAGATACTAGACTAGGTGTAGATAATTTTGGCGGGAAGAGGATTACAATTCTGTGAGTTCCAGAAGTCCTTTTTATGTTTGTATAGAATTTCTCTTCTTTTTACCTGTGTTTATATATGGTATTAATCACAGTTATATAAATCACAGTATATATCTATACTGGTTTATGCTACATGTTCTGCTATAAGAAACATGCTAACTATGTGCAATTTTAAACAAAATTGTTTTTTACAGGAAATAATATTTACATATTCTTAATCAATATACAATAATTAAAAGAGTTTAGTTTAGTTTTTAAAATTCCAGATTCCATTAAATTGGGATACTTTGCCTTTCAAATAATAACCAGATATGACCCTTCTTAGCTTTTGAGGTCAGAATGGCTCAAGTCTGTACAGGGTGGTATGGCTACAGACCAAATTAGGATAATCTGAAATATTCTGTGTCTTCCTCACATATATATATATATATATATATATATATATATGTATACACACATATATCCTGATGGAAACTGAAGTGTGAGTTTCTTTGCTGCTTTATTGTGTCAATGTGTAATTGGAGCTATTTCTAGTCTGTCATTGGGAACACTGCACTGATTTTCTTTTGAACACCTTAGTCAAGACAGAAGATTTTTCTTTTACCTATAACTTGTCAGAGGTGAACGATAGCAGTAAAAATATCTGTTGTGAATTTTCATAATTGAGTTAATTGGGCTTTCCATTTTAAGTAAGTTTAGATTTTCTCATTTAATATATGAATATTTAGAAATGCACAATATAAGAAAATTTACAATATATCAGTGTAATTAAAATGCTTGTAGAATGTTCAAAGAGGACTACAGAGTCATAAAATATAAAAAACTAAAACACTGGCCACCAAAATTCAGCGCAAATTCAGTCAGTTAACCTGCAGAAATGAAATGCTTATGTCTCTCTCTCGAATGGACGTACCTGGTTATGTCATTAAACTGTGCAGGTATAACTTCAAAAATCATATAAAATACATTGGGAAATAATTAAGCAATTGAAGTTTCTTTTACAAGTCAAATATTACTTTAGGGAAAACTAATTGTATCCATGTGTTGCACACTTCATTTTGCTGTGAGAGATCTGTAGCATGGAAGCATGCAGCAAAACTCACACCTTGCAAAATTTTGGAAGAGAAAGCTAGTAGTGAAGCTGATTATGTGAATTCGATTTTATTCCTGTGAATACATGTGTACATATAACCCCTGTTTGAGTTTTGCCTACAGCATTTGCCTAACTTAAAATGTAAAAAAAAAATGGCTTTCTGCCAATAACATAAAATTTTGCTTATGCTTGTCTTCAAAACTGTAGTGTGGCTTTAAGTTTACACAAATATAAAACTTTAATTTCAACTTAAGAGAACATACAGTATTGACATATTGGTTTAGGATGAATTAAAGACAAAACTTTATTTGGAGGCCAAGTGTGTGCATATTGACTGAATCTGGTAATTCTTAACTAAAGGAGGAGCTTCTCAGCAGCCTAAACACCAAAAGAGACCTCCAGGTAGAAAAAGGAGTTGAGACTCATTTTTTGCAATTTTTCTTGACTGACAGATCCATCAATGTCTCCCACAATCCAGATGACCCATCTTGATGGAAAGTCCAGCACACTATAAGGATGTAATGGAGGGCTGTTCCATTGTTCCTACAAGGGTAAGACCAATCTCATATTTAATAATGCAGGTTAAACAGGTGATGAGTATATGTTGGAGGAGGTTGTGATTTCTGTTTTGTGGTGGAGCTGGATCTCATTACTTGCCTTTCAAATGTTGTGAGGAAAGCCCAAAGATGATTTTAAACTTTTCATTGTTTGTGTGTGACTTTGACCCTACTGATGAGAAATAGCTGCAATATAGTCTGTGATTGTTTTCCTTGGACCATTCCTTCCAGAATAGCGAAGCTCCAGTGCCACTCTTTCTGCATTTGATGCTAATACACCTGTGGGTTTTGCTCCCACAGGAGAAAATTTCAGGTAAATTTAGTTATATTGAGTACTATAGAGATAATTAAATTAACGAGTATAGGTTTCAACTAGTTATTAGAATGATTAATATTAAAGTTCATTTTCTACTAACTACTGAGTTTGTTATGCAAATTGAATATAGAACCCAATAATTCTTCTAAATATGTTCAGTATCTCTTTAGGTAGGTCTTGTAATAGGCAAAGCACCAATTCTGACCAATATCTTGACTTAAAGATAACATTTCTTTAGTTGTATTCCATTCATACATTGCTTTTTATCTTTTTTCTATTTTCCAAAATTGCTTTTCCCTCTTAGAAAATGATATACTGATACCCAAATCCCTCTATTTGTCACTTCCAGAAATTAGGTAATTTATTTTATTATTTTACTTTGAAATAGGGTTGAATAATCAGCTCACGTAGACTGACGTCTGGATGTCATTTGAATCAAGGCAGTAGGAAACTGTCCAGGACATATATATACCAGGGTCAATCCAATAGGAAAACTTCAGGAGGGGGTGATTGCATTGAGTTTATTAAATATGGTATGCATGGTTGCTATCTAGTATTTCTTCTCTATGCGCTTGTGATCATTATTTGATTACTGTAATCTACATTATATCTGTAGGAAACTTAACCTGTTTTGTGTTCTAAGAAGTTAAAGTTTTCTAATGACTCTGTTCAATAATTGGACATCTTAGATTTTTGAAGCTATGTATTATGTTTAAAAGTTTTTTGTTTAAAATCATGTAGTATTCAAAGACATTGAAGTTTATTTAACTCACTGAAATTTGTGAGTAACAAATTATGGCTCAGATTTCCTTTTATTCATTATACTACATCTTCTTAGAATAAATATGAAATTTGATTCGGATCTTTTTGAAATCACAGAAACTGCGGGTGAATAATTGGAATTAATTCATGTTTTATTCTTATATTACTTAATAAATCATAAGATTGGTTTCTGTGAAAAAAATATTTATCAGAAGTGACCTCAAAGTGGTGACTTCTAATTTATGTGTTTGTGATTATAGTATAGTACATGGCTAGTTGGTTTTATGCTTCAACAACAGTAAAACTTCTTGGGTCATCACAAAGGTGAATTATATTTTGCTAATTCACAATTGTTCATAAAGTACCACTCCACATTAATGTCATTTCCAAACATCTATAGATGATTTGTCAGGTATTCATGCTTTCTATGCAGAGCCCATTGTACTTTTCCAATCCCATTATATAGCAAATTGTTCCTATCCTAAAGATCATGAAACCAAGGACAGTGGTACTAGGTAGACACTACACATTAAAGAAGAGAGAGATAAAAGTGAGATTTGAACTTGAAACATTACCTCGTTCTCTAGGTGCTGTGATTACTCACAATGCACAAGATCCATTGTTATTGTGAGAATTGAGATTTTTTACAGGCTGGAGAGATGACTCAGAGGTTAAGAGCACTGGCTGTTCTTCCAGAGGTACTTGGATGGGAGAATTGAGAATTTTGTTATTGGAAAACATAGAATTATTCCTACCATACTCAGAAAAGGGAAAATCTAATAAGAAAAATAAAAATTATATTTGGCATGCCATTTCACCTATTCATATGTGTAAAGGAGGAGGGAAGAGTAACACAGAATTGGAGTGAAAGAAAATAGTGTTGCAGAGTAACAGTAACAGGATACTAAACAAGTACCAGAGATTGAACCAGGATAACCAGCCAATAAGTAAGTCTGGATGGGTGGAGATGACAATTTTGCATTTATCATGATCAAAAAAGAAGATGGTATATATGGACAAAGCAGGAAAAGTGAAGGAAATTTCAGTTTAAAATAATTATTTAGAGAATACAATCCCGATGTTAAGAACTCCAAAAATATTCCTGGAATTAGTCTCTTGCCACAGTTTGTCCATCACTACTTCAATTGACCATGCCTAAAGTATGTGTGCATCTTAGCCATTTATTGGCAAGCCAGAGGCTCTCAATCAACAGCAGGAAAAGAGTCAAGGATTTAGCACAGGAGTACGAAGGAAACACTATAAGGAGATGAAACGCAAACAGTATGGGAAAACACTAACAGCTAGTATCTTTTTCAAGGATATTATAAACATTCACTAAGGGTAATTATGGCCTATGGTTAGATATGGACAGTCTATGAGAATGTTTAAGGCACTAAGAGATGATTTGAATGCAAGTTAGAGAAGCTAAAAGATGGTTTTCACACTTCAGGAATATAAAAATTGTTTACACTTTTTCAATGAGTGAAATGTAAGGTACCAATCCTAGAAACACACGACATAAGTTTATTTGTATTTTAGAAAATTCACTCTGGTGATTGTGTGGAGAATAAATATGAGGGAATGAAATTGTAAATATAATGTTCATTGAGACAGCCATCTTAATAAATTCTGAAATGCTGTAAGAATGAGGAATAGGTCAATAAAATGAAGAGCAATCTATGTATGCACTCATTTGCCTTGCACACCTTCCAATACATATGCTCAGGCAAAAAAAAAATGAATGAGAAAATGAGAGGATGAGCTTTATAATAATATATATACTCCTAAGATTTGATTACCATTTAAAACAGTAAGTACTTATGCTGCAAAGAGAGCATTAGACATAAAAATATATAGTCCTCTCACTAACTCAATCTTAGCGTTTCTGCTTCTAATTGAGTAATTTCTATCCTTTGTCATTTTCACAGCACCTTTTGAACTGTGAAAATATCCAACCCATTCAGAACAGGTAAAATGTAGTCACCTGGACTAACAAGTGAGTATAAAGAATAAGGAGGAAGGTCCAATGGCAACCATTGATTTCTGACCTTTGCTAAATGGCTGATAATTATGCTCTTTATTATCGAAGGCACAAAGAGACTGTAATTGGAATAGAGTAAAAAAATTCAAGTTTTACATGGATATATCTACATTGTCATGGGCTACATGGGCATCTTGATGGGATTATGGACAATTGCTCACCTTTTAAAAATGGTGGTATATGTTCATGCTATGTCTAGTTCTAACACACACTGTGTACCTTGAATTACAGGAAAGTGGGATATAAAAGTGTTTCCGAAAGAATTTTGGGGACAATATCTAGAAACTTCTGATCTGATAGTCATGAGAGTTCTTCAAGGAGAGTGTTTCACACAGATAGACATATTGTGCTCTTTCTACATTCTGAGTGATGTGTCTATCAAGAGCTTTCTGTTAAGTAACATGGCTCCTTAAAAAAACAAACTTAGCTACTCACTGTGAGGAAAAATCGAGGGAGTTTCACAAATTCAAATTAAAACCACAGTTTTATCATGAAGGGATCTCTGGGGATGTAGGTTTGTGAGTCATCATTACTCATAATGTGATGGGTGATGCAATTGGCTCTGAGTCACTCATGCTCCTATAATTAACCACAGTAAATTCACTGGTTCACTAAGAGAGACTTTAACAGACTTCTTTCTTTGGTCTGACACTGATGCTGTATCTGGGCAAATAGACATCCCCATGAAGAGCCCCACAGTGACGTACATTGTATTGTTGGAAGGAACTCCCCAATTTGCGTTTCGCTTAGGTGGATGCACATATGTTCCAGCACTAATTCTGGCCCTTTGGAACAGCACTTGTACTTGGAACAACACTCAGAAGATTTTGTTATCACCAGTTGTGCCTACAGAGATGCCATTGATTGCTTGTCCATGCATCCTAATGAAAAGCCCTACTCATGGGAGTTATCTTGAGTAAATCTGATTCCTGAATGGAGAAGAGTTGACTGGAAAGGAGCCTGGAGATACTTATCAGCCTCTTGATAGTGGCTGTTAACCTTTGTGGATCAGTCTAGGAACATCAGCTAACATGCTGTCTTGTCCCACAGGTATCTGTGTGTCTAAATTGGTATTCAATAGCTTGTGTAAAATCCATAAATGGCAGCTATTCCTGGTGACTGTAAACCATATTATGGAGCATTGCCATATTTATGCAATAACTAAATACTCAGTGTTGTGTGTAGCTCTGAGATGTGCACAGAGGAAGTATCATCTGAGTGTTTCAGTATTCATTAAATCACATTTGTGGATATACAATGAGCAACTTTGAGAGGGTTTAAAGCCATGAGGATGCTTGGCAAACATCCATTTTCCTCCCTTTTTCTGGAATGGAATACTATTGAAATCATTCCACCAGAGAATAAACCATTTTCTTGAAGCTGTGGGAGTTGTTATATACTTACTGTAGGAAAATATGTTTATTCTAGCCACTCCAGTGTATTAATGGGAAATAATTACTGTGTATTAATGGGAAATAATTACTGAGGATTATAAACGAGGTTTTGTTTGTTTCTTTGTTTGAATTCTAACTAGTAAAAAAATGAAGCATTTAAGCTTGTTTTTTTCCACTTAAAGGTGGCTTTTCTCTCCCACCAAACATTAATAATGACATAGTGCAACTGCTATAAGGGAACAAAAAGAAAAAAGGAAGAAAAAATACAAACATGTAGAAGGAAGGCATAGCAAATGGCCATTTATACAATTTTTTTTGGTTGTTTGCTTGAAACACTTTTTTATTATATATTTAAACTAGAAACAAGTTGCTTCCCAGCTCCCTCTCCCTGCCCTCCATACCTGCTCTTTCTAACAGCCCTCAAAGCCCCCACCCAATCCCCACTCCATTCCTCAGGGAGGGTAAGGCCCTCCATGAAAGATCTCTAGAGTCTGTCATCTCATTCTGGGGAGGGACCAGGCCATCCCCCAAGTGTCCAGATTGAGAGAGCATCTCTAATTGTGGGATGGGCACCCAATGTCCATTTGTGCCAGGGATAAATACTGATCTACTACCCAAAGCCCTCTAGATTGCCTAAGCCTTCTCATGACACCCAGATTCAGGGGGTCTGGATCAGTCTCATGTTGGCCTCTTAGCCATCAATCTGGGGTCCAAGATCTTCCCCTTGTTCAGGTCAGCTGTTTCTCTGGGTTTCATGAGCCGAGTCTTGTGCCTTTGCTTATCACTCCTCCCTCTCTGTCACTGGGTTCCAGGAGTTCAGTTCAGTGGTTAGCTGTGGGTGTCTACCTCTGCTTCCATCTGTCACTGGATGGAGGTTCTAGGATGGTATATAACATAGTCGTCAAAATCATTATCAGGGAAGGTCATTTAAGGTAGTTAGTCAACTATTGCTTACTTTGCCATCCTTAAAGATCTCTGGAAATGTCACTAGTGTCAAATCTCCCCTCAAACCTAGAATGACTCCCTCTATTATGGTATCTTTCATCCTGCTCTCCTCTATTCTTCCCACAACTCAACCTTCCTGTTCCCCCATGTCCTGTTCTCTCCTCCTTTTCTCCCACTCTCTTTTTCCTGGCTCTGTCTCACCTTCCTCTCAGGCTCCCAATCTGCTCATGAGATCTTGCCTCATTTTACCTTCTCTGGTGTTCCATGCATATCTCTCTTAGGGTCCTTCCTGTTTCCCATACTCTCTAGAAGTGGGATTGTAGGCTGGCACTCCCCTGATTCATGTCTAAAATCCATATATGAGTGAGTACATACCATGTTTGTCTTTTTGTGACTGGGTTATCTCACTCAGGATGGTTTCTTCTAGTGCCATCCATTTGCCTAAAAATTTCAAGATTCCATTGGTTTTTTTTCGCTGAATATTATTCCATTTTGCAAATGTATAACATTTGGAGCATCTTTAGTGCTTCCAGGTTCTGGCTATTACAAATAGTGCTGGTATAAACATAGTGGAACAGACATCCTTGTTATGTGAATGTGTGTCTTTTGGGTATATACCTAAGAATGGAATTGCTGGGTCTTGTGGCAGACTGACTCCCATTTTCCTGAGGAATCTCCATACTGATTTCCATAGTGGCTGTATGAGTTGGCACTCCCAACAGCAGTAGAGATGTGTTCCCCTTTCACAACATCCTCTCCAGATAAACTGTCATTGGTGTTTATGATTTTATTCATACTGACAGGAGTAAGATGGTATCTCAGAGTTGTATTGATTTGCATTTCCCAAATTGCTAGGGATGTTGAGCAATTTCTTAAGTGTCTCTCAATTATCCTATATGGATAATTCTCTATTTAGTTCTTTAAACCACTTTTTAATTGGATCCTTTGATGCTTTGGAGACTTGCTTGAATTCTTTGTAGATTTTGGCAATCAGCCCTCTGTCAAATGTAGGGTAAAAGAACATCTAAGCTTCTCAGTTTTAGGAGGCTCCATTTATTAATTGTGAATATCAGTGTCTGTGCTTCTGATGTTATGTTCAGGAAGAAGTCTCCTGTACCAATACATTCAAGGATGTTTCTTTGTCAAAAACCAAGTGTTCATACATGTGTGGGTTAAGATCAGGGTTTTCAATTAGATTCCATTGGTCTACCTATCTATTTTTGTGCCAATACCAAGCTGTTTTCAGGACTATAGCTCTATAATAGAGCTTGAGGTCAGGGATGGTGATGCCTCTGGACGTTGCCTTGTTGAACAGGGTGGTTTTAGCTATCCCGGTTCTTCTGTTTTTCCATGTAAAGTCGAGAATTGTTCTTTCAAGTTCTGTGAAGAAGTGTGCTGGGATTTCAGTGGGGATTGCATTGAATCTGTAGATTGCTATTGGCAAGATTGCCGTTTTTACTATGTTGATCCTACCTCTCCAAGGGCATGGGAGATCTTTCCATTCTCTGGTGTTATCTTTAATATCAAAGTTGTTGTGATACATGTATTTCACTTGTTTGTTAGGGTTACCCCAAAGCATTTTATGTCGTTTGTGGCAATTGTAAAGGGTGATGTTATTCTGATTTCTTTTTTAGCCCTTTTATCATCTGTATATAGTAGGGCTACTGATTTTCTTTAGTTGATCTTGTAATCTGCCACTTTGTTTAAGGTATCTGTCAATATTAAGAGTTCCTGTGTAGAATTTTTGGGTCACTTATGTAAACAATCATATCATCTGCAAATAGTGATAGTTTGACCTCTTCCTTTCCAATTTGTATCCCCTTGATCTCCTTTTGTTGTCTTATTGCTCTGGCTAGAACTTCAAGTACAATATTGAAGAGGTATGGAGAGAGTTGACAGCCTTGCATTTTCTTGATTTTAGAGGAATTGCTTTTTCTCTCCATATAGTTTGATGTTGGCTGTTGGTTTGCTGTCTAAAGCTTTTATTATGTTTAGGTATGTTGCCATTATCGCAGATCTATCCAACATCTTTAACATGAAAGGGTGTTGGATTTTGTCAAAGGCTTTTTCAGCATCTAGTGAGATGATCATGTGATTTTTGTTTCTCAACTTGTTTATATGGTGGAATACATTAATGAATATTTGTATGTTGAACCATAACTACATCCATAGGATGAAGCCTAGTTGATCATGGTAGATGATTTTTCTGATGTGTTCTTGGATCCAATTTGCCAGTATTTTATTGAATATTTTTGCATCAATGTTCATAAAGGATTGGTCTCAAGTTTTCTTTCTTAGTTGTGTCTTTGTGTGGCTTGGGTATCAAGGTTATTGAAGCCTCATGAAAAGAGTTTGGCAAAGATCCTTCTGCTTCTATTGCATGGAATACTTTGAGGAGAATTGGTATAAGCTGTTCTTTGAATTTCTATTAGAATACTGCACTGAAGCCATATGGACCTGGGCTTTTTTTGATTGGAAGACTTTTGATGACTGTTTCTATTTCCTTAGGGGTTGTAAGTCTATTTAAATTGCTTATCTGTTCTTGATTTAACTTTGGCAGGTGATATCTATCCAGAAAACTGTCCATTTCATTTAATTTTTAGAATTTAGTGGAGTGCAGGTTTTCAAAGTATGACCCAATGATTCTCTATATTTCCTCAGTGTCTGTTGTAGTGTCTAGCCTTTCATTTCTGATTTTGTTAATATGCATGTTCACATTCTGCCATTTGGTGAGTTTGGATAAAGGTTTGTCTATAATGTTGATTTTCTCAAAGAACCAACTCTTTGTTACATCGATTCTTTGTATTGTTTTCCTAGTTTCTACTTTATTGATTTCAGCCCTCAATTTGATTATTTCCTGGCATCTACTCCTCTGGGGTGAGTTTGCTTCTGTTTGTTCTAGAGCTTTCAATTGTGCTGTTAATTCTCTAGTGTGACAATTCTCCATTTATTGTGGGCACTTATTGCTATTAACTTCCCTTGTAGCACTGCTTTCAAAGTGTCCCATAAGTTTAGTTATTCTGTATCTTCATTCTCATTGAATTCTAAGAAGTCTTTAATTTCTTTTTTTATTTCTTCTTTGACCCAGGAATGGTAAAATTGTGTACTATTCAATTTCCATAAGTTTGTAGGGTTTCTGCAATTTGTGTTGTTGTTGAATTCTAACTTTAATGCATGGTGGTCTGATAAGACACATGGAATTATTCCATTTTTTGTACCTGTTGATGTTTGCTTCGTTACCACGTATGTGATTGATTTTTGAGTTGGTTCCATATAGTGCTGAGAAGAAGGTATATTCTTTTGTGTTTGGATGGACTGTTCTATAGATGTCTGTTAAAGCCAATTGGGTCATAACTCCTATTAGTTCCTTTGGTTCCTTGTTAAGTTTCTGGATGGTGGTTCTGTCTAGTCGTGAGAGTGGGGTGTCGAAGTCTCCCACAATAAGTGTGTGAAATTTTATATGTGGTTTAAAGTTTAGTAAAGTTTCTCTTATGAACGTGCATACCTTTGAGTTTGGGGCATAGATGTTCAGAATCGAGACTGAAGATTCCTCCTTTGTTTATGGAATGATCTGTCAGGAAATTAAACCTTTTATTCCTTGAAGAAATGAAAATTCACTGAATTAGCTAGGTATTCATCAAGATGCAATTCATAAAAGGTGATTATTTTCTATAACTTCAAATCTGTTGCTTTTTCAAACCAATACATCTACAAATCATCCTTGAATGCTACAATCTCCTAAACTATGCAAGCTGACAAATGTGTGTTGCATCCATCAGTCTACCAGGCATGGCTCTGAAATCTCTATAGATAAGACGTATATCTCATTATTGTCATTTCTCATGGCACAAGTTCCCAGCATGATATGTTGAATAGGATTTCCAATCAGCAGAATTTATTACATAGGAGTAAGTCTGTCTTTGTTTTTCTACCTTGTTATTAAATATTCCCTACATAATTCAGTGTTAGAATGGGCTCTTCTCAATTTTATTTTTAGTCTATCTTTGTCTGTGACAAAATACCTAAAAATGTGTTCATTTCTCTATGGCAAGTATTGATTTTGAATAGATGTTGGGGCTGAACACTTCTGCATGAAGTTAGCATCAAATTGCTTTATAGCTCAGGTGTCCTCTTGGAAGGAAAGACATTCTTAGCATAGAGGGGCAATAAGGAGCTAACCCCTCCATCAAGTCATTTTGTTAGGTACCACTCACAAGGGGAGAAAAGCTTATGAATTACTCAGACTTCAAACCTTACTACCATGATGTTTTCCATAGTGTCAATGCCTGACTTTTGGAAGAAGCATATTGAAACCATGTTAACTTCCAAAAACAATTTCATACATTTTTTTATTCATGTTTTTTTCCTCATAAAGGACACAGGCATAAAGCAGATCACCAATTATATCCCAGTTTAAAAAAGAAGAAAGACCCAGTTTGTTGTTGCTTTCTATCCATGCCCACTTAAAAATCAGGTGTTAGGCCAGGCTTTGGTGGCACAGGCCTTTAATCCCAGCACTGGGGAGGCAGAGGCACGTGGATCTCTGTGAGTTTGAGGCCAGCCTGGTCTACAGAGCGAGTTACAGGACAGCCTCAAAAACAATACAGAGAAACCCTGTCTCGAAAACCCAAAAAATAAATAAATAAAAGTAAAATAAATAAATAGAAAATCAAGTGTTAGAAGTGTTTTATACAGTAGTTCAGAATGCTAACCTTAGGAAATAGATATTAAGGTCAAGTTAAAAGTTGTAAACTTAAGATACTAAAGGCAAGCTAAGATGCTTAGATCTATAAATATTAAATTTTCCTACTTAACATTATTGTGAAATATGCTCCACAGATGCATTTATTTTCATGTATGTGTCTTATCAATGCATGAGTTCAATCAACAAAGCTCACAGTTTTGAGCAGCTAATTCAGAAGACCTTTGAGCAATCAGGTAGAGACAGCAAATCTTACTTTAGACTTCTGTGAGGTATCTGTATAATTGATTCTTCGACTGCTGTCTATTCTTTAGAGTGACTCAAGAAGTAAAGGGACAATTTTGCAGCACAAGCACCAATATTATATTCTTATTTCAGCCTCTCTGATGAAATAATTTAATTATTTATATTTTTCTTAACACTTTTATTTCCCTTTATTTGACATTTTATGTGGGTATTTGATTTTGAAGAGTGTGAAGATGCTGCCCCACAATTGGGCTGCTTCCTTCTCTTACAAATGTTTTACTTTCTGAGGAGCCTCTTATTAATGAGCTTTGTACAGTATGCTAATATTTATAATCACTTAATTACAAACTTTTTATTTTCTCTTTTACCTAATTTGAATTAGCAATAGATGCCAAATATAGCAATATGCATGCAAACTTACTTTTGGTTGTTTTGTATTGAGGAAGATACAATATATTTCACTCCTCACTAACCTTTGTTTCTTGCTATCATTAAATCAGAATCTACCCCTATACACCAAGGTTGTAGTTCAGTGGTAGAGACTCTTTCAAGGTCCAGGTTGTGATTTCACGTCATAATACATCCAAACACAAGTGGTTAATTCTGAGATGTTTTTCACCCTACATTAATTATTTATGCTCTTGTCAATTGTGTTTGTGATCAGTGTGTGTGTGTGTGTGTTTGTGTGTATGTTTGCCTAAGAAAGAGATGAGAGATGTAAATAGGGACTTTATCCTTTCATACAAAACTTGCAATCAGTAGAGGAACACTAGCTTGCAGGTATCTGGAAGTGTGCCTCAGTGTCTATTACTGTAGGAGAAACTGAGGCCAGCCTACCCAAGCCACAGTCACCTGGCCCTTAGTGCCCAGGCAAGTCTGCATGAGCATTCGAGGCAGGCACTTCTTCCCTGAGCCAAGCCTGCCTCTCTACCCAGAGACTGCTGACAGAGAGATGCTTGACCCAGAGACACTAATGCAGCAGAGTCAGCTGCCTTAGCCAGGAGGACCTTGGGAGGGGATATAAAGGCAGGTCTAACTTCCTTAGTAAATGAGTCTGAAGCAAACTCTGCTACTCCCTGACTCCCAGTGCCTGTGTCAATGTTTCTTTGTCTTCTCACCACCTCCCCCAAGGAAGGTTCCAGTGGGGCAACCTGTAACATATTACTACAATGATCCTCTTCATTTCCAATTAGTGTAAGCTTTATAGACTATTTTACCCTCCATCCTAAGTTACAGTTCAAATTAATGCCCAGTATTAATATAGATTAATAGATACAAATATGCATACATAGATGCATGTATAGATGACTAGATAGATATTACATCTCAAGATATCCATTGCTTATGCAAATGCTAACAAGTAAAGAGAGCTGTTAATTAGTTTCTAAGTTACAGTTAGTATCAAGAAATTCTGGTGTGTAATTGCTCAGCAGGGTGGCTATCAAGAACACACAAATATAAGGTAGCCAGGAGAAGGGATTTGCATTGCTTTCATGACAACAAATGTCTGACGAAAAAAATAGGTTCAATCTGGAAAAACCTCTTTGATAATGATTGCACTACAGCCAATAAGTGCAGCAAACTATCATTTTTCATCGACATTTATACCAGTCTATCTTTTGTCTCTGGGCTATCCCGACTCTGGTTCCTGGCCCTCCAGGCGTTATCATGAGTGGACTCCCTCTTGGGTTATGGGTCTCAAACTGGACCAGTCATTGATTGGCCACTCCCACAGTTTCTGAGACACCTTTACTCCAGCATATGTTGCAGGCAGGACGAATTGTAAGTGAAGGGTTTTGTGACTGGGTTGTTACTCCAGTCCTCCCACTGAAACCCTTCCTTGATTACAGAAGATGGATGGTTCACCCTTTGTTTCACCCATTACTAGGAGTCTTCATTAGGGTCACCCTCACGGACTTGTGGGAGTTTGTATTTCGCTAGATTTTTGCTTTGTCCCTGATAAGCCCTACAATTCCAGTCATCTTTCCCTGTATTTTCTCCCACCACCCCACACATGATTCCTCCTCTCCCTGGTCCCACCCACTCATAGTCCACCTGTGAAATCTATTTCCTCTTCCAGGGATATCCATGCAACTCCCCTTGAGCCTTCCTTGTTACATAACCTCTTCAGGTCTATGGATTGAAGCCTGGTTATTCTTTATTTTACAGCTAATATCCACTTATAATTGAGTACATAACATGTTTGCTTTACTGCTCAGCTGTTCAAAACTAACAAATGGCAAATGGATGGAACTAGGAAAAAAAACATCACGAATGAGGTACACTTTCCTTTTGTTTTGCACACTCACCAATACCAAATTACATTATATATGTATGTATATATCTGTCTGGAGCTCTGTATCTTTTAGAAACCCTTTGTAGTATGTTATTTTCTTTTATGATGCTATCTACTTAGTTGGGTTAAGGCCATAATTTTTTCTCCTTTCTCTTTTTTTAATATTATAACTTTATTGGAGGAAGTAAGGAGGCATTATAATGACATTTTCAGCTTTTTTAATAGATAATGTTTCCACTTTGTGAGCAGGGTCTGTGTTTAGTGAGATGAGGCACTCAGTCCACTATACTATTCCCCTTTTTCATTTTGTGTAACTTCCATTTCTGCAGATATGGTAAACAGTCTTCCAGCATCAGATAAGAGCTTAACTGTAACTTTTTTCTTTTTTTAATTTAATTTAATTTTTTATTACTTATTTTTAACTTTAAATTTAAATTAGAAACAAGGTTGCTTCACATGTCAATTCCAGGTCCCTCCTCCTTTACCCTCCCCCCAACCCCCCCCAATATTCCCTCATTTCCCCAGGGAGGGTGAGGCCCTCCATGGGGGTGTCCATAGTCTGTCATTTAATCCAGGGCAGGGCCTAGACCCTTCCCCCAAGAGTTCAGGGTGAGAGTGCATCTCACATTGTTGGATGGGAGTCCAAAGTCCATTTGTATGCCCAGGATAAATACTGATATATTGCCCAAGGCTCAAGAGATTACCTAGGCCTCCTCACTGACACCCACATTCAGGGGGTCTTAATCAACCCCTTTCTCTTTTTAAGCTATAATTTAGCATACATCCATATAACACATGATTAAAGTGTAAATGCTCCTCTATACCTGAGACTGCCATTGAGTGAGGTCAGGGGAAATCACATAAGGAGAGCACATAGATAAGCTAGAATAAAATCTTTAACACACAGTTGCTCATATAGTTTTTTTTTTTTTGCTTATCTCTAAGCCATAATAGATTGAGAGTTGCTGTGTCATCATGCTACATATTCAGTGTGAAGGGCAGTGTTCATGCCAGATATGAGTGCAAAAAATTATAATGATTGTGACGATGAAGATAAAATTCACTCCTTAACATAATTTAATCGCAGGTTCTTTTTACATTTTCCTACTCTTGCTGCCCAAACAAAAGGAATTGTTGTTTATACATTTCTTGGGGAAATTGGAAAAAATTAATGTGATGGAGACAAAAGTAAAATTTTAATTTATCTTTACTGCAATCAGAGGAGTCTTTCCTAGAAAAAAATTGTGTGAATAATTTTCCTTTATCACTTGTTTTTCCAGCATACCACACAGACACACAGACACAGACACACACACGCACACACACTATCATAATAACTATCATAGCCACCATCAAAATTCCTTCATACCATCAACAATAATTGACTTTGGTAGTATTTGTATATCTTGCCTTATTTTGGGGACTTTATGATTGTACATACTTTTCAATTATTAATAATTCTGTGATATATATATGTGTGTGTGCATAGCTTTACTAGACAATATCTGTATTTGATTACATTTATAATTATTTATGTAAGAAAAGTTTTCTGAGAGGAAGAACTATAACCAGAGGGTGTGATCTATCATATTTTGATGCATACTAAAGGTAAACAACCCCATCACTGTAGAGAGTTTTTATGCTTTCTGGCCTGAACTGCACAGTCCATGGTTAATTTTAAAAGTAATGTGTAATCTACTATGTGGAAAATACATTTTCAATCTATGTTTCCTATTGCTTTCACATTATCTTTTAAATCTCTGGTTATTTACATTTTAAATAAAGTTTCTATTTTATTGATATTCTATTTGAGTCATAATAGTATCTTTGTATTATTGTATGTATAGTGAAACGTAGTTTTTTTCCACTTTGATGAAACATTTGTTGGTATTTTAGTAGGATATGCAGGCCTTTTTATGAAATAATAAGTCACTTTTCCTGTAGCTAAACTATTAATAAGTCCTTTTATTGTCCGTATTTGATGTGACCCTTAATACTTTATCTCCTCTCAAATCAGGATTCCTCATAATAACTAACAGGATTTTGATATAATGTGTGAGACAATTATTAAATGCCAATTCTTATTCAAAGTTTTGAAAAACTTTGCCGCATTCCTATTTATTAGCTAATGCACATTCAAACAACTTTCTAAGTAGTTATGGGAGTTTATTATTAAATCCCACCTGTTTTAAGTCAACAATAGGCTAGTTAAATATATAAGATTTTGTTCTGAGCACTATACTAGTATAGTTAATGTGTGATATGTTGAACTGGTGAAAATAGTACTCAGAGAGTTACATTACTTTAAAGAGTCCACAGAATTCCACATACTTCTTTGCTTATACAAATTTGGAAGGAACAGTACTGTAATGGCCTTTTTTATTTATGAATGTAAGAGACTTATTTCCTGGCATACCAACAACCCTAATGTCTTAAAATTGTTATTTAAGGTTATTTTTCCTTTCAAAGTTAAACAGAGAGAGAGAGAGAGAGAGAGAGAGAGAGAGAGAGAGAGAGAGAGAGAGAGAGAGAGAGAGAGGTGGAGAAAGGGAAAGAGAGAGAGAGTGAATCAACAAAAGGAACAAAAAGAAAGTAATTGAGGGATATTTTCAACCAATTAAATCATGACCATAGGTAGTTTTCTTAGAAAGTATTAGGCAATAAACAAGGAATCTCTTCCAAACCTGGGGTAGTGAGAGAAAAATGAGAGTTGTAGGATACATTTTCGTATGGAGTCTTGCTTTTTGGAACAATTTAGGTTTCCAATTTTAGTCAGTATTAATAATGTTACTTGCTAGATTAGACTTTGGCAGTTCTAGGTAGAAAGAGAAAAAGGGAGGTGAGTGAAGTGAGCAGCACCATAGAATCTGACATTAAACCTGGATGATATCATAAAGTGGTGGTATTGGCAGTTAAAAAGGAAACATCCCATTAGAAGATACAGTTTGGATGACCTCATCCTGTCGTTGTAATGGAAGAATATTGGATGACTAGTTAGCTTGTCTCACATGATATGGGCTATGTTTACTATTTTCATATCACAGTAGCTTTAGATGGAAAATCAAGAGATATCTATCTATGAGGACACTGACCCAATCATGGATCCTATTCATATATAGCTTTACCTAGAATTCCTCTGAGTAATGTGCCATAGAATTACTTACATGTTGGAAAGAGAAAAACTGAATACATGTAACAATGTAGCCCCCGGTTTAAATTAAATCTGGACAGTCAAGACTGACTGAGGTGATTGGAGCTGCAGAACGTGACTGTTGGCAGAGGGCCAGAAGTTCTGGGCATTAGAGACTTCTAAAATGATCTGTGGAAGACAAGCCCGCATAGTCCCAAAATGAAAACGAAAAATTCTGCCTCAGGTTATCATAGAAATTGCAGAAAATTGCTAATACTGGTCTGGTCCTTTCATGCATAGACATATATGTTCACGCAGCCATGTGTGAAATAAATCTCCACAACTTGGTGATGAAGTATTATCCAATATTTCTGGACCAGCTAATGAGTTTTAGTAAATACATAGATGTAATAATAGCCCTTCAGAGTAATGCTGCTTTAACCCACTTCAGTATATTAGGTAAAAATCCCTTGAATAAGTAATCATTTTCAAAAAAACTAAGAATCATGCTTTGTAATAAGCTAAAACAAGTGACAAGATTTTGATGATAGAGAACACTCTCTCCCCTGTGACACCAGACACATACACCTCCTGGGCTGCACAGTCAGAAGGTATTGCTCACAGACAGTGTAGTGTGTGCTCTAGTCCCTGGCCACAGGGCTGTAGTGAAACTGTAAGCTGGGCCTTTTCTAAGATGAGACACAGAACTGTATCTGCCACCAGCTCTGAGTTTCCTGATTGAAGGCCATGAATTCTTCCTGGTGCCTCAGTCCCTGTGTATTGATGATGATATCACTTATCAGCACCGGCTATAATAAGCTGCCTTATTGACTTCACTGCCTTGTCACTCGCGCAGCTAGATTCCTGTCACGGGCACCCTGGCTTGGCATCAGTCTGCCTTTGCTTTATTGGTTTATTGATAGTTCCATCCATCTTCTTCAAGGAGGTGACAGGCTGGCATTTGACTCTCGTCATCCTGAGATTTTACAGCCTGCAGGGAAGCCACTAGAAGTCCTGGAGTGTTGCCCAAATTGGCAGAATGCAAAACATTCCTCCTTATTATAGAGAGGGTGATACTTAGTCATAATTGTAAAATACGGACTTGCTGACATGCCTTATCCTGAAAGTTTAAAGGAACTGATACTTGACCTAGTGATAGTGACAGATGGCTTAAGAATATTTTCCCAGGTGCTCCTTGTGAGAACTCTGATTATTTTGCTAACATAGCTACATTTTCTTCCAGGTCTCTAAACAGAGTCAAGCAGCCACAGGGATGGGAAGGGACTCCTTTTTACTTTGTAGGCCATTTACTTTGTATCTCATCATGGCTGAGGGGCCAGAGAAGATTCTTTGACACTGACAGAAGAAAGAAAACAGAAACAAAAGACAGTCTTTACCCCTCTAAACTCATGGATAAAATACTACATTAATGTCTTTTATTTTATCAAATTCATGCAAACGTTTATGCATATACCAGTTAGGGAAAACTCTATTTATAAACTATTTCTGATTTTGGAACTGTTCCAAAGGTGACTCAGGATGAGGTAATGAGGATTTTTATGGGAAGAGAGAATGTGGGTTATATAATGGGAAGGTTTTTGGGTGTTCATACTTTAGATAAGATTAACCATTCATTTTTACCCTATCTGTGCCCAAAATGGTATGCAAAAACTATTTGGAAAATAACAATAGAACAGAAATTGGAGTTAAGCTAGATGTGGCCAGGAGTAAAGAACTTTTTAAAAGTTTCTTCAAGTGGCATTGATCATTTTGGAAAGATGCAGTGTTGTGTGGCTGAGCATAACACCATGTTTTTAAAACATTTTTTGTCTTCGGAAGAATCAAAAAATTACTTAGGAGTATGACTCATGAAACACTTTAAAATAAAGAGTTACTTTCACCAGTTACAAGGTTATTAAACAGGGCTTTTGCACTTTTTCATTCTCATTAATGCCTTTCCTCAAATGTCTATACCATAAACTTTACCTTCCTGATAATGTTGAAGGCACAGAAGCACCACAGAGGTAATGGAATGGCTAAAGTTGAAACACCTTAGAACAAATGCTAAACAAGTTCTTAATTCTAATCTTCAAAATGAAAAGCCAGCGTCATAAATGCTCTGCAGCTTTTTCCTGCACCTTGTATATATGTATTTCTATTTTATTTGTGTTGGTGGTGTTTACAGCTATAAAATCTGATATGCTAGGCAGGCTTTCTTATACCTGAGTAGAATGATAAGTACAATATAAATACAAACTTTAATCTTATATTTCAGAATCATAAGGAAACAGGATAAATACAATATAGCTATACAAAAATAGTAAAATATCAGTAGAGACATCTTTCTACTTTGATAACATATATGACAATATGAATTTGTTTTTGACCCATCGTTTTACCATTTTATCAAAACAGCTAACAGGTCCCAACCTCCACTTCACCACAGAGAGTCTCTATTCTGCCACAAATTTAGTTTTTTGCACTACTGTTCCTTTAATAAAACAAAATTTAGTAACACATACTCACTTTTTCCTATTATAAAACAAACATTTATGATTCATCTGACATTTCATTTTGTATTTTTTCTAAGAGTAACAATAACTAGTTTTTAAGAGTTTAATGCTTATATCTGAACAATGCTACATGGATACTGTAATGTCTATAGAAAAACATGTTGAATTTTGTATATTTATTAAGCCCCAAAGTAATTCAATGTAAGAAAAGGAATATAACTCCATGAGAGCTTTTTTCACATTACATTGATAAACAATGACAAAGGAAAAGAAATCAATTTAGCACAAAGTAATTAGTGGAAATAAACAAAACAACACCACAAAAAGTCATGGTCTACTGTCACATGAAGAACACATACACTGACCAAAGAGACCAAAGAGATTGTTTCAACCTTGGTAATCTTGTGTAGTGGCATTTTACTTTGTCAGTGGACATGTAGTGGTGTCTACACCCTTTGGGCATAATTTCAGGTTCAGGAGTGACCCCTTATAAGGTAGAGGAGGAGCTATTTAGAGCTCTCTTTTGTTGTTGTAATTTGAAATTCCCAAGGTGATGATATTAAGTGTCTGAAGTGATCAGTTCTTGAGGGTGGAATCCTCTGTAAATGAACTCCTTCAACCTTTCAATCATGTAAGAACTTAGGGTAAAGAATTTAAAGAGAAAAAAGGTCTTATCCAGTCATAGAATATGATAGCACCATTGTCTTGGACTCTGTTTCTTCCAGAAGTATGAGATATATCTCTGTTGTTTGTGATCCATATGGGCTAAAATATTTTGTTTATAATATTCCAAATGAACCAAGGGAGATTTATCTTTACAGTTCCTATAATAAATTCTCATAAGTTGCATACTCAAACCAATAGGAATTCATTATTGATTAGTCTTTAGCCAGAAATCCAAATTCAGATTGTCAAGATTATGTCTGTAGAGTCCTTTATTGTCCTTTCATGATGGGAATCAACAGTATTTGGCTATTTCCGGGCTTACTCCTGTATACCCATTTTCAATATCTGTCATCACTTGGATCTAGTCAAATTGTTTTCTCTAAGTATATATGCATTATGTCATAGTTCTTACCTTTTATATAAAAATGCCAGGCATATTGTATTAAGTTTTATCTAAATCAACTAGTTTTAACTTGATTACATGAAAAAATGACCTTAAATTTAAAGAGTCAATACTGAGATGCTGCAACATTTATTTGCAGAGATAAAACTTGACATAACACTTATCATAAATTACAGAAAAAATATACTGCACATCCACAGTGTGAGTGGGGAGGGTACACAACAGTTGAAGGAGAAAATAGAATATAAGCCTACCTCTAAAGTTGTGACAGACATATTAAGTATCACCTCAGCCTCCTTTTCCTGTTTTTGTTCATCTAAGAATCCCCACCTTCACACTTGCCAGGAAGACTTTTTCCGTATGGTCTCTGCTCTCTGAGTAGATTGGAGGATGTCCTTCCTAGTGCATGTGGGAGAGATTTGCACCTCAATCCATGAGGTAACAGCTGCACCCTGTATTCTTGTTCTTAGTACAAAGACAACAAACAAATCACTGCTCATTTCATCCGGTACACAAAATGATTAGAGGCAAACAGTAGGGAAATGCTCTAGAGAAGCACTCGTCGCTAACACACCATTGCTTTTCTGCTTAGTTACGGTAACAATATTCTCATTAATATTGCTGAGAGATATTACTTCCTGAAGTGATATGATGTCTGAGCCGTTGGCTGGAAAAATATAATGGAAAAAATAAGTAGTCTGTAAAATCTGAATCAATAAAAGGAGACTATATTTGACCTCTAAGAGTAAAAGTCTCGATCTTTTCAGTTGGATTTTAAGCAATAACGATACTAGTATTTGTGAGAAAAAAGCACATTCTGATGAATGTATCATCTCCTTCCATATTACACATCATGACAGAACAATTAGGGATTGAAATAAAGCCAATTGGAGACACCAAGTTGCCACTAGTAAATCGTATTTACTAAAATTAATTAAAGTGGAAACACTTTCTATGTAATACTACTAAACTATAATTTTACTTCAAAAGATAATGTCAATATTTAAAAAAGAGTCAAGTAGCATATTGCTTTTACACATATGCAAACCATTTTAACTTTTTTTGAAATAAAATAATGAATATACTAGTGTCAAAAAAAGTATGTAAGTAGCAAGCATCTATCAAGTCCCTATTATGTTCAAGTTGATGAACTTGCCTTGGAAAAAGTAACACTGAGAGCTTGGAGGCCAAGAATTTTTATTAATTTTTTTCCTTGTTGATATATTGCGATGTCAGTGTTAAACAGCTCATTTCAGTAACAAAGACACCTGCATTTAATGGAGATAAAATAATTTTAGCTAAATGCTACATTTATTAAAGATAGATCATTTATTGTCACATATGCATATATACATATATAAGGCCACAAATATATATGTATATATGTGTACACATATATATTGTCACAAATTTGAGAAAGAGAGGAATGTAGGTGTATATGCAAGTTGTTGGAGGGAAGAAAAGGAAGGGTAAATGGTGTAACTATTCTATAAACTCAAATACAGGTGTATATATGTTAAATAAAACAACAATGTACAAGGATTTGTCATGCTTTGTTAAGGGATGCTCTTGAAAATAAAATTAAACCCTTTTACACGATGTTCAGATATTGCAAAAGCAACACTTTTGCTTTAGATTCCATTCTTTCTTTTCAACCTGTCTATCATCTTCCATAAACCCTCAAATCCTGAGAGGTAATGTCAAATTAACTTTAAAATCATTTTTGACACTTTTAGAAAAAATATTCATAAAATGACACCATTATTTTACAATTTTTCTCATAACCTCCTGATGGGAGACAAAACATTGTAACTCAAGTCATTACCTTTAGAGTTAATCACAGACAAAAAACAAACATGTGATCATATTAATGTGTTACTTTTACACTCTCAAGTGAGACTGTAGTGCACAAAGTCAGAGGGTTAAAGATATTATAACTTTAAGAATGGCCTTCCTGCTTTGAGGAGAGTTCAGCATCTTTAGCTCAGTGTTATTGTTATTGACTCTCCATGTGATGTTAAATTTCAACTGTAACATGGCAAGATCTTAAATCAACTATAAAGATAGTCTCAATAGGAGACAGCCTAGATTCGGTTCCTTTATGGGCTTGCCTGTGGGGATTGCTTAACTGCTAATCAGAATGGGAAACCTAGCTCAGGTGTGAGATGTGCTATTCCATGGGCTTGCTGGATTTGGTTTAAATGAAAAGGAGAGAAGGTGTTAAGTATGGGTTCTGTCATTACTCTCTTGTTTTTACTGAATGTATGATGTGACCATCTCTTTCAAGCTCATGCTGCCATGAATTCCTTTCTATAATGAATTGTACATTTAAATCTGAGTTAAAATGCACCCTTTGACCTTTAAGTAACTTTTATCAGTGCATTTACCCACAGTATTTAACCATCACAAAAGAACCTAGTCTTTGTGGATATTCTATACATCACACTCACTTTTCAGTTGCTGTGAATCCTCCATTTTGAAAGATCCTACTAAGTTATTCTGAAAATGACTTTACAGCATAAAATTTACTAAATACTAGTTATATGTTTAGTACAAAATATAATTGAAAATATCACAGTCCTTTTGAAATGGAGTTTTTTACTTAGTCTTCATTGAAATTCCTTTTCTAGTATTTTGTCAGGGTGTTTCATTGTTTAAAAAGTTATCTTATTTTTATTTGTATCTCATTTTTATGTTTACTTTCTTTTCTTATCTTATTTTACCCTACAAATCCTATATATATATATATATATATATATATATATTATGCCTTCCATTTATTGTTTTTATGTTTTTATGGGATTTCTGTGTGTGAAACAGGGATTCTCTGTAGCTTTGGTTGTCCTAGAACTCACTCTATAGACCAGGCTGGCCTCAAAGTCCCAGAAATTTGCCTGTTTCTGCCTCACAAGTGCTGAAATTAAAGGCTTGTGCCACCACTGTCACCAGCTGGATCTCTGTTTCTTGAGCCTTCTCGTGGGCGTTTTTCTTTCTTTTGGTTTGTCTAGTCCAACATTTTGATGATACAGTTTTGTTTTATGTTTTTATATTTTATTATATCTTTTTAAACATGAGTGAATGAATGGATGAAATGCTACCCGGTAGGGTAATGGTAAACCACTGAACTTTCATTTATATCTGCTGTGAAAGGGAAAATAAGCTTTCTCTGAGACAGTGGCATTGGTATATCAATCATTCCAGGGCAAGCCCCATGTTCAGGAGTAGTTGGCCAACATATAATGAACTCCACAAGTTTTTATTTGCTTTTATTTGGTTACAGTTGGTGGGTTTATCATTTGCTGTTTGTTTGTCTGTTTTATTTTATTTTGTTTATTCTTTAAAGATGATATTTTAATTTGGTTTCTTGATTTGGGGGTTTGCTCTTGTATTGGGTTTTCATTTGTTTTTTGATAAAATATTATAGTTTTGTGGGTTGAACTGGGGAGAGGACCTGGAAGGACTTGGGAGAGGGGAAGGATATGATCAAAATATATTTAAGGTTAAAATTATATTCAATAATAAAAATATAATAATAAAAACAGAATTTACTTTTAAAATCCAATTGTTTTGACTCAAAAGTTTATGCTAAGGGCTCATACATTTGTTATAATTCTAACATGCAGGATGCTGATATCAAGAAGTAATTCCTTTAGGTGATGCTTAGTAATGAAGATAAAGCCTTAAGAGCAGGGATGGATGCATGTGACTTACAATAAGTCCTCTATACAGAATGCTCATTCATTCCTCCTTGGCTATTGGAAAGTACCATCTATGGACAAGAGAGTGGGTGTTTAACACATGGAGCACCTGATTTGGTCTTGGAGTTTTAAGCTTCTAAACTATGTTGAGTTTTGGTTGCTTATGTTATCCAATTTCCAGGTATTTTATTATTTTACTAAAAAAGGTCTAACTTCAAAAAGCCCATTTTTTCTTTCTTCTCCTGATAATTAATCCCCAAGTTACATAAATCTTACTCTCATGTCTTTTGAAAATCTAACATACCACTCTCTCTTATTTTCTGATATGTCTTTTGGACATCAGCGTTAGGACTACACATTGAGTAGATTTCTAAGTGATTGAGTTTACACAGAAAAATGTGCAAAACATCAATAAAGTATGGTGTGTTGAGTGAGTATATGGTTCTTGTGACTACCGGTAAAAAGCAGCAACACAAAAACAGGCAGAAAACAAATTAATTAAACAATAGTGGAAAAGCAAGTGAGAAATTTCTAGAATTTTTAAAATAAATTTTTATTTAAGTTAAAAATAATGTTATTTTACGTACCAATCCCAGTTCCCTCTCCCTCCCATCCTCCCATGTCCCACACCAATCCCCGATCCCACCCCCCCATCCACTCCCCAGGGAGGGTGAGGCCTCCCATGAGGGATCATCAAACTCTGACACATCATTTCAGCAGGATTTAGGGCTTCCCCTGTATATCTAGGATGAGAGAGTATCCCTCTATGGGGAATGGGCTATCAAAGCCCATTTGTGCACAAGGGATAAATACTGGTTCCACGTCCAGAGGATCCATAGATGGCCTAGGCCTCCTAACTGACACCCACGTTCTGGGGGCCTGGTTTGGTCCCATGCTAGTTCCCCAACTGTCTGACTGGAATTAATATTTTATACTTTAAATTGTATCACCTTCAACTAGTATAACCTGCTGACTCCGTGATAACATTTGAGACTCTTCAAGTTCCAATTCTAAATTTTCACAAGTGAAAAGGTAATAGTTTGAATTAATAAGAATGCCCATTCCTGATAATGAACTTGATGTCTATAACCATCCTGGAGCCTTCATCCACTGACTGATGGAAGCAGAGGCAAACACCCACAGATAAACACTGAACTGAACCCAAGGAACCCAGCGACAGAGAGGAGCGATGAGCAAATTGGCAAAGAATGGGCTGGCAAAACCAGTAGAGACAGCTGAACAGGGGAGAGCTCTTGGACCCCAGACCGACAGCTGGGAGGCCAGCATGGGACTGATCCAGACCCCCTGAATGTGAGAGTCAGTGAGGAGGCCTGGGCAACCTATGGGGTCCTGAGCAGTGGATCAGTGTTTATCCCTCGAATACTAACAGACATCGTGTGTCCATAACACAAAGAGGGATGCTCTCTCAGCCTGGACTCTTAGTGGAGTGCCTGGACCCTACCCTGAGTGAAATGACAGACTCTATAGATCCCCTATGTGGAAGGAATTGGCAATAGGGTAGGAGGATGGGGGGGATTGTGAGGGGATGAGGGAGGAGGAGAGGGAGAGGGAACTGGGATTGGCATGTAAAACAGGGTATTTAAAATTAAAATTATATATATATACATATATATATATATATATTTCACCTTACACGTCAAGTTTTCATGAATTTAATGCGAGTGCTGCAGGTCATTTAAGTGTCGAGAAATTTCTGCTCCTTAACAAGTCTTCTAAATGATATATTTAGAAGGATAAATGCATTATTATCAGGCAACAGAAAAAAGTTCCTTATTAGAGAGAATGGGTTGCAGGAACATAAACTGTGCAAAGAGAATAAAATTAATTAGAAACAGTCAACATATCATTTTTACAATTTTCATGTTTATGAATGAATTAGGAAAGCAATATTGTGATGAATTATGAGAACACCTCTTTTTTTCTTATTTAGGATCAACGAATCTCTTTTTCTCAACATATGTTTTTATTTAAATTAGAAACATGAATGCTTCACATGTCAATCCCAGATCCCTCTCCCACCCCTGCTCCTTTGTCCCTCCACCAACAACCCCCAGTCCCCCACCCAATCCCCACATCATTCACTAAGGAGGGTGAGGCCCTCCCTGGGGGATCTCCAGAATCTGTCATTTCATCCAGGGCAGGACCTAGGCCCTTCCCCATGTGCCCAGGCTAAGAGAGCATCCCTCTATTTGGAATGGGCTCCCAAAATTCATTTGTTCACCATGGTAAACACTGATCTACTACCCAATGCCCCAGAGATTTCTGAGACCTCCTCCCTGACAACTACATTCATGGAGTCTGGATCAGTCACTGGTTGGTGTCTCAGCCATCAGTCACTGGATGAAGGTTCTAGGATGGCATATAAGGTAGTCATCAACCTTATCATCAAGGAGGGGCTATTAATGGAGTCTCTCCACTATTGCTTAGCTTTCCAGTTGGTGTTATCCTTGTAGATCTCTGGAGATCTCACTAGAGTAGCTCACTCCTCAAGCCTATATTAACCCCATCTATTATGGTATCTCTCATCATCCTCTCCTCTGTTCTTACCTCGACTCAACCTTCCTGCTCCCTCATACCTTCTCTCCCCCCCCCTTTTATCCCCCTCTCTTTTTCCTGGTTCCCTCTCCCCTCACCTTATGTTCCCAATCTGCTCAGGAGATCTTGGCTCATTCCACTTCTCTGGGGTATTATGCATCTCTCTTGGGAACCTCCCTGTTACCCAGACTCACTGCCACTGGGATTGCAGGCTTAAACTCCCCTGTTTCTTACCTAAAATTCATTTATGAATTAGTACATACCATGTTTGTCTTTTTGTGACTGGGATACCTCACTCAGGATGGTTTCTTCTAGTGCCATCCATTTACCTGCAAATTTCAAGATTCCATAATTTTTTTCTGCTGAGTAGTACTCTATTGTATAAAGGTACCACATGTGTGGGCACCTCTTAATAATTAGAAATTCTACTGGCTTTCTCAGAGGACCCAAATTAGGTTCCCATCATCCACATGGTGGTTTATACCCATCCATAATTCCAGTTCCAGGAGATCCAATGCTCTCTTCAGATATCCACAGATACTAAGCATACACATACATACATTTAGGCAGAATACTCACATACATAACAAAATAAATAAATCTCATTGTTGTTGTCGTCGTAGTCTCTTCTTCCTCCTCCTCCTCTTCCTCCTCCTCCTCCTTCTCCTCCTCCTCTTCTTCTTCTTCTTCTTCTTCTTCCTCTTCCTCTTCCTCTTCTTCATTTTTTTGAGCTAAGTTATCTCTGTACAATTTCCTTAGTTGCTATGTAACTCATTTTGTAGACCAGGCTGTCTTCACACAGACACATCCACCTGACTCCGTTCCCTCTCGAGTGCTGGGATTAAAAGCATGCACCACCATTCCTGAATAAATCTCAATAAATTAAAAAAACCCAATCTCAAAAAAGTCAGTAGTTACAAAAGCCAGTTTAAAATTTTTCTCTGGTCACCCATTTCTACTGGAGATTAATCAGTGTCTAGATTGGTTGGAATTCTTGAGAACTGACATCTTTAAAAGTAACATCTCATTTTAAAAGTTGCTGCCGAAATTTGATCAACCATTATACTGTAAAACTTGCATGATCTTTCTGTGGAGTTGCAAAAAATATGAAATTATTTAATTGGAAGAACTAAAAATACATAAATTAGAACATAAGAAAGGTGTGTGTCCATTAATAGATGATTATTATATTATGGTATGAATGTGGTGTTTCTAGTTTTTAATATTTATGATATTACCAATTTAAAAATTTTATTAAATGTTTGAAATTTTTATCTAATTTAAAATAATTTTTCTTTTGTGTGTACTTTTTAAACTTTATATTCATTTTGAGGTACTGTGTCACAAAATTTATGTTCTAATTATTTTACTGAAAATGCTATAGTTCTACCTGAATATCCAGAAAAATCTTTTTGTTCAGTCACACTATGACTAAAATATCACCAATGGGATATTTTTTACAATCCTACAAAAGAACTCACAATAAATTACACTTGACAATTTATGAAGATTTACTTCTTGGGCTAAATCGCAGTTTATTTGACTCCTATGCTGAAATAAGATTTGTTTTGATTTAACATCGTGGTTAGTAACAGTATGAGCTAAATCTGTAATTTGGTTGAACATAAATTTTGGATATGTAATAATTCAATAAAGTTATTGGTATAAACTCTTGAACTCACAGTTTAATTTGATTTTTCTTTTCCCAACTTCTCTTTGACAAGACTGCAATGAACACCTCACACAGTTGTGCACATTTTACTTGAAAGGACTACATGCTAACCTTTATTTCCAAAGCTATTGAACATAATCTAAAGTACAGCTATTTGTGTATATATATAATTTTGAATTTTAATTAATATGTATCCCTAATAGCTTAAAAAACTTACACATACTTATTCATTCTTATAATTTTGTTGAGGAATGATATGAATCAGCATGCCTTCTCCCAAATAATCTGGTATGAAATATGTCATTGTTTTAACAATTGGCAAATGACAAAATGTTATCATTTTTTACTAAGAAATCTACTTAAACATTAAGAACATAAAGTTTACAATCATATACATATGATCATATAATATTATGATAGTTTTAATACATATTCAAATGAATCACTTTTATCTTAAATGTTTATCATTTTATAGCAAAAACATTCAATAATCTTTATTTTCACATTTTCTTTTTCTAAAATAATTCAGTACTTTATATCATTATACCCTCCTGTGAAACAGAACAACAGAAGATCTATGTTGCTTTCAAACATGCAGAGTAGATGAAATAATTTTAAAGGAGTAGCTCTATAACCACTATCAAGACTCCAACATTACCATGTTACTTTACTTCCTGTTTCACTTTTCGTTGACCAATCCTGCTAAATGACGCATCACCTGTTTTTATCTTATCTTTCTCTTACTGGAAGCAAAATTGCACATAGCATTAAAGCATCATTTGATTTACTCCCTCACACTATATTTTTTGTTGAGTGGCTCAATTTCCCTCATTTTCTGAACATTCTATAAATCAAATCAGTGAGCCATTCCTGTGCTCTGACTTTTGCAAGCAGTTCTTGTTATAAATTGAACCGAACACAACATTCACCAACATATTTTGTATCATTGTCATTTGATGTAGATTTATCTATTAATACACATTATATTGTTCCTGAATTGTAACTACTACATAGATAAATTTCCCAGGATTGAGAGTCCACATTTATTATTATGATAATTTCTTTTTTGTGTTTTTCATTGTTTTATTACATTATTTTGGACAAAAGCTTGCTTCATATGTCAATCCCAGATCCCTCTCCCTTCCCTTCTCCCACACCCCCCACCGTACTGCAAGCCTCCCACCCTATCCCTACTCCCTTCCACATAGGGGATATCCAGAGTCTGTAATTTCATTCAGGGCAGAGTCAAGGCACTCCCCTAAGAGTCCAGGCTGAGAGAGCATCCCTCTTTGTGGTATGGATACAAAAAGTCCATTTGTATGCCAGGGATAAATACTGATCTACTGCCCAGTGCTCCATAGGTTGTCTAGGCCTCTTCATTGACACCCACACTCAGGGGTCTGGATCAGTCCCATGCTGGCCTTCCAGCTGTTGGGCTGGGGTCTAAGAGCTCCCCCTTGTTCAGGTCAACTGTTTCTGCTGGTTTTGCCAGCCCATTCTTTACCCCTTTGCTCATCACTCTTCCCTCTCTGTCACTGGTTTCCAGGGGTTCAGTTCAGTGTATAGCTGTGGGTGTCTGCTCTGCTTCCATCAGTCACGGGATGAAGGTTCTAGGATGGCATATAAGGTAGTAGTCAAACTCATTATCAGGGATGGTCATTTAAGGTAGTCTCTCCACTATTGCTAAGTTTGCCAGTTGGTGTCATTCTTGTAGATCTTTGGAAATCTCAATGGTGCCAGGTCTCTCTTCAAACCTATAATGACTCCCTCTATTATGCTATCTCTCGTCCTGCTCTCCTCTGATCTTTCCCGAACTCAATCTTCCTGCTCTCCCATGATCTCCTCTCTCCTCTTCTTCTCCCCTTCTCTTTTTCCCAGCTCCCACTCCCCTCCTGCCCTGCTCCAAAGCTGCTCAGGAGATTTTGCCTCATTCCTCTTCCCTGGGATACCATGCATTTCTCTGTTAGGTTCTTTCCTGTTCCCCAGATTCTCTGTCAGAGGAGTTGCAGACTGGCACTCCCCTGATCCATATCTAAAATCCATATATAAGTGAGTACATACCATGTTTTCTTTTTGAGACTGGGTTACCTCACTCAGGATGGTTTCTTCTAGTGCTGTCCATTTGCCTGCAAATTTCAAGATTCCATTGGTTTTTTTTCTTCTGAATAGCATTCCATTGTCTAAATGTACCACATTTTCTCTATCCACTCTTCAGTTGAGGGGCTAGATAGGTTGTTCCAGGTTCTGGCTATTACAAATGCTATGAACATAGTGCAACGGATGTCCTTGTTGTATTAATGTGTATCTTTTGGATATTTGGATATATGCCTAAGAATAGAATTCCCATTTTCCTGAGGAATCTCCATACTGATTTCCAAAGTGGGTGTACGAGTTGGCACTCCCACTAGCAGTGGAGGAGTGTTTCCCTCTCTTCATATCCTCTCCAGCATAAATTTACATTGTAATTTTTTATTTTAGCCATTCTGACAAGAGTGAGATGGTATCTCAGAGTTGTTTTGATTTGCATTTCCTGGATGGATATAAGGATGTGGAGCACTTTCTCAAGTGCCTCTCAGCCATTTTGGACTCCTCTATTGAAAATTCTCCATTTAGTTCTGTAGCCCACTTTTTAATTGGATCCTTTGGTGTTTTGGAGACTTGCTTCTTGAGTTCTTTGTAAATTTTGGAGATCAGCCCTCTGTCAGATGTGGGGTTAGTGAATAGTTTTTCCCATTCTGTGGACTGCCTTTTTTTTTTCTTGATGTGTTCTTTGCCTTACAGAAGCTTCTCAGTTTCAGGAAATCCTAATTATTAATTGGTGAACTCACTGTCTGTGCTCCTGGTGTTATATTCAGGAAGCTGTCTCCTGTACCAATTCGTTCAAGGGTAACACCTACTTTCTCTTCTAAGAGTTTCAGTGTGGCTGGATTTATGTTGAGGTCTTTGATACATTTGGACTTAAGTTTTGTGCATGGCGATAAACATGGATCGATCCACATTATTCTATATGACAGCATCCAGTTATACAGCCCAATTTGTTGAAGATGCTTTCTTCTTTCCATTGTATATTTTTAGCTTCTTTGCCAAAGATCAGATGTTCATACATGTGTGGGTTAATAGCAGGGTTTTCAATTTGATTCCATTGCTCTACCTGTCTATTTTTGTGCCAATACCAAGCTGTTTTTAGTACTGTAGCTCTATAACAGACATTGTAGTCAGGGATGGTGATGCCTCCGGATGTTGCCTTGCTGAACAGGGTTGTTTTGGCTATCCTGGGTCTTTTGTTCTTCCATACAAAATTGATTATTGTTCTTTCAAGGTCTGTGAAGAATTGTGCTGGTATTTTAATGGGGATTGCATTGTTTCTGTAGGTTGCTTTTGGCAGGATTTCCATCTTTCCTACATTGATCCCAGCTATCCAAAACCATGGGAGATCTTTCATTTTCTGAGGGCTTCTTTGATTTCTTTCTTTAAAGACTCAAAGTTCTAGCAATACGGGTTTTTCACTTGTTTGGTTATGGTTACCCCAAATTATTTTATATTGTTTGTGGCAATTGTAAAGGGTGATGTTTCTTGGATTTCTTTCTCACCCTTTTATCATCTGCATATAGTAGGGCTACTGATTTTATTTAGTTGATCTTGTAGCCTGCCAATTTGTTGAAGGTGTTAATGAGATGTAAGAGTTCCCTGGTAGAGTTCTTTGGGTCATTTATGTAAACTTCATATAATCTGCAAATAGTGAGAGTTTGACCTCTTGCATTCCAAATTGCATCCCCTTGATCTCCTTTTGTTGTCATATGGCTCTGGCTAGAATTTCAAGAGCAATATTGAAAAGGTATGGAAAGAGTGGACAGCCTTGTCTTGTTCCTGATTTTAGAGGAATTGTGATGAGATTCTGTCCATTTAGTTTGATGTTGGCTGTTGGTTTGCTGTATATAGCTTTTATGATGTTTAGGTATGTTCCTGTTATCCCAGATCTCTCCAAGACCTTTATCATGAAGGGGTGTTGGATGTTTGTCAAAGGATTTTTTAGCATCTAGAGAGATGATCATATGATTTTTGTTTTTCACCTTGTTTATATGGTGGACTACATTGATGGATTTTTGTATGTTGAACCATCCCTGCATCCCTGGGATGAAACCTACTTGATCTTGGTGAATGATTGTTTTGATGTGTTCTTGTATCTTATTTGCCAGTATTTTATTGACTATTTTTGCATCAATTTTCATAAGGGATATTCGTCTGAAGATCACTTTCTTAGTTGTGTCTTTGTGTGGCTTGGGGTTCAAGGTTATTGAAGCCTCGTAGAAAGAGTTTGGCAAAGACTCTTCTACTTCTAGCATGGAATACTTTGAGAAGAATTGGTATAAGCTGTTCTTTGAATTTCTGGTAGAATTCTGCACTGAGGCCATCTGGACCTGGGCTTTGTTTGGTTGGGAGACTTTTGATGATTGCTTCTATTTGCAGAGGGGTTATAGGTCTATTTAAATTGCTTATCTGTTCTTGATTTAATTTTGGCACGTGATAGCTATCCAGGAAGTCGTCCATTTCCTTTAATTTTTGAATATTGTAGAGTACAGGTTTTCAAAGTATGACCTGGTGATTCTCTGAATTTCCTCAGGGTCCCTTGTCATGTCCCCCTTTTTAATTTCTGATTTTGTTAATTTGCATGTTCATGCTCTGCTGTTTGGTAAGTTTGGACAAATGTTTGTCTATCTTGTTGATTTTCTCGAAGAACCTACTCTTAGTTGCATTGATTCTTTGTATTGTTTTCCTAGTTTCTATTTTAATGTTTTCAGCCCTCAGTTTGATTATTTCCTGGTGTCTACTCCTCCTGGGGGAGTTTGCTTCTTTGTGTTCTAGAAAGCTGTGCTCTTAATTCTCTCATATAACTATTCTCCAGTTTCTTCATGTGGGCACTTAGTGCAATGAACTTCCCCCGTAGCACTGCTTTCAAAATGTCCCATTGGTTTGGGTATGCTGTGCCTTCATTCTCTTTGAATTCTAGGAAATCTTTAATTTTTTTGTTTCTTCTTTGACCCAGGAATGGTGCAGTTGTGCATTATTCAATTTCCATGAGTTTGTAGGGATTCTGCATTTTGTGTTGTTGTTGAATTCTAATTTTAACGCATGGTAGTCTGATAAGATGCATGGAGTTATTCCATTTTTTTTGTAACTGCTGAGGTTTGATATGTTGCCAAGTATGTGGTCGATTTTTGACAAGGTTTCATGTGGTGATGAGAAGAATATATATTCTTCTTTATGTGGATGAAATGTTCTATAGATGTCTGTTAATCCCAGTTGGGTCATTACTTCTATTAGACCCTTTGCTTCTTTGTTGAGTTTCTGCCTGGTATTCCTGTCTAGTGGTGAGAGTGGGGTGTTGAAATCTCCCACTATCAGTGTGTGGGACTTTATATGTGATTTAAATTTTAGTAATGTTTTTATAGAAACGTAGGTGCCTTTGTATTTGGGGCATAGATGTTCAAGCTAGAAACTTCATTTTGTTGGATTTTGCATGTGATGAATATGCAATGACTTTCTTCATCTCTTTTGATTGATTTCATTTTAAAGTCTAATTTTTTAGATATTAGGATTGCTACCCTTGCTTGGTTCTTGGGTCCATTTGATTGGAAAATCTTTTCCCAACCTTTAACTCTCAGGTAATGTCTGTCTTTGAGGCTGAGATGTGTTTCTTGTATTCAGCAGAAGGATGGGTTCTGTCCTCGAATCCATTCTGTTAGCCTGTGTCTTTTTATAGGTGAATTAAGGCCATTAATGTTGAGTGATATTAATGACCATTGATTGTTCATTCTTCTTTGATTTGGAATGGTTGTTGTTGTTGGAATTATGTGTGGAATTCCACCCCTTTGCTCTTTTGGCTTTTGGTAGAGTGGGATTCTCTAATGCCTGTGTTTTTCTGGCTGTAGTTAACTTCCTTTGGTTCGAGTTTTCCTTCTAGTATTTTATGTAGGGCTGGGTTAGTGGATATGTTTTGCTTGAATCTAGTTTTGTCATGGAATATCTTGTTTTCTCCATCTATAGTGATTGAGAGCTTTGCCGGGTATAGTAGTCTGGGCTGGCATCCAGGGTCTCTTAGTGTTGGTAGAATATCTCTCCAGGACCTTCTGGCTTTCAGAGTTTCCATGGAGAAGTCAGGTGTAATTCTGATAGTTTTGCCTTTATATGTTACTTGGCCTTTTTCCTCAGCTTCTCTTAATATCCTTTCTTTATTCTGTATATTTTGGGTCTTGATTATTATGTGGTAAGGGGACATTTTTTGTGGTCCACTCTATTTGGTGTTCTGTAAGCTTCTTGTTCTGTAAGTTTTCTTCTATCATTTTGTTGAATATGTTTTCTGCCCCTTTGAGGTAGTTTCTTCACCTTCTTCTATACCTATTATTCTTAGGTTTGGTCTTTTCAGGGTGTCCCATATTTCCTGGATGTTTTGTGTTAAGGATTTTTTGGACCTAACATTTTCTTTGGTGGATGAATCCATTTCTCCAGTGTATCTGCAACACCCGAGATGCTCTCTTCCATCTCTTGTATTCTGTTGGTAATGCTTGTATTGGTAGTACATGACCATTTGTCCAGCTTTTCTATTTCCAGCCTTTCTTCAGATTGCATCTTTTTTTTTTATTGTCTCTATTTCAGTTTTCAACCCTTGCACTGTTTGGATTGTTTCTTGCAATTTTTGGTTTATCTTTTAGTCCATTTGTTGCATTTTATGAATTTTTTTGGTTTCTTCTTTCTTCCATTTCTTGCATTTTTTTTGGTTTGCTTTTTCTTCCATTTCTTGCAATTTTGGTTTGTTTTTTCTTCCATTTCCTGCCTTTTTTGGTTTGTTTTTCTTCCATTTTTTGCATTTTTTGGTTTGTTTTTCTCATCTATTTCTTTGAGGGATTTTCCTATATCCTCTTTTAGGGCCTCTATCATTTTCGTGAAGGTATTTTTAAGGTCATTCTCTTCTGCTTCATTTGCAGTTGAATTTTGGAGTCTTGCTGGTGTGGAGTCTCTAGAATCTGGCAGTGTCATATTTGTTTTTCTGTTGCTGAGTGTGCTTTTGTATTGTCTATGTCCCATATCTTCTTCTAGTGGGTGCAGAAAGAGCCCCTTACTGTTCTGTTTGTTAGGGGACCAGAGTTCCCTTTCAGTGGGTGCTAGCAAGCCCAATAATCTGGTAGTTCTTCTATTCCTCATCCTCATTCTGGTACCGTGGTTGGAGAAGAAGACCAGGAATCTAGGGTGCTTAGCCTCCCACCTGGTCCCCTGGTCCCTTTGCTGGAAGAGAAGACTTGGGACCTGGGTTTCTCTGGCCAGGATGGAAGCTCTGTCATTGTTCCCAGTCCCTGTTAGGCATGCCAGGGATGCAGGGCCTTGCTTACCTGGATCCACTGGTTTCCTGGTCTCTTTGGTGGAAGAGAAGACCTGGAGTCTCGGGTGCTTGGCTCCAGTCGGGATTGGAAACTCTGTGCAGTTCCCAGGCAATCCCCAGGCACTGGAATGCAGGCCAGGATGCAGGGCCTGTTTTACCTGGTCCTGCCATACCAGCTGTTCCACTGGTCTCCTTGTTGGAAGAGAAGACCTTTAATCTGGCGTGTTTTTCTCCTGCCAGAATGAGAATCTCTGAGGCCTTCCCCAGTCACTGGAAGGCACGCCGAGATGCGGGGTTGTTATGATAATTACTAAATACTCATTTCATTTTTATTTGGTTTTTGTATATGCTGAATGATTTTCCATGGTAGATATAAAGAAATATTTGTTTACACAGATGGATCAGGAACAAAAAGACTGAAAGACTCCAACCAAGATAAGCTTAGTGAACCAGTTGTGTTTACTGGCATTTCTTATAATATTATGACTGACTAACCTATCTCATCAAGAATCCCTCTGAGTACTTGCAGACAAATATACCATGGACAAGATCTACTCCAGTCACCTGTTCATTTCTTACAAAAACTCATGGAGGAAAGAGAGAGTATAGGAGCATACTGTGAGCTTTCTCATCCTGTTAACCTCCTTTTTCACTCTAGGGGAAGCTTAGTAGACAGGATTTTGTAAGTTAATCCACTTATTGTTTTCCACTGCAAGATTTGTGTTAAACCATGTGAAAAACCACATTACGTAAAACATATAAAGATTACTTCTAGAAATATTTACACTGTGTTTAGGAGAATTGAGAGAGTTAACAGTTTTATCCTTAAACATACCATGTTATACACAGTGAAAATAATCAGTCTCCTATTACAAATATTTTTACATTGCAATGATATATATATATATAGATACAGATAGATGATAATTTTATTCTTTGAAAATTCCATGTATGTATGCAATATATTTTGATCATACCCACTTACTATTACTTCACTCAAACTTCCATTAGTTCCCCCCATACTACCTCCTTCCCAATTGCAGGTCCTCCTTGTGGCTGTTGAGCTACTATTTCTCCTATATGCATGGAAGTAGGGCTATCTATCCATTGGGGCATGAGGAATCCACCAGCAGCCATATCCCCAGAGGGGATTTACTCTCTCTCAAAGAAGTGCCACCTGCTAACAATTCCTTCATTAAGAGTGAACTCAGGTGCCACCTTATGGAGGTCTTGCTTAAGTAAACACAGGTGGTTTCAGTTGATATAGGTAGTAGCCATGTCACATATAGAATGCAGCATTTCACTGTTCTCGTCTACATCTGAATTCTCTTACATTCCTTCTGCCCCACATTCCTGCATTGTGCCTAGAGCCTTGGATTGGGGAAGGTTTATATAAAATATTTATCTACAGCTGAGGACTCACTTTTATATAAGAAGCACTGCAATCAGTCATGAGCTTCTTGATTAACTACCATGTACTACAAAAATCAGCTACTTTGAGCAAAGTTGACAGTAGTACAATCTATGAATACAAACAAAAATTTAGAATATAGTTAGAAAATGCCGCAATTTAGCAATGCAACAGCAGTGAGTTCCCATATTGAGTCTATTGTCTTCTCTGTCATAAGATTTAGACCAACTTCACAAGGCATCCAGTGGAGAAAGCAGTCAGTTACTTCCATAAATGTCATATCACTAGTGAGCACATCTTTCTAGCAGATCTTTATTGTACAATGAAAGGTCCATTTCTGAGTTAAAATCTATTGATGCTTTTTTCTTCTGCCAGACTGGCACTCTGTAAATTGTCCAGCTAGGAAGAGGGTTTTTGTTGTTGCTGTTGTTTGGTCAGTCAGAGACTGGTTGCTATGTATCCTAAATTAAAATATGAATGATTTACTCATCATATACTTATGGTAGAGTAACCAAGAGAAATAGTGATGGCCTATGATTTTGGGGGTCTCTCTGGGGTTATGGTGACTAATAACTCCTAGGATAATATCCAGTGCCTGAAACTGAGATTCTTCGTTAATAACACATACTTTCTTGGAGTCAATGCTGTCCACACATATATAAGTATTTCTTTCTAAACTCTTTTTGCATACATTATATATTTTAATTTGCTTACAAGCTAGAAGACTTTTACACAGCTTCTTTTGTTAGCATGCTTCCTATTCTCTCCTCTCTCTAGCACTCTATCCCACTTTAAACTTTTAATAATATGTCTTGCCTTCCTCTTCTTTTAGTCTTTTAATGTCAACTGGGTTCTGCTTTCATCACTAATAATATTTATTTTATTGGGCATGGAAATAGTTGCTCCCATGTGGCTTTGCCATGTATCCTTTGATTAAACTTCCTTCTATACTTTCTATTTCTCAATGTTTCACTCCTCTTCATGCTTAACTTTTCAGCCCCAGTACCCACCCACAACACTTTCAGGTTATCCATATTTAGTATTTACCCTCCATTGACCTCATATTCTCCCCCACTGAGAATATATTTTTTTCATCAAACAAATAGAATTCGTGGTGGTTTGAATGAAAGTGGCCTCTGTGGTCCCATAGAGAGTGACATTATCAGAAGGTGTGGCTTTGTTGGAGGAAGTATGTGACTGGAGATGGGCTTTGAGGTGTCACATGCTCAAGCCAGGCCCCATGTCACTCTCTCTTCCTGCTGCCTACTGATCCTGATATACAGCTCTCAGCTAACTCTTGAGTATCTTATCTGTTTGCATGCTGCCATGCTTCCCACAATGATGGTGATGGACAAAACCTCTGAACTGTAAGCCAGCTCCAGTTGAATGTTTTCCTTTATGAGTTTCCTTGGTCATGTTGTCTCTTCACTCAATGGAAACCCTAAGACAAAATTTCTACCTCAAATTTTACTTGATTATTAACATTTACATTGATGTATAGATTATTAATTTTTGTTGTGTTTGTTATCTCCTATGTTGTAATTTATACCTGTTTCTTCATTGCCATTCTATTCACATTAGAATATCCTCCTTCTAGTTTTATTTAATCCAGTGGAGATAATGTATGAGTTTTTACCCCTCTTTTTAAATTTAAATTTGAAACAAGCTTGTTTTACAAGTCAATCCCAGTTCATCTTCCTTCCCCTTCTCTCCTGCCCCCCCCCCACTGATCCCCTTATTCCATCCCTTTTTGCTCTACAGGAAAGGTGAGGAATTCCATGGGGGATCTTCAAGGTCTGTAATATTTAATGAAAAAAATTAAAATACATATAATTTAAAAATTTTCTCTTTTAGTTTAGTTTGTTTCCCCGCCTGTTTGTATATTCTGTTTCTTACATTTTAAATATAGATTTCTGGTCATTTGTAGAATTTATTTAGTATCTGTTACTCACTTTAGTTCCTGTTCTTTTCGTACCATTCTACTCAAGGTTAACATGTTTAAAGGTTATGTTAATCAAGTCTATGTAAGATAAAGATCTGATCAAGTCTATGTAAGATAAAGATCTGACTGGATAAGGCAAATTATATTTAACTAAAATGTAGTTAAAATATTCTTTTCGGAGGGAAATCTCCACCAGCTACTAATGTTAAAGCAGCTGAAGCCAGTAGTTCAGGGAGAAGAAGCAAACATGTCTCAGCTATCACTGAGCAGTTACAAGCTGTCATTTAAAGAACATCAAATTCACAGCCATAAAAAGACCTTCCTAGAAGTGAAGGTCATCATCTATCTAGAGACATGACTTCCCTTTGATTCCCAGATTTGTGAGATTTTTTTCCACTTACAAAGAAGCACTTCACTTCTCAAGCATGACACTGTAGGGCAGAGCTTGATTTCCCAAGATCAGAAAATATTTATTGTCCCCTTGTCTTCCTGTCAACTGTGTTTCATTACTTGTCTCAGTTTGAGGAGAAAGAAGGAAAAAAGTAGGAGGCACACAATGATACCTGAAAGTGTGATGCTTGTTTCTCTCCTCTGCCTATCTTAGAAGCTCTAAGAGTAACCTTTTCCTTCATACGTTTAATCTTCACTGAAAATTTTGTTTCAGTCTTTTTTGCTTCTCTGACCTATTATACAAAAGATTTCCCAAGCTAACAACGATGTATAGCATATTCAGAAGGATCCAGATAAAGTATGAAATGCTTTTCTTCTTTGTTTACTTAAGTTTGCATACATCACACACACACACACACACACACACACACACACACACACTAAGGTAATCTCTTGGTAATATTATCCAAGGAAATATCACTTAGTGTCATGCTCAGCATAGATAAAAACTATAATGGTTTTAAAAAAAATCATACAATGAGCAGTAAATTAAATGGTTATAGCTTACTTAAATGATCCCAGCATTAATGTTGTCATTAAAGCTGCTAGTAAGAATTAAGAGGAAATTCTAATTGTTGGCTGACACATTTTCATTTCCATGGCAAACTGGACTGGATATCAGATAAATCAGAACCTTCTCACTATGTAAGTCTGAAGCTCAATACAATGACGGCAGGAGAGAGGGACACAGAGAGAGAGAGAGAGAGAGAGAGAGAGAGAGAGAGAGAGAGAGAGAGAGAGAGAGAGAGAGAGAGAGAGAGACAGAGGAAAAGAGGGACAGAGGGGATAGGGAGAATGGGAGGAAGAGATTTAACCTGTATAAATGAAAAACATTAGAGAGAGACTTGATATGTTAAAAGAAAACTGTACTAAAGATTTATTATTACAGGAATCTCTAAAAGTTGTATTCAGGCCTGGATTCAAAGCTGGCTTGATTTTGAATGTTAATGACATATTCTGTCCAAATAAATTCCTTTTCCCAGACTCTTTAATCCCCTTGATCTACTTACACACACACACACACACACACACACACACACACACACACACCATCTTACTATATTTTTTAACCTTTAGAAATAAGGTTGATCTGAAATCTGTCTTTTTTCCAAGTCAAATAAATGATTATTGTGACTTACATGAATACGTACTTATTTATAAAAGATTCATTTATACTTTTAAGTTTTCACAATGCAGTTTCTTTAGTCTCATCGGTCACGGATTATAATGTCCAAAGATGATTTCTCTCATTAACTCTTCCCAGTAAAAGCATAATTATTAAGTACCATCATCAGTGATAATAATTAAATTTTATTATCTCAGTTTCAACCCTGTCATATCTGGGTTCCCCAGAGGAGTGACTTTGTGAGAGGCATTGGTAAACATTACAGTGTTTAGTAACCCAGTATTAAAGCTGTAGAAGAATGTGAACAAGAATGATTCAAAGCTCAAAGTTTGTACTAAAGCTCTCCTTGGATGATGTGCATGCAACATGTTTTGATTTACAATAATTGACATGCCAAATATGTGTGTCTTTTTCTTACACAAGCTAACCTCTAACTGTTCAGATTTCTTCTAGGTATCTACGGCTAATTCTGTGTATGTGTCTTTTGTGGATGTCTACATTTTAATACTGACACTAGCTATCCAATTCAAACTGCTTAGATAAGTACTCAGTCTCACAAAACCTTCTTAATCTTTTAAAAGTTGTTGTTGATAGTTCAGTTTTTTAAAGTTTTTAAAGTTTCTGAGATAGAGTCTCAGAAAATGCTTACATAGCTGAGGATGACTATGCAATTCCTAATCTCCCTGACTCTAAGTATTGCAATTAGAGGTATACACACATGGTTTTAAGTGGTACTGGTGATATAATTCAGAGGTACTTGTAGGCTAATAAAGTATTTTACCAACTGAGCTATAACCCAACCCAAAAACTTCTGTGGCTAATGGTAGTCTGGTACACTTTCCTAATAACTATACTTTGTTGTTGTGAGCCAAATAAATCCAAATGGGAGCCATGTGTAGGACCACATATGATGGAGTTGTCGTGCTTCCATGTTCTCCCTAGGCATGTCATCACCCCCATCATTGCCTGCCAGTGACTGCCCAAAGGGAAGAGGAACTAGGAAACTCTAAAGCTGCCTATATGACATAGTCTGCTCCTCTGCTGTGGTTGACTAAATCAATGGTCATTAGTGATTAACTCCATTTCCAGCCACCATTCTAATCACAGGGGTGAAAATACTGTGTGTTTGTTGGAATCAGGTAGCTAGTTTCTTTAGTATTCAGGTTACATTCTGAAAGTGATGGTCCACCAAGTTTCATCTTATTTGTACTGAACCAGGGTTTATAAAGAAATCCCAAGATTTTAAAAGTGTGTCCTAGGAACCGGGAGTGAAGATTATATATATATATGTTTCCTTTATGATTCTGTGTTATTATTAATGCTTTAAAGTAATTTCAATAAAAATAACCTTTGTCTATTAAAGAATAAGGATGCCAGGACCAAAGTATTAAAGAAATAGCAAGCAAACATGACACAGGATTGATTTTTAAGAAATACTGAATTAAAATCGGTAATATCAATTTAATAGAGAGTCAATGTGGCTACAGGGTAACTAAATGTAAATATGAACTAGTTGCATCATTTGAGGTTTTTCACCTTAATTGGGATGCTTGTAGTAGTCTATGACCACTAGTAAATCAAATGTTTGTAGACATTTTTGAATTGAAATTATTATAACATAAAAAGAATGACTTGAATATAGTGATTGTTTTCAGGATTAGCTTAGTGCTGAACACCTATTTTCGATTTGAAATATACACAAAAACAATGGATCAGAGGTGTCCCCAAGTCCCCTAAGCAATAGAGGCTAATACCATTGGCCTCAGTTGAACTTCAGAACTTGAAGATAACACCCCATTTCTGAAGGAACCAAACACATTGGCCACAGGGTTAGTTGACCTGCATTTTCTGGATTGCAAATATGTGGTATACTCAAAACAAAATAAAATATAACAACAATAAAAACAAACAAAAAATTAACTCTCAACAATATTAGAGATTTTCTTAGTTCTTTATATATATGTATGTTATATACATGTATCTGTATATATATATATATATGCATAATCAGTAGCTAATTAGTAATCACTGTGTCTCTACTACTTTAACTTCATACCTAATGGTGACTCCAACTACAATCTGTCATTGCATGGACACAGATGGTGAGAGCTTCTTTCCTTGATCAGTAAAATTTCCCTTTAAAATTTGGAATCTGGCTCATATGAGTGTCCATCCAATGATTTAATTGTTCACTCTCAACACATATACAAATAGGTACTAGTTTCTGAATTGCTAACAGATACCCTATGAAATCTAACTTTAGCAAACAGATTAAGGTGCCTAGGTGACATAACATTGTGAAAAAGTTATTTGAGAATTTCATACATTGTATTTTAATAAAATTCAGCCCTCTCACCTCTCCCCAGATCAGTTCTTCACAACTAATCCATGGCTTTGTTTTTATTATTATTTTAAATACTTCCATTTGTGCTGCCCATATATTCCTGTGTATTGAGTTATTCACTGGATTATGGTCTCCTTCACAGGAGCCACCCCCTGAAAAACTGATTCTTCTTTTGAGTAATCTATCAACACTACATAGCTTGTCAGTTAGAGGTGGCATGATTGAACCACTTCCTCTGCAAACTAGAATGTAATCTGACTGCATTTTGTTCAGGACTTGTGAGGGCAAACACTGGTAAATTCATGAGTGCATTTGTCTTGTCATAACCAGAAGACACTGTTTTGCTCCAGTAATCTTGACCACTTGTAATCATTCTGCCTCTTCTTCTGTGCTAGTCCATGAGTCATGAGAATGGGTATAAGGATGTACCATTATGGCTGAGCACTCCGAGGTCACCTGTTCTCTGTACCTTGACCAGTAGTGTCTTTCTGTGTTAACCAGAGTTCACTGAAAATGGAAATTTTCTGATGAGGTCTGAGAGCTGCGCTAATCAATGGGTACAAACATACAAATATAGAGAACACTCTGTTACTGTGTCCATTTAGCATAATTGCAGAAGTGTTTACCCTTGAGGCCTGTGGCTTCTAATTCATAAGTTAAACATTCTGCAATGGTGACTGAATTCTCAGACCTTAGTGGTTGTAGAGAGTTGGTATATTCAGATACAGAGTAAAAATAATAATAGGTCACTATTAATGTTCTCAATATCCATTCATTGCCCACCTCTGTGTTCAATGTAACAATCTTCAGGCTTTCATGTCAAGTCTTTGAAATGTATTAACTTCAAGTTTCTGATATTTATGGAGTGCTTACTGATTGCCCAGGCTGGCTTGGAACTCACTTTAGGCAGGCAGGCCTCAATTTACAGCCCTTCAGCTACAGCCTGTGGAGTAGGTGGGAACATAGACCTGAACCAAGAATACTGGCATTTTTGCTATTTTATAAATGAATATTTTAAATAAAGCATACTCATTTTCTTTACAGAAATAATATAGTATTGGGATGGTTATTAAGACAAAAGTCCTGAATTTGTATCTTTGTATTTTAATTTTCCAATGACAATTACAGATGCTGTGGATTAATAATTGCTTTGTGATCTTCCACTCAACCTGTTATTTCGTAGCCAAGGCCTCTAATGTGCTTTAGGTGAACTGCAGCCAAAGGTGAATACCATAAAGGCTTAGTCACCAAAATGGTGCTATGGAGAAATGTTGTAACCTCTATGTGGTCAGAAGTGTGTATGCTATTGAAGAATTCTGGGACACCAGCCACTGCACTTTTCTTTTTGCTTCCCAGGGTGTTAGTTCTGCTCTCAGAGTTAAGATTATACTCTCAATTGAGCAGGAACTCTCACTGAAAAACTCCTGAGCACTAGCTAAAGTAAAACTTTTCTCTGCATTAATTACTACTGCATTTTGTTATAACAATGCCATGGTAACTAATACACAAATGGCAGGGTAGAAGCTAAAACCTCATTTGCATTTCCTCTCTATTGCATAAGATAAGTGCAAACAAAAGCCTGCTGTGTGCCTGATTGCCTACACAAACCCTTATGCTAATGATCACTTCATTTAATATAAATTATACTTTCCCACTGAAAGAAATCATGGAAATCTCACTAGCTGAGAGGAATTCTGTTTTGTTTCCCAAGTGATATAGGCAACATTGCCACAGTAATTAGATCTTGATTAGTAGAATAACAAAAGAAAACTCTTGTGAATTTGACAACTTTAAAAAAACAGGAAGGTAGAAGGGAATGGAGGTGGGGGTTTGCAAGAAAGGTGATAGTTAGCTTTGTGCTTTTAATTCCTTGGTTGCTTTCCTCTCAGTGTAAGACCAGAGAATGAAAAGAAAGTTGCTGGAAGTAATGAGTTCAATTATTTTGTTATTAAGATATTATTGGTGGAGTAGGAAGAGGGAAAGCTACTAAGAAAACAAAGCTCAATTTAATCCAATTCATAGCTTTGGTAACATGTGACACCACTTCCTTAAAAATAAACACTAGCTAGAGACAGGGAGCTGGGGGAATCATTTAGTTTGTTTTGTAATTGGAGCAGGTATATTGGACTCTAATTAAAAGCCTGAATAATATAATTAATGCAATATTGAGTGTTTCTATTCATGCAGAATAGGATATCATCTGGTAGTCATTTGAATTTATAGTGATGGCAGAGATCTCTTTGATGGTATAGGATACGTCTTCCACATATGGCAATGAGTTAATGTCATAAGAACATAGGGACATAAAAAGAAAGTACATCCTTTAAAAATGAATAAATCAGAAGGCAATACTGAAAAGATAAGTCATTTATGCATACATATATGTGTATATATATATGTACACAGTAATAAAGAATAGAGCACAGATAACGTAGCAAATTTATGGAAACAAAAACAAACAAATTATGAAGTCTTCATGATTCAGCTGCTGGACAATACAGCTTTTGTTTGAGCTTGGCCTTCTATGTCCCCATGGTACACTATGAATCACTGGAAGTAAGGCATTGAATAGTTTATAAATTTAGCTGATACTGAATGAGGAGAGAAAAACTGGCACATTTCTCTGAGTATCTGAGGCAGAGACTATATTGAACCACAGGGAACAATGCTCTACTCAGTGATGTGGAATGCTAAAGAAGCTTGATAACTCACCAATATCAAGAATATACAAAAATAAAATTTGATGACATTTCACTGCAATGTTGTCTAATATAAGTCATTTATACAAGTGGATAGTTCTTCTTCTCAAGCCACTCCTTATTCCGTGCCCAATTGACATGCCCTGATACAGGGGTCAAATGGAACAAGTGGTTTCCTTTGAAGTCTTATCATTCCTGCTAAAATCATGGCTAGGACAAACCATATGATTTTTGCCTAGACTGAAGGAGAAAACAAAAACAAACAAACAAACAAACAAAAAATGCTATCCATTAGAAATGAAGGTAGTCATTAAAAGGTGTCATGAGAAGCAATAGCTTAATAGAGTGAATAATAGATGTCTATGACAGGAAGAAGTCAGTTGTATGTATAGCAATATTGAATGTGGTTTTACAAAGTGAAGTCTATAATTTAGTTTGAAACTGCAGTTCATTTATGATTAAAACAACTACTTATACTCTCATGATGTTTATATGAATTGTATGTATTTTATCATTGCAAATTTCTCTTATAGGTAAGCAGATATGCAGAGAAAAATACAGGGAGTGTGTACTAAACCCCATTTCTGATTTTGTTTTATTATTTTTGCATTAATACCTCATAAACCTCACTTGAAAATATGATTGCATATATATATTTTATGAAAAATATCTTTCAAATTTGAGGTGGGAGATAAATTGTCAATATAATGTACTAGAATCAAAGTCAAAATATATAGAGTTTTACATAAATTTGCCCTTATTTTTATAGATGATATAAATGAGATATGAGTGGATTATAGAGCAAGTAAATATTTGAAAGAGATACTTTGGCAGAAAAAGTTCCTAAATTCAAGTTGATATACAAGTAGTCTACTTTGCTCAATCATTTTTTATTTTATGATACATAATTCTTCAATATTAGGTCAATAGCTACAAAATCAGAATCTCAATATGTGAATTGTTTTTCATATTTGTTCGTCAATGTGTATTTGATTTTCCTGTAAAGATGTATTCTAATTTTACTTTAAATAACTAAATACGTTGTGTTGCTTTTAAGTGTTTAAATATATTTTCTCACATAAGCAAACCTTAAGAGTTGTAAAGTGTTTAATCTAGATCACTTAGCTATTACTTAGCTAAGACAAAAACCCTTATGTCTATACAAAGTCTAAGAAATGGAAAACTTCTGTGCTGTTTAGTTTGTTGTCAACTTGATTGAGAATAAAGTCATTTTGGAAGACAGGATATCCATTGAGGATTTGACCCCCATGAGATTGGCCAGTGCGAAAGCCTGTGGTCATTTCTTGATGATGATTGATGTAGGAGGGTCCGTTTCACTGTGTGCTGGCCTTATGGGCTCATGGACTCACCTGGGCTTATGGTCCTGCATGATATAAGAAAATGATCTTAGCAAGCCATGATGAATAAGCCAGTGAGCAGTACCCCTCTATGGCCTGCATCAGTTTCTGCTTCCTGACTTTTGCTTTGAGTTCCTACCTTGACTTCCCCCCATGACAGACTATGAGGGAGAAATAAGATGAAATAAACACATCCTTTCCCAAGTTGCTTTTGGGCGTGGTGTTTTAAACAGAAACAGGAACACTTATGAAGTCAACAGCCATGAAAATAGCAGGTACATGGAACATTCCTGTTGACAGCTGAGATGTTTCAGCTCCATTCCACAGGTTGTGTTTTCATTTTTAGTTTTTTTATTTTTTATATTTAAATTATATATAAGCTTGTTTCACATGTCAATCCTAGCTCCCTCTCCCTCAACTCCTTTGCCCACACTCTTCCAACCCTCCAAACCCCACCCAATTCCAACTTTGCACACCAGGGACGGAGAAACCTCTATGGGGGATCTCCAGAGTCTCTCATTTCATGCAGGGCAGGGCCTAGATAGTTCCCCAAGTGTCCAGGATGAGAGAGCATCCCTCCATGTGTAGTGGGCTGCCAAAGTCCATCAGTATGACAGCGATAAATACTGCTCTATTACCCCAGGCCCCATAGATTGCTAGGGCCTCTTCACAGACACACAAATGTAAGGGGTCCCATGCTGGTCTCTCAGACATCAGTCTGGGGTCCATGAGCTCCCCTTTGTTTAGATCAGCTGTTTCTATGGGTTTCACCAGCTGGTCTTGACACCTTTGCTCACCACTCTTCCCTCTCTGCAACTGGGTTCCAGGAGTTCAGTTCACTGGTTAACTGTGGGTGTCTGCTTCTGCTTCCATCACTCACTCGATGAAGGCTTTAGGATGGCATATAAGGTAGCTTTCAATCTCATTATAGGGGAAGGCTTTTTGAGGTAGACTCTCCACTATTGCTCAGTTTTCCAGCTGGTGTCATTCTAGTATATCTCTGGAAATAACACTAATGCCAGATCTCTCCTCAAAGCTATAATGACTCCTTCTATTAAGGTATCTCTCATCCTGTTCACCTCTGTACTTCCTGAAACTCAATGTTCCTACTCTCCCATGTTCTCCTCTCCCATCCTCTTCTGACCCTATCTTTTTCCCAGATCCCTCTTCCTATCCCCATGCTCCCAATCTGCTCAGGAGATCCTGTTCCATTACCCTTCTCTGGGGTACCATGCATATCTCTCTTTGGATCCTCATTGTTTCCTAAACTCTCTGGCAGTGGGATTGTAGGCTGGCACTCCCCTGATCCATGTCTAAAATCCATATATGAATGTGTACATACCATGCTTTTCTTTTTATGACTAGGTTACCTCACTCAGGATGGTTTCTTCTAGTGTCATCCATTTGCCTGTGAATCTCAGGATTCCATTGTTTTTTTTCTGCTGAGTAGTACTCCATTGTGTAAATATACCACATTTTCTCTATCCACTCTTCAGTTGAGGGGCATCTAGGTTGCTTCCAGATTCTGGCTATTACAAATAATGCTGCTATTTACATAGTGGAACAGATGTCCTTGTTGTTTGAGTGTGCATCTTTTCATTATATGCCTAAGAGTGGAATTGCTGGGTCTTGTGGTAGACTGATTCCCATTATTCTGAGGAATCTCCATACTGATTTCCAGCTGGCAGTGGAGGAGTATTCCCCATTCTCCACATCCCCTCTAGCATAAACTGTCATTTGTGTTTTTGATTTTAGCCATTCTGACAGGAGTAAGATGGTATATATGAATTGTTTTGATTTGCATTTTCCTAATGGCTAAGAGATGTTTCTTAAGCATCTCTTAGTCATTTTAGATTCCTCTATTGAGAATTCTGCATTTAGTTCTGTACCCCACTTATTGGTTGCATCCCTGGTGTTTTGGAGACTAGCTTCTTGAGTTCTTTGTAAATTTTTGAGATCAGCTCTCTGTCAGATGTGGGGTTGGTGAATATGTTTTCCCATTCTGTGGGTTGCCTTTATGTCTTGTTCACTGTGTCCTTTGCCCTACAGAAACTTCTAAGTTTCAGGAGGTCCCACTTATTAAGTGTTGATCTCTGTGTCTGTGCTACTGGTGTTATGTTCGGGAAGTGGTCCCCTATACCAATTCGCTCATGGGTACCTCCCACCTTCTCTTCTAAGAGGTTCAGTTTGGCTGGATTTATGTTGAGTTCTTTGATCCATTTGGACTTAACTTTTGTGTGTGGCAATAGACATGGATCTATCTGCAGTCTTCAACATGCTCACATCCAGTTATGCCAGCTCCATTTGTTGAAGATGCTTTCTTCTTTTCCATTGTATACTTTTAGCTTCTTTGGAAAAATTAGGTGTTTTTAATTGTGTGGGTTAATATCAGGGTGTTCACTTTCATTCCATTGGTCTAACTGTCTATTTTTGTGCCAATATCGAGGTTTTCAGGACTATACTGTGTAATAGAGCTTGAAGTCAGGAATGGTGATGCCTCTGGTAGTTGCTTTGTTGAACCCGGTTGTTTTTGGCTATCCTGGGTCTTTTGTTTTTCCATATAAAGTTGAGAATTGTTCTTTAAAGGTCTGTGAAGAACTGTGCTAGAATTTTGATGGGGATTGCATTGAATTTGTAGATTGATTTTGACAAGATTGCCATTTTTACTAAACGGATCTTACCTATCCAATAGCATCAGAGGTCTTTCCATTTTTCTGGTATCTTATTTAATTACTTTCTTTCTTTAAAGACTCAAAGTTCTTGCTACACAGGTCTTTCACTTGTTTGGTTAGCATTCGCCCAAGTTATTTTATGTTGTTTGTGGCAATTGTAAAGGGTGATGATTCTCTGTTTTCTTTCTCAGCCCTTTTTTCATCTGTATATAATAGGGCTACTGATTTTTTCAATTGATCTTGTATCCTCCCACTTTGTTGAAGGTGTTCATTACCTTTAGAATTGGCCTGGTAGAGTTTTTGGGTCACTTATGTAAACTATCATACCATTTGCAAATAGTGAATGTTTGACTTCTTTTTTTCCAATTATTATCCCTTTGGTCTCCTTTTGTTGTCTTACTGCTCTAGCTAGAAATTCAAGTACAAAGTTGAAGAGGTAAGGAGAGAGTGAACAGGTTAGTCTTGTTCCTGATTTTTTGAGTTTCTCTCCATTTAGTTTGATGTTGACTGTTGGTTTGCTGTATATATCTTTGAATATGTTTAGGTATGTTCCTGTTTTCCCTGATATCTTCAAACTTTTATCATGAAGGGATGTTGGATTTTGTCAAAGGCTTTTTCAGCATCTAGTAAGGTGATCGTGTAATTTTGTTTCTCAGCTTGCTTATGTGGTGGATTACATTGTTGGATTTTCATATGTTGAATCATCCCCGTATCTCCGGGATGAAGCCTACTTGATTATGGTGAATGATTTCTCTGATGTGTTATTGGATTCGGTATGTCAGTACCTGTTTTTTTTTTTATTTTACATGTGTTTTTCTAGATCCTTCTCCCCATCTCATCTCTGGGACCTGGGAGACCATCTGGGAGAATTTTACTCAGTAAACCTGGACTTTTAATTCTATTTTCCTTTTTTTAAAATTACATATTTATTTACATGTGTTACTCTCAGTTCCCTCTCCCTCCTCTCCTCTCCAAGGCCCATAATCCTCCCAACCCCCTCACCCTACTTCATCCCCCCTCCACTCCTCAGGGAGTTAAGGCATCTATGAGGTATGTTCAGAGTCTGTGATATCAAACCATCAGGGCCTAGGTTCTCTCACATGTTTCCAGGCTGAGAGAACAACCCTACATGTAGAATGGGCTCCCAGAGTCTATTTGTGTACCAGGAATGATTGTCTGTTCTTGATTTAATGTTGGTAAGTGATATCTATCCAGGAAATTGTCCATTCCGTTTAAATTTTCGAATTTTGTGGAGTACAGGCTTTCAGAGTATGACCTAACGAGTCTCTGGATTTCCTCAGTGTCTGTTGTTATGTACCCCTTTTCATTTCTGATTTTGTAGAAGTTATGACCCACTTGGATTTAACAGACATTTATAAAACATTACATCCAAACACAAAAGAATATACTTTCTTTTCATTGCCACATGGAACCTTCTCTAAAATTGACTTCATACTTGGCAACATAGCAAATATCAACAGTTACAAAAAAAATTGAATAACTTTATATAACTTATCAGACCACCATTCTTTAAAGTTAGAATTCAACAACAACACTAATTACAGAAAACCTACAAACCTGTGGAAATTGAATAATGCACAATTGCATCATTCCTGGGTCAAAGAAGAAATAAAAAAAGAAATTAAAGACTAAGTAGAATTCAATGAGAATGAAGTCATAACATACCCAAACTTACGGGACATTTGAATGCTTTCCTAAGAGGAAAGTTCATAGCATTAAGTGCCCACATGAAAAAAATGGAAAATAGTCACACTAGAAAATTAACATCAAAATTGAAAGTTCTAGAACTAAAAGAAGCAAACTTATCCTGGAGGAGTAGAAGCCAAGAAATATTCAAATTGAGGGCTGAAATCAATATAGTAGAAACTAGAACAGTACAAAGAATCAGTGTAATGAAAAATTGGTTCTTCGTGAAAATCAACAAGATAGACAAACCTTTGTCCAAAGTTACCAAACAGCAGAGTGTGAAATGCAAGTTTTTTGTTTTTTTAAAGATATGTGTATGAATTACTAATTACTTTAAATTCCCTAATTCTTTGTATGAAAAAATAGTTACTCTACAGATCAATACAATTTGAACAGGGACAGCTCATAAGCAATAGCCAGGATTTGGGATGAGACTGCCTAGCCCAGTGGTTTGCAACTTTCCTAATGCTTTAAATTTTTATTACAGTGCTGTGGATACTTTCCTAACCAGAAAATTATTTTTGTTGCTATTGCATAACTGTAATTTTTCTACCCTTAAAAACTGAAACATAAATATCCATGTTTTGGAATGGTCATTATTTATCCCTGTGAAAGCACTGCTGGACTCCAGAAGGTCATAACATGCAGGTTGAGAACCACTCGTCTATACACTAATATAAACACTAAGATATGGATATGATTGAGCTAATCATTTTAGAATAGATTAATTCTATGTATTGGATTGTCTTTACCCTACAGTAAGGATAACCTATAAGTAATATTTTTGATCCATGATGAGATTGTCTAGACAGTAACAGAAACATTGTAGTACCAATGGCATACATAAGTACCTTTACTTGCCTCTTAGAAAAAAAAAAGTAATATCCACTGAACTAATAATGATAGGATGAGATTCCTAGGAGTTTTCCCCATGACTCCAGACAACTTTTCATTATTTAGACACTCAATGATTCTTTTGACTTATGACTGTCATGAATTCTAGAGAATATACTTAGTGCCTCTGAGGAAGTAATTATTTATAAAACATCCAGGTGTATTAATATAGCAGAAGGTACTTTCACAGGTCCCTAGAGTGTACTTTTAGAATGGTAAAAAGTTTTGGTATGATGGGTTTTATTTAGCATCTAGATCTAAATATATATAACACTTTAAAAATTTAAGTAGCAATTAAACAACTAAAATTGAAAGTACTAGAGTGGTAGAAATGATAAAATCCATATGTAAATTATGAGTTTTGATATTTGATTTCTAAAACATTTTCTTAAACTTTAATATTATTTTCATAATGGAAATTGGAAATTTTAGGGAATTTCAGCTTATTCCTATATAAAACATTATTTATCTAAAGATACAAGCCATTAAATAGAAATGTGTGAAGTACTATCCACTTTTTATGATTTATTTAGGCTTTCTGAAAATTCTGTAAATCTAGAATAAAATAAAACAGTAAAAATCTGAAACTAACTACAAATTATTAACATCTCCAAATTAAGGTTTCATCTGTTTCTCTCATAATTTGGGAGGGTTTGGTTATTAAAAAGCACTTAAATTCTCACAAACCAATTATAAAATTACTTATAAATTCACTGGCTATCAGACTTCCAGCAAAAGTACACATTTTATTGACATACAAACTAGGGCATATTATTTGTTTGTATCTTAATTTTCGATATGAATAGTTCTCAGATACATTATATATCATTAAGAGACAAACACTTGTTTTCATAACAAAACTGGACTTCTGCCATGACCAAAACCACATAGAAAACTGTTGCCCACAATCTCAATGATGGCCCAGTTCTCCTACACTTGACGAAGATTCCTCTCGTAGCCTGAAGTGAACACATAGACACATATTCCTGAGATCACTTACCACAAATTTGCCTGAATTGAGCCATTTGAAAACCTTTGTCACTAAACATATCTGTGTTATCATTCTTCAGTCTAAAGTGTTCATCAACGGACTGCTATGTTTGTGCACTAATATATGAGATTAAGATAGTGTGAGATGGATGCACTAGTGCTAACAAAGAAAACACAAATGATAAAGGCAAGGGCCATTCTTGTAGTCAGTGGTGAGAGGAGGCAAGAGGAGCAGAGCTTTATTCTGAAAATCTCTTCTATTTGTTACTAAATGACATGATTTCCTGTGATTTATTAGACCTTTCTCCCATGAGACTAATACTCTCACTCTTCAAGGTCATATCAGGGAACACACTGAGATAAATGGCCTTTATCTAAAACATTCTCAAGGTGATTTGTTGGAATGCAAGAATTCTATAGATGGCAGTGTCTGTCCTGCCCAGTCCCACAGCCGTTTGGTCCCAAATTATTGACTAGCTTTGTCTTAATTATAAAACAATTTCTATCAATCAATGTATTTACATCTGGTCTTGACTTACTAGAGAATGCACAGACCTGATACTCCTTTGTGGTCTATGTGGCAGGCTCCCTTTGCCTATCTTCCCCAGAATTCTCATCTATTTGCCCTACCTATCTTCCAGCCTTTATTCACCAGTGTTTTATTCATTAACCAATGAGAAAAACACATATACAGAAATACAATCCCCATCACAGAAGGATATCCTCCATCAGAATTCTAAGAGAAGAAATGCCTGACAAGCAAGGGCATGCATAGAAAGTACTTACTTGCTTGGAATGAAAACACTGTAGCAAAGAATAGCCACTACAAATCAGAAAAGGTGTCATAGGGTCAGAATTGAGGAGCAGTGTAATTGAGAGGATTGTAATTTGCTCAAAAACTGTAACTATGTGTTTCTCCATGTATTAAGTTGACCAACTAGCTTTTGCCATTCTTGTTTGGAGTCCAGAATCATAGATTTATAGAAGATCAATATATATTCATTATTACTCATGATTCTATTTCTTCAGTGAGATATTATCCATCCTTATAATCCTTCCAGTATTCAATCTAAACATTTATTCTAAACATTCTATGACATCTAATTTTAACTGCTTTTTTTTCTTGTAAAGGAAATATATCATTATTGGAAAAATGGTGAATTTTCTCTTTAGTAAGTAGCTTCTTTTATATACAAAATCAGATTGTGGCCAACGTTCTCTGACTTTTAAATACTTTATAAATGAAATTTAAGGAGGCCTTTTTTGACACTTTTTCCTGTGTTTCAGGAGTTTAAACTCTCTTTTCAACTGTTTTTTATTGTTCTGTGTGTATCATGAAGGATATATTGAGTATTTCTCTTATATCATAAAGATAACTGGTTCTGAAAATGGTGGAGAATTCCTGTAATCCTAAAACTTAGGAGCTAGTATTCAAGGAGAGCTATGGGAGAACATATTTAATAGGACAAGCAAAGCAAAATGAAGCAAGCCAAAACACTATATGCTATTTTGCATTTCTTATTACTTATGGTGTTATTGGAGAAAGATGTTTGGGTATAAATTATAAAATACCTTGGGGTAACGCTAACCAAACAAGTGAAAGACCTGTATCATAAGAACTTTGAATCTTTAAAGAAAGAAATTAAAGAAGCCCTCAGAAAATGGAAAGATCTCCCATGCTCTTGGATAGGTAGGATCAATGTAGTAAAAATGGCAATCCTGCAAAAAGCAATCTACAGATTCAATGCAATCCCCATTAAAATCCCTGCACAATTCTTCACAGACCTTGAAAGAACAATAATCAATTTTGTATGGAAAAACAAAAGACCCAGGATAGCCAAAACAACCATGTTCAACAAGGCAACGTCCGGAGGCATCACCAACCCTGACCTCAAGCTCTATTACAGAGCTATAGTCCTGAAAACAGCTTGGTATTGGCACAAAAATAGACAGGTAGACCAATGGAATCGAATTGAAAACCCGGGTATTAACCCACACACGTACGAACATCTGATCTTTGACAAAGAAGCTAAAAATATACAATGGAATAAAGAAAGCATCTTCAACAAATGGTGCTGGCATAATTGGAGACTGGCATGTAGAAGAATGTGGATCGATCCATGTTTATCGCCATGCACAAAACTTAAGTCCAAATGGATCAAAGACCTCAACATAAATCCAGCCACACTGAACCTCTTAGAAGAGAAAGTGGGTGGTACCCTTGAACGAATTGGTACAGGAGACAGCTTCCTGAACATAACACCAGTAGCACAGACAGTGACATCAACAATTAATAAATGGGACCTCCTGAAACTGAGAAGCTTCTGTAAGGCAAAGGACACAGTCAGCAAGACAAAAAGGCAGCCCACAGAATGGGAAAAAATATTCACTAATCCCACATCTGACAGAGGGTTGATCTCCAAAATTTACAAAGAACTCAAGAAGCAAGTCTCCAAAACACCAAAGGACCCTATTAAAAAGTGGGCTGCAGAACTAAATAGAGAGTTTTCAATAGAGGAGTCTAAAATGGCTGAGAGGCACTTGAGAAAGTGCTCAACATCCTTAGCCATCCGGGAAATGCAAATCAAAACAACTCTGAGATACCATCTCACTCCTGTCAGAATGGCTAAAATCTAAAACACCAATGACAATTTATGCTGGAGAGGATGTGGTGAAAGGGGGACACTCCTCCATTGCTGGTGGGAGTGCCAGCTGGTTCAGCCACTTTGGAAATCAGTATGGAGATTCCTCAGAAAAATGGGAATAAACCTACCACAAGACCCAGCAACTCCACTCTTAGGCATATATCCAAAAGATGCCTATTCATACAACAAAAATATCTGTTCCACTATGTTCATAGCAGCTTTATTTGTAATAGCCAGAACTTGGAAGCAACCTAGATGTCCCTCACCCGAAGAGTGGATAGAGAAAATGTTGTACATCTACACAATGGAGTACTATTCAGCAGAAAAAAAATAATGGAATCATGAGATTCGCATGCAAATGGATGACACTAGAAGAAACCATCCTGAGTGAGGTAACCCAGTCACAAAAAGAGAAACATGGCATGTACTCTCTCATATATGGATTTTAGACATAGATCTGGGGAGTGCCTGCCTACAATCCTATGGTCAGAGAGTCTGGGAAACAGAAACTTCATTTAGTGGCTGATCGAAGAAGAGGCAGACTCCCTTGGTTAAGTACTGAGCTGAACTCCAGAAAGCCAGTAACAGAGAGGGAGGACTGATGATCAAAGGGATTAAGACTGGGCTGGTTTAACCCCCAGAAACAGCTGACCAGACAAAGGTTAACTCTTGAATCCCAGGCATCAGGCCTGGGAATCCAGCATGGGGCTGATCAAGATCCCCTGAATCAGCACACGGACTTTGGACTCCCATAGAACAATGTCAGGTGCACTCTCACCCTGAACTCTTGGGGAAGGGTCTAGACCCTGCCCTATATGAAATGACAGACTATGGACACCTCCATGGAGGGCCTCACCCTCCCTGGGGGAATGAGGGGATAATGGGGGGGGGGGTTTGGGGGGAGGGTGCGGGAGGAGGGGAGGGAATGGGAGAAGGACCTGGAACTGACTTGTGAAGCAACCTCGTTTCTTATCTAAATTTAAACTGGAAAATAAAAATAAAATAGAATAAAATAAAAAAAACTTAAGAAGCACTTGTGCATTTTGGAAATATATGAAAAATTCAATTGTGTTTTATAAACACAATGCTGTCATAATATTATTGTTAATGTGTTAAAGAAGCAATCCTATAACAATGTTATCACTAGCATATAGATTAATAATGAGTTAGATATTCTAATGAAAACATATTTAGCCTTGGTAGACTCATATGGCAATGGAGATATTATCTTACATTTAATAATTTTTAAGTGAAAGAAAGAAGGTAATTTTCATGTGTTCATAATTTAAGGCTTGCAAGTCTCTTTAAATCATTCATACCTGGCAGGACATGAGGTGATGCCTATACTAAGTGCTCAGGATGCTAAGGCAGAGTAAGATGATGAACCAGTGTCAGCCAGGGCCACACACTTAATCTGAATATAAAAACTAACAAATAAGACAAAAAGTAGAGAACAATTACCATGGAGTGCCCAATGCTGACTGATAACCTACAACACAACCCGAAGAACGTTGTGGAAGGGAGATCATAAAAGTTGTATGAGCAAGAAGACTAGAATGTCTACTGTTATATAGTATCTTGTATATATTATACAGAAGCTGCACTCAGGAAATATCAAGTCAGCCCTAAACAAATATATTTACAGAAACACTAATCAGTAGCTGTCTCTGTGTGGTCTGTGTGTGTGTGGGGGGGTGTGTTCCTGTGGTTTCCTGTTTCTACATATGTGTGAAGGTTGTTTGTCAACCTTTGGTGTCATTTATCTGGAGATATTGATTAGGTTGGCAAAGAATATGTCTCTCCTTGGCCATCCTGACACTCATTATTAGGTTATGGTGATCTGTAAGAAAGAATCAGGGAACCAAGTAACTCAGCTTGCCTCCAAACTCTGGGGCATCCTTTTTAAAACCTTGGTTTTGGGACTGAAGGTGCTTTTGTTTACATTGCATGTACTTTACACTCCAAGCTTCCCCGTTTCCCACTTCCTAGGATGTATAACTTTTAAAAACATTGATGGTTATCAATTTCATTATAGGGGAAGTGTATTTAAGGTAGGCTCTCGACTATTGCATGGATTCCTAGTTAGGGTCACCCTTGTATATCTCTGAACATTTCCCTAATGGCAGATTTCTCTTTAAACCTCTATTAAGTTATTTCTTTTCTTGCTCTCCTATATTCTTCCCCAGACTCAATCTTCCTGGACCCTTGTGTCTTCCTCCCTCCCCGCTCCTCCCCTTCTCTGTCTCCTAACTCCCTCTCCCCTCACCCTGTGCTCCCTATTTGCTCAGATCTACCTTATATGTCATCCTAGAGCCTTTATTCAGTAGCTGATGGAAGCAGAAACACACAATCACAGCTAAGCACTGAGCAGAATTCCTGGAATCTAGTTGTAGAGATGGAGGAGTGATAAGCAAAGGGGTTAAGACCAGGCTGGGGAAACCCACAGAAACAGTTGACCTGAACAAGGGAGAGCTCATGGACCCCAAACTAACAACTCAGAAACCAGCATAGGATGGAGTAAGGTGCCCTGAACATGGGTGTCAGCTAGGAGGTTTGGGAATTCTATGGCGACTTTGGTAGTGGAACAGTATTCCAAATATCAGGTCCAAACTTGAGATTTACTTTAAACTTGGATATGCCCCAATTTAACTACAGTAACAAAGAATTAAACAGAAGGAAGTATTGAAATTCCTTTCCTTTTTGTACATATATTTTTACGTTGTTTTATTTTTTGAGATTATATTATAATTTCATTATTTTCTCCCACCAAAACCTTTCTTGCTTTTTTTTTCAAATTCATGGCCTGTTAGTTGTTATGCCCTCCCTGGTGAGGACAATTTTTCCATTCCAAGAAATTCCTAGTTGTTTGTCTTTCCTTGTTCAGGTTGAGACCTACGGAGTTGTCCCCAATCCATCTTGGCATGTCTTTTGGTGCCTTCCTTGTTCAACACGTGATAGTCAGTAATGTTGGTGAGCCTCTATGGGTATAACCTGTGAAATTTCTAGGAGATACACAAGCTCTATTCTTCTGGCTCTTATGGTCTGTATATCTCCTGTCTTGCAATGATCCAAGAGTCTTATGTGCCAGAGTTGTATTGTAAATTCATCAGTTGTAACTGGCCTCCAAAACTTTGTATTTTGATTGGCTGTAGCTTTCTGTAGTTGTCTCTGTCTGTTACAAATAGAGGTTTCCTAAATGAGGAATGAGGACTAGACTAAAATTTCTTCCTGATATAAAAATAAGCAATATAACCTTGCCTCAATCATTAGATGACATTTTGTTTCACTGGTGACTACATAATGTGGATTCCATGTGCTTTTCCCCATTGCATATGGGATGAGGTTGACAAAGTCCACTGGAAAATGGAAAATCCCTGTTTACCATAGGGATTGGCTAAGCACGGTATCTGAGAGACACAGATTTTACCATTTACTCCTAGCATTTCTGTGTGGGACTCCTTCCTAAACAGAAGCTGAGTACCCAATCTTCTAAATAAACATAAAAATCCATTTTGATGAGACTTCGTCAATGTAGCCTTGTGATATTTCTAGGAGACAAACTCAGAGAAAACTTTCTGTTCCCCTGGCACTTACAACCTTTTTTTCAACCTCTTCCACAATATTCTCTGAGTCTTAGGTTCTCTGCAGTTTGATTACTTGTCCTTTCCTGTGATGGTTTCTGTTTGTTGTAAAAAGACATTTCTTTGATGAGTGATGTGAACTACCATTATCAATTGGTTATCCAATAACAAGTGGCCATCTCTGAGATCATACACATGCAGGGAACATTAGATGAATAGGACAACTGTATTTATATATTCAGAAAAAGGAAAATAAGTCAAGATTTGATAGAGAGTAAAGAGAGCAAAGGGCTCAGAAGGGGGGAGAAGGAAGAGGAAATGCAGTATAATTGTATTATAATTACAACATTTAAAATATTATTATAAATCTGGGCATTGGTGCTGCATACCTTTAGTCCCAGCACCCAGGAGGCAAAGGCCAGTGGATCTCTTTTTTTCATAAAAGAAAAATTTGTCTACTATTGAGCAAGCTGTATCATTTTTGAGCATATGTCCCTAAGGACAACCATAGAACTATACCCATATCCTACTAAAAAGATATTAAGTCACTCATTCTCATTGCTGTTTTATTCTTAACAACCAGGAAATGGAAAAACCCAGATGTCTATCAACTGATACATGAATAATGAAATTGTGGTATATTGTAGTATTTAATAAATAGTATTAATGGTTTAAATTAACTTATAAATTAATGAAACTAGCAATGTTTTATTATGTTGATTTCCAGGCACAAATAGGTATTTTCTTTGAAGTCTCTTGAATTGCTTTCTAAGTTTTTTTTTATATCAGGTATGGACTTTACTTTGTTTCTTCATATGCTCAGAATTTCTTTACTGTTATTTCGAATGAGAAAATGGTAACTATGAAAATTCACTGGCCACACAATTGCAATACCCTTAAATAAATTGAAATGAGATGATAAGTGTTTCAATTAAGCAGAATCTTTTTCGCCAGTGTGCAATTATGAATGATAGCTGTCCTTTAATTTCAGGATTGTAATACCTCAAATTGTATCCTTTCTCCCAACTAGCTCATTCAAATAAAACAACTTTATCAAGGAAAAAAATAACACACAACAAGGACAAACTAGTTATAAGACCAAAAGATTCTAAAGTTCAATGAATTACTATGTGGGTATGAGGTAGTAGAAAAAACTTAGTAAGATTAAGGGAAGATTAATAAACTTCATTGAAATTTTAAATTGAATAGAATCAGTCATTATCTGTATGCATTTGATAGTATCATCATTAACTAAGAAAACAACAAAGATACCAAGTCAGAATTATTATACATACACACATATATACACTATTCAGTCATTACACTGTCTAAAGTATATCAGAAAATAACACAGCAATTGGCAACAACAGACTATCTCAAACTAACACTGACTAAACTTCATAAAATTTATGGTAAATCTAGTGAAATTCAAAATTATCATGGAATTATGCTTTAAATTAAACACGGTTTGTTCTTTAAGAAACAAGGATTAGATAAAGCAATAATTATAGAACACTACCTGTGAATTATTTTTCATAATGTTTTGTAAGTTTTTTCTCTAAGTAAAAAATAAAATCACTTGTATCTTTGGATTCATTTATGTTTTTGAACTTCATTTCAGTGATTAAGAAATCTGGAAAACATATCAAGTTTCCATATGCCTTTCACATGAAACCAGCTTAATTATAATTAACCAGATTCTTTCAGGATACATTTTTCTTTTAGATAAAGTAACATTTTTTCACAGAAGATTATTATCTGATCCTTAGCAACTTCCCTCATTTCAAAATAAGACACTGGCTGGTGAGTGTATGTGGGAACTCAGACACTGCACATAATGGTTGAGCTAGAATTCAAATTGCCAGCCAACATGTGGTAAACATCAGAAAAGCTATTCCAATGATCTCACACTGGCAAATGTGATTCTCTTACCACTTCCAGAACCGACAGATCATTCTGTCCTAGAGTGCACACCCTCATGTGAACACAAGGATGTATGCACAGGGATTTGAAGAAACACCTTAAGGAAACACAGCAATGGCCCAGGGAAAGTGAGTTTTTTTATGTGATTACAGAACCCACTCCATGGGTTAAACATCTCAATAACAATCACGAACCATTCACTAAAGGACATATAGCATAGAGAAGAAGAGTGAAGAAATGGTGGTAGATTCAGTTTACACTGTAAATAGCAGCATTCATAAACCTTGGGAAGATATATTAACTCTTTCAAAAATTAGTAAAGCATAGTAGCCAAAGTACCTTTCTTTAAAATGACCTTGATAAAAATAGCATGGATTGAAAATTCAGGTTACAAGCTGGAGCAGAGTAGCAAAAAGAAAACACTGAATATTGATGTAGCAACTGAAATAGTCTTTTATTTCCTGAAGGGTTTTGGCTGTCTCTTTCTACTGACAACTTGCCTTATGAATAAAATTAATGTGAGAAAAAAGGTACCTGTTTATTGAAAATCTCAACCAAAGCAAGCAGGAAATAACTTGAGTGTAGTCAGGTTTTGGACACTCTTCAACAGCCCTAAATAGTCAAGATGGGATTGTTTTCATACAAGTTTTTATGATTTCAAATGTTGCGTTTGATTTAGAAAGTCAGTGCCTAGTGTTTCCAAAACTATTAAAAAGATACACAACAGCCTTTCTCTCCATTTTACTGTTCAAAACTTCCAAGATATATGATACTGACCTTTGGGAAAGGAATAAAGTTCATAACTTCAGAGAATTTACCTGAATTATGTAAAACATAACTATACTAAGAAATAGGAAACTGTATGTATTCTGCTACGCCACACATGATTCTCATATAAAATGGTCCCAATAGAAATTTGTTTAATTTACTCAATGCTGTCTTGATACACATAAACTTAATCTACAGTAAAATTGATATCAGTATCCTCATAATCTTTATGGTATATGCATGGCTACAGTAATTGTTTAATCTCAGATAATTTAATTTTAAACAGAGGACAGTCTGTAAATGAGTTTCATATTTGTAAAAATACAAGTACAATAAAAAGTAAATTAGAAGTGAGTAAAAGAGAAGGAAATATTTACTTTTTCCCTCAGGTGTTGTTTTATTATGTTATTTTCTATTAATGTTGAATTAAATTCAAAGCAAGACATGATAACCACAAAGTAAGTTTCATTCTAAAAATGATGTATTAGTTAAGACTCTACTAAATTAGATGTCAGATGTGGTAGCTTATGCCTTTAATGCAAGAAACAGCAATTTGTAGGTAGAGCTCTACAAGCTTAAGGCCAGCCTGGTCTACATAATGAGTTCTAGGCTGGCCAAAAGTACATAGCATAGTAAAACCTAGTATAAGGAAATTCTAGAAATTCGAATAAGTAGAGATTAAAAGAAACTAACAAATCACTCATTCTAAATGGGAAGATAAGAGAACATCATTGTTCATATCAATGCAAGTAAGCAGTACATTTCCAAAAACAAAATTTCACTGTAAAGTCAATAGCAAAGTAGTTTATTTCTGGTTGACTATTAACAGACCATAAAGTATTGTGTAAATCCCTATAATCCAGGATTGTGGAAGTGTGATTTAGCTAAATGAAGACTTGTAAGAATAAGACAAAGAAGTAACACTAAGCAAGCACAAAAACTAGTGTAGAAGCAACCCACAATGATGTAAGACACCCCCTGTTACTTCCTATGGACAAGTTATCAGCTATGCCACTAAATCTAACAATGAAGTAAGTTGATGAGTCTGCTCATTCTACCACTATGGAAATATAGGTGAGAGACAATTGATGTCAGCCTACTCAATAAGTGTCGTCTAGAATTCTGTGACAAGCAATCCATTCTCCCATCTCCAATAAGGTAACATGTTTAGCCAGCAAGGCCAGCATAAGCAAGCACCTGACAAACATATTGGTATCCCTTTAGATAATTAATCTAATTGCAGCACTTTCTTATGATATTCAGATATTTTTCAGTTTTAAAAAAGCAATAGAATATATCAAAGTCTCCAATTGTGTCTAATGTCTGAAAATGGTAAAAAAATAAAAAATACCATTCAGCAGGAGGCAGCCAAATGATTTTACAAAATATGCAGAGGTGGTAAAAGCAAAGGTAGTTATTTCTATTTACTCTTCTCAGAAACTAGACCTTCTTATATTTGGAATGCAAAATGCCAGGATGTCTGTGATTTATGCACCTGCCAAACTGCATGAAAGGAATTTTCTAAGAAATTGAGATGCTTTAGAATTAGGATTCTCAAAGGAAATTAATCTCATCTAAAAACTCAATTAATTCCAAACTCCCTTCTGATTAGAAGAAAGAAATTAAATATCCTCAGATTATTAGTATTTGGTAATGAATCAGTTCAGATTCAACATAGAAAGCAGTTGCCTTATTCAATACACTTCATGGTCAATCATCTAGGGATAATTTTGAACTTAGCTTGAAAAAATAATTAAGAATGTTTTATGATGACACAATGCTCAATTCCATAGTTCTCGTGATCTGTCAAAAACATTGAGATGGGCCACAAAATATATAAGTGGCTGAGTTTGCTGCAGAGTGGAGGATAATACCAAACTCAAGGAGTAAAGCTGTTTCATTCAGAAGGGACCATTAATGTGATTTACATTTTAGACTGACTTTAGACTGATTCTAAAGTGTCTAGAACACCTTGCCTGATGACCATTTTTTGGGGGGGCTGATTTTACAGAGGGAGCAACTTTATGTCCTTGTTCTTTATCAGAAAGTATCCTGCTGTAATCTCTTAAGGCCTGGGTTTCCTGTGGCCAGATTTAGACATGCCTTTACAAATGACTACAGCAGTTACTTTTCTTCTTGCTGTGATGAAATAAGCGACAAAATTAACTTAAGGGAAGAAGGGCTTATTTTGCTTATGGCTTGAGAAGGTACAGTCTATTATGGCAGAGAAAGGATGTTGGCTGATGAGGGAGGCAATTGGTTACTTTGCATCTGCACTCAAAAAGCAGAAAGTGGATAAGAAAAAAAGTCATGGTGGAAAAACTCAAGGACCAACTCTAGTTGTTCAGTTCCTTCAATGAGGCTTTACCTCCTAATCCACAGCCCTCCAAACAACACCAACAGCTAAGACCAAGTGTTCGAACATGTAAGCCTGTGGAGGGAACTTCACATTCAAACTGCAGCAATGACCTTTCTCAGCTTGTACCAGAGCTGAATTATCCCTAGGCCTAGAGTATCGTGGAAACAGAAAAATGATGTAGTTTCTATATCTTAGGGGTTTTTTTGAGAATTTTTTTGTTCAAATAAAGGAAACAAGCCTGATCTTGAGTCTTAAACCTTAGCTACTTCCAAGCCTGAGACATGAGGATAAAAAGTCCAGAAGCCCCCTGATCCACAGAGTGAATTCCTGGTCAACTTGCACAACTTAATGAAAGCCTGGCTAAGAAAAGTAAGTGAAAGGAGAACCTGGGTGATAGTTCAGAAGCAATACACTTGACTTTTGTGTGTGAGGTCCTGTGACACACTCCCTAGCAGCACAAAAGAAAGATCATGATTAATATTTGCAAAGCATATCAGTGACTAATACTATTACTTAATGAAAAGTTATTCTCTACTTGTATACTTACTTGAAAGTTAAAACCAGATGGCATATCTAAACTAGATAAGACTAAACAACTAAATATTTTATGACAAAATCCACTGAGCTTCAATGCTGGAAACTCTGATATCATATATTTAACCTGGGATATTTTGTCTCAGGTAAAACAGTACTTAATTGTTTTTGAGATTGTGCTTTAAATATACCTTTCCCTATCACTTTCCTACCTCCAACTCTTCCCATACACCCCTACTCCTTGTTCTCTCTCAAATTAATAACCTGTATTTCCTTCCTGTTGTAACATATTAATGAGTGTCTTTGTATATTCCTCAATATAAAAATATAACCCAATCTGAAATGTGAACCATCGGTATGGAACAGCCAGTGGATGGCCCTGCCCTGGGATCTTTGTTGATGCTTTATTGCAGAACTGTAATGAATTACACTTAGGAACATAGAGGTCCATATTCCAAAGAAAAGGAGAGAGACGAAAGGAATCACCACTTACTCAGATAAAGTAGGAGATGATAGATGGTAGTTGGAAATCTGGAAGGGAAATGAAATCCATGCTGAATTTTAATTGTTGTTATACAAGGTCAAGATATTCTTCAATTTAATACTTTTTCAACTGAGCTATTTCAGCCCTGCCCAGTAGATCAAGATCTTCTTACAAGAGAAACATTTGCTCAGAAGAGTTGACGACTAACTGCATTGTGTATAATATGTAAAAGATGTGCTGCTTGCACATGAATGCCAACAGATTTAACTGGTTTCCTTTAGAAGAAAAGTTGTTATATCTTAGGCCTTGAAGAACTAGTAATTTCTTTAAAGACTCAAAGTTCTTGTTATACAGGTCTTTCACTTGTTTGGTTAGCATTACCCCAAGGTATTTTATGTTGTTAGCGACTATTGTAAAGAGCGATGTTTCTCTGATTTCTTTCTCAGGCCTTTTATTGTATGCATATGGTAGGGCTACAGATTTTCTTGAGTTGATCTTGTATCCTGCCACTTTGCTGAAATTATCTATCAGCTGCAGGATTTCCCTTGTTGAGCTTTTTGGGTCATTTATGAAAACTATCATATCTGCAAATAGTGAAAGTTTGGCCTCTTCCCTTCCAATTTGTATCCCCTTGATTTCCTTTTGTTGTCAACTTGCTCTAGCTAGAACTTCAAGTACAATATTGAAGAGATATGGAGAGAGTGGACAGCCTTGTCTTGTTCCTGATCTTAGAGGAATTACATTGAGTTTCTGTTCATTTGGTTTGATATTGGATGTTGGTTTGCTGTATATAGCTTTTAGTATGTTGAGGTAAGTTCCTGTTATCCCAGATCTCTTGAATACCTTCATCATGAAGCAGTGTTGAATTTTGTCAAAGGATTTTTCAGCATCCAGTGAGATGATCATGTGATTTTGTTTCTTAGCTTGTTTGTATGGTGGATTACATTGATGGATAATGAGGGGTTTTGAAGAATCCCACTATGCATGTATGGGGTTTTATATAGGATTAGAGTTTTAGTAATATTCATTTTATGATTGTGGGTGCCTTTTATTTGGGGCATAGATGTTCAAAATTGAAACTTCATCATGGAGGATTTCTCCTGTGATGAGTATGAAGTACATTCCTTCATCTCTTTTGATTGATTTTATTTTAAAATATAATTTGTTAGGTAGTAGGATTGCTACCCCTCCTTGTTTTGTGGGTCCATTTGAATGGAAAATCTTTTCCCAACCCTTAACTCTAAGGTATTGTCTGTCTTTGAGGCTGAGGTGTGTTTCTTGTATGCAGCAGAAGGAAAGGTTCTGCTTCAGAGACATTCTGTTAGCCTGTATCTCTTTATGGGCAAAGTAAAACCATTAATATTCAGGGATATTAATGACCATTGATTTCTCATTCTTGTTTGTTTTGGAATAGTTAATGGTGGTGGAATTAAAGAAATTAAAGAAGACACCAGTAGGTGGAAAGATCTCCCATGCTCTTTGATAGGTAGGATCAACATAATAAAAATTGCAATCTTACTGCATACAATATACAGCTTTAACCCAATCCTCATTAAAATCCCATCATAGTTCTTCACAGACCTTGAGAAAACAATAATCAGCTTTGTATTGAAGAACAAAAGACCCAGGATAGCCAAAACAACCTTACTCAACAAAACAACACCTGGAGGCATCACAATCCCTGACTTCAAACTCTGTTATAGAGCTGCAGTCCTGAAAACAGATTGGTATTGGCCCAAAATAGACAGGTAGACCAGTGGAATTGAATTGAATATCCTGATATTAACCCACACATGTATGAATATATGATTTTCTATAAAGAAGCTAAAAATATACAATGGAAAAAAGTAAGCATCTTCAACAAATGTTGCTGGCATAACTGGATGCTGGCATGTAGAAGAATGCAGATAGATCCATTTCTATCACCATGAACAAATCTTAAGTGCAAATGGATCAAAGACTTCAACATAAATCCAGCCACACTGAACCTCTTAGGAGATAAAGTGGGTAGCACCCTTGAGTGAACTGTTACAAGAGCCTGCTTCCTGATCATAACTCCAGTAGCACAGATACAGAGATTAATACATGGGACCTCCTGAAACTGAGAAGCTTATGTAAGACAAAGGACACAGTCAGAGAGACAAAAAGGCAAACCACAGACTGGGAAAAGATATTTGCTAATCCCACATCTGACAGAGGACTCATCTCCAAAATTTACAAAGAAATCAAGAAGCAAGTCTCCAAAACACCAAAGGATCCAATAAAAAATGGGGTACAGAACTAAATAGAGAGTTCTCAGTAGAGGAGACTAAAATGGCTGAGAGTAACTTGAGAAAATGCTCAACATTCCTAGCCATCTGTGAAATGCAAATCAAAATTACTCTGAGATACCATCTTACTCTTGTCAGAATGGTTAAATCAAAAACGCCAATGACAGTTTATGCTGGAGAAAGGAGAACACTCCTATACTGCTGGTGGGAGTGCCGACTTGTACAGTCACTTTGGAAATCAGTATGGAGAGTCCTCAGAAAAAAGGGAATACACCTACCACAAGACCCATCAATTTCACACTTAGGCATATACCCAAAAATGCACATTCATACAAGGATGTCTGTTCCACTATGTTCATAGCAGCATTATTTGTAATAACCAGAACATGGAGCCAACCTAGATGCCTCTCAACTGAAGAGTGGATAGAGAAAATGTGGTACATTTACACAATGGAGTACTATTCAGCAGAAAAAAATCAATGGAATCTAAAAATTTGCAGGCAAATGGATGGCACTAGAAGAAACCATCCCAAGTGAGGTAACCCAGTCACAAAAAGAGAAACATGGTATGTACTCTCTCACTTATGGATTTTAGACATGAATCAAGGGAGTGCCATCATACAATACCACTGCCAGAGAGTCTAGGAAACAGAACCTTCATCCAGCTACTGATGAAAGCAGAAGCAGATACCCATAGACAAAGACTACCTGAACTCATGGAATCCATTGTCAGAAAGAGAGAACTGATGGGCTATGGAGTTAAGACTGCACTAGTTTAATCCACATAAACAGTTGACCTGAACAAGGGGGAGATCTTGGACTCCAGATTGATGGCTGTGTGGAAAGCATTGGACCTACCCATGGGGCCTTGGGTAGTATTTATCCCTGGCATACAAATAGACTTTGAGTGGCCATGCCATAATATGGGAGGCTCTTTCAGCAGGGACTCTTGGGGGAGGGCCTAGGCACTACCCTGTATGAAATGACAGTTACTAGAGATCCACCATAGAGTGCCTCACCCTCCCTGGGGATCAGAGTGGAGATTGGGTGGGGGACTGAGGGACCTGGTGGGGAGGGCTGGGGAGGAGGGGAGGTAGAGAGAGCTGGGATTGACATGTGAAACAAGATTGCTTCTAACCTAAATAAAAAAATTATAATTATTAATAAAAGAACTAGCAATTTCTTAAAGTTTAAGTTTCTATGCTGTTTCTCACAATGGGATTATTTTTTAATTAATTTACAGTTTCAACCTCTTATGTTCTAACATATATATCCAATCACTTCTTCATTCTCAGTGTGGAGCATAAATGCCAGCAATTTTGATATATTTCATGATTTGGTTATTTTGTGTCTTTGATAATACCTCTATTGTTTCTTAAGAAAGGAAATGCTGGGGGTCATAACTTAAAATGGGTTTCTTTCAAGTCTATCTTTGAATAGGAGAGAAAAGCTTGAAAAGCCACCCAGTGAAAGAAAGCACCTTGAGATATATGCGATTCTTTTGTTCTTAGCAATACAATGAGACAATGCACTTGGATCTCTCTAGGGAACATTGAAATGCTACATGTGTTGATATTTCTATTTATTTTCCATCAGCCAGCTCCAAGTAAATAGCCAAGGGGCTTTAAGTTTTGTTTATTACACAAAGCACAATCTCTTAAGTATCATATACCTTGGGTTTAAAAATTACGTATTCCACAAATCCCTTGAATTATTTCAACTACAGTGAATTGCAACAAATTTAAGAAAACTTATAAACAGGTGGAGAAGTGTCTAGAGCCACTCAGGTATGTTATCAAATTTTTTCCAAAGTATATTTTATTTATTCTCCTATCACACACTAGAAGGTTCCATGCATCTGACCTGAGGCAAGCAATCACTTAGCAATGTACTACCAGTCTACCTTGCTGTAAACCCCAAATAAGTAAATGGGAAATAGGAGTAGAATTTATGATGAAGATTTCAATTCCTCACTTCATTACTTCTGGTTTATCAAGGCAGGCTTTAAATGACTTTCCTACATCTATTTCTTCCCAACTTTATTTCCTCTTGTAGCTACAGGCAGATTAATCTTCATAAAACCCCATGCTGCTCATGCCATCTCATATTCAAGATTCCATATGACAAAACCTTGCTTATAAAGATTATACTTCACCCCCTACTCCCCCCAGCTCTGCCTTTAATCACATCATCTATTCATTCATATCCTGGGTCCTGGGAACCCACATGTGGTTGATTAGAAGACATCACCACAATAATTTGGACTCCTTTCACTAAGGGCTGCCAGTGCTATCACTTCTTCACTCTGGGTTAGTGATATTACTTATTCTGATCAATACAGGCATCAATAATGTGCATTTTGAAAGGCTGGACTTCAAGGGCTTCATGCATCATTTATTTACCCACTTGGTACATGGCATGGGGAATATCCTATAAAGAAGGTAGCCTAAACTGATAAAGGGTGACAGGACATGTACAGAAAAACCAAGGTATCCTAGCTGACAGCTTGGCCCACTTGCTAGGCATGAATGAAATTATCTTAGGCCTTCCAGCTCAACTGATTCCACACGTAAGTGAAGCCACTACCTGAAGGCCATATGAAACCAGCAGAGGAGTTGCCCCCTAAGTACTTAATGATGATGAAGATGATGATAATCATGATACTATATAGTGTACTTTAAACTTGTGTTTACAAACTGGTAGGAATTAAGCAGCTTGTTATACAACAAAATAACACAGTAAACATGTGCCAGATACATTTGCAAGTGTCAGATGTCCAGTGGTGAAGTATGATAAAATAGTTTGAATAAGCATATTTGAGGTGATGCATTTTCCATAGACAAAACAGACTGACATAAAAGACAGAACGAAGGTAAATGAGGCACATTCTGAATTAATTGCAGGAGAACTCAACAACAGTCAAGTCAACAAAAGGGTTTGGCTCTAATAACATAGTGTTTACGTTTTTTGTTGTGATTGCTTGTGTTTTAATATGAGTACTTCTAAGTGAGACAAACCTTTTAAGTTACATAGCCATTCCCCTAGTTTTACTAATTTATGGTACTGACTCTTCGTGAGTTTTATCTGTGTGTATCTGAAGCTGTATTAAATCTGGATGATTTTGGTTTGTGAAATTTCTCCTGTGTGGATTGTAATGTTCCCCCCCGCAATGGCCACTAGCTCTGTTAATAATTGAAAATTAGAAGTGCATTTTTATCTATTATTATTGACCTAATCTCTGCAGAACATTCTCTCCCTGAACCTTTTAAATGGTTCTCTTGGTGGGTTAGTGAGAAGAGGCTCTCTCTAATAGGGCATTTCCTACTATTTCTGCTGTTGCTCTTGAAGAGGACCCAGCTTTAATTCCTGCTATGACATAGCACATGGATTGACACTAGAAACTTGACAAGGTAATGAAGAAATGACAAATACACTGACACATGTACAGAAAATCTGGGGTCAATAGGTTGTTTGCATTCTAAGGGGATGGCATCAACCACATAGCAACAACATAGAAACTCAAGCACTTTTATTAAGTTCAACACAGGAGAAGGACTAGACTAGTCTTGCTAGGATTCTGTAGGTTACAAGTCTCAGGTTGTAAACATCTGGGAGGATTCAGTTGTTGATATTTGTGTATATTGCAAAGCAAACATTTGCATTCAGAGCATAGGAAGCCTTTGCCATCTTTATAAGACTCACTTAGGGAGAAAGGTTTTGCCAGTTTTCCATGGGTCTGAGTTCTTGGTCATAGACATGGCCCTGTCCATGTGAACAAATATACATTCACTAGGGATTTTGTTTGCTCTTTACACATTCACTCAGGACTTCCTCAGCTCACTGCATGTCCTAGAACCTACAGGACATCTTACAACCATTTGTAACTCCAGTTTCAGGGGATATGATATGCTCAGCTGACCTCTACTGACAAATTTACATGCAGGTACAACATTCATACACAAAATAAATTCAAATAATTCTCTCATTTCACAGCGTAAAATGTAACACTGATCCTAGTGAAGCTTAGAAATATAAAGTATTTAGCTTACAACTGAAAGAAGTGATAGAAATCACCACCAACAATGCTATCATAAATGACCATTATTACCACCATCATTCTTAAAACAATCATCATCATTATGATTATCAAATATCACCAGCACTATCTCTACCACCTACCTAATCACCGCTGTCATTATCATCATTATTGTCTTCATATTTGATTAACTTTTGCTCAAATATTAATTTTCTGACTCTTGGTGCCAATTCCTGTGTTGGATGCTTGACAGACAGAAACCACTTAACTCTCAAATTAGGAATTATATCATCTACCTGGAGTGAATATTCATAGCCAACACAACACTAAGATTCTATTGCCTAAAGTACTGTCCTAAAGTCAATGATTTGGAGGGTCCCCCAATAACCCTCTTTAACTCATGCCTTTTTTAAATGAGACTAGGAGTCCACATATTGAAGGAAACATGAATGTGAGGTTCCCCTTCCAGATCAGTGTTTCTATAATTACAGGTTATAAGGAGTACATTTTTTTCTTTTCCTTTAATTCCCAAACTGCTATAAAGATTTTGAAAAAACAAACAGAAGCAGAGTATGACCTGATGATTCTCTGGATTTTCCCAGTGTCTGTTGTTGTCTCCTTTTCTCATTTCTGATTTTGTTAATATGCATGTTCTCTTTCTGACTTTTGGTTAGGCTTGATAAAGTTTGTCTATCTTGCTGATCTTCTCAAAGAACCAACTCTTTGTTTCATTGATTCTTTGTATTGTTTTCTTTGTTTCTACTTTATTGATTTCAGCCCTCAATTTGATTATTTCCTAGAATCTATTCCTCCTTCCTTGCATCTTTTTTATTCTAGAGGTTTCGGTTGTTCTGTTAATTCTCTGGTGTGGCTATTCTAGTTTCTTCATGTGGGCACTTAGTGTTATGAACTTTCCTCTTGGAAATGCTTTCAGAGTGTCCCATAGGTTTGTGTAGATTGTGCCTTCATTTTCATTGAATTCTAGGAAGTTTTTTATTTTTCTTTACCCAGGAGTGATGCAATTGAGCACTGTTTAATTTCAATGAGTTTGTGGGGTTTCTGTAATTTGTGTTGTTGTTGAATTCTAATCTTAAGACATGGTGGTCTGATAAGACACAGGAAGTTATTCCAATTTGTTTTTGTATCTTCTGAGGTTTGCTTTATTGCCAAGTATGTGGTCAATTTTAGAGAAGTTTCCATGTGGTGCTCTCCACAAAATTAGAAACTTTAAAGGAAATGGATGATTTTCTGGATAGATATCACTTACCAAAATTAAATCAAGGACAGATAAACAATCTAAAAAGACCTATAATCCCTAACAAAATAGAAGCAGTCATCAAAAGTCTTCCAACAAAAAATAGCTAGGGTCAGATTGTTTAAGTACAGAACTCTACCAGAAATTAAAATAAGTTAATACCAATATTCTTCAAATTGTTCCACACAATAGAAGTAGAAGGATCATTGCCAAACTCTTTACAAGGCTACAATTACCTTGGTGTCCAAACCATACATAAGCAAAACTAAGGTAGAGAACTACAGACCAATCTCCCTCATGAATATTGATGCAAAAATATTCAATAAAATACTGGCAAATGGAATCCAACAACACATTAGAAAAATCATACACCGTGATCAATAGCTTCATCCCAGGGATGCAGGGATGGTTCAACATATGAAAATCCATCAATATAATCCACCATATAAACAATCTGAAAAAGAAAAACCACATGATCATCTCACTAGATGCTAATATAGCCTTTGACAAAATCAACACCTGTAAAGGGAAGCTTTTTCCTTGTTAGCCGCTTTGGTTTATCACCTGCCAGTCGCCTGGGCTCTGCCATGTTGTAGTCCCCAAATAACACACAAGACGCTGTATTAATTATGAAGCTGTTGGCCTTGCTTGTTTCTTACTGGCTAGCTCTGACTTAAGTAATTACCCCATAATTGTTAATCTAAGTATTTCTCTTACTGGAGAATATTTCCGGGCTTCCTACCCCATGGGGTTACATCTTGACTCTCTGTGTTTCTCATTCCCAGGGTCCTCCTGGACTCCTAGTCCCACCTGTCTAGATTCCTATTGGCCAGCAGTGCTTTATTGACATAGGACTTCCACATCAAACACCCCCTTCATGATAAAAGTCTTGGAGATATTAAGGAAAACAGGAACATACTTAAACAACATAATAAAGGCAATATACAGCAAACCAACAGCCAACATCAAACTAAATGGAGAGAAACTCAACATGATTAATCTAAAATCAGGAACAAGACAAGGTTGTTCACTCTCTCCATATCACTTCAATAGTGTACCTGAAGTTCTTGCTAGAGCAATAAGACAACAAATGGAGAACAAGAGGCTACAAATATGAAAGGAAGAAGCAAAACTTATATTATTTGCAGATGATACTGTACATAAGTGACCCGAGGAATTCTACAAAATAATTCCTGCAGCTGATAAACACCTTAAGCAAAGTGGCAGGATACAAGAATAACTAAAAAAAATCAGTAGCCCTACTATATATAGACAGTAAATGTGCTGAGAAAGAAATTAGAAAAACATCTAACCAAACAGGTGAAAGACCTGTATGACAAGAACTTTGAGTACCCATGCCACAATATGGGAGGCTCCCTCAGCTGGGGGTGGAGCTAGACCCTGCCCTGGATGAAATGACAGTTACTGGAGATCCACCATGGAGTGCCTCACCCTCCTTGGGGATCAGACTGGAGATGGGTGGGGGACTGGGGGATCTGATGGGAAGGGCAGGGGAGAAGGTGAGGGAGAGGGAACTGGGGTTGACATGTGAAACAACATTGTTTCTAACCTAAATAAAAATTAAATGCATAAAAAAGAACTTTGAGGTTTTAGTCAATAAAGATAGAAATTAAAGAGGATAGCAGAAAATTGAAAGATCTCCCATGCTCTTGCATAGGTAGGATCAACAGAGTAAACATGGCAATCTTACCAAAAGCAATCTACAGATTCAATGCAATCCCTATCAAAATTCCACAACAATTCTTCACAGACATTCAAAGGACAATTTCCAACTTTATATGGAAAAAAAGAACCAAAATAATCCTGTACCAAAAAGGAACATCAGGAGGCATTAGCATCCGTGAATTCAAGCTCTACTATAGAGCTATAGCAATGAGTACAGCTAGGTATTGGCACAAAACTAGGCAGGTAGACCAATGGAATTAAATTGAAGACCCTGATATTAACCAACACACCTATGAAAACCTGATCTTTGAAAAAGAAGCTAAAACTAAACAATGGAAAAAAAGAAAGCATCTTCATCAAATGTTGCAGGCATAATTGGATGTGGACATGCATAAGATTACATATGGATCCATACCAATCAACTTGCATAAAACCTAAGTCCAAATGGATCAAAACATCAACATATATTCAGCCACACTGCACCTCTTAGAAGAGAAAGTGGGAGGTATCCTTGAACGAATTGGCAAAGGAGACCTCTTCCTGAACATAAGGCACAGACCCTGAAATTGACAGTTAATAAATGGGACTCAGAACTCAAGAAAGTCGTCTCCAAAACACCAAATAACTAAAAAGCAGGTTGCAGTACTAAACAGAAAATTCTCAATAGAGGAATCTAAAATGGCTGAAAGACACTTAAGAAATTGCTCAACATCCTTAAGCCATCAGGGAAATGCAAATCAAAACAACTCTGAGATATCATCTTACACCTGGAAGAATGGCTACAATAAAAAAAACACAACAGTTTATGCTGGAGAGGATGTGGAGAAAGGAGAATACTTCTCCATTGCTGGTAAGAGTACAAACTTGTACAGCTACTTTGTATATCACAATGGCAGTTTCTCTGGAAAATGGGAGCCAGTTTACCTCAAGATCCAGCATTTCCACTTTTAAGCATATAACCAGAGGATGAACATTCATACAATAAGGACATCTGTTCAACTATGTTCATAGCAGCATTGTTTGTAATAGCCAGAACCTCGAAGCAACCTAGATGCCCTCAACTGAACAATGTTTGGAGAAATTGTAGTACACTTACACAATGGAGTACTATTCAGCAGAAAAAAAATGGAATCTTGAAATTTGCAGGAAAATGGATGGCACTAGAAGAAACCATTTTAAGTGAGGTAACTCCATCACAAATAGACAAACATGGTATGTGCTCTCTCATATATGGATTCTAGACATAGTGAAAAAGATTATCAGCCTACAATACACACCTCCCGAGAAGCTAGGAAACAAGGAGTACCCCAGTGAAGCAAAAAGAGACAAGAGCCCCTGAACAAATGAGGGGTATGGTTGGGAGGAGGGAGAGAAATAGAAGAAAGAGGTGGGGAGAAGTGGAGAAGGGAAGAGAACATGAGGGATCAGGAAGATTGAGTGGGGAGAGGAATAGAGGAGAGCAAGAAGAGAGACACATCAATAGAAGGAGCCTCTATAGGTTTAAAGAGAAATCTGACGCTAGGGAATTATACAGAGATCCAAAAGGATGACCCTAAGTAGGTCCCCAAGCAATGGTGTAGAGTGTGACTACCTTTAATGCCATCTGAGAGCCTTCATCCAGTAGCTGATGGAAGCAGAAGCAGAGATCAACATCCTAGCACTGAACCAAACTCCTGGAATCTAATTTGAGCGAGGGAGGAGTGCCAAAAAAAAAAAAAGAGGTCAAGACAATGTAGGGAAAACTCACTGAAACACCTCACCTGACAAGTGGGAACTTAGGGACCCCAGTCTGACAGTGGGGGAACCATCATAGGATCCAGTCAGGTCCCTTGAACATGGGTGTCAGTTAGGAGCACTGGGCATCCTATGGGGCCTCTGATAGTGGAACTAGGATGTATCCCTACTACAGGAATGGAATTTGGGAGCCCATTTCCCATGGAGGGATACTCAGCCTAGATACACAGGGGAGGGCCTAGGCCCTGTCCCAAGTGACCAGATTTTAATGATCCCTCAAGCAAGGACTCCCCCACCCTGGGGAGTCGATGGGGGGATGGGATTCAGGAGTTGTTGGGGGTGTGGGAGAGAACTGGGATCGGTATGCAAAGTAAGATTGTTTCCAATAAAAAAAAATCATATAAAATTAACAATCTTAGGGGATTAGAGGCTTAATTCGGAAGTGTGATTGTGAGTGATGGAATGTAGTGATGCTGAGGCAGGATGTAAATTAGATAAATAAAAAAGATTTTAAAAATAGCAGAAAAAAACATACAGAAGCAGGGTTTAAACACTGAGCCATACTCCTGGAATCCAGTTGTAGAGAGGGACGACAGATGAGCCAAAGAACCCAGATCGTGCTGGAGAAAACCCATAGAAACAGTTGACCCTGCCTAGTTAGAGCACAGGGACTCTACTGGTAAAGCTGGGGAACCAGCATTGGACTTAACAATACCTCTGAATGTGGGTGCCAGCTAGGAGGCCTGGGAAGTTATGGGACCTCTAACAGTGGAGCCAGTGTTTATTGCTAGTGCACAAATGGACTTTGAGAGGCCATTCCCTATGGAGGGATAATATTGCGGCCCAAATACATGAAAGAGGGCCTTGGCCCTGCCCCAACTGATGTGATAGACTTGGATGATCCCCCTTGCAAGGTCTCACTATCCTTGGGGAGTTGGTGGGGGTTGGGATGGGGGAGCTGTTAGGGGACATGGGAGGATGGGAGGGTGAGGGAATGGGGGGAATGATATGTAAAATAAGATTGTTTCTAAAATAAAAGTAAACAAAATATACTAAAAATTAATTTCTGTTGATGTTAAATCTGAAAGGATGAAATATACAAGATGAGCTCCAGCTTTTGTCATTACATTCAATAGAAAATGAATTACTTTGCCAAACATCTATAAAATGTTCAGCCCCATGCATCAATTTCTGTTCTTGCCACTCAGTAACAAAATACTCCCACACACTAACAATAGCCAGTGGACCACACAGCATCGAGGTGAAAATATGTTCCTAATTGCAGCATCATACATAGAATGCCGTTCTAAATAAATAAATAAGAGAGACAACTTTTGGTCCTAGTATGGTGACCAGGACCTCAAATATGCAAGGGTTTTGTTCTGGCTGGGCTATACCCCCTTTCCCTCATAACAAGCTAGGATGGCAAGACTGTGCTTAGTTATTTAGTAATTGACTACACAATGCCTCAGATTCATATATTTATTAAGCGTGGATAACAATAGTGTCTAGTTTCAAACTTTCTTTTAAAGATTTAGTGAACTAATTCTTAGAAAATATTCTGCCACCTGTAAGCAGTCAATGAAAGTCTGCTAGTATTATTATCAACATTAGGCTGTCATATCCAGCTCCTATCCTTTCAAGACACTGTAATACTTTACAAAGTCGGTATTGTGTCTCCTGCTTGGTGGGTTAAAGAAATGTGACATATTCCGACAGAAACTACAGGTACCAACTCTACCTGTTACAGAATGAAATAATTAGATGAATGGATGCACTAGAATACATTTTTCTTATTTTGCAGTTTTCTCCTTTATTTGAAAAAGGTAGATTTAGAGAAATTGGCAGCCGTGCTGCTGAGAACACAGCTGGATAGAAATATATCATGAACAAAGCTATAAAAAGTAAGTTTTTCTATTTGTCTGAATCTCTCAGATACATGGTTACTGATGCCTACCTAACAAGGAAGACTAAAAAATGCATATAAAAGAGGCTTGTGGAATCTACAGGCAGGATGCCATTAGTTTGAGTGTCTTTTTCTCCAGCCTCAGGTAAAAGCAACTGTCTGATTGAAATCCTTTCCCTGGAGTGGATAAAAAGGCAGGAAGTGGAGAAGCTGAGCTGATATTCAAGCTTGCTTCCAGGTGGGAGAGGTCAATAAGGGTAGACACAAAGCATTCTCCAAGCCAGAGCCAAACCACTACCTCCTGCTAAATATGCTTTCTTTGCAGCTGCCTTTATGTATTTATCAACCAAATAAAAAGGCAATGTGCAGAGGTAATGATCCAGCAAGACCTCTGTTTTCCTCACAATGCCAAACTTCCATAACAGCTCTTTAAGTTTTTACATCTGGAATATGTAGTTCTTAGGGTTTTGCTTTGATAATGCATCCCATTTTTGACTTGCTGAAGCAAGGGTCAGGAAGCTATTTTCGTAAAAGTGGGATTTGGCAGGCTAACAGTTTCTGTTCTAAGTGCTCAATTCTGTGACCATGGTGCAACAGCAGCTATGAATTATACCCAAGTTAGTGGGTAGGGAAATTTTATTGAAAGAAACAAAGCCTTGATCAGATTTGGTGCTTGCACCAGTTAAGCAAGCTACACTAGAAAGTAGAGGGTGTAAGTATCTTAACATTGGGAATCGCTAACGAGATGGGTTTGAACATTGAGAAGGATGATGAAAATGATTTGGAGACCATATAAACACTAAAAACTGAAAACCCAGGTAAGGGGCTTCTCAAGTTCATTGCTTGTTTACTATAAAAAATCTGTATCTGGATGAAATTTTATGATGTATTTTTTCGTTTTTTTGAGACAGAGTTTCTCTGTGGCTTTGGAGGCTGTCCTGGAACTAACTCTTGTAGACCAGGCTGGTCTCAAACTCACAGAGATCCACCTGTCTCTGCCTCCTGAGTGCTGGGATTAAAGGCATGTGCCACCACTGCCCGGCTTTATGGTGTATGATACTCACTGCAGCACGGACTATCTATTGTTACTCAGGATGTATCCTTCCACATTGAAGAAGATTGTCCCACTCTGTTTCCTCAACTGATTTCTTTCAAGGGGAAAAATCATTTGTTTGATTTGATTTGTGATTCTGAAAGGAAAAGTAATAATGGACCTGTGTATGCCAATCCTTCTCTTTGCCATTATATTAAGGAATGATTTCGTAGGACTTCCTTTTCATTACATCTAAAAAGAGGGGAGAATGTTACATGAATTTTCAAGTTTGCAGACTAAATGTCATTTAGCTCATATGCTTAAAGATATTACTATTACACACTCAGCTGAGAAATACAGTCTATAGTGAAGTGACTATATGATTTCACCGTTAAAACTAGAGAATTAGATACTGTTAAGGATGAAAAATATTGCATAGATGATAATCAGGTGTATGGTATCAACTTCTGAGAAAGATAAAGGTCTTGGAGAGATCAGGGATAACAGAAACATACCTAAATATAATAAAAACAAAATACAGCAAACCAACAGCCAACATCAAACTAAATGAGGAGAAACTCAATTCAATTCCTCTCAAATCAGGAACAAGACAGGGCTGTCCACTCTCTCCATATCTCTTCAATACTGTATTCAATGTTCTAGCTAGGGCAATAAGACAACAAAAGGAGATCACAGGGATAGAAATTGGAAAGGAATAAGTTTAACTTTCACTCTTTGCAGATGATATGATAGTTTACATAAGTGACCTGAAAAAAATCTACCAGGCAACAACTGCCACTCATAAACACCTTCAGCAAAGTGGAAGGATACAAGATTAACTCAAAAGAAATTTGTAGCCCTACTGTATATAGACAGTAAATGGGCTGAGAAAGGAATTAGAGAAGCATCAACCTTTACAATAGCCACAAATAACATAAAATATCATGGGTTTCAGTCACAAAAAGAGAAACATGACATGTACTCTCTCATATATGGATTTTAGACATACATCTGGGGAGTGTCAGCCTACAATCCCATGGCCAGAGAGTCTGGGAAACAGAACCTTCATTCAGTGGCTGATGGAAGCAGAGGCAGACTCCCACGGATAAGCACTGAGCTGACCTCACAAAATCCAGTGACAGAGAGGGAGGACTGATGAGCAAAGGGGTTAAGACTGGGCTGGTTTAACCCTCAGAAACAGTTGACCAGACAAGGGTTAGCTCTTGAATCCCAGACTGATGGCTGGGAATATAGCATGGGACTGAATGATCAAGACCCCCTGAATGTGGGTGTCAGTGAGGAGGCCTAGGTAATTTATTGAGCCTTGCATAATAGATCAGTATTTATCCCGGGTATACAAATGGACTTTGGGCTCCCATCCAACAATGAGAGATGGGGGAGGTTAGTGGGAGGGCCTGGGAGGAGGGAAGGGGAAGGGAGAGGGACCTGGAATTGACATGTGAAGCAACCTTGTTTCTAATTTAAACTTAAATTAAAAACAAATAAAATATATAAAAAAGTCATAATAAACCTAAAATAAATATCTTGGGTTTAATGCTAAACATGTATAGCATGTATAGCATGTCTTTCAATGAAAGAAATTAAAGAAGATACCAGAAAATTTCAAAATCTCCCATGCTCTTGAATAGGTAGAATCAACATAGGTAATATGGCAATCTTGCCAAAAGCAATCTACAGATTCAATGAAATACCCATCAAAATCCTAAAACAATTCTTCACAGACCTTGAAAGAACAATTTTCAACCTTATATGGAAAAACAAAAACCCAGGATAGCCAAAATAACACTGCACAATAAGGCGAGATCATAATAGAGCCTGAAACTAAATTCCTGAGGAAGAAACATCTGAATATAGCTACAAAGAAATAAGAAGAGGAATGTGTGAGAATGAAGCTAAATGGCTCTATGCATGTAAGTAATCACATTACCAGATGCCAGAGTTAGTCTTCTGGAAATGTGGAGTAAGTGTGATTGGCGGAAGATGAGGAAGAGACAACAAGGAGTGGACAATTAAGGTGTTTAAACTGTTCAGCACATTTTAGAAGTACCACTGTTGTGTAAGAAGCAGTGGAGAGCTATATATTTTAATTTTCATTAGCATATATTACTCGCATGAACTAATGGATTAGATTTTTATATTTTCACACACATAATCAATGTGTTTTCATCAAATTCACCTCCCTTCATTTTCTTATCCTCCTTTGCCACCTGATAATCCCTTTGTCCCTTCCAATAGTATCTGCTACCTGTATTTCTTTTTTGTATCAAATACCATACTCTCACATTTAAACTGGCATCTGGTTCCTTGCCATTCTTCATCATATTTACTCTGTGTTCATCTTCGTGTCAGCGCTGTCCATACTCTTCATGTAATGGAACAGAAGCTCACCTGTTACACTCAGTCCCTCTAAATAACCGATTCTGATGTACTCAGAGCTTTGTACCCTACATTTGTTACAATGCCATTGATTCAGATCTCAGTAGACACGTTTCCAACGTAAACCTTTGTGACATGAATGTATCTATGGTATATTTATTAGGCGAATGTTGTCAAAAGAGTGCAGAGATTTGATCAAAAATGAAGTAGAAGTCAGTTGCACAGGTCTCCCGGAGTCTGTGTAACGTGGTAATTAACTAGTGTTTCTATTCACTAGGGAAAAGAGATGGTTGGGGCAAAAAGCTTAGAAGAAGAATGTGTTTACTTTTAGAGAAGTGGACTATGAGCTCCTTTGGTTAAAGCATCTGAGAGTAGGATTTCACCCTTATGCATCAGAGTAAAATCAACCAAGTCCCTTTGAGGAGGTTTAAATTCAAAATTCAGGATTGGTATGATTTTTTGCATTATTATTTTCACAATTAATTTCCTCTCCACATCCTTATTTTTTACATCACAATCACCACAAACATGAATGACCCTCTTTCCACACACTCTCAAATGATGTTATAGTTTCTGATTTTATAAGCTGCATGAAAACTTAATCTCTCTCTCTCTCTATCTATCATCTCTGTGTGTGTTTGTGTGAATATGATACTTATGTGATAGACAAATAAGAAGATGATGAATTTTTACCTTGAATTTCCTTTGAAAACTTTGAAATCCACAAGGATACAGTCATAGTAATACAATGTAAGCCAGATATTAGATAGTCTGCCAAACAATCAAGCTTGTGTGACACCAGGAACTGATGTGCTCGTTTTTCTTGGCCAGAAGAGTCCTTACACTCCAGTTTGAGTGAGTCAGCCAGTAGCTGAAGATCAAGGAGATAGAAGTTCCTCAAACCTGCTGCTGCTTCCTACTTGTGCCTTTTTGCTTGCTCTTACTTTATTCTTAATTAAATCTTAAATATAGGGAGATAATAAGAATTAAACACACTTGATAGAATAATGATCTATGAATGATCAATAATAGTAGACACTGAAGTAAAAACATGCTTTTTGTTTTAATACATTTGCAACAACAATGTTAAGCACTCACACAGGTTGACTTATCCCATGCTATGTTATATATAAAAAGATGCATTTCACATCTCAACAAAATAGTCCAGCATTCAGATGAGATAAAACATATGTGACAACAAAATCTTTTTTGTTTTCCTGGAAATATTACAAGAAATATGTAATTTGACACACTGTGGCATGTACTAAAATAAATTACTTTGTGAAGACTTTTATATTAAAATAGCATTCAGCTCTCATACATAAAGCTGCTTTTTGCAATAGATGGCAATTAATTCAGAGACCCACAACCAACTAATGTGCAGATAATGATAAATAAGACTGTAAACACACAAGACTTGGACTAAAACTTTGGTATAGATGGGATTGGGGGCTTTTGAAGTTCAGCCACTCTCTGAGATTCTACTGGCAACTTGGAGAGATAGATGGCTGCTTAGAGAGAGTGACTTAGTTTTCCTCAAGTATTTTGGCACAGAAATGCTACCCATGTGTAAGTAGATGGTCCCACATCATACCAATATAGATATGTAGGCAGCACTATACCAATCCAAAGTGAGTGTGTGTGTGTGTGTGTGTGTGTGTGTGTGCGTGATAGAGTGTGATAGAGAGAGAGAGAGAGAAGGAGAAAGAGTCAAAGAGAGGAGATAGATAGATAGATAGATAGATAGATAGATAGGTAGGTAGATTATCAAGTTGCAAGAGAATCAAGGTTATGTTAAGAAGAATAAAGGACAATTGGATTGGAGGCAATGAATGCTGGATTCAGTTGAAACATGTATTACTTTTATGTATTAAATAATACATAAAAACAAATAAAAATGAATGTGTAAACATTAAAAAGTAACTTTCATGACAATGGAAATGTTGAGAGAGTGTTATCTGATGACTAAAGTATCATTGAGATCCATCCATTTCTCATTGTCAAGTCAGTGTGTAGTGTTTATTTATAGGTAAAAAAAATGAGAGATTTCATGGAGTAGATTTCAGTAAAGACAAAGCTTTAGTAAAGGAAGGATTTTCATGTTTTTATGGAATTTGAAGTTCTGAGGATCATGATTTTAGTTAATAAAATTCTTTTAAATTTGTTATCTTATTTACTTCTTACTGCAGATTCTCCCCTTTATTTCAGTAGTCATTGCCTGTATACACTGTTAGATATCACTGTTTACATAATACTGTTTTAATTTTCAAACATGGGTTCCAAAATCAAAACTCAAACTACTTTCTCTCTCTTAATCCTTTCTACCTTCCTTCCTTCCTTGCTCCATTCCTTCCATTTTTCCTTCTGTTTTGCTTTTGTTTTGGTTTTGTTTTCCACAGGAAGAAATTCAGTGGCTTCCCTCAAAAAACACTTTCTTCAAGGAGAGTCTCATAAAAACCACCACATTCATGGGAGAGCTCTGAATAACATGAATATTGCCTTTGAAACCAAGTTTTCCCATGATTACATAACATGTATTTTTTGATACATAAAAATTTGGTTAGAATGTGCAGGTAGAGTAGCACAAGCCTTTAATCCTAGAATTTGGCGAGTAATGGTAGGAGGATCTCTGTGGATTTGAATTCCAGGATATCCAGAGTTACATAGAGAGACCTGTTGTCTAGGATCACCCCAGCCCCAATACTTTGGATATAGAAGGGATATTTGATGACATGACTTGGAGGAATTTTGTTTTCTTGTAGACTGTCCTTAACCCTGTCAGGATAATGTCACTAAATGAATGATTAAAATAAAACAAAGCAAAATCTCACTGAGACTGAGAAGACTAAGTATAGAGAAGTACACTTCATACAGCCTCCTTGTCACTTGTTACAAAGCAGCCTGATTACATTCTAGGGTAAAAACAATGGCAGAAACATTCCTTATCTAATTCAACTCATACAATTCGCAAAATAAGAATAGGTGCTCAGCAGTAGCTTCAAAACTTGTATTACTAGATTGAAAGCAACCAACAGTTTTTCAAAAATATTGTTTTTTCATGCAAACTTGCAGAGCACACCTAAACCTGGAATACAGCATCTTTATTTTTTTTAGGTGATGTATGAGGGTGACAGTGAGCAGGTGAGACATGCTACTCATGGAGGAACTAGGAACAGTTTTTTGCTGTAAAGTTTTTAAGAACTATAATAATACTTTCTGTACTTTAAGTACCATAGAATATTAAAAATACTGTTGTTTACCATCCCTACAATGCCTAAGTCATTTGTTATGTAAATTGTCTATCAATGAGAAAAGAATCTTTGACAGTTGACAAATGAGCATCACACCATAATACATAAATTGAAACAAAGGGAAGTCAGGGAATTATGGAGCATGCCACCTGAATATTCAATGAATACTGATCAGCATTTGCTTGTGAGAAGATTATGGCAGATTGGGAACACAACCATTAAAGAGGATTAGATGCCTAGGTACTTGGCACTCACATAGGACCTAGATGTATATTCATTCTACCAGCCAAATGAGAAACTGGATGGCTCATGGGGCATTCATTGGGTACAGCACAAGGATGCTTTGTTTGCATAGAGGGGAAAGTATAAACCTAGAATAAACACTGTTTTCTTTAATCCTTCCTAACATGTGCTCCCTTTCCACCCAGATCAAACTGTTTCCAAATGCCTATCTGTGCCACAGATGAAAGTGAAAGAATACAAACAGGGATAAAAGTGCCACTCAGCAAGGTAAAAATCAAAATGCCTGGCATTCACAAAAAACGTAACACCAATTTAAAGAGGTGGAGAAATAGCACCAATAATGAAAGGTAAAATCAAAACCAAAATGGACCGGTTGAAAATTTAAAACTAGACAAAGCTATTAGAAAAGAAATATAATCAGGTCATCTGCTGTGATAGGAAGCTGGGGGGAGTTCTTCGGAAGGTGAAAATCTCAACCCAGTATGATTCTGCCTACCATGTGTTCTTAAAACCTTCCACTGGTGTCAAAGGGATAAGAGTGCCCTAGTTACTCAATTTCTCCAGTTCTCAGGGAAGCCTTAGGCTTTCCTACATCTCCCAGAACCCCCAGCTACTCCTGGGAATGAGTTTCAGGCTTTCATGGATACTATGTTGGCAGTGGACCTCTGTTTCTTCCCTTGTTTCTCTGTTTTGCTGCTTCTTCTTGCTAATGCTAATATGTATGATCACACCACAAATGAATGACTTCAACTCAAATCTTCAGGTTCAGTTCTGGAGAAATCCAAATGTAAATCATAACTATTCTCACATTTCATGCTGAATATCTAGCTGAAGCATTTAATGCTGACAAGGAAGCAAGTAGCAATTTAAGTCCAAATCCTAATGACTGAGACCCCAGTTTTATTTATTTATTATTCTGAGTGTTTGGGTATCTCGGAAACACAAATGCTATTTTCCTTTACTTCATTATCTGTGTCAAAAAGTTGGTTTTAACTCTTCCCATTATGCACTGTGTTGAAGCAATATAGAAGGCAACTATCTTTTATCTTCAATGCTCTAATCCCCCCAAAACTAAAATTCATAAAATATCCAATGACCTCTGAATTGGAGATCCTAGTTCAAAACAGGATTTTCACAGTAGCAAATTGTGAAATAAGACTCTGCCCATTCATTTTCATTTGGATCTTCCATAACTCTTTTACACCATAAAAACATTATCTCAGTTATATCTTTACTGCACTTCATTTTCCTGTAGCTATCAGAAGTTTTTTCCCCTGTGTTCTTAAAACAGATGCTTTTCTTATACAATATATACTGATTACTATTTTCTCTCGTACTACTCCTCCTAGTTTCTCCTCTACTTCTCTTTCATCCTGATATGCTCCCTTTCTGTCTCTCCTTAGGGATAATGATGAATTATAACAAAATAAAAATAAGATAAAACCAAACTATCAGAGTTGGGCAAGACAAACAAACAAAAGGAAAGGAGCCCAAGAAAAGGCACAAGATTCAAAGAGACATTAGTTCACACACTCAGGAATCCCATAAAAACACTAAACTTGAAGTCATGATGTATATGCAGAGGACATTGTACAGACCCATGCAGTCTCTGTCCACATTTCCTCTGTCTCTGTAAGTTCATTTGAGCGTTGATCATGTTTATTTAGAAGACTTTGTTTCCCTAGTGTCCTTCTTTCCCTCTGCCTCTTATACTCTTTCTGCCTCCCTTTTTCCATCCATCAGGAATCTTAATATGAGATTCTTCAAATTATATTTGCCAACTTCCATTAATGTATAATAAAACAATGTTACTAAAATATGAGGTTCCCATTATTAATGAATGCTTCATCGCTTTTTGCCATCTAAGCAAAAATAAAGAGACGGTTCTTTGTGTGGTCCCTTATAGTTTGGAGTTTGGGGAAACAACCTGTAACCACAAAGGGGTCACCTGTTGGTAGAATGTACAGGGACTTTGTGCTGTGGTAACAAAAAAAACTGATAGATATATCATCCATTTTTTAATAGATAGTCTGGGAAATTCAAATTTTCTCAGGGTTTAGGAAATTAGTTTAGAATATTTGCCTGTTGGAATGTGTGCTTTTTTTCAAAGGTTTGCTCTTTTTAAGTTAATATGTTTTTACTTGAGAGGTGTCATTCAGTCCAGCTACTTGAAGCTATGCACTGGAGAAAAAAGTCTTTGTATACAGCTAGAAGAACTCACTTACATTTTATAAGCACTTTATTGAATGGATGCTGATATCTAGATAGTATGAGGATGGGTTAGAAATCAACCAAATGCTACTCAAATAAATACAGGAAAAACATTGTTGATTCTTTCCTTAAATTATTAATAACAAACAAATAGTAGATCAGGGGAAGGGAAGTCACTTCCCCTGATCTACTTACAAACTCCAAGTAGAAGTACATTTTTTTCACAAACCATATTTAACGGCAGACAAAAGAAGACCATTTAACAGTTAACCCCTTGGAAGTAGTAATGATTAGCATTAATTGTCAACTGGGTGTAATCAGAACAACCTGTGGATAGAGTTCAATGAGGGACTATCTCCATGAAGTTGTCTTTTGGACATGTAAATAGCATATTTCCACAATTAAATAAGTGTGGCAATGCACAGCCCATTTTGGGTGGCACCATTCCCTAAGATAGGGGTTTCCGAAATGTATAGTAGTGGAGATGGAGATGAGTAAAAGAATCAAATAAGTGAGCATGTGTGCATTTATTCATTTCTGTTCTTAGTTCTGGATGTGATATACCCAGCTTTTTCAAGTTACCACTTTGCCTTTCCCAAAATGATTGGCTATAACATGGAATGATGAAGTAAAATAATCTGTCTACCCTAAGTTTCTTCTTCTCATGGAATTTTTCACAGGAAAAGGAATGAAACTAGAACAAAAATTGATGCTAAGGTATTAGGATCAATGCTATTATAGACATTACTATATGGGTTGTATAACTTGAGATTAGTGTGTAAACATTTGGTATATTCGGCTTAAAGGAGGCTTTATAGTCTGGAAGCAAAATTTACCAGAGTATTTTATTGTGAATTAAAGAGAATAATGTTCAGAGAAACATGGAACATTGTATCCTGGCTTTTAAATTTTTGTAACAGGAACAGAGATATTTTGTGATTTTTGACTAAGAAGCTATGTGTGATAACCAGACTGTGACTTTTTAAGAGATCAGAACTATGTTGTATCAGAGAGAATGTCAGCACTCTTCTTGCTAAGTATGAAAAGACCAATGAGCCTAACAGTGTACATTTAAGGCATTGATCCTTACAATGTGGCATCTAACCACTGTTTTTAAGTTCATACACCATGAGCAAGTAGGCTTCATCCCAAAAACTCTGAGATGGTTCGACACACATAAATCAATAAATTCAATCCACTCTTTAAACAAACAGAAAGAAAAAAGGCAAATAATCATTTCATTAGATGCAGAAAGAGGCCCTTGATAAAATCCAACATGCCATCATGTTAAAAGTCCTAGATATATTAGGGTTATATGGGACAGAACCAATATAATAAAAGCAGTTTGCAGCACTACCCATAGTCAACCTTAATCAAATGGAGAAAAAACAAAACATTTCTACTAAACTTTGGAACAATATAAAGTTGTGCATACTCTAAATATGTATTCAATATAGTACTTAAAGTCATAGCTAGAGAAATAAAATAATTGAAGCTTTTATGTGGCTATGAGTCATTAAGTTAATGAGAACCCAGCCACAATCCATAGAGCCACAGAAGTTAGATACATAGTAAGGGTTAAGTTAGTGGCAGATAGATCTCTTTAGAAAACAGAAATTGTATAAATATTTGAGGATGGAATAGGATGATAATTTGTGATGGGAGAGGGAAGAGAAGGAAAACAGAGGGAAAACTGGAGTAGTTAAAATTAAGGACCATTTGAGGTATAGTATAGAAACCAAGTAGAATAGAAGTTTCCTAAAATCTATACATATATGAAGGTAAATCATATGAAATCACCAAATAATTGTGGAGACAGAGCCATAACTGGTCATCTGTTGTCACCAAATGAAGCTTCCAGAAGCACAAATAGGTTGCATGTTTTGAGTTTTTGGCTATGGGGTCCCATAAGGAACCCCCCAACCCAGGTTGTTGCCAATACCGAAACGGATGATGAAGTTTCATTGGTGAAGACAATCCCTACCCAATTCGTTGAACTTAGATCTAGTCAAAATTGTGTCTACATCGAAATTTAACATTTATGAAATTGACTTTAGTACAGGAGGGCACTCTGTAGACTACCAAGGGGCAAGGTAGAAACCTACCCAGTTACAATCCATTTGATAAACAATGGTGTCCTGCTTGCAAATATGATAGCACTATTGTGGCATAAATCTGTTGGGAATAACCAACCACCATCTGATTTGGCTTAAGAACCACTCCAAGAGATAGAAACCATGCCCAACATTGCTTTGGTGACTGAAAGTCTGTGGCTCAGTAATCCAGGGCCTAGGGTAAAATCAAATACTAGTGTTCATATTATTAAAATAATTTCTAACTATACTTACAGATCAGTGCCTTGATCAGTCATCATCAGGGAAGCTTCTTCCTGTAGAAAATTAGAAAAGTTACAGAGATTAACAGACAGACATTGTTCAGGGAGAAAGAGACCTTGAAAATATATCCTTAAATGTGATGTGTCCATTAAACCTCTTCCCTCAGTGCTCAGGAAAACCTGTGGAAGAGGAGGTGGAAATTGTGAGAGCCAGAGGTGATGGAGGACACCAAGAAAACAAGAACTTCTAAATCAACACAATCAATGGAAATATCAATTCACAGATAATAAATCAGCATGTACAAGGCATGCATGCATCTATATCAGACATTATCCTAAAACTCACAAAAGAAGTGGACACATGTCCCCATCACTAACACAGATGTTATCTCTAATTGATAACCACCTATGAGGGAGCATTAAAACTTTGATGGAGTCTCACTGAGAAAACAAAAAAAAACCTGTTAAGTGTAGACTGTATGTGTAGTAGCAGATGACCAACAGTAAAGAACTCAACAGCATTTTTGGAGATTCCTTGTCTCATAATGTCTTGTCATTTTTAAAAAATATTATGTATATAGTCTTTCCCCCTTTCCCTACAATTCCCTTTTGGTTATATTATAAAGTCCTGTTTAATATTCTTTTAGAATTCCTAAATATGTCAATGAGGGCATCTTTGTTTCTTCTGCTTTTTCTTGTGCTCTTTTCCTTTCATTTGTTTTGTCCTATTCCAGTGTATTGTGCCCCTTAGAGTACTTTGAATTTTCTAATGAAAGACATAAACATGGTAGACTCAGGTGGGAGACATTGTGGGAAGTTACTAGGGGCAGCTGTGTGGAGCTATAGTCAGACTATATTATGCGATAAAAAGTCTATTTTCAATAAAAGGAGAAAGATGGAGAGATAGAGAGAGAGAAAGAGAGAGACAGAGACAAGATAGAGACAGAGACAGAGAGAGGACAGGCACAGAAGTGGATCCATTTGCTTCATGGCAACAATAAGGGAATAGTCCCCAGGGTCAGAACACAGAAAGTGATATAGCTTTCATATAAGGCAGTAAGCTACAACTCAATCTGGCAATTGAACTAGGTATATTGTGTACATTGGTTGACCCATGACTTTTCATGTGGGGTAATGATTTGCTTAATTAATACAGAAAGGCAAATCCCAATGTGGTTGGCACCATTCCTTAGGTAAAAGTGATTTCTAAACTGCGTAGGCATATTGAAATTGATTGGAATGCAAACAATCAAGTAGGAACCTATGTATTACTTTCTCTCTCTTCTTGATTGTAGATATGATTTGACTAAATGGTTGAAGTTCCAAAAATGATGGACTATAAAGTGAAATTTTTAGCTAAAATAAATCTCGTTCTCCTGAAAGAAACTTTTTTTTGTTATTTGACCAATTTTTATTCTTTTATATTTTATTTAAATTAGAAACAAGCTTGTTTCATATGTTAATCGCAGTTCCCTCCCCTCTTTCCCCACCCCTAACCCCTAAAGCCACACTCAGTTCCCACTTTGCTCCCTAGGTAGGATGAGGCCCTCCATGGGGGATCTCCAGAGTGTGTCATTTCATATATATGTGAATAATTAATTTAAATGTTTATGGTAATGACTAAAAGTGAAATTACCAAGCCTATTTACTAAAATTCTTTCTATATCTCTGCCTTCATTCTTTCACTCCAGACACCTAGCAGGCAGCTGTCATGTCTTGAAGGAAGAAGGCAAATTTCTTTCTGGCCTTGAGAAAGTAAGGAAACTCAGAGAAGGACACTCCTGAATTTTCTAAATTTCTTTCAACTTAAAATCCTCATAGATGTTTGGTGTCTGTATAGACAGGCAGGAAGTGATGTAACTGGGCAGAATCAGAATATGAGCAGGGACAAATATGAAACCACTCTCTTCTCTTCTATGCAAACATGCTGAGTTAGTCACTATGTAGGATACCAGAGAAGTCACAGGTCCAGAACCTTTTTCTGGTAAGATAAGACCACGTGGAAATACTTAGATGAATAAAAAATGGGTTAATACTTAAGACAGAGCTAGCCAATAAGAAACTCTAATTACTGGCCAACAGATTTATAATTAATTTAAGTCTTGTGTGTAATGTGTGGCCTTCCCAGCCATCTGCCTGGGCCCTGCCACAGTTGCAGTCCCAAATTAACTCACAAGACACTATATTAATTATGAAACTGTTGGCTGTTTGCTTGTTTCTTATTGGCTAGCTCTGACTTAAGTATTTAACTCATAATTGTTAATCTAAGTATTTTTCTTACTGGAGAAAAGGTTCTGGACCTCTTACTCTGGTGGCCTACATCATGTCTGCATTTGTCTCTCTTTCCCAGAATCCTCCTCAACTCCTAGTCCCACCTATCTTGCTTCCCTATTGGCCAACAGTGACTTATTCAAACCAATCAGACACATTTATACAGAATGACATATCCCAACACATGTGTGTTTATTTGGGGGCTCTGAGGTGGCTGCGAAACCAGGAGGGAAACACTGTAACACAGTTGTTATGAGTGATCTTCCCACCAGCCTGGTTCTAGAGCTTTCCCAGCCCCAAATGAACACATAAGACTTATATTAGTTGTAATACTGTTGGCCATTAACTTGAGCTTCTTATTGGCTAACTCTGTCTTAATTATTAATCCATCTCTATTAATCTAAGTATCTTATTTGAGAGACATCTCACTGTGTCCTGTCTTTCCTGGGCTCACATGAAGACTCCTCTCTGCCTACATTTCCGACAAATCCTCCTTGTCTCCTAGTCCCACTTATCATCCTGCCTCATTGGCCACAGTGCTTTATTCATCAACCAATGAGAGAAACATATGTACAGAAGACATCCCCATAAAACAGTTGCTGAATTTTTAATTCATCAATTATATACATTCAATCACTATAATAAATCATTGTAAGACCTCAAGTTATTCTCCATTTTCTTCATGCTATATAATGTCAAAACCTGACTTCTCAAGTACTATACAAAAATGTGATTTGTATAGTGAGTCATGGATCAAAACTGCTTTGATTTTTTTGGAAGGGAGCACAAGTTTTACTTAATTGGACAAAGAATATACTGTATCCATTCAAACAAGATAAAATATAACTGGAATCCATTGTTTCCTTTATAAGCATATTTTAGAGAAATGTTATAGGTCAGATACTATTTTACATGAGGAAGCAAAGGGCTTGATTGACAGCAACATACTTTAAATTGCAAAGCCTAGGTTACTGAGAATCACAGAATTCAAAGCTAGAGACAACAGGTTCATATCCACAGGGATGAATAAGTTGCCCTGTCTGCTATATACAAATGTGTGATCCAACTGTGGCAGAACAGCCACCCTACCATTGTCCAACCACAATCAGTTATGGGGAAAGACTCTGGATAGGACCCTTCATGGCATCCGGATGTGGTATCACAGTGATTCAGTGAGGTCCAGATAGGAAAAGCTTGCAGTATTCCTTATGGTGTGGTAGATGAAAATCTAGCCACATCCAAGAAAAAGTATTTTTCCTCCACTAATAGTAAAAGGAAAAAAATGAGCTATAGTTTCTTATTTTGTGATTTTTTTTGTCCTCAGAAGGTGAGAAGAGGGGACAGAGTATAAATTGCCCTGGTAACCCTTATCAGAGTAGTATACTCTTCAAATTTATCATGTTTCATTTATATAATCTACTCACTTAAATTGTTATATTAATGGATGTGTCTTTCATGTTTATGATGTTGTTGGCTCTAGTTTAGGAAATTGTGTGTGTGCTGCATATTTGTTCACTATCCAGTTAAATGATAACTGCTTCAGCTACTTTCTAGTCAAGGAAGCAGTTATTTCCTTGACTCCTGTTAATTTTCCCATAGTAAGAAGAGCAATTCCTTTTGCATTATATCATTTTATTGTACCTATTTATAGTTTGTGTACTAAATTAAAAGTTTAGTATTGAAATACTGAAATTTTATGCCAGTTGTAATATCTAGGAATAATACCCAAAGATTTAAACTTTGATGAACACTCAAAGTAGATGCCAACAGGTCAGTCAGGAAGGGTTATAAATGCCGATAGGGTACAAACGTTTAAACTCAGCACTTAGGAGGCAGGATCAGGAAGGTCTCTGTAAGTTCAAGGCCAGCATGACCCACAGAAATAGAGATATTCATACATCCCTTTCCTGACTTTTGCATCAGCAATTGTGTGATTTAAGTATTAAAAATAAGACAAACAAGATAATTTTGAAAACCGTGAGTGATAACTGAAATACAAAGCAGGAGAGGAGGCAAACTGGAGAAATGCCATAAGAGAGCATCTAGTTTTTGTATTCCAGAAAACCACAGTATCGCTGTATTATTTTCAAAGACAATTTGTCTTTTACTTGCCAAGTAATAAGAACATGAAAGCACAATCTGTCTGTAAAGTTTGTCATTACAACATTGCCTCATGATATAATATGTCATCTAAAACTCAGATATTATCTCATCTATGCATAATGCAGCTTCCCCTGCACTTGTGTAGTTAGAGGCAGGAAGTCACAGGGTTTCACAGTAACCAGAAAATTACACTGCGCATGTCCATAAGGTCAGGGAATGAATCTGCTATGTCCAGTAACAGATTAGTCTAGTTCTTATAAAATACATAAAATCTGCACATTAACTTCTGTTGCAATGTTTTTAAATTCATGACTATAGCTTGTAATTCACAGATAATGAAGTCTTAACCAGGGCATAGTTTGAAGCAGTCATGCTATATGAGTTTAAAATTCATATGTAAAAACATAAAATTTAAAATGTGAAGAGATATTTCTGTTTTGTTTCTGTAGGTTTTAATGATGCAACCTAAGAACAATTATTTAGCTTTTTAAAAAATATTTAAATTAGAAATAAGCTTGCTTCAACATGTCAATCACAGCTCCCTCATTCCCCTCCTCCCATGACCCCCACAAACCCCTCAACTCCCCACCCAATCTACACTCTGCTCCACAGGGAGAGTAAGGCCCTCTATGGGGGCTCTTCAAAATCATCCAGGGCACGGCCTGGGCCCTTCCCCTTGTGTCCAGACTGAGACGGCATCTCTCCATGTGAAATGGGCTCCCCAAATCCATTTGTCAACAGGGATGAATACAGATCTACTACCCCAGGTCCCATAGATTGCTGAGGCCTCCTCACTGACTCCCAAAATCAGGGGGTCTGTATCAGTCCCATGCTGTCCTTTCAGCCATCAGTTTGGTGTCCATGAGCTCCCCCCTTGATTAGGTCAACAGTATCTGTAGGTTACAACAGCAAAGTCTTGACCCCTTTGCTCATGACTCCTCCCTCTCAGCAAGTAGGCTCTAGGAGTTCAGTTCAGTGTTTAGCTGTGAGTGTCTGCCTCTGCTTCCATCAGCCACTGGATGAAGGCTCTAGTATGACACACACGGTAGTCATCAATCTCATTTTCTGGGAAGGGCATTTCCTCTCAACCATTGCATAGTTTGCCAGTTGATTCCGTTCTTGTAGGTCTCTGAAATCTCATTAGTGCCAGATCTCTCCTCAAACTTATAATGACCCCCTCTATTATTTTATCTCTTAGCCTGCTCTCCTCTATTTTCCCCCAACTCAACTTTCCCGCTCCCCCATGTCCTCCAGTTCCCCCCCTATTCTCCCCCTCTCTTTTTTTCCAGCTTCTCAGGACACCCTGTCCCATTCCCCTTCTCTTGGGTACCAAGCCTATGTCTCTTAGGGTCCTCCCTTTTTCCCAGAATCCCTCCCAATGGGATTGTAGGGTGCCACCCCCAGATCCATGTTTAAAATCCATATATGGGAGAATACATAACATGTTTATATTTTTGTGACTGTTTTACCTCTCTCAGGATGATTTCTTCTATTGTCATCCATTGCCTGCAAATTTGAAGAATTCATTATTTTTTTCTGCTGAGTAGTATTCCATTGTGTAAATGTACCACATTTTCTCTATCCACTCTTTGGTTGAGGGGTATCCAGGTTGCTTCCAGGTTCTGAGTATTACAAATAATGCTGCTATGAACATAATGGAACAGATATCCTTGTATGAGTGTGCATCTTTTGGGTATATGCCTAAGAGTGGAATTGTGGGATATTGTTGTATACTGAGTCCCATTTTCCTGAGGAATCTCCATACTTATTTCCAAAGTGAGCTATATGAGTTGGCACTCCCAGGACCATTGGAGGAGTGTTCCCCTTTCTCCACATCCTCTACAGAATAAACTACCATTGGTGTTTTTGATTTTAGCCATTCTGACAGGAGTAAGATGATATCTCAGAGTTGTTTAATTTGCTTTTCCCTAATGGCTAATGATGTGGAGCACTCTCTTAAGTGTCTCTCAGCCATTTTAAACTCATTTATTGTGAATTTTCTATTTAGCTCTGTACCCCAATTTTAAATTGGACCATTTGGTGTTTCGAAGACTTGCTTCTTGAGTTTTTTTAAGTTTTGGAGATTAATCAAATTTCTTTCTTAAAAGTAATCATATATTTGTTGTATTGCAAATGCTAATATTAATTAATATTTAAGATAGGAGCTTGTCATTATTTAGATAGACAAAGAAAGAGTAAATCCTGATGGTATCTTATAGTCTGGGTAGTGAGTAAATAGTGAGGGAACTTCTTTAGTAGGTCATATATGTAAGGGTGACTCTTCTATAGGTTCTCATATGTGCTTCAGTATCTGATATCTAGAAAGCCATATACAAATACACAAGCACATTAAACCAATGGAGATCATCATGAAAAGTAAATAGTAACTACGTGTAGATCATAGTGTTGTTAATATCTCTGTTAAGGCAAATTTTAGCTCCTAAGTTTCATGTAATATTTGTAGCCTCTTTTAAAAGTCTAGGAATCATTCTGAGAAAAAAAGAGAATAATATATGAAGCACTTCACAGGACAATTTCTAGCCACTGAAAAGTTTGTAATACGGTAGAATCTATCATAACAGGAATGTCTAAAATCCCATTCACAAGCAATGCACAATATCTACTTTCTCATCTTTAAAATTAAAACAATAAAATATCACTTGTGGCAATGGCAGTTTACAAAGCTAAATGTAATGTTTTTCTATTTTCATTGTTATCATCCTTGGAAGAATGACCTCATTTTTTGTGTGAGAAGAAAAGCAAAATGCATGCCTTTCTAAATGTGGTTAGTTCCTTCCTTTTCAGGGATACTTATAATTTATGTTTATGCAATTGAGATGGTCTACAGAATATTGAGTACTATGGCCTACTCCAAACAGTGTTGTGCAACAAAAACCAAATTTACCTGGATTAGCATAAGGTAAGCAATTGAATTGAAATTTTATATTGGTAAACGTTTCTAGGAATGCAAGTCAGTGAAGTTATTACATATATATTAATTTTGTTAAATAGGTATTCATACACATGCAAATAGTTATAATCTAAAATGTATAGATTGCTGAATTTAAGCATAGTACTTAAACCTCTAAGTTTATTTCTGCCAATAAAATAATTAGCTCATTGTATATACATCTTATTGCAGCATGTTTACATTGCTTATAACATAATGAAGTACATACATTTCCTGATGGCTTTCAGAAAGGCAATAGTGACACAGAAGATAGGCAGTTTGTCATTTGCTTCCCTGAAACATGGATTACAAGAATTTTAATACTGCTTTCCATCACCTAGTGAGTTCCAGACATGCCCTCCTCATCTACCTTTCTTTCTTTCTATCCTTCTTTCTGTCTTCCTTCCTTCCTTTCTTTCTTTCTTCCTTTCTGTCTTTCTTTCATCTTTCCTTCCTTTCTTCCTTTCTTATTTTCTTTTTCTCTTTCGTTTAGGAAGTATCTTTATTGACAGATATACCTATATGGTCTTGAAATATAATAATACCTGAGATATTTTCAGCAGTCTTTGATATACACCATGTTCTGATACCAGAATATCAGAAATATGTTAGATGGAATTGCTTTTGTTTACACTATGATGAGCTGAAGAAAATTGCATACTTTAGAAAATCTGTGGATCCGAATTCTTATAAAAGACTTATTGGAAGTCCAAAAAATACCATGTTACATTAAAAGATGATAATTGTGAATCAGAATATACTCTTAGCCATTTTACATAAGCATGCAGACATGTCCTCCTATTGCAGCTGTCTATTTCTATATTCCATTGATGCTCTTGATTACAGAAGTAAGATATGCATTGAAATGCCTCCCTCACATCTACTTCCTATACACTGAGTAAGAACAACCATTTTATCTCAGGAAACAAAGATAGCTTTGAAGGAAATTTAAAGGAATGGAATACTGAGGGACATTGATCCAAAGAAATAAAGTTGCCTTTATCAACTAAGAAAACAATGAAAGCTAGAAACAAGTAGAAGCACTCTCAGACCAGAATAAATCATAAACAAATAATGGAGAAAAATATTGAAAGTTTCAAAAGGGAATAAGAAATTGATCATATGCTAGTAAATGATCAATCTTATTTATAGGTACTGTTTAAAAGCCTGCACTTTGTATAACGATGGACAATATGAACACCTGAATTAGGATGATGATTTTGTACTTCTTAAAGCAATATTTTAAGGAAATAAAATATGCATGTTCTTTCATTTCTTCAATTGCCTGTATACCAGGAAAATTAAGTTTAACCTTTCATTTCCCGAGCTACTTGCCTGAGCCTTAATTGAGGGCTTTATAACCTTTACATTTCGCCAATAATCTCTAGGAGGCAGAGAATTTACCTACACAAAATAAATGGAAAGTATGAGAACTGGAAGTAATAGGTATAATAATATTTATGAATAATCTTATTGGAAAAGTTTTGTCTTTGGTTGCTTATTCTACCTGTTTGATAATCAGGGTTACATCTAACATACTCCTTCATACTTCAAATTCTACAGAACAACCTTGGAAGGATCATCCTTATAAATTTTTCATTAATTACATGGCTACATATTTCAATACTTACATAGTGTTTCTCCTTCAAATACATATTTTCACTCTTATTTCCACATAATTTTTCATTTTAATTTTAAAATCAAGAGTCTGTGTGTCTGTTTTTTGTCTCTCTCCTCCATCCTTTTCTCTCCTCTCATCTGCTTCCCTCTCTCTCTTTTCTTGCAGTTCTAATGGGTTGCAAGTAATGGAATATAACACCTAGAATGTCATGTATAGGGTCCCAGAAAACAAAGTAGCTTGTTATGGTTCATCTTGTCACTTTTCTTTTCTGTGCTGGAAGCATCCTCACATATGGATTCCAATCTCATTATTTCAGGACAACAAGTGTCTCCAATATAATATTCACCATGCTTAGGTTCCCTGAAGAAAGCAAAGGGTACATTCTAATGATTATTCTAGCCAATTCTGACAGTATTGGTTAAAATCTTGACCAGGTGAATAGTTTGAGGTGCAACACTGTTTAAATACTCTCCATGTGTCCAGGAGCCCTGACCTGTCAACTTAACAGAGCCTAAACAACTAAGAAGGGATCTTAAATTGAGAGATCGCACAGAGAATGCTGATCTGTGAACAAATAAATGGGCAATTAGTTTTTGATTGTTAATTGGTGTAAGAAGGCATAGCCCACAGTGACACCATTCCATGTACTAGGGAGGGAGTTAGGGCAGGGGCAATAAGAAATCTCTGTAACCATGAGACTATGAGCAAGCTAGCAAACAGTGTTCAAGTTTCCATTGTTTTTTCTGCTGAGTAGTACTCCATTGTATAAATGTACCATATTTTCTCCATCCATTCTTCAGTTGAGGGGCATCTAAATTGCTTCAAGGTTTTGGGTATTACAAATAATGCTGCTATGAACATGGTTGAACAGATGTCCTTGTTGTATGAATGTACATCTTTTGGGTATATACCTAAGAGTGAGATTGCTGGATCTTCTGGTAGACTGATTCCCATTTTCCTGAGGAACCACCATACTGATTTCCAATGTGGCTCTACAAGTTTGCATTCCCACCAGCAGTGGAGGAGTGTTCCCCTTTCTCTACATCCTCTCCAGCATAAACTGTCATTAGTGTTTTTGATTTCAGCCCTTCTGAGAGTTGTAAGATGGTATCTCAGAATTGTTTTGGTGTGTATTTTCTTGATGGCTAAGGATGTTGAGCAATTCACAAATGTCTTTCTGTTATTTGTGTTTCTTCTGTTGATTTTCTGTGTTTCTGTTATTTTCTCCCTTTTTTGTTTCCTAGTTTACTAATGTGGGTATTTTCTTGTTAGTTTGGACAAAGGATTGTCTAACTGGTTGATTTTTCTCAAAGAACCAACCTTGTGTTTTCACTTTCTATTGTTTTGTTTGTTTCTATTTTATTGATTTTAGTCCACAGTTTGTTTCTTGCTGTCTACTCCTCTTGGGTGTACTTACTTCTTATTGTTCTGGAGCTTACAGGTGTTCTGTTAAGTTTTTAATATAAGATCTCTTTAATTTGTTTATGTAGGCACTTTGTGTTATGAAGTTCCCTCTTAACACTGCTTTCATTGTGTCCCATAGGTTTGGGTATGCTATGTATACATTTTTATTGAATTCTAGAAAGACTTTAATTTCTTACTTTATTTCTTTCTTAATCCATTCTTCAGAAATAGACTCTCATGTCAATGCAAAAGATCGAAGAGTTCAAAAATAGCCAAGAGTTAAGCTAAGCTTCTACAAGAAATCTATGAGTATATATTGGGAGTTACTTGTTTTTTGCAATGGGGGTTTTAGAGTTAGACAAGGAGACACTCAAAAAACTGAATCATCTTTCCTTACTGTTCTAAACTATATGATAGTATACTACACCACTCCATGCCATACCACACTATATTATATTATACTATGTGCAAATACTAGCTCACAAACCTAAAAATAAGTGCTATAGTTTAAAGCATACAAAAATGAGAATATTATATATTTGTGATGTTGTTTATGCAATTTATTCCTTACCACCTCCTCCCACTGGCCCTGATGAATGATCTGCTGGTGCGAAATGGTCTTCTCAGTCTTATGTGTTTCTAGTATCTGTTCCTTTGCCTTTTCTTTGCACACAGGCTTGAGTTGCCTGGTTGACCTTTTCCTTGGGCTCATCTCCCCATAGACAAATCTTCCAATCTATTGAGAATAATCAAATATTTTGTTTGATTGGGTTGGTTGTTTGGTTTTGTTTGTTTCTAATTTTGCGGTGTTGCCCGAGAGCTTTCACTAAAGTGCAGATGAACTGCATTAGGCCCTGGAACATCACATCTTCAACAGAATCAATATAATCCCTTGAATAGAAGACTTTTTACAGGGCATTGGCATTTTCTGGCCCCATTCCTCTTCTACTCAGAGGAGGTTTTTAAAGGGGCCCTTCTATTTCTCATCAGTAAATTGAGACAAGTTTTCTCTTTTTGGAGCAACAGTCATAAAATGCTCTACCTATATTTTCTTTCTCCTGTTGATAACTTATGAAGATTGGGAAAGTTTCTAGGAATCAACTCTTCATGACCAGCAAGCCTTGATGATTTCAGGAAAAGGAAGTTTCCCCCATTCATTTCCTTCTGCCCCTTGTGATTAGATGAAACACAGCTGCCTTAGCCCAACACCCTGGAGTGTACAGGAGATAGTACACTATCAATGAGTAATTCAATAACCATGAAAGAAGCAATCTGAGAAAATGTTGTAAGCATTCAGAAATGGACGATAAAAAGCAGGTCAAGTTGGGATAAATATATCCTCTCATACATAGGCCAGTATTGTGTAGAAATACTGTACCAAGTTCACAGTGAAACAACATGGAACAGCAAAGCCAAATGCTTCAATGAACATTGGATCAAGACTTGGGTGGGGGTTTTCCTCCAGGTTTCACAGTGGAATATGGCATGTTGAACTGACAAGAAATAGGAAGAACTGCATTTTGTAGTGGTTGTATAACTGTGTAATTCATAACTCCTAAGGCCATCTTAATTACAAGACACTGACATCTAGTTGTGGCTTCAAAACCTCCTGGGATCCAGGGTGCAGAGTCTCCAGTCCCATGGGGTACAGTGCTTTGGTTTGGAGATAAAACATGGGCTAAGCCTGCCCTTGCTCTATCACATAGCTGAAGAAATATGACAATTAGACAATTCATGTTTCAGGATGTTGTCTCACTGCATGCAGATGGGACAATAGTGACTGAATACAGCATCTGTTGAGTGCTTGCTCTCATAGTAGAATGGCTATAATGAGATAATGAAGTCATCTAAGTTGAGGGTTAGTGCCATGTCTCATTTTTTATTTTGTCAGTAATAAAGTTGGCTATGTGCATTTGGCCAAGTGGGCCTGGAAGTTGTATTTTGTTCATTTGATGTTTGTTTGAGACTAGACTTCTCTGTGTAAATCAGGATGTACTGTAACTCCCCTTTGTAGAGCTGTCTGGCCTGGAATTAATAGAGATCCTCCTGTACCTGCTTCCTGACTGTTGTGTTTAAAGGTGTGTGCCAGTACAACTGAATGAACCTTATATCTTAATCACACTGAGTCTACAAGCTGATTGTTCTTGAAGATCAAAATGAATACAACTATAATCCACTCATTAAACTATTTGATTAAAAAATAGTATAAAACCAAAAAGTTGCAGAATACTTGTTAAATTAAGCTTGAAGAACTTATTGTGAAATGTTTCTAAACCCTGGAAAACTTACTAACATAGACTGATTTGAATATTCAGAGAAGGCTGTCTTCACTGTCTGGTTCATTTTATTACTGTCAAAATTTGAATTAATACAAAATTTTAGAAGGAAAAATAGAAACCTGAACCCTACTCAGCAAGTTAAATGATCTTGTTTAAAAGAAAAATCTCTTTTTTTAGAATAAATCATGGTTGATTAGACTATAATACACATTTTTGCACACTGAGTTTATTCATGTGGCTGAAGGCAGGAGCAGGAATATTTGCTGTTCAATTATTGTGCTGAAATATTGCTAAGCCCAGCAGTGAGGAATTGTACCAAGCTAGTGCCAGAAGGTAAGCAGCCTTTTACTTCATTATAGATGCGGCCCCTACAGATTTTTGAGGCTTATTAATAACCTAGAATCTGATCAGTGGTGGCTATGTTGACAGAGATATTATTTTGTTTCATGCTTAGTTCCCATGAGGAGATGTTCTCAGTGTATCACTTCATATTCTATAAATGGAGACAAAATTCCAACTTCCACCTAAAGTATTACTAATTCAAAACTAGAGTACCCCTGACAATGAGCCACTACTTCAAAAGAAAAACATCGTACAGGTTGTTCATTTCCTGTTTGACATTTCAAGTCAAATAAGTTACATGAAGGAAAATGAAAGCATAAAGGTTGAAACAAAACAAAATTTATTTCAGAGATCATTTCTTTTTGTAATCATCAAAGATAAACGGGAACAAATTAATAGGTCTTTTCCTTCTTTTAGTTCTTCCTTTTACAATTAGAAACCTATTGGTGTGATGTCAACAGATACACAGACAGACAGACAGACAGATACAGACACACACACACATAAACACACACACACACACTGCATTTGTCCTTGTTTTTTTCAGGATATAAAGTTGTACACATGGAAAACAAAGAAACACATTTGCAGCTTCAGTGTACTAGATCTTTGGTTAGCTCTTGGTGTCAAAAGAACTCCCTAATACAGACTCTTCATTTTACCTTGGAGCTTGGCATCATCAGATTTGGGGGGAAGGGGGGCACTCAGATAATACTACCAGCAGAGGGCAGTAAGATTCCGCCCACAGAACTTGTCTGTAAAAGCATCTAAACCTGACTACCAACCTGTAGTTAATAAAGAGCTGGGCAGAGGAGCAAAATAACCAGGATTATAAAAGCTTTATTTCAGCTGCATAAGCAGGAAAGTCATAGACTTCCAAAGAAAACTCTGTCTGTGGAATTCTGAGCAGGGCAACGTGTGTTAGTAATCAAAGGCTATAGCCAAATCCTTAAACTACTGTTGCTCGAAAAGACTTGGTCCTCCTGTTCCTGGCATCCCACTTTTCAGTGGTTATTCCAACTCACAGAGATATTAAATTCAGTTTTTTGTCTCATTTGTTTACAAGCAAAGAATTGTGTCTCTCTTTTCTACAAGCCTTGTGGCTAAGTTACATTATCACTCATATGCCTGTCCTTTCTTTAACCTCACTCTTAGAACTTTCTTTTTCTAGCTGACTGATAAAAGAGATACTACCAAAGATATCCCCTCATTCCATCAACCTATAATACCTGTAATGTCCTTATTGTGCCAGCATTTTGCTGATAAATTTCTTAAAGCATCAAGTCTCAGGACCGGAGAAATGGCTTAGTTGTTAAGAGTGCTAGGTTCCATTCTGGGGACTCACATGGTGTTCACAGCCATCTCTAACATCCGTTCCAGGGATCAGATAAACTCTTCTGACGTAGTAGACACCAGTCATGCATTGGTACATAAGAATATTTGTAGGCAAAATATTCATGCATATAAAATAAAATAAGGAAATCCAAAAAACCCCCCACAGTTTCACTGAGTCAGAAACTTTAAAATTATAATGTTATAAACTACTAAATATATTGGGTCAAGAAAACTGACATTTAGATCCTTTGATTCTTACCACTCAGAATGGTAAATTCAAATTCAGAGTGTTGACTCATATAACAATAATGAAATTATAAAGATATGCATCCCTGTTAAGTACCTATGTGCTAAGTGCTCAGTAATGTTCCATGTAAAGAACAGAGAAAAAGCCTGGAAAGTGTATTAGTTTCATAAACTAATATGGTCTTGAAAATTGATGTGTGACACAAAATTTGGCAGGCCCGGGGCCATACTTTTTACAGATGAGGAGACCAAACCAACGCAAGTAGGCTGTGCATTATATAGATCCAATGAACAAGTTGAACATTACAATTGTCTGAACTTATTTACCTGTGCTATTGTCAGACATTCTGTGCTATTCATGTCCCGATCTCACTTGTGCTTATGTCTGTCTTTCCTAAGGAATAACTAGTCTCCTTTGGGGACATGGGACATTCATTATTTATCTGTGTATCCATCTCAATGATACTCTTACAATGTGCCCCATGACACATGGTGGTGTTAAATCTTATTGCATGGGGGCAGATAGTAAATGTTCAGGCAGACCATAAATAAGGGCTGTTATGACAAATGCTGCAAAGCTGAACAGAACATCTGGGAGCAACATGACAGGGGCACTAGGGGTGACAGCTGTCCATACAGCAAAAGCTAAAATTCCAGGCACTCTGGGGGAAGTAAACAGAAAATAGACTGACAGCATTTGCAAATAAAATGTCCTGTGGGCACATTCCAAATATCCAAGCTCCATGCTTGGAAAAAATAATCCATTATGAGAAACCTACACCAGTCACACTTTTAAGCTTCATTGATTTTTATGCACAAAATAGTGGCATACTTGAGAATGATAAATTAATGAAGTCAATAAATAAGGAAAGGAATAACCACAAACCACTACAGAGTTGTAGTTACTGTTGGATTTTTAAAAGTAAAACAAGGGTTCCATTCAGGATGTGAATCTTCTATTATGAATGTGTGGGCATCAACATACTTTCCAAGAAAAATCTTACCCATGTCAAAGACAATACAATTGAAGGAATAAATATTTACAAGGCAGTTTGAAAGCATGTCAATTTAGCAAACAAGCAGCAGTAAGTTCTATAAGAGGGTCTATGGCTTCCATTACTGTGGACTTTTGATGAATCAGTGAACTTAACATTGAGACACATTCATGATTTAAAATATTTTATTTATTCTTTTACAATCAATTTAATGCATATATGCCATTTATTTTGAACATATCCATCTCCTATTACCCCCTTTTATCTCCTCCCACTGAACAAGTGTATCTCTTACTCAACTAGTCTATCTCTTACTATCTATCTCAACTAATCTGTCTTTTACTATTATGTCTTTTCTTGTTTATTATGACTCACCTAACTTAATTATCATTGATTGCATGAATATTGATGGGGAGTTACTTACTTAGCATGAGCAACTTGCTAGTTGTTAAACTACTGAAGAAAAGATAAATAACTCCCAAAACCACCATTAACTTAACTTCTAATATGTGTTTAGCTATGAGTGGTTTCTCATGAACCCTCCCACATTCATCATAGAATGTTGATGGGATCCATATTGTGCAATTCTTGTGTAGATAACCATAGCTGATCTGAATCCATGACTGCAATGTGCATGTCATTTCCAAAACACAGCATGTAATAACACTCCTCCACATGCTAGCTCATAACTTCCTTTCAGTGTTCTACAATGTTCCCTAAGTCTTGGAGGGGATAACATAGATGCCCCATTTAATACTGAGTAGCTCATGACCACTTGTAACCCAAGCTTCCAACTATCTCAAAGCCAACTTGCCTCTGCAGGCACCGACACATGCGGCATGAAAAAGACCACTATTTTCAAAGAATGCATGACACTTTGTTTTGAATATACTGCAGGTCCAAAGCAACTCTTTTCCCAGAGTGCCCCCATCTTAGTCTGTTCATATTGTAGCAAAGTACTAAAAAGCAGAAATTATTAGTCACTGCTTTAGAGGTTGGAGAACATGAGGTAATTTAGAGGAAGATTCATGATTTTCTGGGGACTTGTTTCCCTGGCCACAGTATATTCTATTCTCTACTACACATCCTAAAGCAGTGATTTTAAACCTGTGGGTTATGATCAATTTGGGGGGGTCAAACGCCTCATATAAGATATCTGCCATGTCAGATATTTGCATTCTCAATAGTAGCAAAGTTACAATTATCTCACTTTCAGTTCCCTCATAACTGAAAAGAGACATGCATAAAAAGTTGAATGAAAAATATATAAAACATTAGAAAAAAGTTACAGTTATGAAGTAGAAATGAAAATAATCTTATGTTTGGGGGTCACCACAACATGAGAAAATAAATTAAAGGGTCACAGCATTAGGAATGATGAAAAGCGCTGTCCTAAAAGCATAAAGGTGCGAAATTAAGCATTCTTTATAAATGAACTTTTCTATTTTAGATGTAGGACCAGAGGCATATTTCAGTGAGGCAGTGCTTACCTAGCATGTAGAAAGCCTTGGCTTCTGCCCTGCAGTGATTGAAAGAACAAGATAAAACTAAATGATACCCAGCTCAAATAGTGGTAGATACCTGTAGAGATGGAGCTGAGTGGGAGGTCTTCAGAGGTATTCACATCATAAAAATGGATAATGGGCCCAAACCATCTTTGCTTTAATTCCAGGCAAGGAGGTGAAGGAATTTATTCTATCAAACATGCTTGGCCTTACCTAGACCCCCAAAACAGAATAAAGTTGTCAATGAGCTCAAGACAAGAACCTACAAAACTCAGAGCCAACGTGAAGTCATGCATTAGATATTTTGTGCTGTGGTGATAATAAACAATGATCAAGGCAACTTAAAGAAGGAAGAATTTCATTGATATTCCAGAGAGATGGGAAACATGGCAGAAATTGGCAGGCATGGCTGTCAGAGCAGAAAGTGGGAGCTTATATCTTTACCACATTCAGCAATCAAACAAACAAAAAATAAAAACAAGTAAACTGGAAGTATCCATGGATTTTTAAAGTCAAGAGCGTCCCCCAGTGATAAACTGTCTCCAGCCAGATTGTACCATCTAAACATCACCAAGAAAGAACAACAGGGGAACAATATTTCAATGCCCAAGACTATGGAGGTCATTTCTCTTTCAAATCACTGTAATAATTGATAATAATAATACATTGAAAACCTAGTTATTCTTTCCCAACACACACACACACACAGACAGACAGAGAGAGAGAGAGAGAGAGAGAGAGAGAGAGAGAGAGAGAGCATTTCAGAGTTAGTTTTGTTTTATGAAAGGACCTTAGATACAAATTTCTTTCAGCTCAATATTCTGTATATTTTTGACTTTATTAAACTTTCTCATCCAGAATGATTTAGAAATGCAGTTGTTGATATGTGAGTATTATGCAGAATCAGTAAGGAGAAAAAACAGATAGAAAAGTGTTAGAGACCTCAGGGCTGCACACCTTTAATGCCAGCACTTGGGTGGCAGAGGCAGGTGGATCTCTGAGTTCCAGGCTAGCCTGATTTATGGAAAGGATCCTAGGACCACCAGTGCTACACAGATACTCTGTCATGGAAAAATTTTTAAAACGAAAAAGAAAGCTGTTAGAATTGAATGAACACATTTGTTTTAATACACCCAACATACGTTATAATGCCAAGGTATGGAAAGAGGAGAAAATTAGCATTCACCTAGTGGATCCACTTGTAAATTAAATTTGCATAGCAGTTAAAGAAAATATATCTGTATAATCATGACTTTCACTCTGTGGCTATGCTTATGTTTATTAATCTGTCTATTTACCTAAATACACTAAAAGTGGGGTATGGGAATCACAAATTATATTTTATAAATGTGTATTAAAAGTCCTTTCTTTTATCTTGAGAAACTCTTGAAAATGGGTGAACAACTTCTGTAGGTCCTTCATAAAGAGCAACTGGAGATACTAAGAAGTATCAAAAATGTTCTTCTTCCCTTACAACCTAAGGGATGCTTAAGAATAAAATTTTGAAAAGATACAGTTTCATGTGTGGACCAATAAAACTGAAGTTTAGTACTCTTAATGGTTAGTTAGGATGTGGAGGGAAATGTGTGATCAAAGAGTTGGTAGAATAATGTATAATGCCAAGACTACTTTAGAAAGTACTTATCATTATTTAGTTCAAGGCACAGTACTCATGACTATAGCCTCACAAATAGACTTTGAAGGTATACCTAGAGGTTCCCAAAGAGTGCATTCACTGTCTTGTCCTTAAAAATTACCTGTAATGGGCTATCTGAAATTATGTAGTTCCAAATGAATATAAAATTTCAGTTGTTCCTGTGTGTGTGTGTGTGTGTTTTACATCTTTGTGATCCTTGTGGTGTGCTTATGAGAAAGGCATACATGTGTAAGGGAATAGGTACTTGTTCTAGATTATATCCAAACTGTAATTTCTTTTTAAGAAAAAAACAGTGTTATATCCCCTTGATAAAAACTGGACAAAAGAAGGAAAAGGCTAAGTTCCCATTTAGAAGATGGGGTAAAATGAGGGTGGCAAGGTCTGTTTCCCAGAATCCTAAAAAGCCTCTGAAGAGGAAGACCTTTCAACCAAATGTATGAGAACTGTGTCACTATTGTTATAGCATGTGTTACAGCTGCAGTGTCAGGCAAAGTGTCTCTTCCAGCATGTAGCAGAGGATACAATTCACATTGCCTTAATTTTCATGTGTGAGCTACAGGGAGCAACTGATCAAACAATCCATGGTCACTCTGATAAGATCTGCATGTATTTTTTCATGGGAGATCTTTTTTTCCCTTTGATTTTTTTCTCTTTCTTCTAAAATATTATTCCTGCCAATTTGTGTATTTTTCTTCTTGAAAATGATTTTAAAAGTCAAAATGAAGGTACAATTACCTGATCTTTCAAAAAAACTAAAACAAAATGTGATATCAAACACAGAATTTGGAACTGCCCTTGGTGGTGGCTTAACTCAAAAGATTTTACCTTTAGTTTAATGAATATTTATTCTATTCCTACTGTACAAAAGAGGCAGCTCAATGAACATGGTTAACCCTGTATTAATCTTTTAGTGTATCCAAGTAAATAATTGTAAATATTTCAGGAAATAAGAAATGATAGGGTTTCCCGGTCTGTTATGGGTGTACCATTAGTTATGTCTACTGTTTATATCTGAATATTTTATATTTTTCCTAAAACTCTGAAAACTATCCTTACTTCATTCATGTTTCAGATGTTCTAGGCACATTTTATTGATAGGCAAACCTCTGAGGTAACATGGAATATGTAAACTACAATGGTGTAAAGTATGTTCATGGGTTAGAAATTCATATAGTCCATTATGTTTTATTTGTTTGTCAAGGTTTTAAAAAAATAAGCAAAACATTTCAAATGCATACTGGATGGTCACTATAAATACAAATTATTTATAAGCATGTTTCAGGCACTTCTTTTGAATGTAGTTCCTCATTTATCCATACATTTGCTTGTCAACTCCAGTATAATAAACTGATTGCTCCCAACTTTAGGATATGGGCACTAGTATTTTTTAATTAAAACTTAAATTAGAAACAAGGTTGTTTCACATGTCAATCCCAGGTCCCTCTCCCTTTACCTACCCTTCTCCCAGGCCCTCCCACCAACCCCCCCCCAATACCCTCTCATTTCCCCCGGAGTGTGAGGCCCTCCATGGGGGTGTCCATATTCTGTCATTTCATCCAGGGCAGGGCCTAGACCCTCCCCGAAGAGTCCAGGGTAAGAGTGCATCTGTCATTGCTGGATGGGCACCCAAAGTCTATTTGTAAGCCAGGTATAAATACTGATATACTACCCAAGGCCCAGTAGATTGCCTAGGCCTGTTCACTAGCACCCACATTCAGGGGGTTTTGATCAGTCCCATGCTGGATTACCAGCCATCAGTCTGGGATTCAAGAGCTACCCCTTGTCAGGTCAGCTGTTTCTGGGGGTTAAACCAGCCCAGTCTTAATCCCTTTGATCATCAGTCCTCCCCTCTCTGTCACTGGCTTCCTTAAGTTCAGCTCAGTGTTTAGATGTGGGAGTCTGCCTCTGCTTCCATCAGCCATTGGATGAAGGTTCTATTCCCCAGACTCTCTGGCCATGGGACTGTAGGCTGGCACTCCCCAGATCTATGTTTAAAATTCATATATGAGAGAGTACATACCATGTTTGTCTTTTGTGACTGGGTTACCTCACTCAGGATGGTTTCTTCTAGTTCCATCCATTTTCCTGCAAATTTCAGGATTCCATTGTTTTGTTCTGCTGAATAGTACTCCATTGTGTAAATGTACTACAATTTCTCTATCCACTCTTCAGTTGAGGGGCATCTAGGTTGCTTCCAGGTTCTGGCTATTACAAATAATGCTGCTATGAACATAGTGGAACAGATGTCCTTGTTGTATGAATGTGAATCTTTTGGATATATTTTAATGAGGATTGCATTGAATCTGTAGATTGATTTTGGCAGGATTGCCATTTTTACTACATTGATCCTACCTATCCAAGGGCATAGGAGTGTGGGGACACCAGACCTTGAGCAGAGACCCACTTCCCCATCGGCCTGGGATTAGGCATCTGTAAGACAATGTTTACTAAAAACATGTTTGCTAAAAACAATACAATGCCCGGGGTAATAGGTTCCTGAACAGGGCTGGCCCACGGGAACCACCCTGACCTCGACCTTGTCCAAAGACTAACTGCCTCTTCAGACCCACCCAGCTCTACCTCTAGTGTCAGGGTATATAATAACCAGCCAGAATAGGAATAAGAGCGAGCCTTCTTGAGGAGCCTTCTGATCTCTGTGTCATCAATCCCGACACCCTTTCCACATTCTCGGATACAGGCTGCACAGCGGGCGTGGCATAGGAGACATTTTCTGATGTCTTCTTTAATTTCTTTCTTTAAAGACTCAAAAGTTCTTGTGATACAGGTCTTCCACTTGTTTAGTTGGATTTATCCCAAGGTATTTTATATTGTTTGTGGCTATTGTAAAGGGTGGTATTTCTCTGATTTCTTTCTCAGTCCTTTTATCATCTGTATATAGTAGGGCTACTGGTTTTCTTGATTTGGTTTGTATCCTGCCACGTTGCTGAAAGTATTTATCAGCTGCAGGAGTTCCTTTGTTAAGTTTTAGTTTGGCCTCTTTCCAATTTGTATCCCCTTGATCTCCTTTTGTTGTCGCATTGCTCTAGCTAGAACTTCAAGTACAATATTGAAAATGTATGGAGAGAGTGGACAGACATGTCTTGTTTCTGATTTTAGAGGAATTGCGTTGCATTTCTGTCCATTTAGTTTCATGTTGGCTGTAGGTTTTCTGTATATAGCTTTTATTATGTTTAAGTATGTTCCTGTTATCCCAGATCTCTCCAAGACCTTTATCATGAAGGGGTGTTGGATTTTGTCAGAGGCCTTTTCTGCACCTAGTGAGATGATCATGTGATTTTTGTTTATCAGATTGTTTATATGCTGGATTACATTGATGGATTTTCATATGTTGTACCATCCCTGCATCCCTGGGATGAAACCTACTTGATCCTGGTGAATGATTGTTTTAATGTGGTCTTGTTCTGATTTGCCTGTATTTTATTCAGCATTTTTGCATCAATATTAGTGATATTGGTCTGAAGTTCATTTTCTTAGTTGTGTCTTTGTGTGGCTTGGATATCAAGGTTACTGAAGCCTCGTCGAAAGAGTTTGGCGAAGATTCTTCTGCTTCTACTGTGTGGAATACTTTGAGAAGAATTGGTATAAGCTGTTCTTTGAATTTCTGTTAGAATTTCTGCGCTGAGGTCATCTGGACCTGGGCTCTTTTTTGGTTGGTCAACTTTTGATGACTGCTTCTCTTTCAGTAGGGTTTATAGGTCTGTTTAAATTGCTTATCTGTTCTTCATTTAGTTTTGGCAATTAATGGCTATCCAGAAAATTGTTCATTTCCTTTGAATTTTCAGATTTTGTGGATTACAGGTTTTCAAAGTATGACCTGATAATTCTCTGGATTATCACAGAGTCCATTGTTTTGTCCCCCTTCTATTGCTGATTTTGTTAATTTGCATGTTCACATTCTGCTGTTTGGTAAGTTTGGTCAAGGGTTTGTCTATCTTGCTGATTTTCTCAAAGAACCAGCTCTTCTTTGCATTGATTCTTTGTATTATTTTTCTAGTTTCTACTATATTGATTTCATCCCTCAGTTTGATTATTTCCTGCTGTCCACTCCTCCTTGGTGAGGTTGTTTTCTTGTGTTCTAGAGCTTTCGGCTATGCTGTTAATTATCTGGTGTAACTATTCTCCAGTTTCTTCATGTGGGCACTTAGTGCTATGAACTTCCCTCATAGCACTGGTTTCAAAGTCTCCCATAGGTTTGGGTATGTTGTGTCTTCATTCTCATTGAATTCTAGGAATTCATTAATTTCTTTTTTTATTTCTTCTTTGGCTCAGGAATGGTGCAATTGTGAATCATTCAAATTCCATGAGTTTGTAGAATATCTGCAATTTCCGTTTTTGCTGAACTCTAATTTTAATGCAAGATGGTCTGATAAAATGCAAGGAAGTATTTCAATTTTATTGGGCCTGTTGAGATTTGATATGTTGCCAAGTATGTGGTCAATTTTTGAGATGGTTACATGTAGTGCTGAGAAGAAGGTATATTCTTTTTTATTTGGATGGAATGTTCTACAGATGTCTGTTAATCCCAATTGGTTTGTAACTTCTATTAGCTCTGTTGCTTCTTTGTTAAGCTTCTGTCTGGTATTCCTGACTAGTGATATGAGTGGGGTGTTGAAGTCTCCCACTATAAGTGTGTGGGGCTTTATATGTTATTTGAGATTTAGCAATGTTTCTTTTATGAACATGGATGTCTTTGTATTTGGGGCATAAATGTTCAGAATTGAAACTTCATCGTGGTTGTTTTCCTCTGTGGTGAGTTTGTAATGACCTCCTTCATCTCTTTTGATTGATTATATTGTAAATCTAATTTTTAGATATTAGGATTGCTCCCCCTGCTTGTTTTTTGGGTCTACTTAATTGGAACATCTTTTCCCAACCCTTAACTCTTAGATATTGTCTGTCTTTGAGGCTGAGTTATGTTTCTTGTATACAGCAGAAGGATGGGTTCTGTCTTTGAATCCATTCTGCTAGCCTGTATCTTTTTATGAGCAAATTAAGACCATTAATATTGAGGGATATTAATGACCATTGGTTGCTCATTCTTCTTTGGAATGGCAGGTGGTAGTGGAATTATGTGTGGAATTTCACCCCTTTTGTCCATTGGCTGTTGGTAAGGTGGGATTATCTAATGCCTATGTTTTTCTGGTTGTAGTTAACTTCCTTGGGTTGGGGTTTTCCTTCCAGTATTTTCTGTAGGACTGGGTTAGTGGATATGTATTGGATGAATCTAGTTTTGTCAAGGAATATCTTGTTTTCTCCTTCTATAGTGATTGAAAGCTTTGCCGGATATAGTAATCTGGGATGGCATCCATGGTGTCTTAGTGTTGGTCGAATATCTATAGGACCACCTGGCTTTCAGAGTTTCCATGGAGAAGTCAGGTGTTATTCTGATAGGTTTACCTTTATATTTTACTTGACCTTTTTTCTTAGCTGCTCTTAATATTCTTACTTTATTCTGTATATTTTGGGTCTTGATTATTATGTGGTGAGGGAACTTTTTTTGTGGTCCACTCTATTTGGTGTTCTGTATGCTTCTTGTACCTTCCATTGGCATGTCTCATGTCTTTCTTTAGGTTGGGAAAGTTTTCTTCTATGATTTTGTTGAATATATTTTCTGCCCCTTTGGGGCGGTTTTCTTCACCTTCTTCTATACCTATTATTCTTTTTTTTCCAGTTTAAATTTAGATAAGGAACAAGGTTGCTTCACAAGTCATCTCCAGGTCCCTCTCCCTTTCCCTCCCCTCCTCCCGTGCCCTCCCCCCAACCCACCGCCCCGTTATCCCTCATTCCCCCAGGGAGGGTGAGGCCCTCCATGGGGGTGTCCATAGTCTGTTATCTCATATAGGGCAGGGCCTAGACTCTTCCCCAAGAGTTCAGGGTGAGAGTGCACCTCACATTGTTCTATGGGAGTCCAAAGTCCATGTGTATACTTGGGATGGGTACTTATCTGCTGCCCAAGGCTCAATAGATTACCTAGGCCTCCTCACTGACACCCAGATTCAGGGGGTTTTGATCAGTCCCATGCTGGATTCCCAGGCTGATGCCTGGGATTCAAGAGTTAACCTTTGCCTAGTCAGCTGTTTCTGGGGGTTAAACCAGCCCAGTCTTAATCTCTTAATCATCAGTCCTCCCTCTCTGTTGCTGGCTTTCTTGAGTTCAGCTCAGTACTTAACCAAGGGATTCTGCCTGTTCTTCGATCAGCCACTAAATGAAGTTTCTGTTTCCCAGACTCTCTGGCCATAGGATTGTAGGCTGGCACTCCCCAGATCTATGTCTAAAATCCATATATGAGAGAGTGCATGCCATGTTTCTCTTTTTGTGACTGGGTTACCTCACTCAGGATGGTTTCTTCTAGTGTCATCCATTTGCCTGTGAATCTCACGTTTCCATTATTTTTTTCTGCTGAATAGTACTCCATTGTGTAGATGTACCACATTTTCTCTATCCACTCTTCGGGTGAGGGACATCTAGGTTGCTTCCAAGTTCTGGCTATTACAAATAAAGCTGCTATGAACATAGTGGAACAGATATCGTTGTTGTATGAATGGACATCTTTTGGATATATGCCTAAGAGTGGAGTTGCTGGGTCTTGTGGTAGGTTTATTCCCATTTTTCTGAGGAATCTCCATACTGACTTCCAAAGTGGCTGAACCAGTTGGCACTCCCACCAGCAATGGAGGAGTGTCCCCCTTTCACCACATCCTCTCCAGCATAAATTGTCATTGGTGTTTTTGATATACCTATTATTCTTAGGTTTGGTCTTTTCATGGTGTCCCATATTTCCTGGAGGTTTTATATTAGGGATTTGTTGGACTTAAGATTTTCTTTGGTCGGTGAATCAATTTCTCCTACTGTATCTTCAACACCTAAAATTCTCTGTTCCATCTCTTGTATTCTGTTGGTTTTGCTTGCATCTGTCCATTTGTGCAGTGTCCACGACACAAGCAACTCCAAGGTATCAGGAAAATAAAGACCAAATGTCCAGCTGTTTGTACTAAGAATCATCTTTATTTTGTAAGTGCTAAGAGGTCTCTCTCTTGTAGCAGGGAGCAGTCTTATAGTCTTAGAACACAGTAGAAAAACCCCATGTGGAAAAGAGAATGTTTTCTTCCTGCTAGATGTTGATGTCAGTGGGGCAATGTGGGGGGAAGTAAGCCAGGACTAGAAAACAGGATACACCTGTGGCTATCAGCTGATAAACAACTCAGAAACCTTGTGGGGGCTAGGCCCCAACATGTTTGCCCAGCTTTTCTATTTCCAGCCTTCCTTCAGATTTTGTTTTTTAAAATTTTCTCTATTTAAGTTTTCAACCCTTGTATTGTTTGAATTGTTTCTTGCAATTTTTGCTTTGTCTTTTCGTCTATTTGTTGTATTTTTTAAATTTTTTGGTTTGTTTTTTCTTCCATTTATTGCATTTTTGGTTTGTTTTTTCTCCCATATCTTTGAGGGATTTTCCTATATCCTCTTTTAGGACCTCTATCATTTTCATGAAGTTGTTTTTAAGGTCATTCTCTTTTGTTTCATTTGCATTGGAATGTTATATTCTTGCTTGTGTGGAGTCTCTAGAATTGGGAGGTGTCTCATTGGTTTTTCTGTTGGTGAGTGTGTTTTTGTATTTTCTCTTTCCCATCCTTTTTCTAGTGGGTGCAGAAAGAGCCCCTTACTCTCTTTGAAGTATATTTCAGTGAAGATTTCCTCAGAGTCTATGACTTATATTAATTATTTACAAGATTTATTTAACATATTTGGTAATTTTTTGTTTATTCTTACTTAGTAGTTTTTTGTAGCACAATAAATAAAAAACCCTGAGACAGATACAGGAGGTCCATGTTTCAAGCTGAAGATCAGATAATCATAGCGGCCAAGCCAGTAATCTTACCACTACCCTTCTGAAATGGCAATCCTGTCTTCATGAATCCTCAGAGGAAAAATGTTCACAACACTCTTAGTTATTGTTGCCTCCTTCTGATAATCTTTCTCTGCCCAACCATATCCTCCTGTCTTTACCTCCTTAGTGTTGGAATTAAAGGCTTGTGATCCCAGCTACTGAGATCACCTTTGTGTGAACTGTTTCTTTTAGGACTGGATGCTTTTTCTTGTAGTCATCGTGTCCTTTAACTAACAGAGATTCCTCTACCTCTTAATCCTAAATCCTGGAATTAAAGGTGTGTGGCTGGGTTCTATGGATAGCTAGTATGGCTATCTCACCACAGTTTTTCTCTAGTTTTGTTTTTACACATTAATAGAAATATCTCAGTTCCTAAATAATATGGATGAGAGAGATAATGTTCTGAAATTGTATTGTTTTGGAATCCCAAGGCAAAAAGCCAACTAAAGTCTTTTGAACACAGATAAGTGGGAACATCAAGAAGATAAGAACCAGTCAGCTATGGGGAAGGAGTTCCCCAGTTGGATTCACTTTCACCATGACTTCTGGATCCTAAAACTTATTGCTGATCTATTTATAAACTACCAGATTCTGGAATAGACATGTAGTATGTCACTTTGTAATTACTCTTGAGCCTATCAGCTTATGAGAGTTTATTCCTGACTCAGGAAAACACAGATGGCTTTGGTTGAACTCTGTAGGACACTGAAATAAAAACAATATCAGGAAAAAGGTAATGAGATTTGAAGCCAGGATCAGGGCTGGTAAAATTGTAGAGGAAATGGAAGTGGGTGAAGGGAACAGAATACAAAGTATATGCATATAAGTTGTGATGGACAAAGTTTACTAATAAAGAAAACTAAATTTTTACTTCATACATTTGGCCTGTGTTTCAGAGTAGAACCTATCACCAATGCAAAGAATAACTCCAAATCCCAATCTTACTTCCAGGACCAATAGGAACTTAGACATTTGCTAGGAGTTATAGGAGACCAGCTTCCTTCTTATCCAAATTTCCTAAAGAGGAGAGATGCTTGTCTAGTTTGAATGAAATTAAGAGCTTTCAGAAATGGAACAACCTTGAAATTATACTTGTCTTATGCTTCGATCTGACTTTTCCTACTGTATGTTAATGTATAAATAATGATAGCTACCTAACTACCATCTATTTTCATTGCTTTCCATTTTATTCCTTTCATGACAAGCATGCTGGACAAAGATAGAAAATGATTGCTGTAAAGGGAACTAGCGCCCGGCATTGGTGGCGCACGCCTTTAATCCCAGCACTCGGGAGGCAGAGGCAGGTGGATCTCTGTGAGTTCGAGGCCAGCCTGGTCTACAAAGTGAGTTCCAGGACAGTCTCCAAAGCTACAGAGTAAACCCTGTCTCGAAAAACCAAAAAAAAAAAAGGGAACTAGCACTTTAGAGACATAAGACAGTATTACAATATTTTCTTCTTGTGATTTTTACTGTTGAGTGAAGCCCTGCTGAGAACTTTTCAATAATAAGAGCTAATTCATTTCTTTTGCTTCTTAAGCCAGTTTGAAATAGATGGTTGATTATTTGTGCATTTAATATCTAAACATGTAGACATAAAACTAAGGAGAACTGGCATCATTGCAAATGAAATGGTTTACATAACTATAAAGTAGTAAACATTAGAACCAGGACTTTGTAGTTTGGGGTTTGAATATAAAGCTTTGTTAGCTGTCCATCATAGCTAACTGTTTGGTTAGACATTTTGAAGTAAAAATGAATGCATAAGTAAGTAAATAAATATTATAATGGGTCACTGAGATTAGAACTTTGCTTGTTTTGCAATGACTTCTAATGCAAATATTCATGGATTTTTTTCTTTTGTTTGACTAAAGAATTTAGCTAAAGGTGGTGTACAGTATTGCCAACCAAGACCAAGTAATGCAGCAATTCCATGCAGCTACTTTGCTCCTTTTCATGTATAGGAGAGAAAGTGAAGCTTGGTGACAGAGTAAGTTGTTCCAGAGTGCAATAGCTGAAGTCGTATACATGTAATGGCCCTTCAAGAATATTACAATTTTTGTCTCTGTATGACAGTGTGCCAACTTCAGCATGGTTTCAGAAGGCAGGAAATCTCCTTTGGTGACCAGTCTTTCACACAAACTCTTCCTTTTTGCAAAGTACTCCTTTGTTCCCAGTTTACTAATAGTCTGCAGGTAGCAGCAGCAAGCCACCAATTCAAGAGCAGGGATTTCCTTCCTTTTAGACAGATGGTCTTAAACTAGGGCTGCTTTCTTGCAAAATTGGGTGTAGGCAGGAGGCAGGAAGAAACCTTACAGGGCAAAGATGTATTTTTCTTGCTGGTTGGATTTGTTTTCATCTACAAGCCAAGCTATGGAAAGTCCATCTATTATTGTCTGCTGGTTTTGAGTTTTGTCTGAGGAAATAGGGAAACACAATCTAAGATCCAGCACCAGACTACAGTCTCACAAGTACTGGCTGACCTGTATTTCTCTTAGGTTCACTGCACCTTTTTAGTCACGAAATAAACAGTTCATGATTGAAATTCTGAAGCTTATATTTGCTTTGATTTGGGAATTTTTCAAATTAAGTTATAGAATATTGATTCACAGTTTTTATTTTATAAAAGGTATGTATGTATGTATTTAATTTTTGCTTTCTGTGCCTGCTTATGAAAGTTCATGTGTGAATGTGGGTGTCTGTGCTCCACAGGATGCACGCAGAGGTCAGAGAACAACTTGGTGCATCAGCCCTTTGCTACATCACTTGAGATTTTGTTGCTTACTGTTCACGGATACATACACCAGGGAAAGATACTTTTTTTCACATGACATCTCATCATAGGAGCACTGATGTTTGCAAAGGAGTCCTGATGAGGCTGACCTCACCCAGATCCTAGAGATTTAGTCTTAGGTCCTCACACTTATATGGCAAATGCTTTACTCACTGAACCTTCTCCTTAACCTGGATTCACATTTTTGATTAAGTTTTGTTTGAAACAGAAAGCATGGAATCCTTTCACTTATACTAGTGAAGAAAAATCTCTTTGAACAAGCAGAGAAAGAAATAGAAAAAAAATACAATTCATTGAATACTGGAGGGTGCATATATCATTGAGTTCCTTGACCCTCTCTTGATATGAGGGAACTAGGGATTGAACAAGAATTGTTCCCTCTTATACGTGAAATGATACAATTTTCCAATTAACAAATACTTCACTCAGTTACTAGGGCTTCTGTAACATACAATGTGTGGCTTGAAAGAACAGAAATTCAGTGACACACTTTTTTAATGACAGGACTCTGAAATCAAGGTGCAAAGAGGTTGTGCTCCATCCTAAGGGTCTCCAGAGACACTTGCAGTCTTCCTGTAGTTGGAACCATCTTGTCTAGTTCTAATTATGGTTTCCATTTCCCTCTTCAATTACTCTACCTCACTGTTTCTCTACTGTACCTGGGTACCAATTTCTCTCCCCTTTCTTCTACATAGACAGATATGATTTATTAAATTTTGCAGTATTTTTTTACCACAACTTGAATACATTTACAAATGGCTTATTTCCAAATAATGTTACACTCAAGTGCTCCAAGAATATATTGGATTTGGGCCCAGGATAGAATCTGCAATGGATAGTGATCGAAATGCAGACACATGGTAAGTAGGGAGTCCCAAACTATGCACCTCAGATTTCAAGTACTCTTCCAACTTCTGTCTCTGTCGGTTGCTGAGAAAATTAGTAATTAATTTCCACAAAACTTCATAAGCCTCACTAAAAATAATGCATTGGGCTGGGAATGAAGCACAGTTGGCAGAATCATTGCCTTGCATCAACAAAGTCCTGAGTTCAGCCCCAAACACTTCATAAACCAGATTTGATGGCATGCGCTTGTAATAGAAGCACTTATAGGCAGGAGAATTAGGAGTTCAAGCCCATCCTTGGCTTCACCGAGAGCTTAAGGGTGGCCTTAATGATATGAAGCTCTGTCTCAAAAAGACATTAGACTTAATACTGTACTAAGGTGTTTTTTTATGGATCTCAAATATACAGAAAAGAATACCTTACCAGTTCTTAACCTCCTACTTTGTTACCCTTTCATTCTATACTTTACCCTATATGTACCACTTGAGTTTCTCTTCTCATAATTCCACAACAACTGAGGCATGTGGGCATCAGAGCTTCTTACACCGTTTTAAAGTACAAATTTCCTTTTGCAAGAGAAATGCTTGTTTCATTCTAGTTGACTGACATTACCTCGTATTTTGGATCAATTTCATTGCCTCTCATTTTGTAAATGGGAAACATATTCTAGATTGCTTGAATTCAGAGAATGTACTCTTTTCACCCTGCTTCTCATTGTGTCATGTCTATCAGTTGTCTTCCTCTGCCAGTGTTACACCCCTGGGGTTAGTATTCTGACTGCTCAAGTAAAGAGAATATCTAATCTAAACAGTCAACTCTCATCACACTTTGTTCTTTTATTTTGACAAGTATGGTTCAGTATTTTTATTTATGAAAATGCCTCCTAGTCACCAGTAAATGTGCTGCAATATACTGTGTGAAAATTACAGCATCTAGGTAAAATGAGCCAATACAATTTCCTGAAAATTATCTGGTGTCCATGTTGGTAAGGAAGAGAAATGTGGTCTGTATAGATATGCGAAATTACATTGCATATTTAAATTAGTCATGCAAATTTCCTTCCACAGTATTCCTGAGAGAAAATTAAATAATTACAAAGTGAGATAAGTGCTAAGGAGGAAATAAAATGCTAGAATGGGAATTATGGAAGGACAGAATGAGATTTTCAGAACAGGTAGCAAGAAAGGTTTTTCAGAAAAAGGGACAATAAAGAAAATGCATAAAAATATACAGGATTGAGACATGTCAAAGTGATTGTGTGTTTGTGAAAACAATTTTCAATGAGAACCCCATGTACAATGGCTTTGTATTGGGACCTTGGGAAGGATTGGTATAATAATGAAATAATTGGGTTGAGTGATGAAATTATACACATTAAGGTTTATTAGTATTTTATTTATGCTTTGGGAATTATATACATGCATCCTATAAACTTTTGTCAGATTTTAAGGCCAGGATTTTATCATTTTACAAGTAGGGTTGTCTTCTTAAATGTTATAGTGAGCAACTGAAAGTATATCAGATAATATGTTTTGGTATGATTTGAAAACATCACATTAGATGTTTTCTGTTGAATGAATAATGGTCTGAAGTAGATCAAGGTAGCTAACTGGCTTGCTATTTTAACAGATAAACTGAGAAATGATTGCAAACAACAAATGCTTAGACTTTGTATGCTGTTCCCTATAAAAATGCACATCCTGTTATTGGGATATTGTCTGAAAGACTGTATAAGAAAATTGTAAACTGCTAACCCTCAGACAAGTAGCTGAACTCCCTTCACTATCACAGAAACTTGGATACTCCTCTTGAAATAGGTTGATTAGCCTAGGAAGATCTCAAGTCAGTTATGCAAGACCAGGAGAAAATCAGGTTCATAAAAATAAAATCCAACCTCTCCCCACAAAAAAATCTTAAAATGACTATCTCCATACAAAATCGTCAGGGTTTTCAGCATCTCCTTGGGAACATATAAATCAAATGTATAGTGCTAAAGAAGATTTGAAAGTTATTCTGAGGAAATTAAAAAGCCCTTGAAAATTCCGTGTATTAGAAGATACGTTATGGACTCAAGAATTGCTGTCTCAGACGAAACTTCTTAGAACTTTGTGCCAACCATTCCAGAAGAGAGCTCAAAAAGACATGTTATGAAGAAAAGTTCAGTGAAAAGAAGAACTGCAGCATTGACATGATTTTAAAACAGTGATTCTCATCATTCTTTTCTTTGACTTTGATGAGGAAAAATGGAACATATGAAGAGTTGAAGTATTTAATTTTAAATCTCTGCAATTAGTAGCTAAGTGAGAAGACTGGAAGCTTTAAATGTGAGAATCCATGAATGGAGGCTGGGAGTGATCACAAGTGACAGTGAGTAGAAAAATTATGTGAAGAACTTTGAGGATTGAAAAAAGTATAATTAATGTGAGTTTAAAAGAATAAAGCAACTCTATATACATATTGTGTGCCACCACGATCACACAGGTATCACAGCAATGTGAGATTTCCATTTAGAGACATGCCAGTGTTATTGTCTTAGGGTTACCATTGCTGTGATGAAACTCAATGACCAAAACAACTTGGGAAAAATAGGGTTTATTTGGCTTATACTTCTTCATCACTGTTCTACAGCAACAGAAGTCAGGACATGAAGTTTGAGTGGGGGGTAGAATAGAGTGAAGAGGGAATCATAGGTTAGAAGACAGATCAGGCACCAGTGTGACCTCTAGTGATCTAAAGGGATGACACCAATTGGCAAGCTAAGCAATAGTGGAGAGACCACCGCGAATGCTCATTCCTGATAATGAACTTGATGTCTATAACCATCCGGGAGCCTTCATCCAGTGATTGATGGAAGCAGAGGCAAACACCCACAGTTAAACACTGAACTGAACCCAAGGAACCCAGTGACAGAGAGAGAAGAGTGATGAGCAAATTTGCAAAGAATGGGCTGGCAGCTGATCTGAACAGGGGAGAGCTCTTGGACCCCAGACCGACAGCGGGGAGGCCAGCATGGGACTGATCTGGACCCTCCAAATGTGAGTTTCAGTGAGGAGGTCTGGGCAACCTACGGGGCCCTGAGCAGTGGGTCAGTGTTTATCCCTGGAATACAAACAGACATCATGTGTCCACAGCATAAAAAGGGATGCTCTCTCAGCCTGGACTCTTAGGGGAGTGCCTGGACCCTACCCTGAGTGAAATGACTGACTCTAGATATCCCCTATGTGGAAGTAATTGGCAATAGGGTGTGGGGACATCAGACCTTGAACAGAAACCCACTTCCCCTTCGGCCTGGGAGCAGGCAGCTGTGAGATAATGTTTACTGAAAACAATTCAGTGCTATAAAGCTCTTGATAGGGCTCAGATAAGCTCACTGAAACACCATGACTTTGACACCCCCTATGGCTAGATGCTTCTTCCTGGCCCCCCCTGCTGTGTCTCCCCGATTCTGGGGCCTGAGATTAAACCACCAGCCAGGAGGGTGAGAAGTCTGGGAGAGCTGTTGGAGAATTGTATGTAGATGGATGGCAGAAGACTTTAAAAAGGGAAGCGTTTTTTTCTTGGGAGTTCTCCTAAGCGGACTTGGGGTCTCCTCCTAAGCTGACTTGGGAAGCATAAAGTTTTCTTAAAACAACCAACCGGTCTCTGTGTCATCTATCTTGACAACCTCGCTACATTCTCGGATGCAGGCTGCACAGCAGGTGCGACAATAGGGTAGGAGGCTGGGGGGGGGGGGTGCTAGAGGAGGGGAGGGAGAGGGAACTGGGATTGACATGTAAAACAAGCTTTTAAAATTAAAATTAAAAAAATTCAAAAAAGAAAAATTTCCCACAGGATTTCTTACAACACAATCATTTTCATAATTAAGGTCCCATCCTCTTAGATGCCTTTAGTTTATGACAAATTAGCTTAAAACTATTTAGTGTAGTTATCAACAAATTTCTATCCAAGAGGCATTCAATTGAGTTTTGAAAAGATTTTTAAAGACGATCTCATAAAATTTGAAGTGTCTTCACTGTTTAGTGATGGCCACAATAATGGTTATCCCCAAGTTACATATTGTATGTTTGTTGGGGCCTAGCCCCCACAGAGTCTCTGAGTTGTTTTTCAGCTGATAGCCACAGATGCATCCTGTTTTCTTGTACTGGCTTACTGCCCCGCATTGCCCCACTGACATCAACATCTAGCATGAGGAAGACATGCTTTCTTCCACCTGGGGTTTTTCTACTGTGCTGTAAGCCAGTATATATAAGACTGCTCCATCCTACAAGAGTGAGACCTCTTAGCACTTGCAATAGATACTCTCTCTCTCTCTCTCTCTCTCTCTCTCTCTCTCTCTCTCTCTCTCTCTCTCTCTCCTGGCAATAAGGCAATACATGCATTCTCTTAGTACAAGCAGCTGGATGTCTTTCTTTTCCTGATACCTTGAACTTGCTTGTGGCATGCAGGCACCACAACTGGAGGTCCCACTGAGATCCAGAGAGACTTGGAAAGACTGGAAAAGATCAGTCAGAACAAAGACTCAGTTTAGGAGACACTCAAGAAAGAAAAGATTTGAAAACAGGTACCTCAACTTCTAACAGTAAAATGGAATGGTCAAATCTCCAGGCTTTTGCCTGAGAGATTACCTTCTAAGGAGAAGGTGTATTGAATTAATCTCCAGCCTTTCACCTGATCCACTGAGATCAGGAAAGTAAAGGGGAACTGAGGAATCACCCTCAAAGGTTGACCAGCAAGTAAGACATTGAGGGTGTATTGGAAAGGGGTACTGAGTTAGGGGTACCAGGTTAAATCTCCAGGCCTTCGCCTGACACCAAGGTCAGGAAATAAAGGGGAACCTGAGAGATCACCCTCAGTTGGAGGGTGGATTGAGTAGATCTTAAGGCTTTGCCTGAGAGATCATCCTCAGTTGGAAGATGGATTGAAAATGGGTGAATTGAAAGTTGGTAACAGTTAGTAAATGAGGTACTGGTATTAAATGAAGGAAAAGGAAAAGATAAAAGTATATGGAATGGAAAATACATGGAGAATCTGGAGACTGTGTATTGTTGTATTGTCTTTAAATTGTTTAATTTCTAAGAAAGAACAAAAACTGCTAAAAGATGTTTGATTAACAATGCAGCTAAAATAATCCAACTTACATATTTTGCAAATGCTTTGACATATAAATTTAAATATAAGGACAGGTTACCTGGGAAAAGGATTTCTTATTTTTTTTCCACAGAAAACAAAAAGCTGTGGGTTACTTCCAGACTAGTATAGTTTGAAAAAGAAAGACCACCTGAAGCAGTGGCCCAGGTGATCCAACATCTAAAACAGCTGAGATGATGCAGCCTTGCAGACCACAAAAACAAGGACTTCAACAGATTTCTGTTTTTTGTTTTTTGTTTTTGTCATGATCCCCATGGTATTTGGAGTCCCTTAGCAGCAGGAAGTAGTTTGGAAAGAATGATGCCCACATTCCCAAATATTGTTTATAAATGTTTGTTTGCATTTATACAGGGTTGGTTCTTGATACAAATTTTAGGTCAAAGTTGTGAGTCATCTCTAAAAACCTTTTACAATGAGTGGGTACAGCTGTAGCCCCTGAGTGTAGCTCAGAACTTCTCAAATGGAGGGATGATGAAGGGTATACAGGACTTTTTCAACCTTTTGTTTTAATTCAAGGATTGGCTGGAGTTGCTTTGTCATAGAAATTTCAATTAAGTTAGTTTCATTTCAACAAACTAATCATGCCCTAGGGATAAAGGATGACTGAAAGATGTATGTATGTTCTGAATGTATGGTATGGCCAAAATGGTATGTATGAAATGAAATGTGATTGTGAATGCGTGAATGTGAACTGCTTAAATTGACATGGATATGATTAAAAGGATACTTAGGCTGCTTTGGAGATAGGTAAAAAGCTACCTAAATTGCTTTGGATATAAGCAAAAGGAGCGTCCTGCCAGTCAATGTCTTAACAGGAAATGTTGACGATTTGAGTCCTCAGAGCCAGTCAGTAGAAAAATATCAAAAGCCTACAACATGGCCTGAGAGCCAAAGAAATGTGTATGGAAGATTCTATAGAGTAACAAACAGTTAAAATAAGATTTCAAAAAATTAAAAAAGGGGGAGATGTTGGGGCCTAGCCCCCACAGGGTCTCTGAGTTGTTTTTCAGCTGATAGCCACTGGTGCATCCTGTTTTCTAATCCTGGCTTATTGTCCCCATATTGCCCCACTAGCATGAGGAAAACACACTCTCTTCTACCTGGTGTTTTTCCAGTGTGCTGTAAGCCTCCTACAAGAGAGAGACCTTTTAGCACTTGCAATAAAGACACACACACACACACTCTCTCTCTCTCCTGGCAATAAAGGTAATACATGCATTCTCTTAGTACCAACAACTGGACATCTTGTCTTTCTTTTCCTGATACCTTGTACTTGCTTGTGGCACTGGCGCCGCATATGTTGGCTAGATCTATTGGTTAACCCAATGTGATTAATGGAGTAAAAATCAGCAAAATATTATCTGATGTGTTTCCTTGAAGACAAACATCAGAGGAGACAGATAAAGTAAAAGGTAACTTGTGGACTATGATACCTAAGCACTTAAGAGTAAATGTTATCCAGAGGATGCAGGTTTGGCCTCTGCAGATGCTAGTGTACATAGATACATACAGGTAAACATCCATACACACTTTAAAAACTATGTATGTATTTATTTATTCATTTGTTTATTTAGTTAGTTTTTCATCCTAACCTCAGTTTCTGCTCCCTCTTCTCCCCCCAGCACTTCTACCCAATCCTCATTTGACTACTTCCCATTCACTCCTCATTTTCTGTTCAGAAAAGGGTAGGTATACCATAGATGTCAACAAAACATGGCATATCAAGATGCTTGAAGCCTAAAGCATCCCCTCTTGTTTTAAGGGTGGGAAAGGCAAACTTGTAGGAGGAATAGGCTACTAAAAGCCATTAAAAGAGTCAGAGACAGCATCTGTTTCCACTGTTAGGAGTCCCACAAGAAGTCTAAGCTACACAACTGTCACATATACACAGAGGTCTTAGGTCAGTCCCATGCAGGTTCTCTAGTTGTGAGTTCAGTATCAGTGAGCTCCTATGAGCCCAGGTTAAGTTGATTATGTGGGTTTTCTTTCTTGTGATATCCCTGACTCCTCTGGCTCCAACATTCCTTTCTCACTCTCTCTAATTGTCATTAGTGAGGTTACTCAAACCCAGCAATATGAGCATGGTAAGTAATCACTTATAAGTGATTATTAGCTGTAAAGTAAAGAATAACTGCTACAATCCACAGACTAAGAGAAGTTAGGTAACAATGAGGGCTGAAGGGGGGACACTCAGATCTCACTGGTAAGGGGAAATAGAAGAGATTTCTGGGGTGGACTTGGAGCAAGTAGCAATGGGAACATGATGGAGTAGGTTGGCAAGTAGAGTGGGAAAGTACTGAAAGACAAATGGGAAAAGTAAGTGCTGTTTCATGGCTAGATAGAAACCTGTTGGAAGGGAAACTCCCAGGAATCTACAAGGATGACTCCAGCTAAGATGCCTAGCAACATGTGTTATGTATCCAGAAATGGCCATCAACTGTGACCAGGCAAGACTTCCAGTGGAGGGATTAGGAAACTAACCTGGACACATAACCTTTAACCTACAGACTGTCCTGCCCATAGGATGTGCTGGGATTGATGTCCAATTGTCATCAGAGAGGCTCCATCCATCAACTAATGGAAAAAAGATACAGAGACCACAGGCATAGATTAGGCCAAACTTGTGGAATCCATAAACATTTTAAAGGCAATTTTATCTAATTACCTTGTTGACACTATTTTTTCTTTTTCTTGTTTAAAAACTGTATGTATTTAATATAGAAACAGTCTTATTTTATATATCAATCCCAGTTCCCTCTCCCTCACATCCTCCCATGTCCCCCACTGACCTCCCTATCCCATAACCCCACCCTTGCCACAGGGAGGGTGAGGTCTTCCTTGAGGGATCATCACAGTCTGTCACATTATTTGGGGTTGGACCTAGGCCCTCCTCCATGTATCTGAGCTGAGAGATTGCTCCTCCATGTGGAATGGGCTCCCAAAGTCCATTTGTGCACTAGGGATAAATACTGGTTCCAATGTCAAGGGTCCCATAGACTGCCCAAGCCTCCTAACTGGAACCCACATTTAGAGGGCTTGATTCAGTCCAAAACTGGTTCCCCAGCTTTACGACTGGGGTCCATGTGCTCTCTCTTGGTCAGGTCATCTGTCTCTGTAGGTTTCTCCAGCATTGCTCATTCTTTGTCACTCTCTACAACTGGATTCCAAAATTCAGCTCAGTGATTAGCTGTGGGTGTCTGCTTCTACTCCCATCAGCTACTGGATGAAGGCTCTAGGATGGCATTTAAGGTAGTTATCAATCTCATTATAAGGGTAGGGCATCAAAGGCAGCCTCTCCACTATTGTCTAGATTCTTTGTTGGGGTCGTCCTTGTGGATCTCTAGTCATTTCCCTAGTGCCAGATTTCTCTTTGTACCTATACTGGCTCCCTCTATTAAAGTATCTCTTTTCTTGATCTCCTCTAATCTTCCCCTGACTTAGTCTTCCTGATTCCTCTTGTTGTCCTCCCCCATTGCTCCCAATTTGCTCAAGAGCTCTTGTCCATTTCCCGTTTTTCTTCTCTAGGGGACCATGTATGTCTTTCTTAGTGTCCTCCTTGTTTCCTGGTTTCTCAGGTGGTGTGGATTATAGGATGGGAGCCCTTTGATCTATGTCTAAAATCCATATATGAGTGAGTACATACCATTCTTGTCTTTCTTTGAATGGGTTACCTTGCTCAGGATGGTTTCAGCCAATTTTATCCCCTTGCCTGCAAATTTCAAGATTTCATTGCTTTTTGTCCACTGAGTAATATTACACTGTGTAAATGTACCACATTTTCTCCATCCATTCTTTGGTTTAGGGGCAAGTAGGTTGCTTCCAGGTCCTTGCTATTACAAGCAAAGCTGCTATGAACATAGATGAACATAAGTCTTTGATGTATGAATGTGCATCATTTGGGTATACATCAAACAGTCAAATTGTTGGATAGTGAGGTGGACTGATTCCCATTTTCCTGAGAAACCACCATGCTCATTTCCAAGGTGGCTGCACAAGTTTGCATTTCCAGCAGTAATGTAGTAGTGTTCCCCTTTCTGCACATGCTCTCCACCATAAACTGTCATTGGTATTTTTGGTTTTAGCCATTCTGACAGGTGTGCGATGGTATTTCAGAGTTGTTTTGATTTACATTTCCTTGATAGATAATAATGTTGAGCACTTTCTTAAGAGTCTTTAGGTCATTTTAGATTCCTCTATTGAGAATTCTCTATTTAGTTCTGTACTTTACTTCTTTTTTTTTATATTGATACAAATTTGAGATTTATTTTGCTAAATCATACTGTATATACATTTCTTTTTTTTGCAGATTTTACCTTTTTAATTTTTTTTCTTTTTTTTTCCAGTTTAAATTTAGATAAGAAACGAGGTTGCTTCACAAGTCAGTTCCAGGTCCCGCTCCCATTCCCTCCCCTCCTCCCGTGCCCTCCCCGCTCCCCGTTATCCCCTCATTCCCCCAGGGAGGGTGAGGCCCTCCATGGGGATGTCCATAGTCTGTCATTTCATATAGGGCAGGGCCTAGACCCTTCCCCAAGTGTTCAGGGTGAGAGTGCACCTCACATTGTTCTATGGGAGTCCAAAGTCCGTGTGTATACTTGGGATGGGTACTGATCTGCTGCCCAAGGCTCAATAGGTTCCCTAGGCCTCCTCACTGACACCCAAATTCAGGGGGTATTGATCAGTCCCATGCTGGATTCCCAGGCTGATGCCTGGGATTCAAGAGTTAACCTTTGTCTGGTCAGCTGTTTCTGGGGGTTAAACCAGCCCAGTCTTAATCCCTTTGATCATCAGTCCTCCCTCTCTGTTACTGGCTGTCTTGAGTTCAGCTCAGTACTTAACCAGCCACTAAATGAAGTTTCTGTTTCCCAGACTCTCTGGCCATAGGATTGTAGGCTGGCACTCCCCCGGATCTATGTCTAAAATCCATATATGAGAGAGTACATGCCATGTTTCTCTGTTTGTGACTGGGTTACCTCACTCAGGATGGTTTCTTCTAGTGTCATCCATTTGCCTGCGAATCTCATGATTACATTATTTTTTTCTGCTGAATAGTACTCCATTGTGTAGATGTACCACATTTTCTCTATCCACTCTTTGGGTGAGGGACATCTAGGTTGCTTCCAAGTTCTAGCTATTACAAATAAAGCTGCTATGAACATAGTGGAACAGACATCTTTGTTGTATGAATGGGCATCTTTTGGATATATGCCTAAGAGTGGAGTTGCTGGGTCTTGTGGTAGGTTTATTCCCATTTTTCTGAGGAATCTCCATACTGATTTCCAAAGTAGCTGAACCAGTTGGCACTCCCACCAGCAATGGAGGAGTGTTCCCCTTTCACCACATCCTCTCCAGCATAAATTGTCATTGGTATTTCTGATTTTAGCCATTCTGACAGGAGTGAGATGGTATCTCAGAGTTGTTTTGATTTGCATTTCCCAGATGGCTAAGGATGCTGAGCACTTTCTCAAGTGCCTCTCAGCCATTTTAGACTCCTCTATTGAAAACTCTCTATTTAGTTCTGCAGCCCACTTTTTAATTGGGTCCTTTGCTGTTTTGGAGACTTGCTTCTTGAGTTCTTTGTAAATTTTGGAGATCAACTCTCTGTCAGATGTGGGATTAGTGAATATTTTTTCCCATTCTGTGGGCTGCCTTTTTGTCTTGCTTTCTGTGTCCTTTGCCTTACAGAGGCTTCTCAGTTTCAGTAGGTCCCATTTATTAATTGTTGATCTCACTGTCTGTGCTACTGGTGTTATGTTCAGGAAGCTGTCTCCTGTACCAATTTGTTCAAGGGTACCACCCACTTTCTCTTCTAAGAGGTTCAGTGTGGCTGGATTTATGTTGAGGTCTTCGATCCATTTGGACTTAAGTTTTGTGCATGGCGATAAACATGGATCGATCCGCATTCTTCTACATGCCAGTCTCCATTATGCCAGCACAAATTTGTGGAAGATGCTTTCTTTATTCCATTGTATATTTTTAGCTTCTTTGTCAAAGATCAGATGTTCGTACGTGTGTGGGCTAATACCCGGATTTTCAATTCGATTCCATTGGTCTACCTGTCTATTTTTGTGCCAATACCAAGCTGTTTTCAGGACTATAGCTCTATAATAGAGCTTGAGGTCAGGGATGGTGATGCCTCCGGACATTGCCTTGTTGAACAGGGTTGTTTTGGCTAACCTGGGTCTTTTGTTTTTCCATACAAAATTGATTTTGTTCTTTCAAGGTCTGTGAAGAATTGTGCTGGGATTTTAATGGGGATTGCATTGAATCTGTAGATTGTTTTTGGCAGGATTGCCATTTTTACTACATTGATCCTACCTATCCAAGAGCATGGGAGATCTTTCCATTTTCTGAGGGCTTCTTTAATTTCTTTCTTTAAAGATTCAAAGTTCTTATGATACAGGACTTTCACTTGTTTGGTTAGCATTACCCCAAGGTATTTTGTGTTGTTTGTGGCAATTGTAAAGGGTGATGTTTCTCTGATTTCTCTTTTAGCCCTTTTATTATCTGTATATAGTAGGGCTACTGATTTTCTTGAGTTGATCTTGTAGCCTGCCACTTTGCTGAAGGTGTTAATCAGCTGTAAGAGTTCCCTGGTAGAGTTCTTTGGGTCATTGAGGTAAACTGTCATATCGTCTGCAAACAGTGAAAGTTTGACCTCTCCCTTCCCAATTTGTATCCCCTTTATCCCCCTTTGTTGTCGTATGGCAATAGCTAGAACTTCAAGTACCATGTTGAAAAGGTATGGAGAGAGTGGACAGCCTTGTTTTGTTCCTGATTTTAGAGGAATTGCGTTGAGTTTCTGTCCATTTAGTTTGATGTTGGCTGTTGGTTTACTGTATATAGCTTTTATTATGTTTAAGTATGTCCCTGTTATCCCAGATCTCTCCAAGACCTTTATCATGAAGGGGTGTTGGATTTTGTCAAAGGATTTTCAGCATCTAGTGAGATGATCATGTGATTTTTGTTTTTCAGCTTGTTTATATGGTGGATTACATTGATGGATTTTTGTATGTTGAACCATCCCTGCATCCCTGGGATGAAACCTACTTGATCGTGGTGAATGATTGTTTTGATGTGTTCTTGGATCCAATTTGCCAGTATTTTATTGAGTATTTTTGCATCAATGTTCATGAGGGATATTGGTCTGAAGTTCTCTTTCTTAGTTGTATCTTTGTGTGGCTTGGGGATCAAGGTTATTGAAGCCTCATAGAAAGAGTTTGGCAAAGACCCTTCTGCTTCTATTATGTGGAACAGTTTGAGAAGAATTGGCATAAGCTGTTCTTTGAATTTGTGGTAGAATTCTGCACTGAGGTCATCTGGACCTGGACTTTTTTTGGTTGGGAGACTTTTGATGACAGCTTCTATTTCCATAGGGGTTATAGGTCTATTTAAATTGCTTATCTGTTCTTGATTTAGTTTTGGCAAATGATAGCTGTCCAGGAAGTCATCCATTTCCTTTAAATTTTCGAATTTTGTGGAGTACAGGTTTTCAAAGTATGACCTAATGATTCTCTGGATTTCCTCAGAGTTTGTTGTTATGTCCCCCTTTTCATTTCTGATTTTGTTAATTTGCGTGTTCACTCTCTGCTGTTTGGTAAGTTTGGACAAAGGTTTGTCTATCTTGTTGATTTTCTCAAAGAACCATCTCTTCAGTGCATTGATTCTTTGTATTGTTTTCCTGGTTTCTACTTTATTGATTTCAGCCCTCAATTTGATTATTTCCTGGCGTCTACTCCTCCTGGGGGAGTTTGCTTCTTTGTGTTCTAGAGCTTTTAGCTGTGATGTTAATTCTCTGGTATACCTGTTCTCCTGTTTCTTCATGTGAGCACTTAGTGCCATGAACTTCCCCCATAGCACTGCTTTCAAAGTGTCCCATAGGTTTGGATATGTTGTGTCTTCATTTTCATTGAATTCGAGGAAGTCTTTAATTTCTTTTTTTATTTCCTCTTTGACCCAGGAATGGTGCAGTTGAGCATTATTCAATTTCCATGAGTTTGTAGGTTTTCTGCAATTTGTGTTGTTGTTGAATTCTAATTTTAAAGCATGGTGGTCTGATAAGATGCATGGAGTTATTCCAATTTTTTTGTAGCTGCTGAGGTTTGATATGTTGCCAAGTATGTGGTCAATTTTTGAGAAGGTTCCATGTGGTGGTGAGAAGAAGGTATATTCTTTTTTATGTGGATGAAATGTTCTATAGATATCTGTTAATCCCAGTTGGGTCATTACTTCTATTAGACCCTTTGCTTCTTTGTTGAGTTTCTGTCTGGTATTCCTGTCTAGTGGTGAGAGTGGTGTGTTGAAATCTCCCACTATAACTGTGTGGGGCTTTAGATGAGATTTAAGTTCTAATAATGTTTCTTTAACGAATATGGATGCCTTTGTATTGGGGGCATAGATGTTCAGGATAGACACTTCATCTTGGTGGGTTTCACCTGTGATGGGTATGTAATGACCTCCTTCATCTCTTTTGATTGATTTTATTTTAAAGTCTAGTTTGTTAGATGTTAGGGTTGCTACCCCTGCTTGTTTCTTGGGTCCATTTGATTGAAAAATTTTTTTCCCAACCTTTAACTCTCAGGTAATGTCTGTCTTTGAGGGTGAGGTGTGTTTCTTGTATGCAGCAGAAGGAAGGGTTCTGTCTTCGAATCCATTCTGCTAGTCTGTGTCTTTTTATGGGTGAGTTAAGGCCGTTCATATTGAGGGATATTAATGACCATTGATTGCTCATCCTTCTTCGATTTGCGATGGTTGTTGTTGGTGGAATTATGGGTGGAATTTCACCCCTTTGTTCTTTTGGCTGTTGGTGGAGAGGGATTCTCTAATGCTTATGTTTTTCTGGTTGTAGTTAGCTTCCTTGGGTTGGAGTTTTCCTTCCAAAATTTTCTGTAGGGCTGGGTTAGTGGACACATATTGCTTGAATCTAGTTTTGTCATGGAATATCTTGTTTTCTCCGTCTATAGTGATTGAGAGCTTTGCTGGGTATAGTAGTCTGGGCTGGCATCCATGGTCTCTTAGTGTAGGTCGAATATCTATCCAGGACCTTCTGGCTTTCAGAGTTTCCATGGAGAAATCAGGTGTAATTCTGATAGGTCTGCCTTTATATGTTACTTGACCTTTTTCCTTAGCTACTCTTAATATTCTTTCTTTATTCTGTATGTTTGGGGTCTTGATTATTATGTGGTGAGGGGATTTTTTTTTGTGGTCCACTCTATTTGGTGTTCTGTAGGCTTCTTGTACCTTCATTGGCATGTCTTTCTTAAGGTTGGAAAAGTTTTCTTCTATAATTTCGTTGAATATGCCTTCTGCCCCTTTGAGGTGGATTTCTTCTCCTTCTTCTATACCTATTATTCTTAGGTTTGGTCTTTTCATGGTGTCCCATATTTCCTGGATGTTTTGTGTTAAGGATTTGTTGGATTTAAGGTTTTCTTTGGTTGATAAATCCATTTCTCCCAGTGTATCTTCAACACTTGAGATTCTCTCTTCCATCTCTTCTATTCTGTTGGTAATGCTTGTATTGGTAGTGCCTGACTGTTTGTCCAGCTTTTCTATTTTCTGTCTTTCTTCAGATTGTGTTTTTTTTAATGACTCTATTTCAGTTTTCAACCCTTGCAGTGTTTGCATTGCTTCTTGCAATTTTCTGTTTATCTGTTTGTCCGTTTGTTGCCTTTTATGAATTTTTTGGTTTGTTCTTTCTTCCATTTCTTGCATTTTTTGGTTTGCTTTTTCTTCCATGTCTCGCATTTTGTGCTTGTTTCTTCTTCCATTTCCTGCCTTTTTTGGTTTGTTTCTTCTTCCATTTTTTTCATTTTTTGCTTTGTTTTTTCTATCATTTCTTGCATTTTTTGCTTTGTTTCTTCTTCCATTTCCTGCCTTTTTTGGTATGTTTCTTCTTCCAATTCTTGCATTTTTTGCTTTGTTTTTTCTTCCATTTCTTGCATTTTTTGCTTCATTTCTTCTTCCATTTCCTGCCTTTTTTGGTTTGTTTTTTCATCCAATTCTTGCATTTTTTGGTTTGTTTTTTCTTCCATTTCTTGCATTTTTTGGTTTGTTTTTTCTTCCATTTCTCTGAGGGATTTTCCAATATCCTCTTTTAGGGCCTCTATCATTTTCATGAAAGTGCTTTTAAGGTCATTCTCTTCTGCTTCGTTTGCATTGGAATGTTGGGGCCTTGCTGGTGTGGAGTCTCTAGAATCTGGCGGTGTCATATTTGTTTTTCTGTTGCTGACTCTGTTTTTGTATTGTCTGTTTCCCATCTCTTCTTCTAGTGGGTGCAGAAAGAGCCCCTTACTAGTCTGGGGACCAGAGTTCCCTTTTGGTGGGTGCTAGCAAGTCCAATAATCTGGTGGTTCTTCTATTCCTTGTCCAAATGCTGGTCCGTGGGTGGAGAAGAAGAACAGGAATCTGGGGCGCTTAGCCTCCTACCTGGTCCCCTGGATCCTATGCTGGGTCCTGTTGTACCTGATCCGGAACAGCTACTCCACTGGTCTCACTGGCTCCTCTGGTTTCCTGGTCTCGTTGGTGGGAGAGAAGATCTGGAGTCTGGGGTGCTTGGCTCCCTCTGGGATTGGGAGCTCTGTGCAGTTCCCAGGCGATCTGCAGGCACTGGAACACAGGCTGGGAAGCTGGCCTGTTTACCTGATGCTGCCAGAGGGATAGCTACTTCCCTGGACTCCCAGGCTCCTCTCGTTTCCTGGTCTCGATGGTGGGAGAGAAGACCTGGAGTCTGGGGTGCTTGGCTCCCACCGGGATTGGGAGCTCTGTGCAGTTCCCAGGTGATCTGCAGGCACTGGAACACAGGCCGGGAAGCTGGCCTGTTTACCTGATGCTGTCGGAGGAACAGCTGCTTCCCTGGACTCCCAGGCTCCTCTCATTTCCTGGTCTCATTGGTGGGAGAGAAGATCTGGAGTCTGGGCTGCTTGGCTCCCGCCGGGATTGGGAGTTGTGTGCAGTTCCCAGGCGATCTGCAGGCACTGGAACACAGGCCGGGAAGCCGGCCTGTTTACCTGATGCTGCCGGAGGGATAGCTCTGTACTTTACTTCTTAATTGGATCATTTTGTGTTTTGGTGACTAGCTTCTTGAGTTCTTTGTGTATTCTGTAAATCAGCCCTCTGTCAGATGTGGGGTTGGTGAAGATCTTTTCCCATCCTGTGGGTTGCTGTTTTATCTTGTTGATTTTGTTTGTTTTGCTTTTGTGTCTGTTTTATCATAATCTGTTCTAACATTGAATTTACTTCATTCCTCCTCTCTTTTTTTTCTTTCTTGTAAGCTATTTAACCTTTTGAAAGATGGTAGGTTACCTACTGTGAAGAAATTACTCAAACTGTATCACTTCTGGATACAAGAAAAGTGCCTCTTTGGTCCATCCCCTTTAACTTAATTTCCTGAATTATAATGATTTGCTAGCTGAAATGCCTTATTAAATGTTAATGGTTGAAGACATCGCTAGCAGGAGAATAATATTTTAAGCAGGTAGTTTGATGCTACTTGTCATCTGAGTTTGGAAAGTATGCTGTCAATGGGCATGTGACCTAAAGACATATATATCTGGTATACAGTCTGAAACGATGGAGAACAAAAAGCAAACATCTTCCAACTAAAACCAGTGTAACTGTGACTTATCAAATTGGATTCCTTCAGATTGCCAATATTTCCTTGAAAAGATTTCTTAGGACCTGAATCTTAAGTAAGGGATACTGAATTGTATCAGTGATAAAACACTTTGTTTTTCATTATTTTAAACCATCTTTGGTGATCACTGATTTGAGGTATTAGAAAAAATTTAAAAAACCATACTGTGGCAGTTTGAATGTAATTGTTCACCATAAACATGTAGGGACTAGCATTATTTGGAGGTGTGGCTTTGTTTGATTATGTATGGCCTTGTTGGAGGAAGTATTTCACTGTGGAGGCAGGCTTTGAGGTCTCATATGCTCACGACATGTGTAGTATTTCAGTTTACTTCCTGTAGCCTGCTGATTGACATGTAAGAATCTTGGCAGCATGCCGGCAGCACCACATCTGCCTGCATGCTACCATATCCTACCATGATAATGGGCCAAACCTCTGAAACTGTAAATCACCCAATTAAATGTTTTCCTTTATAAGAGTTGCCATTGCCATGGTGTCTTTTTACAAAACTCTAACTAATCTAGTCATTGTGACTTACAAATAATGAAAATTCCAACTGACTTTAGTACAATGCAAACAAGTACACCTGACTGACCAATTAGGCTAAGACAGTAATTGTTTGCTGTAGTCGTTTTCCTTATCTTTTGAAAAACTTAGCTGTAAAATTCTTTACAAGTTCACATCTGTTAGTTCCACTTAGACAAACATGGGATTTCTGAGATATTTTTCATTGATTAAAGTGGGTAAAAGTATGCAGATTTGTACATACATATTTTGCAAGTGTCTCAAGTTCCTGTTGAACCCTTAAAATAAGCCATATTTATAGTTCATGCTTACCTGTAAATAGATGTTTGACTTAATATCTGTTATTAGGTCAATGAAGGGTATTTCATAGGACTGTCTTTCCTGGTTCCTTAATATAGTATATTTGTCAATTATCTATCATTTGTTTCATATATATATGTATATATGTACATTCTTTTAATTTGGAGATTTAACTTATTTAAAATTCAAAGAATAGAATAAGTACAACATGTAGTGAGAGATATACTGACAAAAGACAATGAAAAATGGAGCTCTCTGGCCTTCCATGAAACCTTCCACCAATATTTGGTTTATAAATTGATATCAATATCTAAAGGTAGAGCAGAATGCTCTTCACTATAAAGGGAAAAGTTTCTTCCTGTAGTTTTTTTTTGAGCACATCCATGATACTGTGGATGTGGACTTTTCAAAGAAGCATTATTATTGCTTTTGTTAAAGCTCTGTTTTCCCCTGTGGGATCCTGTTCCATAGCAGGAAAAACAGACCTGATGGGAAGTAATAACAGGCTTTTTATGGGTGGCAATTGATGAAAGACTGAAATGCATTAACTAATTGAGAACAGAGAATTGGAGCCCAGGATTCCATTAGAATCTCTTCTACTTCCTAGATCTTTTTAAAGATTTTCAAAATACTTTTGTTTGCTCTCACATGCTGATCCCATCTGTTCTTATTAGTTCTCCATTTATCCTGAAACAATGCATTTGCCCATAAAGTCAAGTAAACATTTGTTTCAGATAAGCTACAAAGGAAAAAGGAGAGAATCATCCATCACCTTATCCAGCCAAGGATCTGCCATTAACTACTGATAATTCAGGGTGGGGTTAAAGAACCCACTGTGTGGATGCCTTTTACGGAGTCAAATGCCCTCTTGAAGAAATATTCTTTACTAAAGCCATTAGTTTTATGTTAGAAAATTAGAAAGTTTCACAAATTATTTTGTGTGGTTTATTATATTCCTCCCTCATGGCATTCAGCAAGATGGATGGCATTCATCCATTACATAGGTAAGAAAATGATGAATGATTAATTCAGAATAATCTGTTTATACTAATAAAGAATATGCTTTGTAGGCATCATGGGCACTGTGTTTCCTCAAGTCTAAAAACTTAGTTGACACTAATGATCTGAAAATATTGATAGGAGGAGAAAATCCTTATGGCTGCTAACAGTCTTTGAGCTAACAGGAACTTCAAGGAATGCAACTTGTTTTACAGGTTATTTTTCTTCCTTGATCCCTTGTTATCTACTCTCATCTCTTTTAAAATGTGATATAAACAAAGGAAAAAAGTTAATAATTCTGATCTGTACGTCAAATGCAATAGTAGTTAATTATTCAGGCTGAGGTCAAACTAGACTCTGCCTATCATCAGTGGTTATATGATACAGTGTCTACAAATTGACCCAAGAACATGGTCTTTAGGAAAAGCATAGATTAACTTGTGAAATAGAGTATATTAATTGTAGACAGTATGCATGAACTTTTATTTTCAATCCCTTATCTGATTCTCAAAGCAGGGTTTTTTTTTCTCCCTCCTGAAGTATGTACCGAGTATTCTTTAAGTTTACATTCTCTTGTAGGTGCTGACTATTTGGTTCCTACTTGGTAAAGAGTAGATTCAAAGTGTTAACTTCATTCTTGACCTCATCTAAGAAAATTCTGGAGAGCTCAGGAGCAATCCATTATAACAGCAACAACAACAAAAGGCCTTAATGAAAAATAACGTTCTTAATTAACCAATTGATCTTTATGTTCAAATATTATTTTTGTTGTTGTTGTTGCTGTTTCAGTTTTCTTTTCACAAATCTAACTACACCCTTGTATTGACTTTCTTATTTTGCTGAGAGATACAATGTCTGATAACTAGGTATGACCATACTAGTAACTTATTTTATACAGATTACCATACAAGATAATTTGTGAATAAAAATAATATTCACTAAGTTCATAATAAAACTTTATGTTTGGGGGACAAGGTAGATGACATGGTGGTTAAGAAGGTTCTTGCTCTTTCGCAGGACCCAACTTCTGTTTTCAGAATTCCCTGTACCTGGCTCCATGGAATCTGATGTCTCCTTCAGGCATCAGGGGGCCTTTGAAAATGGTATGTGCTCTCTCTCTCTCTCTGTCTCACACACACACACACACTCACTCACACACACACACAAACATGCACACAGGTACATACATACTTTGAGAAGATTTATATTCTTTGTAACATAATATTCATTGAGATTATTTTAATTCTTTAGTAGTGCTTTTTTCTGAATTTATTTTTATTTAAATTAGAAAGAAGCTTGATTTAATGTCAGTCACAGTTCCCTCTCCCTCCCCTCCTCCCCTGCCCCCCACTAACCCCCTGTCCCATCCCTTTTCTTCTCCCCAGGGAGTGTGAGGTCTTCCATAGTGTATCTTCAAAGTCTGTCATATCATTTGGAGCAGGTCCTAGGTCCACCCCCATGTGTCTAGGCTAAGAGAGTATCTCTCTATGTGGAATGTGCTCCCAAAGTAAATTCATACACTACAGATAAGTATTGATCCACTCCCAGAGACATCATAGATTGCCCAGGCCTCCTAATTGACAAGTACTATCAGGGGGTATGGGTTGGCTCTGTGCTGGTTTCCAAGCTATCAGTGTGGGGTCCATGAGCTCCATCTTGTTCAGGTCAACTGTTTCTGTGGGTTTCACCAGGCTGGTCTTAACCCTTTTGCTCATCACTCCTCCCTCTCTGCAACTGGATTCCAGGAGTTCAGTACAGTGTTTAGCCATGGATGTCTGCTTCTGCTTCCATCAGCTACTGAATTAAGGCTCTAGGATGCCATATAAGGTAGTCATCAATCTTATTATTGGGGAAGGGCATTTAAGGTAGCCTCTTCACTATTGCTTATATTATTAGTGGTGTCATTTCTGTAGATCTCTGAAAATTTCCCTAGTCCCAGATTTCTCTTTAAACCTATAATGGCTTTCTCTATTATGATATCTCTTTTCTTGTTCTCCTCTATTCTTCCTCTGACTCAAACTTCCTCCTCCCTCATGTCTTCCTCTTCTCCCCTTCTCTGTCTCCAATCTCCCATGCTTTAGTAGTGCTTTTAAGATACACCATTTGATTTGATTTGCATTTCCCTGATGGCTAAGAATGTTGAGCACTTTAAGTGTCTTTTAGCCATTTTAATTTCCTCTATTGAGAATTTTCTCTTTAGTTCTGTACCCCACTTTTTGTGTCTAGCTTCTTGATTTCTTTGTATATTTTGTAAATAAGCCCCCTATCAGATGTGGGCTTGTTGAAGATCTTTTTCCATTATTTTAGCTGCTGTTATGCCTTGTTGGCTGTGTCCTTTGCCTTATAGAAGCATCTCAGTTTCAGGAGGTCCCATTTACTTATTGTCAATCTTGGTGTCTGTGCTACTGGTTTTATGTTCATGAAGTAATCTCGTGTAACAATTAATTCAAGGGTACCTCCCAATTTTTCTTCTAAGAGGTTCAGTGTGGCTGGATTTATGTTAAGGTCATTGATCCATTCGGTTATACGTTTTGTGTATGGGGCTAGACAAGGATCCATCTGCAGTCCTCTACATGCCAGCATCCAGTTATGCCAGTACAGTTTGATGTTTTCCTTTTTTCATTGTATAATTTTAGCTTCTTTGTCAAAGAGCAGGTGTTTGTAGGCGTGTGGGTTACTATATGGATCTTTAATTCAATTCCATTGGTCTACTGTCCATTTTTGTGCCAAAACAAGTTGTTTTCAGGTCATCTTACATTAGCCAGAATGGCTAAAATCAAAAACACCAATGACAGTTTATGCAGGAGAGGATGTGAAAGAAAGAGAACACTGCTCCATTTTAGTAGGAGTGCAAACTTTGGTGGCCACTTTGGAAGTCAGTATGGAGATTCCTCTGAAAAATGGGAGTCGGTCTACCTCATGATCCAGCAATTCTACTCTTGGGCATATACCCAAAGATGCACATTCATACAACAAAGGCATATATATGTTCAATTATGTTCATTCAGCATTGTATGTAATAGAACCTGAAAGCAACCTAGATGCCCTTCAACCGATGATTAGATGGAGAAAATGTCATATATTTACACAATGAAGTATTACTCAGTTGGAAAAATGATAAATGATAAAATTTGCAAATTCTCAGGCAAATGGATGAAACTGGAAGAAACCATCCTGAGTGAGGTAACGCAGTCAAAGAAAGACAAAATTGTATGTAGTCACTCATATATGGATTTAAGACAGAGGAAAGGATTACTAGCCTACAATTCCCAGCACCAGAGAAACTAGGAAACAAGGAAAACCCTAAGAGAGACATACATGGTCCCCTGAAGAAGGGAAAGGACAAGAAACACTGAGCAAATTGGGAGCACATGTAGAGAGGGGAGAGAGGTAGGAAAAACAGAAGGGAAGAAGAGGAGGGGAGATGAGAACAAGAAGAATCAGGAAGACTGATTCAGGAGAAGAATAGAGGAGAGCAAGAAGAGAGAATCCTTAATCGAGGGAGCCCTTATAGGTTTAAAGAAAAATCTGGCATTAGGGCAATGTCCAGAGATTCACAAAAAATCTTGGCAATATTGGAGAGGCTGACTTTGATGCCTTCCCCTATAGTAAGATTGATGACTGCCTTAATGGTCATCCTATAGCCTTTATCCAGTAGCTGATGGAAGCAGAAGCAGGCACCCACTGATAAGCACTAAGCCATACTCCTGAAATCTACTTGTGGAGAGAGATAAGGGATGAGCAAAGGAGCCAAGACTGGGCTGGAGAAACCTACAGAAACAGCTGATCTGATTTAGTGAGAGCACAGGGACTCCAGTCCTAAAGTTGGGGAACCAGCATTGAATTGAATCAAGCCAGTTAGCAGGCCTAGACAGTCTATGGGTCCTCTAACAGTGGAACCAGTATTTATCCCTAGTGTACAAATTGCTTGAATTAAGAGCCTGTTCCCTATGGAGGGATACTTTTTCAGCCAGATACACAGAGGAGGTCCTTGTCCCTCCAGAAAATGATGTGACAGACTTTGATGATCCTCCATGGAAGGACTCACTATCCTTGGAGAGCGGGTGCTTGTGGGAGGTTGTTGGAAGGCATAGGAAGATGGGAAGGAGAGGGAAAGGTGATATTGATAAATAAAATAGGACTGTTTCTAAAAAAATAAAATACACAATTGATCATTAGGACCCTGTCCCATATCTAGTTGTCTCTCTCCCACCTGCTTACTTTATGTACCCTTCTCTGCCCTTCCTTCTGACCTCATTTTTCTCTAACAAATTATAAATGGGATTAAATCAGTGTTTAAATGTCCTGTCCTCTGTTTTCACAAATGTGTTATTTTCCTCTGTTGTAGCTTCCTTTAGAGCTCAGAGCTCCCCACCTTGCTTATTTCTGATCTTCTCTAACTATATTCCATGAGATAATCTCCTCTAAGCTCTTATCAGCCTCCAGGGTTTTAATCTTCTACTATGTTACACACAACTACATTTCTTTATAAGATATTGTGCTTCTTTTCCATAAATATGATGTTTGTTATTTCATTGACTATTCTCATCCATTGAACTGTGTTGTGGATCTTTTACTAAGTTCTTCTTATTTGATGTTCCTGGTGTCAAAAGTGTTTCATAAAAAGAAAAAGGCAAAGTCATTTTAAAGAAAACATCATGTCTTCTTCCTGTATGGCTGATTTCCTTTTATTAATTTCACTTCAGGCAGAAAACAAACTTCATAAATTAGACATTTTACAGTAGTATATCATAGGTTATATTTTCAGGGTGACACTACATAGGTGTTCATAGGTGAATCACTTGAAGACCAATGTGATTCAGGATTTCTGCTGCTCTATGAGCTTTGTTCTTAGGATAGTACATGACAATCAAACTAAAATTTCTTACCAAATCAAGAAAATCCCATGAACATGTCAGCAAAACAGAAAATGGATTTCCAAGATTTACTCTGTGGAAATGAAGGCCTCAGATCACTCCTGTTATTCTATTGACTCTTTCTTTAGTTGCAAGGTCTACTGCAATATTATTTTTCATTGTCAGGCATGAACCTACAGAAATATGTGTAAATAAATTAGATTTCTACCAGATGTGCTCTGCTAGGCTGCATATTCCATGGTTATATTCTCACCATAACATGAAAAACAGCATCCTTAGCTTTTTGGCAAAGATTTTTCATTGGCTGTCTTCCATCTTTCTTGACACTTCTCTCTTGACTACTAAAGTCGTTGCTTCATTTTTCATCATCTGCTCTGTACTCATTTGTTTCATTTAATAACTTACTTGCTGCACTCAGTCTTTTGTCTGAAAGCTAATGTGTACTATGGTGTTTTGCAATGTTTTACACTGGTCTGTCACTTATAGACAATACTTGTGTTTTGTATGTGAAAGGGTTGAAATAATTGCCTCAGATTTCCTTTTCTTTGATTTTTTTTCTTGAGTTTCAGAGCACAGCCTTTTTTTTGCTTCAAGGTAACCCACACTTAAATCTGAGTTTCTCACTTTAGTTAAAAGTAGGTGAATATTAAATTACTCAAGCACAGTTAACTTGAATTCCTATAATTGTCACATGAAAGTTACTTTATTTGTTTCAAGAATTTTTTAAGGTTTACTCAAGATAATCATTGTTAGGTGTTCAGAAAAAAATAGGTAATATACTCAATAATATTCACATACTACTGTTATATATATACATATATATATATATATATATATATATATACTATTGAGCCAGTAATGTTGTGTTGTCTTATTCCACACGCAATTTTATACTCATATGCTTGATGAACATGGCCATTTTCTTATTTTTTTCAATACAAATGTAAACACAGTTTTTTAACTTCCTGCATTAAAAAAGTGTACCAGATAAAATGCCCAACTGTACATCCAATAAAAAAGAAAAGAGGTATGGGAAGTTGTGTAGAAGGTGATGCTGTCATTGTCAGGATACCTCCAAACAGGCTAATCAGAGATCTCAGCATAGCCCCTTTTGTAATGAATTTAGTGTTCCCCTTTTCTGAGGGAAACCCACTGAAAATTGTACTTATATCCACCATACTAAATCATACCATACCACTAAACTAGTGATCAGGTCAGGGAACTTATTTAGTTTTTTTTTTGGGGGGGGAGGCAATCATATCAAATAATGTCACTGATGCTGTATGCTCCAAGAAGAAATCATTCCTGCTGTCCTGCTGACTTAGCAGCCAAGTTTTAAGAAGTTTTATTTTTTAAAGGTATGTTATTTGTCCATCCCCTACCTACAATTTCTTCCCTAGACCACTGAGTAAAACCATTGATGTTCTACAGAGCAGGAACAGCCCTGAGGGTCTTCACCTCACCCTGAATACACTGACTTAATCAATGAAAGACACTTAGTCTGTCCAGACTTCATGTATAAACAAAGGAACTGAGTTCCATTCCTAAACACTTCCACCACTCCCAAAAGATGCTATGTTTAACATTTCTTTCTAAGAAATATATATATAACCTGTGGGCCCAGAACAAAGTTTGCATGACTAACCAACCAGGTTAGCTTTCAAGGCCCCAGCTCTGTTTTTTTCTCATTGAGATAAACAGGCAGAACATCAAAACAAGAGAGGTCTCTGCAGCTTGTTGGGGAGTGTAGATATTTTTAGTTTTCTATTCTTTTGGAAGTTCACCATAACATGAAATTTTGAAGCTTTTAGAAAAAAATCAACTCTATTTTTCTGAGCGATGTGAACATTACAATCCTTTTCAACTACTGGTAATGAGCTGATATTTCTCTAGGTCCTTCCTCGGGTTATTAAAGAAGCAGTTCGTTATAAACGAAAGTAAAGACTTAACAATAGAACAGACAATTAAAGGAAAAGGGATTTTTTAGATTTCAAACGAAACACCAAAAAATTAATATGAAAAAATGAAAAGGTCACAAGAGACACTTCAGTGGTTGGAACAAGAAAAGATCCACATTGCAGTTTCTTCATATGTATATTAAAATCTCCTTGTTAGATTGTTTTTGTTTAAGAAATGTGAGGAAATGTCTCTCACCATATCATCATGTTGATTTCTAGCTATACTTTTTCATCCAGTGAAATCCTCCCATGTTAAGTAGGAAATCTCAGTCAGAAATGAACTCATTTTGTTTTCTGTAAAGAACCACTGTCAATGAGAAGAGAAACTATTCTCACTGAGGGACACTCATTTGAATGTGTATGTCAATATAACCATTTGTGTCTGTAAGAAATAATGTTATTCATTTGTTAAAAATAAAAAAGCAATTACATCATACATGCATCAGAAAGCAGGATTCAGAAAATAAAGTGCTATGATATTGTGATATAATTTGTGTCCCTACTAATAAAAATAATACAGTAACCACTGAGATCACTCATCTACACATTCATTTACATGAAGACTATTATAATACTCAATTTATCCCCTTTTTCTGGGAGAGGAGACAATTGATCAAGTTTTTATTTTGTATTTTAATATTAAACAGTGGTTTCATTGCTCATAGAATCAGTAGGTTTAAACCAGATACACTGTTTACTAAACTGAGTCAATGTAATAATAGTTGTAACAGATTATTATAACAAAATTAACTAACAAAATCAGATTTATCCCATTGATTTTTCTGTTATCATTATTGCATATTACTATTAGTACTATTTTATGGATTTTAGTGAAAGAGACGGTGCAGCTCACTTTGGTCTAGAACATGCTGTGGTTTCAAGGATGACCTTGAACTGATGGTCTTCCCTCCTTCACCTTCCAAGTGCTGTGATTGTTAGCACATGCTATCTTAAATATTTTACTTTATATCATAATATGCTATGAAGTACGTATTTGCCTTCAAATAAAATATTTTTGAATATTCCTGAAGTGATCCAGGGAGTCTGTCCTTGTATTTATTTATTGTTGAAGTAAGGTTTAAGTTATAGTTAAAGACTTTTGCAGAATTTGCTTTTTAAATCTAAAAATTTTCTGTAATACTTAATTTGTAATAATTCTTTGAGAGCTTCATATATTTCTCACATTCACCTCCTCACCCAGATCCTTTTAGGAAAAACCTATAATCCATACCCACCTAATTGTGCTTCATTCTTTTCTTTATCATCATCAAGTCCAATTGAATCATAAAGCCGAATTGATGCTGCCCTGTTTTTGGACGTTGACTCTCCACTCGAGTATAGTCAACATACCTACCATGGGCAATATTCTTAATGAAAATCAGCTCTGTCTGTCTTTCCCTATTAACTGTCAATGTCTCCTTAGCTATCAATTGGACTTTATCTCTTCATGTTGAGATTCAGTTTTGCTTGAGCATTCACATGGCTTTGATATGCTATCATAATTTCTTTGTGATTTCTTACATGAAACTGTCTTATTGTATGTGGGGACATCTTTTCCTGGTATTCATTTACTTTCTCTGTTTCTTAAATTCCTTCTACCAATTCCTTCTCGATGATTCTTTGATGGCAGATATCTTTCTATGTATGAGTTTCTCTTACTTATTGCTGAATGAAACATTGTTTGGCCAATATAGGCAGGAATATAGGCAGGAGTAGGAGATGAAAATTCTGGGAAAGGTAGGCAGAGAGAGGCTGCAAGGGGATGCCTTGTGTGTCCTATCCTCCAGGCATTCCCCAGTGGACCAAGGCCACATGGAATACATAGATTTATAGAAATGGGTTAATAATTAATACAGAGCTATACAATAAGAAGCCCTGGCCAATAGTTTTATAATTAATATAGCATCTGGGTGAATGAGAACATCAGCAGCAGTAGCCAGTGGGACAAGAAACTCCAGCAACAATTTTTGAGTTTTGGGAAGAGGGAGTGAGGTTCCAATTCGAGGTGAGCACTATTCAATCTCTTATTTTGTGCACCTTGGGCAGTTGTGGGTCTCAGTGTAATTCACAATCTACTGTGAATAGAAGATTAAAAAATGAAGGTTAAGAATTGCATTAATCTGTGAGGTCAATAGGAGTCCATTTAATACTATGTCCATTTAGTGGAATAATATGAGTAGTTTCTCCATGGAGATTATTAAATGTCTACTCATAGGTTGTTGAATTACTGTCATATGAATGAGTATCTTCTTGTGGAGCAGGGCTTAAAGTCAACCAGAATGTGATTGGTTACTCCTGTGATTCCTGTCCCATCATTGCATCTTCAACACCTGGTGCTGGCATAACTGGGTACTGGTATGCAGAAGACTGCAGATAGATCCATGTTTATCGCCTTGTACAAAACTTAAGTCCAAATGGATCAAAGATCTCAACATAAATCCAGCCACACTGAAACTTTTAGAAGGGAAAGTGGGAGATACTCTTCAACGAGTTGGTACAGGAGACCACTTCCTAAACATAACACCAGTGGCACAGGCACTGAGATCGACAATTAACAAATGGGACCTTCTGAAACTAAAAAGCTTCTGTAAGGCAAAGGACACAGTCAAAAAGACAAAAAGGCAAGCCACAGAATGGGAAAAGATATTCACTAACCCCACATCTGACAGAGGGCTAATCTCCAAAATTTACAAAGAACTCAAGAAACAAGTCTCCAAAACACCAAAGGATCCAATTAAAAGGTGGGGTACACAGCTAAATAGAGAATTCTCAATAGAGGAGGCTAAAATGGCTAAGAGACACTTAAGAAAGTGCTCAACATCCTTAGCCATCAGGGAAATGCAAATCAAAACAACTCTGAGATACCATCTTACTCCTGTCAGAATGGCTAAAATCAAAAACACCGAAGACAATTTATGCTGGAGAGGATGTGGAGAGAGAGGAACACTCCTCCACTGCTGGTGGGAGTGCCGACTCATACAGCCTCTTTGGAAATCAGTATGGAGATTCCTCAGGAAAATGGGAATTAATCTACCACTAGACCCAGCAATTCCACTCTTAGGCATATATCCAAATGAGGCAAGTTCATACAACAAGGGCATCTGCTCCACTATGTTCATAGCAGCATTATTTGTAATAGCCAGAACCTGGAAGCAACCTAGATGCCCCTCAACTGAAGAGTGGATAGAGAAAATGTGGTACATTTACACAATGGAGTATTACTCAGAAGAAAAAAACAATGGAATCTTGAAATTCGCAGGGAAATGGATAGCACTGGAAGAAACCATCCTGAGTGAGGTAACCCAGTCGCAAAAAGACAAACATGGTATGTACTCACTCATATATGGATTTTAGACATGGATCAGGACAGTGCCAGTCTGCACTTCCACTGATAGAGAGTCTGGGAAACAGGACAGAACCTAAAAGATATGCATATATGCATAGTACCCAAGAGAAGAGGATTGAGACAAGATCCTCTGAATGGATGGGGAACATGGCGAGGGGTTGGGGGGAGTGGGACCTGGGAAGAAGAGAGGGGGTGAAGAGGAAGAAAGTTGGTCATGGGGGAACAGGAAGTTGAGGGGGTGGGGGTAGAATAGGGGGAAGAGGGAATCATAGGATCGAAGACAGATCAGGCACCAGAGTGACCTCGAGTGATCTAAAGGGATAACACCAATTGGCAAGCTAAGCAATAGTGGAGAGACCACTTCGAATGCCCATTTCTGATAATGAACTTGATGTCTATAACCATCCGGGAGCCTTCATCCTGTGACTGATGGAAGCAGAGGCAAACACACAATTAATCACTGAACTGAACCCAAGGAACCCAGTGACAGAGAGAGAGGAGTGATGAGCAAATTTGCAAAGAATGGGCTGGCAAAACCAGCAGAGACAGCTGATCTTAACAGGGGAGAGCTCTTGGAACCCAGACTGACAGTGGGGAGGCCAGCATGGGACTGATCTGGACCCCCCAAATGTGAGTGTCAGTGAGAAGGCCTGGGCAACCTATGGGGCCCTGAGCTGTGGATCAGTGTCTATCCCTGATATACAAACAGTCTTCGTGTGCCTATAGCACAAAGAGGGATGCTCTCTCAGCCTGGACTCTTAGGGGAGTGCCTGGACCCTACCCAGAGTAAATACTCTGATATCCCCTATGTGGAAGGATTTGGCAATAGGGTGGGAGGGTGGGGGGGAAGGGGAGTGCGGGAGGAGGGGAGGGAGAGGGAACTGGGATTGACATGTAAAACAAGCTATTTAAAATTAAAAAAATGATGAAAAAAAAGAATGCATCTGGTAAATAATATCAACCTATTATATATATTTCCTTAGTGTGGATAGTGCATTCTAGACAAGTCTAGAGAGGGGCTTATTTATTCAGCTCACCTACTCAAAGTAATGTTTCTCAGCAAGTGTTTTTCACAAAGCAGCCACTTTTACTTTCGAAACATGGGCCATAAAACTACAGTGTAAAGACCAAATTGATCACTTCACCTAAATTTGCAGAGTGTAGAGATGTATTGTGACATAGCTGTACCCATTCATTTATCTGTTGACCATGGATGTTTGTACAGAGATGGGAAATTTGAATACTTATCAAAAATATCGCATGGCCTGCTATGCCAAAAAATATATACTTTTGCTCTTTATGAAAAAGTTTGGAAATTGTAAGCCAATACATACTTCATGAATAACTTGAATAGCATTGCATTGTTACAATATGAAATAAAAGTATAGCACTGTGTCTACATCATTACCTTATTAAGAGATTAAGTATTGAAATATCTTCAAATTTTACTTTTCAAATAGTTAAGATTTTATGCATTCCTTTCTTGTACAGAGAAAGCATACTTATATGTCTTTAGCTAACTTGAGAACACAACTAAGGCCACCAAAGAAAGAAAGCTTGAAAATAAGGCACTTGAAATTTATATTATTCATTTTTTAAATTAATTCTTGCATTCAATTACTGTGTTTTGTGTACCTTATATTTACAAAGTACTTCTCTTGCTATGAAGGGCATAAAAATTGATAAAAATGGATACATAAAATCCTATCTCTGTCACACTTCCTACAACTACAATGCAAAGTTATACATATAGGTAGGTACTGATGGATGTTGGTGACCTAAACACTGAAAGAATCTCTGATAAATACAAAGAATTGTTTCAAAAGGAAAGAAAATTTTGGAAAACTGTAGTTTCTGTACCATTTCTATATATTTAAAAATTAAGGAAAACAATATATTTAACTTGCATTCCTTCTTGCCATGCACTTGCTGGCTTGGTGTCTACTGACTTTCAAAGACAATCTGTAAATCAAATTTCATTTATAAGCTAAATAAACTCCATGGTATTTTTGTAGACTTTGTGCCTCATATTGATTTGTTTGGGTATTTTTGTTTTGTTTTATTGTACCTTTTCTTGTATGTTTTGGCTTTTGACTTTGTGTTTTTATGGATTTTGTATATGTGTTTCTTGATTTTTGTTGTTTATTTGTTTTGTGTGAAGTCAGGATGGCAAGGAGACTGGGAGGGGAAAAGATTGAGAAAATATTGTATAAAATGTCAATAAAAGGGGAAAAGTGAGATAGGTCTCTTGAAAGTACACACAATGTATGTTTTGAAAATAGGAATATTTCTAAAATTTATTAACTTGATAATTGAAATTTAAAAGTTTTCTATTTGCCTTCAAACCTGATATAGCAGACTGTGAGTAATAAAAATGTTCAACTTCTCAGCAAGTTTTTCCAATATGACTTTCATGATTTTAATTTAAGATATATTTATATATGCATAAAACTAATTTCACTAAGCAGTAAACTGAAGGTATTTTCTAAGGATCCTCAGTCTGTTCACTTACAACTCCTATGACAATAATGATCAAATGATAACTATCATTACAGGTTCCTTTTAATAGCTTTGCCTTTATGCCTCTAATGTTGATTTAAACATTATGTCAGAGTAGCACTTTGTTTTCCAGGACTTTGTAAGATGAGTTCTAAACAATATTATTTTGGGCAAAGACTGAAAGCCGTCTACATAGCCAACTTTGAAAGAAGTGGTTTGAATTTCTGAGCAGCTACATACTGCTAAAATGTTGGCACTTACCTTATTCCCAAATGCTGTTTATCCCCGTGGCTATTATAAAGGCTTGTTCTGCCACTTTAATAATCAGATCTGCAAATCTCTACTTAGTATCACATCCATCTGAAGGTTATTGATGCTTTTGCTTGGGCATCAAATCTATTAAACCAGATGTCTATCCTTTATCCCTGCCAAGATTGAATTTTTTTATTATCAATTGTCAAGATAGGTTTGTACATCAAAGCATGACTAACATTTAGATGGAAAATGTGTACATCTTTCGACTGAAGCCTTTCTTTGCCTTCTTTCAAGATTGTGACCACTTTGCAAATGTTTTGTTTGCTTGTTTTTGTTTTTGCTTTAACTTTGTATCACATTATTTTTATTTTAATTTTTTCTATTTTGTAAATAAAATAACCTCTCATACAACATATTCCAACCACAACTTCCTCTCCCTCCACTCCCCCTAGTTTACCCAATTCCACTCTCCCCATAAACCACTCCCTGTCTGCTCTGTTTCCTTTTTAGAAAACAACAGGGCAAAATGAACAAAACAAGAGACAACAAGCAGGCCAAAACCCTCATACCAAGGCTGAACAAGGGAACTCAAGGAGGAAAAGAGTCAGAGATGTGCTTGATATCACTGTCAGAAATGCCACAAAAAACACCAAGCTATCAGCCATAACATATACACTGAGGATCTGGTACAGGCCATGTGCTTGCTGCTTCAGCCTCTATGAGCCCTGATAAGCTGTGTGGGTGGGTCATGTTCTCTTTCTGTCATCCATCTACTTTGGTTTCTACAGTCTTTCTCTTGCTAGGTTTCCCGATCTTCAAAGGAAGGGTCTAGATGGAAACCTCCAATTTAGAATTCCTCTCTGAATAATGCCTGGCTGTGAGTGTCTGTATCTGCTCTAATCTTCTGTTGGAGGAATTGTCTCTGATGGTCACTGGGCAAGGAACAAGGCACAGACCTATGAGTATAGCAGAATATCATTAGCAATCATTTCATCCATTTTTTTCAGTCATGTTTGCTTCTATATCTCTGAGCTATCAAGTTTTAGGTTCCTGGCCCTCTAGGTAGTTGTAGGGCATTGGCTCTCTCTAGTGGCCTGGCTTCAAGCCAAATCAAACATTGGCTGGCCACTCCCACAAGGTCTGTGTCAACATTGTCCCTCACATCTTGCAAGAGTAGATGGTGGTAGAGAGTTCGTGCCCAGATTTCTCTTTCCATAGTCTACAGTGTGCATTCTCAAGCCAAAGAGATACAATGTAGGGGATGAAGGCTCAAAACCTGCACCAACCCTATTTTTCTATGAATTTTGTGGCAGTTGTCTCCAGCAACAGGGCCTCATTGTCAGTTTTTAGAGAACAATCTTCTATTCTAGCATCAACCTGGCTTGTTTCAGAATCTCCATGGGACATCCTCTGTCAACAGCTCAAAGGAATAGAAGCCTTACCTGATTACAAAAAGTGGCCAGTTCAGACCTTGTATCCTCTATTACTAGGAGTCCTTAATAGGGTCATCCTCATAGATTACAGGAAATTTCTACTGTACTAGGTTTCCACACTCTCCCCAAATGCTCCCCAATTCCAACTGTCTCTCCTGCATTCTCAAATTCTCTTCCTCATCCCTCCCTGCCACTCACCTGCATTCTACCTGAAGATTCTGTTCTATTTCCCCTTTCCAGGGAGATGCAAGTTCCCACCCTGTAGTACTTTCTCCTATTTGCCTAATGTCTTTAGGTCTACAGATTGTAGCTTAAATACAATTAGTTACTTTTCAAGATAAAAATCAAACTTTCACTGAAAATATCTGCTAGTGTCAAAAAGTGCTTTATGATCCTGAATAATGTCATTCTCTAATTACAGTTTTAAAAAAGCAGTGCATTACCTTTCTTTGGATGATATTTTTGTCTAGTTCCATCTATTTGCCTTGAAATTACCTGGTGTTATTGGTTGTGACAGCTGAGTAGTACTCCATTGTGTAAATGTACCACATATTCTTTGTACCACATTTTCTTTATCCATTCATTGATTGAAGGGTGTCTAGGTTGTTTCCTAGTCCTGGCTATTACAAATAAAGCTGCTTTGAAATAGATGAGCTCTCCTTGGTGGACTGGGGGCAGGTGGGAAAGGAAAATTGAGGGATCACATGGGTGATGGACAAAAGGGGAGATTACTGAAAGAGATAACTGGAGGAAATCATTTCAGGGTCATGATTAAACCTGGTGTAAGGGAAATTCTCACTAACCTACAGGGATAATACAATAAAAGACTCCTAGAAAGAGTAGATCCATAGCCAAAACAGGCCATCTCCTGTGATCAGATCGGTGACTAGCCCAATTTTCATCAGAGAGTCTTCATCTAGTAGCTGATGGAAACAGATGAGAAACCCACAGTCAATCATTAATCTGAGTTCAGGAAATCCTGCTGAAGAGAGAAAGGAAGAATAATTAAGAGGCAGTGAGGTCAAGGGAACCACAAGAAAACCCACAGAAACAATTAACCTGGCTCAGAAACTTACAGAATCTGAACAAACAAACAGGGAGCCTGCAATGGACCAACTGAGGCCCTCTACATATGTGACAACTGTGTAAGTTGGTCTACTTGTGTGACCCTAACAGTGGGAACGGGGTCTATATTTGAGTCTTTTGCTGACACTCGATATCCTATTCTTCATACTAGATTGCCTTTCTCAGCCTAAATACAAGGTGAAATACTTAGGTCTTTAGTTGCCGTGCTTTGTTGATACCCATGGGAGGCCTGAGCCTTTCTGAACAGAAACAAAGGAGTGGATTGAGGTGTGTGTGGATGGGAGGGTGGAAGGAATGGGAGGGGAAGAGAGAAGAAACTGGTATCAGGATATAAAATAAATAAATAAATAAATAAATAAATAAATAAGATTAAATTTAAAAAGGTCACTTATGTGAGGGCCTAACTTGGACACTAAATATTCTAGTGATTATGGACATGCACAAAGTTTCTTTTCAGTTTAGAATCATGAACACACTCACTTTTTCCCCCTAATAGTCATGAATTCTTCTGATTTGGAAGACAAACTTTACAATACATAGCTACATAGACAATAATATTCTCTAACAATCTTTATTCGTTCTTTCTTCAATATAAAATTATTTCAGTAAAGGCAAAATAATATTGTGCTAACATGGAATGGTATAGATAACACCAATGAAAAAAGTATTTTTTCTTGAAAAATTATATATATATATGTATATATATATAATAGACTTCCTTAAAGAGAGCTAATAAAAGTTTAGGTGGTTAATTATTCCATGGGGGTGATTTCTTAGTTACTCAAATGTCTATTGGAATATAATTAGTTCATATCATTCTGAATGAAATGTGAACATAAATAGTAAAAGTTTATTTAGAAATTTTTCAGGCATGGTCATAGAAGCATACAGTTAATCAATTATATTTTATTTTCTCCTGAGACATCTCAGAATTCTAGTTTCCCTGGGTTGTGTGTGCTACTTTTCATATATACATTTGTATGAAAATATTAGAGAAAGTAAATGAAAATGGAATCCTGGCTGATCATTTATAGAGAACACTAGTAGGAATCCAAGATACCAAGCAATATCTTTGAAATTCAAGAATGATAAGTTCAAAATCAATGAGTGTTATGTAGATTTTAGTCTAGTAAGAAACTAGTTCATAAAGACGTTTTATGAAGACTTATTAATGAGTGACCTTATCTGTCAATTTTTGGTTGCACTAAGAGAAGAAATTACATACTATAGTCTATTATTGTGATGCAAGCCAGCTCAGTCTGCAGGTAGATCAAATCTTGACTCAAAATTTTTCTTGCCACATGCAATTAAGAACTTTAAACATGCAAAAATAATGAATTTTCTGGTATTATATTTTCTTGCACTTTATCTTCTACAGTGTACTCTTTCCCATGCTTTCCATTGTGTTCTTTCTCTTGGTAGATGTGCTGGAGTTAAATTTGTAGATACAAAAGTGACTTAACAAAATTGACACCAGAGACTGTGTTCTGCTTCATTACATAAAAACTCTTAAGATTTATATGAGCAAAAGAATTCATATCTGAGTGCATTCATGGAAGTCCATCCATGTGAAATATAGCACTGGTTTAGTGGAAATGTGGGTAAGCTGAGTTTTACTGGTAGCAAGACACAAGCTCTGTCCAAATAAGAAAACATCTTATAGCATGTCGCCATGTCTCCTAGAAAGTTCTATTTCCTGCTGAAATATTTGTGGTAAATTTGTCTCCATAAGAACTTGACTCAGATAGGGGAAGAAAGAACTTTTTCCTTGTCCCCGAATGTTTACCTATTGTCCTTAAGCTTTACAGCTTCTTCCCAGGACAATTCTCTCTCTCTCTCTCTCTGCAACAAAAGGTATCATTTAACTTGGTTTCATGTTACTTTTAGTCTTGGAGGCCTCTATACTTCAGGAATTAGAGGCATTAGCAGAACTAGAATGAGAAATTTAAGTCAGTGATACTTGTTTAGCACGATCATGAAACTTAATGAGCCTTTTCAGAACTTTGTGGGAAAGAAATGCTGGTGTCTACAAATCTATAAATCTGGTCTACAGCAATGTTTTCTTGGAGTTCATTTGCTGTGCAGAGAATTATCCAACATTTCCTGGGATTGTGACTGCCATTTGGTGGGATTAGAAGAACTCCTTGCTCTGTGATATCTTCTTTCTTCTTTGAAATTGACTCCGTCCTTGAAAATTGTTGTGGGGAAATCAGGCTAAGGATGCAACGCATGAAAAAGAAAGATAAACGAAACATTTCTAACATATTAATATCTAAGAACATTTTATTAAGATAATTGCTCAATGTAATGTTCTTAAATAGTTGGCTGTTTCTTTGACTCTACAAATGGTGAGATACCCAGGAATACAATGGTAAGATATCCAGCATTAGATCATTGTTTTAGAGCTGGAATATAACTCAATGGTTCAAGCGCACACCAGGGTCATTCAATCTCTAGCATTACATGAACTCTTTTCAGAGATGCATACATGTAACCCAGCACATGGCAGGTAGAAGCTGAAGGATCAGAAGTTTAATAACACCCTCAAATACATAGAGAGTTACAGGCTAGCCTGGATGACATAAGATCCTCTTTCAAAAAACAAAAAAAATAAAAAATTAGCAGGGGAGAGAGAGAGGAAAGGAAGGAAGGGATTGGGGAGTGAGTGAGTGAATAATGAATGAGTGAGTGAGTACAGGAGGGAAGGATGGAGAGATATTGAACAAAAATAGCAACAGAGATCATTTTATGAAAACTATAGAAGTGCTTTCAGTATTAAAATAATATGAGTCAAGAATTAGGAAACATTGTTCCAAATTTTTAATCTTAATATTTAGGATGTCAAGGCAGTGGGGACTAATTTACTAGGTTGTTTTTATACCAACTTACTTATGAAGTTAAAGGCCACAAATGAAAAAATGCAGGGTACCACTTTGGGATCTCCTGGCCTGAGCACTGCAGGCTGGTCGACTTGCCCCAGGCAGACCAAGCAACCAAGAGTCTGCTGATATCTCTGTGCTACTCTCACACCCACATAGGGGAGAGGTGAGCTTGTGCCTATCTCAAACCCTACTTCCTGTTGTCCACTTTGGGATCTTCTTGCAGGTCAACACACACCATCTCAGTGGATCAAGTAACAGAGAGTCTGCTGGTATCTCTCTGCTAGCCCTGCCCCAATTCAGCTGGAGAGGGAGTGTCTCAGACCTGCTAGCACTCATCAAGAGACCTATCAACCTTGGACCGATACCTATCACAAGAGGAAGAAATCCCACATGCACCCACTGGAAGAATGGATGGGAAAACAACAATATAAGAACATATTCAACAACAGAAAAACCAGTAAGACACCACCAGAGTCTAGGGACTCTACACCAGCAAGACCTGAACATCCCAAACACAGACAAAATTAAAGAGAACAACCCTAAAAACAACTTCATGAAATGGTAGAGATCCTAAAAGAAGGAATGAAGAAATCCTTTAAAGAAATGGAAGAAAAAATAAACAAAAAATCAAGAAATGGAAGACAGGGCAAACTAAAAATGGCAAGAAACAATTCAAGCAATGCAAAGTTTGAAAGCTGAAATAGAGACAATTAAAGAAAACAGTCTCAGGGAATGCTGAAATTAGAAAAGATGGGTAAATGATCAGGAACTACAGAAGCAAGCATAACCAAGAGAATACAAGAGATGGAAGAGAGAATCTCAAGCATTGAAGATACACTAGGAGAAACAGATTCATTGACCAAAGAAAAAAATTTTTTTGGTTTTTTCGAGACAGGGTTTCTCTGTATTGTTTTGGAGAATCTTTAATCCAACAAATCCCTAACACAAAATATCCAGGAATATGGGACACCATGAAAAGGCCAAACATAGTAATAGTTACAGAAGAAGGTGAAGAAACTCAACTCAAAGGTACAGAAAGTATGTTCAACTTTCATAGGAGAAAACTTTCCCAACCTAAAGAAAGACATGCCAATGAAAGTACAATAAGTCTACAGAACACCAAATACAGTGGATCACAAAAAACTTCCCTTGCCACATAACAATTACAACATCAAACATACAGAATAAGAAAGAATATTAAGAGTAGTGAAGGAAAAAGGGTAAGTAACATATAAAGGCAAACCTATCAGATTTACACCTGATTTTCCATGAAAACTATGAAAGCCAGAAGGTCCTTCATAGATATTCTACAAACACTAAGAGATCACAGATGCCAGCTCAGACTACTATACCCAGGAAAGCTTTCAATCAATATAGATGGAGAAACCAAGATATTCCACAACAAAACCAGAATTTAACAATACATGCCCAGTAATTCAGCCCTACAGAAAGTTCTGGAAAGAAAACTCCAACCTGAAGTAATTAATTACACTAAAAAATATAGGCAATAAATAATCCCACTTTACCAAAAGCCAAAAGGAAAACACATGGGTAGATAAACTCAGATGCAAGGCATTAAACAGCATAGACTAAAACTCTGACTATTTAGGATAAGCTCATGCCTGAGACACTTACCATCAGAACAGTTGCTGCTGACTCTTGAATCATCACAAAACCATTTCTTACTTTACCACCATTTTAAGAGCCTCTAGACATTAGTTTCTCTTTAGACTACAGATTTGTAATTTAACTTTTGAGGTCTTAAGTCCTATTTGCACACTGTGATACATTAATTCTACTCTGAGCACTCAAGTAAATGATTTGCTATGAATTCTGACTAGGATTCCACCCTGAGATGGATATAGGAACATTTTGATTGACAAATATTTTTGCCGCTAGCAATTACTGCTTTGTCACTTTGACGTTGCTTGACGACCAGCATTTACAGCATAATGCTTGGGAATGGCAAATGTTTTAACAGTCTGCCTTGAGGATTTGTTATCATGTGAATGAAGACAGAATTTCTGTTTCACCTGGTCCCACAGCCATTTGGTGCCAAATAAACACACATAGGCTTTTATTAATAATAAACTGTTTAGGCAATGTGTCAGGCTTCTTATTGGCTAACTCTCTCTTATTAACCTACTTCTATTAAACTATATAGAGCCTCTCCGGTGACTCCTTCTATGTGTCCCTCTTCCCAGAATTCCTATACGTAGTGCCTGGCTTATGGCCAATCAGCATTTATCACCAACCAATAAGAGAAACATATATTTACAGCACACAGAAGGACATTCCTCATCATGGGAATGCATTCTCTTCTTTGTAATTCTGAGAATGACTTTTTCCCTGACGGTAATTTGAGACAATAACCCATTCTCCACTGCTTTTCGCTAAAAGTGTTATACAATGGCTGTTCTGTGCATCTTATAGCCACAGAGTTTGACACTGACAGGTCAACATGACTGTAGAGCAGAGACATTCAGGGAAAGTTAAGGTCGTGATAAACACAGGTAAGGACTGGCTCTAAGCTAGTTTCCTTCAGATTTCTTGTTGCAACAAAATATAGTGCATCCTTGTTTCAGCCTTGCTGTTGCAGTTCCCAGACAGAAAACATCCTAACTGTAGTCATGGGGGAGGTGTGAAGTAAGTCCCAGAGAGTTTTAATAGCCTGATCAATTTAGTGCAGACACTAAGTGACAGTTTAAAGACAGAGTCAAGTCACCTGGTGCTTCCATGTGGTGAATTTTCCTCCTGTGGAATGAAGTATTTATGACGGATCCTTTCAAATAATATGTTTCAAATGGCTCAGGATGTCTGCTTTACTCAGTGGAATAGTATTCACAGAGAAAGGTTTTCTTTGAAGCATGAAAGATGGAGACCTAGCTTATTTTTTTATTCGTTTCAAACTTCTAAAGTAAAGCTTTCTATGTGAAGCAGGTTGGCTCACAGGGATGATACACTCTGGTTTCCTCTTCATTGCTTTCTCCAAGGAAACAAATGGAAAGCTGTTCATTTTGATTTGTGTCTCCTTTCTCTGTTTTTGGTGTCTAAACGTTAATTTTCCATATTTAGGAGATAATAAAAAATCACCCTAAAATGGAACAGTTTACCCTTATGCTTTAACAGACAGTATGATACAGGAAAATAAGTGAAGAGTGAAATATTTTCTGGAAATAAACTTGGTTTTCGAAATAGAACATGGACATAATTGAGACCATGGAGAAAAACCTGCGTGGGCTCTGAGGTTTGTGAATCTGAATTAACGAATATCTTTTTCATTATTGAGGTGTTTTTTATGAATAAAAGAGTTATGCTTGTGACCAGCTTTGCATGTTCCAGGTTGGTCATCTGTATATTGTGAGATATTCACCAGCTTTTTTCTAAAGCATGCTTCAGAATGAGACTTGACAATTCTGGTATAGTCACCACAATAAAATGTCCTTCCAGCACAGAACAGAGCACTGATATTGCAGAAAAGCCTCAATACCCAAGAGGACTGAATTAAGTGAGAAGGTATTTCTTAGCAGGATGAAGGTAGGTTGGGGTAAATGAAATATGAACAATTACTTATCAGCAGAACATTCACTCTATTGCTTTTGAGAATATGAGAGAAGATTTGCAAAAATTCCAAGGGGATTTTCCTGATAGAGTGATGATATCCCTCTTGTTGGAGTTCGTTGCAGTTCAAAATATACCACTATAAGTGTTTTCTCATTTGATTTTTACAATTTGCCTGTAAGATATAAATGCTGGGAATGATTATCTTATTATTTTACAAAAGAAGAAACAGAGGCAGAAAATGATACCTTGTCAGATTACAGGCAGCAATTGGTGGCAAATCTTGGTCTAAGTCCTAGAATTCCCTTCTACTGATCATTATAAGAATTACTTTAAGAAACTCTAAGGAAGTGAACTTATATGGAAGGTAAAATTGTCCCCAGTTTTTATTTTATGTTGTTAAGTAAAGGAGGTTGTGAAACAATCACTTTTCCATTTCTGTTGTTATAGAAAAATACAAAAAGAAAAATAAAAAAGACCCCCTTCAAAAATTGAGAAAGAAGACAATGAAAAAGAAATAAATTTTTATTGTAAACTATACATTTTAACTTGAGACAATATTACCCAGGGTATATACATGTGTGAAATATCAAGATATCTATATCAGATTTTCAGACTATTATGTAAATTTACCTTAAGGAAAAAGTATAAATGATTATGCAAATATAATTTTATATATGCATGCATTTTATCTATGATAATTATATGCAAAGATGCAAAAACATATTCACACAAAATTAATAATGAAGTAGATATTTTATCTGTTACTTTATTGTATAATTTTCAAAATATACTCTTTAAATTGTACACAGCTCACACTACTCAAGAATATAAAGCCTATTGAGAGTCATGAGTAATACTGTCAAATTACATAATTGTATTTTATGTAAAATTATATTTTCATTTTCTACTTCATAAACTTAGAAACCAAATGGAACAGAGAAAATGTTCCACATATATAGACCCTTTATCCAAAGCAATGTCAAATATACAGTGTGCCCTTTTGAAGTCTTCTGAGATATTCTTTCTCTCCCATATTCCATTTGCATCTTAAGTTGATACACTTCTTTGTTCTCATCCTGGGACCTTTCTTGTATGATTTTCCTCAGTTCCAAAGCATGCGTAATGCTAGATCAGTTTATCCCAGCAAAGTATATGTGCATTTTGCTCACTATTTTGACTTCAGTCTTTGGAGTGATCAAAAAGTGTGTGTGTGTGTGTGTGTGTGTGTGTGTGTGTGTGTGTGTGTGTTGGTGATTTAATAACAAATGCAGTCCCAGGTATTGTGCTAGATTTGTCACCTACATTAATCAATCCTAACAACCCTTGAAATAAAAATCTCTCCATAGTTAAATATCATGTCTATGAACTAATATTTCGAATTATAATGAAGTTGAGAAGACAACAAACCACTTTGAAGGACAATCTGTTACTATTGTATAATTCTTCTCATTTACTATCTGTCTATCTGTAAAACTCTTAATTGCCTCTGGAACTATTTCCACATTGACACCTTCATCTAGGGCCAATGATATAATCAGAACTCAAACTTTGAAAGCAAGAGTTCTGTTATTTTTTTATTCTGTGTTTGTGTTTTGATTGCTTGCTTTGATTCTAAAGCAGAACTTAACAAATCCTGTCTACTCAATATGCCTTGTTAAAAAGGGAGGAATCATGATTACATCAATGAGGAAAAGATGTAAATACGGGCCTATGTTTTCTAATCTGGAGGACCTGTTAGGGGTCCCTTGAAAATATCATTTTTGTGACAGACTACATAAACTTTAGGTAAGAAAGGAAACCAGTGTAGAGATGTCTATCATTCCTAGAGAGGCTATCAATCATTTTAAAAGCATGAATGATCTATTACAAAGGAAAAAGACCTGGTGCCTTCAATAACTGGATTTTAGGTCAATAAAAGAAAATTGGAACAACATCTCATATGTCTGGTCAAGCTAAACATGCTAGTTTTAATCTGTTAAAGTCATTGATCATTTGGGGGTGGTTATAAGATTCATCTGAAATTATTTTTATATTTTTGTAAAAATTATGTATTTATCTCAATGCAGAATTCTATCTTCATGTTGCTGATAAATGGACAGAGACAGCTCTCTCTTCAGAATGATCAATGTGAAACATATACCTCCTTGAGTACTAGTCAAATAAGGATGCAGATGAAACATTTCCCTTGAGGGCATGTGCTTGCTGTATTAATAGGGACTGCTTTGTTTGGATTATTAGAGATGCAATTGTAAGAAACTAACAAAGGGAAAAGGCAGATGTTATTAGCTGAAGATGGTTAAAAACTTTTTCATTATAATAATGAGAAGGGTAAATATGTGACTGAATGTACATGGAAGAGAGAGAGAGAGAGAGAGAGAGAGAGAGAGAGAGAGAGAGAGAGAGAGAGAGAGAGAGAGAGAGAGAGAGAGAGAGAGAGAGAGAGAGAGAGAGAGAGAGAGAGAGAGAGAGATTGCTTGTCAAGCCAAGGTATCTGAAACCATACTGGTAAAACCAGAAAACAAATGTCACAATTTCCTGAAGTTAGATATGTGACTATTGTAGTCACAACAGTAAATGCTAGTATATGGCAGCAAATTGAATAATTATATCCATAAAATTAAATGGTTAGGCATATTAACAATTTTACTTTTTACTAACAAATACTTTAATGAAAAATTCTATTCGCATATCATGGAACTTCATAAAAACAGAACCAAAATAAAATAGACCAATTCCTTGCCCACAGTTTCTGTCACAGATAGATTCTGCCTTCTAGAAGTAATGAGGAGCTATTCCTTTCATCAGGCCACTATATCCTTTCAAAGGCCAGTTTCCAAGTTAACTCCTTCAACACTGACAATGTTCATTCAGCATAAAAATGTGTTCTCTTTATTCAAATAATTAAAAGGCTCTCACAGTGATAAACTGCAGCCTAAAACTCTGTGGTTGTGAGGAGGGATTACGATATTATTCTTATCATAGGAAGAGAGGGACTCTTATTAATGGCCTCTTGCTTTTATAAATGGTCTAGGAACCAGAAGAAGGCATCTTCTACTCAAAACTTAAAGTGACAGAATACTACATTTTTTCAAATACAGGAAACATGACCACATCCATTCTTACATATAAATATGGAGCAGAATAAAACCCCTTTCTCAATAACTTTCCTGTCATTATGACCTACATTTTATAATTATTCCTTGAGTTTTATAATTAAAAGATATTGTATAATACAATAGGCAAAGCTTTTCTGAACACTCTTTGAGGGACGCTTTTCTGTATTCATCAGGAAGCTGTTTAATTTTAGATGGTAATACACTATGAAAGTTAATGATACAGTCTGATTGTATACTTTTTATCTAAAGCAAATAAGTCATTTCATGTTAATCTGATTATGTCATCAGAATACCTTGTTTCCAATAATCAAGTCTGTGTATCGCCCTGATTCAGATGATGCCAACTCTTTTTTCCTTATTCTTCCTGGTTTTGCCAGAGTATCTGTAGAAAAGTCTTCAAAACGAAATAGAATGAATGAATAACAGAGTGTTTGTAACACAGTAGAAGAGTTATTACAAAGACAATATGGGGAAATAGATCATAACTGGAAACTTTCATAAATTCTCACTATTATATACTGGAACTTCTCAAATATGCTCAAGTCAATCTTTGCTAACTTAAATTCTTCTGGTTATGTGTATGATTACAGTGATGAGCACAGAGAGGTGCTATGTCAAAGAGGGAGAGGTCAGAGTAAGTGAGAAAAAGTGGATATTCACTTCTTTGTCCTTACTGATTAGATTGATTCTTCACCCAGTTCTTCCATTTGTGTAGATTCATAGTCATACTTGTAAGTTCTTTTGTCTCAAAGTCTGCCCTACTTACTTTAATAATTTAATTTTCATTCAAGTTTATCTGTAATAATATTTCATATAGTAAATGAAACAAATTTGTTTGTCATATTTGAAAACAGCATTGCCTGCATTACTTTGCCTATGGCAGAGTCAACTGAGCAGGAAGATATTATACTGAGGCGGGAACCTGTCTTCTAATGTAACAGTGCTTATGTGCCTGCTTCTAAAGCTGAAATAATAAGATACAGTTATTTATTCAGTTTTGTTCTTTCAATAATCATCTGACAATTTTTAGTGTCCAAAATTTGGGTCTAAACAAATGCGTTAGGTGTTTTGAAGGTTTTAAACCAATATGCTAGACTCCTTTTACAATTAGAGTGCAAAGCTTTCTATCTCATCTACAGGTTGCCTTTGACTTGCTTATCTGGCTGATGAATAAGCTTTCTGGATTGTTGAAGGAGAATTTTCTATAATCTGTGATTAGAGTATGCCAGCACCTGAACAGTAACCAATGCAGAAGTGTCTACTGCTGGCATGTACATCCACCTTCAACTATTAGTATATTAATAAAATTAGATTACCTAATTACCTGTAAGGAAATGCATTGACATTTGCCTAATATGCTACAATCATAATCAGTTACCAGAAAAATTATCAAAATTTCCTGTGATTTGCCTAGTATTTGATTTACTCAGTAGTGTATCATTTAAATTTCAAAACCTCTAAAATATTCTGTTTATCTAAAATGCTCAACAGATATTTTAGGATCCGTTTTATAAATCTACTCTGTAGCACTCATCATTGGATAAAACCTAAACGTGAAAGAACTAAGTAAAAGTGGTAATATATCCATAGGATGACACCTGCCAAGGCAAGCTCTAAAAAATAAAGCACAGTTCCAATATCATCAATTTATCACAGTCACAATCCACAAGAACCAATACCCTCAGAGACCCAAAGGTAGAAAAAGTAAACCTTGTTACATTCATTACAACAGAACTTTCCAGACTGCAATGAAATAAGAGTTTATTGATAGTTGATGCTATTTCTTTCTTTAATCTCCATGGCTATGTTACGACCTACTCTTTAATTCCTAAGGTATATTTCTAAAGTCCTCCTAAGCATTTCACTTCTTGACAGATACAGAATGATCATATACATTTACTTCTAAGTTTTTTCTAGTGCGGAATAATATTTGGAGGATAAGCCATGCAAAACTTTTGAGAAAGCAGGCTTATTTTTTCCTCAAGTTACAAGTTCAAATTTAATTTTTTGAATGCCAATAATTGATGTACTTCAAGGACTTAAATATTTGTATAATATTTAAAAATAACTCTATGTACTAGACATGATTATCTAACTGCATGAATAAGGTCAATTTTTAAAAAAATGTATTAGTTACTTAATCCCATGTTGTCACTGCAAAATACAACATTTATTTCAAAGGGAATAAAGAATAATTTATTGTGAATAAAATGTGAGAGATGATGACCTAGGAACAAAAATTTATGTTGCATTGAGTACCAAGTCCCAAAGCAGAAGAGAATATTTGAACTTCTCTAGTTATAGAACCAAGGAAAGACACAAATTAAGATATTTACCAAATACTTTAGTGAAAAACTAAGGATGGGACTCCACTAGAAATTTTCAGTGTTGTCTGATGACGTTCTTAGCTTTGGAGTTTGTGGAAGTGACTGATATTTTCATATATTTCAAAGATTTTACCTGATAAATAAAAGAATGTTAGGCTAAGTACAGAGGTGGGTTAGAAATGGCTATTATGTAGACTAACATGTTTCAAGGTCACTGAGGTTTGGGTTAAAACTTTTTGAGTTGCTACAATAGCTAATTTCTAATTACCCACCCAGATATGTGAAACCTTCAACACAGAGGTGACTTTTTTTCCCATGGAAGCACTAGTCTACTGTATCCAATGTTGCTAGAATCAAAAACTCTTAGGAAACAAAGTATGATTTTTGTGACTGCAGTATGTAAACCCCCATGGTAAAACTACATTGTTACAAAATAGCCAAGTGGCAGAGCTGGAACCAGAGTCAAAGGTCAGCCCTCAACTCTGAATCTATTTCACTCCAGTGCTAGTGGTAGAGTATCATTAAAATATAAATGTGCAAACTATTTCAAAACAAACAACCCTGAAAAGGCCTGAAGTAGTAAAAAATCATCACTGTCTGGCTACCACAGGTCAGATGCCAACCTGTACTCACAACATTTGTGACATCCTGTACAAAACCTGTGCAAGGCCAAATCAGACAAGATCCTAGCAAGAAAAAAAAGTTAAACACACAATCTCACATAAGTTTGTGGTACTATAGTCAAGTGTTAGCTGCCAGGAGATGGAGAGAGAGTTTCTCTGAGAGTATCGCCACTGGTAAGTTGACCACTCTATAATAGAAGATCACACAGCTAAGAATATTTGGGCAGAGCTAAAATGATCTTAAAATATAATTTTTTAACTGACACAAACTTGGATGGATAGGAAAGAATGGGTGAATTGTGGAAACATTGGGGAATGATTGTGATCAAAATATGTGAAACACTCAAGGAACTTAAAAAAACCCTAATGAAACAAACTAAACAATAAGGAAAATGTGATTTATAGTCTATTAATTATTTTTACCAAAGTAGTTAGGAAGATACTTTGCAACTTATTTGTCGGTTATATCTAAATATGTTCCCCAAGCCTAGTTAATGTGTTATAATTAATCCATGTAGCAGCCAAGTGAACAACAGGTCTGGACATTCTCCAGTAAGATAAGACCAATGGAGAAATACATAGATAAATAGCTATTAATGATTAATACAGAGCTAGCCAGTAAGAAGTCTAAGCCATCAGCCAAAGAGTTTATAATTAGTATAAGCCTCAGTGTGTTTATTAGGGACTAAAGTACTGTGGGGCCAGGTGGGAAGCTTCCATCTATAGTACAGCTTTACTCTCTTTGATAATTATCACCATGTCTATGTGCTTAGTAGAGGAGGGTTCTTCTTGCAAGGTTTGATATTCCTGGATTTAATGTAACACATGAGGCAATATTAAGGAAAATAATTTGCCTCTGTGCTATCCACCAAAAACAGACAAAATAAAGGCAAGGATGCCAGGTTCCTTTCCTGCTCTTACCATATGAGCCAAAGTCAATATTTTCAGCAAATGCAGCTGCTTAGTTCCTGTATCATAAGAAGTACATTTTGATCTTAGCTCACATCTTCAGTTTTTCTTGACTGTGTTTGCTGATTCTCTGATCTGTCATGTTTTCCTCCAAATTCACGGATACTTCCAGGTTTTCCCAGTACACCACACAAACTGCCCTTTTCACTGAATTCTCAGTAATTTCAGACTTTCATTTAAACAAGTAGGGTCTGCATTGGTGCTAAGAAAGAATTCTCATATATTAGAAAAAATGTACAAAAATTTCTGATCTTAAGAAAATTTAAAACATATACTGAATGACCAACTTCAGCAAATGTCCAGGTATATTTATGTACATAGCTTAGTGTAATTTTTGAAACGGCCTAAAAAAGCTTATAAGAAATCTCTAATGTCTCGTCAGATCAACGAATCCTTCAGCACTTACTAGAAACCTCCTTAGGACTCCCAATGAAAAATGCTGCATGCTGGGGGACATGAGGATATCCTTTTTCTGTGCTGATGCCAAAGGCCAGCCACGTGGCCAGAAACTGCGTGCAAGTCCATCATCAATCCTCCCACTGATTGTACAGGGCAACAAAGCTTCTCTTCCAGGGATATCAATGACTGTAGACTCACAGTTCAGAATAAGAGACATAGAAGGCGTCTGTCACAACCTCTCCTCTATCTCGCCTAAAAACAAACAGTCTAAATGCGAAACCATTGAGTAATACCCTTAACAATTGTTCTAGGTATTTCAAAATGTAACTCTTCATGGTTGACAGCTACTGGTGGGGGTTACGGATGGGGAAGGACCCAATTTTCTTTAAGGGGCTGGCTACTGGGAGTTTGACCATGCTCAGCTGAGTTTATGGGCAACACAACTTGAGTTTGGTGTATTTTCTTCTTCTTTTTGGGAGGAGTACACAAGGGTGTTGGGTTGGACCTGAGAGGATAAGGAAGTGAGTATGATTAGGGTGCATTATGTGAAATTCCTAAATAATCAGTAAAATATTATATTGGAAAAATACTGCAAATGGAGGACATACAATGTAAAGTTGGTATAATTATGCTTTTAAAACCAACTAAATAAAAACTATAAAGGATTAAACAAATTACCTAATATTTTCTCAGTAATGGTGGAATTTTGGATGGTTTTTAATCATCTTATAATTTGCATGTTTTATGACTTATATTTAACATTTAATTAGTAGATACTTATGCATTGAAAACTGTGTGTCAGTTTCCTTGCAAGTGTTTCCGACAGAACTGTGATGAAGAGAGAGATAAAGGTGTTAGACAAGTGAATGAAAATATTAATGAAGCAAGTACAATTCTAAAGAAAATTTTCCACAATTATTTAAGTATTATGATAGTGTAAGCCAAGTTTTGAAAGACAAGGTAAAGGGTCCCCTTGCATTTGCTAATAAAAACATTATACTACATCATGTTTAAATCTAAAAATGATATTGGCTCACATAGATTGAAGCATGTTCCTCAAACATATACGTTAATTTACTAACCCCTGTACCTAAGAATCATTTTTGTTATTAGAGTTCCTAAAGAAGTCTACAATTTGAAATGAGATCCTCCTAGACCATAGTGGGCCCTAATCCAATGGCCACAGTCATTATGAGGAAAGAAGAAAGCCTTATGAAATTATAGAAAAACCCTGTGAAGCTGGACTGATACATCTAATTCCAAGGCAATGCAATTGCCTAAAACAAAGGCAATTATTTTATTTTAATTTATTTTATTTTCCTTGTGATGCTGCCATTTAAAACCAGAGACCCCTACTAAAGAAGCAAATAGTCTATGATTGTGCTATGGTCATGCCTCCTGAATAGGCATCTATCTTCATTGTATAAATCAACCTAGTCCCTCTGAGCTTCACTTTTATTTCCACTGGTACAACTAACACAGGAGAGAAAAAGCTTGCTTCCAGAGGCTAAAATCTTCCACATCCTGGTAATAGAGTGATTTACCTTAGATGTTTAAGACAGTCAACCACTTTTCAAACATTCTTGTTTTGTCTCAGTACATAAAACGGTTAGTTACCAATGAACAGCCTCAACTTTGCTTTTTGTTGTTGTTGCTCAGCAAAAGTGTTGGTTAATGACTCCTGGCAAATAGTTTTTATATCCTCGAATGTTAGCAAGGTCAGTGAAATCAGAGCACTTCCTCTTGGGTCAGTCTTGCTGAAGGATCTTACCTAGCCTCTGGTAAGGCATTGCCTTAATCTCCTGACCTTAATCTAACTGTATATTCTGAGAGATTCAGGCAGTAGAGGATCCACAATTCATAAAAAATAGAATATGCTTTCCTCCCCAGGTCCATGTCCCTGTGCCTGGGTGATTGACACACTGAACTGCCCTTTATGACCTGCAGGTTGCACAGGCACTTCTGATTCAGACCATCAAACTTTACAGCATCCCGAGGACCCCGGGCCAACTCTGGAAAAGTGTGCCCTTTCTGCTCCAGCACCTACCTCTTTGCTGGGCTCCATAAAATGCTGACTTACAGGAGCTACTCACACAGTGTGTGAATAATCCAATTATTGAAGCTTAGCTGGGAGGACTCATCGCAAGCAAGCCAAGCAATGCACACTGGCACTTGAAAGGAAAGGATATGGGGGGGGGGGGGCTACGAAGCAAGAAAAAAAATCTTTAGAGTTAGCAGAGCCACAGTGCACAGTGACTGATTAAATTCTTTTTGTCTTTTCAATCAGAGCTTTCACATTAGGACTAAAGAGCATCTCTGCTTGCAACAGATCTGGCTGTCCTGACAGCTGGATTTAATTTGCCCCTGCTTTCTGCTTCATGTAGAATGACAAGCAATAGGGGCTGGACTGGCATATAAGATGAATGGAATTGTGTGCAAGGGTTTCTCTGATCTATCCCCTCTTCTGATCTTAGGCAGGGATGGAAATGTAAAGGACTGCATCTGGGTCCCAGCAATGGAAGTGGCTCTTTGTGTCAGGAGGCAATCTCTGCAGAGAGTGCCATTGCATTGACTGGTGCCATGACTGTTCAACATTCCAGGTTCTAAGCTGCATTCTCCCACTTCACTCTGGGTACAGCCTTCAGAAAGTTACTTTACACCTGTTGGCTTCACTTCTCACACTCTTAAAATGGGGGATATAACCTATCAGTTTATAGCGAAAATCAGTTCCTACCATGTTGTTAGGTAATTGTGTCACAGACTACTGATGTGTTTATGCTGGCAATTAGCATTGTGTGCTGCAATTTAATAATGAGAAAAATGAGAGTAGAATAACTTATTGTGTTGTTGCTAGATGCTAGCAGTTTAGATACTTGGTTGATAAAATATTATAGATCAAAACTGCAAACTATGACTTCTAAGAAGCTGTGAGATTGTCATATTTCATTCCCATGATAAAGATGGTAATATTGAGGCAACCTCCTTGGAGTTTTTTTTTTCAGTATGTAACATAACATATCATTCTCTAAAATGCCTTTTCTTCCTTTTCTTTTCTTTTTGTTATTTAAATTAGAAACAATCTTGCTTCATATGTCAATCCTAGTTCCCTCTCCCTCCCCTCCTCCCTTACCCCTCACCAATCCCCCTCAACCCCCACCCAATCCCCACCCCATGAAGGGCCCTTCATGGGGGATCTCCAAAGTCTGTTAGATGATCCCGGGCAGGGCCTAGGCACTCATCCATGTGTCCAGGCTGAGAGAGCATCCCTCCATGAGGAATGGGCTCCTAAAACCCATTCAGTTGCGAGGGATAAATATTGATCTCGTACCGGAGGCCGCAAAGATTGCCGAGGCCTCCATACTGACACCTACGTTAAGGGTGTCTGGATCAGTTCCATGCTGGCCTCTCAGCCTTCAGTCTTGGGTGCATCAGTTCCCCTTGTTCAGGTCAACTGTTTCTGTGGGTTTCATCAGCCTGGTCTTTACCCCTTTGCTCATCACTCCTCCCTCTCTGCAACTTGTTTCCAGGAGTTCAGTTCACTGTTTAGCTGTGGGTGTCTTTCTCTGCTTCTATAAGCCACTGGATGAAGATTCTAGGCTGACATACAAGGTAGTTGTCAATCTTATTATCTGAGAAGGGCATTTAAGGTAGCCTCTTCCCTGTTGCATAGATGCTCCTTGAAGTTTTTAAGTATTAACTTTGAGAAATCCAGCTGGCAGTTGTGGTGAAAGTCCAGTTATAAATGAGAATAGGGATGTACCTGGTTGTAGTGGAGAGCAGTGCCTGTGGTTCTTCAATGAGGTAGCATGCCCAAAGAAAACAGGCAGGAGGGAGGCAAAGCCTACACTTTCCTCATCAGGGCTATTCTATTCATAGCACCCCATTGTTTTCTGAAAGTCACAATACATCTCTAGGGTAACATTTGCATGAGCAAAAAAAAGTAATATAAAGTCCAGAAATCAATATGAAACACTAGTTCATTATGATCTTTCAAGTCCAAAGCCACTAACCAATTTGAGAATACGTGGTGCATTCCTCTGACTTGTCTGCCTTGTTGTTACCTTGTCATATGAACTCAGTGTCAGACTCATGGGCTTAGCAAATTAAACTCACAACAGGAGATGTAAGATGTAAATTTATTTGAAAATGTCTAGGTATGTGATATTTTGACATAAAAACATCATACTTGTGCTCAAATTGCAGGTATCCATTTATGGATGCATGTACTTAAAAATAACTGCATGGGTAATATCACTTCACTTGTCCATGCTGTCACTGTGAGCTATTACAGAAAGCTGCCTAGATAGACGGAAGTGGATTCCATATTTTCACAGTTGCTTGTGGCTGGAGGCAAAGCCTTGCTTTGTTACCGACAATAATAAGAATAATGAAGGTAAAGGTTTTAACACAGAGCACTTGGCCCTTGCTCCTCCGGCTTTCACACCACCATCATAAATAAGAAAAACATCCACTGGTCACACTCTGTGCTATAATTTATTCTCAGCCAGAGGGCTATAAGGAAATGTTACTTAATAGGATTTTTCTGAAGCACTCAAAGATTTAGCAACATGACTTGGGAGCATTTTTTTTTCAGTAGATGGCAATGCAATAGGAAACAATATTTTCAAGACTTTGGTAACTTTCAGAAATATTTCATTGATTTAATAAAGTTCTATTATGATTAAATATATATGTATTAAAATACAGTGATTACTTTTGCACAGTAAGTTGTCTAGCCATATTTACAGTCAAATATAGAAAATATTATGCCAATACATAGGTATTTCATTTACCTGAAAACATTCACAATCTTTCAATTCTTTAGCAGGTACTGCCATTTTGGGAGTTTGGTAAATGAGGACAAATTTGGTTACTGAGTAAATATGTGATCACACCATTGGTCTCACCTAAGGCTTACTTGCTCTCTTTTTTTCTGCAAGAATTCTGCTGTTTTTATCCTTGTGACCTTCCCTCCTTGCTCATTTTCTGGTTCAGTAGTAAGTCATGTTCCTTATTCTCCCATGATTGTCTGCATGGAAAAAATAAGTAAGCCAGACTAGTCAACCTATGACCTATCTACTGGATTGTTCTCCCCACAATGAATTGCCATACTGATTTGTGGTAAAGGGGAACTAACCTATCCGACCTATTACACACTGTGCTTCCAATTTCTGTAGGAAATTTAAAATATTTGAATGGATGTTGCTCTTTCCAGCTATGGAGATACATTCTGCAAAATATGAAGTTTCAGAGAAAGAAACATGCAGAGGCATGACAATTAAGAATCAGATTCTTGATATTAAAAAAAGCAAGAAAGACTCAGAAATGTTCCAGGCGAGGAACTTCACAATTGGTCATTGAATAACAAATTTTCTGTACTATAAACATACCTACAAGTAATATGATACAGATTGAGAAGGTTATAATGTATATATACATATATAAACATGTGATAGCAAGTAATGAAAAAAGAGGCCATAAATTTAAAAGTACTAGGCTATGTACATGGAAGACTTTGGTGGGAAGAAAGAGAAGGTTAATGATGGAACGAGAAGGTTAATAATGTAATTATATTATAAACACAAAGATAAAATAAAAATGTTTTTATTAGAAAAAAATTTATCACTTTGAAGTAAAGCAAGGAGGATTGAGAAGCTATACACCACTGTCATAATGAGTGCCCAGTGAAGCCTTGCTAATCTCCTTCTACTGTGTGTACCCTGTCATATCCCTATGTCAGCATCCTTTTACATAGGACAAATAGCTAACCTCATGTTACAGATACCAAAGATCTTTAATCTGATCAGGCCATGCAGTGACTGGGCATTTTTCTTAAGACAAATGTGGGCAGAGTTAATTTATACCAAGACCTTTGTCATTCTTTAAATGTATCCCAAGTTTTCTGAGTGTTCCTTAGAGTTTTCTGGGACACTGGATGTGATATTTTAAAATCCTTTCCTCAAACCTGAGACTATCTCACCACATTTCAGTTTCTGAACTGCTGTGGATTTATGTAAACAGTGCATCCTAGTGAGATGTCTACCATGATGAGTTTGACCTTAGCTGTGTTTTCAAAGTAGTATCACTTTCATTTTCTAAGTCTGAACTGTATGAGTATGGCCTCTTTTTCAGATTTTTATTTTTAAGAAAATCCTGTTAATGTACTTTTCCACACATCTAAGTACCTTATTATGGGTTTGGAGATCTAACATTATTTGTGACATTTTCTTAACTTTAATTACATCATAGGGTATAGAGACATTAAGAGAAAATATAGCTACTTTTACTTCTTCTCATCTCCTTGACTTTAGTTTCTCTATGAATGCTGGGTTTCTTTCTCTTACTCTCCCTCTCTTCTTTCTCAAAACTTTTATTAGGGGAAACTTTAGTATATAAACGAGGAATAGAGAAAATGAAACATAACTGCATGGATGAAATTAAATAGAATTTTAGCAATTACTAAATCATAAAATACTAAGTAGAATGCAGGGTGTTTCACAATCAGCAATAGTCACATTTTTAAATAATGAAAAGTATTTATTTCATATAGCTCAGAAAAATAGTACACAAACCTGTACATGTACATATAGAAAGAAGAAAATGCATAATTTGGAAATAAGATAAATATTTGATTAATCTTTATAAAGAGTAGACATAATTTCTATTTCATTTTGTTCCCTTGCTTGTTTGAGAGAACGTCTTACTATGTAATCTTGGTTGGACTGGGACTTGCTACATAGATCAAGTTGGTCTTGGATTTCTTGAGATTCACTTGCCTCTTCTTCCTTGGGTTACAGTCACACATCACTAAGCACAGCATAACATTTCTTATTCTAGATTTGCAACATTGTAGTAAACCTGAAATTACATCACAATAAAAACTTTGCTACAGACATGTAATTCAGGATGAACTACTTAAAATATCACTTAATAATATTGTTAAATTTTTCAGGATTCTGTAATATCTGCAGGATGTCACTTTCTATAATTGTGTTTCTTCATTCTATATAAGTAATTATTTTATAGTTATTTCTGTATTTTTAAGAAATATCCTCAATATAAACCTGCTTGTGTGCACAGAGGCAAAGAATACTGTCTGATGGGGCAGGAAGCAGTTCCCCTCCTGCCATGCATTTCTTCAAGTACATGTATCCACAGTCACTCACACAGGAGCAAACAGATCACATAGTTCAACACAACAGAAAATTTGTCTTACAAATTGATATCTGAAAGTCCTTATTCTTTCCTTTGCTTCAGTAGAAAGATAAGGGGGGAAAGGTCTTTGCATAGACACATGTCTTACACCAGTTGGACAGCCTGAGAATTTTGTTATCAAGATCAGACATGTCTTTGTCTTGAAGAACTCTCTGTAGTGAGTATTTGTCAGCATGTCCATCCCTTTCCTACAAGTTGTGGGCCTCTCCAGCACACCTGTTGTGACAATAACTATTTCCAAACAGTGCTAAATGTCCTGTGAGAGACAAATCATTTCATAGGCGGATGAACTTTCTTTTTATATTAAAAAATATTTTACCCAGTTTGAAAACCTTTCAAAATTCTATCACGGTGCATTTAACCTGATGTTTTCCACTTCTGGCTATAGAAAACTCATTATCAGGATGGTCCAAGTCTTAACAATGTCATTGCTTGGCCAGAATACAGTTCATCCTTGAATTCTTGCTTTGATCATTTGTTCTATTCTAGTTTAATTTAACTGGGTTTTCACTGATGCCCCATCAGTGTGTTGACTACATTATCTCTGCAGCACTCTTGCTATAGTTTTTCATTTAAATGAAAACATCTTAAGCACTCATTATCTACTTTAGGGAGACTTTTCAATCTTTGTTGCTACAATTCACCATTCTGCATAGGCCTTTAATTTTTGGGTGCACTAAAAAAATTCCCTGTAAAATTTTCTTTAAAAAGAGCAAAGATAAAAACTTAGTTAATGTTGACAAAGTTGTAAGAACTGGCAAACAAAATTGCAGAATCGATTTACATGGGGAAATATGACAAACCAGCATGGGTGAGAAACCAAATTTCTTCAAAAAGAAACTTTGGCATGTATAAAGCTGCAATCAAAGGAGACAATTAGTGAGTTTCTGTGGTGTGTTTTTGCTTTCATGTGTTTGCACAGGTACTTTGATTATTTTTAATTGCTTTCTTGTCTTTTTAGGTGTATTATGTATACTCTGTGGTGGTGGGGACCTGTTAACTGGGCCTTGACTGATTTGTTTTTTCATTGCTGGGGTGCTATGAGCTGTGTTGTTACAAATCTGCTGAGAGGACTCCTCAGTTCCCACCACCTGGTAAATGTTTGGTATACCCACAATATCTTAGTGATGCTTGCCTCTTTCAGTTTTGGTTGAGAAGGGACCTACCTATAAAGCTCAGCTTTCATTCAGAATTAAAGCAAGAAGAAAATCAACAACCTAGTAAGTAAATCCTTAAATGATCAAATGGTTCATGTTAAGTGATTTTATATCTAAGATTCATTTGGTTTCCAGATATACTTAGTTGGTCACCATTCCTTTTCTAGCAGGTACTTGATAAATTTTATTCTGCTCAGTGTTAGCATCCTCTACTGCAGTCTCCTGATTTAAGGGTAGGCCAGAGTCATTCAATTTAACAGAAACTCCATTGTCTGATAGAGGACAATGTATCAGTTTCGTTTGTACCTTTATCTGAGAAGTACATAGAGATACTTAATCACCCACATTTATATCAACTTCATGGAAAGAACTTATTCCATTATAAATTTAGAACAGAAAAGTTTCTGGATACTTACTGCATTTGAGTTAAAATATACTTTTATTGAACTCTGCAGAAATTATTGTGATAAAATATTCAATATTTTGAATAAACTCAATAATAAGATTGGAAGCATCACCTTTTCCTGTCCTTTTAATTTATCTTTCAAGTACATTTCTTGTTTAGAAATGAACTTTTTATTTTTATTTCTTGCTTATTTTGGGTATGTTTTCTGGAACATTTTTCATCATCATTATCATTTCTTCCTGAAATATTTAGAAGTAATTCAGTACCAGCAATAGTACTAGTATTATATATCATCGGAATTTGTTAATTAGAATACGTAAGTCTTTTTGCACGATTAGCTTATAATTAGGTTGATGTGGCATGTGACTGTTTGCATATGTCACTTCCAAAGCTATTACAAGTCATGAAATCTGACAACATTATATTTGTAAACATTTAAAAGAATTCAATAGAGTCATTGCTGATCAAGGGCATAGGAGGTAATAGATAATAGAATTGTTAAGGATCCAAACCAGAATGCTTATCCATATGTTTGGTGAAGTACTTTAGAATACAGAGGGGTCTGAGAGACCATGAGAACATGAGCCACAGAATCAACTAAGCATACTTTGTAGGTGTCTAAAGAGATTGAAGCAGCAATCACTGAGACTGTGTGTGTTCTCTGCATATATGTAGTGCTTGTGTAGCTTGATGTTCTTTGGGTCTCCGAACAGTAGGAGTTGGGAGTGTCTCTGACTTATTTGCTTGCTCTTGGGATCCCTTTCCTCCTCCTGTGTATCCTAGTCCAGCCTTGATATGAGATTTTGTGCCTAGTCTTATTGTAAGTTCTTATACTGCGTTCAGTTGGTATTTATGAGATTCCTAACCCTTTTCATTGTTTTGAGATAGGGTTTCTATGTGTAATAGCTCTGACTGTTCTGGAACCTTCTCTCTAAACCAGAATGTCTTAAAACTCACAGAGATCCATCTACCTTTTTTTCCCAAATGCTGGCATTTGAGGCATACACCACTACACCTGGCTGTTTCTTTTTGAAGGGAAACTGATTAGGAGTGAATCTAGGGTGAGGTGAGGGTGACTTGGAGTAGAGGAGGTAGTGGAAACTATGTCTGGAATGTAAAGTATGACAGCAGAATTAAAATAAATAAATAAATAAAATTTATTTCTTATATATATTAAAATTCTCATAGTCTTTTCACACACCTTGCTAGAATTGAGAGGATAAAGAACCAGAGGTTATCTGTTATATTTCAATAGCTATTCAAAACAGATTTCCTTAAAAAGAATCCTTATTTGTAATATATCTCAACTACTTCAGCATTGCCTTCTGTTTTCTGCTTTAGATACATTTTGGGTGTTCTTTATAAATTGGCAATTATATTATTACAAATTATTGTCATCATATACATTATCTCATAATACAGTTTTTATTTGTCTTGCTATGAATGCCAAACGAATTAAATAATTTAGCTGGTTCCTTTTCTTACATGTATTTCAACTTAATAAATCTTAATCAAAGCAATATCAAGTCACATTACCAAAACAAATTATTTCATTTCAAAACCTCTTAATTTTTATCCTCCCTCCATTAAAATACCATCAATGTCATCTCCAGCTCTATGTCACTGTGAATGAAGAGTACACCCAACTTTGATAGACATATTGCAAAATTAGTTATAGCTTTGTTGAGAGAAGATTGGTACAAATGGGGACAAATATGAGAGGTGAAGCATACTACAATGAAAATGTAGTCTTGAGTAATATTTGATTGCAATGATTTTTCTGGAAACAATGAATCCAAATATTTAAAAATTCAAGCAATGACAGAAAGGATGGCACAGATTTTTGTCATCATGAATATCTGTCTTACACAGCTATTTATGAGAGAAGAAAGGAGTACTCTCACTGATTCTACAGACCTTTCCAACACTGTATGCTGTCACACTTCAGTGTTTCATTCATTTTAAAGTTTTGAACAGTTTTTGAATATACATTTAATAGTAATAATATTGTCTCATTTTGCTTTGGTAATGAGTAAAAGGAAATACTTTCTTCCTCCCTTCTTCCTTTGTGCAGCCTCTTTTGGCTGTGTCCCTCAGCCCTCTGACCTCTTATTTTTTTCTCCATTCTATTCTCTCATTTACTGGAAAGAATTGTTTGGGGTAAAGGGAAAGTTGGCATATGAGACTCAGACACAATAATAATGCATTTCACATCTGTCTCAGCTTTTGTTAGAAAAACTATACCTTGTTTATTTGTTGTGCTTTTTTTACACAAGATTTACTTTCAAGTCAGAAATTAGTGCCTAATTTTGCCATGTTCCTCAGTCTCTTTCTTCTGTATATATTAAAGCCAGAATGAACTGTTTGTTTCTGAATGTCCTGTACTTTGCAAGAAAAAAGGAAGAAAAACCCAAAGAAACAAAAAGCAGGTAATTGGAAGATTCTCTTAAGAGAAATTAGCTTCTCTTGTCAACTGTCGTTAAGATGGATTGCATTCAGCTGTGATGCCAAAAGAGAAATGAAATCGAACATGTGTATGGGTAAGACAATTGTATGCATCTTTTCAAATTTTATCACGTATGGATTATTATTTAAGAATCGTTGCTACTGTCATTGTCACAACATCCTACATTATTCAAACCAAGCATCAATTCCATTAGTCAGTCTCTCCTTTGCTGTCAAAGATGCAAATACAGGCTAGTGCTGTGAGAGTAAATGTATCATCTGAGCAGGAAATGTGTCAAGAGATATTAAATGATATGAGGTATCATTCTGAAATAAAATCAAATAAATGGAAGGTTTCTTTCTTTCTTTATTTATATATAATTTCTGAGTTTAAGAGTTCTTTGTTGAGCTGAAAAACAAAAATCACATGATCATCTCACTAGATGCTGAAAAAGCCTTTGACAAAATCCAACATCCCTTCATGATAAAGGTCTTGGAGAGATCTGGGATAACAGGGACATACTTAAACATAATAAAAGCCATATACAGTAAACCAACAGCCAACATCAAACTAAATGGACAGAAACTCAATGCAATTCCTCTAAAATCAGGAACAAAACAAGGCTGTCCACTCTCTCCATACCTTTTCAACATGGTACTTGAAGTTCTAGCTATAGCCATACGACAACAAAGGGGGATCAAGGGGATACAAATTGGGAAGGAAGAAGTCAAACTTTCACTGTTTGCAGACGATATGATAGTTTATATCAGTGACCCAAAGAACTCTACCAGGGAACTCTTACAGCTGATTAACACCTTCAGCAAAGTGGCAGGTTACAAGATCAACTCAAGAAAGTCAGTAGCCCTACTATATACAGATGATAAAAGGGCTGAAAGAGAAATCAGAGAAACATCACCCTTTACAATTGCCACAAACAACATAAAATACCTTGGGGTAACGCTAACCAAACAAGTGAAAGACCTGTATCGTAAGAACTTTGAATCTTTAAAGAAAGAAATTAAAGAAGCCCTCAGAAAATGGAAAGATCTCCCATGCTCTTGGATAGGTAGGATCAATGTAGTAAAAATGGCAATCCTGCCAAAAGCAATCTACAGATTCAATGCTATCCCCATTAAAATCCCAGCACAATTCTCCACAGACCTTGAAAGAACAATAATCAATTTTGTATGGAAAAACAAAAGACCCAGGATAGCCAAAACAACCCTGTTCAACAAGGCAACGTCCGGAGGCATCACTATCCCTGACCTCAAGCTCTATTATAGAGCTATAGTCCTGAAAACAGCTTGGTATTGGCACAAAAATAGACAGGCAGACCAATGGAATCGAATTGAAAATCCGGGTATTAACCCGCACACGTACGAACATCTGATCTTCGACAAAGAAGCTAAAAATATACAATGGAATAAAGAAAGCATCTTCAACAAATGGTGCTGGCATAATTGGAGACTGGCATGTAGAAAAATGCGGATCGATCCATGTTTATCGCCATGCACAAAACTTAAGTCCAAATGGATCAAAGACCTCAACATAAATCCAGCCACACTGAACCTCTTAGAAGAGAAAGTGGGTGGTACCCTTGAAAGAATTGGTACAGGAGACAGCTTCCTGAACATAACACCAGTAGCACAGACAGTGAGATCAACAATTAATAAATGGGACCTACTGAAACTGAGAAGCTTCTGTAAGGCAAAGGACACAGTCAGCAAGACAAAAAGGCAGCCCACAGAATGGGAAAAAATATTCACTAATCCCACATCTGACAGAGGGTTGATCTCCAAAATTTACAAAGAACTCAAGAAGCAAGTCTCCAAAACAGCAAAGGACCCAATTAAGAAGTGGGCTGCAGAACTAAATAGAGAGTTTTCAATAGAGGAGTCTAAAATGGCTGAGAGGCACTTGAGAAAGTGCTCAACATCCTTAGCCATCCGGGAAATGCAAATCAAAGCAACTCTGAGATACCATCTCACTCCTGTCAGAATGGCTAAAATCAAAAACACCAATGACAATTTATGCTGGAGAGGATGTGGTGAAAGGGGGACACTCCTCCATTGCTGGTGGGAGTGCCAACTGGTTCAGCCACTTTGGAAAGCAGTATGGAGATTCCTCAGAAAAATGGGAATAAACCTACCACAAGACCCAGCAACTGCACTCTTAGGCATATATCCAAAAGATGCCCATTCATATAACAAAGATGTCTGTTCCACTATGTTCATAGCAGCTTTATTTGTAATAGCCAGAACTTGGAAGCAACCTAGATGTCCCTCACCCGAAGAATGGATAGAGAAAATGTGGTACATCTACACAATGGAGTACTATTCAGCAGAAAAAATAATGGAATCATGAGATTCGCAGGCAAATGGATGACACTAGAAGAAACCATCCTGAGTGAGGTAACCCAGTCACAAAAAGAGAAACATGGCATGTACTCTCTCATATATGGATTTTAGACATAGATCTGGGGAGTGCCAGCCTACAATCCTATTGCCAGAGAGTCTGGGAAACAGAAACTTCATTTACTGGCTGGTTAAGTACTGAGCTGAACTCAAGAAAGCCAGTATCAGAGAGGGAGGACTGATGATCAAAGGGATTAAGACTGGGCTGGTTGAACCCCCAGAAACAGCTGACCAGACAAAGGTTAACTCTTGAATCCCAGGCATCAGCCTGGGAATCCAGCATGGGACTGATCAAGACCCCCTGAATCTGGGTGTCAGTGAGGAGGCCTAGGTAATCTATTGAGCCTTGGACAGCAGATCAGTACCCATCCCAAGTATACACACGGTCTCTGGACTCCCATAGAACAATGTGAGGTGCACTCTCACCCTGAACTCTTGGGGAAGGGTCTAGGCCCTGCCCTATATGAAATGACAGACTATGGACACCCCCATGGAGGGCCTCACCCTCCCTGGGGGAATGAGGGGATAACGGGGGGGGGATGGGGGGTGGGCACAGGAGGAGGGGAGGGAAAGGGAGAGGGACCTCGTACTGACTTGTGAAGCAACCTTGTTTCTTATCTAAATTTAAAATGGAAAATAAAAAAAAATATTAATATAAAAAAAAAAAAAAAAAAAAAAAAAAGAGTTCTTTGTTGTTAAAACTGTAAAGATTTTTTTGTGCATTCTTAGCTCATGAAGGATGGTGGTGCTTATGCTATCTTGCTATAATCAACAACCAAAACATATAGTTAGAGGAACTAACTGACTCAATGGATGATTGGAAACATGATCGTGACTATGTAACTTACTAACAATACACAAAGAAGTCTGGATCTGTTAAATTTTTCCTGCGTGTTCTAGAAAATATGAAATAAACATATGTCATTCTAAACTCCCAAACATTCTCTAATAGGCCATATTTATGTCCATGCTTGGGAGTAAGGGATATTTCAGCCTGCTGAATGTGGGCGAAGGCTGTTGTCATTACTGGCATGTGAATAGACGTTCTCACATGAGTAGCACTTATGTGCTTTCATCAATACATATAAACAACACATATTTTGAGTCTAAACCACAGAGGTAAGATATTTCATATTTTGTAGATGAAAATTGGAGCCATCTTTCTAGATATGACCCTCACCAAAGTTTAAGCATCCAATAGGAATATTATACTATTTATTTAAAAAATTATGGTTTTTCCAAGACAGAAACTGATTCTGTTAAAAACCAATGTTTCAAGTTATTGATAGCAAAAAATTATTCATTTGAAAATACAATAAATAATTTGAATATTGTGACTTATTTGACTTATGATACAGGTTTTATTTAACCATATTAGACATATACTTGGACCACAACTTGCTTATTTTAATTTATTATCCTTATTTATTAAGTGAATATTGTCATGTTCACACCTGGTGACTCATGGATTCCTTAAAGACTTGAAATGAATTATTTATAATAAAAGCTAAAACTAGCTATTATTCACTCAACCTACTCTTTTTATTTATGTGGGTTTTCCTCATCCTTAATTGTAATTCCATTTGTTATATTCTTGGTATTGTATCTGCTATTTTATAATTTATGAAGATAGCTACACTGTTTAACTTGCCCATTTTCAGCCAACAACCAATTTCCTTCTAAATTTTTTTCCTCTGGGTCAAACTTCATGTGGCATAAGGACTTAAAATTCTCATCCTTGAATATCCCTACAAAGGCTAACTCTTTGTTGTGTCTATGGCTATTCTGCATATTTATATTAGAGTCTCTACTAAACTTCTAAAGTGATAAGCTATGCTTGAATGATAATACCATGGAAGATGGATGACCCCCACTCCATAGAGTTTCATACATATTGGAGATCAGTAGTGGAATATACTGACCTAACTTATATTCTTTTAGGCTGATTTGCAAAACATGATGTGGCTCATCTGAATGACAATTTTGAATCAGTAGGTTTTGAAAAGTGAAGTTAAGGCTGGCTGACACACAATTATCCTATGAAATTCAGTCCATTTCATTGGCTGGAAAGGCCTCTAGGCCATGCCTGTGACCTCAAGGAGGAAGAACATTAGATAGAAAATGGTGTCACATGTAGAAGACGCCAAATGTTATTTCACTTTTAGAGGGAAGCCTGTCCTTCCCTTTAAAACGTAAGGAGTAATTTCAAGAGTTAGAATAATATACTGAGAGTGAGGTAAGATACTAATAGCTTCAGATAAAATCTCTAGGCAAATAACTTGGTTTATTCTTCTTGTTATTATTATCATTATTACCATCACCATCATTATTTCTTTTATTTTTGAGATTGTGATAAATAATTTTCTCTGTACTTTCTTCCCTCCAAACTATTCCACACACACACCTGTGTTTCTCTGTTTCAAATCCATGGCCTCTTTTTTGAATAAACACATATATATTTAAAAATACAATCTATTCAATCAACTTGATGTTATGTGTATGAACATGTTTAAAGGGCTGACTACCTGGTGTTGAATATCCAACCAATTTGTTTGTTTGCGAACAAGGACTATGCCAACAGTCATGATAATTTGAACAGGAAAAAAAGCTAGGAAGGCCTCAACGATAATCAAGTATTACGAGCCATTAAGAAATGACGGGAGCAAAAATTTTCTTCTGAAGAGTTTACTTTTAATTTCAGTACTCAAGAAAGCCAAGTGAAAGTGTTTGATAGAATGAGGAGTGGGAATTTTATTTTACAATTTGTGTTTCCAAATTATATTCTACCTTCTTGTTGTTTTAGTGTAATCATATGCAAATATTTGCAATTTTTTTCAAAGACCATTTTTGCCATATTTTATTTAAAGCTGTTTTGCTCCATTTTATTTATGGAAATTTGAAGAATGATAGCTTTTCTCTTGAACATATGGGGAATCATACACTTAACAACAAATTGCTTAAAACTGACATGAAGTCATCTATTCTTATATTTGAGCATAAATATTTAATTTTAATGTACTAAATGATTTGTAGATGCAAACATTTGGCAAGAATATGCCTTGGCATTCTGACCAAAGTTTACCTATAAACAAAAAAGATAAAATCCATAGGATTGTGCTATATCCATTATGCGTTCGAGATACCATATAAACTTACTATATTGGCAAGGCTTCAATATTTCAAATTAATGTTTACAATAATATAATATGTACAATATTACATATATGTATAGAGAGAGGGGGGAATTATATTACCAAAATAACTACTGCCATATCTTATTTCTGATATACTTATTGAAAATTTTAATCTTAACTGTTCTGGAATGAGAATAGTGAAGACATAAACAGAGATTATCTATTTACTATATAGTGTACTGTTCTGGGCTCTTGTTCTTAAAAGAGGGAAACTTACTAGACCTCAAATATACCTAACATTTCTTTTCAGTTGAAAACAGATTGCTTTTTCAGACAATGTAATTCTGATTATGGTTCCTCCCTCTCCCACCTGCTTCCAGATCCACCCTACCTCCTGACTGTCCCAAATCCACATCATTTCTTTCTCTCTGTCATAAAAAACCAGTCATCTAATATTAGTAATAATAACAAAACAACAATAATAATAATAAAATAAAAAATAAAACATAGGATAAAACAAGCAAACAAATGAGTCAAAGAAAGAGCACAAGAAACACATGTTTGAACACAGAGAAATCCCAGAAAAACACAAACTTAGAAACCATAACATATAAGTAGAAGACCTGTAATGTTAAAAAAAAGAAATACCCAGACAAAACATTATGATACAAAAGTCTTCCCAAAATACTGTTGAGTATGTTTTGTGTTGGTCATCTATGATTAGGCATCGAATCTGGCCTTCAGAGTGGTTTGTATACTCAATGATATTCCACTGGAGAAAACTTAAGTTTCTTTTTCTGAGCAGTTAATAGTTGAAGATAGTCTCAGCATTAGGATGAAGGCTTATGCCCTCTTAACCTCTCAGTGCTGGGATCCCATCTGGCTTGGAATTGTTGTCACAATATTTATGAGTTCTATGTGCATCAGTTCTATTGTGTCTAGAAGGTCTTGGTATCTTCTATCCTCATTGCTCTTATGATCTTTCTGCATCCTCTTCTGCAAGTTCTCTGATTCCTGAGGGGAGGAGTTCGTTAGAGGTCTTTCATTCTCTGAGGTCTCTCATTTACGGAGGTCTCTTATTCTATCCACATTATCCAATTCTGGGTCTCTGTATTAGTTTGCATCTACTGCAGATAGAAGCTTCTCTGATGATGTCTTTGCAAGATCCTCATCTATGAGTACAGCAGAACAGCATCAGGAGTCATTTTATTACTATATTCCTTTGGCAGAGCAGTAATATTGGGTTTTTGCTGAAATTCATAACTTATCTATCTCAAGTTTTTGGCCCTCCATTCATTCTCAGACACTGAGTCTGTCTAAATGGATTGGGCCTTCAAACCAAGTAGACACTGATTAGTTATTCCCACAACATTTGTGTCAGTGTTGCACCAGCACATACTCAGATGGAAATGTACCAACAGAAGCCCTGAAACTCATCACATTTATGATATATAGGAAGAATAACAATACAGGCTAGTTGCTCTAGCAGGGGGTCTTTGTAATGGAGTAACTGTAGTCAGTATTTCCTGTACATGCTGGTTTTCACTAAATGCTGACTGTCTGATCCTTACTCAGACCAGAGGTGGGTCTTGCCATTCCCACAGGTCTGAGGTGTTGCTGTCCTTAACATGGCTGTGCTCATGTCAATACTACACATTTCTTCAGGATTGTATCTTCTTCCTACCACTCATATGGTAAAAGAATCAACTCTTGTGAGTTGTCCTCTGTCCTCCACATGAGCCCTGATATGTCCCTACATACACAGAATTTAAACAATTACAGCATTGAAGGGCAATGGTATTAATGCTTGTGGTTCCCGTCTACTCATAAATTGAAGTATTAAGTTCCAAGGATCTTGCATTCTTACTTCTTATAGGTAGGGCCTTCTAGGAGCTGAATACTGGGTCCTAAAAGTGACATTATGGTCCTAGGAGACTCATTTTCTCCTACTGAAGGGTGATAGTGATGATATCTATAAGCAACTGTGCCCTTTTTAGACATAGTAATTGGTAACTTTACTGTTGGTTTCCCAGAACTATGACAAATGACTGGTACTTGAAAAACCACAAGAGATCTAAGTCAGGTTTCTCAGAAATAAACATGTAGCTGTGAAAAGTAACCACTGCTTGGTGTGATGATTCTCATCTGCTGACAAGAAAATTTCTTCTTGGTGTTATCTGTGCTGAAGTAGTAATTGTCATAAGGGAGAGGGCACGAGTCAAGAAATGGCATAGATTAATGATCTTCTCAATGTCTCTGCAGTGATCATTGGGTTTTCAAACAGTCATTAGTTATGTGTATGTTTTGAACTGTGTCCATTCTGAATAAAATACGCCTTAATTCCAAGTATGCTCCCTAATTAATTTTATCAAGTTCTGCTATTTTTCACAAATATTCATAAAGTGATTAATTAAAATGTGGTATCAATGGTTACAACTGTTAACACAGCATTGCATCAAGAATTTTTTCATGTACAAATAATTTGGTTATTGTTGGAGAATTAAAGTGCACGCTGAATTAAGTTTCTTTGGTTTAAATACTAGCTCTGCTAATGATATTTCTTTTTATGTTTATTTTTTCTTTAATATGTTCATTGTGTATGCCGTGTGTTTATGATTGTGCATGTACATATAACAGAGCATGTTATCTCTTGTGAGTTCTCATGTAGAAAGTGGGTCCTGACTGAAGCCATTTAAAGAGGTACTGGGATCTTAGGTAATTGAGGTATCCTCTGGAGTAACTGACATAGGTCTGGGGGACTCTGTGTTAGTGAAATACATAGAATTTGAATTCATTATTAGCCTAGGTTGGAGAGCTGGCTCAGAAGTGATCACTAGTGGCTTTTGTAGAAGCTCAGGTTCAGTCCCCAGCGCCCACTTGGAGGCAATGACTCTTTCCTCCAATTCCATGGGAGCTTGTCCTTTCTCAGTCTTCCTAGGGAACACTGAATGTGCAAAGGATAATATATGTTGTATAAATATTTGGACACTTAAAATATCTTAAAACTTAAAAACTAACATCAAAAACATCACTTATTCAAATGTTTTCTCCTCCAGCTTCTGATCCCCACAAATCACTACTTACTTGTCAATAACTCCCTGTTAGTGTGCTAGAATCCTAGAGGTAGAATAATTGTGTTCCCCAATTTTTATAATACAATGAGTGTACAATAATCTACTGAACTTTTATGAATGCATCATCTATTGATTAAAAATTTGGTAGCATAGTAATCAAAACAACGTTACACAAAACATTTATTTCATAGTTAAAACTCAGTTATCAGAAAGCATTAGAGTCATAATATTATTTGTAAACTAAATAGAACAGCATTGTATTAGCAGTTATTTCCTATGAGATGTACTGTAATGGCCAAATTCGCAAGTTTTATACCACTGACATGATTCTCTGTATTCCTGTCTTCCTAGCATCCCTTGAGAGGCATGCTCTTTGCAAAGATCTCTTCTTTGATAATGCAAAACAGAAGGATGACCTTTTCATTTATCCTCCTCTGGAAGTTCCCATTTTCCATTCATAATTAGCATCATTAAACTATAAAGAGAAAGAACGCATCTCCATGATAAGATTCCACACCAAGGCATGTGTGAATTATAGCTCTGCTTAACCTCAAGTAGTACTGACATTTAAAACATTGAGCCTCTTAAGACACATGCATAAATCTCTTATGTTGGAATTTCAGAGGAAATGTTTTTGAGCAAAAGGTTCTTCACAGAGCTAATAAAAGTGTAACATTAGGGTGAGAAGAGTCATGATTCAATTTAAAGGCATCTTTGAGCTTTCAATGGACAGTTCGTCATGACAGTTGATACTTGTTATAACATCATTACTTGCCATTAACATCATCAACCTAGCCTTTAGATACCCTGACTTGCAGTGTAATCTTTTTAACAGGAGGGAATTCTACGGTTCTTTCTATATGTTAATTTTTTATTCATCAAACATACTGTGAGTATTCTTCCATATAAAGGCAATGCCTAGGCACATTTAGGCCCCACCATAATATCAATGTCTACCTCTTCATAAATCCTACTTCACTCTCAAACTGTCATTTACCTCCTGTAGAGTGTCTTTCAAGAATCAATAAAGGGGTTTTATATTTCAGAACATTCAAGGGTGTTATCTTAAAGTATGTATTCTCTGGTGGCAGAAATTATGGTGTCCAATTTTGAATCTCTAATGAATAGGAAATTTGTGTATAATGAGTGAAAGAGGTTTTCACAGAGCTATGAGACTGTAAGAAGCTCTGGCGAACTAGAAAGAACTATACTGTTTTTCACTTCCTATATATAAAAGTAACATTTAGAAAATCATGGGAAACACACCTATAGTGGGAGATTTCAACACACCACTCTCACCACTAGAAAGGAATACCAGACAGAAACTCAACAAAGAAGTAAGAGAAGTAAGGACCCAACTGGGATTAACAGACATATATGGAACATTTCATCCACATAAAAAAGAATATACAGAACATTTCATCCACATAAAAAGAATATACCTTCTTCTCACCACCACATGGAACCTTCTCAAAAATCGACCACATACTTGGCAACATATCCAGCCTCAGCAGCTTCAAAAAAATTGGAATAACTCCATGCATCTTATCAGACCACAAAGCTTTAAAATTAGAATTCCACAACAACACAAATTGCAGAAAACCTACAAACTCATGGAAATTGAATAAAGCACAACTGCACCATTCCTGGGTTAAAGAAGAAATAAAAAAAGAAATTAAAGACTTCCTAGAATTCAATGAGAATGAAGACACAACATACCCAAAACCTATGAGACACGTTGAAAGCAGTGCTCTGGGGGAAGTTCATAGAACTAAGTGCCCACATGAAGAAACTGGAGAATAGTTATACTAGAGAATTAACAGCACAGCTGAAAGTTCTAGAACACAAAGAAACAAACTCCCCCAGGAGGAGTAGACGCCAGGATATAATCAAATTGAGGGCTGAAATCAATAAAGTAGAACTAGGAAAACAATACAAAGAATCAATGCAACAAAGAGTTGGTTCTTTGAGAAAATCAACAAGATAGACAAACCATTGTCCAAACTTACCAAATAGCAGAGAGTGAACATGCAAATTAACAAAATCAGAAATGAAAAGGGGGACATAACATTGGACTCTGAGGATATTCAGAGAATCATTAGGTCATACTTTGAAAACCTGTACTCCACAAAATTCGAAAATTTAAAGGAAATGGATGACTTCTTGGATAGCTATTACTTGCCAAAATTAAATGAAGAACAGATAAGAAATTTAAATAGACCTATAACCCCTATGGAAATAGAAGCAGTCATCAAAAGACTCCAAACCAAAAAAAGCCCAGGTCCAGATAGCCTCAGTGCAGATTTCTACCAGAAATTCAAAGAACAGCTTATACCAATTCTTCTCAAAGTATTCCACACAATAGAAGCAGAAGGGTCTTTGCCAAACTCTTTCTATGAGGCTTCAATAACCTTGATCCCCATGCCACACAAAGACACAAAACAAAGAAAGAGAACTTCAGACCAATATCGCTCATGAACATTGATGCAAAAATACTCAATAAAATACTGGCAAATTGGGTCCAAGAACACATCAAAACAATCATTCACCACGATCAGGTAGGTTTCATCCCAGGGATGCAGGGATGGCACAAAAATCCATCAACGTAAACCACCATATAAACAAGCTGAAAAACAAAAATCACATGATCATCTCAATAGATGCTGAAAAAGCCTTTGACAAAATCCAACACCCCTTCAAGATAAAGGTCTTGGAGATATCTGGGATAACAGCTACATACTTAAACATAATAAAAGCTATATATAGTAAACCAACAGCCAACATCAAACTAAATGGACAGAAACAACTCAACGCAATTCCTCTAAAATCAGGAGCAAGACAAGGCTGTCCACTCTCTCCATACCTTTTCAACATTATAGTTGGAGTTCTAGCAATTGCCATACGACAACAAAAGGGGACCAAGGGGATACTAATCGGGAAGGAAGAGGTCAAACTTTCACTGTTTGCATATGATATGATACCTTACATGAATGACACAAAGAACTCTACCAGGGAACTCTTACAGCTGATTAACACCTTCAGCAAAGTGGCAGGCTACAAGATCAACTCAAGAAAATCAGTAGCCCTACTATATACAGATAATTAAAGGGCTGAGAAAGAAATCAGAGAAACATAGCCCTTTACAATTGCCTCAAACTACATAAAATACCTTGGGGTAACAATAGCCAAACAAGTGAAAGACTTGTATGGCAAGAACTTTGAATCTTTACAGAAAGAAATTAAAGAATCCCTCAGAAAATTGAAAGATCTCCCATGCTCTTTGATAGGTAGGATCGATGTAGTAAAAATGGCAATCCTGCCAAAAGCAATCTACAGATTCAATGCAATCCCCATTAAAATCCCAGACCTTGAGAGAAGAATAATCAATTTTGTATGGAAAAACAAAAGACCCAGGAGAGCTAAAACAACCCTGTTCAACAAGACAACGTCCAGAGGCATTACCATCCCTGACTTCCCGCTCTATTATAGAACTATGATCCTGAAAACAGCTTGGTATTGGCACAAAAATAGACAGGTAGACCAATGGAATCAAATTGAAATCCCTGATAGTAACCCACACATGAATGAACATCTGATCTTTGACAAAGAAGCTAAAAATATACAATGGAATAAAGAAAGCATCTTCAACAAATGGTGCTGGCATAACTGGAGGCTGGCATGTAGCCTCTGGTCCAATGACATATATCACAAACAAGACATGAAACAATTGGTCCTCAAACAAAGACTACTGGAAGGAGAGCGAGGATCTATACAATACAGGGAGACTACATCAGGATGAGTCTATACATGGCTTCATCTATGTGGACTCAGCATATAGGAAATTCAAAGTTCATTTTTGTTTTGGATATTTGTGTAATTAAAAAATAATTTGTTCTATAGTTGTTCTATCTGCAGACATGTTAGCAGCACTTGTGGGACTTACTGTAATTCTCTAGCTATTTACACAGATTCAAAACCTTCGGGAAATTTCTCCTGGGTCTTAATAAAGCATAGAAAATAAACTGCACAATTAGAGATAGGTGAGACTCTTGATGGTTAGGATGAATAATGGGTCATGAAATGGAGGAAAATGTATATTTTTTCCTAAAGGAAAAATGTATACACATGGTAACACATTGATACAACATAAGAAGAAAGAAAATTCCTTAGAGATAAGATGAGCCACCACCCATACAGATTGTATGCCTGAATTTCTGCTATTTCAAATATACCTCATTTGAAATAGCAGAATGTACTTTGAACTAAAAAAAATCGCCAGGACATGGTGGCACACACTTTTAACCCCAGCACTTGGGAGGAAGAGGCAGGCAGTTCTTTGTGAGTTTGATGATAGCCTGGTCTAGATAGGGAGTTCCAGGAGAGGCTCCAAAGCTACAGAGAAATCCTGTCTCAAAAAACAAACAAAACCCTTCAAAAGAAAATCATTCCAGGGGGAAATCACTAGCATTGCTCTAAGGTTAGGAGATGAAGCCTCAGTACTTCACATTCTCATATGCAAAGTGCTCTATCTTCAGCATCTGTGAGAAATGGCTAGGAATACATGACCCATTAGGTAAAGTAGGAAAGAATTCCTGGTTCTGTATATTTTGTCACATAATAAGCATGAGCAAATTTAAATAAATTAGGTATCAAAGAAATCTGAAACATACTGAAAACAACTAGACAGAAGTTACTCCATTTCTGGGGTTTCAAAAGATAACAAATCATAACATACTTCCTTTTCTTAGTTGACATGAAATCATTTCAAAGGAGAACACAAAGGTATTTTCTTTACTGTTGCTAGCTAGGGATCACTGTGCATGTGACAGGCAGAATTCTATAGAGCTGAATCTGTATTGTCAGGTGTAGAAAGTACAATAGTTGCACAGATAAATCTTCAGTGTAATACAGGAATAATAATATCAACTGACATGTATGTCTCATGGGTACTTTGACCACCTCTGCTTTATGCGGTTAATATCAGATAATGCTGCTTCTCATTAAACATAGCAGGTAATTCAAAAGCAGGCTTCTTATAGGCAAGCATATTTCAATCATTTAAAACTATATCTCTAGGGTCAATGTTATTTGTTCATTTTAAACATAGTATGAGCCAAAATTTATGCTACTTCATTAATAAAAGATTCTTTCTTTTAATTCCGAGTTTTAAGTTTTGATTTATTTCAAGTGCAGACAAATGACCCTTCAGGAAAAAATGCTTATGAAATAGTATCAGTTTCTGAGAGGGTGCATAACCCACTCACAAATTTTACTTTGGATAAATACCAATTGAATAACTTACTTGGAATACAGAGCCATGCTAAATGAGTCAGCCACATGTTCACAAATGTTCCAGTCCCCTATCTGCACACCAGGCCTAGAAACAATAAAAGACTGAATGCCCCTTACATAAAAATCATTATGTAAAATACTCCAATGTCCTATTGTTGAACTCAATGTAAATATTCTAAAGACAAGAAAACTAAAAAATCAGGAACACTTCTTTTTTTTTTAATTTATTTTTTTTATTTTTTTTGTTCTTTTTTTTTTAATTTTAAATAGCTTGTTTTACATGTCAATCCCAGTTCCCTCTCCCTCCCCTCCTCCCGCACTCCCCTTCCACCCTCCCTCCCACCCTATTGCCAAATCCTTCCACATAGGGGATGTCTAGAGTCTATCATTTTACTCTTGGTAGGGTCAAGGCACTCCCCTAAGAGTCCAGGCTGAGAGAGCATCTCTCTTTGTGCTATAGGCACATGAAGACAGATTGTATACCAGGGATAGACATTGATCCACAGCTCAGAGTCCCATAGGTTGTCCAGGCCTTCTCACTGACACTCACATTTGGGGGGTCCAGATCAGTCCCATTCTGGCCTCCCCACTGTCGGTCTGGGGTCCAAGAGCACTCCCCCTGTTCAGATCAGCTGTCTCTGCTGGTTTTGCCAGCCCATTCTTTGCCAATTTGCTCATCATTCCTCTCTCTCTGTCACTGGGTTCCTTGGGTTCAGTTCAGTGCTTAGTTGTGTGTTTGCCTCTGCTTCCATCAGTCCCAGGATGAAGGCTCCCGGATAGTTATAGACATCAAGTTCACTTCTTTCTCAATACATTTCAATGTGTAAGGCTGAATTCTTACTATGTTTGGGTATGTTTCATGTATTTTATCTGACTTTATAATACTTTTAGACATAAGGAAAATTTTTAAAAAGTAACACAAAATTTCCTACACTCTCCATTGGATCCTTTAGTTTTAGATCATGTTTCAATAAACATATGTCATAGTTAACAAATAAATATTGAGGTATTATCATTGGATGATATTTTGCTCTTAGAGATTGAATCCAGACATAAGCAAACAATGTACCAGTTATCTATTGTCCCTAGCCCTTCCGGTTATTTTGTTTAGAGGCAGGCTCTAACAAAATTGGTCAGTTGGCCTTTAACATCTAATCTTACTATCTCAACTTCTCAATTTGCTGTGATGACAGGTCTGTACCACTGGGCTTGATTTCATTAGCATTTTTAAAAAATTTTGATCTTATGTTTCTGTTCCAAGGTATCATCCAGGATACCATATATATCATGCCCTTCAGCTCCTTTTGTGACAGCTACTTGGAGTTGCTTTGAATTTGCTGATATTGATAGTTTTAAGAAGTATTGTTGAGGCCAGACAGGGGAAGAATAAGCAGCTTTGAAACTAGTGGAATACGGCTGAGTGGTTAGCAAAGGCACATTGGAGTGAGCCTTGGGGAGCAGAGCCCCAACCACTATGTGTCCTGAGAACCTCATGCTCTTACTGAGCACAGCTCTGCATATTGTCATCACAGTCACCAGAGCTCATCTAATCTATGATTTGTTTTAAAGCTCTCAGGGAATCTCAAGGCCCTCACTGGACAATGTTTCTGTTACATACCTTAATAGTAACTGACTTTTTCTAAGCATTGCTGCTATAGTAGGTTAAGGATTCAACCACCACCCTTAGAAGGAATTTAGACATGTAGATTGTTAATAAGGTTATGTTAAAATGTTTTTGTTAATGGTTTTGAGGTACAAAATCTTGGAGAACAGTGTAAAGTTTAGAAAGGCATACTTTTAATATTTGACCAAGGGACTCATTGAGACCAGAGTACAAAAGCATTGAAAGCCTGGCAATTGCTGCCAGATATACCTCTCTTGCTAGGATGGTTGATGATCAAAGGTGATGATAACCCTTGTACCCACTTCGGCTCTCAACTTTCTGATATGATTTAATTAAAAAAATGGATGATTGGGTATGCACTTTGAGGACTTATAGTAGAAATGACTATTTTTCATACATAAAAGCTTTTTTCCTATTTATTATTTAAATTAGAAACAATCTTGTTTTACATGTCAATCCCAGTTCCCTCTACCTCCCATAATCCCCTGCCCCCCACCGATTCCCTGTCCTAGCCCTTTCTGCTCCCTAGGCAGGGTGAAGCCTTCCATGGGGAAACTTCAAAGTCTATCATATCATTTAGAGCAGTGCCTAGACCCTCCCCTGTGTATATATAAAAATTTTGATTTGTGATTTCTTCAAGATTTTTATAAGATTATATTTTGAGATTAAAAATAAAATGAATGATCCTTTCTTTGTAACTGCAAAATGCAGCCTGTCAGTAAAAGAACTGACTGAGAAAAGTACCTTGCTTGCTTATACTTTGATAATCTATAACCAATTTCTCAGCTATTAGTATATGTGGATTCTTGGGTATAATTTGGTATTCATCTGTGACATGGAAAATGTTTAATCATGTAAGGGAAATGTGAAACATGTTTTTTTTTCTACTTGTATTCATTCACTTAAAATAGAATGTAATCACTTTGTAATTTTTATATTGCTTGAAAAATTTTGCTGGAGAATATAAGCTGTAAGGGAAAAGTGAAGAAATGCAAAGAAAGCCAACAGGAAAAAGGAAAAAGGGAAACATCAGGGTAGAAGACTAGAATGGAAAAAAAAAGAATAGAGTAGAGCAAATAACAGAAAGAATAATGGAATGAAGAACTAAGCTTTAGGCCACAGAAACTCCTCGTGTGTCTGTTTTTCTGTCTAATAGTTGACTTACTCTGCATCTCCTCTTCAGTTTCTCTTCCCTGCTGAAAACTTGTCATTCATCAGCACCCTAGGTGAGATCCTGACATGTTGGAGGTATGAGTGTGTGTGCATGCATGTGTGTGTGTGTGTGTGTGTGTGTGTGTGTTTCCTTTTATTGATGGCCCCAGAGAATTAAGTCTTGCTCACTCAGATAGAACAGTCACTGAAATGATTAGTCTACAAACTTCCTGGCTTTCCTTCATTGGCTGGACTGCTGAAGGCTGCTCCTTACAACAGAAAGTATTGGACAGAAATTTTCTAAAATGTTCCTTGTATGATCAGTCTGAAGCTTTGTTCTCACAATCAGAGACATGAGATGGTTTGCAGAAGAAGACCATAAAGGTAAACTGTACTTTTCGTGACATCATGGCAAGTGCACAGATTTATTAACTAACCACTGCTGATACATTCCTTACTTATAGTGACAGCATGTTAGTTTAGCATTTCCTCTGTAACAGCTGTTATTCTTTCCTCTTTATATAACATTCATTAGCAGTAACCCATTAAACAGAGTCCACCCTTAAAGTTTCAGAGTTATAGTCTTCTTCTCCAAGTGTGATTGTACACATTTAACACCAGTGATTCCACAGGACTTTCAAAATAAACTCTATGAACTACATAATAGTATTATTCCATTTAACAGACAAAAAAATCAGAGGTATGGATGCATTTTAGCAAAGAACACCAGCCCACAAATGAATATTCAAAAGTGCTGGTACCAACAAAAGTCTGAGAAATGATAGTTTAAGGTTCTGAAATTAAAGTCAAATGTGTTTGTGACTAACATGCAAGAAAATGGTTCAACTAGTGGCCTGGTCATTGAAATTAAGTGTATGGAAGAAAATATCACTAAAGACACTGCAGAGTTGAACTGAATATTCCATGAAAACATATGAGACCAAATACTGGACTGAAAAGTAAAGCTCTGCAACCCTAGATGAAGACAAAATATTGAGACACAAAATATTAATTAATTACCTTTTGACAGTGAGCGATGCTTACCCAAATCATTCTCATTACTTACCATAGTTCTTCTGATGCTAAACACGACATCCATGCATTCTTTTAAACAAAAATCTCAAAGACTCTGCTAGCCATTTACAAAGACAAAATTAGGACAGGAGGAATCTAAATTACCTGTCCAAATCAAAACAATACAGCAAGTGTCTCAGCAAGCATGCATACTCAGGCATCCTATATCTACAGTAAAGTTGTCTTATATAAGGGTTAAAGTAGACATGTTTCTAGAAACACTTCCCAACAGCAAAGTCTGAAAGGCTCTCCTGCTTTTGGCAACCCAGACTGAGTTTTCCTAAAAAAGTAAATGTCCCTGTCTCACTATAGAATTTATAAAATTTTTATTTGTCTGCATTCCTTATAACTCTGAATGACAGTGTCCATATAAATGCCAAAGAGACCAAAATGTTCAGTGTTTGATTAACTTCCAAGAAGTTAATCATGAAATTAGGAGCAATAGAAAAAAAAGCAGTAGCTTTTAAATGATAAAAGCACACATCCCTAAAAAACAAATGAAGTACAAAACAATCAGTGTTTCTATAACACTAAATGACTATTTTTAATGTAAGTATTAATTCCACTATTTAAAAATCATCATAGGTGTTTTCTATATTTTGCTAAAACTTTCAGACCAGACTTCATTAATTAAATTGACAAAGTAATTATTTTGAATGAAGTTGGTAGTTGAGGTTTCCTTTTTCATAGATTCATGTTAAAAATGATTTGATGTCAAGTGTTGGAGAAAAAAAAAAGAAATACAGGTTTTCATTGTTTTGTTACCGGCTGCATATTTAACAACTGTGAACTTTATAGAACCAAAATTGTGTCACAGAATCAATAGATTTGATGTGTGTGGTAGAAACAAAATACAGGAAAATGAAAATTGTAAGAACTGTCTGTATCAAACCCACATCTCTTTCCAGTATAGCATGGATGTATTCATGAACAGAATAGGAGCTGTGTAGAGAGCAGTAGCGTGAGGGACCGACTATGCCTACAGAAATGCTTTGCCTTCAGTCAGTAAATGCCATCATCACACTCAGTTAAACTCACGAGAAATCTGAGTGGAAAGCAGAGGATGAAAAAGAAGCGAGTTATTTTCTGAGTCTCTTCCAGTACTGCACTGTGGTCCCAGCAATGTAACAAGCAGAGAAGACAAATGCAATCCTGTGGCTCGCCGTTTAGATTTCGGTGGTGGAATATTAGTTCAGGTCTACAGAATTGATCCAGTGATGCCTAGAAACAGGAAGTCTCTAGGAAGTACTAGTAATGAAAGCGCTTTGTCTCCCACCCACACAGTAAGCTATGCTGCTGACAAAGTGGAATCCATTGGCTTTCTCTTGACTGACATGTGTGGCTAATTGAGTGTCACCCTCTGTTTTGAAGCATACAACAAGAGATCATGTCTGACGAGTGATAGTTCAGAGTGAGCATAAACAAAGCACGTCAATTATCTTGCAAAGGCTTTAGGTAGAAGCCACAGTCCATCTGCCTGAGAGTCATTGCAAATCCTAAGAGTATTTTAATCTTTTACCCTATCTCTTCTGTTTCCAATGTGATTTAAGCATGTAACCTTTCAGATGTGTTTAATGGCAACTGTTTTATATGGAGTAGGACTCTATGTCTCCAATTCCTATCCATTTGACCACACCACTGCCCATGACTTTTCATCATTAAAATATTGCTTTGCAAGAAGTCTTACTCTGCATTCTTTCCCATGGTTGCTAGATGGAGTCACACATGAAGTAGCAATAACTTTTACAAGGAAATCCTATACACAGCTTGCTCCTTTGCAAGTGGGAAGGAAATGAGAGAGAGGGAGAGACAGAAACAGAGAGACAGAGACAGATAGAGACAGAGACAGAGAGACAGAGAGAGGGGAAAGGGAGGTAGGAGAAGGGAGGAAGGGAGAGGGAGAAAGAGAAGCAAAAAGAAGGTCAAATTTGACTAAAAAATAACATCATCCTTTTAGGGGTCCCTTGGTTTAGGTTGGCAAATCAAGTGTGTCTCCTTGGCAGTTGAAAGTATTAATTAAGTTGATAATAATCCTTTTGCAATTAAGACTTCCATTCTAGATTGTGGACTCTCTGAAAATTACTCAATCATCATTGCAAGTATGAAAATTGTAACAAGCATTTCAGAGAAATGCTTCATTAAGAACTTGGTCAGAGAACATGTGAGTAATGAAAATTGTGATGCTAAAAAGAAAATAATGCTCACTGATTCATGTAAATCATAAATTCTCATGTAGTTGCTCCCAGTTCTTAAAGACTGTTGACCAAAGACTTACATACCAGAATTATATCAATTAATAGTTATGATATTAAAGCTTAGCAATTCAAATGTGCTTACTAATATTTTTGGGAGATATCTTACTGGTACAGTACTTGTCTAGTATGGGTAGCCTTAATCACAGGCATTGAAAAAAAGCAAAAAAAGAAAATATAGAGAACTAGATGATAGACAGAGAGCTAGAGAGAAGAGATATAGATAGAAATATGATAGATAAATGACAGAAAGAAAGATAATTTAATTTAAAATGTAAAATATTCAGGTAAATATAAATGCCATATTTTGGGACACATTTTTCTAATATAAATAAGGAAATTAATAGGAATATAGTTTTTCACCTTTTGCAGATATTTAGCCTTTATTTGCTAAAAGGCACCTCAGATGCCCTTTGCAATCTTGTGTTTTGAAATCACACTGCTGCTCTTTCTCCATGTTCTGTTACTATAACAGTATATCATGCACTGAGTAGTTTATAAACAATGGGTTTATTGACTTACAGTCCTTAGTCCCAAAATATGATTTTGGCAGCGGAGGACCTAAGTTTTATTCAAATGTGATGAAAGAGAATTAGTCTGAACTTGTGTTTTGTTTAATCAAGAGACCACTACTGACCTCACCAACCTAATCCCATAATAACATTAACACACTTACAGGTCAGAAGTCTCATGGCCTATCACCTCTTTGGAGGTCTCAATCTAAGTAATGTTACAACATTAGTTACACTTCCACTTGAACTTTGGAGGTTCCAAGTTAAAAGGCGAGGTGAAGCATAATACATAGTAGAATAAAATTTTTACTTGTGCTAAAATAAGGACAGTTAATAGGAATTACCCATGTTCTAGTTATTCAGAATGTGTGCTGTGAAATTCCTTTTAAGAAACCTGGTTTCGTAGATAAAAGGGGCCAAAGAAGGTTATGACAAGCATATTGCTCGAGTTATATTTGTTAGACAAGAGTAGTACCAAATGTTGATTGTTCATTGCTCACTTATGCTGTAAAGTCTAGTGATAAGCAACAAAAAGCTTTTATTGAACTTATTTATTATCTCTATGATGCCAGAGAGTAAGCAGAAACCTGATGTACTAGGTCAGAGTAACCTTGGCAGCTACATTCTTACAAGACAGCATGCTTCTCTCCAAACTAAAGTACTCTGTGACCCCATTCTCAGGACATTTTAATTTCTTTCTCACTGAAGACATTCAAATCAGCAACTGTGATATCATGTGCAACTTCTAGAATACTATACTGTACACGCTTAGGAGAACACAGTTAACAGTTTAAAACTATTATGGAAACATTTTGAGCTCACGTAATTAACCCAAAGACTCCCAGAGGTAACCAGACAATAATGGGAGTAGCTTTGACAAATGCTTGGGGAATACCACTAGAAGGTACAGAGACCTATTAATTTCAGATGCAATGATGCTTGGAGAAATCCAGGTTGCCTGTGTCCCTTTGAATCCTAAGGACATGCTTGTAAGTTTTAACATTTTTCCACATTCTGTCTTCAAATTTAGCTTGTCCAGTCATTACCAGAATGTCTGTAAATCCAATGCTGGATGAAAAGTGGTTTCACCTTAAAACACTGTCAGCCATCCTCAAGAACCCCTTCCCTGGGAGATTTCTGCAGTCCCTCCACAGTGTAAGGTATGACACAAATCATATCTAGTCTCTCTAGCATGTCTGGGAATGTAAACATTGCATAATAATGATTTTTGTCAACAAATCTGTACTTTGTGGTTGGGAAACGCATAAATGCTTATGTAGAAAGCTTATTTAGAATATAGTTATAAACAATTATTTTAAAAAGTACCCAAAGGTCTATAGATTGACACCATGTACATTGCATGTTAAACACGATCTAAATATAGTTCCAATTAAGTAAGAATGTTATTTCCACTATCCTTAATAACAGAATCCCATAGCCTCTTACATCAAAGGAGGGGGCGAAATCAGTAAGCCAGACCCAAGGATGGGGACTCTATTGAATTAACTATCAATAATTAAGGCCTTTGATGACTCAAATCATTTAGGTAATAAGATTGCTTTGAAGAAAATAAATATTAAATTAGGGTTTATGGCAGTCACAGGTGTTTGGCAGGGGTGGCCTATAATGACAGTGAAAATAAATGTGTTTTATTCAGTACAATTAGGAAGAGGAATGAAGTTTATATGCAAATTGTGCACCACTTTTTTCAAAGATAACTGTTCAGACTCCTTTTGGTAATTTAAACTTTCATTCCAGTGAGAATTCTCAGAGTATCTATTTTCAGTGTGATTTTACTGCAGCTGGCTGTATTCTCCCAGGCCTCTGAGAGAGGGACTTAAGTGTCCCTGATCACCCTCCAGCCTTGCTATGGTGCAGAAGAGACACATGAGTTTTGTTGCTGTTTGTTTATTTTTAAACTTGATTTATCTTTCTCTTGTTGGTAGCAGGAACAAGATCCACAAGGTTAGAGGAGATTGTCAGCATAGAGGCCTGCAACAAAAGGAATGTGAGGGATAGTGAAAGAAAGTGAAGGCCAGAAAGAAGGGATAGTGGAGGCAAGATGAGTTGTTCACAAAATAGAGTTGGTTTCATTTAGGAATGTTCACATCCCAAACTACTAGCTTCAGAACACTGTACCTGCCACTGCTATTGCCACTGAAACTAGTACCCTGGGAGCAGAGCTGTTGACTAGGACTACCTTTATTTGTATGACCCTCACTCAAATGATATGTATTTACATAGCAGAGACTGCACAAATTGAAATTACTCAATCCACAGGGTCTGACACTAATCTCGGAACTGTACACTTGCCAAAGTGGACTGAGCTCCTTTTCTTGGTTGACTACATGCTAGGATTCTGCATACATACATACATACATACATACATACATACATACACACACACACACACACACACACACACACACACACACACACACAATGTTCACATTCACTTTAAAAAGGACTTCCTCCAAAAGGAGATGCCACAAAACTTACCCTGTGCTATATCTCTGCTGCCCTCTTCTAGGCTATTAATAAATTCTACATGGTCTATAAAGTAAATTTAGTCACAATTTCCTGATCCTTCTATTGCCATCCAATCTGCTACAGCAATATGCCTGGGGTTATCTAAGATAGGTGTTATAAGAACAAGTTGAAAATGTAAACGTTTCTTTGACTCTGAGCCTTTCTTATCTGCCTTTTGCTATTTTGCTATGTTCTGATAGGAACTAACCCAGTTCCTTGCTGTTAGACTATCAAATAACTAAAACAAATGATATTTAGAGTTTTTTTTTAAGCTCAGTGTTGTTCAGGTATCACCGACCAAGTAATTTCTTCATAGACGTTTGCAAATCAAACTATTTGCTGACATGGACTAAAGAAAAAAATCCAAGGATAAAATATTATTTTGCATACAGGGAATACAAGACTTGATAAGGAACAGATGTTTTAAAATATAAACTACAATTTTTAATTTTTTTTCTTAAATTGAATTTTTCCTTATTGGAAAATGCATATGACTCTGAATTTCTTTGGTACTTGTCTGTTTATTCAATTGCAATGAAGTTACAGAAGGAACATAGAATAAGGAAAAAAAGGAAGGAGAGAAGGAAAGAATGGATTTCAAGAAAATCCTTCAAATGTGGTAGTTGACACATAAAGATCATTGATATAAGTATCATGGAAAGACTTGAATAAAACTAATCATCCAATGAAATTACCATATACTTGCTTAATTATATATATATATATATATATATATATATACTTAAAACTTGTAAATTAAGTGAAGGAGATTATGGTTAATTCTGCTCAAATGCATACTCACCCACAAACAACATTTCTAATAGTTAAGTAGAACTTTAGGGTTTCAAATTCGCTCAACAAAATACTACTAGCAGGAATTTTAACATTAATTGTATCTGGGAGCTAAACCTATTGATTGCCTTGAATACACTCACATTTTTCACTACAGAAAATTCTATTCTTACAGAAAAGTTATAGTGGTTGCTATTCATTTTCTCCCTTACACTATTTATCTTCATATAAAACAAATTCCCCACCATCTAAACTGGGTGGCAGTTATTTAATTCATAAGTTGTGAGTAGAAGTTGTGACTTTCCTTTTTCCAGTAATGAATATTGTTTCTCAAGAAACACGATCATTTTGAGTAATACTCTTATGGCTTTTTCAAGAGACTTAAAGAAATGACTATTACCCCAAAAGGTATTGGGGTATTCATAGACCAAGGAAAGAATCACATCCAAGTCCAGCTCAATGAACCAATAAGGTAAATGGAATTACCATCATTCCTCCAGCTTTAGTTTGCAGTTTTCATGAGGTGATCAACTCTAGTGTAGACTCACTTTATAGATAATTGTTCTTATCTTGGGGTTAGAGGCAATGTTTCCTGAAAGGTTTTGTTTTTCCAGGAACCCAAAGTGACTGAAGGTTTAGGGCAATGACTTAACTTTGTTTCTTCTTTGCAGAAACAAGACATGAGGACAAATTCAGCTTACAAATTCCCATTTCAACTATATTCATACAGATTAAATGATGTAATATAGATATGCCCTAATAGCTCTTCATTTCTTACCTCTTATGACTTTTTAATTGATTAAACTGTAGCATTTACCATGGTATAAAACTACATATATTCTTCCATTTATTTAAAGGATTTTCTCATTTCCTTTTTAGGGTCTCTATCATCTTCATGAAGTTGTTTTTTAAGGTTATTCTTTTCTGTTTCATCTGTGTTGGGATGTTCAGGTCTTTCTGGTTTACAGTTCCTAGACTCTGGTGACATTATAGTAGTTTTTCTATTGTTAAATGTGTTCTTATATTGTTGTCTTCATACATGGATTTGAGACATGGAGAAGGAGAGTGCCAGACTACAATCCCACTGCCAGAGAGTGTGGGAAACAGGGAGAACCCTAAGAGAGATAAGAATGGGACAGGATCTCCTGAGTGGACTGGAAGCTGAGGAAAAATAAGGGGTAGAAGACAAGGGGAGAGGAGGACATGGGGGAACAATAAGGTGGGGTCAGTGATGAATAGAAGAGAGCAGGATGAGAGATACCATAATAGAGGAAGTCATTATAGGTTTGAGGAGAGATCTGGCACTAATGAGATTCTCAGAGATCTACAAGGATCATATCAACCAGCAATCTAAGCAATAGTGGGGAGGCTACCTTAAATGCCCTTCCATGATAATGGCATTGATGACTACCTTGTATGCCATCCTAGAGCCTTCAGTGAGTGGCTGATGGAAGCAGAGGCAGACACCCACAGTTAAACACTGAACTGAACTGAACTGAACTACTAGAACCCAGCTGCAGAGAGGGAGAAGTGATGAGCAAAGGCGTCATTACAGGGGGGGTGAAACCCACAGAAATAGCTGACCTGAACAAGGGTGAGCTCATGGACCCCAAACTGATGGCTGAGAACCCAACATGGGACTGTTCAAGATCCCGTGAACGTGGGTGTTAGTGAGGTGGCCTTGGCAATATTTGGGGCCTCAAGTACTAGATCAGTATTTACCCCAGTCACCTGAATGGATTTTGGGAGCCCATTCCACATGGAGGGATGTTCTCTCAGTCTGGACACATGGGGGAGGGTCTAATCCCTGCCCTGAATGATATGACAGATTTTGGAGATTCCCCATTAAGGGCCTCACCATCCCTGAATAGTTGAGTGGGAATTCGGTGGGGGGGTTGGCGGTTGGTAGGGGTCAAGGGAGAAGGGGAGGGAGAGGGAGCTGGAATTGACATGTGAAGGAAGCTTGTTTCTAATTTTAAAAACTATGTATATTAACTTTATATGACATTATGTGAGCAAAAATGGTGGATTGAGACAACTTGTTCTTTCATGTTCTTTTCTCACCGCCCCTCAAATGTCAGAATGAGAAGACAGTGAAGGATAAACAAAAGTGGGGGACTAATATTAACACAGTAAAGATTCCATTGGGAAGATGGAAACTGAAAATCTCAGTAGGAATAGGTTGCTTCCCAGAGTTACAGTTCTGAAGTCTTATTTGGTCTCAGAATGCTGACCAAGAATTCTCTAAAGGAAAGTCTGTGAATAGCAGTTAACATGGAACCAGTGAAATAGTTTGTTTCAGCTAGGGAAGACAGCCCTTTTCATCTGGGGGTTTTCTTGGGTATTCCACCCTACCAGGATTTGTTCTTTAACCTGTCTGCCATGATTGTCTAAAACAGCTACTCAGTATAAGACTATGGTGCTAGATGTGGCTCTCTGTTTACATACTAAGATATATTGCAATTGGTTATGGTTGTAGACATAGATAATTTTTTGGCAGGATTCACTGTAAATTAATTGCACGAAATGACTCTTGACCTTGTTTTCATTTTTTTTTAAATTTATGTCCATTTTTGTTTTAAATGTCAGCATCATCTAAAAAATAATTCATTGACTATTTAATTCTGGCTATTTAATTCAAGGATCTCTCTTTATTCTCTTTTATTATTTATATGTATGTATGTATTTATTGTTTAGCGAGATGTTCTTGTGCCCTAGAGAATGTGTGGAGGTCTTCTTTTGTCGCAGTTAATTCTCTACTTCCACCCTGTGATTCTCAGGTTGCTGGGTTTCCTGTCAGTCACCTTTGCACACTGGTCAGCCCTCAGGATATCCTCATTCTTTCTTACTGGAAAGTCAAGTTTGAAGAATTTTTGCCGCCTGTATTTTTAGAGCATTGTATGAACAACAGGTGAACTAGTATCCAGAGTCTGGTGAAGGATTCTGTATTCAGATACAGCTCTGGAATCATGTGTGTAAATGAAAGGGGAAAGTGTTCGTGGAAAACCATTCCTCTCATTGCCAAAAGAACTAAAAGCTGATTTTATATTGGAAATCAATATGAGTGACTATGTACCAGGAACTCAGATTCAATTTACATCAATTGCCATTTTCTAATGCAAAAAATTAATGAAATTTTTACAGTAAGAAAACAAAGAATGTCATTACTCCATGTACTTTAAAACACATTAATGGAAATATAAGGTAGGTGGTTTACATAAAAATAGTAAAATCTTTTTTATAGACCTCAGAAGTAATCTGGTGAAATTTTAGACTTTTAGATGGTGAAATCTAGAGTTTGTTTGTACATTCCAGAAGGATTTAGTTAGAAGTCACAGGAATGATTAAATAAAGAGGTATACAAAAATGACTATGGCTACTGACTGGAATATGATACCCCAAGGTAAAAGACTGCAACATTTTAGTCCTCTACAAAAAGTTGACCAGCCATGCACAGTGCTTAACATGGATGTTGCTGCTTTTCTGGGAACTTGAGTTTACTGAGTATTCAATGGAATTTAATGAAATTAGTGAGTGCTACTATGAATAAACATCATTATTTCTTTTAATAGAATTCTCTTCAAGTTGTATTCCTCATAATAGCAATACTTCCTTGAGTTACAGCTGCTATTTACATCACTTTGCCCATCATTCTTTTGTTGTAAGCACTGACGCACATTGCCTTCATAGATTTTATATTATTTTGTTTTGCTCTATCCCAGTTGTTTATACTGAATCCAGGACCTTTCCTAATTATGTTTCAGCACAATTTTCCTACCCAATAAACTTTCTTATTCAATTATTTTCATATCCTGAATTGTAGCTTTCCTTAATTAATATATGCAAATAGAAAAGTAGAATAATTAAGGATTATTTATAATACAAAAGAAAAAGTAACTCAGGAACTCTGAATAATTTCTATTAAATGTTATTTGCAAATCACTTCCTTCTCCAGGCCCCTTGGGTAGTGTCTAACTTATCTGAGTGCTTATCAGAAAAACCAAATGTGCTTGCATGTTCAACATCTCTGGCTTTTGAGGATTTTATGCAATTCTAAATATTTCAGAACTCCTCTTAGGTTGCTAACTGTTTCTTTTAGTTTATTTGCTCATTGTCATGAAAAACAGCTGAGAAATGAAATTTAAGGGGAGAAATTGTATTCTGTCTCAGTTTAAGATTACACAGGTGTATTGGCACACACACACACACACATATATGGGGAAAATCATTGTGTCAAGACTGTGGTGAAGCTGGTCACATCATGTTGGCAGTTGGTAAGCAGAGAGAGATGGATGCTTGTGTTCAGCCTCTTCTCTCCTTATTCAGTCTGAGACTCCAGTCCATACAGTGATGCTACTCTTACTCCCTGCTCATTCAAACTTTGCCATAGAGACCCACACTTACAGTATATTGCTTCCATGGTACTCTAAATTCTGTCATGATGTAAAGGAAGATTACCTATCATAATATCTTAGAACTATTGTCATCACCAAACATCGCTGAGCACAAATTTTAATATAAGGACAGATGATCTTGAAGGTTAACCATATCACTTTCCCACTAAAGTAAGTTAAACAATTTATATGAATAACTAAATATACATATTACTTAGATACTTTCCTGCCTAATTTGTTTCATACTCTGCACTGCTTAACAATAAAGATTAATTTCCTTATTTTTTTATTTATTTAGAATTTTATTCATGAGTACTGTATTTACATTTTTACCCTTCCCTCTGACCCCTAGAGCTTTTTCACTTATATGACCTCCACACTCAATACCCTTTCAAACTCACACACACAACTACTCACCCCAGATGGGGAACCCATGGCCATCCAAGTTATAGGTGCCATGGAAGTCCAACTTGGTGAACTAATGAGTTTCATTGATGTTATTTATCGGAATATGGGTGAAACGTTACTCTGAAAGCAGAATGAATCAAAGAAATATAGCTATATCACTAAAGCCCATACCTGGGTGACAGTTCACAAAATCTAGAAACCCGGAGCACACTGCCTTGACTGCAGGTCACTTAGCACGTTGGAGAGTGACCTTTCCAGACAGCTCAACTACTGTGAGACTCTTCAAGGCAATCTTGCTTGTCTTTGTTTCTTTTCAACTGTATGACTGGTCTTTACTATCTTCAGGGTACTTGAGTATATTCTGCTTCTTCCAAGCAGTTGAGTTGATTGTAGATTTTACAGATGGGTCCTACTAGTGATAGTTTAGATATACCCTATTCCCAATCATATCAAGTATAACACAGAAAATGGGAGAATTGTCATATTTTCTCTTCTCTTATGACCAAACATGTGTGTTCACAAGTGAGATTTATCTAGACAGTTCATCACTGATACCTGCTTTCCAGACAATTCTAGACTGACAAATTGACAGCGAGAACTACTATCAAAGCTATAATGACAGTCTCATCACAATAGAACTGTTTTTGTGTGCACAATGGAAATGAACCTATGACTTTCTATGACAACTTTGAAGCAAAAACATCCATGTAGACGGATGTATACAAAGCAAATATTCCAAGATCTGAACTTGGAATAGTATCTGAAGTTCTGACCATAGTCCACAGTAATAGTTAATTAGAGGCTTTGGAACACATCTTAAAAAAAACGGAAACCCTAATGCTTTGATATTTTCAGCTAGAACCTATTTCTCCTCCTCCCCCATGTTATCAAGCTGATCATCAATATCAATATCAAATATGAGAAACTCAGAGAGGAAGAATAGCAAGCTTCTGATAGTTGAAGAAAAAAAGAGACATTTTCACCCACATCAACCAAAAAACTATCTGGTCACATGCACTATGAAGATGGAGCTGTATACTCTATAGCAATAATGTTTAAAAATTTATCTCAAAGACAGCCAATAGAACAACCTAAAGAAGAAAAGTAGCATTAGAATTGATAAAAAAAACACCTTGAAATAAAAAATTCAAGAATTTTGCTGTTAAATTATCAGAAAGGTTTTTGCTGCAGAAAAACTGTTAATAATACATGGATTCAATAAATATATTATGAGAAATTATGATAAAGCAGTAAAGTGAGGTTACAGTGGGGTGAGTTGAGACTCTTAAAGGTACACCCCCAGAGACAAATGAAACTAGAATTACATATTTACAATAAAGAATCTTTGAAGATAAAATTTAGATAAGAATCTCAAAGGAGATTACACTTGATTTGGGGTATATGCTGGCTAATCCAAAGACATATGTGTTCTTATAAGAGACTCAAAGGACAAAAATGGAGAAGAAGTTGGAAAAACAGAACTTGGAGACATACAAAAAGGTTGTGTTAGGAAAACCACATAAAGACGAAGTTTAAATGATGCTGCTACAGGCCAGGGGATGCCAAGAATTCCCAGCAGCCACCAGAAGTTCAGCAAGAAACAAGAAACAGTTCTCCCCAGGAATCCCCAGAAGGAACTCGCCCTGCTGACACCTTAATTTTACACTTCTGGTCTTTGGAATAGAGAACAAATACATTTCTGCTGTTCTAAGTAAACAAGTTTTTGTTGTGTTGTTAAGGCAGCCCCAGGAAACTGAAAGAGAAATGAAAAATGAGAGTGCAAAAGGAAGTAAATCAACAAACAAACAAGATATTACAGAAGCTAATAATTATGTCAGAAGCAGTGAGGGCAGAGAAGCTGAAAATTGAATTAGCAACAGAACATTTAGTGAAGGCTCCTAGTTTCCCCCAAATGCTTCTACACTTTTTTCTTAAAAGGAGTTTCTCAAAATGTATTCCCCATCTTTTCCTACAGCTGATCACTTAAGCTTTGGTCATGGGTGACAGTGGGACTACAGGAAGTAAGGTGTATCAACAGTATCTTTGACAAGAGCATGGTTATCCTAGTTCTCCACTTACACGGAACACACAGTGGCCATCAGATCCTCAAGGATGGTTCATGTTGAAGCCAGCAGAACACCAAGGTTAAAACCCACTGGATCTTTGACAGTGTGCAGCTTTTTGTCAGCTATAAGAGGCTTAGATTGGTCTTGTTGGTTGAAGGATGAACAAACTGCTAGACTTTGAGCTGCTTAAAAAATGTATGCCTTGATTAGAGAAGCAGAGCGTTTATTTAAGGTAGCATCATGTATGGAGCAAAGAAATATACCTGAAATTGTATTTGCAATATATTCATGTGTGTTTTCTTAGCATTTAATTTTTTATTTATAGAAAAGAAAAACAAAGGCTTTGAAATTTAAGAGTTCAAATTATTCAGCTGTTCCTTGCTGCGTGGTTGACAGTGAATCACTACATATGTAACAGCCTTAACTCATCATCTCTGATATAGAGATAAACCTAGCTGCTGAGATTTAATAAAATTTAGTTTTCTAGATTGTAAAATAAGAATGTCAATGTTTGATGTTCATAGGTTGCTTTTGTACAATTGGTTGTCCTTGTCTTTGGATTGGGCACACATGGATCCAACCAATAACAGACCAAAATTATTTAAAATTTTTGTTTGTATTTTATGAACATAGACAATTTTCTTATTGCTTATTATTCAATAATATAGTATAGGAATTAATTATCTTTTTCCTTGTATTAGATATGATAAGAAAATTTCATGGCCAAGTACACGCCAGTTGAAAAGAGAATGCCGGTGTCTATTGAGCTTTGTATCTGATCAGTTTTTCTAGAACCAATCTCAGTGTGTACTGAGAGATGATTGTATTTAAAGTTTTAAAAGCATATCAATTAAGAATTAAGTATAATTTAGCCATTCCAATTGCAATTGCCATTTCCATTATTTCTTGTTTGTAAAGCCTGAGAAGTAAGCACGATGGCTAAAAAATTAAAAACAATGTCAGAATGATAGTCATATTACTTCAAATATGATTGATGTATCATACTATGTTATGTTTTCTTATTAGTCCCCTGCTGTCATGCTAATTGAGGTCACTTATTATAGAACAAAGTCTTAGGTTCCCATCCAATATTCTGAAATTCTTGACTCCATCCACCACTCCCACTTCAGTTTAAACCAGTTATTTATGTCAAAATAATTCTTATATTCAGTAAAATTGTATCCTGTTCTGGTGACTAAAGAACCAAATAAAACCCTGCATCTTGAATTACAAATCATTATGCATTGTTTCACTACCCCCCCCATGCTTACCTCTTTGTCTTTATACTGTGTTCTACTTTAAAGATATATTTTCTAATCACTCAGCAATCTTCCTTTCTCTTCCTGCTTACATGTTATTGAGTCCATCTACTGGAGGTCCTTCCTTACCATTTTTTATCCTTAATATAAACATGCAAGACCTTTCTAAATATTAGCATCTCCATCAAATCCCTCTGGCGTTTTTTAATGGGATATGCTTCATCCATGGGAAGATTTTTGAACATTTTTGTAATATGTTTACAGAGCTCTGATGGCTGTGATGAGAAATATTATCCAAATCTGGTACTAACTTTTCTTCACCTTGAGGTCCATGAAGAACTTGCCCCCTATACACAAAAGACAACTTACTAAGAATCAAAGTACTTCCAACAGTCCCAAGTTTACTTCGGGAGGGGCAGTAGAGCATAAATAGTAGCCAAGTAATTCTTCCCTTGAATTTGGTTCCTGGTTCTTAGAACTCATGCAACGTCTTAACATATGTACCAAAACACTCCCATGAGAAACGGTTGCATAACTCTCCTTCTCATAGACTCAGAGGTAAAAGGATAGTAAGCACTGATGGGCTGATTCAAACGTAAATACACACATCTATCACCCAAGAAGCTGAACTAAAAATTCAAAAGAGGATATCTAAATTTGTTTCATAAATTCTCAACTTCTAGAAACTTTCAAGTGATAACGATGCTGTGTGTATGAGTCACACTGTGAGTGACACACCTGCTACGAGAGCTAGAATCAAATTCAGTATCTCAAGATTATCTATTCCCTTGAAATACGGCCTTGCTGTAGCACTGTGGTTCCTTCTCTTTAAGGAATTGAACCCAAAATATGACCTGAGTCTTCTCAAAAACTAACTTATTTTTGTTTGGCAGGGTGCGCGGGGGACAATTTCTACTGTTATTTTTGGTACCTGAGTTTAAGAAGCTTAACTCTCTTTAAAAAACAATTGTTGCCGGGCGGTGGTGGCACACGCCTTTAATCCCAGCACTCGGGAGGCAGAGGCAGGTGGATTTCTGTGAGTTCGAGGCCGGGCTGGACCGATAGCCTCCGAAACAATACAGAGAAACCCTGTCTCGTAAAAACCAAAAAAAAAGAGAAAAAGAAAAAATTGTTACTTGCAGGTGCCAAAGGACAGTGTATTTTATCTGTCTCCTTTTTACAGTTTCACCATCTTCAACATTTCTGTTTAAATACTCAATTAGTCAGTCCTCTGTGGTGTTTTCTGTCTTCTCTGATTCTTTTTCAAAACCAAGGAAAAATTTGCCTGAATTGTGATGCTTGACTAATTTACAATGTTGCAATTTTCTTATCCCCTGAATCTGGTGTGAAAAAATACACAGTCAGACTTACTGTTTTCCTTCAGTCTCCAATCTGCAAGCTCATTTGACATGTCTTTTTGCTTCTCTGCCACTCATTTTGAATGAATGAAAAAAAATAGTGATGCAATGCCTGAGAAAAGTGGAAGGTTTGAAATAAGGCTACCCCACGCACCATATTGAAAACATGATTTTTGGCTATGATTTGAAAGAGAATTTAACATCTTTTGAATTTTATTCAGCTTAAGCATTTTTTCTCTTGGTTTGTCTTCAGCTTCTTTGAGACAATGTCTTTTTATGTAGCCTATGCTCTATACAAATTTTTGCTTTTTTGCCCAGGGAATCCTCAAGTTCAGGATCTTCCAATCTCTGCTTCTTCCATGCTTGTATTATGGATTTGTACCACCACACGTGGCAATTATTTTATTCAAGTAAACATGTCTTTCTCATGTATTTAACATGCAGTTGGATGTGGAGATAAAATGTCTGCAACACAAAATTAATCATAACTTTAAAGACAGGAGAGGAATACTGCGTGTGTTTACAAGAACAGTCTTCAAGAAAATGGAAATGCGCTATCAAACCCCTGGTTACTAGCTCTTAAAAAATTAGCCAGAAATTGTTCATGATTTGGGGTGGTGGCCTGAGAGTCTCAGGATCATCACTGATACTTAAATCCCACTGGCCTCAATTGCATTTCTTAACGAGTGAAATGGTTATACTAAATGGTCTCTTTGTTTATCTATCCCCTTACATTCTTAGAATGAAAGTCTTGAAGATAGCAACCAGGGAGTGCCAAATCACATATATCAATGTGGAGCTATTAAAGTTTAAACAATGTGATATATGTAGAGAAAATTGAAATAACAAACAAAGCAAAACAAAACAAAAGACAAAACGAAACCACAATGAAAAATAATGTTTGGTAAGTCCCAGTGGAAGACTCCAAAATTGCAATATTGAATTTTGGTGGTATAGATAACCCAATAGAAAAGGATAGGATGGTTTTAACATAGTCTATGAAATTAAATGATAAGAAGAAAAATGTTTCAAGTTAAATCACAGCTTGCCGGGTGGTGGTGGCGCATGCCTTTAATCCCAGCACTCGGGAGGCAGAGGCAGGCGGATCTCTGTGAGTTCGAGGCTGGGCTGGACCGATAGCCTCCAAAACAATACAGGGAAACCCTGTCTCGAAAAACCAAAAAAAAAAAAAAAAAACCACAGCTTTGTGGATGATCAATTCTCTTTAAAAATATGTTTATTTGAGCTGGGCGGTTTTGGCGCACACCTTTAATCCCAGCACTTGGGAGGCAGAGGCAGGCAGATCTCTGTGAGTTCGAGGCCAGGCTGGACCGACAGCCTCCAAAACAATACAGAGAACCCTGTCTCGTAAAAAACCAAAAAAATATGTTTATTGGAGAAGTTCTTTTTGGATGCAACCTATTTGGATATCAGGAATACCCCTACTGGGGTTCCAAGTAAAACCAATGTGAAAACTAGCTGCCACTTGACAACAGAAATAATAATAGGAACATAATAAATTTTCAAAAGATGTTATAATGTAGGTTAATAAACATATATCTTAAAAATCAATGAACTAGGTTTACATAGTTGCATTATTATGCACAAACCTATAGATGGTGAGAGAAATCATTTCCATACTATGAGAATCAAGGTAGATTAATGAAATTTGCTTCAAGGGAAAGTCATAAAGCCTGCTGCTGGAAAGAAACAGAAATGAGTACAGCACTGAGAATTCTGGCCAATTCAAAGAACTTACGTAAGCATGTATGGATATTAAAGTACTAAAACTTCCCAAGGACTTCTTTCTAATTAGTTTCATCCACCTTGATTAACAAAAGATTGACAAATGAGAAGCTGACTTCTCTAAGATTCGTTAGGAACTAAATAGCACCTCCTGTCAATAAATAAATATCAAATGACCTAGATTTGTGCAAAAGTAACTTTTAATTGCATGACATATGCTTTCATTTTAATTCTGAAACAGAGAAATAAAGGACTTTTTTTAACAGCCTCTGGTTCACTATACATAAATATATCTTTGACTGTTTCCTCATTGAAATGGCTAAGAATTATTTTAATATCTCATTCAAATATGCCAGTGAAGGTCCCAAGCAGTATTTAAGATTCTTATTTTCCACTGTCTTTACCAAACAAACGATGTTCTATAGTGGTGACAGGGGAGTGGATTTCATTACTAAACCCAAGGTCACAGGTGGTTTTGCACGGAAGCATAATTAAATTGTGTGGAATGAATTAAAATGGCTTAGCAAATAAGGTCTCTTTATTTGGGCTAAATAGAACAGATTAAATGCCAAACCACGCTCGGTCTACAACCAGGCAGCACATGGGTCCGGAGAGATTAATCTGGAGTGTAATCACTTGATCATCCCTGACTATGAATACTTTCTTGAAATTATCCCACAGCCACTCAGGGATGGGGAAAACCATCATTCATAATTATCAGGTCACTACTTGGTAGGAATATTTATTCAGGGGACAGGGAGAATGACCTAAGAGAAAACTCCTCTTGTTTAGGGATGAGTTGATATGTGAGCTTGGGATGAACATGATGATCAAAAGCTATTAACAAGAAAGGGAAGTTACTAAAGAAGAAGAGGACTACGTAATTGTTTATTGCATGTGCTTTTTTAAGGTGGTGAAATGGATCACTGCAGGGACAGAAGTGGCACAGTGGTGAGACATGCCATTCTCTCTTAGGAGAAATGAGCTTTTTTCAGTCCAATACTGATGAGAGACACAAATAAGTTCTTATAAAATTTTCTTCATTCCCTGTTCACCCAAAAAATGATGGAAGTTTTGTGTGTATGAAATAAAATGTTGTATCCTTATAGTGTAAAAATCTATAAATATATCTACAGTTCAGTCCTGGTATATGCTTAGTACTGTTTCTACACTATCCCAGACAGGCACTTATTCAGGCTAGAATTACATATCCAGTGCTGATTTACAACAGCTAAAGACTACTATATTTGTGAGTTGCATGCATCTTTTCTATATATTGGAGTCAAACAGCAAAAAAAATCCATAATTTAAGAGTAGAAACTAAATGTTAAATTTTAGCATTATATCCAAAATATTTAAATAAGGTGATTTCTAAGACAGAAATTTTTAACTTATCCTTTTATCTTGGATTTATCAGTTTGAATTCTATAAATTATGTTATGAATAAATTGCCAGTGAGAAATAAAGATTAAAACAAATAGCTGTTTTAAGATTTGTGTTATTCTGCTGTAGGGATCCTTGGAGCATCTAAATTCAAAATAAAACTGTTAGTATTAGTACATTGTCTCTTGATTCATTCATATATTTTCCACAGATGTTTATTAAGCAGATGACACGAGAAAGATTCCAGGAACATTTTAATCAGAACAAATTAATTCACACTCATATGGATGCCCAATTTATCTACATGAGAAATATATAAAATGTAGGATGGAGTCATTTTAACCTAATAATGAAAGACCCCGGCCCACACAGGCAAGCTGAGGCTCATGGAAAATTCCGTTTCCCCCACAGCTGAATAGTCATTTTTTTATCAGAAGGGAACTCTGCCCAGGGACACAGGTGTCTATAGCCAGCCCAGCAAGATTGGGCAAGCACAGAGACCTATTGTTCCTCAGATAGGGCCAAGGCCGAGACTTGAGTTCTGAGAGAAACCTTAATTGCCCTCGTTCTGAGCCCCCGCCTCATTTAAATTGCCCAATCAGGGTCCCGTAACTAGGCTTCTCGCTTCTGTATTGCGCTTTTTGCTATAAAAGAACCCCCGAGTCCCCAGCTCGGGGCTCTCAGTTCCCGAGACTGAGACGCCCCGGGTACCCGTGTATTATCAATAAAGCCTCTTGCTGTTTGCATCCAAGGTCGTGGTCTTGGTGTTCCTTGGGTTCGGGTCTCCCTCCCGTGGAAGTCCCCCGGTTGGGGTCTTTCATTTGGTGCATTGGCCGGGAATTGAGACCCCGCCCAGGGACCACCGACCCACTTCTGGGAGGTAAGAATTGTCCGGACTAAATTTCTGTTGTTTCTGTTGTCTGCTGTCTGTCTATGCCTGTTATTCTCTCGCGCCTGCGTTTGTAGTATACAGCTGTATGCATTTGTAAGCTCCAGGAGACGTCCTGGTAGCGTTTGGAGTACTCTGTTGTTTGGGGGCCCCGTTTGTATTTGGAGTACTCATTTGTAGGGGTGGATGTCAATCTGCCCCGTTTGTATTTGGGGGTTCTGAAGGAACCGTTTGTTTGGGGTAGATGCCTAGGAATCTGCCCCGTTTGTATCTGGGAGTCCTTAGGGACTCGGTTGTTTGGGGTAGATGCCTAGGAATCTGCCCCGTCTGTTTGGGGAAGTCCCACTGGCCGAGGGAGTTTCCATCCTGATAGGGGACAAGGACGGGAGCACAAGGCCCCCGTCCCCGATCTGAATTTGCTTTTGACTTTCGTCAAAGCCGCGCAGCGAAAATCTGTTTGTTTTTGTTTCTTATCTGTTCGTCCGTCTTAGTGTCGTTTGTCATCGCTCTCGAGAAAATGGGCCAGACAGTTACCACTCTGCTTAGCCTGACCCTTTCACATTGGCAACAGGTCCAGGAGTACGCTCACAACCGGTCTGTCGATGTGCGCAAGAAGCAATGAATCACCTTTTGCTCTTCTGAATGGCCAACTTTTGATGTTGGCTGGCCACGAGATGGCACCTTTAACTCTCAAATTATTTTCCAGGTGAAAGAGAAAGTCATGGATCCTGGACCCCAGGGCCACCCGGACCAAGTACCCTATATAGTTACCTGGGAAGTGCTGGTCTATGACCCTCCTCCCTGGGTGCGCTCCTTTGTACACCCAGGAGGTCACTCCTCCTCCTCTCCCCACCCCTGGCCTCCGGACTGCGAGGCCGCAGGGAGCAGCCGCTCCGGATTCCACTGCCCTGCCTCCGGACGGGCCATGATGGCCAGTTGCAGTACTGGCCGTTCTCTGCCTCAGATCTTTATAACTGGAAAAATAATAACCCCTCCTTTTCAGCAGATCCTGTGAGAATGACTGATCTATTGGAGTCGGTTCTTACTACCCATCACCCCACCTGGGACGATTGCCAACAGCTTTTACAGGTCCTCCTAACTTCGGAGGAGAGATAGCGGGTCCTTCTTGAAGCCCGAAAAAAAAATTGTTCCTGGGACAAATGGACAACCTACGCAGCTTCCAAATGAAATTGATGCTGCTTCTCCCCTCGACCGCCCAGACTGGGACTTCACCATTGAGGCAGGTAGGACCCATCTATTATTGCCAGTTGCTTGTAGCGGGTCTCCGGGGGTGCCCTACAAATTTGGCCCAGGTAAGACAGATAGTTAAGAAGGCAGAGGAATCGCCAGCTGCATTTTTTAGAAAGACTTAAGGAAGCTTATGTATTGAGGGAGACAGAACGCATTTTTTATGAAAAGAGAAGCTCAGACAGAGAGAGAAAAGATGGAGACAGAATGTCGGAGACAGGAAATGAGAGAGACAGGATAGCAAGGGACAAGAAGCGTAACAGAGAAATGACTAAACTGTTGGCCACAGTAGTCGCAGAGCAGAGACAGGATAGGCAGAGAGAGGGACGAAGGGGGCCTCACTTAGAAAGAAGGACCTTTCGGAGACCCAAACCCCCTGCCGGTCCCCCTGGAACACTCCTCTGTTGCCAGTCAAGAAGCCAGGAACCAATGACTATAGGCCGGTCCAGGACCTCCGGGAAGTCAATGAGCGGGTTGAGGACATACACCCCACGGTCCCCAATCCCTATAACCTCCTGAGTGGACTGCCACCTGACTATGTTTGGTACTCAGTCCTGGATTTAAAGGATGCCTTCTTCTGCCTGCGATTACACAAAGACAGTCAGCCACTGTTTGCCTTTGAATGGCAGGATGCAGACCTGGGAATCTCGGGACAGCTTTGACTGGGGGGAGAGCCAGGAGAAAGCCTTCATGGACATCAAGAAGGCTCTGCTCAGCTCCCCAGCTCTGGGGTTACCTGATCTGACTGAACCCTTTGACAAATTGACGTTGGGGCAGCCTTTGACTATCTATGCTCAGGCAGCCACCGGGCCGCTGGCTCACCAATGCCAGGATGACCCATTACCAGACTCTGTTGCTGGACAAGGACCGAATTCACTCCGGGGCTCCGGTGACCCTGAACCCCGCCTCGCTACTCCCCCTCCCGGGGAAGCAGAGACTCATGACTGCTTGCAGGTCCTGGCTGAGGTCCATGGGGCGAGAGCTGACCTCACGGATCAACCCCTTCCCAACCCCGACCATGTCTGGTTCACGGAGGGAAGCAGCTTCGTACATCAAGGGGAAAGGAAAGCCGGTGCTGCATTGACAACTGAGTCAGAAACAATTTGGGCCGAGGCCTTGCCGCCAGGAACATCGGCCCAACGAGCAGAACTGATTGCCTTGACACAGGCCCTGAGACTGGCAGAAGGTAAGAAACTCACTGTCTACACAGACAGCCGCTATGCTTTTGCCACCGCTCACATCCATGGTGAAATTTATAGGCGAAGGGGGTTATTGACCTCAGAGGGCAGAGACATTAAAAACAAAAAGGAAATCCTGGCCCTCTTAGAGGCTCTGCACCTCCCAACCGCCCTCAGTATCATACATTGCCCAGGGCATCAGAAAGGCGACAGCCCCGTTGCCCGGGGAAACCGGAGGGCAGACCTGGCCGCCCGGGAGGCTGCCCTGACCTTGGAAAGCAGCAGTCACCTCCTCCAGGCAGCTGTAGTCCCTGTAACTAATGAGGCTTCCGAGAAGACCTCCCCGTCATGGGACTATGAGATAAAAGACATCAAAGCCATGAAAAGACTGGGGGCGACCCGAGTACATGATGGTCTCTGGACCTACCAAGGAAAAACTGTCCTTCCCCGCCTAATGACTAGATATTTGGTTAACAGCCTACACAAACTCACTCATTTGAGCTCCAGGAAAACGAGAGAACTGTTAGCCCGGGAAGAAAATACTCGCTACCTGTTGGGAATAGAAGAAATACTAAAACAAGTGACTGAGCAATGTGATGCCTGCGCCCGCGTCAATATGACCAGGCTAAAGCTACCCATGGGAACTCGAGCTCGTGGGCACCGGCCTGGGGTGCACTGGGAAATAGATTTCACAGACCTCCTGGTTTTTGTTAACACCTTCTCGGGATGGACTGAAGCCTACCCCACCAAGCACGAGACAACAAAGGTGGTCACCAAGAAACTTCTTGAAGAAATCTTCCCCGTTACGGAATGCCACAGGTATTGGGGACAGACAACGGGCCTGCCTTTGTTTCTCAGGTAAGTCAGTCTGTGGCCACCTTGTTGGGGATTGATTGGAAATTACATTGTGCTTATCGACCCCAAAGTTCAGGGCAGGTAGAGCGTATGAATAGAACCATTAAGGAGACTATAACTAAATTATCGCTGGCAGCTGGCACTAAAGACTGGGTCCTCTTGCTCCCCTTGCCCTCTATCGTGCCCGGAATACACCGGGCCCCCATGGCCTCACCCCTTTTGAAATTCTATATGGAACCACCGTTCCCTTTGTTCAGTTCTTTGACCAAGATATTTCTGACTATGCCAATTCCTCCTCTCTTCAAGCTCACCTGCAGGCACAAGAGCTGGTTCAGCAGGAAGTCTGGAAGCCTCTGGCCCAAGCCTACCGAGACCAGAGGAAACACCCTATCGTCCCTCACTCCTACCACGTGGGAGACAGCGTTTGGGTCCGGCGCCACCAGGCTAAGAACCTTGAACCCCGCTGGAAGGGACCATACACGGTCCTGTTAACCACCCCTACTGCTCTCAAGGTGGACGGGATTGCTGCTTGGATACATGCCTGGCACGTAAAAGCTGCCTTCCTTGAGGATCCGGACCCAGGATGAAAGGCTCAGCGCACTCAAAATCCTCTAAAAATAAAACTTACCCGCTCCTCTCCCTCCTGCTAATAGCCCTCCTCATAAAATCAGACACTGGTGTGGCCTCCAGTCCCCATACCGTTTATAAATTAACCTGGGAGGTTCTCTCCCAAGTGGGGGAGGTCATTTATGCTGTCACGGAACCACATGCACTTGGGACATGGTGGCCTACTCTATGGCCTGAATTTTATGATTTGGTAGCAGGGTTGGACACTTGGGACATTCCCCATTGCCACCCAAAGGCATGCGCCAGTGGTTCCCATTTTTACAGACGTCGACGTGCACTCATGGACTCCAGAGAAACCACCCCCGGGTGTGTTGATCAAAGAGCCAGAGAGCAGCTAAGTTCAAAGGACTTCTATGTCTGCCCCCGAGATGGGCATGCCTGGCAACAGGCCCAGAAATGTGGGGGACATGATTACTTTTTCTGTGCAGCTTGGGGGTGCGAGACCACAGGGGACGCATATTGGAGGCCGTCCTCATCCTAGGATAAAATACAAGTACGCAGAGGCTGGGACAAAGGACAATCTGGAATGATAGGTATGCCTCTTGCCATTTCCTTCACTGCGCAGGGAAAGCAAGCCCCGGACTGGCAGACTGGGTATACTTGGGGTTTGCGTTGGTATCTGTACGGGCCAGACAAGGGGTAATCTTCAAAATCAGATGTAAGGTGGCTCCTGTCAATCCACAGGCCATAGGCCCTAACCAGGTTCTTGCTGATCAAAAGCAGCCTAGCCTACTCTGCCCAAGGCTGATACCAGGCCCCTGACCCTGCCTAAAACCACAGCTGCTCCCGCGCCTACAGAAAGCACTCCCAAACCCCCCCTCCTCAGGTCCCCCCCCTTAAAGGCACGGGAAATAGAATATTAGCCCTGATCCAAGGGACATATGCCACTCTGAATTTAACTCGCCCAGATAAGACTAAGGAATGCTGGCTTTGTCTGACTCTGCAACCTCCCTATTATGAAGGCTTAGCGGTTGTGGGCAAATATACAAATCAGGCCACAGCCGAGGCTCTTTGTGGGACAGCCATGCAACATAAATTGACCATCTCAGAAGTGTCTGGAGAGGGGCTATGTATAGGTAAAGTCCCCGCTACGCATCAAGGACTATGCAATGCTACTGAGCCTTTGCCCCAAAGTAGCCGCTACTTGATAGCCCCCAGTGGGACATATTGGGCCATGCATCTTAAACAGACTGACCCAGTTCATAAAAGAAAGGCTATTGGTTGTATAATCACTGGTCTTGACTCAGCAATACCAGCAGCTAAAGCAAAGGGATCTCGAGATGGCAGAAACCTCTGAATGAAAGATTTCATTCAGTTACAAGAGCAATGGGGGAATGAAAGACCCCGGCCCACACAGGCAAGCTGAGGCTCATGGAAAATTCCGTTTCCCCCACAGCTGAATAGTCATTTTTTTATCAGAAGGGAACTCTGCCCAGGGACACAGGTGTCTATAGCCAGCCCAGCAAGATTGGGCAAGCACAGAGACCTATTGTTCCTCAGATAGGGCCAAGGCCGAGACTTGAGTTCTGAGAGAAACCTTAATTGCCCTCGTTCTGAGCCCCCGCCTCATTTAAATTGCCCAATCAGGGTCCCGTAACTAGGCTTCTCGCTTCTGTATTGCGCTTTTTGCTATAAAAGAACCCCCGAGTCCCCAGCTCGGGGCTCTCAGTTCCCGAGACTGAGACGCCCCGGGTACCCGTGTATTATCAATAAAGCCTCTTGCTGTTTGCATCCAAGGTCGTGGTCTTGGTGTTCCTTGGGTTCGGGTCTCCCTCCCGTGGAAGTCCCCCGGTTGGGGTCTTTCAATAAATTTTCACAAATATGGATTAATCAAGTCAGCAGCTCCAGATACTTTGAAATTACTAGAGAGTTACAGGGATGCTTTAAAAATGATAACTGTTCACTGTATAGTCCTCTCTGCTTCTCGGTTTGCATTCTTAAGTCATTATTCATTTTCTCAGTTTCTTTTCTTTCTTTGTTTGTATATATCTGCGATGTATCCCTAAAATATGTTAAAATACAAAATCTATACATATACAACAAGTACCTAGAGAGAAGGGATTTGTGATCAGTTTTGGGCAGATGACATTTCTGAGAGCCCTTGCTCTAGCCTACCCAGGCTGGTTCGGAGAACCTACAGTGAGATTGTGCCACTGTTACAGAGAGAGGCTGCTCATCCCTGGGAGCCATACTTTCAGTGAGCTTTGGCAATGCCCCAGAAGTGCTCATCTCTAAATGAAGTATCACTGTTAATTACAGCATTTCAGTGAATTTTTATGAGTTTGGTAGATATCCAGTTCCTATTTTAAATTAGCTCTGTGTGAAGCTTATATGCAGGGAAACAATGTCCTCACTTGAATACTTAAAAAATATAGAACATGAGCAAAAGTAACAAATATTCCTACCTGATCTGTTTGTAGTCACATATATGAGCACACTATGAGGTGGTTGCCTTTATAACGGAGACAGTATTATTTTTTAAACAATTTCAAATTATTTTTAGAAACATTTTATTTACATATTCATCCCCCCATTCCCTCACCCTCCCATTCTCCCATGCTTCCTGTGGACTCTCCAACCCACCCGCCAACAGTCTCCAGGGATACTGTGACCATCCACAGGGGTAATTGAATTCCATCATATCATTTGGGAGAGGGCCCAGGCTCTCCTTTCCATATCTGGGCTGCAATAATATCCCTCCATGGGGAAAGGGCTCCCAAAGTCTATTTGTGACTTAGAAACAAACCCTGGTTCCACTGTTAGAGGTCCCACAGACTCTCTTGGCCTCCTAGATGGTACCCACATTCAGAGGGTTTGGTTTGGTCCAATGCTGGTTTCCTTGCTTTACGACTAAGGTTTGCATGCTCTCATTAGGTCAGGTCAACTGTTCTGCAGTATCTCCACTTCTGTCTTTGTTCATTTGGTCCTCTCTCCTCCCTCTCCAAAACTGGATTGCAGGAATACGGCTCAGTGCTCAGTTGTGGGTGCCTGTTTATGTTTCAATCAGCTACTGGGTCAAGGCTCTAGGAATGGTCCCCCAGGAAGGGAAGGAGGACAAGAATCCCTGAGCAAGTTGGAAGCATACAGTGGGGGTAAGAGAGGAGGGAGAAAGAGGAGAACTGAGACAGGGGAGGAACAGAAGAGGGCAAGAAAGGAGATGCCTTGATAAAGGGAGCCAGTATAGGCTTGGAGAGAGGTCTGGCACAGAGGAAATGGTAGGGGATCCACAGGTACCACCCCAACTAAGAATCTAGGCAGTACTGGAGAGGCTGCCTTTAATGGTCTTCTCCTATAATGAGATTGATGACTACCTTGGTTACCATTCATAGAGCCTTGACAATATTATTTTATTTACTGATTCAGCTAAATAATTTTGGAAACAGGTGAATAGGCTAATAACATACAGTTCGTTAAAACTAAGGATGCTATCGGGCTGTGGTGGTGCATGCCATTAATCCCAGCACTCGGGAGGCAGAGGCAGGTGGATCTCTGTGAGTTCGAGACCAAGCCTGGTCTACCTAGAGAGTTCCAGGACAGGTTCCAAAACAATACAGAGAAACCCTGTCTCGAAAAAACAAAAGAGAAAGAAAGAAACCAACAAACAAACAAACAAAAAAAAAACAAGCAAAAAAAAAAAAACTAAGGATGCTAATTAGGTAGTTCAGTGCTACTTTCCTTGCTGGATACCTGTTTTTGTTTTTTGTTTTTGCTTTTTACATTTAAGTAACAAATAAGATTGCTCCTCCCCCACTTCCCCAACCCACAACCTGGCCCCTCCAGTCCTCCAGTCCCCCACCTAATCCCCACTCCATTCTCCAGGGAGGGTGAGGCCCTCCATGGGGGATCTCCAGAGTCTGTCCTTTCCTTCTGGCAGGGCCTAGGCCTACCTCCAAGAGTCCAGGCTGAGAGAGAACACCTCATTTTAGGATGGGCACCCAAATCCCATTTGTATGCCAAGGATAAATACTGATCTACTACCCAAGGCCCCATAGATTTCCTAGGCCTCCTCACTTACACCCACATTCAGGGTGTCTAGATCAGTCCCATGCTAGCCTCCCAGCCATCAACCTGGGGTCCAAGACCTCCCTTTGTTCAGGTCACCTGTTTCTGTGGGTTTGTTTTGACAGCTAACAATTTACTAAACTGTTTGCATCAAGACCATGAGTTAGAAGTCAGCTCCCAGAATAATAATGAGTAGTGTGATTGGAAAATGAAGATAACATGGAAATGATTTCTTTTAAATATATTTAGTAAGTAAAAGCTGAATGTTAGCATCATAGATTGCATGAATAATATATAAAATGTTTTTGATTATTCACTTTGCAACTTATTTTAATATATAAAGGTATTACTGTTTTCTGCAGGGATGAAGATTGAACCTAGGGCTTTGTTCATGTGATGTGAGAGCTCTCACAGTAAGCTATACTCATAGCTCTTAAATGATAATTTTGTTCCTTAATATACCCATTTATTTTTTGTATAAATTCTTTCACTTGCAATGACATTTTAAAAGTACACGTTAAAGATATATTCTTTGGATTCCATTTTATCAATTTGTTATTTATTTAAATTAGAAAAAAGTCTTATTTTACATATAAATCCCAGTTCCCTCTCCCTCCCAGGCTCCCATGATTCCTAAGGATCCCCCTCTACCCTCCTCCTTCCTCCCATCCCTCTCACTCCCCAGGGAGAGTGATGCCTTCCATGGGGGACTATCAAAGTCTGTCACATCATTTGGGGGAGGGCCTAGGCTAAGAGAGTATCCCTCTACGTGTAATGGACTCCCAAAGTCTATTTATATACTAGGGATAAATACTCATCCACAGCCAGAGGCCCCACAGATTCAGGCCTCCTAATTGATGCCTACTATCAGGGGCTCTGGGTCGGTCCTCTCCTGGTTTCTGAGCTGTCAGTCTGTGGTCCATGAGCTCTCCCTTATTCAGGTCAGCAGTTTCTATGGTTTTCACCAACCTGGTCTTGACCCCTTTGCTCACCTGTCCTCCCTCTCTGCAACTGGATTCCAGCAGTTCAGTTCAGTGTTTAGTTGTGGGTGTCTGCTTCCACTTACTGGATGAAGGCTCTAGGATGGCATTTAAAGTAGTCATCAATCTCATTATAGGGAAAGGGCATTTAAGACATTATGTGTGTCTCTCTTAGAGTTCTTCTTGTTTCTTAGCTTCTCTGGAGGTGTGGATTGTAAGCTGGTACTCACTTGCTCTATGTCTAATTGGATTCTATTTTTCAATAAACTTTGTTCAAATAGGCTAATTGTAAACTATGCCTTTTGGCATTCTGTTGCACCAGAGAAGGCATAGAGAAATCACTAGTCACATGAAATCTCAAAGGCAATAATCAAGTGGAGAAGCACCAGCAAACCAAGTAAGGCTGGTCAGATTGATTTTGCTGATAAAGAAGGAACATGTTAAACTGGATTTCTCATCTCAGTTGAATAGAAAGCTCATCCAGTTAATTCAGTTTCTTCAATACAGTTTTCATTGTGAACACAGTTACTTTTTAAAAATAGGATAAGGTCAGTGAATTTTCCCAACTTAATATGATGAGCATTGAAGTTATAAAATTTGAAATCAATTATATGAGTGTTGACAATGACTATATAATCTTGAATTCATAAAATCAAAACAAATATTTATGTTACTTTTGTTTATTCAAGGAACAATGTTTGATATTATAACATTATAATTGAAATGTATATCATAGATTCAAGCACAGGATATAATAGTGATGACATATTTATTCACTTGCATTCATAAGACAAATACAGTTTTAGTAGACAGGTTACAGCAAATTTTAAGATAAAAAATGAAAACAAAACTGCATTTAAAAGACACAGAAGAAACTGATAAGGAACATATGTACATAATGAAATACAATTTTCAGTCTATACACAACTAATATATTTTAATATTTTTGCTATACATTTATACTTTATTTGTAGTAATAATTACATTAAGAATTATGTTTAAACAAAACTATATCTAATATATGTAATTTGTATATAATATTTAAAATGAACACAAATTTAGCATAAATAAAAGTATCTTTAAAACTATATATTTTTATTATTAGCATCTCTATTCCACTTCAAGCTTTGTCTAAATTTAGATTATAACCTACAATATTTTTACATGTGCTCTGCATACTGATAAAAGTTGAAAATAGTCATCAAATTATCCACCTTCTATAATGATGAAAGGAAGTTGTGTTAGTCCCATCCCATGAATTCTTTCTAGTCATATCGTCACTATAAATATTTTTGATCTATCATTGTAATACTCAGAAATGCTTCTGTGACAGATAGTTTTACATAAATTTGACATAAGCTAAAGTCATCTCAGAGGAGGGAACCTCAATTAAGAAAATGCCTCCTTAAAATCAGACTGTGGGCATGTCTATGGGGCATTTTCTTGGTTAGTGATTGGCAGGGGAGTGTCTAGACCATTATGGGTGGTAATGTCCCTGGGATGGTGGTCCTCAGTTCTAAAGAAAGCAGGCTGAACAAGCCATGGAGAGCAAACCAGGAAAGAACAGCCCTTTGTGGACTCTTCATCAGCTCCTATCACCAGGTTCTTACCCTATTTGAGTTCCTGCCCTAATGCTTTTGATGATGAACACTTTTAGAGGAACTATGAATGAAATAAATCCTTAACTCCCTAAGTTGTTTCTGGTCATGGTGTTTTGTCAACAGCATTAGAAATCCTAACTAAGGTAGCTTCTGTACTCTCTGAGTTTCTAGTAACTCTTTTGTGGAGTCAGTGCCATTGACTGGACACAAAAAATAACATGCAGCATGTTAGCCATTTCTTTAGTACCAATTATGTATTTTTGCTTGTTAAGTCTATGGCGTTAGATATTCATATTTCTTTCCCAATTCAGGATAATATGTATGACTAAGTAAGTAAACAGTGAGTGAACAGACTTGAATTTGTCAATTAGGAGTGATAGAGAAGGATTGCTCTAATCAACTTGGAGAGAAATCCATTTGACTTCCTGCTGCTTCTCTGATTACTGATTTTCATCCTCATGCACCAGTTAGAGGTGGGCAATTAAATCCTATGCTTTAAGTTACATTGAATTTCCCTGTGTTTCAAAGGAACAATTAAACTCATAGTTCTGTAGATAACTGCTACTCTCTACCTACTGGTAAACTTAGCAAGCCATCGTAGATCTAGCATTTTGGTGAGTAAAGCCTACCTCAGCTTCTGCTGCTGACAGAATATTTTCATTGCTGAAGGCACCTAAACATCAGCTAACTGTGGATTTTTATGGATTTGGTTAGCCATTCCCTGTCCATCTGTCTGCAATAAAACAAAGATCCCTGCAACCCCTGTAAGAATTTCAGAACTGTGAAACTCAAAAAAAAAATGCCACCTGGGAGTTTACTTTACCTCTCTTTCTTGGCAAAGATTAAAGTGTTCTTCTGGGATTCATTTGCATTCATCTAAGCTTTTGAATAGCTACTTTCTTCAGGATTCTTTTTTTAAAATAGTCCTTCACAGGATACTCTCTGTTTTGTGGCAAAAGATGTTGAAAGAAGGAATAATGCCACTGAATGCTGGAGAAGCCGAAGCAGCATCTTGTATCTCTTCTCCTCATCCTCTTCACATGTCCTGCAGATACCTTTTTATTCAGTTTAAATGACTAACAGAACACCCAATGTAGGGAATTGCTTCTTGTTTTTCATTCTATAGAAGCAACTAGAAAACCAAAGGAGAGCACAAGTACCCTGCTATGACATGAACATGGCTGCTTTCTCAGGAACTCTCTGAAATCCAAGTGTCATTGTGACAATATGAGAAATAAGGCCTTATCACAGGATTAGATAGTTAATTGGAAATAGTTCCTTCCCTGAGGAGCTCCTGAAAGATCAGGCTAGCCCTATGTCTGACTCTTCCATTATGGCCACTTGCCCTTTCAGGTCTCCATTATTAAGATGCACCATAGTATCCTGATCAGAAATGACCATGAAACTTTGAACTTCAACCCTTAAGTGCAAGAGGTATCAGTCAAATGTTTGCTGTACAGGATGAAGACCTTAGTTTAATCTGTAGACTCCACATAAAAAGTCAGGTATTGCTAAAGAACACTTATAATCAAAGCCCTAGCGAAGGGCAGACAATTGGACCCTTGAGATTCAATGGCTGGCTATCTTAGTTGGTTAGGTAAGTTCCAGGCCAATAAGGGAGCCTGCCTCACAAATTAGGGTAGATCACTCCTGAGAAATGATGCTCATAGCTCGTGCCTGTGAACACATTACACATACCTCTCCACACATACACACACACACACACACACACACCATCTGGAATTATATACAAAATCTTTACCTGTATAAACAACCCAGGATCAAGTATTGTATTACAATAACAGAAAGATACAAAGACTAACCCTATCTCTTCTTAGATGAAAGCCAAATCAAATCCCCCATTAACCAATTAAACTCACAATATTGTAGTATTTTAACAGATATTATGAAAATTATTTCACTCTGAATTACTGTGGAAACTTTCAAATATCTTTAGGTTTATCATCCCAATGCAGAGGACTGACAACCTATAGGTATAAAATAGATATAAATAGATTTCAGTTCTACTGAGTTTAAAACAGACTGCGAAGTTCCATCAGAAATTTTACCTTTAACTTCTTATCCTAAATCAGTGGAAACTAAGTGTTCTATCACTTGAACTGAAGGTTTTTATTTTTGGAACACTTGCAGACATAAGCTGCAGGGAAATAAATACCAAGATGCTGTAACTATTAGAATTTATATCGTTATTCATTATAATTAATAATTTTTTCTTCTCCACCATAAATGACTTGAAACTGTCACATGAAACCTAAGCTATGTTATTGCTTAAACAACAAAGGGAATAGAGTGTCTTAATGTGTTTTATCATTTTATAGGAGGCAAACCAAAGTGAGTAACTACCATGCATCATAAAAAAGAACTGTATTTTTTTAAAGCAAAAGAGAGAGAGAGAGTCACTAATAAAAATGAAGGCTTTCCTATTTCATTCAGTCCCCACAGAGAAAGGAAAAGGAAGAAGGGGCGCTGGTGGCCTCTCCTTCCAAGCCACCTATCAGGTACAGATGTCTGGTTGCTTTCGGCTTCCCCTTCTCAGGATGGTAGGGAAATAAACCAGCATGGAACAGCTCAGACCTTCCTAAGGCCACACTGGGAATTGTGTCAGCCTGCTGAAGAATAAGGAAATGAAGGGCTTGAGGCTGCACATATTGGTTGCCAAATATGTATTGCTTCTGCACAGAGATTCTGTCGCCAAGCTGGAACTCTCTCAGCTGACTTTCTCAAAGCAGCCCAAGTTCTGTGACTGTCAGAAACACAAAGCCAGCACCCACAGAGATTGCATTTCTAGATGCTGATTGGTAAAGATATAATTATATACAAGTGGGTCACTGTCTGTGACTGAGCAAAAGGCACTGACTTCCTTCTGCAGAGAATTTTCAATTGTAGTAACATTACAACACACAGGAGGTGGACTGCCCTCCATATGGGATAAGTAAAGCCATCAAATTCATTTGATTTAGAGCTGCAATGATGGATTCCTATGGAGATCTCAAAGAAAAAGATCAAGATGTCAGTTTGAGGTAATTCAGCATTTCTTTTTTTCCCAGCTGCAGATTCCTTGGAAGTTTCTTTAATGTGATGGCATCTATGAGGCTGTGCTCATAGCAAAAAGAAAGGAAGGAAAGAAAGAGGAATGATGGGTGCTCTTTTAATACATTGAATCCACAGATTATGGGTTAACCTGCCTCACTTTGTAGACTGTAGAACATGTAGATACTTTTTCAGAAAAACAGAAATTCAAGTCATACAGCTGAAGATTTCATGTTAATGATTCTTGTGGTATAATTAACTGATTAAAAATGACAAATGAAGAAAAGATGGATATTGGAAAGAAACCTTGACCAAGGAAGGTCATAGGTCTAGTAGGAGATGCATGAAATGCCAGCATGCCCACAAGGAAAACAAACCAAATTAGTAGGCATCTGATAAGGGAAAAGAAAATTACTCATTGTTTCTTAAGGGAGGGCACGTATTTTAAACAACAGAAAAAATAACTGGAATCAAATTGAATAAAAGTGTGAATATATGTGTATTGGACCCTGGCATTGAAAAATAATGATACATCTTCATGAGCAAAATTAGGATGAGAAATTTTCACTTTTGAAAAAGAAGAACAATTGTCTTTAACAGTTGAGTAGGTGTTAACTGCCCCCTTGTAATTTCCTGTGTGGCCAGAAGGGGGCGCGCTGCACAAACAGCTCTTTAGCCTACACTCCCAATATTGCGAGTCTATAAATCAGTTTTGGTAGTTGGCTGAATTATGCCCTTAATCATGTAAGGATACTTTTGCTTGAAACTATTCTTTCTCATATTTCTGGCAGTCTCTCTTATTTATAGGCATGCTGGCACCTGGCCAAAGCTTTTCCCCTAGGTAAAATGACAACATCTTAATTAGGAATGTTTGGTCTGTGGCTTGAGTTGCCAAAGAGCGGCTCCATTGTTCTAATGCACACACATTCATCATGAGCCTGTTCTCTGTGCCCACAACCCAGCAGTAGAAGCACAGGGGCTAGGAGAGCAGCGAATCATTTTATGAATTCCAGCATTTGTCCAGTTGTGTGGAAAATGGCAAATTGCACTCTCCCTTAATTTTATCTATGTCATCATTCAAGTGGCCTTCCTAATTCCTGTAAGTATTATTATGGAGAATGAATATAGTTAAATTAAACACATTATATTTTTAGAAAAAGAAGCATGAAACACACAAGCATAAAACAATGCTAATGTTATTCTTACATTGTGCCATGCTTTATAATTTTGAAGTAAACAAATTACATGTAGATTTCAATTTCTGCTAATTTTCTTAAAATCTGACAAAGATTCTGAATGAGTTACGGGTCAAAGCCATGATCCAGTCCTCTTTGCAACTTCATAAAATGCATATTATGTGCTCAAGAAGTACTTGTGAATGTAGGACGTAAAGCATTAGTTCAATTATAAACGGCTCATTTGACATACACAAGCATCTGTGGTCAATGCCCAATTCCAAAAACATACAATAGTAGCAACAAAACAATCATACTAAAGAATTATTTTTGTGTATGATTAAAAAGAATATAGACAGGTAGGATCCAGTAAAACTGCTATCATAACCATATAGAGTCAGAGGAAACTATCACCAAACCCATAGATTTTATTGAATATGAGAGAAGCCATCTATCTCTCCCTTTCTGTTTTTGAACTAACAATTACAGCTTCAAGTACCAACATGAACACATATCTGGGATGACTGTCAGTGGTTTATTGCAACTATTGAATGGATGTTAGCTACTTTCTGTTTCTGAGATCCAACACTTAGTGGCCTTAAGAAAGACAAGATTGTGTTTTGGATCAAAGTTGTGCACTGTTCCACTGATGGTCACTTGGTCTCACATGAGTGACAGTAGGAGCATGTGACAGGAGACAGCCGCTAACTTTATGGGCAAGCAGGGAACAGAATGTAAGGCAGATGAAGGCCAGGATAATATGAACCCTAATAATATTTTTCCTTCACTCAAGTCATGCCACCTTATCACTCCAGATAGTTGTATTAGAGACTAAACTTTCAAGACCTGAAGATTATGGGGACATCGTATACATATGACACTACATATAAAGAAACAAACTGAAGCTTTTACTGTTAATTTAGCTTCTTATCAAAAATTTTCTGTGTAGTGTAAAGGTAATTTAAAATGTTTGGGCAGGACTTTGTGTTCAGTCTTCATATGAGTTCACCCTCTGTCCTTTCCTTGCACTCTCCTACTGTCCCCCTCCTCGTATCTGCTCCTCAGAGGGGGAAGGCCTCCCCTAGGAAGCCTACTTAGTCTGTCCCATCATCTCCTTGAGGCAGGAACAAGGCACCTCTCTACCTGACACATCCCTCTTCCTAGGCTGAGCAAGGTATCTCAGAGCTCACCTAAGTCAGTTTGTGCATTAGTGCTAGATCTTGCACCCACTACAAGTAACCTCATATATTGTCCCAGTCACACCACTCTCATCTGTATTAAGGGAGTCTAGTTCAGTCTTATGCAGGCTCCCCATTTCATCTAATGACACAAGAGAAGGTATTTGTATCTGAGTAAGATTATTGAGTTTGCATGTTATATGAGATTCAAGATTCCAAAAAATCAGGGTAAGGGGAGAAAACTCTGGTCTCTATCAAATTCTAGTTATTTCATAAATAAGGAAAGATTCACTTCTCTGAAATATACTATGCTAATAAATTTGTAACAAAATAGTTGGGTACTCTGAATGAAGATTGACAGTTGTCACTTTATTCAAACCTATTTTAGTGACTGATCCTGTCACCTTTGACAAATCTATTAGATACTAACAAGGGCTGGAAAGAAAGGCTGACAAACCAAACGACTGCTCTACTTCTGTTGCCTAAAGAAGATGCATTTTGAAAAAGCAAGCAAATTATTCCCTGAGTTACAATAAAAATGATGCAAAGATCAAAGCCACTAAAATATGCTTTTGATTAAGAGGACTTACTCCTCATTAGTCATTTGTCAAATCTGGTACCATTTATGGGGATGGCAAAAATGCAAGGAGTCCTTTGTTGAATCTAGCACATTGGAAATACAAAATTAAAGGAAATATGTCTGTTTGCTGCTTTTCATCAATTTTTCTTGCTCATGGTTTCCAAAGATTGATTGTCTACTGTGACTTTTCTGAGAATTTTCAACTATTTTTAAGGAAAAAATTGTCAGTTTATATATTTTAAGTTTTAAAAAAACACTTCAATTTTAAGGTAGATTAAGACTAATTGGAAGATACACAACCATACCAGAGATCATGTACATAATATGTTTAGCTTCTCCCAACAACTTCTCATTCAAACACCATCTATTGTCAAAGTCAGGAAATTGACACTGATATATAACAGAACTATATACATACTCTCATACTCCAGTAGGTTTTACATAAATCCCACTGCCTCCCACACAGACTCTTTAAGTTAAATTAATCTGTGATTAGTTATCAATAATAAATTTTACATGATATACAAGCCAATCATTGTCTAACTGACATTAACATGAGCAGTCTAAGCCATAGGTCATATCTGTTTTTGCTTTCTTCACAATGTTCCTAACCCCAGTCTACTTAATCACCCCTTCCCTAGTTCCCTCCACAAAGTTCATTCACAGCCCAGGTCTTTGCATAGCAACTGCCTAAAACAAGGTTTGACAGCTTTGTGTATTTTATCATTCAAAAGCTCAAGGGGTCTTTTCAAAAAATTCTGTAGACCCTTTCTGACATTAATATTGACAAATGATAGAAATGGACACAATTTATAAATCTAGAGCAATATTTTTGTCTAACTTTTCACCTGGAATCACCTGGGTGCCACTCCCCCGAGAACAATCGGCAGCATTGTGTGGAACTAAAAAACACGCACTTGAAAGGAAAGCCAGCTGCCTCTGAGAGCACAGCATGCAGAATCTGAGGCTGAATCGAGGATCATGTATTTGAAGTGTCATATTTTACAAAGAGAAAAAGACAGCCATCTTTAATGTCAGTACATGAGATGTCTCCCTCTGGTATGTTTATGAATCATCACTAAATTCATTATGCAATCAGAAAGATAAAAGAGGGTTAGTGAAGGAGCAGTGACCTGCACAGTGAGCAAGGAAGACATAATGGGAGAGTCATTAGCGTGTAAAAGCCTCAGGAAAGTAGACGTGTTCATTGTAATCGCATAATCTGGCTTGATAGATTACTCAGCAAGAAACTGCCGTCTTGAGGCCATTTCTCCAAATACTTCAGGAGAAAAGCAGGAGGCTAGAACCTGGGGCATGATACAAAATAACTACTTCTACAAGTGAACACTTTTTCTTCTTTTAACTTATAGACAAGGGCTGATGAGATGGATCATGGATATAGGCATTTGATCCTAAACCTGATGACGGAGTTCACTGTCAGGGAACTACACAATAGAAAGAGAAAAGGCACACTTTTAGGTTGTCTGCTGACCTCCATGTGTACACACACACACACACACACACACACACACACACACACACACACAGTAAGTAAATATAATTATTTAAAACAAAGTATGCTAGATGAAAGAGCATCGTTTTCAAACACTTGTCCTCTTAAAAATGGCATCCAATGGATCTAATATAAAAAAAAAAAGATAGTTAAATTGTTTTGCTTCTTCAAATTCATTGTCTCCAAGTTTACACATTTCTGGTTGACAATGTTTATTTTAATGTCCTTTTCTATTGAGATCCTGATAAGTCCATGAAAAAGATGATTGCTATAGGTAGGGAGCATATGAGTTTGGCAGATTCATCCTTTTGTGAGGTTTATTACATCAGGACAGTTGTTTGGAAAAAGCAGACTATAAGGAGCCCACAAATAACAAAAGGGAATAAGCAGATTTTGCGGTGGCACTTCAGCCCACATTACACATGAAAACTAAGGAAAATTTATGATAGGAAAGCATGGAAGCCTTCCTGCCATCCCAAGTACTCAGAACATACACAGAGGTGCAGCAGTTTCTATCAGTACTACAGTAGTTGCCTACCATGCAAGAGGCTGTGTTTCATATGCACACCTCAAAAAAAGGACGGGAAAATTCAACCAGAAGATTTATTGAGTACTCCTTGCTACCAACTATGGTATTTCTCTTCTGGAAATTCCAAAATAAAAAATTGAATATTGTGAATACTACAGAGAGAATGTGGTGAATATCTGGCCACAAGAGGCTTTGAATCACAGGCTATGAAATCTAATGGTGAGGAGGAAGATTTTATCAAGTATTATCTGAAAATACAAAATCTACTGAAAGATTATAGGGGATGTCCTGCATGCTGTGAATATGTTTCTCTTCCTGGTTGATGAATACGAGCTGATTGGTCAGTAACCAGGCAGAGAGTGTAGGCAGTGCTACCTGACTAGGAGAATTCTAGAAAGGGGAAGAAAGAGAGGAGCCACCAGAGGGACACCATGTAGCCATCGAAGGAGTAACAGGTCCGTGAATTCTCTGGTAAGCCAAGACCACACAGAAATACTTAGATTAACAGATACGAGTTAACAATCAAGAGAGAGATGGCCAATAAAAAGCCTAAGCTTTTTATTTTTTATATAGCTTTTTATAAGCTTTATATAATTAATATAAGCCACTGTGTGTTTATTTGGGTCCAAATAAACCAGGGGGAACAGAAACTTCCATTCACAAATGCAATCAGGGTTTCTTCAGAGGCCAACTACGATGGCCTTTATATTTGTGTTGATTAGAATTAGCAAATTCATGCAGATTCATTTATTATATTTAGTTGATAAGGAAATGACTAATAATTGGATATTTCTGCTATCTAAATTTAAAGAATATCAGATACCAAATATACAGAAATATTCCTTTATTTGCTAGAGTTTGCAGGCCCACTCTTTGCTTCACACAGGTTATCCACACAGCATTCAAATCAAAGCTTCCTTCAAAGCTTTGCTCACAGTCAGCCCTTTTCACACCCTTGAGAAGTTGTCTGTGTTTTTCAGGGAGCATTTGCTTTCCATTATCTTTGCATGTAGTATATCATCTCATCATCCCTCTTACACAGAGAGCCCTTTGAAGGTATAGGCCTGCATCCCCAGGCCTCTCCAGCTGTCAGGACAAATGATCTCTCATTAGCAACACATTTCACAAGCTCTTGCCCTACCTACTAGTGTCATAGCAGCACCTGGAATGCCCAGCTTAAACTTCCAATCCTGATTGCTTTATGTCCCCAGAGAGCGTTTAAGTCCCCATAAAATTCATCACACCCCTCTGTCTGTCACCCCTCTGCCTCTTCTTGCTCCTGTTCATGCAGCATGTCACAACCACTGTTTGCACCTGTTTACCATGTCAAGGAAACCATCTCCTGGTCTTCCCCTGACATAAGGACTTCTATCCTCACTCCTCGATCTGCTCTTGGAGCAAGGTTGCTGCTTCAGTTGGAGCTCCGAGTCTCTCAGTCTCAAATGGAGCTGACCCATTTCCTTGGTTACCACTCTCTCAAGTGTTTAATCCTGGAGAAACGACTTCAGGAATTATACCACATTTTCCTCTTCCTTTACCTGTTGCTTCCCCCAAATTCTAGCCACCACAGAAATTAGATTTCTCATTCCTGTAATTATTTGTTGGGACCTGAAGGCTGGGGGCCCTCTGGAACACTGTTTGTGTGACTCCACTCCCTCATCTCAGGTAGAGCTCCTGCTGTGCAGTCATTAGTAACGGAGATGCTCATAATGGTGTATATGCATTAATTTCTGATTAGTATAGTAGTATTAACTGATTGCCTTTCTACCAGATACAGTGGAATGAACACCACTTAATATCATCAGAGGAAGGAAATATTTTTTGTACACTTGGATACAGCAGTACATGACATAAAGAAAAAAATATAGTTCATTGTGATGCAAAGACCAGCAATATGGCAGTAATACGTGTCTGCCAAGCTGCCATCTCCATGAGTTAATCTTTCATTTCATCACTGGATTTACTGTCACACTTCAGCTGGAAGTACAGTTATGAGCGAATTGAGATTCCTTTATACTCATTCCTCATGCTACAAGGTAATAAACACTTTTATTGCCAAAGTTTTCTTGATACATATATTGTTAGAAATCAAAGACAATTCTTCTCATAGTTGACTGTGTGAAATAAAAAAGAAGTAATATTCCTCTTTTTTTGAAGTAATATTCTTTAAATCATGGGGTACAGCACAGGTTTATACAAAATCATGTGAATATATTAAATCTCACCAAATACACACACTGGTTGACACAGCCAGTCTCCACTGTTTGGTATAAATTATGCCTTAATTTACCCCCAAATAATTTATTTATTCTTGCTTTAAAAATCTATTAGAAAAGTATGTTTAAGTGGATAAGCTGCCAATCAAGCAGGGGAGAAATACACGTTGGAATGGAGATGCTAGGAAATATGGAAGGGAAGAGAAGAGTAAGGAATTCACAGCAATAAATCACTTTGCCACCTAAGAATTTCAAATCACATTTCTGTTCATACTCCACCTTCCAGTTGAAGAAATTTGAGTTAAGAAACAATGTTGTGACCCAAGTTAGTCGTGTGTGTGTGTGTGTGTGTGTGAGTGTGGGTGATGTACATGTGTATGCATGTTGTGTATGTCTGTGTGTGTGTGATATACATGCATATGCATGGTGTGTGTGTGTGTGTGTGTGTGTGTGTGTGTGTGTGTGTAGGAAGTCAGAGGACAACCTCAGATGTTATTCCTCACCTTTTCTGAGAGAGGAACTTTCACTGCTCACCTCTGTATGCAACTGGCTACCAGACTTGCCAGTTTCTGGGGAGTCCTCATCTACCCATCTTGCATTTGGAAGTAAAGATGCTGTGATCTTGAACACATACGTCCAAGCCCAGCTTTTATAGGAGATCCTGGCATTGAAACTAAGCTCCCCATGCTTGAGCAACAAGTATTCTACCCATTGCAGCTGTAGATGTCCAACAAAAAGCAGAATGAATGCTAATTCTCTAGGGTTTTGTCTCATATTATTTTATGTGGAAATACTTCTATTGTATTACTTTGCTTTTCTTTTATATTATGGTTTCCAATTGTGTAAGTTTGTATTTTTTATTTAAGTTAGAAAAAAAGCTTGCTTCACATGGCAATCACAGTTCCCTCTCCCTCCCCTCCTCCCCCTCCCAACCTCTACTCCATTTCCCAGGGAGAGTGAGGCCCTCCATGGAGGATCTCCAAAGTCTGTCATTTCATCCAGGGAAGGGCCTAGGCCCTCCCCAGTGTCCAGGCTGAGAGAGCATCCCTCATTGTGGGATGGGCACCCAAGGTCCATTTGTATACCAGGGATACTGATCTACTACCCAAGGCCTCATAGATTACGTAGGCCTCCTCACTGACACCGACATTCAGGGGGTCTGGATCAGTCCCATGCTGACCTCTAAGCCACTAGTCTGGAGTTCAAGAGCTCCCCCTTGTTCAGGTCAGCTGTTTCTGTGGGTTTCACCAGCTCAATCTTGATCCCTTTGCTCTTCATTCCTCCCTTTCTATCACTGAGGTCCCAGAAGTTCATTTCAATGTTTAGCTAAGGGTGTCTGCCTCTGTTTCCATCAGCAATTAGATGAAGGTTGTAGGATGGCATATGAGGTAGTCATCAAGCTCATTGTCAGGGAAGGGCATTTAAGGAAGTCTCACCACTATTTCTTAGTTTACCAGTTGGTGTCATCCTTGTAGATCACTGGATATCTCACTAGTGCCAGATCTCTCCTAAAACTTATAATGACTCTCCCTCTATTACAGTATCTCTCATTCTGCTCTCCTCTAGTCTTCCCCTGACTCAACCTTCCTGCTCCCCCATTTCCTCCTCTCCCTTCTTCTTCTCCTCCTCTCTACCCTCTCTCACCTCTGGCTCATTCTTCCCTCCCCCAATGCTCCACCTCTGCTCAGGGTATCTTGCTTCATTCCTTTCTCTGGGCAGAGACGTTCCTGTTTCCCAAACTCTCTGGCAGCGGAATTGTAGGGTGGCACTCCTCTGATTGATGTCTAAAATCCATATATGAGTGAGTACATACCATGTTTGTATTTTTGTGACTGGGTTACCACACTCAGAATGGTTTCTTCTTACAGCTATCCATTTGCCTGAAAATTTCAAGAATCCATTGTTTTGTCTGTTTTTGTCCATTGTGTAAATGTACCATATTTTCTCTATCCACTCTTCAGCTGAAGGGAATTTAGGTTGCTTCCCAGGTTCCAGCTATTACCAATAAAGCTGCTATGAACATAGTGGAACAGACAACCTTGTTGTATGAATGTGCATCTTTCAGGTATATGCCTAAGAATAGATTTGCTGGGTCTTGTGGTAGACCGATTCCCATTTTGCTGAGGAATCTCCATACTGATTTCCAATGTGGCTGTATGGTTCGGCATTCTAACCATCAGTGAAGGAGTGTTCCCCATTCTTCACATCCTCTCCAGCACAAACTGTCATGGGAATTTTTTATTTTAGCCATGGTGACAGGAGTAAATGGTATCTCAGAGTTGTTTTGATTGTATTTCCTGGATGGCTAGGTGTCGCACCTGCTGTGTGGCCTGCATCCAAGAATGTAGCAAGGTGGTCGGGATAGATGACACAGAGACCGGTCGGTTGCTTTAAGAAAACTTTATGCTTCCCAAGTCAGCTTAGGAGAGAGCTCTCAGGAGAAGTCTCTCCAAGAAAAAAGAGCTTCCCTTTTTAAGGACTTCTGTCATCCATCTACATACAATTCTTTCCAAACTTCTCACCCTCCTGGCTGGTGGTTTAATCTCCGGCCCCAGAATCGGGGAGACACAGCAGGGAAACAGGAAGAGACATCTAGCCTTAGAGGGTGTCAAAGGCCTGGTATTTCAGTGAGCAAGCCCTTATCTGAGCCCTATCAAGAGCTTTAGCACTGAATTGTTTTCAGTAAACATCACAAAGCTGCCTGCTCCCAGGCCGAAGGGGAAGTGGGTTTCTGCTCAAGGTCTGGTGTCCCCACAATTCACCCCTTTTTATTTTTAAATGAGGCACTCCTGGCTTAGGTTAAGTAGGGTCACCCTCCCTGGCCCGTCTTTGGGGGACCTTGAACCCCTGTCTTAGGTGGGAGTGGGTCTTCCCCACAGGTTGCCCGTCGACGGAGAGACCCCAACCTTAGAATCATCTGTAATAAGGCTTTATGGCTATCGGGATTGCCATGGGCTAAGGCACTTTGAACTCAGCATGAAGCCAGAATGCCTACTGCCACTGTTACCATTCCTAGGACCCCCACTGACATAGCGCCTCTCTGTCACCTGCCCATCCCCCGATCTGGGCCTTAGCATTCTACCACCAGCCTTTCTTTGCTACAAGGGTGATTTATAGTTACATTTTGACGGTCAAAACAGTGATAAAGTTTACAATCATTTTAAGATCTACTTAGGAAAGCATTAGAGAGTGCACTTGCACAGATACATTAGGTACAATCATTGATGTTGCACATGTAGCATTATAAAATATATGAACAAGAGGCTTGTTGCACTATTTACAGAGTACCAATTTGTTCCTGTGGTGATGTAGTCTGTCGATTTAATGTCAGTAGTATCAGCCGAACATGTAACCCGAGTCAAAGTCTTTTTGTCGTACCAGGACAAACCACATTTCTCTAGAAAAACACACTGGCATAGGTGTGATTCCAGAAACAGGAACTACCAAGTCTGATATTTTAAGTGACCATGTCCTGTTTAAATACTGAAAAGAGGCTTTTGCCACTCATCACAGTCCATACCAATGTCCAAATGTTTTAAATGGGTCCTTTTTTTTTTTTTTTTTTTGTTGGCTTCATGATGAAAACTCACGGGTCCAGGAGGTTGATGTAGTAGGCCTGATGAGAAACTGGAAATCTCGAACTGACTGTTTTATTTCTTTCTCGGGCTGTAGATTTGATGACATCAAGGGTCAGGAACACCGACTTAGGAGATCTCGAACTGGCTTGAGCAGGCTCCCACGGTCTCAGGTCCAGTTTTCTCTGTTACATGCATCTCACCAAATGTTGTGACAGCTACTGAAGCTTTATTCTTTTTCTGTAAGAAAACACAAACATGCCCTCGACCCCAAATTAGGGTCTACTCTACTGTCTAGTGTATGGATGTTTCCATTTGGCCTAAGTAATAGTTGTTTAACTTTCATTATGTCAGAATCTGTCTAAAGCAGATTCCTCACTGGCATTTACATTTTAAAAATTTTTAAATGAGGAGTGGATTATTTAATGAATCATGTGGGGACTGGGGACATTACTCCCCCTTTTATTTTTAAATTTTGTTTGAACTGTTGAAGTTGGACCATAACAGTAGAAGGATTTGTCTACCCTCCTTAGTCAACTATCTAGGTGAATTGGGATCACTATTTAAAGTATTAGTAGATGTCCTTTAAAAGGGACATAACCATTAAGTACCTTTGAGAATCATTTAAGGATTGTAAACTATACTATGTCCCAAATAGTCCTTTTTTTTTTCTAACCTGTAGCTCTCACTAGCTGACCAGGCCTCATTTGCATCTGAGCTGACAAGGCCTAATTTGTATCTACACAGATGCCTTTGGGGGTGGGGGCCTGCCAAAGCGGCAGGACAGTTCCCTGAAAAACCTCTCTCTCTCTCTCTCTCTCTCTCTCTCTCTCTCTCTCTGACTGGCTCTGAGGGCTTAACTTGAATTTTTTGTTAAAATATTAACCGACTGACTGGATGTTTCTTTTGGCTATATCTAAATCGATTTAGGTAGTTTTTAACTGTTTGAAGGGATTTAAGTATCCCTTTAATCATATCCAAGGCAATTAGAACAGTTGCTTTTGTCAACATTCACGCATTTACATTTCACACTTCATACATACTGACGTGGCCACGTCCATACACACAGACCATGCATACATATCTCTCCTTGCCTAGGTTATGATTAGTTTGTTGAACTGAAACTTCTTTAACAGAACAACTCCAGTCAATCTTTTAATTAAAACAAAAGGTTGAAAAAGTCCTGTATGTCCCTTGTCATTTCTTCATTAGAGAAGTTTTGAGCTACACTCAGGGGCTACAGCCATACCCACTCCTTGTAATTCTGTAGATGCAAAGTGGAAAGGACAGGCTTTTGCCAAAAGTTTTTAGAGATGACTCACAAAATTCAATAACCTACCCTATATAAATGTAACCAAACATTTTTATTTTATATACCTTTGTCTTTTTCTTTACTGAATACTAATACCTCATTTATTAACTGTTACCAGTTTATTTAATTTACCCATCTTTAATCTATCTTTCCATTGAGGATGATCCTCCAATCTACCCTCCAACTGAGGGCAACTTCTTATCTTAGGTTCCCTTTCTTTTTTGACCTTTGTTAGGTGAGGGCCTAGATATTTAATCCAATCCACCCTTCAACTGAGGGTTTAATCATGGAGATATTAAATATTTTTAATAAAGCAGAGATTCCCCTTTTAGGAGGGGGAAACTCAGACTCTCGTGTTGGCAGCAGCCACTCCCAATGTATTTATTAGTGCTATAAAGGCGATGAATGGGGAGCTGCAGTGACTAACTGGCATCAAAACGGTGGGAGGGGTTTTCCTCACCAGTGCCCATACTTCCCTTACCTGAGTTTGGCAATGTTTGGATCATTTTTATCATGGCAAGCATTCCTAGTGTCGGGAGCAGAGTCAGAGTCAACATGCCTGATGCACCATTCGGGGACCCAAATAGGCTTCTCACTTCCTAGAGGGAAAACACAAACAGCCCCTCGGACCCTAGCTAGTAGGGGAGTGGGTGGCTGCCATTTTCCTGTAATCAAATCCTTCCATCTGACCCATCCCAAAGACTGGGAGGGTTTGTTTCAATGTCTCTCCATAGCAGACAAATTATTACTGTCTATGGTCAAAAAAATTAAAATATAAAGTATGGTGGATAACTGAATATTGGGGGAGGTGACATATTCCCCCTTTTTTATTTTTTTAAAATACTGTTTGAGAGTGGCATGGGTGCGCTCCACAATGGCCTGTCCGGTGGGGTTGTGAGGAATACCAAAAGAATGGACAATGTGATGTTCCCTGCAAAAGGCAGCAAAGCGATTGCTGGCATAGGCAGGGCCATTGTCCGTTTTTAGGGCATCAGGAACGCCCATGTAGGCAAAGGCCTGCAGGCAATGGGAAATAACATCTTTAATCTTCTCTCCTGAGTGGAGAGAGGCAAAAATCAGTTTAGAATACGTATCCACCGAAACATGCATGTATTTTAATTTCCCTGCCTGTGGCAGGTGAGTTATATACATTTGCCAAAGATGGTTGGCCCTGAGGCCCCAGGGACTTACCCCCTCATTGGGAGAATTATGATAAGGGGCACAGTCAGGGCACTGAGAGGTAATGTGTGTAGCCATGGATAGGGGGCACCCAGTATGAAATTTAATGGAGCGGGCATTTAGATGATATCGCACATGGAGCTGGTGGGCAAGCTGCTCCTGAGTGTATAAGACCCTAGGGTGGGTCAAGGAGTCAGCAAATTGATTGCCCTGGGCAAGGGGTCCTGGAAGGTTAGTATGTGCACGAATAAATCCCACATAAGCAAGGTGGATGCGTTGCCAAATAAGATGTTGGAGCTGAACTAATAAGGAACGAATCTGAGAGGTTGGAAGAACATATGGAGAGGTTTCTAAAGGTCTGACAATGTTGGCAACATAGACACTATCAGTATATAAATTAAAGGGCTCCCCCTCAAACATTTGGAAGGCCATCAAACAGGCAAACAACTCTGCAGCTTGTGTTGACATTTTCCCTATGGGTACCCTCTTCTGCACCTGAGAAGAAACCACCACCGTGAAACCTTTGGAGGAACCATCTGTAAAGACTGAGCGAGCTCCAACTAGGGGCCTCTCCTTTAAAACCTTGGGAAAAATCACAGGATGTTGTTTAAAAAAAGACATCAAGGGGCTATTGGGATAAAGGTTATCAAACTTGGCACCTGTAGATGTAATAAACAGGGTCCACCCATCATGGAAGGTCTGTAGATGTTCCACCTTCTCTTTATCATAAGGAAGAATAATTTTATCAGGACTCTTTCCAAAGGTTTGGATGCTAAACTTGTGTGCCTTCCATAACAATTGTAAAATCAGATTATAGTAGGGGGCCACTACCTTCTTAGGGGAGGCTGACAAATGTATCCAATAAATGGGGCCAGTCTGCCAAAACACAGCAGTGGGCAAAAAGCTAGATGAAAGTACAACCAGAACAAGAGGCTGTCCATAATCTATATGCCAAAGGTGGGCTTGCTCTATACTTTTTAACAACAATTGTAGAGCATTCCTGGCCTCTGGGGTAATCTGTCTAGGGGAAGTTGGAGCGGGATGCCCAGGAAGAATATCATAAAGGGGTTTAAGAGCCGCTGTTTTAATAGAAAGAGAAGGGCGAATCCACTGCACCTCTCCCAAAAATCTCTATCAGTCATGAAGCGTTTTTAAATTTGAACAATCAATTTGGAGTCTTTGGGGCCGGAGGCCAGTTTGTTGAATTTGATGACCCAAGTAAGTATAAGGAGGTCTCTTTTGGATCTTTTCTGGAGCCAAAATAAATCCGTGGGCCTCCAGGAGCTCTTGTAGCTCTGTAAAGGCTATGTAACATTGCCTCTCCTTGGCTGCAGCCAAAAGAACATCATCCATGTAGTGGATGATGTAAAGATCAGGGAACTTACACCTGAGGGGATGTAAACAGGCAGCTACATAAATCTGGCATATAGTTGGACTGTTAGCCATCCCTTGGGGGAGCACCACCCATTGGAAGTGAAGTGCAGGCTCCCTAAAGTTAATTGCAGGAAGGCTAAATGCAAACCGAGGACTATCTTGAGAATGTAGGGGAATGGAAAAGAAGCAATCTTTTAAATCAATGACAATCAAATGCCAGTCTTTAGGAATGGCCACAGGTGAGGGCAAGCCAGGCTGGAGCGCCCCCATGGGCTGCATGGTCACATTTACGGCCCTTAGGTCTTGTAGTAACCTCCACTTTCCTGATGGTTTTTTAAATTACAAATATGGGGGTATTCCAGGGGGACATGGAGGGGACCAGATGGCCGCCTCCAATTGTTCTTGAACTAGGTGATGAGCCGCCTGGAGTTTTTCTGTTGGTAAAGGCCACTGTTCCACCCATACGGGATCATCTGATAGCCATGTGATAGGTATGGGGGCTGGAAGCACAACAGTGACCCTCATTAAAAATGGTTAAAATCCTTCCTGTTCCCTGGGGCCCTGGTATTCAAAGGGGGGGGGTTGCCACCGGGCAAGCCTCTCCCTGTTTTAGTTTATCTAGTCTCTTCCCCTGACTCCAGCCCATCCCTTGTTGGGGGGCACTGCTTTTGGACTTGGGTGCCTGGGTGGTGAGGACCACTCCCATTTCTCATAGGAGGTCTCATTCCCAGAGGTTGGTAGGGAGGCCAGACAAAACATATGGTGGAAAAAACCCTGTGTGGCCCTCAGAATCTTGCCACTTTAGTATTCTGAGGCTCTTTTGTGGCACAGCCTGTCCTATTCCCTGGAGGGTCACCTTCCCTTCCTGCTTGGCCCAGGCAGGGGGCCAGAATTTATCTGAGAGAACAGAAATGTCTGCGCCAGAATCTAAAACGCCTTTGAAGGACTTGCCTTCTATCTTTAATGTAAGCTGGGGGCGGTTCTCCATGGTGGCTACCCAAAATGCTGCTGGGCTAGTACTTCCAAAACCTTGGTTATCCCTTTTCTTTTTAATTTTTTGAGCCTCACAAGGAGCTGTAGGGAGGAGGAGTAACTGAGCAATCCGTTCTCCTGCTGGGATGGCAACAACCCCACTGTCCACTGATGTCATTATTTTAATCTCTCCCTCACTATCCTGGTCTATAACACCAGGGTGTACCTGGATGCCTCGAAGGATAGTACTGGACCGTCCCAAGAGTAGTCCAACTGTGTCTGGGAGCAATGGCCCATGTACCCCAGTAGGGAGGGCCTGGATCCCCATCTCGGGTGATAGGACTGCCCGGGTGGAGGGACCGATGTCCAGTCCTGTACTGCCTGAAGTGGCTCTAAGGAGGTCTGAGATATGAAGGGGTTGCTCTGGGGGAGTAAACGAATCTTGTTGCTGTCCACAGCGGGGGTCATTGCCCCATATACATTGGTTTTGGGGCCCTGGGGCGGGGCCCTCTTCCAGTTTTTTTGATTATTATTAGTAGGAAGGAAATTGCCCCCCAAGTCAGTTCTAGAGTAACAGTCAGTGGCCCAATGATATCCCCTTTGGCAGCGGGGGCATAAACCAGGTCTCTTGAGACTAGTAGTACTATTTTGAGGGCACTCTCTATGGAAGTATGGTATTTCAGTGAGCAAGCCCTTATCTGAACCCTATCAAGAGCTTTAGCACTGAATTGTTTTCAGTAAACATCACACAGCTGCCTGCTCCCAGGCCAAAGTGGAAGTGGGTTTCTGCTCAAGGTCTGGTGTCCCCACAGCTAGGGATGTTGGGCACTTTCTCAAGTGTCTTTCAGCAATTTTAGACTCCTGTACTTAGAATTCTCTATTTAGTTTTGTACCCCACTCTTTGATCGAATCCTTTGGTGTTTTGGACACTTGCTTCTTGAGTTCTTTGTAAATTTTGGAGATTAGTCCTCTGTTAGATGTGGGGTTAATGAATATCTTTTCTCAATCTGTGGGTTGTCTTTTTGTCTTGATTACTGTACCCCACATTTTAACTGGATCTTTTGGTGTCTTGGAGTCTTGCTTCTTGTGTTCCTTGTAAATTTTGGAGATAAGTCCTCTGTCATATGTCGGGTTAGTGAATATCTTTTTTCATTCTGTGGGTTGCCTGTTTGTCTTGTTGACTATGCCATTTGCCTTACAGAATCTTCTCAGTTTCAGGAGATCCCATTTATTAATTGCTGATCTCAGTGTCTGTGCTACTCGTGTTATGTTCAGGAAGCAGTCTGCTGTACAAAATCATTCAAGGGTGCCTCCCACTTTCTCTTCTAAGAGGTTCAGTGTGGCTGCATTTATATTGAGGTCTTTGATCCATTTGTACTTAAGTTTTGTGCATGGAAATAGACATGGATCTATCTACAGTCTTCTACAAGTCAGTATGCAGTTATGCCAGCACCATTTGTTGAAGATGCTTTCTTTTTTCCACTGTATAATTTTAGCTTCTGTGTCAAAGATCCTGTGTTTGATCTTTGTCAAAGAACACCAATTCTGTACTTTTAAAGGTTTTTTTGTATGTGTTTGTGCGTATGTGTGTAGGTATGTTTCTTGTGCTTTTTGGTCTTCTGTTCTCTTGTTTTCTTCTTTTTTCTTCCAGTATCTTTTATACAGACAGCAGTAGAGACAAAAACAGAAAAATATACAGAGTTGGATGGGTTGAGAGGTGGGGAAACTGGTAGAAGTTGAAGGAGAGGAGGTCATGATAAGAATTTATTATATGAAAAACTTATTTTCACTAAAAATTAAAGAAGAGACCTTGGGGATGTGGATCAATTTTGAAGACAGAAACCACATAAAGTCAGACACAGTTAAAGTTCATCTGTAATCTCATCACTCTTATGAGGAAATATGAGGTGCAGACAGGAGAATCTTCAGAAATCTACCTACCAATCAGCTAACCTAGTGTATGCAGCTGCACATAAAAACAAAAACAAAAAAAACTATGTCACAAGTGGAAGACTGACTCTAGAGTTCGCTCTGTGATTGCATAAGTAGACATTAGCAAACAAATAAAAAAGGTATACTTGTGTACTATGCACACAAACAACAACCACAACTAAAATCCCTCCATTACAAAACAAATTATGAAGGCAGTTCTCTTCTCCCTTTTGGAAGCTTAAGGTAAGCTACATGTAGGCTCTCATGAGTGTACTAAAAGGCAGAGAACTCATTCAGGATCTCCAGATTTATCTTCCTGAAGTTTTCAGAGGAATGTAGCCACAACTCTATAAACTTTAACTTTGGATAACGTTAAGAGAGAACTACTGACAGGATGCTACATGAGTTACTGAAGGTCACAAAATCAACTCTTCCAAAATAATGAACACCTGGTTCAAGTTTCCGGAAGGTTCTAAGTTCAGTATTGTGAGAAGTCTGAATGCCATAGAGCATTAGACAACCATGGAAGCTCCTCACATCCATTGCAAATGAATGGGAAATGAGCTCCCTCATCTGAGGGGCAAGGGTATTTTGATAGCAGTCCAGTTTTAAGTGAAAATAGCTTGAAATTGCTGTTTTCCCAGTGTCAGTAATTGTCAAATTATCTGGAGTATCATTAATTTTCTTTGTCATATGTATACTGAAATATTTTCACTGTTACTTAACCTACTCACTGCAATAGCATGTTAGAATTTGTAATACCTTTACAAAGACTATTGTAACATATGATAACACTGTATGTCACATAGTCACTTACAGCCCTGTTTCAACTGCACAGAAATACACAGTTCATTCTCCTCTATTACATCCTTATCTATGTGCCAAAATCATGATGGGCAGTAGTAGTTTTCTGGGTCATTTTGGCTTTGGATATCAGTAGTGGATAGATTAGAACATGCAGTGTTACCGGATTGTGTGTGCAGCTCTAAGACATGGGGATAGAAATTTTTTATTGTCCATCAACATGTCTGATGCTGCAAGTTTACTGCAGAAAGGTTGCGTGAAGCCCAGGCCCAAACTGCATTGCATACTCACTAGAAAGTATTCTGAACTTTACCATTCTAGTAATTTGTCCTGTGGGCCACGATGATGACATGATTAATATTCAGTCTGGCCATGTGCAACAAAAGAGGATTATATTGATGCAATAGTTAAAATATGGCTAAGCAGGGAGTAATTTGGTCAATTACTGATGTGATTCTCATCACATAGAACTCCCAAACACACAGTATTACATGTCAGGAACTACACTTTTCACTTTTGCTCCAGATAGTTTAGTATTCATTAGTTGTAGCAGTTTCTATGAATCTGACTCTCTGAAACGCTCTTTTTATGTTTTTGACTTAAAGAAATAAAAGGTAGTAAGTAATAAGTAATCCATAGCACTTTAAAATCTGGAATAGAGATAGATTTAAATTTTTTTTTGTTAAAGGCAAAGGCAATTGTGCTAACAGTGCATAATGGTACAGATATTTATTTACTTCTGTATTTTATCACTAGATTCTGTATGCCATACTTGGAATGAACTAGTTGAGAATTATTTGAAGTCACTATCTTTATCTCAAGTCTTTTAAGCTTGTGTGGATTCTTAAGCCACACGGTGCAGATTTATTAACTTGGTCATCCAGACATTCAATCATGTATTAGATTGAGTAACTGCAATTTAACAAGATAGAGTTTATCATCAGTTGGGGAACATTTCAAATACCACTAGAAGAATTGTAAAAATGTGAATCAGTCATTAGTTTAAATAAACTATTAAACAATATATAATCATGCATCACAGTAAATTAATATAAATAGTAAATTAATATGAATCATAAAATTAATAAATATTAATAAATACATGTGATTTTTGTTTCTATGTTTAAATTTGGTTTCAATAATAAAAATGACATGAATGCAAATGATTTTCTTAGAGATTTCTGTGATGAGTAATAGTGATCAATAAACAATGAATTTTATTAAATTCAATAAACATAGGTTAAATTGATTACTTCATATCATTAACTGCTAAAGGACTAGATATTGTGAATACAAAGGTCTCTCATATTAGTTGTATAAACTGAGATTTACAAGAGAAGAAATGAATTCTGGTATTAAAATGACCAATGAACTTTTTTCCCTCTATAACTTTCAGGTCTCAGTCTCATGACAGTCAATTCTGAAAACGCAATGCTGATAGACACCTAGATTTATACACAAAGAAAATAATCATTGGAAAGACAAAGAAATGACTAAGCAATTAAGATTTATGAGCAAAAGGGAAAAGTTTGAGATTCTACATAGTAGAATTGAGATCACTTTTTTTTAAACCATAGGCTAATTTTCAGGTGCTTGCAGATGGGGAAATCATTGGTATTTAAAATTGAATAAATGTACTTTAAAAATACTAAAGCCACCCTGTATTTCTGAAAGTTACAATCCAACAAATTATTAACTCATTTGACAATAGAAAATATTTGAAACATAGGCTTAGGATATAGCTTGTTTGGTAAAGTACTTGCTCTGCAGGCATGGAGACCTGAGTTCAATTGCTAGCACCCATGTAAGATTCAGACACCGGGATATATACCATAATCCCAGTGAAATAGAATCACAAATGGCATGGTCCCTGGGACTTTCTGGTCATCTTATCATGCTATTTTAGCTAGCTCCATGTTATCTGTAAAACTGAACCTACCAAAGCTGAACACATAAATGCTTCCTGTGTTCATTCAAAGAGACCTAGGGACTCTGCTGTGTCCTGGGTCCCTTGAACTGTGTGTCTGGCTCCACAACTCTTCATGTGTCTCTGTGGGAGGCCTGGATTCAATTCCAACTACATGCTGCATCAGTGTGACTATCGCAGATCTCATATCCACTGCCATAAATGCTTGCTCTCTGGCAAATGTGGTCATTCATCTCTAGAAGCCTAAACTGACTATAGTATTATACCTACTTTAATAGATTGCTATAGTCTAGATTGTGGACATATTAGGAAATATTGCTGAGATTAATTATAGCTGAATAATTTCACCAAGGATATATTTTAGCACTATTATAACTAAAGCCAATATACTTGTCTAATATATACTCAGTTAATGATAGATAATGAAAACATTCTTTTATATACACAAAAGAATGTATCTCAGGAATAAAAAAGAATGAAATATTGCAATTTGTGGTACCATAAACAAAGATAGAGTACATTTTGTTAAATGAAATAAACAAGACATAGAAATATAAGTACCATATATCAGCACAGTATGTTCTCACGAAATGTCAAAAATAAGTTAGATTTCATAGGAGGGTGGAATTGTAATGATTGACACTGAAAAGAGGAAAGTTATGTAGGGATAATACATAAAGTACACCAAAGTACAGGAAGAATTACTTCTGCTTTGTTATGGCGCCATGTGTTAGTTACTTTGCTTATTGCTGTAGAAGAAAAATATGAAGGGAGAGTTTCAATTTGGTATGGTAAAGGAGGTATTATGAATGGGAAGGCACTATTAATGGTACAATAATATAGGGCACAGATTGTTCATATCTTCCTGAATTTCCTAAATTAAGAAATGGATGTCACAAGGCTGGAAATCTCTCCAGGCTGTCTTAAAGTCCCACCTCAGTGTCCTTTCTCTACCAGGATTCCCCGTGTTTCCAATTCCAAAGATTCTACATACTGCCCCTAATAACACAATCAGTTGGACACCAATCTTTTCGACACATGAATTATCGAGGTTCTTCAACTTAAATGTCTTTCTACTGGCCTACATAGGCTAATAAAAGTGTTATAATGGGAAACATAATCAGTCTCGTTTCACAGGTCCCCTAATCTTAGCAATGCCAACACTATTAAAAGGTTCACCATCTCTTTTGAGATTTGAGGCAATAACTTAAACGTAATCAGCTTTGGTATAAAGAAAAGTTACATTCTTCCCATATGCACTGACACAAGGCAGACCTTGTCATTTCAGAGTGAAATGGAGGACATTGAAGGGATAGGTTAGATCAAATCAATAGAAACACTGCAGTTCTATGTACACTGTCAAGGACATATGATGATATCATGTGGGCTATGACAGATTTAGCCAGCACCATCTTTATCAGACTACCACTTGCACCACATGTGGTCTCAATGGTCTGCTCTCAAATGATCCCTGCAGCTTTCCTTGTTACATACTCCATTTTCACCACAACTTAGGCCTTCTATTCACACCCTGACACACAACTCCTTCAGTAAATTCAGATATAGACTATAATATTTCTACTTTTATCTAAATTCACTGATAGCTCTTGAGGTACCTGGTACAAGCTGTCATAAACAAATAACCCTTGTAATCTGCATCCATGCAAAGCCAGTCCTATGAAGATGATGCCCAGTTCGAAATGTTTGAACCTCTTTAACGCATGACCGTAGTGGCCTCTGAGTACCAGAATAGCTGAAGCTAAGAAAACATTTCCTTAGACTGTCTTGTTAAAGTGTGGTATTCTTTCACTAGTACCCCTGTTCAGGCATTCTTTATACAAGAGTGAACCATTGCAATAAAACTTTTTCAAGTGAGTGTATTTTCTTGCTATGGAATGTTTGTTCCATAAGATCAAATCTCTTTTACTGGCCTAGAGCAAATGGGGGCCTCTTCTTTTAAGGTGATAATATTATTAACAATTGCAGCCACTTGGTCTGAAATTAGAATTGATAACAACTTTAAACATTATCACTATCTTTTAATCACCAAACTGTATGTATGTTTTTCATTTGTTTCTGCTCTGACTTTTCTCTGAATTATCCCTGCAAACCTGAATAAGTACAGTAAATGAGACTGCATACTACTGTATTTTGAGATTTTTCTCTGTCAAATATTCTCATTCTGTACTTTTGAACTCATGGTCACTCAAAATTTCAGGAAACCAGCAGAATACAGACAGTTCCTTTGCCATCATGGAAGAACAATGAAAAGGAATACAGCCTTTATTCTCTTCCTGATTGTGGATATGATGTGAACAGGTCCCTCAAGCAACTACCACTGGGACTTTCTTGCCATGATAGACTGAAACTGGGAACTGGGAGCTATAATCTTTCCTCTAGTATGCTGATTTGTTTCAGGTATTTTATCACACATCTGGAAATGAGTTTGAGATATCTGCTGCTCTGCTTTCCAGAGATGCCCAAGACAACACCACCAACTGAGGTACATGTTTACAAACACAGCAATGGGTAGGGTAAACTCACATGCCAACCACAGCACCATGTAAGCATCAAATTCACTTTTGGAGCTATTTTTCTGGAGTTAAGAGGACTATAATAGAGTTTTTTCCCAATAGGATGTCATTTTCTACCTAGAAAGTTATTGAAGACCTAGTATGAGAAGATATTCCACTTTGATATTTAACATCAAGTCTTTAATTCAATAAAAAATTGAAAATATTTCACAATTTTTATGTGTAATAGAATACACCACTTCATCATTTCTGTTATAATCAGGAGAATGTTCTTGTAGGGATATCAGTTTACAAATGCTAATATCAACTGAATTGGAGAATTAGCAAATTGAATTATGCCTTACAAAATCCAATTTATCGCGTATTTTCTACTTTTAATCCACGAACATGAACTCCTAGTATTAATAATTGGAGTATCTAAAATATCATTAATGATACTAATCATATACATGAGAAAAGTGAAATAATAATTTATCATCTTGAATAATTCAAATTAACTTACTGTTTTCAAATCTAACCATAAAAATAATCAAATGATTTGGTTATTGTAGTTTTAATAGAATAATGAGTTGCAAGAAAAAATATACTGAATATGCTATCATCCATAGCAACAGAAAGTGAAACTGACTTTTAAAATATCAATATAAAACATTTATAAATTTGTACTAACAATGATAGTACTTAATGCATTTTAAATGTTCTGTGCTCTTTGTAAATATGCCTATTAGTAACCTGTTTGAAAAAAATATTTATAAATATATAAAAAAGATTTCACAGTCATATTCCTCACTTTGTTTATCTGGGTTTATGTGAGGGGAAAAAGGCTTTGAAGTCAGGAATCAATATCTCTTAAATATGGTATATTTTTGGCATGCTGAGCAATTGGATGTTAATGGGCAGGCCATGTCTGGAATTTCCTTTATAGGCTTTAAGATCAGACTGAGAAAGGAACTATAATTGCCTTCCATCCTCACCTTGAAATCCCATTATCTATCTTTGGAATGATGACTGAAGAATATAACCACACCTGGATGGTCTTACATTACAAGATAATGTCTGTCTCCTGGGCTCATTGAAATTCCAAAATGACCATCTTTGGCACCATTCACTCACCTAATAATCACTTCCAGGCCTTCAAAATGGTCTGCATTCCCCATGGAGCTCCTCCCTTACTGGAAAAAAAATGAACTGTGTTTCTGAATAATAACCAGTCCATGCTTTCTCACTCTACTGATTCTCTCTCTTGCTGTGATAGTATTTCCTGTTTGCATATTAATATATTTTGTGCCATTTTCCCTATTCTCATCTATGTCCATTTGTTGTATTAAATTTTCGGGGGTTACAGGAAAATTTTCTTTCCCTCCTGTTAAGGAATGAAGATGGGTTTTTATTAAGGGCTTCTTATGGATTGAAGAACTCAGAGTATGTGCAGAACACAGATTCTGAGATTTTAAGTGTATTTATTCTTTGTTTCTCAGAACATATTTAACTGAGGGTCTGCTAGTAGATTTAATACTTTGGTTTAATATCAAAAAATATATTACAGCACAGCTTTTCAAGAATTTCATAAACAATAAAGCTTACACTAAAAATTTTGACTTCATTCAAAAAACAGAGATTTGACAATGTCCTTTTAAAAATCATCTTAGCTTATTAACCTGCTGAACTTATTTTGTAGGCATTTGATACCGGAAATCATTCAAATGTCTGGCTCCTAGACTTACATTTGTAGACAGACTTTTGTCTTTTGGCCGTCAGTTCCCAAACAACTGGCATGTAGACTTAATATTAATTACAGATGCTCTGCCAGTAGCTTATGTCTGATACTAAGCTAACCAGCTCTTACAACTAATCCATATTTCATATATATCCTCTGCCACATAGCCATACATTTTCTCAAAACTCCTCCGACTACCCTGACTTTGCCCTTCTTCTTCCTAGAGTCCTTAGTTTGGTTTTCCCACCAAGCCTTGTACTTTCCAGCTGTTGGCCAATCAGCTTCTTTACTAAACCAATCACAGCACAGATTATACAGTGTGCAGAAGGATTATCCTGTAGCACTTTTATCTTGGCTGAGGTTTACGTGTGAATGCGATTACTATAAGTTGCCATATATACCTTGTATTTTTGTGCAACTTTCTAAGGCTTATATATCTACAATAATGAAAGAAATATAACAATGAAAATTATGCAAGAATTAGATACCATCTGCTGAAATGCATTCTGTCAATTCCTAAACCGGGCTTACAGATTGATCATAATCCTTGTAACTTCTGGTATCATATTCTGAAATTCTTCTCTTGTTACTTAATCAAAAACACCCATATGGATGTAGACTTCCAGACTATGTCAAGTACCTTGGCCCAATGATCAAGCTGCGTGTAGCTTTTCACTTTTCAGTCAAGTCCAGTAACTTCTTCTTTCTTGTAATATGTGTTCTTCAGTAAATTTTAATTGTTCTATTGACTTAAGTTCTGTGTTGTTAGCTCACAGGTGAGGCAGGCACTGCCCCAATTAAAAACTGGTAACATTCCTTCAGAGCTGTTTTATTTTTATTTTTGTAAATGCTTTCCGGAGAAACTTAGCAAGAATCTTCCAAGTTCACCCAATCACTGACTGCCTCTTTTTAGGTGACCTGGAATAAATTGCTTATTGTAATGCTAATTCTTTTAAGGAGTCAGTTCTGCTACTGTTTTTCTCTTTTGGAACATGTGATGATTCCAGAACTGAGCATACTCGGGATTATCCCCACCTCTGTATCTGGTGCTGCATCTTTCCTGTAACAATATGCAAAAATTCCCTCCAATAAAACCTCCCACTTTCTTTGTCAAAGAGAACAAAGCTTTACAAATTAACCTCAGTGTTCATCTTACTTGCTCCAGATAATTGGACTTTTTTTTTTACATTATCTCCTATTTGTCTTTGTCTGTTTTATCATCACTGAAAGATGAACTCACTAGTGTAACTACCATACCTATACCTCCAGATGAATGATGGTGTCAAGTGATTGAGTCTGTGACAGGAACTACAAGAGAGCATGGAAAGTACTAATTGCCTAGAAACATACTTAGAAATAGTTCCCCAGATTCCCTGTGGAGTGACCATATGTAGAATTCTTACCAATTGTGTGTAAGAGGAAATTCTAGTGTCAATTCCAGGTTGCAATGTAAACACTTCCATGCCTAGATTTCTTTTCTTCCTTTCTCTGATGCTGACTTGATGTTTTACAGCTGGGCACTACTTCCTATTCATGCTCTGCTTCTTCATTCCGGAGGTAATCTGGTCAATGACCATCCCATTGCCTGCTACTGTCACCATGCCTTCCTCTCCTGGTGACACAGTTTCCATAGCGTGGTGCAAAGATTCTCCCAAACTTGGAGCCAGAAATAAACTCTTTATTTCATAAGTTGATTCTCCTCAGAATTTATCCACAACAAAAAGAAAATTAATACATAAAATTCATTGAGAAAAGTAGGGCTGGTGCTTTGATTAACCATGTGGTCCTTAGAAATACAGATCTGAATTACAGGAGAAATGTGGAACACTTTGGAACTATGGTCTACAAAAGCACTCCAATGCTATAAGAAATGCACAATTGCTTATTCTTGTGCGAGCCTGGGAGACCAGAGCCCAAGAGAAGTGTAGCTAGTGGAGTTCCGGCTCTTGTGGTTTCAGAAGGACTTTCTTAGGAACTGGGCTAGATTTTCTTGCTCACACTGCTTACTGTATCTCATAAAGAAATTCCTGTTTTTCTAGCAAATGTGGAGTTTTAACCCATTGGAAAGAGCTTACAGGAATAATTTGTGCATGTAGAAGTTCTTCATAAGGTAAGCAGTATTTAATGGGTGTTTTTTGCAGGGCTCAGAAGACCAGAAGAAAGTAAAAGTTGTGTTAATACATTTTCAGAGAGACACTGCTAAACTACTGGGAATTGGACTAGACATTAATCTTGCTACATTTTTACAAGATTGTACATGTCTTATCTGTTCTCCGAGTCAATCTAAGCAACTGAGTTTAGAGATGATGCAATAACTAATCATATATATATATAATCATATATTATATTATATATATATATATTCAAAGTAAATCATTACTCATTCTGGGGCACGACTATCCCTGTTTGCTTTTAGCCATATTTGCAACAAGAATCAATTGCAAAACGATTAAGGAAAACTTAAACTTTGACTTTAAATTAGTTCATTTACATATTCCTGGTCAAGTTGAAGGACTAGCACCAATAGGAAGAGTCAATTACCATACACCAAAATAAACTGGAGTGTCTTGAGAACATCCAGAAATCATCAAGGCAGTTCACCTCATCCAGAATCCAAATTTCAAAGTATGAACTCCTTTAATGGGTGAACTCTCTGTTTTCTAGGTGGTATAGGATTTTGTCCTTCTGACAACAAATTTTCCCATGTCCATCTATTCACGCTTTAGAAACCTCTGTAGTTGTGTTTCAACAAAGCATTAACATGGCTTTGTGCTGATTAGAGAGTTGGAATTTTCCATGTATTGTTGATTTTGAAAGTAGGGATAACTCAAGTGGTGTGGGATCATGGATGCATCTGCTGAGATTTCAAAGGAGCATATTGGGGGCTAGTAACATAGAGAAGCTTTAGAGTACATGATGCAGTGTTGGGAGCTTAGAATCACCAAGGAAAACAGCAAAGAGTGGGGCTGCAGGCTTCAAAATTGCTGGGCACCTCTATCCCAGTATATTGGAACTCAATTCATTTCCAAATGCTGAGTACGGTATAACACGTTTTGATGTATGCCTATGGGCTTTTTGTTTTGTAATTTTTTTTGCTTTTTCCTTATTGAAATAATTTTTACCTTATGCTAATGTATCTTGGTGGTACATAGTTTCCTAATTTTTCTTGGTGCTCATGGCTTGTTGTCTGTCTTTAGTTTCAAACGAAATTTTGTCCTTGATGTTTTGATTAATGTAGAAATGTGTAAAATTTGGCCAACCATGGGTGGGACAGAGACTCATTTTTATAAACTGACTACATTTTTGTCTTATGAGAAGAACATGACTCTACAGGCATAAAGGTTACTGTCTCTATGCTAAAATTCTTAAATATAGAGTGTGTTTCCATCTTTTAGTGATAAGGATGACTTATTGTAGCCATTGAGACATGAGTTTAGGGAAAGGAAATTTGATAATTAAATGGTGTACTTAAAGTTGATATTGAGATTCTAGGCCTCCTTTCCCTTTTTACCTCACCACTGCTAGAAGGAAAAATGTTTTACCCTGACACATGCTTCCTTTATGGTTACTGTCTTCTCAGTGCCACAATACCACAGAGTCAACCTACCACAGATTGAAAGTATAGGTATGTGCCCAGTCACCCCAGCTGTTACAGGCTACTGTAATCTATTTTACACTTGAATTTCCTTTTCAAATGATGGTTGTTTTTATCAACAAATCATAAAGACCATTCTGTACACTGGGTTCAGGAGCTTGACAGATTTAATAAAAAAATGATACCTCAAATATGTCACTTTCCAGTACACTAAGTGCTTTGGCCTAAAGCAGTGGTTCTCAACCTTCCTAATGATGTGACCCTTTAATACAGTTCCCCATATTGTGGTGACCACCAACCATAACATTATTTTCATTGCTACTTCTTAACTGCAATTTTCTAGTATTTTTAATCATAGTGTAAATAACTAATATGCAGTATGTCTGATAGGAAACCCCTGTGAAAGGATCCTTGGACACCCTGAGAGTCATGACCTACATGTTGAGAAATCTAACCTAAAGAAATTTACATCCCCAGAAACCAAGTTTCTCTGCTCTTTTCCAGTTATTTTGTCTCCTTACCTCTGTTTTTTGTTTTCTTCCAAAAGAAATTACAGAAATTGGAATTGTTTTTCCACAAGGTGAGTTATGAAATCCAACATACCATTCTCTCAAAGGAAAGGAGCAGTCTTACAGTACCCTACCACCCAATAAATTTTCCTTTTAATGCTCAACATAGAAGTCTACCCTGTCCTAGCTCCTTGAGAAGATCATAGGAATCTTCATTCCACAGGGATCCTTGCCTGTAATCAAGGAGAAGGAATGTTGCAACAGTGAGAACAGGGAGACTGAAAAAGTCAGACTAGGCAGTTTTCTCATCTTCACTCTGTTATCAAGATGAGATAAGACTGTAAAGAGAAGCCTTCCTTCCAGCCTGGTTCCAGAGCCGCATCAGTCCAAAATGAACACACAGGAGGCTATATTAATTATGAAGCTGTTGGCCTTGCTTCTTTCTTACTGGCTAGCTCTGACTTAAGTATTTACCCCATAATTGTTAATCTAAGTATTTCTCTTACCAGAGAATAGTTCCGGACTTCTTATCCCTATGGCAGTTACATCTTGGCTCCCTGTGTTTCTCCTACCCAGAGTCCTCCTCGACTCCTAGTCCCACCTATCTTACTTCCCTATTGGCCAACAGTTCTTTATTGGCATATACACAGGACTTCCCCCATCATCTCCTCTTTATTGTCTAAACAAAAAGAAAGGTCTTAACGTTAACATAGTCAAATTATATATAATGTAACAGTTATCAAGTAAGAACACAGTTACAATATTTGGTCTATTAACATTCAGCAAGATTTAAAGAAAATATCATCTATCCCATTCTTGTGAGTCCAAAGTCCTATATGTAGGTTATCTTTTTTCATAACTAAGGAAAACTATAACTGTAACTATTGCCTTCAACTCTATCATAGACCACAGAAGGATAATATATAAACACTAGGATTGACAGAGACATCTTGCTGCCTGGGCAGTCACCTGACGTTTCTGTGTAATATTGGGGCATCCATCTTCAGCCCATAGGCCACAGTGTGTCTGGAAGACTTCTCAGCAAACAGGAAATTTCAAACAGTCCACCTGCATCAGCAGTCTGTCAGTCATTTTTTTGTGTCCTGCAGAAAGTCTCGTAGACTCTTCCATGAATCAGGAACCCTGAAGGACGATTTGAGTTCAGCAGTCACTTTTCTATGGGTCCTGCATATCCAGATTATACAGCAACAGTCAAGAAGTCTAGGCAAGAGAAGTTTCTTTCTCAAATGGCTAATCTTGCCATGTTGAAAGCAAACTCCATAACGAGTTTCTTCGATGCCCATCTTCCTCTCAGACGCAATTGGTGCTGCCAGGAGCAGACATTTCTCATTGTCAAGAAAAACCCTAAACCATTTTAAATGCCATTTTCTGAAGGTATTTGAAAGGTTTGAAGACTGTCTATCTATCTCAAATATATCTCTGTGTATCAAGAAAACCTAACTAACATAACTATAAGTTCTGACTATTATAAGTAACTATCTATAGTTTGTATTCAATTATGCATTACATTTTAAAAGATCAGCATAAGTACAATACTTAATCAAGAGAAATATACACATCACAAAATTGACCTTGAATTTATATCAATAAATGGAAAACCATACCAATACAAAGTACCCATTTCCATACCATAATCCCCTTTTTCCTTTAAAAAGAGATTGGTTGTGATCATTAACCAATTATAAACAATCCCATTTAAATGAAAACAAAGAATTAGGATGTCGTTCATTCCAAACTGCTTCGTGCTGGAAGGGGGCACTGTTCACACCATGGGGATCATGACAAGACTCAGAAACCTGCATAAGTCCTTATTTTCAGGATCTGTGAGGCTCCATCATCTTAGCTGTTTTAGATGTTGAATCACTTGGGCCATTGCTTCCGGGGGTCTTGGTTTATCAAAATCACAGAAGCCTGGAAGGAATCCTCAGCTTTTCATTTTCTGTAGAAACATAAACAAAAACTCCTTTCCCAAGTAATATATCCTTATACTTAAATTGTGAAGTCAAGGCATTTTCAAAAGATATAACTTGAATTAATTCAGCAGCATTTATAATCAGGTGTTTTTTTGCAGTTGTTCCTTCTTGAGCAATCAAAAAACTGTAAAACACAATAGTATATAGTATCCAGACTCTCTGTGTATTTTCCATCTTTACGTGGCTTATTTGTTTATTATTATTATTCTATTTCTTTTACTTTTATTTATTTTTCTATGAGACAGGGTTTCTCTTTGGAAATCTGCCTGCCTCTGCCTCTGGAGCAATTCCTACTGGCATAGACCACCACAGCTGACTTCTCTACTTATTTACCACTATGCCGTTTCTTTTTCCTCTCTCAATCTTTTTTTTTCTTAATATTTTTTTTATTTTCCATTTTAAATTTAGATAAGAAACAAGGTTGCTTCACAAGTGAGTACGAGGTCCCTCTCCCTTTCCCTCCCCTCCTCCCGTGCCCTCCCCCCCATGACCCCCCCTTATCCCCTCATTCCCCCAGGGAGGGTGAGGCCCTCCATGGGGGTGTCCATAGACTGTCATTTCATATAGGGCAGGGCCTAGACCCTTCCCCAAGAGTTCAGGGTGAGAGTGCACCTCACATTGTTCTATGGGAGTCCAGAGACCGTGTGTATACTTGGGATGGGTACTGATCTGCTGCCCAAGGCTCAATAGATTACCTAGGCCTCCTCACTGACACCCAGATTCAGGGGGTCTTGATCAGTCCCATGCTGGATTCCCAGGCTGATGCCTGGGATTCAAGAGTTAACCTTTGTCTGGTCAGCTGTTTCTGGGGTTCAACCAGCCCAGTCTTAATCCCTTTGATCATCAGTCCTCCCTCTCTGATACTGGCTTTCTTGAGTTCAGCTCAGTACTTAACCAGCCAGTAAATGAAGTTTCTGTTTCCCAGACTCTCTGGCAATAGGATTGTAGGCTGGCACTCCCCAGATCTATGTCTAAAATCCATATATGAGAGAGTATATGCCATGTTTCTCTTTTTGTGACTGGGTTACCTCACTCAGGATGGTTTCTTCTAGTGTCATCCATTTGCCTGCGAATCTCATGATTCCATTATTCTTTTCTGCTGAATAGTACTCCATTGTGTAGATGTACCACATTTTCTCTATCCATTCTTCGGGTGAGGGACATCTAGGTTGCTTCCAAGTTCTGGCTATTACAAATAAAGCTGCTATGAACATAGTGGAACAGACATCTTTGTTATATGAATTGGCATCTTTTGGACATATGCCTAAGAGTGGAGTTGCTGGGTCTTGTGGTAGGTTTATTCCCATTTTTCTGAGGAATCTCCATACTGCTTTCCAAAGTGGCTGAACCAGTTGGCACTCCCACCAGCAATGGAGGAGTGTCCCCCTTTCACCACATCCTCTCCAGCATAAATTGTCATTGGTGTTTTTGATTTTAGCCATTCTGACAGGAGTGAGATGGTATCTCAGAGTTGCTTTGATTTGCATTTCCCGGATGGCTAAGGATGTTGAGCACTTTCTCAAGTGCCTCTCAGCCATTTTAGACTCCTCTATTGAAAACTCTCTATTTAGTTCTGCAGCCCACTTCTTAATTGGGTCCTTTGCTGTTTTGGAGACTTGCTTCTTGAGTTCTTTGTAAATTTTGGAGATCAACCCTCTGTCAGATGTGGGATTAGTGAATATTTTTTCCCATTCTGTGGGCTGCCTTTTTGTCTTGCTGACTGTGTCCTTTGCCTTACAGAAGCTTCTCAGTTTCAGTAGGTCCCATTTATTAATTGTTGATCTCACTGTCTGTGCTACTGGTGTTATGTTCAGGAAGCTGTCTCCTGTACCAATTCGTTCAAGGGTACCACCCACTTTCTCTTCTAAGAGGTTCAGTGTGGCTGGATTTATGTTGAGGTCTTTGATCCATTTGGACTTAAGTTTTGTGCATGGCGATAAACATGGATCGATCCGCATTTTTCTACATGCCAGTCTCCAATTATGCCAGCACCATTTGTTGAAGATGCTTTCTTTATTCCATTGTATATTTTTAGCTTCTTTGTCAAAGATCAGATGTTCGTACGTGTGTGGGTTAATACCCGGATTTTCAATTCGATTCCATTGGTCTGCCTGTCTATTTTTGTGCCAATACCAAGCTGTTTTCAGGACTATAGCTCTATAATAGAGCTTGAGGTCAGGGATAGTGATGCCTCCGGACGTTGCCTTGTTGAACAGGGTTGTTTTGGCTATCCTGGGTCTTTTGTTTTTCCATACAAAATTGATTATTGTTCTTTCAAGGTCTGTGAAGAATTGTGCTGGAATTTTAATGGGGATAGCATTGAATCTGTAGATTGCTTTTGGCAGGATTGCCATTTTTACTACATTGATCCTACCTATCCAAGAGCATGGGAGATCTTTCCATTTTCTGAGGGCTTCTTTAATTTCTTTCTTTAAAGATTCAAAGTTCTTACGATACAGGTCTTTCACTTGTTTGGTTAGCGTTACCCCAAGGTATTTTATGTTGTTTGTGGCAATTGTAAAGGGTGATGTTTCTCTGATTTCTCTTTCAGCCCTTTTATCATCTGTATATAGTAGGGCTACTGACTTTCTTGAGTTGATCTTGTAACCTGCCACTTTGGTGAAGGTGTTAATCAGCTGTAAGAGTTCCCTGGTAGAGTTCTTTGGGTCATTGATGTAAACTATCATATCGTCTGCAAACAGTGAAAGTTTGACTTCTTCCTTCCCAATTTGTATCCCCTTGATCCCCCTTTGTTGTCGTATGGCTATAGCTAGAACTTCAAGTACCATGTTGAAAAGGTATGGAGAGAGTGGACAGCCTTGTTTTGTTCCTGATTTTAGAGGAATTGCGTTGAGTTTCTGTCCATTTAGTTTGATGTTGGCTGTTGGTTTACTGTATATGGCTTTTATTATGTTTAAGTATGTCCCTGTTATCCCAGATCTCTCCAAGACCTTTATCATGAAGGGGTGTTGGATTTTGTCAAAGGCTTTTTCAGCATCTAGTGAGATGATCATGTGATTTTTGTTTTTCAGCTTGTTTATATGGTGGATTACGTTGATGGATTTTCGTATGTTGAACCATCCCTGCATCCCTGGGATGAAACCTACTTGATCGTGGTGAATGATTGTTTTGATGTGTTCTTGGATCCGATTTGCCAGTATTTTATTGAGTATTTTTGCATCAATGTTCATGAGGGATATTGGTCTGAAGTTCTCTTTCTTGGTTGTATCTTTGTGTGGGTTGGGGATCAAGGTTATTGAAGCCTCATAGAAAGAGTTTGGCAAAGACCCTTCTGCTTCTATTGTGTGGAACACTTTGAGAAGAATTGGTATAAGCTGTTCTTTGAATTTGTGGTAGAATTCTGCACTGAGGCCATCGGGACCTGGACTTTTTTTGGTTGGGAGACTTTTGATGACAGCTTCTATTTCCATAGGGGTTATAGGTCTATTTAAATTGCTTATCTGTTCTTGATTTAGTTTTGGCAAATGATAGCTGTCCAGGAAGTCATCCATTTCCTTTAAATTTTCGAATTTTGTGGAGTACAGGTTTTCAAAGTATGACCTAATGATTCTCTGGATTTCCTCAGAGTCTGTTGTTATGTCCCCCTTTTCATTTCTGATTTTGTTAATTTGCGTGTTCACTCTCTGCTGTTTGGTAAGTTTGGACAGAGGTTTGTCTATCTTGTTGATTTTCTCAAAGAACCAACTCTTCGTTGCATTGATTCTTTGTATTGTTTTCCTGGTTTCTACTTTATTGATTTCAGCCCTCAATTTGATTATTTCCTGGCGTCTACTCCTCCTGGGGGAGTTTGCTTCTTTGTGTTCTAGAGCTTTTAGCTGTGATGTTAATTCTCTGGTATAACTGTTTTCCTGTTTCTTCATGTGAGCACTTAGTGCTATGAACTTCCCCTGTAGCACTGCTTTCAAAGTGTCCCATAGGTTTGGGTATGTTGTGTCTTCATCCTCATTGTATTCGAGGAAGTCTTTAATTTCTTTTTTTATTTCCTCTTTGACCCAGGGATGGTGCAGTTGAGCATTATTCAATTTCCATGAGTTTGTAGGTTTTCTGCAATTTGTGTTGTTGTTGAATTCTAATTTTAAGGCATGGTGGTCTGATAAGATGCATGGAGTTATTCCAATTTTTTTGTAGCTGCTGAGGTTTGATATGTTGCCAAGTATGTGGTCGATTTTTGAGAAGGTTCCATGTGGTGGTGAGAAGAAGGTATATTCTTTTTTATGTGGATGAAATGTTCTATAGATATCTGTTAATCCCAGTTGGGTCATTACTTCTATTAGACCCTTTGCTTCTTTGTTGAGCTTCTGTCTGGTATTCTTGTCTAGTGGTGAGAGTGGTGTGTTGAAATCTCCCACTATAACTGTGTGGGGCTTTAGATGAGATTTAAGTTCTAATAATGTTTCTTTAACGAATGTGGATGCCTTTGTATTGGGGGCATAGATGTTCAGGATAGACACTTCATCTTGGTGGGTTTCACCTGTGATGAGTATGTAATGACCTCCTTCATCTCTTTTGATTGATTTTATTTTAAAGTCTAGTTTGTTAGATATTAGGATTGCTACCCCTGCTTGTTTCTTGGGTCCATTTGATTGAAAAATTTTTTCCCAACCGTTAACTCTCAAGTAATGTCTGTCTTTGAGGGTGAGGTGTGTTTCTTGTATGCAGCAGAAGGAAGGGTTCTGTCTTCGAATCCATTCTGCTAGTCTGTGTCTTTTTATGGGTGAGTTAAGGCCGTTAATATTGAGGGATATTAATGACCATTGATTGCTCATCCTTCTTCGATTTGCGATGGTTGTTGGTGGTGGAATTATGGGTGGAATTTCACCCCTTTGTTCTTTTGGCTGTTGGTAGAGAGGGATTCTCTAATGCTTATGTTTTTGTGGTTGTAGTTAGCTTCCTTGGGTTGGAGTTTTCCTTCCAAAATTTTCTGTAGGGCTGGGTTAGTGGACACATATTGGTTGAATCTAGTTTTGTCATGGAATATCTTGTTTTCTCCGTCTATAGTGATTGAGAGCTTTGCCGGGTATAGTAGTCTGGGCTGGCATCCATGGTCTCTTAGTGTAGGTAGAATATCTATCCAGGACCTTCTGGCTTTCAGAGTTTCCATGGAGAAATCAGGTGTAATTCTGATAGGTCTGCCTTTATATGTTACTTGACCTTTTTCCTTAGCTGCTCTTAATATTCTTTCTTTATTCTGTATGTTTGGGGTCTTGATTATTATGTGGCGAGGGATTTTTTTTGTGGTCCACTCTATTTGGTGTTCTGTAGGCTTCTTGTACCTTCATTGGCATGTCTTTCTTAAGGTTGGGAAAGTTTTCTTCTATGATTTTGTTGAATATGCCTTCTGCCCCTTTGAGGTGGATTTCTTCTCCTTCTTCTATACCTATTATTCTTAGGTTTGGTCTTTTCATGGTGTCCCATAATTCCTGGATGTTTTTTGTTAAGGATTTGTTGGATTTAAGGTTTTCTTTGGTTGATAAATCCATTTCTCCTAATGTATCTTCAACACTTGAGATTCTCTCTTCCATCTCTTCTATTCTGTTGGTAATGCTTGTATTGGTAGTGCCTGACTGTTTGTCCAGCTTTTCTATTTTCTGCTCCTCTCTCAATCTTACATATATTTTTAAACACACTGTAAACATTTAGAGGTTTTCTTCATCCAAGTCTGACTTTCCTGTAAATCTTTATGTTTTTCTGGCCATGTGTCTTATCTGTTAAAACTGTGCCTGTTTAAACTGCAGTTTTTCCAAGATGGTGGGCGTAAGCGTGATTCCAGCACACAGTCTATGCTGACATCCAGCAAAAGCTTGCCGGCTGGGAGATGTGGTCATTGCCACTTAACTTCCAGCTGTATGTACACATCTTTCATTTGTTAGCAGAGTCTCTTAAAAGAACCTTTTTTTTAATGCTGAGTCAGGAAGACTCCCTTAAGCAAATAGCATGAGTCTCTGCTTGTTGATACCAAATCAGAGTCTACCTGAAAAACTGCTGCTACCAAAATGCTGTGCTTCTTTCTCTTCTTCTGTTTCTAAAATTCCTTTAAAGCTTTTGTCATTCTACTTGGAAATTCAATCCCACTTCTGACACCATTATGTAAAGAGAAGCCTTCTTGACAGCCTGGTTCCACAGCCGCATCAGTCCCAAATGAACACACAGGAGGCCATATTAATTATGAAGCAGTTGACCTTGCTCCTTTCTTACTGGCTAGCTCTGACTTAAGTATTTACCCCATATTTGTTAATCTAAGTATTTCTCTTACCGGAGAAGTTTCCGGGCTTCTTACCCTATGGTGGCTACATCGTGACTTCCTGTGTTTCTCCTACCCAGAGTCCTCCTGGACTCTTAGTCCCACCTATCTTGCTTCCCTATTGGCTAACAGTGCTTTATTGACATATACACAGGACTTCCCCCACCATAAGACCAATCCTCTGCCCTCTTCATCAAATGGGCTCAAAAAAAAATCAAACTCATTCACTGGGGATAGATTTTGGCCCCACTGGCAAGAGACCCACAAACAGACTAAATCACACAAAGAAGGTGACCTTATTTTCATTGCTACATCACTAATGTAATTTTTGCTGCTTTTATATGAATTGAAATATATGATACTAGGTGACCCCTGTGAAAGGTTATTGGACTTCCAAAAGAGTCACAACCCACAGGTTGAGAATCACTGGTCAAGAATGAAAGTACTAACAAGATGAAATTCTATATAATGAGCTGTCTTTTTAAAAGAGAAATCCATTCACTTTTTCACAGTTCATCAGACAGAAAGAAGTAAGTCATAAATCTCAGTTGCATTCACGGGGAGTTGATTAACAACGGGAATGATATCAGGTCATGGGATCCATGGAAGGCCTTCAATTATCTCTGCATGAATGGAATATTTACCTACTCTAAGTACTCAATATTTAATAGGAGAAAATGTAATGACTAGCATATAATTTTGTCAAACAAATCACAACTGAACAACACAGAAAAATCCAATTGATTCTTAATTTTTTTCTAGTGAAATGGAATGAGTAATTTTGTATGGAGACTGAGAAAAAATTAGAAAACCAATAAATATATTTCTAGATGTGTCTCTGAGGGGAATTTCAGAGAAGAATGGCATGTGAACTAGCTGAGTGGGGAAGACCCATCCTGAACTTCGGTCACATAGCATGAGATATTCTTTTGTCTTACATTTTGTAAGTCAATGTTCATTTTGTTTCACAGTGATACACATTTCCTATCCATTGTTTTTCTAAATAATCTTAACACATGTGGGATCTTACACATATTAATACTGACTAAATATGTTAAATGATTTGAATATGGGGATCTTTATTTTTTAACAACTTCATACATATGTACTTATATTTCGTTATTTTTATTTTTAACTACTTACTTTATCTCTTTTTTGTGTCACTGAAACCTGTCTTCTTGCAAATGGGACTTTCCTACTTTGAATACTGATGTGGATTTCAATTAGTCTTTGTTTATTTACTTCTTTGTTTGTTGCTGCTCACCAAATTTATTTATGTTTTGTGCGGGAATGGGGAATTTATTCATCACTTATCAATGCTTATTTTACTTAGGAAAATGAAATATCCATTATGAGTTCCCCTTCCATGAATTATGAAATAGTGAGTCATTTCCTGACTCAAGATGAAACAATGGGCCAACTTGTCTACAAATGCTTGTGCAAATAGTCACTGGCTCAGTGAGATCATCAAGGCATAGCCATTTAATGTTCAAAAGCCACTATCTCACAATACTCATTCCCAACATCTGGCCTTTGAATTTTCTCACCTTCCATCCACATTTCCACATCTTTCCTGAGTCTTAGAGTAAGTATCTGACATGTTAGGGCTAAGCAATCTATAGTCACTTATTTTATGCACTTTGAAGAGTGTTCAAATTTTCTTACAATAAAAAAGGAAGTCACATTTAACTACAATAAACACCACATCAGCTATTCCTCAAAAAGCTGAATAAATCCTTATTTGCTTTCTTTCTTTGTAAACAACATGGAAGCACACACGAAAACAAAAATTAGCTTTTGTTGTTTAAATTTACGTTGAGGTGAGATAAATTCTAAGTCAGCCAGAGACATAATTCAGAGAGGTTGCATAAATAATTAACCTTTGGAAATAACACTTGCTATGCAAACACACGTATCAATAAACATAATTATTAGATTCTGGTCACCTTTAGCCAAAGATTGCTGTGGGTAATTTAGAAAACATTTGAAGTATTTGCATACTATTCAAGGTGTTACATTTTATCTGGTTCTCATTATTAATATATCAGGCAATCAAAAACCTTTAAATTTGTATATAAAGGACAACACTGTAATCATTGGATTGGCAGGCAGTAATGTCTCTCTTGCAAGAAAAGCAATAATGGGCTTTATTTTTTGAAGGTTTTAAAAGGGGAGTAAGGTGATTTCATCACATGGCAATGCTAATACTTAAGTGATAAATTATACATATAAAAACTTTGTAAATGAGAAAATGGTTTGGCGATGAAAATACATAGAAGTCTTTTCATGGAATTTTTTTCCATAAATGCATAGGATTCATAAAGGGATAAAGTCTGGGGATACTATAGCAACTTATTTTGGACATAAATCTTTTAAACACTACATTTAATAACTCAGTTTCTGCTTCAGACATTATTGACATGCTGTTTGTTAACTTCAGTCTTTCTAGAAAATTTTACATAAGTGTTATCTTCATTCACTTAAAGGTATGTTAGTTGAAATTGCAAAGATTCATTGGTAAGCGAAGCCTTTTCATTCCATATCTCTGAAGGAAAAATTTAAACTTTTGTGATGGAGGAAACTACCAACAATGTTTTGATGTTACTCTCAAAGAGACCTATTTTTTATCTACTTTATTCATATTACATTGAGTTGTTCAAGGGAAGTTTACATTTATTTTTGGTTTTGCAGATTATTCTTGCAGTACATTGTAGAAATGTCACAAGTGGCGTCTGTGGATATATAGGAATCCTTTTCGTTTCCATATACACATACCTAATCCAGCTTCTTCCATCTCACTTCCCAGAGTCATTCTGCAGTCTGATTGAAGGCTCTTGTGAGATGAAAATCAAGACCTCCTCAGCAATTAACTTTTGCAATAAATGCTTCCCCCATACATGTAAACATTGGAATTTTGTCTTTTTCAGTGTTAAATGTTAAATGCAATGATTCCAAATTTAAGCCTGAAAAAAATGTAACTTTGAGTATGACCTTATTCCTTTCCTTAGAAAGTTTCTGGTGACATTAAAGCAAGACAACAACGTTTTTCACAGTAAAAGTGGCCTAACTTTCTACACTGTGCATTTTGCATTTACCTGACCAATTGT